>NC_087347.1:114788252-116086252 GCF_030014295.1 Loxodonta africana
GGTGAGGAAAGACTGATGTTTAAAATAATATTTTCTCCACTAAGTAACAATTTGAAAACAAAGGGCAATCTGCTGTAGTTCATGTTGTTTCAATATGCCCTTTAGTCCTACTATATAGGCTGGAAATAGGAGAAGGGGGAGAGGGACCCCAGCATCATTTAGATGTATCTTCAATTGCATCATTCATTCCAGCTTGAAAATATACTACTGTTTTCTGCTAGTTGTTTAATCACTGGGTTGCCTGAACTGCATAACACAGATCCAATTGCTTGGCCTATGGAATGGAAGCCAGGTTCCAAGACCCTCTGATGGAGCCCTTTGTGGGTTTACATGGTGCAAGGACTTGGAGGAGCCTGCCGGTGTCAAGGGAGGTGCTGGGGAATAGAGGGAAGTATGGCTGTCCCAGAGGTAGGGTCTCATGGTCCTGGGTTTAGCGGCAAGGTAGCCATCCTTCCCAAGGAGTCTGTAGAGTGCATTCCCCAGAAACAAGGTATTTCTCTTGGACATTGGCTTAAGTCAGTTTGGAGGTTTCTGAAGCCGTCGGGCACTCCTGGCCTAAGTCTGAATCCCACCCTGGTAATCCAACAAGAATGAATAGAAAGACCATGTTTTCTTTGCATAATACTCCTTACACGTGCCTATGGAAGGAACTGGAAAGTCTCCTCTAATGATAAAAGAACATCTTGGCTACGACTTGTTTCCATCTTCTTCTCTGAGCCTTAGAATCCTCATCTGAACAATCAGGTGGATGCAGTGCAGATTGGGGACCCTTGCTGCTGCGACATTCTCCTGGAGGGTGGGCCATTTTGGGCAGCACTTTCTGGGCTAGGGGAGAGTACAGTGGGCAGTGTCCTTTAGAGGACACCATAGTAGCTCTCACAGCATTTCATGAGGATTTTTGAGCCTCAAATAAAAAGGAAAGCTGTAATGTTGGAATTAATGCTATTTGCTGGGGATATTTTGACCTACTGTAACATACCACATCCTTAAATCTAGATTTTTCTAACACTCTCAGTTAGGGAGTATAATCTCTCCCTTCCCTTACCTGCATTATAAATTGATTCATTCACTCTAGCAGTCATCAGGTGAATAGCTGTAAATGATGAGCAGAAAATGAAGAGCACCATAAGAAATAAGAAAGAACAGGTGGCTTCCAAGTGAGCCAAACGCACTCCCATGATATAACATGAGTTAATGGTTTCTGACACATTCCATTCATGACATCATTAACTTCTTTTTTACAGTTTAAGAAAATCATTTACACTTTAATAAAATACAACCAGGACAATGGCCTGTGCCACACAGGGCTATATATACATATGTGTGTGTGTGTGTGTATATATATATATATATGTATATGTGGTGGTGGCACAGTGGTTGAGAGCTTGCCTGCTAACCAAATGTCGGCAGTTTGAATCCACCAGTCACTTCTTGGGAACCCTGTAGGGCGGTTCTACTCTGTCCTACAGGGTCACTATGAGTCAGAATCGACCTGACGGCAATGGGTTCATATATATATATATATATATATATATATATATATATATATATATATATATATATAAAATGAAACACTCATTAAAATTAGTAATGAATATTACGAAAAAACATGAGAAAGTGTTATATTAAGTGAAAAATCAAGATACAAAGTGTATGACTGGGTATGGTTACGGCTTTAAATACCACTTCAAGCAGAAAATAAAAAGAAGACAAAGTAAATCAAATTGTTAACTGTGGTTGTAGCAGGATGGCGGGCCAGTAAATGGATGACTGTCTTTTCGTAATATTTCAGTTGTCCTTTGCCCTATTTGTATTACTTTTACAATAAACAAAATGTTTTACATTTAAAAAAAGGAATTTTTGAATGAATATGAAAAGAGAAAGGTGGGGAACATCAAAGAAAATTAACAATGGCTTGAGGTTTATTCAGTCTAAGTAAGGTGAGGTTTTACTTAGTCTTCAGCACCACTGTTAGTGTTTCATCTTTTTCTATCCCAAGTGAGGAAAACGAACCCAAACTCTAAGATGTGGTTCATTGTGCTAGTAGATGAAGAAATTTTCTTCTCATAGGTGCTTCCTGGAATAGTGTTAGTCTTAAGTGTTTCTTTGTCCATCGGTATCTTAGGTAAGATGAGTGGTAGACACTCTAGATTGAAAAATACAAAAGGTCCAGAACCACACTTGAGAAGCTTTGCTGTTATAGCTAACGGTACAAGCTAAATCAATCAAACTAACCACTGCAAAAGGAAACTAAATGCCCAGATGGGAACTTGCTGTTCTGAACACCACTGTCCTGGTTGTATTTTGTTAAAGTGACTGATAGAGTGAATGAATGAATGAATGAATTTATAATGCAGGTAAGGGAAGGGAGAGATTATACTCCCTAATCTGAGAGTTTTAGAAAAATCTAGATTTTAGGATGTGGCATGTTATAGCAGGTCAATATACATATGTATTCCTATATTCCCATATATACTCTGCTATGAGTCAGAATCAACTCGATGGCAATGGGTTTGGTTCTATATATGTGTGTGTGTTTATTGACTATTTCATTAGACCAGGGATTGGTAAACGGACCAAATTTGGTACAGGATCTCTTTTGTATAGTCCATGAGCAAAGAATAGTTTTTACATTTTTAAGGGTTGTAAAGAAACAAAAATATATGAGAGTCTGTATAAGGCTCGCAAAACTTAAAATACTACCTAACCCTATAAAAAAAAGTGGCTGGATTTGTCCTTAGACCCAGGGTTGGCAAATTATGGCCATGCATTTATAAATAAAGTTTTATTGGAACAAACACATGCCCATTTCTTTATATATTGTCTATGGCTGCCTTCATGCTGCCTTCACAAACAACAGAGTTGAGAAGTTGTGACTGATACTGTATGGCCTGCAAAGCCTAAAATATTTATCACCTGGACATTTACAGAAAAAGTTTTCTGATTCCAGCCCTAAATTTTGAAGTGGTTTATACTTGGGCTATTATAAGTCGTGCTACTGGGAACATCTTTGTAAATATAATTTTTCATACTTTGGACAACTTAATTGGGAGAGATTAACAAAAGTGGAATGATGACCTGGTTAATAAAGATATTTTTAAGGCTGATACTGTCCCACACTATCTCTTGTAATTTTCTAGGTATTATATAATAAAAAAGGTGGTGGTTATACGAGTGGAAAGGAAGACTCAGTACTTCTCTGGTCCCTATTAATCTAGACATGTAAGTTTATACTCTGGATGAACATATTTTTAGTTTTGACTTAAAGTCAATGAACGAGAGAAATAAGAGTAATTGCGATATGAAAACCAATTGAAAGAAATCTTTTACTTTCTACTGTGGGATGACTAAGTAGACAGAAGTAAACTCTTCAGGTGTCAAAGTGTATATGAAACGCCACTGCAGGCTAGTTGTAGTGGCCAAAAGGCTTTGGGAGAGTTGAGTAAAGGAAAGAGGCGGCAGACTCAACAATGAGCCAGCAGTGACATCAATGCACAAAGAGGCAGCTATGAGTGTGGAATGACAGAAGAAACGTGTTCCACCTTTCTGAATTCGTCTTTGACATAAACCCATTTACAACTGTAATTAAACTGTCTCTAGATAAGAAAGTTCTAGAGCAACTATCCTATATTGTTTAACAAAAAACATTCTTCTGTCTTGAAACGTTTATTCTTCAGAAAGAAATCTTACGGAATGGACCAGCTAAATCAACCTGGCTGTCTCTGAGATGAAAGATAAAGCAAGTTGATGGGTCTCAAATCCAATATTATGTGAACCAAGTAAGCATCAGGAAGTATAGCTGTCATCTTCTAAGTGAAATATTCTGAGAGTCTGGCAGCATGACTCCATCAGTGAGCTTGTAACAGACTATTGTGGAACCAGACTCCACTATGGCCAAAGTAAATGACTTCAGCAAATATAGGTCACCTTGCAATTTTTGAGATGTGTTTAAGATCTCCCTTATTTCAATAAAGTCTGGGTTCAATGATTCAGTGAAATGTAACCTCCAGAGGAGCTTTCTGTCATGCCCAAGGGATGCGCCAAAGGCAGTAGGCCCTATAGTCTGTAATCTTTCTCCTGTCTCACCACCAACCAGGCAGAGGTGCTGCAGTTCTGGTAACCCCATACAGTTTACCTTATGCCAATTTTTCATCTCTGTGAGATCCAGGTAAACCAAGAATGCTGTATAAACTTGGAGAGTGTCTCCGATATCTAATTGCATTATCTCTAAGTGCTTAGGGTGGTGCCCATCCAGGCATCCTTGGAGAACCACAGATCACAGCTGCCACCTCCACTGCCTACGCCACCCTGGACCAGGCCGCTGCTGCTAGGGTGGGCTCAGAACCCCCACGCTCCTCCATGCCCCTCATTCAAAAAATTCTTAATGACAGAATGAAATGTCTATCTCTAGAGAAATACAGAATACTCTTTGGAGACACTTATTGTGCAAAGGCTCCGTGTCATTTCTTCCAGAGGTTTTTTTTTTTTTTTTGATGTACCTACTCCATGGTTTTTTCATAACAAGGATTTGCAGCTTAAAGAACACCAGAAAGGAAAGGTTTCAGACAGGGTCCTAAAATAGACTAAAAAAATCTCACAATGCTATCTTTTGGTGCTTCTAAAACTTATTTTAAACATTTTGGAAAGGAGCCATGTCTTAGAAGTCGTAGAGGCCTATCACTTTGCATTCTGTAATAGTCTCTTCCTTGAAACTCTAACTTTACATTCTGTACGTTCTGTAGTTGGCACATATCTTCCCAGCAGCTGAATATATGATTTACATGGAAGAGAAACCGCCTGCTGAAATTATCCAGAAATTTTAATGACTATTTTTTTTTTTATTTCATTGGAGGAGAAAATGGGATTTTGAGAACACATTTCTTTGATCCAATGTTCTCTCAAAATAAATACAAACGTCACTTTTTAAAAGCTGGGAAAATTAGAGTTACAAAATAATTTTAAATTGCCCTCAAAGTAGAGAAATGTAACACCTAATTACCAAAAGAAGAGAAAGGTCTATAATAGAGGAATTTAAAAAACCCTGGAGAAGTTCTGAAAATAATTTAGCAAATAAATCACTGTTACCTTATTTAGATCTGGCCATTCTTTTGGTAGAATATGACTGTGGATGTCAATTTTCATCTCCACAGGATCAGAGAATGAGAAGCATGTAAGGAAAGAAGCTTTGATGTCAAGGGATCCCCATGAAAACCACAGAGTTAACGGAATTACTCAGCCCTTTTGCGGCTTCCTTCAGGCACTGGCCTCGGTCTCTAGGAACTGCTTCATTAATGTTCAAACTTCTGTTTATTGGTCAACCTTGCTCTAGGTAAACAAGTCTTTGGTACTCAGGGTTCTGGGCACAAAATTAAATTGAAAAAGAAGACTGTATGCAATCCTATGAAGCCAAAAACACTGCAGGCTGCTTTGAGTTATGTCAAGTCCAAAACTGACTAATTTTTGTTTTTAAATATTTTAATTCTTAATTAAAAAAGGGCTTTTTAAAGAAAAATAATAGACCTCTGATGCATCTCTTCTTACTCTTGATTTCACTTCCCAGAAGCAACCAAATTTAATACTTTTAGCTTTTTGTTCAATTACATCTCTGCCTTAGGAATATTTAGAAATTGACTTGCTCATAAAAATTCAGCATGTTGAAAAAGTTGCAGGGGAAGTTTTGTCTTTAATATCACAGGAAGAGTTCACTGTTCATATATGTTGTTTCCTCTATTGTCTTTGCCTTTCATTCATTCATACATTTAACAAACATTTATTGACAATTGTTATGTGGTGAGGATTTAAGGTTGAATGAGAGACAAAAGGGTACATGTACTGTAATAGATAGCTGTGTACTGCCTAAACATAGGGAAAAGAAGAGCATAGCCATTTCCACCAACGGTTTTCAGTAGAATCTAGGGAAGACTACTACTAGGGCATAGAGCAGGGCCCACGGCCTTAGGGGTCAGGGCTCCTGGAGGAGGTAGGAAGAAAAAGTGGTTGAATGTTGTACCTGCACAGTGATGCTTTAGATGGGTCAGTACAGTGCCTGAGACTCAGGATGGTATGAGAGCTATAAAGTGACCCCAAAAGGAGGATGGAAGTAGCTGAAAGTAAGCCAGTCATGAAAGGACCTTGAGGGGAGGGGTGAGTGATGAGTCAGCCGGGACCTACATGTGTTGATGATGGGAGGAAGATGTCCCAGAAGATGCTGACATTGAGAGTGACCCAAATCAGATACTACCTCCAGCTGCTAAAACCTTGGGCTACAAAAGAGAGTTAGAGGAGGTCTAGGGTAATGGTTTAGAGCGTGGAATTTAGCATCAGACTTACGAACCTTGTTTCCTTGGGCAAATTACTTAATTCTCTGTGTACCCATTTCCCGGTATGTAAAAACTGAGATAATAATAGAACCTTGGGCCACTTTCAGAATTAAATGAATTAATGCATGGAAGGCATATAGATCAATGCTTAGCATAGAGTAAGTAGCGTATAAGTGTTAGTCATTATTTTTTGTATTATTATTGTCACTTTTATGACCAGTTGCCATAGAGTCAGTTCTGATCATGTGACCCCATGTGTGCAGAGTAGAGCCGTGCTCCACAGGGTTTTCAAGTTTGTCTTTCAGAAGCAGCTGGCCAGACCTTTTTTCCAAGGTGCCTGTGAGTGAGCTTGAACTGCCAACCCTTTGGTCAGCAGTCAAGTGCTTAACTACTTGTGCCATCCAGGGACTCCTTACTGTAACATAAGCTCACCAGAATTAAAACAAAACCTCAAGAAAATGTATGGGTAAGAGAAGCCTTGAAATAACTGAGATAAATTTTCTGCCATCTAATGGCATGGGTTATTTGTATTAACAAATGAGAGATATTATAGAAAAGTAGGGAGAGTTACATTTCACACACATCCATGCAGTGGCACACCTGGAATTTGTATTTAACTAGGAATTCCAGGTGTCAGTACATGGGTAGGGAGATTTTTGGGGAAGAGTCGGATTGGAAATCCCACCACGTATAGGCCATATTACCAATGGATGTGAGCTCCCTGAGGAGGCATGGAGCAATGAAGACTAGCATTTAGTGGAGGGTTAGCTCTGGGGTATGGGGTGATGGGGTCTAGAGTACAGGTGGAGGGTTAGCTGAGGGGGACATGCAATGACAGAGACTAGACTACGGGTGGAGGGTTAACTCTGGGGTATGGAGAAATGGAGACTAGAGTACAGGTGGAGGGTTAGCTCTGGGGCATGGAGAGATGGAGGCTAGAGTACAGGTAGAAGGTTAGTTAGTTCTAGGGTCATGGAGTGATGGAGACTAGAGTACAGATGGAGGGTTAACTTTGGGGTATGGAGAAATGGAGACTAGAGTAGAGGTGGAGGGTTAGCTGAGGGGGCATGGAGTGATGGAGACTAGAGTATAGGTGGAAGACCAGCTCGAGGTGACATGGCATGTTGGTGACCAGAGTACAGGTGGAGGGTCAGATCAGGTTTAGGAGGTGGCGTGTGCATGAAAGCAATGAGGACCAGAAGAAAAGTAGAGGGTTAGCTTGGTGATGGGGGAAGTATGGGGCATCGGGGACCAGGCTACAGGTGGAGGGTTAGCTTTGAGTAGAAGGGGATCCCCTCTCCATATGAGGGGAAAGAGAAAGAGGAAAAGATGGGAAGGAGCCACTACGTGTCGAACTGAAGGCAATGAGCTAGTAGCTATCATTCTTCTGAGGAATGAAGTGAGGTCATCCACTGAGAGCCAGACCTGGAGATTTTAAAAGAAAGCAACGAGAAGTTTAAAAATGACATTTGAGTTGTTTGCTGGGTGATGAATATCAGCATCAGAGCTGCAGTGTATCTGAACTTTAAGGGTGTTTAATGGATAACCACTTAAGAACACATTAAAGAATTTTTTCAAGTCTAGAAGAAAAAGCATCCAAATGAAAACTATGGTTCTATTAGAGGAGTGACTTTTTATCTCTGTGTTTTCCAAATATTTTGTGATGAATTTATAATACTCTGATTATTTGGAAGGTTTATAAAAATATATTTAAAAAAGAATTTGTGTTGTGTCACATTGTCAGTGTTCTTAAAAGTCAGTAAGGAAATTGCTGGCTTACAGTTATATTTTCCTTCAGCCATCTACAGACAGTGTTCACCATCTCTAATGTCATCCTTGACCGTGAAAACCAAGGAGTTGTCTTCTCTTGGCAGTTTTAAAAACCAGTTGCCATTGAGCCAACTTCAATTCATGACAGCTCCGACTCATGGCGACCCCATGTGTGTCAGAGTAGAACTGTGCTCCATAAAGTTTTCAATGGCTGATTTTTGGAAGTAGATTGCCAGGCCTTTCTTCCAAGACACCTCTGGGTAGACTTGAATCTCCAACCATTTGGTTAGCAGCTGAGTGCATCAACCATTTGTACCACCCAGGCCAGTTTTAGTCATAGGTTAATCCAACATTCTCCTCCCCTTCTAATAACCTAGGCATGATATAGCTTACCTGTTTGACTCAATTATGGTACAGTAACTCCACAACTACTCTAGCTGCCTCACGAAATCTTTTTTATATCACCTGCAGGAACCAAGAGTTGAGACTTCCTCTCACCGTATTAGCTCTTCGTCAGATCAGAGTAACCTAATAAGGCTCTTTTTGGAATTAGATTGCCAGGCCTTTCGTCTGAGGCACTTCTTGGTAGACTTGAACCTCCACCCTTTTTGTTTGCAGCTGAGTGCATTAACGTTTGCACCATCTAGGGACTCCTGGACACAGAGTAGACCCTCCATATTTAAAAAAAAAAAAAATTTAATGCATGAAGGGATGAAATTTCTAGAAAAAGTATAAATCATTCGGCAAAAAAGCCATTATTATTATTTTTTAAAAGGCTACCTACACCCCAGTTGGAAAGAAAGCCTGTCTCATCCAGTCCCAGGCATTAGAATAGAATGGTGGTTAAGACAACTGTGAACTCTTCAGCCGTTATTTAGTCAGCTTTTGCAAATCAGTGATACAACCTGTTCTTTAAAACATCTGTTTTACATCTTCTCAGAGAAAATGCATCTGTACGTATCCCCCAAAAGAAAGACTTTCAATTTTTTTTCAGAAGTTCAATTTGTTTTATTGTGCTTTAGGTAAAAGTTTGCAGCGTAAATTAGAGTCTTATTAAAAAATGTATACAGAAATTGTTTCGTGGCATTGATTGCAATCCCTGCAATGTGTCAGCACGCTCCCCCTTTCCCTTTACACCCCGGGTTCCCCGTGTCCATTCATACAGTTTTTCTGTTCCTTCCTGCCATCTCGTCTTTGCTTTTGGGCAGGTGTTGCCCATTTGATCTCTTGATTGAATTAAGAAGCATGTTCCTCACTGTTATTGTTTGTTTTATAGGCCTGTCCCATCCTTGGCTGAAAGGTGGACTTCGGGAGTGGCTTCAGCTCTGAGTTAGCAGGGTGTCTGGGGGCCATAGTCTCTGGGGCTCTCCTAGTCTCTGTCAGACCAGTAAGTCTGGTCTTTTTGTGTGAATTTGAATTTTGTTCTATATTTTTCTCCCGCTCTGTCTGGGACCATCTATTGTGATCCCTGTCAGAGCTGTCAGTGAAGACTCTCAGTTTTTCAGTTCCAAATTAACCTGTATATAGCCTGTCCCACTTTCCCTCAGGTTCATGTCACAAGGCTATGCTTCAAGTCACACATCTATGGACCAAAGAGCAGACTGGAAAAAAGCTAAGAATGTACAAACAGGAAAGAGAAGTCTAGTTTAGCCCACCTTCTGTGCACTGAATGGAAGCAACTGTTGTAGGAGAAATTGAAGGTGACAGAGCTTCTAGGAAAAGCACCATGTGTGTCCCCTTCTTCTCTGTCTACCTAGGTCTTTGCCATGGTGTTTTCTTCTTTTTCAGCACCTCACAAACACAAACTCTCTTTCCTTCCAAAGGCAAAGCTGAACAAGCCTGACGTCCAAATGCCCCAGCTTTGTTGGGGATAGAAAATTATTGCATTAAAGAAAACAAAACAAAACAAAACTCATGGTTGTCGAGTTGACTCCTACTTCTCCTAGTGACCCTATAGGACAGAGTAGAACTGCCCCATAGGGTTTCCAAGGAGCAGCTGGTGGATTTGAACTACTAACCTTTTGGTTAGAAGCCAAGCTCTTTAACCATTGTGCCACCAGGCCCCCCCACTACATTAGCAGTTATTATATTTTCACTATCACACACAGTTAACGAAAAACGACAGTTTCACTAAGAATGCCCTGATGAAGTTGTAAGAATCTCAGGAATACATCTTTTTAATATTCTGTGTGGCGAAATGAGGTGTATACTTAAAGAACTTCTGCTGCATACTGAAGAACGGTGTTTAATTTACCTCAAAGAACAGCAGTTGTGTGATTATTTGAGTTATGAGCTGAACTAGCTGCTATATCATGAAATACCATTTTTATTTGGAAGGATGACTGGCAGACAAACAATAGCTATTCAGACTCGGTTTTTTGGGAGATAATTTCTCACAAGTTTACAAGGCGAGCCTGTTAGTTTAAGGAAACGGTAATATTTCTTGCCAATGATAAAATTCGAGCTTTAGAGCAAAAATTAGAATTTCGGGTAGTTTGCATCCATCTCCATGAGCTCAACAGCTTACCAATACTTAAAGGTATTTCTGATGAGGTTGGTCATGATATTAATGAATTTGGTTTTTTAAAATATTGTATAATGAAATGTGCCAACACTGGGAAGGTGAGTATAACTCAAAGAACCAATATTTTCCAGGTGACCAATGCACGATGTTACAAAATCATTCAAGATGCAGGAAAGACCAATGGGTTTTAATGTAACAGAGCATGGAAAGTTCATCAATATGGTTTCAGATACCACACTGCAACTAACCTTTAAGAAACTACCACGTGTCAAGTTTTGGTGTAGTATCAAAGAAAAGGTGTGCATCAGGGTTGTACCCTTTCACCATACTTATTCAGTCTGTATGCTCAGCAAATAATCCAAGAAGCTGGACTATATGAAGAAGAATGGGGCATCAGGATTGGAGGAAGACTCATTAACAACCTGCGTTATGCACATGACACAACCTTGCTTGCTAAAAGTGAAAAGGACTTGAAGCACTTATTGATGAAGATCAAAGACCACAGTGTATGCGTTACACTTCAAAATAAAGAAAACAAAAATCTTCACAACTGGACCAATAAGCAACATTATGACAAACGGAGAAAAGATCGAGGTTGTCAGTGATTTTGTTTTACTTGGATCCACAATCAACAGCCATGGAAGCAGCAGCCAAGAAATCAAAAGACCCATTGCATTGGCCAAATTGGCTGCAAGAGATCTCTTTAAAGCGTTAAAAAGCAAAGATGTCACCTTGAGGACTAAGATGCGACTGACCCAAGCCATGGTGCTTTCAGTTGCCTCCCATGCATGTGAAAGCTGGATAATGAATAAGGAAGACTGAAGAAGAATTGACGCCTTTGAATTGTGGTGTCGGCGAAGAATATTGAATATACTATGGACCACCAGAAGAATGAACAAATCCGTCTTGCAAGAAGTACAACCGGAATGCTCCTTGGAAGCAAGGATGGTGAGGCTGCGTCTCACATACTTTGGACATGTTGTCAGGAGGGATCAGTCCCTGGAGAAGGAAATCATGCTTGGTAAAGTAGAGGATCAGGGGAAAAGAGGAAGACCCTCAATGAGATGGATTGATACAGTGGCTGCAACAGTGGGCTCAAGCATAGCAACAATTGTGAGGATGGCACAGGACTGGATAGTGTTTCATTCTGTTGTGTATAGGGTTGCTCAACAGCACCTACCAACAACAACATTAAAGAAAAACAATGATTTTCTGAAACCTTTTCCTATTATGTATTTGTGTGAGCCCTTATAACCTTCATATTCTTCAACTAAAGCAACATATCACAACAGATTGAGTGCAGAAGCTGATGTGAGAATCCAGTTGACTTCTATTAAGGTAGACATTAAGGAGCTCTGCAAAATTGTAAAACATAGCCACACTTCTCACTAATTTTTTTTGTTTGTTTGGGAAACGCGGTTTTTTTTTTAATAGAAATGTTATTTATGTTAACATGCAATGTGGTTATTGTTATTTTTAAGTGAATAAGTAAATATTTTAAAATATCTCCATTTTAATTTCTAATCTGGTAAATATTTATAGATCTAACCCACTTAAAGGAGCCCTGGTTGCACAATGGTTAAAGCACTCTCCTGCTATCCAAAAGGTCAGTGGTTCAAAACCACCAGCGAGCCCAAGGGAGAAAGATGTGGCAGTCAGCTTCCATAAAGATGTACAGCCTTGGCAACCCTATGGGGTCTCTATGAGTTGGAATGAACTTGAGTGTAATGAAGTGCCGACAAGTCCCTGGGTGGCACAAATAGTTTGTGCTTGACTACTAACCTAAAAGTGGTGGTTTGAACCCACCAAGCAGTGCCTTGAGAGAAAGGTCTGGCGATCTGTTTCTGTAAAGATTACAGTCAAGAAAACCCTATGGGGTGGCTCTACTCTATAACAGATGGGGTAGCCACGAATTGGAATCATCTAGACTGGTTTCAGGTTTAATGAGGCTGAGACAAAGAAGTTTGAGAACCACAGATAGAATGCAAGATAGATAATATTACCCTTACCCACAGAATCAGAGCAGAGTTAGAGCAGGGACGACCCCAATAATACTTTATTCTTCCCACAGTTTTAGCAAAGGTCTTTTTTATCACTGGCAGGGAACATTTCACAGATGAAGACATTTAAATAACGTGTAGTTGACTGCATTGGTAACTGAGTGGACAAACAATTTAACCAGAAGCCAGCAGGCAAGTAATTGGCTAAATATTCTTGTTCTTACCATGCTTCGATTTTATCACACTCTTGGGAAAAACGAAATTGGAAATACAATAAGGCCAAATCTTCTGCTATCTATATCCAGAGGTTTCTGCAGTGGAATTAAGCCTTCAACTCCAACTCAGACAGCCAGAATTTCATACCAGGCCTCAGGGTCTGAGTGGGCTGTGTTCTAATTAAAGTAGAACTGTTTACTTTGACAGAAAAGGAAGCAGTGAGATGATGGATCTTTAACTGCAGTAGCAAACTGAATTCAGTTGGTTCCTGAGGTCCAAACTGGGAATTAACGTCTTTGCATACTTTTGACAGACTGAAACCCCAAAATCTGCCCGTCATTCGTATCGGTGTGCAGCTGTCCACTGCAAATTTATTCCTTCTCAGCTTTGAGCTGACACAGTTGGTGGTCATCTGGTCAATGCGGCAGTCCTCAAAACCAAAGACGGTGATCCAAAGATGGCAAGCCCGTTGCCATTGAGTCGGTTCGAACTCAAAGCAACCCTAAAGGACAGAGTAGAACTGCCCCACAGGGTTTCCTAACTTGTAAATCTTTATGCAAGCAGACTACCACATCTTTATCCTGTAGAGCGCCTGGTGGGTTCAAACCACCAACCTTTAGGTTAGCAGTCGAGTGCTTAACCACCGTGCCACCAGGGCGCCTCCCCCAAGGATGGCTGGCCCTCAAAAATCAAAGTCAATATCAAGTCAAGGTTTATGTGCTCCTGTTTCCAAGCAGTCTTTATTTTAACACTTTCCTCCTGCATTTGTTGAGAACCTGGTATCAAATGTTGTTTTCAAGCACTGGCAAATCTAGTCTTTAATTTCTATCCCAGAGTGTTTGTTATCAGTGCCTCTGAGTTTCATGCCTTTTCTATTTGATCCCTAAGGTCTCTTTAACTTTCCTGCATGACTTTGTTTTCATATCCAGTTTTTCCAACCCCGAATCAAATATCTCTGGTGGTTTTGCTAAGGTCAGCCTATGACAGAGAAATGAGCCCTGGCCTCGCTAAAGACTGCCCATAAGCCACCTTGATGGGACCCCAGGAGGGAGGGATTTGGTGACTGCCTAAGGAGAATGGCTACTGTCAATGCCAATTCACTAGCTGCTTCTGCTGGAGAACAAAGTAAAGAGTTGTTTACATTCGTTCTGGTGGTAGATTTTGCTTTATTTTTCTCTGGGATTTGGAGATTTTTAGTATCTGTTGAGTATAGCCAGAGTCCCTGTGTGGTGCAAACTTTTAACGTGCTCTGCTAACTGAAAGGTTGGAGGTTTGAGTCTACCTGGAAGCACTTCAGAAGAGTGGCCTGGTGATCTACTTCTAAAAGTCAGCCATTGAAAACCCTGTGGAGCACAGTTCTACTCTGGCAACTGGTCAACTGGTATGTGCAAGGCACTGTTTTAAGAGATTCACTCACATTTAATCCTTACAGAAGTATATTGTTATTTTATAGAGGGAGGGATGAGACACTTAGTGAGCCCCATTTCCATCCACCCTGTGTTTAACACACTTACCGCTCCTATGGCAGGCAAATATGCCGGAGTAATTTTGGAATTTTCCTGTTTTTATTTGCTATGTTGGAAGCCACCATTGCAGTGAGCTATTGCACTTTTTTAGGACCTAAAGTACTTTTTTAAGGCTCTGTTGTATTTTTTTTTTATTGCTGCTTCCAGAAGTGTCTGGCTGGAGCCTTGAGAGAATAAGAATGGTGGCAGCCACAGCCTACGGATGTGGAAGCTAAAACAAACATGGAGTTCCTTATGCCATGTCAGGAGAGCAAGACATTACCTGGTTTCACAGAGCAAAAGTTTAAGATGATAAGTTACCTAACTTTTAGGAATAGTAATTAGCTTGTTCCTATAGATTTATGTATAATCCAGGTCTTTGAACTAATTTTTCCAAGTTCAGTCATGGCCAAGGAAGCGAAACCAGAACAGACCTGAATTTTTAAAAATTTGGGTGAATGAGAATGGTGATCAGAATAGGAAAAATTAAAGGTGGAAGCCCTACTGGAAACTTAATCTCCCTCTTAGAGATTAAGCAACCAAATCTCTTGCCCATCGGATTTTGAGCTGAGTCAGAAACAGCGGAGCCACGCTCAAAGATGGTGGCCAATCACACTTCTTTGAATGTGTATTGCACTCCACAAAACCAAAAAAAACCATTGCTGTCGAGTAGAATTCTGACTCAAAGCAACCCTGTAGGACAGGATAGAACTGTCCGGTAGGGGGTTCCAAGGCTGTAAATCTTTACAGAAGCAGACTGCTGCATCCTTCTCCCATGGAGTGGCTGGTGGGTTCGAACCACTGACCTTTCAGTTAGCAGCCAAGTGCTTAACAACTGTGCCACCAGAGTTCCCTGTTGTTCTCCACAGTCCTGCCAGTAATCCAGCCTCATGCATCAGGCTCCTAAAAGGACTCACTACGCCTCTTCCAAGTCTTCCATTCCCGGACTTCAACCCATAATTTTTCCTGTTCTGGTTATCATGTCAGAACACTCAAATTATAACAATTCGGGTCTGTTCTTGTTTTGCTTCATCAGCCATGACTGGAGTGGTTTGAACTGGCTTGAAGCCCTGGCATAATCAACAGTTTCTGCTCTTTAACTCCTGCATCCCAAACAGGCAGATACCTGGTTATCTGACTCTGCTCAGCAGGCATGGGCCCCTCCTCACCTCCAAAAAACTACCTTTGTCTTCTTAAGCAAACTAACATTTTAGAGAAGAAAGGATTTCAAAGGACATTTTAATGAACCTCTGAAAAACTGGCTAAAACCATCCAGATTTCTTGAACTCTCTTTGTTCCCTTCTGACTATATTAACCCTGATGCTGCCACATTTCTCTGGAATATGTGGTTTAGGCTGTGTGTTCCCTGATCTGTGAATCCTTGATTAAATAATAAATCTCTAGTATTGTTTGTGTGTGTGTGTGTGTGCGCGCGCGCATGCCTTCTCGTCTTTGCTCTTGGGCAGGGGTTGCCCATTTGGTCTTATATACTTGATTGATCTGAGAAGCACATTCCTGACGTGTGTTTTTGTTTGTTTTATAGGCCCGTCTAATCCTTGGGTGAAAGGTGAACTTTGGGAGTAGCTTCAATTTTGTGTTAGAAGGGCGTCCAGGGGCTATAGTCTCAGAGTTTCCTCCAGTCTTTGTCAGACCAGTGAGTCTGGTCTTTTTTGTGAATTTGAATTTTGTTCTAAATTTTTCTCCTGCTCTGTCTGAGACTCTCTATTGCAATCCCTGTCAGAGTGGTCAGAGGTGGTAGCCAGACACCATCTTGTTCTTCTGGGTTCAGCCTGGTAGATGCTATGCTTCATGTGGTCCATTAGTACTTTGGACTAATCTTTCCCTTGTGTCTTTGGTTTTCTTCATCCTCCTTTCCTCTGTATAGGCTGGGACCAATAGATGTATTTTAGATGGCTGCTCAAGTTTTTAAGACACCAGACACTACTCACCAAAGTAAGATGTAGAACATTTTCTTTATGAACTATGTTATGCCAATTGGCCTAGATGTCCCCCGAGACCATGATCCCCAGCCCTCAGCCCCAGTAACTCAATCCCTCAAGGCCTTTGGATGTGTCTAGGAAGCTTTAATGACTGTGCCCCCTTCGTGCTTTATTACATATAAATATACATGGCTGTAATACAAACATGTATATGAAAATATCCACAACCTAACCTGGGTCTGTATGGGAATATACTCCTATATACCTTCCTACCCCTATTCGGCATACGTTATCTGCCTCTGTATCTGCTTGTAAGTTGTTATTTATCTTTAGTGTCATTGTAAGGGTTGTATATGCTATATTATTTGCTGTGGTTGCCTCTTTCTTTTTCTTTTTGTGTTCCTCTAAGTGTCTTCTTTTGACTTGATCAAGTTGTGTTGACTTCCTCTATATTGTGTATTGTCTTTCCCTTCACTGAAGTTAACACTTGTCTGTGTAGTTAGTGATGTCCCCTCCCCACCCCTCCTCTCCATCATAACCATCAAAGATTGTTTCTTCCTGTGTGTAAACCTTTTCTTGAGTTTTTATAATAGTGGTTTCATACAATATTTGTCCTTTTATGATTGACTTATTTCACTGAGCATAATGCCCTCCAGATTCATCCGTGTTGTAAGATGCTTTGCAGATTCATCATTGTTCTTTATCATTGTCTAGCATTCCATAGTGTGTATATGTACCATAATTTTTTATCCATTCATCTGTTGATGGGCACTTAGGTTGTTTCCATCTTTTTGCTATTGTGAATAATGCTGCAATGAACATGGGTGTGCATATGCCTATTCGTGTGGCAGCTCTTATTTCTCTAGGATATAGTCCTAGGAGTGGGATTGCTGGATCATATGGCATTTCTATTTCTAGCTTTCTAAGGAAGTGGCATATCATTTTCCATAGCAGTTGTACCCTTTTACATTTCCGCCAGTGGTGTATGAGAGTTCCAATCTCCCTACAACCTTGCCAGCCTTTATCGTTTTCTGAATTTTTGATCAGTGCCATTCTTGCAGGGGTGAGATGGTATCTCATAATAGTTTTAATTTGCATCTCTCTAATGGCTAATGATCGCGAGCATCTTTCCATGTATTTGTTGGCTACCTGAATGTCATCTTTGGTGAAGCATCTGTTCATGTTCTTTGCCCATTTTATGATTGGGCTGCTTGTCTTTTTATGGCTGAGTTGTTGAAATTTTCTGTATATTTTAGAGATTAAACCCTTATCAGATATGCCATTGCCAAAGATTTTTTCCCAGCCTGCAGGTTCTCTTTTTAGTGTCTCAAAAGTCTTTTTTTTTTTTGCATTTATTTATGTTTATTTTTTTTATTAACTTTTATTAAGCTTCAAGTGAACGTTTACAAATCCAATCAGTCCATCACATATAAATTTACATACATCTTACTCCGTACTCCCACTTGCTGTCCCCCTAATGAGTCAGCCCTTTCAGTCTCTCCTTTCGTGACTATTTTGCCAGCTTCCCTCTCTCTCTATCCTCCCATCCCCCCTCCAGACAAGAGATACCAACACAATCTCAAGTGTCCACCTGATATAATTAGCTCACTCTTCATCAGCATCTCTCTCCATCTCTCTCCCACCCACTGACCAGTCCCTTTCATGTCTGATGAGTTGTCTTCGGGGATGGTTCCTGTCCTGGGCCAACGGAAGGTCTGGGGACCACGGCCGCCGGGATTCCTCTAGTCTCAGTCAGACCATTAAGTATGGTCTTTTTATGAGAATTTGGAGTCTGCATCCCACTGATCTCCTGCTCCCTCAGGAGTTCTCTGTTGTGCTCCCTGTCAGGGCAGTCATGGATTGTGGCCAGGCACCAACTAGTTCTTCTGGTCTCAGGATGATGTAGGTCTCTGGTTCATGTGGCCCTTTCTGTCTCTTGGGCTCTAGTTGTCGTGTGACCTTGGTGTTCTTCATTTTCCTTTGCTCCAGGTGGGTTGAGACCAATTGATGCATTTTAGATGGCCGCTTGTTAGCATTTAAGACCCCAGATGCCACATTTCAAAGTGGGATGCAGAATGTTTTCATAATAGAATTATTTTGCCAATTGACTTAGAAGTCCCCTCAAACCATAGTCCCCAAACCCCTGCCCTTGCTCCGCTGACCTTTGAAGCATTCATTTTAGCCCGGAAACTTCTTTGCTTTTGGTCCAGTCCAGTTGAGCTGACCTTCCAAGTATTGAGTGTTGTCCTTCCCTTCACCTAAAGCAGTTCTTATCTACTAATTAATCAATAAAAAACCCTCTCCCTCCCTCCCTCCCTCCCCCCTCGTAACCACAAAAGTATGTGTTCTTCTCAGCTTTTACTATTTCTCAAGATCTTATAATAGTGGTCTTATACAATATTTGTCCTTTTACCTCTGACTCATTTCACTCAGCATAATGCCTTCCAGGTTCCTCCATGTTATGAAATGTTTCACAGATTCGTCACTGTTCTTTATCGATGGTAGTATTCGATTGTGTGAATATACCATAATTTATTTACCCATTCATCTGTTGATGGACACCTTGGTTGCTTCCAGCTTTTTGCTATTGTAAACAGAGCTGCAATAAACATGGGTGTGCATATATCTGTTTGTGTGAAGGCTTTTGTTTCTCTAGGGTATATTCCGAGGAGTGGGATTTCTGGGTTGTACGGTAGTTCTATTTCTAAATGTTTAAGATAACGCCAGATAGATTTCCAAAGTGGTTGTACCACTTTACATTCCCACCAGCAGTGTATGAGAGTTCCAATCTCTCCACAGCCTCTCCAACAATTGTTATTTTGTGTTTTTTGGATTAATGCCAGCCTTGTTGGTGTGAGATGGAATCTCATCGTAGTTTTAATTTGTATTTCTCTAATGGCTAATGATCAAGAGCATTTTCTCATGTATCTGTTAGCTGCCTGAATATCTTCTTTAGTGAAGTGTGTGTTCATGTCCTTTGCCCACTTCTTGATTGGGTTGTTTGTCTTTTTGTGGTTGAGTTCAAAAAAGTCTTTTGATGAGCATAACTAATTTTTAGGAGGTCCCAATTATTCAAAGTCATTCCCAGGATAGTAGACTATATGATTGTCTGATTCAAAACGGCCAATACCGGTCTGTTTCAGCTCACTAATGCCCAGGATATCAATTTTTATGCGTTTCATTTCAGTTTTGACGATTTCCAATTCTCCTAGATTCATACTTTGTACTTTCCAGGTTCCAATTATTAATGGATGTTTGCAGCTCTTTCTTCTCATTTTGAGTTATGCTACATCAGCAAATGAAGTTCCCAAAAGCTTTACTCCATCCACGTTATTAAGGTTGACTCTACTCCAGTCGTCTTTTGAGTGCCTTCCAACCTGGAGGGCTTATCTTCCAGCACTGTATCAGACTGTGTTCCACTGCTATTTATAAGGTTTTCACTGGCTAATGCTTTTCAGAAGTAGACTGCCGGGTCCTTCTTCCTAGTCTGTCTTAGTCTGGAAGCTCAGCTGAAATCTGTCCTCCGTGGGTGACCCTGCTAGTATCTGAATACCAGTGGCATAGCTTCCAGCATCACAGCAACACGCAAACCCCCACAGGACAACCAACTGACAGACTCCTCAGTTTACTTGGATCAACAAACAGCCATGGAAGCAGCAGTCAAGAAATCAAACGGCTCATTACATCAGGTAAATCTGCTACGAAGGACCTCTTCAAACTGTTGAAAAGCAAAGATGTCACCTTGGAAACTAAGGTGCACCTGACCCAAGCCATGGCATTTTCAATAGCATCATATGCATGTGAAAGCTGGACAATGAATAAGGAAGACCAAAGAATTGAAGCCTTTGAATTGTGGTGTTGGCAAAGAATATTGAACATACCATGGACTGCCAAAAGAACGAACAAATCTGTCTTGGAGGAAGTACAACCAGAATGCTCCTTAGAAGCAAGGATGGTGAGACTGCATCTTACATAGTTTGGACATGTTGTCAGGAGGGATCAGTCCCTGGAGAAGGACTCCATACTTGGCGAAGTACAGGGTCAGTGGAAAAGAGGAAGACCCTCGGCGAGGTGATTGACACAGTGGCTGCAACAATGAGCTCAAGTATAACAATGATTGTGAAGATGGTGCAGGAACACGCAGTGTTTCATTCTGCTGTACATAGGGTCACTATGAGTCGGAACCAACTCGATGACACCTAACAAACACTACAAAACAAAACCCATTTATTCGGTTTATGTTCTGAAGTTCTTGCATTTTTGTTTATGCTTGATATTCTATTTATGCCATCAATTAGGGACCCTAGCATTATTCCTATGTTTTTTTTCATGAACTTTACAGTTTTAGGGTTTATATTCAGGTCTTTGATCTAGTTTTTGTGTATAGGGTGAGGTATGGTTCCAGTTTCATTTTTCTGCAAATGGATATCCAGCTTTGCCAGTGCCATATGTTGAAGACATTATCTCTTCCCCATTTAATGGACTTTGACCCTTTGTGGAAGATCAGGTGTCCATAGGTGGATGGATTTATTCCTGGGTTTTCAATTCTGGTCCATTGGTCTGTGTGTCTGGCATGCTGTTTTGACTATAGTAGCTGTATAGGAAATTCTGAGATCAGGTAGTGTGAGACCTCTTGTTTTGTTCTTCTTTTTCAACAATGTTTTACTTATCTGGGGGCCTCTTTCCTTTCTATATAAAGTTGATGATTAGTTTTTCCATCTTGTTAAAGAATGTTTTTGGGATTTGGATCTGGATTGCATTGTATCTGTAGATAGTTTTGGGTAGTATTGACATTTTCACAATGTTAAGTCTTCCTGTCCGTAAGGATGGTATGTTTTTCCATTTATGAAGGTCTCCCTTAGTTTCTTGCAGTAGCGTTTTGTAGTTTTCTTTGTATAAGTCTCTTACGCCCTAGTTAGGTTTATTCCTAAGTATTTTATCTTTTGGGGGTGTTATTGTAAATGGTGTCGTTTTCCTGATTTATATTTTGAAGTTTTCTTTGTTAGTGTAGAAGAATCCGAATGATTTTTGTATGTCGATCTTGTACCCTGCCACTTTTCTGAGTTCTTCTATTAGTTCCAGTAGCTTTCTTGTGAATTCTCTGGGATTTTCTAAGTATGGGATCATATCATCTGCAAATAGGGATAGTTTTACTTCTTTCTTACCAATTTGGTTGCCCTTTATTTCCCTTTCTTGTCTTATTGTTCTAGCTAGGACTTCCAGTACAATGTTGAATAAGAGTGGTGATAAAGGGCATCCTTGCTGGTTCCCATTGTCAGGGGGAATGCTTTCAGTCTCCATGAGAATAATGTTTGCTGTTGGTTTTGTGTGTATGCCCTTAATTATGCTGAGGGATTTTCCTTCTATTCTGATAAGAGTTTTTATCAGGAATGGTTGTTGGACTTTACCAAATGCCTTTTCTCTATCGGTTGAGATGATCATGTGATTTTTTCCTTTTTTAAAAATTTATGTGGTGTATTACATTGATTGATTTTCTAATGTTGAACCATCCTTGCATACTTGCTATGAATTCCACTTGGTCATGATGTACTATTTTTTTGGATATGCTGTTGAATTCTATTGGCTAGAATTTTGTTGAGAATTTTTACATCTATATTCATGAGGGATATTGGTCTATAGTTTTCTTTTTTAGTAGTATCTTTTTTTTTTTTTTTTTTTTTTTGCCTGGCTTTGGTATCAGTGTTATACTGGCTTCATAGAATGAATCTGGCAGTATTCCTTCCTTTTCTATGTTCTGAAATAGTTTGAGTAACATTGGTGCCAAGTCTTCTTGGAATGTTCGGTAGAATTCTCCAGTGAAACTGTCCAGGTCACAGTTTTTTTTTTGGTTGTTGTTAGTTTTTTTTAATGACTTCTTCAATTTCTTCCTTTGTTATGGGTCTGTTAAGATTTCTTACCTCAGATTTGTGTTAGTTTAAGTAGATAGTATATTTCTAGGAATTTGTCCATTTCCTCTAGATTTTCAAATTTGTTGGAGTATCATTTTTCTTAGTATTCTTTTATGACCCTTTTTATTTAAGTTGGTTTAGTCGCGATGTTGCCCTTCTCACTTCTTATTTGCTTTCACCTCATTTTCTTTTTTTCTTTTGCCAATTTGACCAGTGGTTTGTTGATTTTATTGACCCTTTCAAAGGACCAGCTTCTAGTCTTGTCGATTGTTTCAACTGTTTATTTCATTTCTTTCTGCTCTAAAAAAAAACTAGTCTTTATTATTTCCTTTCTTCCTGCGCTGTGAGCTTCTTTCACTGTTCTTCTTCTATTTGTTCAAGTTGTAGGGTTAAGGTATTGATTTTGTCCCTTTTTTCTTTTTTGGTGTGTGCATTTATTGCCGTAAATTGGCCTCTAAGCATTGCTTTTGCTGTGTCCCAAAGTTTTGGTATGCTGTACTTTCATTCTTGTTTGATTCTAGGAACTTTTTAATTTCTAGTTTATTCTGTTTTTAAGCATGGTATTGTTCAGTTTCCAAGTATTTGTTTTTTTTTTTTTTCCTTGCTCTTTCTGTCACTTGTTTCTAATTTTATACTGTTGTGATCTGAGACAATGCTTTGTATTATTTAGATATTTTTTAAATTTACTGAGTCTTGCTTTGTGGCCTAGGATATAGTCTCTTCTAAAGAATGACCCACGTGCACTGGAGAATAATGTGTGCTGTGCTGCTGTTGGGTGGAGTGCTCTGTGTATATCTGAGAGCTCAGGTTGGTTAATTGCGGTGTTTAGATATTCTCTATCGATTTTCTTTCTTGTTGTTCTGTTGCCAAACGTGGTGTGTTAAGGTCTTCTAATATTATTGTAGAACTGTCTATTTCTCTTTTCATTTCCATTAGGGCTTGTTTTATGTATTTTGGAGCTCTGTCATTGGGTGCATAGATATTTATTAGGGTTATGTTCTCTTGGTGGATTGATCCCTTAATCGTTACATAATCCTCTTCCTTGTCTCTTATGATGGAGTTTGATTTAATGTCTATTTTATCAGAGATTAATATGGCCACTCCTGTTCTTTTTTGATTACTGTGTGCTTTATTTTTTTTCCATCCATTGATCGTTAACCTCTTTATGTCTTTTTGTCTAAGGTGTATCTCTGTCTCTTGTAGGCAACATATTGAGGAGTCATTTTTTTTTTTTAATCAATTCGGCCATTCTCTGTCTCTTGACTGGTGCATTTAACTCATTTATATTATCAATATAAATTTAACCCAGTGTGATTATCAATAAACTTGCATTTACTGCTGTCATTTTGTTATTATTATTTTTGGTGTTGACAGTTTTCCTTGTTCTGCTTAATTTTCTGAGCTGAGTTCTTTTAGTTCATGGATTTCTTTTCCTTTGTTTTTGTTGATTTTGTGTTTACTGAGGCTTTTAGATTCCTTCTTTATTTTGATGGGTAGGTTTGTCAATTTTCTTTATGGTTACTGTGAGGTTTACCTTTATTATCCTATGTTTAAAACAGCCTGTTATTTTTAGATATCACCTTGACTTGTATTTGGAAGTTCTATAACTACACCATTCATCCCCCCTACACTTTTCTTAAGTTTTCTTATTTTACTAAATCTTACTAGTATTATTTAATGGACAAACACACAGACAAGTAGGTTATGGTACAGAAATCTTATTTTTTCTTTTAGTAATTTTTTTTATTAACTTTTATTGAGCTTCAAGTGAACGTTTACAAATCAAGTCAGACTGTCACATATAAGTTTATACACACCTTACTCTGTACTCCCACTTGCTCTCCCCCTAATGAGTCAGCCCTTCCAGTCTCTCCTTTCATGACAATTTTGCCAGCTTCCAACTCTCTCTATCCTCCCATCCCCCCTCCAGACAGGAGAGGCCAACACAGTCTCAAGTGTCCACCTGATATAGTTGGCTCACTCTTCATCAGCATCTCTCTCCTACCCACTGTCCAGTCCCTTTCATGTCTGATGAGTTGTCTTCGGGAATGGTTCCTGTCCTGGGCCAACAGAAGGTTTGGGGACCATGACCGCCAGGATTCCTCTAGTCTCAGTCAGACCATTGAGTATGGTCTTTTTATGAGAATTTGGGGTCTACATCCCACTGATCTCCTACTCCCTCAGGGGTTCTCTGTTGTGCTCCCTGTCACGGGAGTCATCGATTGTGGCCGGGCACTAACTAGTTCTTCTGGTCTCAGGATGATGTAGGTCTCTGGTTCATGTGGCCCTTTCTGTCTCTTGGGCTCTTAGTTATCGTGTGACCTTGGTGTTCTTCATTCTCCTTTGCTCCAGGTGGGTTGAGACCAATTGATGCATCTTAGATGGCCGCTTGTTAGCATTTAAGACCCCAGATGCCACATTTCAAAGTGGGATGCAGAATGTTTTCATAATAGAATTATTTTGCCAATTGACTTGCAAGTCCCCTTAAACCATGGTCCCCAAACCCCCGCCCTTGCTCCGCTGACCTTTGAAGCATTCATTTTAGCCCGGAAGCTTCTTTGCTTTTGGTCCAGTCCAGTTGAGCTGACCTTCCAGGTATTGAGTATTGTCCTTCCCTTCACCTAAAGTAGTTCTTATCTACTAATTAATCAGTAAAAAACCCTCTCCCACCCTCCCTCCCTCCCCCCCTCGTAACCACAAAAGTATGTGTTCTTCTCAGTTTATACTATTTCTCAAGATCTTATAATAGTGGTCTTATACAATATTTGTCCTTTTGCCTCTGACTAATTTCGCTCAGCATAATGCCTTCCAGGTTCCTGCATGTTATGAAATGTTTCACAGATTTGTCACTGTTCTTTATCGATGGTAGTATTCCATTGTGTGAATATACCACAATTTATTTAACCATTCATCCGTTGATGGACACCTTGGTTGCTTCCAGCTTTTTGCTATTGTAAACAGAGCTGCAATAAACATGGGTGTGCATATATCTGTTTGTGTGAAGGCTCTTATTTCTCTAGGGTATATTCTGAGGGGTGGGATTTCTGGGTTGTATGGTAGTTCTATTTCTAAATGTTGAAGATAACGCCAGATAGATTTCCAAAGTGGTTGTACCATTTTACATTCCCACTAGCAGTGTATAAGAGTTCCAATCTCTCCACAGCCTCTCCAACATGTATTATTTTGTGTTTTTTGGATTAATGCCAGCCTTGTTGGAGTGAAATGGAATCTCATCATAGTTTTAATTTGCATTTCTCTAACGGCTAAAGATCGAGAGCATTTTCTCATGTATCTGTTAGCTGCCTGAATATCTTCTTTAGTGAAGTGTGTGTTCATATCCTTTGCCCACATCTTGATTGGGTTGTTTGCCTTTTTGTGGTTGAGTTTTGACAGAATCATATAGATTTTAGGGATCAGGCGCTGGTCGGAGATGTCATAGCTGAAAATTCTTTCCCAGTCTGTAGGTGGTCTTTTTACTCTTTTGGTGAGGTCTTTAGGTGAGCATAGGTGTTTGATTTTTAGGAGCTCCCAGTTACCTGGTTTCTCTTCGTCATTTTTGGTAATGTTTTGTATTCTGTTTATGCCTTGTATTAGGGCTCCTAAGGTTGTCCCTGTTTTTTCTTCCATGATCTTTATCGTTTTAGTCTTTATGTTTAGGTCTTTGATCCACTTGGAGTTAGTTTTTGTGCATGGAGTGAGGTATGGGTCCTGTTTCATTTTTTTGCAAATGGATATCCAGTTATGCCAGCACCATTTGTTAAAAAGACTATCTTTTCCCCAATTAACTGACACTGGGCCTTTTCAAATATCAGCTGCTCATATGTGGATGGATTTATATCTGGGTTCTCAATTCTGTTCCACTGGTCTATGTGTCTGTTGTTGTACCAGTACCAGGCTGTTTTGACTACTGTGGCTGTATAAGAGGTTCTGAAATCAGGTAGAGTGAGACCTCCCACTTTCTTCTTCTATTTCAGTAATGCTTTGCTTATCCAAGGCTTCTTTCCCTTCCATATGAAGTTGGTGATTTGTTTCTCTATCACATTAAAAAATGACATTGGAATTTGGATTGGAAGTGCATTGTATGTATAGATGGCTTTTGGTAGAATAGACATTTTTACTATGTTAAGTCTTCCTATCCATGAGCAAGGTATGTTTTTCCACTTAAGTATGTCCTTTTGAATTTCTTGTAGTAGAGCTTTGTAGTTTTCTTTGTATAGGTCTTTTACATCCTTGGTAAGATTTATTCCTAAGTATTTTATCTTCTTGGGGGCTACTGTGAATGGTATTGATTTGGTTATTTCCTCTTCAATGTTCTTTTTGTTGATGTAGAGGAATCCAAGTGATTTTTGTATGTTTCAGAAATCTTATTTTTATAAAAGAGTTGATAAGCCACTAAGGTACTTCCAGGTACTATCTTCAGTGATGCTTCTTATCTTTATCTGGGGCTCCAGTAAATAGCTCATATTTGAGAGACAATTTTGCTGGGTATATGATTCTTGGTGAGAAATTATTTTCTTTCAGGGTCTTATATATGTCATCCCATTGTCTTCTTGCCTTCATGGCCTCTGCTGAGAAATCAGAGCTTAATCTTATTGGAGTCTCTTTGTAGGTGATACTTCATTTTTCCCAAGTTGCTCTCAGAATTCTTTCTTTATCTTTATACTTGGAAAGTTTGATTATGATATGTCTTGATGACTTTCTTTTGGGACCTATCCTGTGTGGGGTTTGCTGAGCTTCTTGGATGGAAATCTTCTTGTCTTTCATAATATTGGGGAAGTTTTCTTCCAGCAAATCTTCAAAAATTCTCACTCTGCTTTTTTTTTGTGTGTGTGTGTGTCCTCCTGTGCTGGGATTCCAATCACGTGTAAATTATTCCTCTTCATAATGTCTCACATAACTCTTACATTTTCTTCATTCTTTTTTCTGATTGTTCCTCCAACAAATTGATATCCAGGGAGTTTGTCCCCTATTTCACTAATTCTTTCTCCCATTGTTTCAGTTGTGCTTCTATGTTTCCATTGAGTTATCTATTTCTGATTTTTTTTTGTCAATCTTCTGGATTTCTAGTAGCTGTTTCTGTATGATTTCTAATTGTGTATTTAATTTGTCATTTTGTACTTGTATTGTTTTCCTGAATTTTTCTAGGGTTTTGTCTGTGTTTTCCTTGATCTCTTTGAAGACCCAATATGTAAGCCTTTTTAGTTCCTTATCAGGCAGTTCCATTACCATTTGTTCCACAGGAAGGTTTTCTGCCCCTTTATTTTGGTCATTTGGTTGAGCCATCTTGTCTTGTTTCTTTATATGATTTGCTATTGTGTGCTGTCTCTGAGGCATTGAGGTATAGTTTTATTTATTTATGATTTTTCTGTTTTGTTTTGATTTACCAGTACAGGTGAGTCAGGTGTGTTTTGGTGATCACTTGTCTGCACAAGGGTGTTCACTTTCTGCCCCCAGTTGGACAGGACAACGGCAGGCAGGGTAAGCCCTTGTCATTGTTCACTTTACTTGTGAGACAGGTGAGGGCACACTAGGCAGGTGCTATCTGGCAGTACAGAAATGCTCACTGTCACTCACCAGGTGGGCAGGTGATGGGTAAGAAGCAAAGGGGACATTCAGGGAGTGCTGAGGTGCTCCCTGCATTGGGAGAATGGGGCAGTCAGCCAGGGATGCTCTCCCTGGTCAATGAGGGGTGGGGCAGTTGGCTGGGGGTCGCACAGGTGCTCTTTCCAGTGGGAGGGGGCAGGATGGGTGGCAAAAGAGAGAAAAAAGGAAAGAAAAAGAAAAAAAGGGAGACTTGTCTATTGCTCTGTGCTCGCCACCCACCCTACCAGTCAGGTACTGTCACTGGAGAGTCACCCTATCTCTGGGTCTTGTCTCCCTCCCTACTCTTTGTACACCAGATCCCTGAAGCTCTCATTGTTCTTCGTGTACTTTCCCTTTTACCTCCAGTTCATGCCCTGATCACCTTGCTTCACTCCAGGTATGTTGACACCGTTTCTCTGTCTCCTATTGGGCATTTCATGATGAGTCTTCGTTTGCTTCTCACTCAGGATCACTGCTGGCTTTGTCTCAAAATGGCACCACTGTGCCAGGGTGTTGGGCAGGGCACCTCTACTCCACGTCTCTCCCCATTTGCTGCCGTTGTTCTGTTTCTTTTTCCAACCTGTGTTTGATCCAATTCTATATTCTTTCATCTGGTGCTCTGGGTTCCAGAGCATCATTTGTCATTCATATCTGTTTCACTTTGTCTCTCAGGTCTTTGCTGTAGAGGGATGGTGTGGTGCGTCTGACAAAGTTGCCATCTTGAATCTTGACTAGTATTGTTTTTAACTTTTTTTTCCATTCTCAGAAATTCTTTTACAAGCCCAAGATCACAAAAGTCAAGCTGATGGTGAGCTGGTATCGCCTAAGCAGTCCTCTTTGTGCAGAAGGTAGGTTAAAGGGTTCTTTTCTCTCTGGAAGATTAATTAAATAGTCAAGGGTAGCACACTACTTTCAGAAATTTAGACTTCTGTAGAAAGATGAATTAGGAAGTAATCTCCTGTTGCCTGACAAAAGAGACGGGGAGTTGCCTACTGTGGTATCTCCTGGCAACCATTTGACAAAGAGCCGCACTTAACTTTGAATTACAAGTGAGGAACCTGCCACTCAGGGATTGTTTGCATGGGAACTTTAATCAAGCTTACTTTGGTGCCTCAAGAGAAGCCCAGATTTATTAATAGAATATAAGTGCAATTTCAGGTGCCTTCAACAAATACCTCAGTGGACTATTTCCTCAGTCTGCTGAGCCATGAAAGCAAGGAAGTCTTTTCTCCTAAAAGAACCTTCCACTTTAATGTTCTGAAAGCAGTACATCCCAGACCTAGGAAGGATCAGTCCTTGTTTGCAATGCCTCCCCGCCGGGGCCAAACAAGGGTGGCCGATGGAATCTGGGACAGATTCTGCTGGGGAGGGAGTGCCTAGTGTTGCCAAAAATCATCCCCTTGTCCAATAAAAAGAACAAAACCTCCATTTAGAAAGAGGGGCACTGTAAGTGGTGATAAGGACAATCAACTGGTCCCCCATTCCTCAGGACATTCCCTAATTTAGCACTGAAAGTCCATGTCCTGGGAAACCCGCCAGTCACAGGCAAACTGAGATGGTTTGTCCAACTGTGGGGCCTTGAACACCAACATTTTAAAAAAGCCTCCCCTGGTGACTCCAACATGCAGCCAAGGTTAAGAACCACTGGCCTAAAGGATCTTTGAGGGTGAGATGGACTTGAGAAAGTGATTATAAAAGCTTCTCTTTTTCAGAGTAAAACTCAAACCGTTTAGAAATCACAGGTAAATAAGAAAAGTTGTTCTTTTTTGAACAGAGAGAGGCTTTTTAAAATCTACCTATGGAATTCTAAATTGTTTGAAGTTTTTACAAAGGCAATTTGTATATAAGCTATGTAATTAAAAATGAGTATAGGCTAAAAAACAAGAAAACCAATAAGATTTTTTATTCAAGAACTGCTAGCAGCTATAAGTTTTAATCTTTCCCATTGCTATTATATTTTTATATGGGTGTGTAAGTACAGATTTCTTAAACATAAATGTTATTAGGCTTTTTATATTGTTATGCAATTTTCTTTTTCTCCTTACCCATTGAATCTTCTAGCTATTTCCAAGTCACCACATGTATGTCTGCTTCATTCCTTTTCATTGCTGTCTGCTGTTTTGTAAGAAGGACACTCCGTTGTTTATTTCACCTTGCCCTTATTAGTGGGCACTTAGGCCGTTTCCAGCATTTTGCTATAACAGACACTACTGTCCTGAACATCAGGTTAACACTCTTTGTGCCAGGTACAAATGGTTTCTCTTTTTAGAATGGAAACCTAGATATTGCTGGGTTACAGAGAATGCCTGTCTTGGATTGAATTGTGTTCCCAAAAAGTATCTGTCACCTGGGCAAGGCCGTGATTCCCAGTATTGTGTGATTGTTCACCATTTTTGTCATCTGGTGTGATTTTCCCATGTGTTGTAAATCCTACCTCTATGAAGTTAATGAGGTGCGCTTAGCTGTAGTTATGTTAATGAGGCAGGACTCGTCGCAAGATCTGACTGTGTCTTAAGCCTATCTCTTTTGAGATATAAAAGAGAGAATTGAGCAGAGAGACATGGGGACCATATAACTCTAATAAATAAGAGCCAGGGGAATAGCAGCTCCTTTGGACCCGGGGTCCCTGCTCTGAGAAGCTCCTGAGCCGGGGAAGATTGAGGACAAGGACCTTCATCCAGAGCCAACAGAGAGAGAGCCTTCACCGGGAGCTGGCACCTTGAATTCAGACTTCTAGCCTCCTAGACTGTGAAAGAATAAATTTCTCTTTCTTAAAGCTACTCGCTTGTGGTATTTCTGTTATAGCAGCACTAGATGACTAAGACAGTACCCACTTAAAAAATTTATAGCAACTGCCGCCAAATTGCTTCTCAAAAGACTGTGATTTTACATTCTTACCAACATCTGGAAGTGCTCTGCCCTGCTCCCTCCCCTCAGAGGGCCTCCACACATGCTCTTCCCTCTAACTGGGAAGCTTGGCCCACTACTCAGCTCAAGCTTTACTTTCTTGGGGAGCCTCCCAATCCAGGTCATGCTTCTGTGTCCTGAGCTGTCAGGGCATCAAGCTCGTCTTCAGAGCACTTTGTTGTTATTACCTGCCATCGAGGTGATGCCTGTTTGCACCGCCCAGGGACTCCAAGGCAGTGCAAGGATGGACAAATACAAGTGATACTGGGGGGATGGGGGGATAGAACTTGGTGACAGCTTTGTTATGGAAGTGAGGGGAAAGGGCATGCCTGTCATGTGTCCCTGATTTCTGGCCTGGGTGACTGAGTGGAGCCTTTCCCAGAGGTAGGAAGGACACTTGTTTTCTGTGAGGAGTTGACTTGTGCCAGGAGGCTGATGTGTGGTAGAATTTCAACATTAGTTCCATGCAGAAAAATTGCTTCTGGCTTCATTCTGCTGATTTGAAACTGCTAGAAAATTTTCTTTCCTGGAAATAGCACCTAATTAAAAGGTCTAGCCACCACCTGTCTGTCAGTTTATCATCCTGTGGTAGCTTGTGTGTTGCTGTGACACCATGGGTATTTCAAATACCAGTAGGGTCACCCGTGGTAGACAGGTTTCAGTGGAGCTTCCAGACTAAGACGAGGAAGAAAGGCCTGGCAACCTACACCTGAAAATTAACTGGTGAAAACCCTACAGATCACAGCAGAATACTGTCTGATATAGTGCTAGAAGATGAGCCCCTCAGGTTGGAAGGCACTCAAAATGCACAATGGCTGCAACGATGGACTCGAGCATACCAACAATCGGGAAGATGATGCAATACCCAGTAATGATTCATTCTGTTGTGCGTGCTGTTGCCATAAGTTGGAGCTGACTGGACAACAATTAACAACAAAAGTTCTAGAAACTGCTTCAGACGGTTCAGGCACTGAGATTGTTTTCCAGTTGTCTTGCCTCTGGGGATGTCTGTCACCCCTATAATCTCCCATCTGTAGAGTTCTCCTTTCTACCCAGCTCTTCCACCTCTGAGGGATAAACCTAGTTCTGGGATACGGCTTACAAAGTGTGTACAGTGACACCCCATCTCAGCACCACCTCAACACCTGGATCATAAAGTCAGTGAACACTGAAGGAAAGAGGGCCACAGAGCCCATGCTGACTGGGAGCTGTGGGGGCAAAGTTGTCAGTCCAGCTTTGAGTAAATCCACTCAAAGGCAACGAGTTTTTTTCTTTTTAAATCATTTTACGTGTCAGTGAAGCAAAACATTTATTAATCCCCTTCCCCCCGATGACTAAAAAATACCAAACCATACCTGCTGCGTCCGGTCAATTCTGACTCACAGCAACCCTATAGGACAGAGGAGAACTGCCCCATAGGGTTTCCAAGGCTGTAAATCTTTACACAAGCAGACTGCCACATCTTTCTCCCACTGAGTGGCTGGTGGGTTCTAACTGCTGGCCTTTTGGTTCGCAGCTGAGTGCTTAACCACTGCGCCACCAGGGCTCCTTCCCCCATGACTAGACATTTCAGACACCTCATCTACTCTGAATAAATTATAGGATCTCGACTGACTCACTACCCTCCTCCCTAGTCCTGATGGCCCAGCAAGAGAGCACGCAACTGAAGCTGCAGGAAATTGTCCTTAGGGCAGAGCAAGTGGGTCACCTGGTCCAGGCTCCACCTAAGTGGCCTGTGTGGATGTGCTGGATTCTGGGAAGGAGCAGTACCTCCCACAGGACCTTGTGGGCCTGGGCTCCTTGAGAGACTTGAGGTGGCGGGGAGCCAAATCCACACTCACAAACAGCTGATGGAGCATCTCTGCCCATTCCTCCCTCAAGCTAGGCCATTTTACGGTGATTTCCTTCCCCATCCAAGTCGGCTCTTGATGCCCGTTTAACACATTCACCTGGATGAATATAACACAGTCGATGGTTTCTCAGACCTGCCCTCTGACAGAAGAGCCACACCAGAAATCCTGATTCAAACGATCCCACCAGTGTGACAAAAAACCAGCTGCAGTCAAGTCGACTCCGACTCATAGAGGCTCCACGTGTGTCAGACTAGAACTGTGCTCCGTAGGATTTTCTTTTTTTATAATTATTTTACTATTTTATTGTTGTTGAAAATATACACAGTAAAAACATACACCAATTCAAGTTTCTACACGTGCATTTGTTCCATAGGGTTTTCAACGGCCGAGTTTTCAGAAACTGATCACTAAGCTTTCTTCCGAGAGACACCCATGGGTGGACTTGAGCCTCCAAATTTTCAGTTAGCAGCCAAGCACAGTAATCGTTTGCCCCACCCAGGAACTCCACAACTCAGTAAAAAGGCCTTTAAAAAATAAAACACTGACCCTTAGTTGCTTTGTATTCAGCTTTTAATAACCCAAAGCAACATAAAAACACATTTTTCTTTTTATCTATATTTTGTAATTTTTCAGCAACGTCATACTACTTGAGTAAATTCAAAAGTTCTACAATAAAAACAAAAGTAAGTTGCAATAACCCCCTGATTTTTAGAGTCTGGTATTTCCCTTCTCTGACTCATTTGCCTTCTGTGTAGCAGTAGCCAAAGAGATAACAGTAGAAAGGAATCCTGCTTGCAATCCTAGCCTGTCTAGCAAACTTTCATGTATGTTCTTGCACCTTGTATGCATTTTTGTGATGCCGTAGAATTGCAAAGTAACAGTAAAGCTAGAAACCATCTCTCCTTTGGTTAACCTTTGGCCAGTGCCAGTAACAGCTGAGGGACAGAGAGCCTGTTATTAATGGACATTGCCCCCTAGTGGGGGTCGCTATGAGTTGGAATCCACCACAATGGGTTAACGGGATGAAATGATCACAGCACCAGATAAAAACAACGTCTGCATAGAACAGCTGACCAACCTTTTCTAAGCCTGAATTTAGCTCTGCTTCTGAGCCTAAATGTCATTCCTATTAGCTTTGCATTTTAGATGTTTGTTAATTCGGGAAATTCTCACAGGTACACACCTTGTGATTTCTATGCCTTTAATAATGGAAGTTGAAGTGGCAACAACGGATTCTTAAATTTTTTAATTCTGTGAGATTTTGATGTAAGTTGCACCTTTGGTGTTTTCAACACTTTTGTTTACCTGTAAATTTTTCTAGCCAGCCTTCAAAAAAAGATTCAGATTTCCCAGCTAACATCTGGGAATGGCGAATGAACAAGTAATAGGATTTTAAAAATAAAGGGAAGGACGTGAAAGAGTGAAACACTCTCTATTTTTTGACAGGTGTCAGATTCAGATTAATTTTCTGGATTCAGGTCTCAGAGAAATTCTCTCTCGTGTGTTAAATGCTGCCATTTTGATGACATATGTTATAAAAATCAGCCAACAAATATATTAACCACATACTACATGCCTCTCAGCTCTGACTTTTATCGGAGATTTAAATGAAACATTGAAACAGTTCATGAAACATGTATTTTTGATTGGTATTCTTTTCTTCTTTTTAGAACACTAGAAGAAAGGCAATAATGATATAACAGTTAAGTATTAAAAATTGTGAAAAGTGGAGGTGGAGCGAAGATGGCGGAATAGACAGATGCTTCCATCGAGCCCTCTTTACAGCAAAGACCCGAAAAAACAAGTGAAACGAGTATATTTGTGACAAGCTGGGAGCCCTGAGCATCAAAGGCAAGCTTAGACAATGAACTGAGGGGCAGGGGAAGGAAGAGACCGTTCAGAAGAGGAGAGGAGTTGCTGGACCTGAATCGTGGGGAGCCCTCAGGCAACATTCCTGGAGCAGCTGCGGTGGCAGCAGCGGGCTGGTCCTAGCGTTTGGCTGCAGTTTTCTCAGGAAGAAGCAGCCAGCCACACAGCCCACTCACCTCCGGAACCTGAGCAGAAGGGCACTCTCGGCAAAAGCAAAGTACTTGTGTATATTTTACCACGCCCGCCCCCCAACCCCCACCCCAGCTTCAGTGGCTGAATCCCTAGGCCTGAGATAGACCCTGGTGAGCACCTGGAGCCGTCCTCCCGGCCTTGGAGAAGGCAAAAATTTCCAACTGGGGGGAAAAGATGATTCACTAGCTCCATTAACCGGGTGAGCTCAGGACAGAAGTGGCTCCTGTCTAGGCATAAACTGTCCGTGGACTTTGAGGAGCTTTCCCTTCTGCGTGCACCTGTGTGGGCCTATTTCGGGAGAACACGCCCTTGTTGGCAAACTCCAACCATTTCAGCAGCGCGGTGGAGAGGTGGGTGTTTGACGTTTGACATTGCTTTGCTTATTAAACAAGGTCCTCATCTACGCACAACAGGGACCTAAGGACTGGTGGCTCCACTTAGGTCGCCCAGCCACCAGCAACAGGGGCCCAGAGATAACTGGTACCTCCCAGTACTTACAACAAAATCTTTGGGTGCCCATGGTCCCTCTGCAGAGCCCACCCACCAGCACATTCTAGGGAACAGAGATGCGTTTTCCTCAGAGACACTTGGGGGTCGGTTCTCAGCCCCCTGCCTTGTTCAGAGCGTGACTCCCTGCTGCAGTCGGATACAGGTATATATGCCAAACACCCCTGCCCCTCTAAGACTGTAGGACAGAGACCGTACCACACACTTGATATCAGCTACCTGGAAACCTGAGCTGAATTTATACAGGAAAACTGAATGGACTCCTAGACTGATATACCTGATAACAGCTGTAGCCAGCTGGGGACAGGACACCAGAGCTCCAAAGGTGAAAATAATCAAGTTAGCTCACTCAAGCAACCCATAGGGGTATACCAAAACAAAACAAAGCAAGAAGTTACGACACAGTAAGCAAGCATAAACTAATACAATAACTTATAGGTGGCTCAGAGACAACAGTCAATATCAAGTCACGTAAAGAAACAGGCCATAATCACCTCAACAGACTCCCAAAACAAAGAATCCAGGGATCTTTTAGATGAAAGTGCATTCCTGGAATTACCAGATGCAGAATACAAAAGTTTAATATACAGAATCCTTCAAGACATCGAGAAGGAAATGAGGCAATTTACAGGGCAAGCCAAGGAAACACACAGATAAAGCAACTGAAGAACTCAGAAAGATTATTCAGGAACATAATGAAAAGTTTAATAAGCTGGAAAAATCCATAGACAGACAGCAATCAGAAATTCGGAAGATTAACAATAAAATTACAGAATTAGATAACTCAATAGAAAGTCAGAGGAGCAGAATTAAGCAAGTAGAAGCCAGAATTTCTGAACTCGAAGATAAATCGCTTGGCACTAATATATGTGAAGAAAAATCAGATAAAAGAATTAAAAAAAAATGAAGAAACCTTAAGAATCAGATGGGACTCTATCAAGAGAAATAACCTACGAGTGATTGGAGTACCAGAACAGGGAGGGATAACAGAAAATACAGAGAAAATTGTTGAGGATTTGTTGGCAGAAAACATCCCTGATATTGTGAAAGATGAGAAGATATCTATCCAAGATGCTCATCGAACTCCACATAAGGTAGATCTTAAAAGAAAGTCACCAAGACATATTATAATCAAGCTTGCCAAAACCAAAGATAAGGAGACAATTATAAGAGCAGCGAGGGATAAAAGAAAAGTCACCTACAAGGGAGAGCCAATAAGAATAAGCTCGGACTACTTGGTAGAAACCATGCAGGCAGGAAGGCAATGGGATGACATATTTAAAAAAATTGAAGGAAAAAAATTGCCTGCCAAGAATCATATATCCAGCAAACCTGTCTTAAATATGAAGGTGAAATTAAGATATTTCCGGATAAACACAAGTTGAGGGAATTTGTAAAAACCAAACCAAAACTACAAGAAATACTAAAGGGAGTTCTTTGGTTAGAAAACCAAAAATATCAGGTATCGACCGAATACTAGAACACTGGGCAGAGCAACCAGAAGTCAACTCAGACAGGGAAAAAAAAAAAAAAAAAAAACCCAACACAGGGTAACGGCCATGTTATTATATAAAAGAAGACAACATTAAAATAATAAAGAGGGACTAAGAAATGTAATCATACACCTTCCATATGGAGAGGAAGATACGGCGATACAAAGAAATAAAAGTTAGTTATAAATTTTTTTTTTTTATAAATTTAGAAAAATAAGGGTAGATAATAAGGTAACCACAAAGGAGACAAACTATCCTACTCATCAAAATAAAATACAAGGGAAAAATACAGACTCAGCAGAAACAAAATCAACAACAACAAATATGAGGAAAGGACAATATGTAAAGATAATCTACTCAGCATATAAAATCAAGTTGGAAAAAGAAGCTGTCAACACACACAAAAAGGCATCAAAATGATAGCACTAAACTCATACCTATCCATAATTACCCTGAATGTAAATGGACTAAATGCACCAATGAAGAGACAGAGAGTGGCAGAATGGATTAAAAAACAAGATTCGTCTATATGCTGCCTACAAGAGACACACCTTAGACTTAGAGACACAAACTAAAACTCAAAGGATGGAAAAAAATATATCAAGCAAACAACAATCAAAAAAGAGCAGGAGTGGCAATATTAATTTCTGGTAAAATAGACTTTAAAGTTAAATCCATCAGAAAGGATAAGGAAGGACACTATATAATGATTAAAGGCACAATACACCAAGAAGATATAACCATATTAAATATTTATGCACCCAATGACAGGGCTGCAAGATACATAAAACAAACTCTATCGGCATTGAAAAGTGAGATAGACAGTGCCACAATAATAGTAGGAGACTTCAACACACCACTTTTGGTGAAGGACAGGACATCCAGAAAGAAGCTCAATAAAGACATGGAAGATCTAAATGCTACAATCAACCAACTTGACCTCGTAGACATATACAGAACACTCCACCCAACAGCAACCAAGTATACTTTTCTAGTGCACATGGAACATTCTCCAGAATAGACCACGTATTAGGTCTTAAAGCAAGCCTTAGCAGAATCCAAAACATTGAAATATTACAAAGCATCTTCTCTGATCATAAAGCCATAAAAGTGGAAATCCAATAACAGGAAAAGCAGGGAAAAGAAATCAAACACATGGAAACTGAACAACACCCTGCTCAAAAAAGACTGGATTATAGAAGACATTAAAGATGGAATAAAGAAATTCATAGAATCCAATGAGAATGAAAACATTTCCTATCAGAACCTTTGGGACACAGCAAAAGCAGCACTCAGAGGCCAATTTATATCAATAAATGCACACATCCAAAAAGAAGAAAGGGCCAAAATCAAAGAACTATCCCTACAACTTGAACAAATAGAAAGAGAGCAACTAAAGAAACCCTCAGGCACCAGAAGAAAACAAATAATAAAAATTAGAGCTGAACTAAATGAAATAGAAAACAGAAAAACAGTTTAAAGAATTAACAAGACCAAAAGCTGTTTTTTTGAAAAACTCAACAAAATTGAAAAACCATTGGCCAAACTGACAAAAGAAAAACAGTAGAGGAAGCAAGTAACCCGAATAAGAAATGAGATGGGCGATATTACAACAGACCCAACTGAAATGAAAAGAATCATATCAGATTACTATGAAAAACTATACTCAAACAAATTTGAAAACCTAGAAGAAATGGATGAATTCCTAGAAACACACTACCTACCTAAACTAGCACAAACAGAGGTAGAACAACTAAATAGACCCATAACAAAAGAAGAGATTGAAAAGGTAATCAAAAAACTCCCAACAAAAAAAAGCCCTGGTCCGGACGGCTTCACTGCAGAGTTCTACTAAACTTTCAGAGAAGAGTTAACACCACTACTACTAAAGGTATTTCAGAGCATAGAAAAGGATGGAATGCTACCAAATTCAATCTATGAAGCCGCCATATCCCTGATACCAAAACCAGGTAAAGATACCACAAGAAAAGAAAATTATAGACCTATATCCTTCATGAATGTAGATGCAAAAATCCTCAACAAAATTCCAGCCAATAGAATTCAACGACATATCAAAAAAATAATTCACCAAGACCAAGTGGGATTTATACCGGGTATGCAGGGATGGTTCAACATTAGAAAAACAATTAATGTAATCCATCACTTTTTGTTTTTTACCACATAAATAAAACAAAAGACAAGAATCATATGATTTTATCAATTGATGCAGAAAAGGCATTTGACAAAGTTCAACACTCATTCATGATAAAAACTCTCAGCAAAATAGGAATAGAAGGAAAATTTCTCAACATAATAAAGGGCATTTATACAAAGCCAACAGCCAACATCACCCTAAAAGGAGAGAGCCTGAAAACATTCCCGTTGAGATCAGGAACGAGACAAGGATGCCCTTTATCACCACTCTTATTCAACATTGTGCTGGAAGTCCTAGCCAGAGCAATTAGGCTAGATAAAGAAATAAAGGGCATCCAGATTGGCAACGAAGAAGTAAAAGTATCTCTATTTGCAGATGACATGATCTTATATGCAGAAAACCCTTAAGAACCTTCAAGAAAACTATTGAAACTAATAGAAAAGTTCAGCAGAGTATTGGGATACAAGATAAACATACAAAAATCAGTTGGATTCCTTTACGTCAACAAAAAGAACATCAAAGAGGAAATCACCAAATCAATGCCATTTACAGTAGCCCCCAAGAAGATAAAATACTTAGGAATAAATCTTACCAGAGATGTAAAACACTTATACAAAGAAAACTACAGTACACTTCTGCAAGAAACCAAAAGAGACTTATATAAGTGGAAGAACATACCTTGCTCATGGATAGGAAGACTTAACATGATAAAAATGTCTACTCTACCAAAAGCGATCTATACATTTAATGCAATTCCAATCCAAATCCCAATGACATTCTTTAATGAGATGGAGAAACAAATCACTAATTTCGTATGGAAGGGAAAGAAGCCCTGGATAAATAAGGCACTACTGAAAAAGAAGAACTAAGCAGGAGGCCTTAGTTTACCTGATTTTAGAACCTATTATACCACCACAGTAGTCAAAACAGCCTGGTACTGGTACAATAACAGATACATGGACCAATGGAACAGAATTGAGAATACAGACATAAATCCATCCACATATGAGCAGCTGATATTTGACAAAGGCCCCAAAACAGTTAAATGGGGGAAAAGACAGTCTTTTTAACAAATGGTGCTGGCATAACTGGATATCTATCTGCAGAAAAATGAAACAAGACCAATACCTCACTCCATGCACAAAAACTAACTCAAAATGGATCAAAGACCTAAATATAAAATCTAAAACAATAAAGATCATGGAAGAAAAAATAGGGACAATATTAGAAGCCCTAATACATGGCATAAACAGTATGCAAAAGATTATAAAGAACGTAGAAGAAAAACTAGATAACTGGGAACTCCTAAAAATCAAACACTTATGCTCATCTAAAGACTTCACCAAAAGAGTAAAAAGACTACCTACAGACTGGGAAAAAGTTTTTAGCTATGACATTTCTGATCAGCACCTGATCTCTAAAATTTACATAATACTGCAAAAACTCAACTGCAAAAAGACAAAAAAACCAATTAAAAAATAGACAAAAGATATGAACAGACACTTCACTAAGGAAGACATTCAGGTAACTAACAGATATATGAGGAATGTTCACGATCATTAGCCATTAGAGAAATGCAGATCAAAACTACAATGAGATTTCATCTCACTCCAACAAGGCTGGCATTAATCCAAAAAACACAAAATAATAAATGTTGGAGAGGCTGTGGAGAGATTGGAACACTTATACACTGCTGGTGGGAATGCCAAATGGTACAACCACCTTGGAAATCGATTTGGCGCTTCCTTAAAAAGCTAGAAATAGAACCACCATACAATCCAGCAATCCCACTCCTTGGAATATATCCTAGAGAAATAAGAGCCTTTACATGAACAGATATATGCACACCCATGTTCATCGCAGCAATGTTTAAAATAGCAAAAATATGGAAGCAACCAAGGTGCCCGTCAGTGGATGAATGGATAAATAAATTATGGTATATTCACACAATGGAATACTACGCATCGATAAAGAACAGTGAGGAATCTGTGAAACATTTCATAACATGGAGGAATCTGGAAGGCATTATGCTGAGTGAAATCAGTCAGTTGCAAAAGGACAAATATTGTATAAGACCACTCTTACTAGAACTTGAGAAATAATTTAAACTAAGAAGAAAACATTCTTTTGTGGTTACGAGAAGGGGGAGGGAGGGAGGGTGGTAGAGGGGTATTCACTAATTTGATAGTAGATAAGAACTACTTTAGGTGAAGGGAAAGACAGCCCACAGTACAGGGGAGGCCAGCACAATTGGACTAAACCAAAAGCAAAGAAGTTTCCTGAATAAACTGAATGCTTCGGAGGCCAGCGTAGCAGGGGCAGGGGTCTGGGGACCATGGTTTCAGGGGACATCTAAGTCAATTGGCATAATAAAAGCTATTAACAAAACATTCTGCATCCCACTTTGAAGAGTGGCGCCTGGGGTCTTAAACACTAGCAAGCAGACATCTAAGATGCATCAGTTGATCTCAACCCACCTGGATGAAAGGAGAATGAAGAACACCAAGGACACAAGGTGATTATGAGCCCAAGAGACAGAAAGAGCCACATGAACCAGTGACTACATCATTCTGAGACCAGAAGAAGTAGATGGTGCCCGGCTACAACCAATGACTGCCCTGACAGGGAGCACAACAGAGAACCCCTGAGGGAGCAGGAGAGCAGTGGGATGCAGACCCCGAATTCTCCTAAGACCAGACTTAATGGTCTGACTGAGACTGGAAGGACCCCGGTGGTCATGGCTCCCAGAGCTTCTGTTGGCCCAGGACAGGAACCATTCCCGAAGCCAACTCTTCAGACATGGATTAGACTGGACAATGGGTTGGAGAGGGATGCTGGTGAGGAGTGAGCTTCTTGGATCAGGTGGACACTTGAGACTATGTTGGCGTCTCCTGGCTGGAGGGAAGATGAGAGGGTGGAGGGGGTTAGAAGCTGGCGAAAAGGACACGAAGAGAGAGAGTGGAGGGAGAGAGCAGGCTGTCTCATTAAACCATTAGGGGGAGAGTAATTGGGAGTGTGTAGTTTTTTTTTTTTTTTTTAGCAAGGTGTATATGGGTTTTTGTGTGAGAGACTGACTTGATTTGTAAACTTTCACTTAAAGCACAATAAAAATTATTTAAAAAAAATTGTGAAAAGTGCCTCAAAAATTGTATTACCTCTTATCCTTTACTTCAAGGAATTCCACAGACATCTTCCTCATTAATTTTCACAGTCTTTCAGTGTGAGAAGCAGACAAAGCAATTTTATACCCACTGCATAGACAGGTTTAGGGGAAAGAAGAGCTGTAGCTAAAGGGTCTGTCCAGATTCAGAAGTCTGGACAAAAAACTTCTATGTTTTATGCTATGTCATTATCTTATATGTGCCCCATGCCTTCGAACACAAATACCTCAAGAACTGGAGTTTCTGAGAGCACATTTGTTGTTGTTGCTCTTTGTTGCCATTGACTCCGACTCATGATGACCCTACATACAACAGAACAAAACATTGCCTGGTCCTGTGTTAGCCTCACAATCGATGGGTCTCACACTTGACAGCATGTTTGAGTCCACTGCAGAGGCTCTTGTGCCAGTCCTTCTCTTGCGATTCATCCTTCCTGAACAGCAAGCAGGTTGGACAATGTTCTGTTGTGATCCATAAGGTTTTCATTGACCAATTTTTAGAAGCAGATCGCTGGGAGCTCCTCTGAAACCTGTCCACCATTGGTGACCCTGCTGGTATTTGCAATAGTGCTGGCATAACTTCCAGCAACACACAAGACACCACAGTATGACAAACTGACTAGATGGGTGGTGGGTTAAACACAGGCATGGCACCAATTGTGTGCCAGGCACTATTCCAAGTGCTTTCCAATTATCAACTCATTTAGTGTATCCATAACAATCCTCTGAAGTGGAACTATAGTTGTTTCCATTTTACCGATGAGTAAGCTTATGCACCGAGATATTAATAACTTGCCCAAGGTCACGGCTAGTCAATGGTGGAACCAGGGCTGAAGACAAGAAGTCTGGCTCCATGGCTTTACGGTTGTGCTTTGTCGCCTCCTATGCTATAGAGTATATGATTCCTCAGCTTTTTCATTTGAAAGTCAACTTTCCCTGGAATTTTATGCTGTCGACTACTTTGGAGCCTATTTTTAAAAATAAATTTTACTGTTGATGAAATATAACAAAATATTTGCCATTTCAACCATTTTTACATGAGCAGTTCAATGCCGTTAATTACATTCACCACATCGTGTAACCATCACCACTGTCCATTTCCAATTTTTTTTTTAATCACCCTTAACAGAAACTCAGAACCCCTTAAGCAATACCTACTCGTTTCCCCTTCTCGCTTGCTCCTGGTAACCGCTAATAAACTTTGTCTCCTGTGCATTTGCCTATTCTAAATATTTCACATAAATGAGTCATACTATATTTGTCCTTTTGTGTCTGACTTATTTCACTCAGCATAATGTTTTTAAGGTTCATCCATGTTGTAGTAAGCATTAGAACTTCTCTTTGTGACTGAATAATATTCCGTTGTATGTCTATACTACATTTTGTTTCATTCATCTGTTGTTGGAGACTTGGGTTGTTTTGGCTTTTGGCTATTGTGAATAATGCTGTAATGAACATTGGCGTAAACATATATGTTTATGCTCCTGCATTCCTTTTTTTTTTTTTTTTTTTGGTTATATGCCTAGGGTGGAAGAGTAGAATTGCTAGGTCATGTGGTAATTCTATGTTTAACTTTTTGAGGAATGGAGCATATTTTTGACATGGTGATTTTTATTGGGGAAAGAATTTAAAAGCCAATGTGTGTGTGCTTGAGTGTGTGTGCACATACATATTTTCTTCGGCTGGATTCCCTAGAGAAGCAAAACAAGTAAATCGTATAAATATATATATATAGAGATTTATATGAAGGAAACAGCTCACACGATTGTAGCGTTTGGAACGTCCCAAGTCCTTGGATCAGCATAAAGACCTTTCCCAATTCACAGGGCTGCAGAAGCTGATGAACCCAAGATCAGCAGGTAGAGAGCAGGACTCCTGCTCACAGGCTGTGAAGGTCGAGGAATCCCCAAGTTCTTCAGGTAAGACCTCAAGGTTTCTCCTGAGTCACATAGCTGCAGGGGCTGGCAAACCCAAGAGCAGCAGATCAGAGAGCAGGACTCCCTCTCACAGGTTGTGAAGGTCGAGGAATCCCCAAGGTCGGCAGGTAAGACCACGAGGCTCCTCATGATTCATGTAGCTTCAGGGGCTGGCGAACCCAAGACTGGCAGGCGGGGGAGCAGGACTTTTGCTCACAGCCTGTGAAGATGGACGAATCCTGAGATGGACAGGTAAGCTGCTAGCTCAAGTCCCAAGAACCGGAGGTCAGACAAGAGACAGCTGCTGGATCCAGAACAAGCCAACAACCTTGGCAAGGCAAGCAGGAAGGAAGAAGGTGGCAGAAGGAGGAGAGATGAAGGCTGAGGGGATGATGAGCTGCCATAAGCCCCACCCCCATCACAAGTCCCGCCCCCCCAGCAGGTTCCATTGGGGGTGATCATATATCACATTTCAACAGGGAAGTGACCACAATATTATACAACTGCTAAAACACTGAGAATCATGGCCCAGCCAAGTTGACACATAATCTCCAACATACATACTTACATACAAATATGTACAACTCAGATGCAAAAAAAAAAGTAACTTTATATTCATTAACTGAGCACATCCTTCTCAGACATATCCCTTCTCTTGTCTATGATGAGAGAAACACTTAGAATAATTTTATTAACTTCAACTCAGTCTCTGCCAGTTTAAAACTGTTGATTGGGAGTAAAGAGTGAATTCACATTCCTTTCAGGGCTGTATCTTCCTTCTCACACGAGATGGCTCTCATCCTGCATGGCTTCTGTGCCATCTCTACTCATGATGCTAAGATGTAATGGGTCCTGGCTGGAAATTTGGATGTCACTGCTTAAGCTGAGAGTCTCTGCCAGCTTCAATATCGGGTTTTTTACTCTGGGGCCTCCTCTTCCTAATGCCTAGGCTTCCTCTGGTCTACCAGTTGTCTTCACAGTTACACACCCCCTACTGGTACATGTGGGTTCTCTTGGAGCCCTGTCCACTGCACAAAGACTGGTCCATTAGGACCACTGACTCCACCTGAATGAAGGTGTTCTACCACTTCCTCGGCACATCAAGTACAAGGCCATTGCTCAGTTTAAGACTTCTTCGAGAGCCCTGCAGTCTCCTCTGGCATAGGACATCAGTGCTCTCATGTTCCCCAAAGCCTAACAGTGTGTTCCTTATGCCACTTCTGGAGGTTTTCCACTCCACAAGCTGAGCCAGGACATTTGTCTCTGAACTTCTGCCCTCTGTCCCTTTCCCCTTTCAAATACTTCCCCCTCATCCAAATTCTGTATGAAGAAGCTTTGCTTCCTATTATTTAAAGGAAAGGCATTAGAATTTGGAAAACACTTTTGTCACTCAACAAAGTCTAGTTTTCAAGATTATTGTATTCATAATAGACTTCCAAATCTATATGAAACTCAAAGCTGAGTTAAGATTTCTTTGATCCCAGTGGTGTCTACCTTCTCTCTGAAGCAAAGAATGCTATCGTTTCAACGGGTCACTCAGCACCACAATTTACCGTGATTTAAATGGCATTCCTTGATTCAGATACCAGTATTAGCTAATAATGAGGCTTCAACTTAAGAATCTCAATTATAGGCTACTTACAGGAATAAACTGACGTTATGAGTAAATATACTTGAATAGCGCTTTTTTGAAAACCATACCATAAGCCACGGACCTGACCCTGTCTCTGGTCTCTCTTCTCTGCTGTAGCCTGTCCTCTGTCTCAACTATCAAAAATGTTTTTGTGAAAAGTTACTTCTCTGTTTAAAATCCTTTGACTTCCTATCTCCTTCAGGATTCAGTTCAGTTTCCCCTGTGATGTAGGCTGTGCCTGAAGCTGCAGCTTTTTCTGATGCCACCTGCATCCCAGCCCCCAGCCCATACCGTCGGTTCTCCAGCCTCCAAAACACTGAATTCCCTCAGCCTCCCAAAGTCACGACAATCCCTTGCACATGCTGCCAGCCGACTGGGAATGCCCTTCCTCCTACGTCTTTGTCCTGGTCTCTCAGCTTGTCCTGCAAGGCTCAGCTGAAGTGGTAATACCTCCAGCGAGATTGTCCTTACAGCTCTCACATGTTTTCTGAGTTTGATATGTCTCCTCTGAGCTGCCTGAAAGCCATCCGGCCTATTTTTTATCAAACTGTGTTTTGATTGTCTATTTAGCTCCTTCTTTCTACCACCACTCCATACACACGCACACAAGATCATAAATTCCCCAAGGCCATAGATTGTGTTTCCATACCTGTATTCTCAGAATCTAGCACGAGTGTCTGGAACATATTAGATGCTCAAATATGTTTAATTACTGGTAAAAAAAAAAAAAAAAAAGAGGGAAATGGAGGAAAAGGGAATTTAGAACACATACTCAAGGCTCAGGAGAAGCAATTGAGTCTGAAGATGTTCTACAGATTGGTACTATTAAATTGGCTAGAATGACCAATGCCAGGCCTTAAAGACATGGACTTTTGTTTCCTATTTGATTTGCCACTACCTGGAGCCCTGGTGGCATAGTGGTTAAGACTACGGCTGCTAACCAAAAGGTTGGCAGTTCAAATCCACCAGCTGCTCTTTGGAAACCCTGTGGGGCAGTTCTGCTCTGATCTAGAGGATCGCTATGAGTCAGAATTGACTCAATGGCAAAGGGTTTGGTTTTTGGTTTTTAACATGTTTTATTTTGCCTTTCCTATTACTAGGACTATTCATAGCAAGATGGGGCCCAGTGTGTAGCACAGTACTTGGCACTTAACCAGAGCTCACTACTTACTTGCTCATTGACTTGTCCAGCTTTCCATTTTGCCTTCCAGGACACAGACAACAAAAACCCTCCTGCTACATGTGATGGTGATCCCCCTCAACTTAATTCCCTACACAAATTTGCCCTTTCCATGAGGTCAGCATACTCTTCAAGTGTCTTCCCGTCAAAATGGTCTCTTGATGTGAAATGTTTGAAGTGAAAAGTTTTGTCAGTAATTTTTTTGATATTGCCAGCCAGAAGATCCCTTGATAAGACTTTGGCACCATTTTACCATCCCACTCCACACCTTTATCCTCCCCAGGAATACGATGTATTCAAGTTACTATCAACCACACTTATGACCATCCTTTTTTGTTGCTGTTGTTGGTATATCTTATTGTTAGTAAAGTGTACTGTATACAATGTTGCAGCCTGTAATTTGCTGATGTCATCATATCTGTAAGTTTATATGTAATTTTCCAACCTGTAAAGACAAATAAAGATCAAATTTATAAATATACTGATAACAAAAGGCAATAATAATGAAAACTAAAACAAAAAGGCGTTTGACTTACATTAGAGCTGACTTGCGACAGAGTCATTGGAACGGAACCCTGTCATAAGTCGGGGACTACCTGTAACGCATATAAAATCCCTGAAAGTGGTGAATAAAACTTCTTTACAAGTCTACTAGAGGGAAAGAGACTATATCCTCGTTAAACCTTATAGAAGCCATATCTTGGATTAAGAACTCTGTTCTTGGATGGTCTCATCTGTTTTTTTTTTCCCCCCAGAGAGCTTAGACAGAAATTATTGTACATTTAAAATGATTTATTGTGTATAATTGTGGTTAATTTCATGGAATGTAGCAGATACTTCGGGCTTCTCCAGTATGTAGGTATAAAATTAATTTACATTTGCTTTTGATGCCTGTCTTAGTCAAAGTGTGTTAGAGAAACACAACCAGAGAGAGAGAGAAATACTTCAAGGTACTGGCTCATGTGATTGTGGGGACTGGCAAATCCAAAATCAGGTGACAGACTGGACTATGGAAGGCTTGGGCCCCAGGGTCAGTAGGTCAGGCAACAGAAAGAGTGCAGAGAGAAGAGAGAAAAAAAGTTCTGCCAAAATATCTGTTTATAGTCTGAAAGTAGAACACATTCTAAGGATCACTTTTGAATTGATTGATTACATTAGATTACATTACGGAAAATGATTATATTAATTCCATTCGATTACATTATAAAACAGTAACTAAACTACTGTTTGGCCAAGCCACTGGGAACCATGGCCAAGTTGATACATAAAATTAACCATCATATGACACACAAAATTAACCATCACAACTCCCAAACTAAAATGCTTCAAGCCCCAAACAGCTTTAGTGTGAGACCTCAGCTGTCCCTTACCAAGTGCCTTCTATTTATTTCTGGAAGTCTCCCCAGGAAGTCACAAGTGCTTACAAACTTGTTTGTCCACCAGTTACCACACAGCTTTCACCATGTTCTTTCTCTTTTCATCCACCATACCCTTTCTCTCATGTTCTTTCTCCCTCAGGCCAACATGCATTGCTCTAGAAATTTAAAGGAATATCACTGTGAGTTGCCAGTGAGATTAGGCACTCTATTGCAAACTAATATCAAGGCTTGTTTTGGTGAATCCCAGTGGACTCCCACAATCTTATTACAATAAAAACTAGTTTCAGACCAAATTCTTCCATGTATGCAGATATTTATTACACAAACTTTCATTAGTAAGCAGCAGGCACCAAAACAGTCCGTAAACCTTTTCCATAATTTTAGTGAATTTCAGTTCTCTATCATTTACTCTGACCATATCCTTACCCGCAAGAGCACTCAAGGAAGACATGCCAAGATGCTAGGAGGTGGATTCTCTCAGGGTTAGGGTCGGCATCGGCAGCCAGAAATCCACTGAAACCAACAGCTGGGTACAACCCCTCCTCAGGGTGCAGGTCTCTTGGTACTCTTAGTTCTTGATTTTAAAAGGTAGGATATGTCGCTAAAATGTTTTATCTAACCCAGGTACCTTAAATACCATTATTTTCACCAGTGAAAATGCGTTTCTAAGCATTAATCATGCTAATCAACAAGTCACTAATTTCATCTTTAAAAAGCAGCTTCTGACATTCACTATTCTAATTAGGAAAGCGCTGATGGAAATATTGACATCAGAAGCACTTGTTGTGGCCTTTCTGATATGCCTGGCACATACGGTCTTAAACAGGACAGCCAGTGCGCTCAGAGACAAGGCTTAAACTAACTAGCATATGTGTAGTCACATGTGGTCTGTGCCAGAACATTTGAAGTCATTTACAGGCACTGTAGCATGCTCCTTGAGTATCAAGAACTTCTGTTCCGAGGGAACTCTCTCCAGCTGTTGCCAAAGTCCCTGTTTCCTAGACTTCCAGAGCAGTCTTTGGCTAAATATGGACACAGGTCCCCTGCTTACTACATAACTGCTGTGCTTCGCTTTGCTGCCTGACCTTGGAATAACACAGTCCGCAGGGCTACTGTTAGCCCTTGTGGAACCTTCGTGCAGACTGGAAAAGTGCACTCCTTCCTCCAGGTGGATATAACCTGTGCCAGGGAACTTCACTCAATGTGCAGAGACGGGATGGATTTTAGCACTCACTCACCTCCCCACTCTACACCCCACTGTGTGGCCTGGTGCCCTTGTGCAGGGCAGAAGGGCCCCAACTGTCCATGTGTGAAGTCCCGGGATGGTACAAATGGCTAATGCCCTCAGCTGCTAACCAAAAGTTTGGAAGTTTGAGTCCACCCGGAGGTGCTTCAGAAGAAAGGCTTGGTGATCTGCTTGTGAAAAACTAGCCACTGAAGGCTCAGTAAAGCACAATTCTACTCTGACACAAGTGCGGTTGCCATGAGTTGGAGTCAACGCGACAGCAACTGGTTCCAAATGCAAACTGTCCTTTAAAACACACACATACAGATACCCTAGTAAAATGTAAAGATGCAATTCGTCTCCATGGTAACAAGGAATCACTCAGGCAAATGCTGGTCTCAATTTATAGATAGCTAAGAAAGATTCTGCTTCCTCTCCCTCACTTTGTTCCCAATTTCCCCAACCCCCTCAAAAAACAAACTAGAAGCCTCAGAGAATGATAATTTAGGCTTATGAATATTTATATGATCAAATTAGAACATTAAAAATGGACTCCAACTCAATGAAACCTTGTAACAATTAGGATGCTTTTGGTAGAAATAGAAAGCCCATGTGAACATGGCTAAACTTATAAGGAAAATGTATTATCTCACTTAGTAAGATGTTGTGAGATAGAACAGCTGCATGGCTTGAGTGGAAAAAGATAAGATTGCTTATCTCATGCTTCCCATTTCCTGGGGAAGGACTCTGTCTGTGAGGTGTCAGCTAGACAATCTGATGAAGCCATCCATAGCAGCAGGGCTCGGACTGTCCTCCAGGCCCCACATGCACGTTTCTTCTGGAGTTTACACCTTGACCAGAGCAGCCGTTCTATTCCGGTGAGACCTCTCAGACCACAGGGCAAGAACTGCCTTTCCTATACCCAGCTGTCCACGGGCCTCCCTCTTCACTGAAAATTGTTGTTGGGCAACATCAGGAAGAATCTACATTTTTCCCAAAGAGATTTAGGCACATTTTCCAAAATTAAACTTCGTGCCCCGATTTTGAACCCTCCTTAGGCCCTGAGCTGTGACTTTGAGTCTTTGCACTTTGCCTCACCTCCTATTTTAGTGTCGGCTGCAAGTGTCAAAGTAATGACGTGGGATTTCTTTTCTAGAACACTACTGGAGATGCTAAGTAAGGCGTGTGTTGCCAGATGATCTTCTGAGGTCCCCAAAAGGGAATCCACATCAACAAGCCTGGCCTAAGTGAATAAGGGGAGGAAATAATGTTTGCTGTGACCCAGGGGTTTTGCAGCTACTTTATTAAATCTGCCCCACAGTCCTGGCAGGCAGGTCTTATCATCCCCATTTTGCAAGTGTGGAAACTGAGTCTGAGAGGTTAAGTAACATGCTCAAGGTGGGATTTGAGTCCAGCTGTGCTGCCACTAGGAGCCCTGGTGGCGTAATGGTTAAGCACTCGGCTGCTAACCAAAAGGTGGGTGGCTCGAACCCACCAGCTACTCCACAGAAGAAAGACATGGCAGTCTGCTTCCGTAAAGATTACGGCCTTGGAAACCCTATGGGTCATTTCTACTCTGTCCTATAGGGTTGCTATGAGTCAGAATTGACTCGTCGGTGCTGGGTTTGGGGTTTTGGAGCTGCAGGTAAAACCTGCTTTAGCCAGTGCATCATGCTGGGCTCTTGCAGGGGTAAGGCTAAGTGTCCTAAGGTCGTTGTGACACGAGATGATGGACCTCCAGGGTAACGAAGATCTAACACTGGGCCCCCATGACCATGTCATAGCAGTAGCAATTGAAGCACTGGAACAAAGGGAGTGGGAAAGTTGTGGGTTTTACCCACCTCTTCTGTTCCCTTGTAATCAGTATTTGGAGCAGCGGCTCCCTGGGACACTCACTCTGGACCTCACATTTTCAAAGAAATTCAAGCCAAAGGAAGGCAGGCCATTAGTTCTGAGCCTCACACCAGTTCAGAAATAAAGGTGATAGCACCCCTCTGAATGAGATGTTCTGGGAGCCGAAAAGACAAAATGAATTCCTGAGATTTCTCCGCCTGCCCCTTTTGTCAGAGACAGTTTTCTCTTTCCACTGTGAAACTGCTGCTGAATAACCTTTCCTGAACCTCACAGTTTGGGTAAGGAAACAAATTTCCTTCTGCCATAAAAACAGCCTCTCACTTACCCACCTACGGAGTAGGGTGGAAGCCACACAGCAAGTAATATTATACCCAGAGGCTGTTGCACCAGCCAAGCGCCCACTTATGTGTTTACATCAGGTGCAGGAGCCCCAGGTCAGGAAACCGGACTCCCATATCGGTTCCCCAGATGACAGAACCAAGCGGCAGCTGGGATGAGGTACTGGCCATGGTTAACCAAGCATCACTGCGCAGTAAGCCTGTGTTTGGAGTAGTGGTGGCGGTATAAAGATTCTTTGGAGCCCCTGAGTGGTGCAAACAGTTAATACATTCAGCTGCTAATCAAAAGGCTGGAGGTTCAAGTCCACCCAGAGGGGCCTTGGAAGAAATGCCTGACGGTATGCTTCTGAAATATCAGCCATTGGAAACTCTATGCAGGACAGTTCTACTCTGACACACATGGGGTCGCCATGAGTGGGAATCAGCTCAAAGGCAAGCGGGTACTGGTTGGTGATTCTCCACCCCTTTCACCAGGTGAGCTGTGAGGGGATCCTCATTTCCTTTCTCACATTCCTTTTTGTTGTTGTGGTGGTGGTGAAATATACATAGCAAAACGTTTGCCATTCCAACCATTTTTACGCGTACAATTCAATGGCCTCAGTTATGTTCACCATGTTGTGCAAACATCACCATTATCCATTTCCAAGTTTTTTCATTACCATAACAGAAGCTCAGCATTCTCACATTCCTTTTTAAAATAAAAAAGCCAAATCAGCTAATACTTCCTGGGTATTATGTGACATGTAAAAATATCTGCTCTGCATCTGGGAAAATCAGAAAGGAAACTCACAAAAGGGCTAAGTGTGATTATGGGAATGGAGATACAGATGATTTTTAGTTTTAGTTTTTTGGTAAAGTCTATAAATTGAACATAAAATTCTTTCAAAGGAAAAAATAGATATTATTTCTTTTATAAACAAAGCAAAACAACAAATAAGAAATAAAGTCAGCTTTCAACCTAAAATCACCAATGTAGAAGGGCAAGAACTAGGAGATCTGGGTCCAGTCATTAGCTCTGCCAGTGGTTGGCCCGTTGTTTCCAATGATATTTTTCTGACTCCCAGTTTTTACCTCAGTTGGTCCTTCTGAAATCAAGACTTGGATTTATAACCGCCCATTCATCATCTCCCTAGGATGTCTAATGTTGTTGTTAACTGCAGGTGAGTCAGCCCCGACTCCATGCACAACGGAACAAAACGCTGCCTGATCCCACACCATCCCTGTGATGAATTGTGGGTTGGACTGCTGTGATTGATAGGATTTTCACTGACAGATTTTGGAAGTAATTTGCCAGGCCTTTTTTCTTCGTCTGCCTTAGTCTGGAAGCACCACTGAAACCTGTTTAGCATCATAGCAACACTCAAGCCTTCACCGAGAGACGGGCGGTGGCTGCTCATGAGGTGCGCTGGCCAGGAATTGAACACAGGTCTTCAGCATGGAAGGTGAGAATTCTACCACTGATCTGTCCCTGGCTGCTAACTGAGAGCTTAGGAGTTTAAGTTCAGCCACAGGTGCCTAGGAAGAAAGGACTCACGATCTTCACCTGAAAAATCAGCCATCGAAAACCCTATGGAGCACAGTTCCTCTCTCACACACACAGGCTCACCATGAGCTGGACCCAACACCTCCATGACTGAATGACTAATAGAATCTCAAAATTAACATGTTCAAAGCTGAACTTCTAATTATTCCACCGAAATCCTCTTCCCTCAAAGTTCTTTCCCATCCCCAGTGATAGCACTTCCACCTCTCCAACTGCTCAGGCCAAAACCCTTAGGGTCGTTCTTGACTTCTCACTTTCTCTCACTACATTCAATGTGTCTATAAATCTGGCTGGTCATGCATCTGCTATTATAAAATCACTCCTCTTCACCTTCACTGCAACCACTATGGATCATGCTTTCACCCTCTAATGCTTCCTCTCTTGCCAGAGTGATTCTGCATTTTAACAGAATTTTAGTAAGACAGGTCTTGTTGCACCTCTGCTCAAATTCCTCCAGAGACCCTATCTCACTCCAAGTAAAAGGCAATACTTACAATGACCTAGAAGACCCTATACCATGGACCCCTTCCCTACTGTCTCTGGCCTCATCTCCCTCCTACTATCTCCCTTTCTCTCACTTTTCATCAGCTACACTTGCCATATTCTGTTCCATGAACATATCAGATGCACTCCTGCCTCTGGGCCTTTGCACTTGCTGTTTCCTCTGCCTGGAACACTCTACCTGCAGCTTATCTGGGTTACTCCCTTACTTCCTCCAGTTTTTACTCCAATGTTCCCTTTTCAGTGAGGGCTTCCTGGTGGTAAATCTCCCACCCCAGACCCAACTCTTCTAAGCCTCTTTTCTGCTGTCTATCTCTCTACAGCTGATTGCATCTAACGTGTTATTTATCTAACTTATTCATGTTGTTTACTGTCTCTCCCCCAGCAGGATGTGAGGTCCACGAGGCAGAGGTTGTCTGTGGTTTGTCACTGTTGTATCCTCAGTGCCTGCAGCACGGTAGGCATCAGCACAGAGAAGGCGTTTGTGGTCAGCAGAATAACGACTCCTCAAAGATGTCCCTGTCCTAATCCCTAAAACCTGTGAATATGTTACCTTACATGGCAAAGGGACTTTGAGATGTGAAGTTACGGATCTTGAGATGGGAATATTATCCTGGATTATCTGAGTGGGCCCAATGTCATTACAAGGGTCCTTAAAAGAAGGAGGCAGGAGAGTCAGAGAAGATGCTATGACAGTGACAGCAGAAGTTGGAGTGATGTCATTGTTGAGAGAAGGCCACGAGTCATGGAATGCGGGTGGCCTCTGGAGGCTGGGAAAGGTAAGGAAACAGATTTTCCCACAGAGCCTCCAGAAAGAACGCAACCCTGTCAATGCATTTTTGACTTCTGAACTTCAGAACTGTAGGAGAATAAATCTGTGTTATTTTAAGCCACTAAAATTGTGACTTGTTACAGCAGCAGTAGGTAACTAATGCAGCACTCAAAAGTAGCTCTTGAAGGAATGAATGAATGGGTGGATCTCCATTTCCTTGTTTATAGAATGAGGGGTTTGGACCTACTTAATGATCTCTAAACATTTATTTACTTATTTTTATTGAGGTGAAATTCAGGTAACATAAAATTAAGCATTTTAAGGTGAAGAATTCAGTGGCATTTAGTACATTCCTTAAGCCCCTGGCAACCACCAATCTGCATTCTATCTCTATGGATTTACCCATTCTGGATATTTCATACAAATAGAATCATATAGTATGTGACCTGTTATGTCTGGTTTCTTTCACTTAGCTTAATGTTTTTGCTAATCATTCGTATTTTAAACTACATTTTTTTGTTTGTTTAATGGAGAGATTAATGTATGGACTTGGTAACAGTTCAGGTAATCTCAGTAAAGTGTATTATGAAAATAAGTTTCTCTTCTACCCCAGGTTTATAACCCTTAGCTTCCCTTCCTAGATATGAGCACTGTACCAGTTTCTTGCATGCTTCCCCAGAGTCTGTGAGAATATAAGGAAATATAGATATAATTTCCCCTTTCTTCACAAATTCAAGTATATTACACACACTGCTTTGCTCTTTGCTTTTTTCCGCCCTCGCCAAAAATATAGTGTGAAGATTGTTCTGCATCAGCACATATAAAATTACCTCGCTTTTCCCCACTGCTGTGAAAGGTTGGATTTCATAGATATACCTTGATCTGGTTACCCAGTTTCCTAGTGATAGACAGATTGTTTCCTATCTTTTGGCACTACAGGCAATCTTTGAGTATACATCTTTGCTGTGCCAAACATCCTTGAATATAGATTTTTGCACATAGGTAGAAGTATATCTGAAGGATAAATTCTCACAAGCGGAAAGCTGGGTCAAGGGGTAAGTGTGTATTTTATTCCAACATTGCCAAATTCCCTTCCAAGTAGGATGTACCTCCTCTCACCAGCAGTCTGTTTTCTTAGTTTACTCAAATTTTATCGTTGAGCATTAAAAAAAAAAAATTTGTCAAGCTAACAGATGAAAAATGATACTGGGTTGTTTTGTGTGAATTTGACTATCTTTTATGTGGCCATGTTGTTGTTGTTGTCAGGTGTGATTGAGTTGGTTCTGGCTCACAGTAACCTTGTGTACAACAGAACGAAACACTGCCCGGTTCTACGCCTTCCTCACAATTGTTGTTATGTGGCCATAAGCCCTTTGTATTTATATGTCTGTGAATTTCCCCTTTATGTCTTTGCTAATTTTTCTATTGGTTCATTGACCCTTTTTAAAATTGATTGAGATGCACTCTATATGTTAAGGAAATATATATTCTGATATTAAATTATAGATACATATAATAAATATATTTTATTATTAACATGTAGCACTCTACATATTAAGGAAATGTATATTTATATTATTATGCAGATATTTTTCCAATCTGTAATTTGCCTGTTTAACTTTGCTGATGATATTTGTTGTCGTGTAGAAAAATTTTAATTTTATCAAGTCATCAACAGCTTCCTTTACGGCTCCTGGGCTTTCTGTATTGCTTAGAAAGGCACTTCTCTTTCCTATATTATAGTCTCGTGTTCTCCTATACTTCATTCTAATACTTTCATAGCTTTTATCTTTCGTGTTTAAATCTAGATTCATCTGGAATTGATTAGGTGTAGAGATCAAATGAGGTAGTCATTTCTTTTTTCTCAAAAGCTTATAATCTGGTTGTCCCACAATATTTTTTGAATGATCCGTTTTTTGTTTCTTTTTTCAATTTTTTATTATGCTTTAAGTAAAAATTTACAAATCAAGTCAGTCTCTCATACAAAAACTTATATACACCCTGCTAAAAAAAAAACCCAAACCCACCTTGCTACATACTCCCAATTGCTCTCCCCCTAAAGCGACAGCCCGCTGCCTCCCTCCACTCTCTCTTTTCGCCAGCTTCTAACCCCCTCTACCCTCTCACCTTCCCTCCAGGGAGGAGATGCCAACGTAGTCTCAAGTGTCCACCTGATCCAAGAAGCTCACTCCACACCAGCATCCCTCTCCAACCTATTGTCCATTCCAATCCCTGTTTGAAGAGTTGGCTTTGGGAACGGTCCCAGTCTTGGGCCAACAGAAGGTCTGGGGACCAGGACCTCCGGGGTCCTTCTAGTCTCAGTCAGACGATTAAGTCTGGCCTTTTCATGAAAATTTGGAGTCTGTACCCAACTGCTCTCCTGCTCCCTCAGGGGTTCTCTGTTGTGTTCCCTGTCAGGGCAGTCATTGGTTGAAGCCGGGCACCACCTAGTTCTGGTCTCAGGCTGATGTAGTCTCTGGTCTATGTGCCCCTTTCTGTCTCTTGGGCTCGTAATTACCTTGTGTCCTTGGTGTTCTTCATCCTCTTTTGGTCCAGGTGGGTTGAGACCTGAATGATCCATTTTCCCCTCACTGATGTAAAGTGCCATTTTTATCCAATAACAACTTTTTATAAGCACTTGTGTCTATTTCCAGACTCTTTTTATTTTGACTTGATCTGCCTATCTATTAATGGGTGGGCACCCAGTTAATTCTGTTAATTACTGTAGTTTTTCACAGTGCATTTGAATGCCTTCTAGGGTTTGTCTCCTCTCACCTCTCTTCTCCAGAAATATTTTGGTTATTCTAAAGTCCATATGCTTTTCCATATGGACTTTAGAATCAGTTTGTTATATTCCAAAAATACCTGTTAGTATGTTCATGGGGAGAACATTATACTTACGGATTAATTTATGGCACACTGATATACTTAAAATGCCTAATATCCCTTTAAAATTGGCTTAAAATGCTGTTTTTATTATAGAAGTGATGCATGTTCATTGTGAAAACTCTCTGGCAACTCTGGAAAGTGTGAGGTAGAGTATGAAAATCCGATTTCTCCTTCCCTAGTCTATGAATTGGAACCAACTCAATGGCAGCTGATTTCATTTTGGTTTGGAATCTTTCCCATAAGGAGCCCTGGTGATGCAATAGTTAAGCCCTCGGCTGCTAACCAAAAGGTTGGTGGTTTGAACCCACCAGTGAGTTCGTGAGAGAAAAGACCTGGCAATTTGTTCGCGTAAAAATTACAGCCTAGGAAACCCTATGGGGCAGTTCTACTCTGTCCTATAGGGTCACTATAAGTTGAAATCTACTCGATAGCACACAATGACAACAACAGTCTTTCCCCGAGAGGTAACCACTGGTATTAATTTGGTGTGCAACCTACCAGGTGTTTTTTAATAAACACATTTGTAATCATGCACATACATTTTAATATGTGTATATTTTGTCACATAGCTATGTCTAACTTCATATCACAGCACAGTTTCTAACCAACTTTTTTCATCAACCGTATGTCATGGACATATTACCATGTCAACACCTGTAGATCTACTTTATCCTTTATAAAGGTGGCAGAGTGACCCACTGTATGGGGGAATAACCATAATTAACTCACCATTTCTTCCTTGGTGAATATTTGTGCCACTTCCAGTTTTTCTCAATTACAAATAATTTGTAGTGAACTGATTTGAGCACTATCTTTGTACCTTTCTGAAGGTCTTTCAACCAGATAAATTCCTAGAACTGCTGGATTAAAATCTAAAGGCCCTTTCAAGGATAGAGTTTTAGGACATAGAAAAGTCTCAGTCAAAGGGGGAATCGTACAGGAATGTGGCTCTCTGTAATACTGCCCTCCCCAAACCCAAGTGATAACTGTTGCCATTAGCTTGGAATCCAGAACCCCTGGGGGAATGCTTAACCCCTTTACAAAAATGTTCACAGGTCTGGTGCCTGGTTCAGTGAATGAGATTAAGTGCCAAGCTCACAGAAGCTTTGTTTCCACCGGAGGGTCTGGCCCTGAAGTCTCATCAAGGCTGTCACCATATGTTGGGCAGGGAGGTGGGGAGACTGTCAGAGATGGATGGTGGCACTAAGAGGTGTTCCTAGTCTACTGATTTGTAACTTGGGATACATTTTCCCATACAAAAGTTGTAATTAGTAATAGTAAGAGACGAAGTTGAAGTATTGATACAGCATTAGCTCCTGACTTTGAAGATTAAGTGCGATTTGAAGGGTTACTGGCTTGGGAAACCAGACCACTGTGAAAGATAGCTTCAGTGGGGCCACACTTTCTGAGTCCAGACAACTCACTGTGTAACCATTCATGAATTGGAGACTACACATGGAAGATACCCTTCCTGCCTTACCACTTCCCCTACTTGACTGCCCAGCTTCCCCTCCTTTCCTTTTGATGACCTTCAGGTCCCCCAGAGTCCTCTGTTGGTACCAGACTCAAGCTTATGATTTCTAGTACATTCCATGTGATTTCATTACTCTCCTTAGGCAACTCCCTCTCCTTTTCCACACCCTCATCATTTTCTTTAAGCCCTTCACATAGCCCCAGCCCTCTTATACTTAGATGGCTTTATCTCCTACCTGGCCAAAAATATTATGCCACTGGGCAAAAATTACCCTAATTTCTTGCTTCGCATTATACCCTTAATATAAAGATGAGCACCTCAATTAAGGTCAACCTATGCGCTAGATGCACCCTTGCTTATCTTCCTTTGGGACTTTCCATCAATTCTGCCTCCTTTCTTATCTGCAAGTGGGCCATTATTTTGTACAGCCCTAGTGGGTGCCGTTCACATGGAATATGATTTAATGATGTCACCTGGAGTTGGAAATGGGCAGTGCCGATTTCAAAACCCTACTTCTCTAGCAGCTCTTCTCGATGGTTTATCTTGTTAACAACAATAATCTTCCTTCCATCTATGTTTCTATCACTTTCTTCTCTCAGCCAATTTTTTTTTTAATTTTTAAAATTATTATTGTACTTTCGATGAAGGTTTACAGAACAAGACAGCTTCTCATTTAACAATTAATACACATATTGTTTTGTGACATTGTTTACCAACCCCAGGACTTGTCAATACTCTCCCTTCTCAACCTTGGGTTCCCAATCACCAACTTTCCTGTTCCCCCCTGCCTTATAGCTCTTGCCCCTGGGCTGGTGTGCCCCTTTAGTCTCGTTTTGTTTTATGGGACTGTCTAATCTTTGGCTGAAGGGTGAACCTCAAGAGTGAGTTCATTACTGAGCTAAAAAGGTGTCAGGGGGCCATAGTCTCAGGGTTCCTGCAGTCTCTGTTAGGCCAGTAAGTCTGGTCTTTTTTTGCAAGTTAAAGTTTTGTTCTACGTTTTTTTTCAGCTCTGTCTGGGACCCTCTATTGTGATCCCTGTCAGAGCAGTCAGTGGTGGTAGCTGGGCACCATCTAGGTGTGCTGGACTCAGTCTGGTGGAGGCTGTGGTAGTTGTGGTCTGTTAGTCCTTTGGACTAATTTTTCCCTCGTGTCTTTGGTTTTCTTCATTCTCCCTTTTTCCCAACAGGGCAAGACCAGTGGAGTATCTTAGATGGCTGTTAACAAGCTTTTAAGACCCCAGATGCTACTCACTAAAGTAGAAGGTAAAACATTTTCTTTATGAACTTTGTTATGCCAGTTGAACTAGATGTTCCCTGAGACCATGGGCCCCAGCCCTCAGCCCAGTAATTCGGTCCCTCAGGGAGTTTGGATGTGTCTATGGAGCTTCCATGACCTTGCCTCGGACAGCTTGTGCTAGCTTCCTCAGTATTATGTGCTGTCTTACCCTTCACCAAAGTTGCCACTGATCTATTGTCTATTTAGTGTTTTTCCATCCTCACCCCTGCCCTCCCTCATAACCATTAAAGATTGTTTCTTTTTGTGTGTAAACCTTTTCAAGAGTTTTTATAGTAGTGGTCTCATACACTATTTGTTCTTTTCTGATTAACTTATTTCACTTGACATAATGCCCTCTAAATTCATCTATGTTGTGAAATGATTCGCAGATTCGTCATTGTTCTTTATCATTGCGTAATACTCCATTGTGTGTATGCACCATAGTGTGTTTATCCATTCATCTGTTGATGGGCATATAGGTTGTTTCCATCTTTTTGGTATGGTGAACAATGCTGCAATGAACATGGGTGTGCATATGTCTATTCTTGTGATGGCTCTTATTTGTCTAGGATGTATTCCTAGAAGTGGGATTGCTGGATCGTATGGTATTTCTATTTCTAGCTTTCTAAGGAAGTGCCATATTGTTTTCCAAAATGGTTGTACCATTTTGCATTCCCACCAGCAGTGCATAAGAGTTCCAGCCTCCCTGAAGCTGCTTCAACATTTGTTGTTTTCTGTTTTTTTGATTTGTGCCAGTATTGCCGAGGTGAGATGGTATCTCATTGTGGTTTTGATTTGCATTTCTCTAATGGCTAGTGATTGTGAACATTTCCTCATGTATCTGTTAACTACTTGACTGTCTTCTTTGGTGAAGTGTCTGTTCATTTCCTTTGCTCATTTTTTAACTGGACTTTTGTCTTTTTGTTGAAGAGGTGTTGGATTTTCTTGTAGATTTCAGAGACTAGACCTTTGCAGGATTTGTCTTAGCCAAAAATTTTTCCACAGTTCGTAGGTTCTCTTTTTTGGTGAAGTCTTTGGATGAGCACAAGCTTCTAATTTTTAGAAGATCTTAGTTATCTAGCTTATCTTCTGGAGTTTGGGCAGTGCTAGTTATGGTTTGTATCCTGTTAATGCCATATATTAGGGCCTCTAGCATTGATCTTATTTTTTTTTTCTATGATCTTTATAGTTTTTGATTTTATATTTGGGTCTTTGATGTATTTTGAATTAGTTTTTGTGTATGGTGTGAGATATGGGTCCTGTTTCATTTTTTTTGCTGAAGGACATCCAGTTTTGCCAGCACCATTTGTTAAAAAGACTGTCTTTTCCCCATTTGATGGACTTTGGGCCCTTGTTGAAGATCAGGTGATCTTAGGTGGATGGATTTATATCTGGGTTCTCAATCCTGTTCCATGGGTCAATGTGTCTGTCATTGTACCAGTACCAGGCTGTTTTGACTATCGTAGCTGTATAATAGGTTCTGAGATCAGGTAGTGTGAGTCCTCCTACTTTATTCTTCTTCGATAGTGCTTTAGTTATCCAGGGCCTCTTTCCTTTCCATATAAAGTTAATGATTAGTTTTTCCATCTCTTTAAAGAATGCTGTTGGATATTTGGATGGGGATTGCATTGGATTTTAGACTGCTTTGGGTAGAATTGATATTTTCAGAATGTTGAGTCTACCTATCCATGAACATGGTATGTCTTTCCATTTATGTAGATCTCTTTTGTTTTCTTGCAGTAGTGTTTTGTAGTTTTCTTTGTATAGGTCTTTTAGAGCCCTGGTTAGATTTATTCCTAAGTATTTTTTTTTTAGGGGCTATTATAAATTATATTGTTTTCCTGATTTCCTTTCCATCATTCTCTTTATTGGTGTATAGGAATCCAACTAATTTGTGTCTGTTTATCTTGTATCCTGCTATTTTGCTGAATCTTTCTACTAGTTCCAGTAGTTTTCTCAAGGAGTCTTTTGGGTTTTCTATGTATAGTATCATATCATCCACAAATAGATACAGTTTTACTTCTTTATTACTGATTTGGATGCCCTTTATTTCTTTTTCTTGCCTTATTGCTCTAGCTAGCTAGGACTTCCAGCACAATGTTAAATAGGAGTGGTGATAAAGGGCATCCTTGTCTTGTACCTGTTCTCAAGGGGAATGTTTTCAGCCTCTCTCCATTAAGAATGATGTTGGCTGTTTTGTATAGATGTCCTTTATTATGTTGAGGAATTTCCCTTCTATACCGATTTTATTGAGAGTTTTTATCCAGAATGGGTGTTGTCTTTGTCGAATGCCTTTTTTGTGTTGTTTGAAATGATCATGTGATTCTTTTATTTATGTGGTGGATTATGTTGAATGATTTTCTAATGTCGAGCCATCTTTGCATTACCTGCTATGAATCCCGCTTGGTCATGGTGTATTATTTTTTTGTTATGATGCTGAATTCCATTGACTAGAATTTTATTGATAATTTTTGCATCTATATTCATGAGAGATATTGGTCTGTAACTTACTTTTGGGGGTTATCTTTACCTGGTTCTGGTGTCAGGGTTTTGCTGGCTTCATAGAATGAATTTGGAAGTACCCCTTCCTTTTCTGAGTTCTAAAATAGTTTCAGTAGTACTGGTATAAGCTCTTCTGTGAATGTTTGGTAGAATTCTCCAGTGAAGCCATTTGGGCTAAGGCTTTTATTGTTGGGAGCTTTTAAAATTATTTTTCAGTCTCTTCTCTTGCTATGAGTCTGTTCTGATTTTCAACATCAGTTTGTGTTAGTTTGGGTAGGTAGTGTGTTTCTAGAAATCTGGCCATTTCTTCTAGGTTTTCAAATTTTTTGGAGTATAGTTTTTCATAAAACTCTGTTATGATCCTTTTTATTTCGATTGGGTCTGTTGTAATGTTCCCCATTTCATTTCTTGTTTGGGTTATTTTCATCCTCTCTTGTTTTTCTTTTGCCAATTTGGCCAGTGGTTTGTTGATTTTTATTGATCCTTCCAAAGAACTAACTTTAGGTTTTGTTAATTCTTTGGATTGTTTTTCTATTCTCTATTTCATTTATTTCTGCTCTGATCTTTATTATTTCCTTTCTTCTGGTGGTTGTGGGCTCCTTTTACTGTTCTCTTTCTATTCGTTTGAGCCGTGTAGTTAATGTTTTGATTTTGTCCCTTTCTTTTTTGATGTGTGCATCTATTGCTATAAATTGACCCCTGAGCACTGCCTTTGCTGTGTCCCAAAGGTTTTGGTGTGATGTGTTTTCATTCTTGCCTGATTCTAGGAATTTTTTTGATTCCATCTTTGATTTCTTTTATTACTCATTGGTTTTTAAACAGGGTGTTATTCAGCTTTCAGGTAATCAGTTTTTCCCTTTGGTCTTTGTCTTAGTCATCTATTGCTGGTATAACAGAAATACCACAAGTGGATGGCTTTAACAAAGAGAAGTTTATTTTCTCACAGTAAAGTAGGCTAAAAGTCCAAATTCAGGATGTCAGCTCCAGGGGAAAGTTTTCTCTCTCTCTGTCAGCCTTCTCATCAATCCTCTCCCCAAACTAGGAGCTTCTTTGCACAGGGACCCTGAGTCCAAAGGACGTGATCTGCTCCTGGCACTGCTTTCTTGGTGGTATGAGGTCCTCAACTCTCTGCTTGCGTCCCTTTCCTTTTATCTCTTGAGAGATAAAAGGTGGTGCAGGCCACATGCCAGGGAAACTCCCTTTACATTGGATTGGGAAGGTGACCTGAGTAAGGGTGGTGTTACAATCCCACCTTAATCCACGAAACATTAAATTACAAACACACAGTGGAGGAAAACCACACAATACTGGGAATCATGGCCCAGCCAAATTGATACACACAGTTCTTGGAGGACGTGGTTCAATCCATGACATTTCATCCTTTGGCTCCCCAAAAATCACATCCTTGCAACATGCAAAACATATTTACCCCATCATATCATAGCAAAAGTCTTAACTCCAAATCCAAAATCCAAAAATTCGTCTTCATCTGTGAAATCTTTTGAGACTGAGGCAGCTCAGCTTCTTGTATTCTTTGTCTCTTCAGCTTCTGTTTCCAGGTTTCTTGGCCTCTTGGCTCCTCAGGCCTCACACCTGCTTCTGCCCTGCTGGGGCAAGTGTTCCAAAGCTCAGTAGCTCCACTGCTAAGTGCCTGGAGGCACCCAACACCACCAAGAAGCCTCCTGCACACAGACACTCAGCTCTCTGGCTCCGTGGGTCAGCTCCAGTGCCGTCTCTCACTGGACTCCTTGTTCTGCTGCTGTTGATTCTCTGCTGCTGCTGCTTCTCTGCCACTGCATGTTCTCTGCTGCTGGTGGTTCTATATCCATTCACAGTTTCAAAACCACTTCCAGATTTTAGGTATCACCCCACTCCCGGTACCAAATTCTGTCTTAGTTATGTAGTACTGCTATAACAGAAATACCACGTGAATAGCTTTAACAAAGAGAAATATATTTCCTCACAGTGAAGTAGGCTAAAAGTCCAAATTCAGTGTGTTAGCTCCAGGAGAAGGCTCTCTCTCTGTTGGCTCTGAAGGAAGGTCCTTCTCCTCAATCTTCCCCTGGTCGAGGAACTTCTCAGGTGCAGGGACCCCATGTCCAAAGGATGTGCTCCACTCTTGGTGCTGCTTTCTTGGTGGTATGAGGTCCCCAACTCTCTGCTTGCTTCTCTTTCCTTTTCATCTCTTGAGAGATAAAAGGTGGTGCATTCCACACCCCAGGGAAACTCCCTTTATGTTGGATAAAGGATGTGGCCTGGGTAAGGGAGCTGTTACAATCCCACCCTAACCCTTTTAACAAAAATTACAGTCACAAAATGGAGGACAACCAAACAATGCTGGAAATCATGGTCCAGCCAAATTAATACACATATTTTTGGGGGGACATAATTCAATCCATGACAATCTTCCTGTTGTCAATTTCTACTTTGATGGCTTTGTGATCAGAGAAGATACTTTGTATTGTCTCAGTGTTTTGGATTTCGTTGAGGGTTGCTCTTCTCATCCACTCTTCTTAAAAGAGTCATTTACACTTATCTCCACATCCTTACCTTCCTTTCACTCTCCATTGTACAGCAAATCATTAATTCTCTCAATACATATTTATTAAATATCTATTTATAAAACTGTCACAAACTAGGTATTCAGAGTGGGTCAGTGGTAGAATTCTCCATTTCCATATGGGAGACCCAGGTTTGATTCCTGGCCAAGGCACCTCATACACAGTCTTTCAGTGGAGGCTTGCATGTTGCTATGATGCTGAACAGGTTTCAGAGGAGCTTCCAGTCTAAGGTGGACTATTAAGAAAGGGCTGGGGATCTACTTTCAAAAATCAGCCAGTGAAAACCATATGTATCACAATGCTTCAATCCCCAACTGATGACAGGGATGGTGCATGACCAGGCAGAGTATCATTTCATTGTGCATGGGGTTGCCATGAGTCAGGGGCCAACTCAATGGCAGCTAATAACAACAATGTGCTAGATACTCAGGCCTTGATAGCAAATACATATAGAGACAGCCCTCTCACTCACAGAATTTACATACTTGTACGAAAGAGAGGGAAACCCTGGTGGTGTAGGGGTTAAGTGCTACGGCTGTTAACCAAGAGGTTGGCAGTTCGAACCCACCAGGCGCTCCTTGGATACTCTACAGGGCAGTTCTACTCTGTCCTATAGGGTCGCTATGAGTCGGAATCGACTCAATGGCAGTGGGTTTGGTTTATGAAAGACAGAGATAATAACAAATTACATTTTAAAAGCATATAGGTTCAAACAGAAATAAGTTTTAGCTCCACATAAATGGAGGCCACATATATGAGTTTCATGTATAACAAGGAAGCTGATGAGCTATCCCTATTAACTAGTTATTTGCAAAAGATACAATCTGAAAATATTACTACATTTTCTAGGACTGACTAAGTGTAGTAATTTCTCACCTGTAGCAGGCCAAGAGAGGAAAAACTCGAAGGTGGCTGAACCTTTCAGCATCCCTCAGATCTATTTGCTTCAACACCTATAACCAGCCTATTGGGTTGAAGGATTATGTCAGGAGTGTAGGGCAAAACATTCCAATCACCTTCCCATGAACTGCCTCAGGACAGTACCAGAATGAATGAGTTGGTTTCTGTGGCACTCAGAGAAAATGCTGATTTGGAAGAAGGGTCTTTCTGTTGAGCCCCAATTCCAGAACACAGGCTGAGTGGAGTTAATCTGTCTCCAGGCATAAACACGGTGAAATGCAGAGCATGCTGTGAAGGCAGATGAGTGGGGAGGTAGGGTGGCTTCCTAACAAGTCCAATTGATGATGGACTGCTGCCCTGACAACTGTTCACAGCAAGTCGGCTCCTGCTGAGTTAGGTACAGTCCCAATGCTGCCACCAAGGTGTTAACCTGGCTCCAGAGAGTTAACATTCAGGAAGGGTTAGGCCCGGGAGGCTGAAAGAGCAGGGGTGTTCAGATCTGGGCCCAGTGTCCGCTGTGGCTGAGGAGCCCTTGAATGTGATATTTGTTCAACACTAGCTTATTACAGAATTTTAGAATTGGGATTAAATTAGTGGTAGGGCAGAGCAAGAGACTGTCCACTTTGGCTTTGCAGACAGACAGACAGACAGATGTGGCTTTGCAGGATGGTTCCAATACTTCCTAGCTGTGTGCCCTTAGGCAACTACTTCATGTGTCAGGTTGCTTTGATTTCCATATAATAGGATTCTCAACTGTTGTTAGCTGCCTTTGAGTTGGCTCTCAACATATGGTGATTCCACGCACAACAGACCAAAATGCTGCTGGTCCTGCACCATTCCCATGATCTGTTGGGGACTGGATCATTGTGATACATAGGGTTTTTATTGGCTGATTTTCAGGTCTTTTTTCTTAGTCCGTGTTAGTCTGGAAGCTCTGCTGAAACCTGTTCAGTATCATAGCAACACACAGCCTCCACCGACGGTTGGGTGGTGGCTGTACATAAGGTGCATTGGCCGTGAATTGGGCCTGGGTCTCCCTTACGCAAGGCAAAAATTCTACCACTGAACCACCAGTTTCCCAGTTTCTCAACTAGCCTGGCCTAATTCATAAGGACACTTAAGGCTTATTTAAGAAGAAATCCAGAGGTAGGCAGCATCAGTGTGGTCCAGCGGCTCAATGAGACCATCAGGGACCAAACTTCTGTCATCCTTCTCTTCTTAGCCACTTTCCTGCTTACGAATGCCGTACAGCTAGCAAAGCCCCCAGCTTCACCATCTTACCTGGTAACATCCAACTGATGAAGCAATAGGGACAATGGCATGGAGGGCTTTCCACTTGGCTTCCTTTCTCTCTCATCAGGGAGAAAACACTTTCCCAGGAGTCCCCAACAGACCACCTTTCATGTCTCCATGCCCACCTCTGCACATATCATGGATAAAGCAGAGCATGTTTGCCAAAACTGGCTTTGACTAATCTTGACTCACTTACTCAATAGGGACTGGGATCATTGGCACACTCAACAAAACGAGGTTCTCTTAATAAGGAGGTAAAGGGGTCAGGACCCTTGGGTAGGCAGCCACCAGTGTGTGTCACACTTAACCTTTCTGAGCTTCAATGGCCTGAACTCTTCAAGGGGGCAATAATAGTACCTCTCTCTGGGTTAATATAAGGGAAATAATACAGGTAGCGTGCCTGGTACATGGTGAGCAAATATCTGTTCCCTCTACCAGTTAGAATCTAGAATCTTATGACTATCAGAGGCTTCAGAGGTTAGCTTGGCCAACTCTCTTAGTTATCTAGTGCTGCTATAATAAGAATATCACAAGTAGATGGTTTTAACAAACAGAAATTTATTTTGTCACAGTTTAGGAGGCTAGAAGTCTAAATTCAGGGTGCCGGTTCTAGAGGAAGGCTTTGCCTCTCCTTTGGCTCTAGGGGAAGGCCCTTGAGAGCATCTATCTTTCCCCATGTCTGCTTGGTTGTTTAATCTCTTTTGTGTTTCAAAAGAGATTGATTTAAGACATACCCTACACTAAATCCTGTTTCATTAATGTTACAAAGACAGTCCATTCTCAAATAGGATTATAACAGGCATAGAAGTTAGGGTTTACAATACATATTTTGGGGGGACATAATTCAATCCACAGCACCAACCCTTTCCTTTTATGCATCTTGCCCAAAGTCACATAGCAAATGGGTGTTAGAATCAGACCCAAGAAGAAGATGACAGTGACTTAGATACAGGTGGTGAGAAAACGTAGAAGTATCAAGGACATGATCTGCTGATGGACTGGGCATATAGATGTCAATGAGCAGAGCCAAGGATGACTCAGGGTTTTTAGCAGGTGCCAGATACCAAGATGCAAAACACTATAGAGATTTAGAATTACTGTGAATAAAATGGGAAGAAGGCAATTTGAAACTTTCAAACATTCTTACTGTCTTCATGGCCTTTGTTTTAAAAGTTTATGAATGTTAAATACTATAGAATAATGGACCATTTCTAAATCCGTAGACATATAGATGTCTAGAGATTTCCATACAATTTAGCTTCATACAAATTTCCCAGGATTCTGTTAGCTTATGTTGACATCTGATCAGTTCAAACATCAAATTAATATTTAAAAATAGTCTCTGCTTTGCCAAGTCAACATGCCCTCTCTTTGACTCATTTCATTTGGCAGAAACAAAAGATGAGAAAGCAAACTATTGTTGCCTTTTTGTAGACTCTCTAGGCTTCTGGGCAATGTCTTTAAAAGATACAACCCTTCCTCTCCATAAAGTAGTAAAGTAGTAGTTTCCCTTAATTTAGCAGACACCAATGGCAGGGACTTGCCTGCAATCCGGGGAAGTTGTTTTTGCTTACGCACTCAAGAACACACCTTCAAATACTCACGAGTTCTTTAGTAGACAGGCCAGATATGGTCCTCATCAGACTGAGCACCCTTTGGGTACTGGCAAGCAAAGGACTATAATATGGTATATGGTGGAGTGGAGGCTGTGGGCAGGGATCATGGAAGACAAGGAAAAGAAAGATCGGAGCAAGAGCTTTAAGAGTCCTTAATGATCCTCAAAAAACTAAACATAGAATTACCATATAGGTCCAACAATTTCCCTCCTAGGTGTATACCCAAAAGACTTGAAAGCAGGAACACAAACAGAGGCTTGTACAGCAATGTTCATTGCAGCACCACCCACATTGCCAAAAGGTGAAAACAACCTAAATGTTCATCAACAGATGAACGGACAAACAAAATGTGGTACACACATACAATGGACTATTACTCAACCATAAAGAGAAATGAAGTCCTGATACAATATAAACGAACCTTGAAAATGTTATGCTGAGTGAAATAGTCACAAAAGGACAAATATTATATAATTCAATGTATATGAAATATCTAGAATCAGCAAATGTAGAGAACAAAGTTTATTAGTGGTTACCAAGGGTGGGTTGGAGGGAAGGGGAAATGAAGACAACGCTTAGGGGACACTGAACTTATGTAAAAGGTGATGGAAAAATTCAGAAACAGTTAACGGTGATGGTTGAACAACATACTGAATGTAATTAATGTTACTGAAATGTACAAGTGAAGATTATAGAAATGGCAAATGTTCTGTTACCTATATACTTACCACAATTAAAAAAAAAAAGAGTCCTTAGTGGTCACTTGGGGGTCCCTGAGAGGCACAAAGTGTTAGGTGGTCAACTACCAACAGAAAGGCTGACAGAACGCACCCAGACAGGCCAGATGATCTGCTTCCAAAAGGTCACAGCCTTAAAAGTCCTAGGGGGCAGTTGTACTCTGCACACATGGGGTCACCATGAATTGGAATCAAATGGAAGGCAATTAATAACAACAACAATGACCAATTAGGTCAATGGTTCCCAACTGTGGCCACACGTTGTAATCACCTTGGGGATCTTTTGAACTACTGATACCTGAGTCCCACCACCCAGAATTCTGATGCAAGTGGTCTGGGGTGTGGCCCAGGTATTAGCAATTCATAAAAACTCTCCCAGTGATTTTAATGGCAGCCAGGGTTAAGGACCACTGACTTTGGTCCACTCTCACTTACAGATAAGGTAATTGAGTCCCAGAGCTAGAATAAGTCACTTGCCAAAGGCCACACCGCTAGTCAGGTAGTATATGAGGGTTCAAACCCAGGTTTCACAAATCTTAAATCAATGGTCTGAAGAGGAGAGGGGTATAGCCAGAGAGCAATGTTACAAAGACCAATTTAGAGAGGTTGGTGGGAATGTTTTAGAATTCAATGATCTGTGAACAGTTTCTGTGGTTCATGTAAGAGTTTTGGTTAGGTCACGGCAAAATGTTTTCCAGTGGGAGGGCATGGCCTGGCGAGCCCCAGATACCAGCCCGGGTCAACCTTTTTGCTCCAAAGCCACACCCTCTCTCAGGAGTGATGCCCACCATTCTGGGTAAACAGAATTAAACGTGAAAGCTGGACATTCAGCTTCCTCCTGCAGAAGGAATCTTTGATCTTGGTGTTCTCAGGGCCGAAGCACTGTGGGTGGGGCAAGACACCTACGCCCAAGACACTGAGGAAGGACATTAATCAAGAAACCAAACCCGTTGCCCTTGACTCGATTCTGACTCATAGCGACCCTATAGGACAGAGTAGAACTGCCCCGTAGGGTTTCCAAGGAGCGCCTGGTGGATTTGAACTGCTGACCTTTTGGTTAGCAGCCAAGCTCTTAACCACCACTGCTCCAGAGTCTCCAAGAAGGACATTAGACGCATTTATAGGACTCGATTAGCAGAAGTCAGACGTTGTAACATGTTTAGACAATGCCCCCGATGGATTAGTTTTCAAACCTTGGAGTGTTTCTGAATCATTCAGGGAACTTGTGAAAATACGATTTCAAGGACCAAACTTTTTTGAAGACATCAGGCTAAAGCATCTATCCTGTCGCTCTCTAGCACATCACCCTTTTTTAATCCCTTCTGGAATTTAACGTCCACCCTCTGGGATTTCTCCTGTTTATTACTATCTCTCCTCACTTGAATGTAAGCTCATCAAAAACAAGAGCCTCATGTTCAGGTATTTGTGGAACAAGTGAACACCACCACCAACAATAATGGCTGCTATTTGCCAGCGGGCACAGATTGAAGTGCCACTGATTTTAGAACCAGGTACTGTTTTAAGTGTTCACCAACATCATTTAATTTTGTTCTCTGTTGTTATCTTTAGCTGCCGTCAAGTCAGCTCCTGGTAACCTTATGCAGAACAGAATAAAAAGCTGCCTGGTCCTGTGCTTCCCCGTGATCGGTTGCAGATTGGACCATTGTGATCCACAGGGTTTTAATAAGCTGTTTTCTAGAAGTAGATTGCCAGGCCTTTCTTCCTAGTCTGTCTTAGTCTGGAAGCTCCGCTGAAACCTGTTTAGCAGCATAGCAACACACAAGACTCCACTGACAGGTGGATGATGGCGGTGCGTGTGGTATATTGGCCCAGAATCGAGCCCAGGTGTCCTGTATGGAAAGCAGCAATTCTACCACTAAACCACCTCTGCCTCCTAATTTTATGCTGTAAATAACCCTAAAAACAAATATTATTTCCCCTTCCTAACTGAGAGGGAAATGAGGCTTAGACAGGCTAAATAACTTACTCACAGTTATTTAGGGGCAGATCTAGGGCCGACTCCAGTTTTGTCCAGCTACTGTGTACCTGGATATACATCCCTTTCTCTTTCCTCTTGGTTACAGGCAGGAAAAAGAAAAAACAACTCTGGCAGTTTTCAGAGGCCAGCTGATCAACCAAATTAAAGGCAGTGTGACCTGAGGCTGACAAACCTTGAAGGCAGAGGGTGCGGCCTCTCTGCTTTTCTGTGTGGGCTTGAGGAACTGGTGCGAAGTGAAGGTGTGCAAACCCACATCGTTCGGAGGACAGTGTGCAGCTTCAGAGGGGCCTCGCACCACTCCACGTGGACCTTTCACATCCTCTTTTAGAAAACGGATTCGCTCCCTTAAACCCAGTTGTCTTCATCATTTGCATAATGCAAATTGTTATTCCTGTCTTCTGTGAAACCAGTCAGTGTACTCATGACCTCTACGTATCTGTCAGAGCAAGTGCTGTCTAGTTTAGACAGTCTCGCCACAAAAAAAAAAAAAAAAAAGCTCTTAATCACTAATAGTCATGTGAGTGCTTCCTCGGCTCTGAGCACAGCACCCAGGGCGTCACAGCGACGATCTCATGTCATCCTCACAACAGCCTAGGTGGTAGTGCTGGTTATGAGCCCGGTTTACACATTAGGACCCCGTGACTCAAAGGGGTTCAATGACTCACATAACTAGTACACGGCAGGGCTAGGACAGGGTTTGAGCCCAGGTCTGTTTAGACTCCTAACGCCTGTGCACACCTATGTTACTGAGGTCATATCTGGCACAGATCCATGCAGTATGTGATGCTTACTATTAATTTTGCACAGCAGGGATAAAATAATAACGATGATTATAATAGCTCCCAGCACTGATGTTCCTCAGGTGGGCCAGCACTGTGATACTAGTTGCTGCTGACTCAGGGCGACCCCATGTGTATCAGAGTAGAACTGACCCAGTGTTCTCAGTGGCTGATTTTTTGGAAGCCAGGTCTTTTATCTGAGGCATCTCTGGGTAGACTTGAACCTCCAATCTTTTGGTTAGCAGATGAGTACCTTCACTCTTTGCACTACCCAGGGACTCCAACATGTGATGTTGTTAGCTGCTGTCAAGTTGGCTCTGATTTATGATGACCTTGTGTACAAGAAAACAAAATACTGCCTGGTCCTGCATCACCCTCACAATCACCATGTTTGAGTCCACCATAGCGGCTACTGTGCTGATCCATGTCACAGTGTGTCTCCCTCACCTTCTCCGAACTTCTGCTTCACCAAACATGATATCCTCCTCTAGCGATTGATCCCTCCTGATGACGTGTCCAAAGCAAGCACGTCGGGCAAAAACTTGTTGTGATCCCTAAAGGTTTCATTGGCTGATTTTCAGAAGTAGATTGCCAGGCCTTTCTTCCTAGTCTGTCTTGGTCTGGAAACTACTAAAACCTGTTCACCATCGATACTGATAGCATAGCTTTCAGCATCATAGTGACACACAACCCATCACAGTAGGACAAACTGACAGGTGGTGGAACACTGTGATAGGTACTCAAATACATACCTCACAATAGCCCTTTAGGGAGTCCTATTGGGGCCCCACCGGATCCTGTTTAATCTGCTGTGCTCCCATCCCCCAGTCATAATGCGTTTTGCCTACTCAGAGGTGACTTCTGCTTCCTTCTTCTGAGTCCTCAGCCAATAGGAACCACCTTGCCTAGAAATGACCTTTCCCCCTAGGGAGGAGGTGGGGTCCCTGGTCCCTCAGGCAATGACTGACAGGTACACGGGTGTAAAAAGCTGGTTCCTTGTCTTGAGTTCGGACAGCTCTGTGATACCATCTGTGCTACAGCGCTCCCATGGGACCAGGCTGAGGTCAAAAGACAGCTGTCTTCTGAGCCTACTTCTTTCTTGACTTCTTCCTCTGTTCTGTCCTGTTTCCCCCATGCCTTTCTCCTGAGAGCATTTGCACCAAGAATTCCCTTCTCAGGTTCTGCTCCTGTAGAGCCTAAGACAAGCCTTATGAGTTCAGAACTACTATGTATTTTGCAGAGGGAGTGTGTGAAGTTTCCGGGAAACCTGCTCAGCATCATAGTAACACGCAAGCCTCCACTGACAGATGGGTGGTGGCTCTGCATGAGGGGCATTAGTACCCTGCATGTAGGCAAGAATTCTACCACTGAACCACCAATGCTCCCACATGTAAGGATATCCCTGGCTAGAGGTGGCTGTAGGGGTCTCGATCTCCTACCTGGAAGTACGAGTGCATAATCACAGGTATTTTGGAAACACTTTCCTCAGTGGTGTTGCTAACTCGAGTGGACTGATTGTGCTCACTGTCTTGGTTTGAGTTACCCCAGAGGCAGAGCATGAGATAAGAATTTGAGTCCAAATAATTTATTTGGGAAGGCATTTTAGGAAATACAGCAAAGTAGGAAAGCAAGACAGAGAAAGGGTAAAAATAAATATGGAGTGTTTTAACAAACCATTTACCTCTGTAGGCACTGAGACTCAACCCCCTGAGGCCTCTGCATGAATGAATGAACAAAGGAACATATAGGCATGAATGGAAGTGATTTTTTCTTTGAGCGGTTTCAGAGTACATCAAGGAGAGGGGTTGAGGGTGGGAGACAACAAGGAGCAAAGAGAAGAGAACTGTTGTAGGAGTTGAGGGCGAGGGAAATTAGGAGTTCAGTGGTGGTGGGAACTTAGAGGGTGTGGGGAGAGCTAAGCTTTAGAAGGTATTATAAGGGAGGATAAACGATGTCTATATGCCCACCTTCTCTGAGGCTAACTGCGCATGCAGCCCTTCTTCCCCTGACCTTAATCTGATGGAGCTAGGTCAGACCTCACAAGTTAAAGGGCACAGTCCTCCAGACTGCCAAGTCTGCCCAAGGCTTCAGAGGTCAGCCACAAGCTCGGGCGTCCCCAGACCCCTCTCTTATGACCTGCTGTCTAATAATTTGGGGATTCCCATTACCCCTTCATGTTTGATAACTTGTTACAACGACTCAAAGGACCCAGGAAAGCGCTTTCCTTATGATTACAGTTTTATTGCAGCAAAACGGATACAAATGAAGAGACGCATGGGGTGAAGTCTGGGCAGGTCCCCAATGTGGAGCTTCCGTGTTCCAAAAGAGGGACACGCCACTCTCCCAAGTACTTCAGCCACTGGAAATTTCAAGGTTTTGGAGGTTCCCTCTCAGGACTGAAGGACAAAGACCAAATTCTTTGGGTAAAATTAATTGTAAACCTCACAAGAAGTAAACTGAACCTTGCAGAGCACATTAAACTTCTCACAAAACCTGGAATGGGCGCTGAACCCAAATGTATTTAATCTCAATGGACAGTTGACCCCCTGGGCAGTAGAAAAAGAGGAACAGCACAGAGATCTTGGTCGTAGGCTTGGCCTGTCCTTAAGCACAGAGCATCCCTTGCATCTCAACTTAAGTAAAACCCATAGGATAAATAATGACCCCCAAAGATTAAAATCCTGCTGTGATTAAATTAAGAATCCTGAGATGGGGAGATTATCCTGGGTTATCTAGGTGGGCCCAATATAATCACAAAAGAAAGTCCTTATGAGAGGGAGGGAGGAGGATCAAAGTCAGAGAGAAGGTGATGTGATGATGGAAGCAGAGATTGGAGTGGTATGCCCCTGTGCCAAGGAGTGCTGGCAGCACCTAGAAGCTGGATGTGGCAAGGAATAGATTCTCCACTGGAGTCTCCAGAAGGAACCAACCTTACTATCACCTTGATTTTTAGCCCTGTAAGACTCATTTGGATTTCTGATACCCAAAACTGTAAGAGAATAAATCTATATTGTTTTAAATCCACAAGTCTGCGGTAATTTGGTACAGCAGCAGCAAGAAACTAATACAACTTGCTATGCTTCAAGTTTTTCATCAGTAAAATGGAAGCCTACCCAAACTTAAGTGACTTCATCCATCTCTCTTTCTCACGTTTGGCTTCCTGTGACTATTTTCCTGTTTTTCTTTGGGGCTAGGTGGAATAAGTGTTTATCAAGGTCCAGGGAGGTCCTTATTATGGACACACCACTATGGCAGAGGTGAACTAAAACCCAGTCACTCACCTCTTCATTTCCATGAGATTAAAAAGCTATGGGTGTTTTGGGAACTATATATCTGATAATGGTTTAATATCCAGAATATATAAAGTACTCCAACAACTCAACAACAAAAATACAAACAACCCAATCAAAAAATGGGCAATGGACTTGAATAGACATTTCAACAAAAAGAATATACAAAAGGCCAATAAGCACACAAAAACATGCTCAATGTCATTGTCATTAAAAAAAAAAATAAGGAAGGGGAAATCAAAACCACAATGAGATACCTGCTCATCTCCCCTAAAATATCTATGATCAAAAAATGGAAAATAACAGGTGTTGATGAGAATATGGAGAAATTGGAACCCTCATCTATTGTTGGTGGGACTATAAAATGCTATAGCCACTGTAGAAAACAGTTCGACAGTTCCCCAGAAAGTTAAACATAGAACTAATATACACAACCCTGCTGGTGTAGTAGTTAAGAGTTTAGCTGCTAACCAAGAGGTCGGCAGTTCGAATCCGCCAGCTGCTCATTTGAAACCCTATGGGGCAGTTCTACCATGTTTCATATGATACAGTAATTCTAATCCTAGCTATATACTCAAAAGAATTGAAAGCACACAGACACTTCTATGTCAATGTTCATTGCAACACTTATTCACCATAGCCAAAAGATGGAACCAGCCCAAGTGTCCATCAGCAGATGAAAGGATAAATAAAAAGTGGTATACACACATAACGAAATATTACTCAGTCATAAAAAGAAATAAAGTCTTGATACAAGCTATGACATGGATAAACCTTAAAAATATTACACTGAGTGACATGTCAGCCACTGTATGGTCCCACTTATATGAAATAGGCAAATGCATAGAGACTAAATGGCAAAGAATATTGGATATACCATGAACTGCCAGAAGAATGAACAAATCAGTCTTGAAGACATACAGCCAGGGTGCTCCTTAGAACCAAGGATAGTGAGACTTCATCTTGCTTACTTTGAACATGTTATCAGGAAGGACCAGTTCCTGGAGAAAGACATCATGCTTTTCAAAATAGAGGATCAGTGAAAAAGAGGAAGACCCTCAACGAGATAGACTGACACAATGGCTGCAACAGTGGGCTAAAACATAGCAGCGACTGTGAGGATGGCACAGGACTGGGCAGTGTTTCAATCTGTTGTAAATAGGGTCACTATGAGTTGGAACTCACTGAACAGCACCCAACAACAACAACGACATAGAGAATAAACCTTATTATTGGCTACCAGGGGTGGAAAGCGGGGAGAAAGAGGGAGTCACTGCCTAGAGGGCCCTGAGTTTCTGTTAATGGTGGTGCAATAGTTTGTAAAAGGATAGTGGTAATCGTTATGCAACATTATGAATGTAACCAATGTCAGTAAATTACACATATAAAAATTGTTGAATTGGCAAATGTTTTGTTATATCTATATGTATATACACACACACATATGCTACGAGTCAGAACTGACTTGACAGCGATGGGTTTGGTCTGGTTTATATACACACCACAATAAATTTAAAAAAAGAAAAGAATAAATGAGATTAAAAACAAGCTATGGGTGCATTAGAAGAGGTTTTGCTTGTGTATGTTTTGTTTGGATATAAAAAATTCGGGCTTATTTCAATGGTGTTGGCATTATAAGATGAGGGCTCAAGGTCAGACTCAGGGAGGACTTGAAAGTCAGAGTCAGGGCTATGAGCAACAGCTCCTTATCTAACAGGCTTGATGAATTAGAACTAATCTTCAGGTTTATAAACAGCTACAAACCCTCACAGTCTCCTGAGGTGGTGCCATCCAGGACTACTATTTTAGAATTAAATTTCCATAGGACATTTTTTCACCTGTTAAGGGGCTTTTCATCTGAAGACTTTAATGTGCATTTCTGCCCAGTCAGTATTTCTATTAATTTTCATTCTGTACGACATGAGAACAGGGGAAGAAAACATCACAGAAGAGACAGAAGTGGTTCTAAAAGCCTTCCCAGTAGCCAGCAGGGTGACATCAAGTTCTTTTAATAGGGTGATTGTTATGAATTCATTTTTTTTTAAACTAACAAAATGTTTACAAACATCTACCTTGTCTCAGGCACTGTTCTAGGCACTTGGGGTGCATTAATGAACAAACCAGGTGAAATCTCTGGTCCTTATGACCACATTTTCTAAAGATACTTGATGGAGTGTGCCATTACAGACAGGTCCTTTAGGTAGAACAGGACCAATAGTATAAGTGTTGAGGGAATTAGGGGACTGGCTTGAGGTTCACTCATGGGAATAGGGTCACTTTGTCAGCCTGAGTCTACAGCAGACATTCTCTTGCTCCACCCACTCAGCCTCATCTTCTTTCAACCATTGAGCACATGGCCCACCAGGAAGGGAGCCACAGGCCAAGGGCTACCCTTAGCTGTGCAACCTTGGGAGTCAAGTAATTTTCAACCTTTGTATGCCTGAGCTTCCTCAGCTGTAAAATGAAAATAACTACTTTGTATTGCTCAAAATCCTCACTACTGGACCAATAAGGAAAATCATGATAAATGGAGAAAATATTGAAGTTGTCAAGGATTTTATTTTACTTGGATCCACAATCAACACCCATAGAAGCAGTACTCAAGAAATCAAACAACGTATTGCTTTGGGCAAATCTGTTGCAAAAGACCTCTTGAAAGTGTTAAAAAAAAAGCAAAGACATCACTTTGAGGATTAAGGTGCACCTGATGCAAGCCATGGTAATTTCAATGGGCTTATATGCATGCAAAACTGGACAATGAATAAGGAAGACTAAAGAAGAATTGATGCATTTGAATTATGGTGTTGGCCAAGAGTACCGAATACACCACTGGCTGCCAGAAGAATGAACAAGTCTGTCTTAGATGAAGTACAGCCAGAACACTCCTTAGAAGCGAGGATGGCGAGACTTCATCTCGTGTATTTTGGACTTGTTATCCAGAGGGGCCAGTCCCTGGAGAAGAACGTCATGCTTGGTAAACTAGAGGATCAGTGAAAAAGAGGAAAACCCTCAATAAGATAGATTGACATGGTGGCTGCAACAATGGGCTCAAACATATCAATGATTGTGAGGGTAACGTGGGACTGGACAACATTTCATTCTGTTGTACATAGGGTTGCTATAAGTTGGAGCCAAATCGACTCGACAGCACCTACCAACAATGACATTGCTGTTATGGCCCCTGGGTGGAGCAATCAGTTAGTATGCTTGGCTGCTAAATGAAAAAATTGAAGGGTCGAGTCTACCTAGAGTCACCTTCAGAAGGAAGTCCTGGCAATCTACTTCTGGAAAACCAGCCATTGAAAACCCTATGGAACACTGACACACATGGGATCAACATGAGTTGGAGTTGTCTGGGCAGCAACTGGTATTGCTATTATGAGTGTTCTCACCCTTAGTTCTGGGCGGAATCAGTGCTACTGTAAACAGTTACCCTGAGATGTAAGTGGATGTGGAACGCAGTAGTAAGGAGGAACATAAGAACTAGCTGGTAGACGGTGAAGTATTCATTCATTCATTCAACAAATGTTCACCAAGCCCTACTGTGTACATGCCAGGCACTGTTTTTAGGACCCAGGGAGGCTGAGAGGAAAGACAGTCACAGGCAGATGAAGGAGACAGACTGTAGCAATTACACTGCAGTGTGATATGTGCTCTGATAGAAGGAATGGCAGGCTTCCAGAAGAAGGAGGGGGGCACACCTTCCATTCATGGGGAGGGGACCACGGAAGGTTTCCCAGACCATATCATCACTGAACTGAAGGCATTAGCCAGGTGGTAGGAAAGCAAAGGTGGAGGCAGAGGTGTGAGAGAGCCTGGCAATTTGGGGGAACCTAGGTCTTGTGTGTGGCTGAAGTTTAGGGGCTGAGGGATATGGTAGGCTGAATAATGGCGGCCTCAAAGATGTTCGTGTCTTTGCTCCTGGAATCCCTGGTGAATGTGTTGCATTATCTGGCAAAATGAACTTTGCAAATGTGATTAAATTAAGGATCTTGAGCTGGGGGAGATTATCCTGGATTATCTGGGTGGGCCCAGAATATTTGCAAGTATCCTTATAAGAAGGATGCAAGAGACTCAGTGGAGAGAAGGAGGTATGACAGCCAAAGCAGAGGTTGGAGTAATGTTATTGCTGGAAGAGATGAAGAGCCGAGAAATGCAGACAGCCTCTAAAAGCTGGGAAAAGCATTTTACATTCTCCCCTACAGCTCTCCGTTTTGGTTAAGAGCTCGATGCTAACCAAAAGGTCAACAGTTCAAAGCCACCAGTCACTCCTTGGAAACTCTATGGGGCAGTTCTACTCTGTCTTACAGGGTTGCTATGAGTTGGAATTGGCTTGACGACAACAGGTTTGGTTCGGTTTCTACAGTCTGCAGAAGGAACACATACCTGCTGACACCTTGATTTTAACCTGAGACCCATTTTGGCCTTCTGGTTTCCAGAACTGTAAGATAATACATTTTGTTGCTTTAAGCCAGCAAGTTTGTGGTAATTGGTTACAGCCACAACAGGAAACTAATATAAAGGAGGAGATATAACGGTGCGGAGGCCCTCGCCCTCAGAGGCCTGAATGTGAAGGATGTTAGAACAGGCGAATGAGCTTGCAAACATTACACCAGTTGTTACTGAGTTAATTCCAACTCATTCGACCCCATGCGTGTCAGAGTACAACTGTGCTCCATAGGGTTTTCTATGGCTGATTTTTCAGAGGTAAGTCGCCAGGTCTTTCTACCAAGGTGCCTCTGGGAAGACTCAAACCTCCAACCTTTCAGTTAGCAGTCGAGCATGTTAACTGTTTGCCCCAACCAGGTTCTCCAAATTATATATATATGTTGTTGATGGAAACCCTGGTGGCGAAGTGGTTAAGTGCTATGGCTGCTAACAAAGGGTTGGCAGTTCAAATCTGCCAGATGCTCCTTAAAAACTCTACGGGGCAGTTCTACTCTGTCCTATAGGGTCGCTATGAGTAGGAATTGACTTGATGGCACTGGGTTTGTTTTTCTTGGGGGGGTATGTTGTTGATGTCGTTAGGTGGCGTTGAGTCAGTTCTGACTCACAGTGATCCTATGTACAACACAATGAAACATTCCCTGGTCCTGCGTCATCCTCGAAATCTTTGCTATGTTTGAGCCCATATATATATAAAATCTGTTGCTGTTGAGTTGATTCTGACTCATAGTGACAGAGTAGAACTGCTCCATAGGGTTTCCAAGGAGCAGCTGGTGGATTTGAACTGTTGGCCTTTTGGTTAGCAGACAAGCTCTTAATTGCTGCACCACCAGGGCTCCATATATAACTAGAGCCTAATTATGTATTGATTGAACATGCAGTCAGGATGCACTGATAATTACTGGTGATTGGAATGTAAAAGTTGGAAACAAAGAAGAAGGATCAGTAGTTGGGAAATATGGACTTGGTGATAGAAATGATGCCAGAGATCGCATGATTGAATTTCGCAAGACCAACAACTTTTTCACTGTAAATAACTTTTTTTACCAACATAAAAAAAACCAAAACCAAACCCAATGCCGTCGAGTTGATTCCCACTCATAATGACCCTATAGGACAGAGTAGAACTGCCCCATAGAGTTTCCAAGGAGCGCCTGGCAGATTCGAACTGCCGACCCTTTGGTTAGCAGCTGTAGTGCTTAACTACTACGCCACCAGGGTTTCCTTCATCAACATAAACGGTGACTATACACATGGACCTCACCAGATGGAATACACAGGCACCAAATAGACTACATCTGTGGAAAGAGACGATGAAAAAGCTCAATATCATCAGTCAGAACAAGGCCAGGGGCCGACTGCAGAGCAGACTGTCAATTACTCATATGCAAGTTCAAGTTGAAACTGAAGAAAATTAGAAGACGTCCACGAGAGCCAAAGTACAACCTGAAGTATATCCCACCTGAATTTAGGGACGATTTCAAGAATAAATTTGATGTGTTGAACACTTATGACTGAAGACCAGACAAGTTGTGGAATGACATCCCGGACATTATACATGAAGAAAGCAAGAGGTCATTAAAAAGACAGGTGAGAAAGAAAAGACCCAAATGGGTGTCAGAAGAGACTCTGAAACTTGCTCTTGAATATGGAGTAGCTAAAGCAATAGGAAGAAAGATGAAGTAAAAGAGCTGAACAGAAGATTTAAAAGTGTGGCTTGAGAAGACAAAGTAAATTGTTATGATGACATGTGCAAAGACCTGGAGATAGAAAACCAAAAGGGAAGAACACACTCAGCATTTCACAAGTTGGAAAAACTGAAGAAAAAATTCAAGCCTCAAGTTTCAATAGTGAAGGGTTCTACAAGGAAAATATCAAACGACGCAGGAAGCATCAAAAGAAGATGGAAGGAATATAGAGAGTCACTATAACAAAAAGAATTGGTCGATGTTCAACCATTTCAGGAGGTAGCATATGATCAGGAACCAACAGTACTGAAGTAAGACGTCCAAGCTGCCCTGAAGGCACTGCTGAAAAACAAGGCTCCAGGAATTGATGGAATACCAGTTGAGATATTTCAACAAATGGATGCAGCCCTGGAAGTGCTCACTCATCTATGCCAAGAAATTTGGAAGACAGCTACCTGGCCAACTGACTAGAAGAGATCTATATTTGTGCCTATTCCCAAGAAAGGTGATCCAACCAAGTGTGGAAATTATCAAACAGTATCATTAATATCACATGTGAGCAAAATTTTGCTGAAGATCATTCAAAAGCAGCTGCAGCAGTATATAGACAGGGCAAAACAAAACAAAAAACCCAAACCTGTTGCCGTCAATTCAGACTCAGAGCAACCCCATAGGACCGAGTAGAACAGCCCCATGGAGTTTCCAAGGAGCACCTGGTGGATTCGAACTGCCTACCTTTGCATTAGCAGCTGTAGCTCTTAACCACTGCACCACCAGGGTTTCCATATAGACAGGGAGCTGCCAGAAATTCAAGCTGGATTTAGAGGAGGACATGGAACCAGGGATATCACTGCTGATGTGATCCTGGCTGAAAACAGAGAATACCGAAAGATGTTTACCTGTGTTTTATTGACTATGCAAAGGCATTTGAATGTGTGGATCATAACAAATTATGGATAACATTGCAGAGAATGAGAATTACAGAACACTTAATTGTGCTTATGAAGAATCTGTACATGGATCAAGAGGCAGTCGTTTGAACAGAAGAAGGGGATACTGCACGGTTTAAAGTCAGGAAAGGTGTGTGTCAGGGCTCTGTCCTTTTACTATACCTATTCAATCTGTATGCTGACCAAATAATCTGAGAAGCTGGACTATATGAAGAAGAATGGGGCATCAGGATTGGCCTGTGTTATGCAGATGACACTACCTTGCTTGCAGAGAGTAAAGAAGTCTTGAAGCACTTAACTGATGAAAATCAAAGACTACAGCCTTCAGTATGGATTACACCTCAACATAAAGAAAACAAAAATCCTCACAACTGGGCCAATAAGCAACATCATGATAAATGCAGAAAAGATTTAGATTGTCAAGGATTTCATTTTACTTGAATCCACAATCAACATCCATGGAAGCAGCAGTCAAGAAATCAAAAGACACATTGCATTGGGCAAATTGGCTGTAAGAGATCTCTTTAAAGGGTTGAAAAGCAAAGATGTCACCTTGAAGACTAAGGTGTGCCTGATCCAAGCCATGGTATTTTCAATTGCCTCCTATGCATGCGAAAGCTGGACAATCAATAAGGAAGACTGAAGAAGAATTGATGCCTTTGAATTGTGGTGTTGGTGAAAAATATTGAATATACCATGGACTGCCAAAAGAACGAACAAACCTCTCTTGGACGAAGTACAACCAAAATGCTCCTTGGAAGCAGGAATGGTGAGACTGTGACTCACATACTTTGGACATGTTGTCAGGAGGGATCAGTCCCTGGAGAAGGAAATCAAGCTTGGTAAAGTAGAGGGTCAGTGAAAAAGAGGAAGATCCTCAATGAGATGGATTGACACAGTGGCTGCAACAATGGGCTCAAACTTAGCAATAATTATAAGGATGGTGCAGTGCAGGACAGGGCAGTATTTCGTTCTGTTGTTCTTCGGGACACTATGAGTTGGAACCGAATCAATGGCACCTAACAACACCAACAGCAATTATATATATATATATATATGTAAATGTAGTATATCCTTAAATACACTAAGTCACAGCAAAATGCCAGGGGAGTGGCTTTGTAGTTACAAATATCAGTTTCATTCTTGTCGTATTTTATCTTTCTCTCCGGTGTTTATTAACGTTGCATTACTAATGACCACATTAAAGTCTCCAAGTAGCTCATGTACTTGGTGTCTCTACTGTTTCTCTTCTGCACTGGGCATTCCAAAAATTCAAGGTAGGATGTCTACCTCTTGGGTTCAAGGCTCCCTCAAGTTTTTTTTATTGTTATTGTTCTTACTATTTTTTTTTAGACTTTATTTTTTAGAAGTTTTAGATTTGCAGAAAAATTGAGAAGATAGGAGAAAGTTCCCATTATCATGTACCAAAGTTTCTGTATTATTAACATCCTATATCGGTATGGTATGTTGCCTACAATTAATGAACTAATACTGATACATTATGATTAACTACAGTCTATACTCTATTCAGATTTTCTAAATTTTTACCTACTGTCCTTTTTCTGCTCCAGAACCCCATCTGAAATACCACATTATAATTATCATGTCTCCTTAGCATCCTTTTGGGTATGGTAATCAAAAATTGTCATATTATTATAATAATTATTTTGATTATCCACTATTGTGCTAATAAAATGGAATTCATGCATACCACCTACACTCATAGTTTTAAAAATCAATATGACCTAATGATAATAGAGGAATAAAAGTAAAGCAATACATAACTAAGTATGTATTTGTTTTTATAAATGCTCAGTGACAACAGCATGAGAAGTCAAAAAGAAGTTACGCACCTACTTATAATTTAAGGGAGTTCCTGGGTCTATGCATTGAGCTGCTAACCGAAAGGTTAAAGTCTGAGTTTACCCAGAGACACCTCTGAAGAAAGGCCTGGTGATCTACTTCTGAAAATTCAACCGCTGAAAACCGTATGAATTGGTGTCACTGAGTTGCACATGTGAAAAATGTTGAACAGGCAAACGTTATGTTACATACTGTATTTTTATGTAAGTAACATGTGCCTTCCACATCTGTTTGCCAAGGGTTCCCTCCCCATCCCACCCCCTCCCAGGATTTCCCTAAGCATGCTATGCTTTTTTTTAGAATAGGACTCTATGAAAATATCTGGGGCGTGGGGAGGGCAGGAGTGGTTGGCAAACAGAATTATAAGGCCTGTGTTATTTGTGTAAAAATACAGTATATTTTTACAATAACAATTAAAAAAAAGACACAAAAATACAATATATTTTTACAATAACAATTAAAAAAAAAAAGACACTATGGACCACAGTTCTGTTCTAACACACACAGTTTCTTCACGAGTTGGAGTTGACACTATAGCAAGTGCTTTAATTTTTTTATTTATAATTTAAGAGCAGTATGACAAGCTCTGGTGGCTCAGTGGTTAAGCACTCAGCTGCGAACCAAAAGGTCAGCAGTTCGAACCCAGCAGCCACTCCCTGGGAGAATATGTAGCAGTCTGCTTCCATAAAGATTAAAGCCTTGGAAACCCTGTGGGGGCAGTTCTACTCTGTCCTATAGGGTCACTATGAGTCGGAATTGACTCGACGGCAATGGGTTCGGTTTTGGTTATGGCAAGGGTCTGAAATAGTATTGACACGTTCTCTTTATTTTTTAACATTTTGAAAAAAAAAAGTATGAGTTAAATAAATATACCCATATACACATAAGAAATTACTGGGACTGTGGCAGTCATACCTGTGCTGGGTGCAGATGTGTTGATCGCTGACTCGGAGGCCATGAGTAGAACTGCCTTCAGTGTCCGGATTTTCCAAAACAGTGAACAAAGTACCATCTTTCCTAGATTATGCAGTAGTTATATTTTTAGAAAATTCAGCAGATATTCAAATGGTGCAACAATATCTTATGTTTATATGTAAAACAATTAAGGCTCCAATGGCATTAGAAGCACATTCTAACTGACCTGAATGTCCAGTCTAACATGTGAAATTCATATGGGACACAACAACCTTCATTGTGTTGGACAATTCTGGCACCGGGATCTCCTGAGTCTCTGACCACACCCTCCACTAAATGCCAGTGGCCACCTCCTCCCATCATTGTTGTTGTGTTTTGTCAAGTCGATTCTGACCCATAGTGACCCTACAGGATGGAGCGGAACTGCCCCATAGGGTTTCCAAGGCTGTAATCTTTACAGAAGCAGATTGCCAGGTCTTTCTCCCACTGAGTGGCTGGTGGGTTCAAACCACCAACCTTTCGATTAGCAGTCGGACACTTAACCATTGCACCACCAGGGCTCCATCCCATCATTACCAAAAACCCACTGCTGTCCAGCTGATTTGGACTCAGAGTGGCCCCATAGGGTTTTCAACGCTGTAAGTATTTATTGAAGCAGACTGTAGCATCTTTCTCCTCGTAGAGCAGCTGGTGGGTTCGAACGGCTGACCTTACAATTCGCAGCTGAGCGCTTTAACCGCTGCACCACCAGGGCTCCTTTCGCATCACTGTGATAACCAAACAAAATACCTGCAAATTTCCAAAATGCCCCCTAGGGGGCGGTACTGCTGTGGACTGTGGAGCTATACAGAGGTTCACATCAGACTTGCCTTGGCTTCATCTGTAAATGAGGACAGCAGGAGCCCTGTTGGGACCAAGTGGTTCCAACCCACCAGCTGTTGGGAGGGAGAAAAGACCCAGCAATCTGCTCCCATGAAGATTACAGCCTAGAAACCCTATGGGGCAGTTCTACTCTGTCACATAGGGACAGCACACAACAACGGTACCTGAGTGAGGGAGACAAAGCCTGGTAAACTCATAGCAAGGTGCCTGGCACACAGCACGTCCTCCAAGAATGTAAGCTAATATTTTCTCCCAGTCAGTCAGCAGGGATTGTTTGGGAGAACACTATACGTGTCCTTGGCAGGTAGATGTGTGTGGATCAGGCAAGCACCACACTCCTGCCCCCACACATGAAATAAGTAGTGAGTTAATAAACACTTGCGGTTCTGAAAAAGGAGCACCCAAGAGTGAGCTGGAGTTAGATCTTTCTGGAGGAGACAATGCTGGCCTATTGAACCAGGGCGAATACTAAAGAAGATATATTTATCTCTGAATAATAACTCCTAGATGCACTCAAAGTGTGGTCTTCAGAAAAGCAGTAACTGCATTGTTAGGCAGAATCTCAGCTGTCAAGGACCAGAGAATCAATTGAAGAAAGCAAAGAACAATGATACTTTAATGAGGGTCTGCAGCAGACCTGGGTGTGTATAGGTGAAGGTCTGAGTTAGTCAGTCCACATTGCAGAGAGTAGCATTGAGAATGTCAAAGCGGGGGTCCCGGACAATCTGCGTCAGAACCCCTCTGTGGGCCAGGGACAGGAATTCAAACACAGATTTTCAGCCGGACTCCACATCTACTGAATCAGGATCTCTGGGAGAGCTACTGAGAAATCAGCATTTATAGAAAGAAAGGAAGGAAGGGAGGGAAAGAGGGAGGGAGGGAGGGAGGGAGGAAAGCTTCCCAGATGACTCTTGGAACTGGGCTTTAAAAAATCTCCAAGCCAAGGTCCCAGCCTAGACCACCTGCATGACCTGTGGTGTCAGAAGCTCCAGCAGTGGGGTGAGGCCTGGGTATTTTTGCTCCTAGTTCTTAGGTGATTCTATGTCTGAGAGCCATTGACAGAGGGGTCAAGTGGATTAAGGTGGAGTGAAAAAGGCAGGAGGTGGGTGTGTGGGAGAGAGCAGAGGTGTGCAAGTATCTGAAGGATTGTCTACCACATAGAACAGAATGAAGTCTAGTGGGCTGTTTTCATTGTTCTGTAGCCAAACAATCACAGCTTTTTTCCCCTCAGCAATAAGGGGGGCTTTTAAATTACCTAGCCTTTTTGGGTCGTTCATCTCTTTAGTTTTAGTTGAAGAAATTAGTGATCAAAAAGGTGAAGTGTTCTCATCCAGCTCAACAAGAAAACTAAGACCCAGCCCTCCATTTTCAGTGATGTTTTCACCGCATCACCAAGGCATTCAAATCCCATTCCAACCTCAATCACATGGAAAATGAGACTAAGAAAGGAAATCGGCCATTCACCAAAAAATAGGGGGCCCCCCAATTATACACACTTTGAATGAGGACTTAATAGGACGCACAGATTAAATTTAGAGAGTGATATCAATATCAATCTAAAGATGAAATGTAGACGCTAGAGCGTAGATTTTGATGCCATTATATTCAAGCCGAATCTGTTAAACGGCCCATCCAGCTGGGCCCCATTCGGGGCTACAAGACAGTCTGGTGGACCCTGCGTGGACCAGATCGCGGCCTCGCTCCGGAGACCAGCCCGACCTCGCAAAGGTTAAAACAGTGTTCGGGGTGGCGCCGAGGATAGCATCCAACCCAGGGATGCCCAGGGTACCAGCAACGCGCGGTCAGAGGTGGGGAACGCAGACCGCCAGGGCAGCCAGGGGTGGCTTCTCCTAGGAGGGAAGCTTCAACCCGAGTCTTGAAGGGTTGGCAAGACTTGGATACTCAGAGGGGACAAAGGCGAGCTGGTGAAGGCGACTGGCTGACACAAAAAGGCCCAGGGCTAGTCGCAGTGGAGGAGTCTTGGAGTCCAGGTATCTTCTAGAGCTCCCAGTGTTCCCCAAAAATACCCCGTAACGTGACAAAGTTGGTGCTGCAGAGAGAAATTAGGTGGGCAGTTAAAGCTCCTGGAGAAAGACACGAGACAACGGGCTGTGGGACAGGCGAATCCCGTTTTCTCGGGATAGGCAGTGAAGATGGCGACCCAGGCGGAGACCGTGCACAGCCTCGGAAACCTGTGCAGATCGCTAAGAGAGAGACACCAAATTAGGGGCGCTGCCCACTCTCCGGCCCAAACGCGGTCGCCGAGTTCTCGGACAGCAGAAGAAACGGGTCCGAAGCCTCGCGTCTAAGCACCATCCCACGGCCCCTCAGGGGCGGGTCCCCGTCACGCCTTCCCCAGGCCTTGCCCAAGCCTCCTGCTTGTCACCGCGTCCCCCGCCGTTTCCTCAGCCTTCGCGTCTGGCTTGGCCGGACCCCTTCTCTGCCTGCCTCGGTGCACCGGCTCCCGAGCCCGGGCCTCTGGGCGGGTCCCTCCCGCCCGCACCTGCCCCCGGGGGCGGAGCGCGGCGGCGCCACCGCGGCCCCAGCCACCGCCACCGGCCACTCCAGCGGCGAGGCTGCCCGACACCCCCTCCTGGGCGCACCTCCACCCCGCGGCGCTTGCCTGTCCTCCCTCTCTCTCCACGAGGTCGGTCCGTCTCTCCGCCCGCCCGGAACCGCGGCGCCTCGCACTTCTGACTCGGCGCCCCGCCGCGCTTGCCGCCGCCGCCGCCGCCGGGATCCTCCACGCCGCGCTATGGAGCCGGCCGCGGGAAAAGAGCACCGCAACCCTCCGGTTCCCCCTGTCCCTCAGCCACCCCGGGGCCACGCGCCCTTGGCCTCCACCCCCGCCGTGGGTCCGCTGAGCTCCCCGGCGCGCGAGCCGCCGCAGCCCGAGGAGGAGCGGCAGCTGCGGATCAGCGAGAGCCGCCAGTTCAGCGACGGGCTAGAAGACCGAGGTGAGCGCGCGCCGCCGGGGCAGCCAGCCCTGTCCGCGCCCCTTCCTCCTGCCGGAAGGGGCGCGCCGAGGGACCGCTTCTCCGGCGCCCGCCTATCCCCATCCGCAGATTGGGCCGGGCGGGGCGCGGGACTCCGAGCCTCGAATCGCGCGGAGGCGCAGAGCCGGGACTTCCCCGCGAAGGCGAGGCGAGAAGAGGGCGGCTGCCCCACTTCCCGCGGCAGGTGCCGCCTGGGCAGCGGCTTTTTCCCAGGAAGCCCGAGACCCGGGGCTGCCTCCAGCCCGACCCCAGGTGGCCTGCGCCCTCCTCGGCGAGGCCCAGCCCCTCCAGCGCCCACTGGAAAAGTTTACCAGAGGTGTTTTATTTTATTTTTGCTTTCGGAGCCAAGCGCTCCCGGGGGACTGCGGCTCCGCGCACCTCAGAAAAGTCCGGGCTTGGTGTGACCTCCTGGCCGGCCCCCCTGCAGCTCTGGCCCCCGCCTGCTTCCCGGGAGAACTTCCCTCTGGGGGTTTAGCCTTGCAGTGATCCTCGGCGGGTGCTCGGCCCGTCCGCCCCGGCGAAGGGCTCGGGAAGGGGAACGAGACTGGGCCGGGGGTGCCGCCGGACTTGCGAGCCCTCGGACAGCCTCCGACCTTCACTTAACCGGGACCCGGGTTTAATGGGCTACTGCCCCGCTGTTTGGTGACGGGGCAAGAACGGGGACACTTAGTTTGGGCCGTCAGCCTCAGCTGGAAGAATGCAACTGAGACACTGGTGGGTCTTGACGTGGGCGTCCCTTCAGACTCCCTCCCTAGGCACTGGCCGGAACCCGGCAAAGATCCCTCTCCTGAGAGGCCAAGCTCTACCTTCCCAGCGACAGCCAAAGCCCCGAGGTGCCCAGATGAAATCGGAGGACACCCCCTCCCCGTTCGCGTCCGCGTCTCTCGCCTTCTCCTTCCCTCCCTCCAAGGTTTCCTCTGGTCTTGGTTTTCTTGCGGAGGGAACCCTGTTCTTGGCCTCGTCTACACCTTTTCTACTTGCTGAATCCAAATCCAAACCTGCCCTCTAGAAAAGAATTAATGGTTCTGCTAAAACGACTTAGTGACCAGAGCCGGATTCTTGCAACCAGGCCCCTCAGGGAGGGGGTTCGTCTCCAACCTCCACCCGTTTTTCTCGGAAGTTTTATCTTGTTGGCTGTGGCAGGTTTATGCATTTTAGTCTTAGCAGGTTTCTACCCTATTCTTAGCATCTCCTGCACATATTTCTTCCGGATTTAGTATTCGGATGCACGATCTCTTTCCCTTTAGAAATTCTGAAGTGCAGCATGTGAAATGGAATGACATGGAAACGGCAAATCCCAGAAAATCAGCAGAGATGCTCGCTGAGACTCGGAGGCGCTCCAGTGGCATCGAGTTGCGCACCTATGCTGCAGTTTCTCCTCCTATTCTCACATAACATCATTAGATTTTATCTTAGAGCTGATGATGGGTGACATCACGGCACCCAACAAAACCTATCAGTTTTATTAGAGGGCGTTTTAGTTATCCTTCTTTCTCTGCAACTGAGATTGTAGGCTTTTAACGTTTTGTGTTGAAGAAAGACAGAGCCCTGGGTTGGGGTTATTTTTGTAGCATTGTCATTGCGGGTCATCTGTCAAAGCTGGCCCATTTCTCCTCACCGGTCAAAATGATGGGAGGGAAAAAAGTGCTAGGGTGAGTTAACATGTAGCATCATTTTGTAGCTTGTGCTCAAGTGTAGAAAGCCCTGCTGAATTCATTCTTAAGGTTATTTTTCACTGGTCAACTGAATTTCATTTTCCATTATATTATAGCATGAAAGCATCCACTGTCCGCTCCTAAGCTGTCACTGTGTGGAAGCCATGCATATCACACAGCCACTCTGTTAGGATGAATCCTGTCCCCCAAAGAACCCAGTGTCGTGTGGCATTGAAAGCCGAAAGTCAGCATGACATTCTTTTGTTTGACCTATTCCTGACTGCAAAGAGTTAATGACGAATGAGTCATTTTTAGTTAATAAATCAGAAGGTTACCTGGTGGGGGAGGTTATTTTAATATTTTGTATTTGTGTGTGTGTTTTTCTTTACGGCACGGCATCTTTCCAATATTGATTTTGTATTCCTTGGGAATGGTCTCAGTGCTGCTACCTCTTTCCAAAAATGGTGGGAGATTTTTGAGAGGAGGAAACCTCAGTGGTTGCTGTTTGTCTTCCTATCATGCCTGGCTTGCATTTTCATGGGCGTAAATACCTACTGGTTGTGTGTGGGGTGAGTAGCCTGGATCTGTACCTGTATTTGCCATTCTCTTTTGTCCTAACTTCCTTCCTGGCTATCAGAGCTCTGTTACAGACTGTGTCTAATTGTGATCAAACGGTTGCTTTATTATCTAGTGTTTTGAGGCTTTTAAAAGCATTTTCCCCTTAAAAGTAGACTGGTTCCTGGAATGCTAAAAAACATAAAAATAAACCTGTTGAGTAGAACTGCCCTATAGGGTTCCAAGGAGTGGCTGGTGGATTCAAACTGCCGACCTTTTGGTTATCAGCCACAGCTCTTTAAATCCTAGCTAGCTCATAATGTCAGCAACTGCAGTGCTTTTCCGCCAATCCCGTAGTTCTGTAGCCCAAGGTGGGTAGTTCCTTTTCCCACTGTCAGAGACTAAACTCACAAAAAATAGGCCAAGTTTATCTTAGGCCTTTCCTCCCTCACATTTAGTCCTTGCTCTTTTTCCCCCACGAGTGTTTTTCCATCATTCCAACCCAAGTCTTAGGGCCAGGTCTTAGAGATTTATAATCTTCAGCATTTCCCACTATCTCCCCCATCTGCTGAGAATTCCCTTTCTTTTATAGCATCCAAGCTTGATCAACATTTAGAAGAAAGCAGTTGGAACTAATTCATACTAGTGTGAAAATGACTGATGGCTTCAGCCTCCCCACAGGCATTTGTACTTCCCAAAAAACAGAGGTCATTTCTTCAATTACTCATTACCATCGAGTTGATTCAGACTCATAGTGAGTTTATAGGATGGAGCTGTCCCATATGGTTTCCTAGGCTGTAATCTTTACAGAAGCAGACTGCAGCATCTTTCTCCCTTAGAGTGGCTGGTGGGTTGAAATTGCTGACCTTTTGGTTAGCAGCTAAGCACTTAACCACTGCGCTACCAGGGCCCTAATATTCCTTCATTAATACAACCATTTTGCTTACTAGTGCCATACCCTTATTGTGAATATGTGAAATTTGATTGAGTGTTAGAAATTTGAATGTGGAGGTCAAATGTGGGTAGGGAGGACCCAACCACTTGCAAATGTGAGGTCAGCCCTAGCCTCCTTACGGCCTCGCTGGGCTGCTTCTCCTCTACCTTTTCCTGAAAGCTCTAGGGATTCTCACCACATCTCCATGGCTTGTGAGTACGCATGCACCAACAGGTGTGCAGAGGTGGAGGCACCTGTGTGCCGACCATTCATTATATGCTGGGTCTTTGTAGGTGCAGGGAGACCAGGCTTCCCCTCCATGTTCCTTTGAGGAGTGGAAAGTTTTCCATTCTTGGTATCAGCTATATTTTTTAGAAAGGGAAACTGAGGGAAAATCAACAAAGATTGCATAGAAATGGGAAAGTTTCCCTCCCTTCTTGGATAATCTTCCTATTGAACTTCATTTTTTTTTTTTTTTTTTTTAAATTTCGCTGGGGAGACATACACAGGATCAGGTCTGAGGGAGAACCCCCAGGCCTCCTGCTGTGAGGAATTACTTGCCACCTTATGGGGGCAGCCCAGCCCGTGCCTGCTGCCATGTGAAGCTCCTTCATATGAGTTTGGCCCAGGGGTTGGGGGAGGCGTGTATCCTGGCCGCTGGGGTCAGGGCCTAGCGTATAGTTGCAACTGGCTGGCGTTGCAAGGGGGAAAAATGTTAGGTGGTAAAACAGAAAGCCAAGATCGCCTTCGTTCTGCTTAGAAAATTAAATCTGCTTCTAAAAGGAACCTTGCTTTTCCCCCCAGTGGGGAAACCTCTCGAGAGTGGTGGTGTCAAAATATCCAGCAAATGAACTGCTTATTTGAGTCAGTACTTCAATGTTATAGCCTCGCATACTCCTGAAAATCAATGACCGGAATGAAAAGAGATTTTTATATCATTTGGGAAGAGGGAAATAAATAATTGAGGGTTGTGTAGGGTCTATTTGTCCTGGGTTGTGGCTTTAACTGGAGACAAAAGTGACCATAGCTGAAAATTAGAATGGGGTACTTTTCAGCAACTAAGAAGCAGGCACGGGGACTTGCTATATTTTAATTTGGAAATTGCTTGTACCTAGTGAACAACATGGTAGGAGAGGTTTTCCTTTTACTTTCCAAGTGCACGTATTGAGGAAGGTTTGTGGAGAATTTACGGCTGGATGGTGGAGATGGTGTTCGTACCTACCTTTACAATCTCATCTACCTCCTATGATCCTACCTTAGCCCACAGGTTTCTGTTAATTAAAGTGTCCAGGTTGTGAACTGGGCTGGAGAAGCAATTTCAATTCTGGAGTTGTTCAGGAATGCTTGAATCTAAGTAAAAACTGGAACTGAGGCTTAACAGGATCCTTGATGTCATTTTTGAACAGGATTCAGTTTTTTGGCAACCAGAGGGTTACTGTGATATCTACTCGTTCAGATGGGATGATATCTTTTACGGTGTGTAGGCATGGTGTGTCGCATGCTAGGCAATGTTTTACACATGGATCCCTAAGTGTCCACTACCAATTCCTTTTCTCATCATTTGGAGTTGTTGAGATGAGGGTGCTCAACCTCTGAAAAGTATCTTGTGGGTGGTTTAGCCAGAGATGGTGTAAGAAACTCCTGTTTATGTAGAATGTATGGCTGAGAATTTGGCTCTCTGGGCTACTAAGAGATGCCATATATGATATATTTTCAAAGGAGAAGAAAAAGTATAAATTAATCGTGGTGAAGATGTCTTAGTCTCCGACCCAAGGCATTCGAAGCTTGGGCATTGGTTGCCTAGGGGTCATCATCAATTTCTGTTGTTGTCAAGGGCTCTCAACGTGGAAGGGGTAGGAGACAGAAATCATACCTTTCTTAGACATGACCTGCCTGGGAAGCTACCTGCAGTTTTAGCAGGTTTATCCAACTTTAATATTCTAAGATGTTTTTGACAGGTGCTTGATACAAAGGAATAGATACTTCAGGGTGGGGAGAGGAGGGATGAAAACATGGCATATAATTTGGGCCTGGTGGCTGTTGTTGGTTGTGGTTAAAGAGAAATGGTCTTTTTCTAATTAATTGTCTGGGGGAGCAATGAGGGCATTTGTATTCTATGATGACTCATTGCTGTGAGCAAAAGAAAACCCTGTCTACCAGTTGGGACTGTGCTGTTGGATCAATGCAAATCAATGCCCTCAGATGAGGGGACCAAATGCCCAACTGAGTATCGGCTGGTCATCCTGTTTTCCTAACAGAAGGGCCTCGTTGTAAATAGCAGCCCCTTCCTGAGCTGGTGGCGTAGTGGTTAAGAACGCAGGCTGCTAACCAAAAGATTGGCAGTTCAAATCTACCAGCCGCTCCTTGGAAACCCTATGAGGGCAGTTCTACTCTGTCATATAAGGGTGCTATGAGTCAGAATTGACTTGATGGCACACAACAACCTGAGCTGAGTTAAACAGAGGCAAGGGGATGGCCTGGAGTGACACTTCAAGGGGTGGTTTTTGTGTTCCTCTTCTAAAGAGGACAGCTACTTGTTACCATGCAGGAATTGTGGTTGTTAGCTGCCATTGAGTCGGCCCCTGACTCATGACGACCCCAGGTGCGATGGAACGAAATGCTGCCTGGTCCTGTGCCATCCCCATGATTGGTTTCGGATTAGACGCTGTGATTCATAAGATTTTTACTGGCTGATTTTCCAAAGTAGATCACCAGGCCTTCTTCCTAGTCTGTTTTAGTCTGGCAGCTCCGTGGAAACCTGTTCAGCATCATGGCAGATTATCCAATAAGCAAGGTAAGCATGGGCTTACTTGTGCTTCCTTACTAACCTGTAGTGAACAATTTCACATGGGTTTCACTTTGCTGTCGTGTGGTGAAACCCATGTGAAACTGTTCACTACAGCTTAGTAAGTAAGCACAAGTAGGCCTGTGCCTATTGGCTAATTCTCCCCTGATGGCAACATGCCATACATGAGGTGCATTGGCTGGGAATCGACCTGAGGTCTCCCACATGGAAGGCGAGAACTCTACTGCTGGACCACCACTGTATACATGCCCTGTATTGTCAGAGCTTATAATTTTTCAAGAGATTTCAGAAAGCTTGACTTTCAACTGAAGTCTTCCAATTATTAAAACACAGTGTGGGCCAAACAAAACACATCTTGGCCCACCGGCTGTCACTTTGCAATCCTTGGATAAGAAATTGTAGTTCTGGCTGTGCGTTTCTGAATATGGGCAGGTCTCACTTTCTTTTCTCCTTGTTTTTTTTGCTCCAGGTTTACTAGAAAGCAGCACCCGACTAAAACCTCATGAAGCCCAGAACTACAGAAAGAAGGCATTGTGGGTGTCCTGGTTCTCCATTATCGTCACCCTGGCCCTTGCCGTGGCTGCCTTCAGTGAGTATCAAGGGTCTTGCTGATGGATGTGTGCTGGTGTTGCCTGTCTTATTCTCTAACTCCTGTGGGGTGCCCTTGTGCTTTTAGTTGACTATAATTGATGAGTAAATTTTGTAGTCAGGGTACTTATAAATTAGTAAAATGGCTTCTGTCCACTGCAGAGGGAAGGGGTGGTGAGGAAGCAGGAAGGGAGAGCAGTACTGAGAGCACTGGCTTCTCTTGGTATGTGGGTTCCTGGACGTTGATTCTGGCTGCCCGCTGAACAATCAAAATACTCTCTTGGTGGAATACCTCTGGCTTGGGCTATCGTGTGACAAATATGTATCCTTGGGATTCGTGTTTTGAGCCTAATGCAACCAGATGAGTGAAATATTGCAGTGCGTTCTCTCTCTTTCCCTGTATATCTGCCTGAGGTTTGGAAGAAGATCACGTTCAAATTTTAATGAAAGAAAAACAGTAGCGTCCTCTCTCAAGTTTTCAGTGGCTCTGGAAACAAAGACATTTATAATAATAATAATAATAATAAAAAAACCCCAAAACAAACAACAAAAAACACCAAGCAAAACAAGAATATTGAACAATTTGTGCCCATGGATAATCCTGTTTGGGTGTTAGGAAGCCTCACGATGTGTGTTTTCTCGGCTAAAATCTACCTCCTATAGAAATATGCATGTGATCTGTATTTTTATTAATCATGCAGTGATTCACAAGCCTAAGCTAGGATGTTTAGTATAGCTCAACCTCCGTAGAAACCGTGATTTTTTTATGCCAGGGAAAAAAGGAATGTGTTTTGTAATTAATTTATGGCCTCAGCAGAAAGATCTATCCATATTCTAAGTGACAAGTATCATACCTGGTGTCTCATGTGACAGCACTCAGGGTAGGGGAGAGAAGGACTGTGTCCACTGGAAGATGCGTCTGTGTGACTGTGCGTGCTGTTTAAAATTCTGTTCGGCACTTTTGGCCTGGCTGTTGGAAGTTGGTGTTGGCTCCCAGGAGGGCATATTAGAATTTGACCAAATGCTCCCTGTGAAACTCGGCATATGTTACTTGAAGCAATTTATACTGGAAACACTGTACTGTATTGTGGCTCTAAAAAAGCCAGACATTTAGAAGCAGAGGATAATGCATTTCAGGGTATAACCATTTACCAGTGAGCCAGAAATCTAATCAAGGGAATTCTCATCCCTGAAGATAACTACTTCTCTGCCTCTCTCCCCTTTTTTATGTTGAAACAAGAATAACAGGCCATCGCTGTCCCTGGAGGATAATTTGGTTGTGGTGGCGGGTGGTGGGCTCTGGATCAGACGCTGTCATTTACATATGTAAAGAAAGAGGAATCTAGTGAAGGGAGGTGATTTACAAACAGAACAATAGTTATTCATAAATGCCTGTGTGCCTGATAAAGCTGTTATGACTTTGTCGTGTGGGATGTCTGAGTGAGGACCTGGGGATAATATTACATTTGGTATTCTTGAGTCACATTAGTAGGGAAAAACTACGGGGAAATTTTGTTGCACATGTTATGCCTGATCATTTGGGCTGTCTTGAAAATGTTATTCTGTTCTCTTTAACAGAAGGACTGCTGCCTAATGCCTGCACAATTAGAATGTGGCTTCAGGAAAAAGTTTTTCTTTTTTTTTTAATGATTTTACATTTTATTGTGGCAAGTGCTTCTTTTAAATCCTAGAACCTCTTGACTACAAAACGTTGACCTTGGCATATAATATCATGATCTGTTATATTGTACAGTGCAGTTTGTTCCCTAGTTGCTTTCAACTTGCTCTCGTTTAGTTAAATCAAAAAATGTAGAAGACAAATTACATTTTTTCCCACTTGAACCATAGAGTAGTTTTATTGGATATGTGTGTTTCATATTTTAGGCCCTTGAGGTGGTCTTTTTTTCTTTTTTAAAATTGTACTTTAGATGAAGGTTTACAGTACAAACTAGTTTCTCATTAAACAATTAATACACATATTGTTTTGTGACATTGGTTGCCAACCCCAAGACATGTCAACACTCTCCCTTCTTGACCTTGGGTTCCCTATTACCAGCTTTCCTGTCCCCTCCTGCCTTTTGGTCCTTGCCTCTGGGTGGTGTGCCCTTTAGTCTTGTTTTGTTTTATGGACCTGTCTAATCTTTGGCTAAAGGGTGAACCCCAGGAGTAAGACTTCATTACTAAGCTATAAGGGTGTCAGGGGGCAATCCTCTCAGGGTTTCTCCAGCCTCTGTCAGAGCAGTAAGTCTGGTCCTTTTTTTTGTTCTCGTTGTGAGTTAGAATTTTGTTTTATATTTTTCTCCGGCTCTGTCAAGGCCCTCTATTGTGATCCCTGTCAGAGCTGTCGCCAGTGGTAGCTGGGTACCATCTACTTGTGCTGGACTTAGGCTGGTGGAGGCTGTGGTATTTGTGGTCCATTAGTCCTTTGGACTAATCGTTCTCTTGTGTCTTTGGTTTTCTTCATTGGGGTATCTTAGATGGCCACTCACAAGCTTTTAAGACCCCAGTCGCTACCTTGAGGTAGTCTTTGATTATATCGTTAGGGTTGGATTTACCCTTTAGTTTCCTAAATATATTTGTAATATGAAATATTTAAAACCCTTCCTAAAACATCATTTGTGCAATTCTTTTCATAGCTTTGAATGGAAAAATCAATGGGGATTAAGCAATATAAGCAGAACTTTCAAGTTATTTTTAAATTGGTGTCTAAAGAAAAACTCTATGTTTCAGAAATGACACTAAACATGTATTCTTTTTTTTTTTTTTTTTAAACATGTATTCTTAAACTGTCACAAGGGGCTCCAGTCTTACTGTCCAAGCAGGTGGTTGACAGAGAGATGAGATGGAATGGGCTGGTGAACCTTTGTCCCATACAATGAAATAGTTGAGTTGAACAAATTAGTATTTTTAAGAGAGTTGCTCTAGAATTAATACATGCAGTGCTTTGGCGTGGTAGAGAAGTCTGGAGTGTGTGTGTGTTTTGGGAGGGGAGTGGTAATCACGGTGACGAGAAGACAACTGTATTTGTGATCATGTCTTATTTCTACTGCTGGATGGTAAATTCTCTCAGGTAGAAAGAGCATCTCATCCTTGCATGGAGTCAACAATGAAGATTGTTAAGTGAGTGAACTGAGAGATATAATCTCTCTATCTCTGTTTCTCTATCTACCTACATATGTGTATATATATATATATATATATATAAAAATTTTTTCTTTTTTTTTTATACACACATATCTATTAGTTTTGATTAGGTGGAGGGGAAATAGTTCATGGAAAGTGATAAATTCTATCTAAAGGTTTGTTTAGATATGAGGCTTAGCTAAGTCTCATTTACTTTTCAAACTAAGTTTTTGAGACGATTGTATCATTATGCCTGTTCAATTGCAAAAGGTTGTGTCTTGGAGTCACATCTCCTGGCATCAGTTGGAACTCTTATCTTCACCTTCTCAGCTGCCATTTTCCACTTAATAGTACTAAAAAAACATAGATACTGGTTTTTAGCTCAGCATTTTCTGAAGAAATGCTGCCATCTCTTTTGTTTTTAGAAATGAGGGTGATGGGTATGTGTAAGATTGGGGGATACCTTTTTTCTTAGTTAGCTGGAAAGATTCACCTTTTTACGTAGTATGCACATTGTAGATAAAAACTCTTACCCTTTACCTGCAGGAAGATTCCAGGTATTCAGGTGTGCAGTGTTTTCTCAGTTTAATAGTTTCTGAAAGACTTAATGATGAAACTAGCTTAGGTCAGTATTACAGAGTTACTTGTGATAAATCAGTAATGTATGTAACGAGTATGCCTGAGATGCACGTGTCTGGTATAGCTGGAAAAACTAGGCGAACTTTCAAAGTTTGTGACATGAGTTCATATATTTTGAAAGGGACATGAACTCTTTTTGATAATCTTTGATAATATGATGATTTCAGACCTGTTCAAATGCTGATAGAAAACCAGATGGTAACGCATCTTGAACATTTCAGAGAGAGCCCTAGTTTGGTTTTAAAATTGGTTCTGTTTATAATCGGTAGGCAGCATGGAAAATGGCAATCTTGTTATGACCAAACGTGAAAAAAAAGTCTGTTTTAATAATGAAGCTGAAAGAGAACAGAAGTTCTGTTTCAGAACTCAGGGTTTTGACATTGATGTCTTTGTTAGGATGATTTAGGAAAATGAATTCTGAGTCTGCTTCTGAGGTTTGAATGAGTACAAGTTAATTTTTAGGCTCTCAATACATGTTCCGTGAGAAATGAAGATAAATTTGAAGCATTCTCAAGGAAAACCTTTCCTAAGATACACAGCTCCACTAAAAAAAAAAAAAAAGCACTTCGAGCCCACATCTTTTCAGAAAAAGCTCTCTCAAAAATTTAGTGAATTGGTAGATTTAAGAATTAGAAAAATCTCTGGAAGGAGCGATTTTCTTTGTATAGGTGGGGATTTCAAAATAAATGATTTGATTTTAGTGTAAACTCTTGACCCTTAAAAATGGTAGAAAATGTGTACTTATCCTTTTATTTTTAAACTGAGAGGCCAAGCAATAAGAGATAGATAAAATGAAACTGCACGACTCTTCTATAAACCCAGCAAAACAAGCCTGAGAAGATCCTTAGGTATTCTCTCAACTGATGCATTGTGAGATGTAAAAGGCATAAGACCCTCCAGTGGCTTTTTGTTGCCCTAAGCCTAACACTGGAGTCCCTGGTGTTAACAGTTAACTGGTGATAACACGCTTGGCTGCTAACTGGAAGATTGGAGGTTCAAGTCCACCTCGATGTGCCTTGGAAGAAAGGCCTGGTGATCTGCTTCTGAAAAATCAGCCACTGAAAACCCTATGGAGCACAGATCTCCTCTGACACACATGGGGTTGCCCTGAGTTGGAGTCGGCTCTACAGCAACTATTCATCCGTAACACCTAAAATTTTACAATGGCCTAAAGGTCCAGGCTGACTGGGTCTCTTTGTCCCCTTTTCTCAGATACCCTGAACAGGACCAGAATGCATACCCTTCAGCTGAGTTTATCTTCTCACAGACGGCCACATGGCTGACTCTTTCTTTGCAGGTCACCTCCACAAAGAGGCCTCACCAACCACTTGGTCTCATCCCCCAGAGCAGTTTATCTGTGTATTTTCTTCATCATAGTTCTTCCTTTTGTGCCTAGACCTCCCCTCGTCACCCCCTATTACATGGTAAGCTTTGTGAGGTCCTTGTCTCTTGTGCCACATCCCTAAGATCCTCTATCTCTGAATTATTTCAGTTATCCAAAGACTCAAAAATGCAGCTTGCATTCTATGCTTGGAATGATCCTTTGTGTAACTGGTCTTGTATTTATTTGTATTGAAAACACCAGTATATGCACATTATAAAAACTCATGGAACCAAAGGCACACAGTAAACCAAACCCAGTGCCATCGAGTCGATTCCGACTCATAGTCGGACCCTATAGGACAGAGTGGAACTGCCCCATAGAGTTTCCAAGGAGCGCTTGGCAGATTCGAACTGCCAACCCTTTGGTTAGCAGCTGTAGTGCTTAACCACTATGCCACCAGGGTTTCCATGCCACACAGTGCAAATTTCTATCCCATCAAAACCTCCCCTCGCAGTTTCTCCTCCCCACAGACAGGCTTTGTTACCAGTGCCTTGCATGTCCTTTCAGCCATTTTCTGTACATAGAGAAGCCCAGGTGTGGTGCATGTATATACCCTTCAGCTCTGACTTATATTAGAGGTGGTATCTTATCCTTGCTCGTCTTTTAAACAGTGCAAGCCTCTTCACAAGCTGCTGTTTTCGTAGTTTTGTACCAAGAGGAACTGATGTGGAGAATTTTCAGGAACCACTTCCCGATGAGCATCTGTCTGCTGCCGCTGCACCGGGTGCCCAGTGGGGGTTGTGGGCAGGAAGCCTGAGAGCCACATCCTGGTGGTGTCTGTGGGATAACTTGCCCCCTGTGAACGTGCTCAGTCAGAGATAACCACGGACTCTGCTTCCTAGAGGTGGAAACCAGGAGGAGCAGCAGGCAGAAATGTGGGCTGGGGATCTCACCCTGACGTCTTCCTGCCTCAAGGCTCCTTCTTCGTACCCTTGTGTCATGTCATGAGAGATTCCATGCCTCTCACCCACCCACTGCACTGCTAGGTCACAGAGGATACTCATAGTCCAAGTAGTATTTTAGCCAGACTCCTTTGCTTATTGAGAGGAGCCCCTAATGTTGTACCCTGGCTTCCTGGCTGGCTCCGTCTCACGTCTTCCACAGTTAAGTCTACTTGAGCCCACACAGGTTACCTGTGACTCCGTAAATGCTGCATCTTGCCCTTTGCCCTGTGCTCACATCCCATCTCTTCCCTTGGTATCAAAGGCGCTTTGTTTCTGATCCCACCACCTTTTTCTTAGCTACTTTTTATATAGCGGGCAAAATCTACATCAAAGGCCATGGCTTCCTGGAAGCCCTCCCTGGTCTCTAGGCTGATGGAAATATCCTTTTGTTTCTCATTGCCTAACGGGCATGCATCAGTCAGAGCCTTTGGCACAGTGCTTGAGTTGGTGCAGTTTCGCTTTCTGCAATAATATAAACTCCTCAAAGGCAGGGGCCCTGTCTTCTCCAGTCCTGACTTCTTAGTCCCTAAAACAGTTGGCACTCAAATATGGGTCGAAGGACTAGAGTCAGTTTTATCCTCTCCCTGATAAGGCCACCGTGCTTACAGCAGGTTGAGAATGTATGTTTGCCATAAAGATCCAGAACAAAGAAATAGCAGCTTTTTCAAGTGCATGGCAACAAGGGAGGAAGCTGCAGTTCAGATGTCTTCGGCTTAGTAAATAGCCAGGACACAGGAGCCCATTCTCTCCCTCCCCGTCTCCCTCTGTCTCCTCCTCCTTTGTCCTCTCTCCCTGCCTCCTCTCCGGCAGAAGTATCCAGGGTCTCTGCTTACAAGGACTCCTCGAGGCTGTTTGTAGAGCATACCTTCCTGAGTGTCCACACTCACAATGAGCTGTTTCTAACCCAGCGTGGAGGAGGGGGTCTCAGCAGCTGCTCCCGAGTTCTGCCTCTCCTCTCGGTGCAGTACAGCATTTAATTAAAAGTGTGGCCAGGACGCATTAGCACCAGGGTGTTCTTGTCACACGGCTGTGTGGTGACACAGGGGAGTCGAATGGTTAGTGCTGCCTGGACTCATCCACTTGCCCCTCTTTGCTTGGGCCCTGGGCTCTCTGCCAGGAAATGGGCAGGCTCCTCTTGGGAAATTTGGGAGGGCTTTCCCCATTTCCCCTCAGCCTCTTTTCAGATGGATTTGTTACCCAGCTGGACAAGAAGGGGTTTTCTGGTCTGCTTATATTCCAGCGCTGTGGTTTGGTCCTCTGGGAATTGCCTCGGAGAGGTGAATTTCTGGTGTAGATGCTCCTTGGCAAGAGCTTACTTCCTGGTGTCCTGTACTGTGGGCTGAGAGGTGGGAACATTGAGATGCTTTGGAAGTAACAGATGAAGCCAGAAGGAGGGACAGAACTACCCCATCTAAAGGGCACATGCTCCTCACTTTCCACTGTCTTCGGTGTATAAAGCCCTATCCCTCCTTCCTGTTAGCTGATGTGTTCATCCAGTCCTTAGTGAGTGCCTGTCGGGTAAAGCATTGTGCTAGAAGCTAGAGATGACTTTGAGAAGCAGAACTCCTGCTTCTCTGCCGCCTCCAAGAGCTCAGGTCTAAATGGGCAGGAGGACTCTATAGATGTAAGAATAAGTGACACAGTAAGGAAGTAGGTGGCAGTGGTGGTTAGGTGCTGTCGAGTTGCTTATAATGTATAGCGACCTTATGTGCAACAGATCAAAAAGCTGCCTGGTCCTGTGCCACTTTCACAGTTGCTGCTATATTTGAGACCATTGTTGCAGTCACTGTGTCAATCCATCTCAATCAGGGTCTTCCTCTTTTTCCCTAGCCCTCTACTTTACCAAGCATGATGCCCTTCTCCAGGGACTCTTCCCTTCTGATAACGTGTCCAAGTAAGTGAGATGAAGTCTCTCCATCCCCTATTCTAAGGAGCATTCTAGCTGTACTTCTTCCAAGACAGATTTAAGGGAGTAGGTTAGAGAACCTGAAAACTCTTTCCCCATTAAACACCTATGGATGTTGGATAAAGTACGTCACTGACTTGTCAGAGTAAGAGCAGTCTTTAGCCCCAATGTCCCCCTCCTCCCAAAAAGGATGACTCGAAAATCAGATCTGTCAGTGCAGAAGCTGAGGCTGCTGTGGGGTGGGCGTGGGGGGAAAGTGCTGGTCTCATAGGAGAGTCTTGGGTTATGATGTCCATGCAGGGATGAAACAGGCCTTGCCTTGGTCAGCACCAGGCAGGTAGATGAAGGTAAGATCCCCAGCATGAAGAAAATGCCTTACCTTCAGTGAAAGAGTGGATCAGAATAAACATACCAGACAAGGAAGACAAAATTAAAAAAAAACAAGCCAGTTACATTTAGATGATTCTGACTCATGGCAACCCCATGTGTGCAGAGTAGAACTGAGCTCCATAGGGTTTTCCTGGCTGTGACCTTTTGGAAGCAGATCTCCAGGTATATCTTCCAAAGGTGGCTCTGGGTAGACTTGAACCGACAACCTTTCAATTAGTAGTTGAGCACTTAGCCCTTTACACCACCTAGGGACCAGGAGGAAGCTTCTTTGTCTCCGTGTAAGGTGAGGATGGGGAAGCCTTCCACTAGAATTCATACCATGAGACTGACCCTCACATAAATTTGTGTTTGGAATTTTCATAGGTTGGGGAAATAGACTCGAACACTGAGGTTTACTGCAGGAAGTTTATTGGGGGTGGAGGGTGGGAGAGGCTCTCAGGAATACCACCCGTAAGGGAGCAAGCAAAGCAGGACTCTGCAAAGGAAGAAGCTGAACTGCAATGCTGTTGCCTCAGAGGCTTATCCCACAGGGAGCATCTGATGGCCCTTCAGAGTTGTCCAGTTGAGGCAACAGGGCTGAGCCAGCCATTGGTGTGGGCTACCCCAGGGAGGGGCATACCCTTGGGGGAGGCAGTGCTCTTAGAGGGCAATTCCAGGAGAGGGATGCAACTGTGAGTGGTCGGCAGTCCTCTGTTCTGGCAGCTGAGGGAATGAGTACCCAGGTCCTGAAGTGGGGTGCAGGAGTTCACACTACTCACTCAGTGTGATAACCCTTGAGATGAGAGATTTTTGTGGACATAGACCTAGGTTTGAAATACCCCTGGAACACCTGAATGAAACAAGTGCAGAACCTCAACCAAGGCCCAGCCCGTGGATGAAGCTGCACAGTCCAGCATTAGAAAGCTCCTGAGGAAAGAGTCCACTATGATGGAGAGTCATACAAGCAGCATAATTAGAGCTCAAATTCCAGATAAGGGAATTATTTGTCAAGGTCGTAAAATAAGTACATTTAATATGAGATAATCAAAAAGGTATCAAACCTATGAAAGGAAAAGAGTAACTGGAAAATAACCAAAGAAATATATTGTTATTACTTTTATTGAAGTATAACATGGATTTATTTCTAAAAGGGTTAAGGATAACAGTAGTCCTGCCTTCTCCCTCCTCTTTATCCCCTTCCCAGCAGCCATCTTTACCTCTTCTAGCTGATTTGTTTTTTTACTCATGTATGTATAAATAACAGGTTTCTAATGCTGATTGATTTTTTCCGGTTTAAATATTATTTGTTGACTTCCCACCATGAAAAAAGATAATTTAACTTTTGTACCCTCCTCCTGAGCTCACATAAACATACGTGCTTCCTGAATTTCCATCCTTGCATAATAGTTATGGTTTTAATTATTATGACAACATAAATCTTGCTCACTGAGCCATATAAAAAAAAAATAGGGAAGTTTAATTACTTTTCCTTTCTTAAAAATTTTTTTATTTTCTCTAGGTTTAATATACCTTGTTTATTCCTATGCTTAATTTTCTTTGAATTTACTTCTTATTAAACTCTAATTCACCATTTCTGTTTCAGCCTCATTCTCTGTAGTACTTTCAGATGCATAGATATTCTATCAGCTTCTTCGGCTATCTTCCTGAGAAAGAACGTATGGAGGGGTGATTTTGTCAAACTATATAATGCCTGAAATGTCTCTGATATAGCCTGACATTTGATTGATGGCTGAGTAGAGAGTTCTCGGTAGGAAATAACGTTCCTTAAGAGTTCTGAAGGGTTTGCTCCATTTTATTGTAATTTCCAGTGTTTCTAGTAAAGTCCCAAGCTATTCAGAATCCTAATCCTTTGCATGATACTTGCTGTGGTAGGGGATTTTTTTCGTTCATGATGCTCCCCCCAGCCCTTTTTTTTAATCTTCTTGTCTTTTTGCTCTACTCACTGGCACATTTCTTCAGCTTTATATTCCTACCTTTCTTTTGAGCCTTTCATTTTTACTATCAAGTTTCCCCCACCCCCCTATTTATTTTAACCTCATCTTTCATGTTAGGGGAGAAATCCTAAATCTTATGAGTGTTGATCCTTGATAATCTGCTCATACCAAGAGTGGGTAATTAAAAGCCAACTGGAAGGTCTGGGCACATGTGTGGTGTTCACTGTAGGGTGACGTGTTTGGACCATTTTGCTGGGTAGCCCCTGTTTAATACTTCTGGGTCCTTCCTCTTGGGCTTCCCAGGTTACCCAGAGAGGGGTCTTCTGATCTGCAGGATGAATGATTAACTTCCTGAGTTTTGGAAGTTGAGTTGAGATGAGGGTTGGGATCTTGGCATTCTGTTTAAAAATGTTAATTCAGTTCCTTGTTTTCAATTTAGTTCCCCCATTTTTGTCTGAGTCTTGGTGTCTCACAAACATGAGACTGTTGTACCCTCTCCAGAGAATAAACCTGCAATCATCTGATAGCATGGGTAGTTATCAGTCTTCTCTGTAGAGTTGGGGAGGAAATCTATAGAAATGTTATTTAAATAGGCTTTGAACAAACCTCCCAATTTTTAATTTTCTCTTTATTGTATCATGCTATGAATTCCTGTTCTTTGGGTGTTGTTGGCTTTTTGCTTTCCCATTGTCATCTTAGGAGTTGGGTTTCTGTAGTCCTTTAAATCAATTACTGCTTGACTAAGTTTTATAGCTTCTAAAAATTGTTGCTTTTGTTGCCTCTCCCATTTTCTTTTTCTAGTGAGTTTGCCTTTTAAAAACCTCCCTACTCTAGTGGGGTCTTTAGAGGAAGCAAAAGCAAGGGTGAGGGGTCACTCTGTAGTATTTACTCAAGAAGAACTTTTTGTAATGAAAAATATAGGTAGTGAATGAGAAACCAATGAGAAATAGTTAGTGAACCAAAATATAGATCTGAGGAACTTACCCAGAATAGAGCACAAAATGATAACGTCTCTCTCATATTCTCTAAGAGAAATGAAAGATAGCATAAGTTGTAATATAAACATTAAGAGTTTCAAAAGAAGAGAGTAGAGGAAATGGAGACAAATCAGTACTTTTAGAGATGACTGAGACATTTTTGGAATTGATGGAAGAGATGGAGGGCACAACTTTTGAACCACTAGAAGGAAAAAAAAGAACTAGGAAATTTACCCTATTCAGTAGATAACAGGAAAAGAGAAAAAAAATGGCATGGAAAAAAACACAGAAAGTGCCAAGTAAAATGTAGAAACAAATTCAAACTTTTCAGTAATTAGAAAAAGTATAAATGGACTAAATCCATTAGGTAAAAAGATAGATTGGATTAAAAAAGTCTAACTGCATACTGTTAACAAGAGATAAATTTAAAACATAAGGGAATATAATGGTTTAAGTATGTTGTTATTGGTATTAGATGCCGTCGAGTCATTTCCGACTCATAGCGACCCTATTAACAGAACAAAACACTGCAAAGTCATGCCCCGTCCTCACAATCATTGCCGTGCTTGAGTCCATTGTTGCAACCACTGTGTCAGTCCATCTCTTTGAAGGTCCTTCTCTTTTCCACTGACCCTCTACTTTACCAGGCATAACGTCCTTCTTCAGGAACTGATCCATCCTAAAAATATATCCAAAGTAAATGAGATGCAGTCTCATCATCCTTGCTTCTGAGGAGCTCTCTGGCTGTATTTCTTCCAAAACAGATTCGTTCGTTCTTCTGGCAGTCCATGCCATTTTCACTGTTCTTCACCAACACCATAATTCAAAGCTGTCAGTTCTTCTTCGTTCCTGCTTATTCGTTGTCCAGCTTTCATGTGCAAAAGAGGTGATTGAAAACATCATGGCTTGGGTCAGGTGCACCTTAGACTTCAAGGTGAAATCTTTGCTTTTAACACTTTAGAAAGGTCTTTTGCAGCAGATTTGCCTAAAACAATGCTTTGTTTGATTTCTTGACTGCTGCTTCCATGGATGTTGGTTTAAGTATAGGGATAGAAAGAGATACATCTGCCAAATACTAACAAAAGAAAGTTGGTGTAGCTATATCAATCAGAGAAAATAGATTTGAAGACAAAAAGTATTCTTAGGCATAAGGTACATTGCTCTCTCTATATAAAAAAGTTCAGTTTAGCCAGAAGATAAAACATTTGTGAATCTGTATACACCAGATAACAAAGCCCCAAAGTATATCATCCAAAATTGATGAAATATTTATATTTATAAATTAACAAGTCATGATAGACTTTAAGACACCTCTTTTACCAATTTGATAGATGAAAAGACAAAAAGTTAGTGAGGAAATGGAAGATTTGACTTACCTAATTCAACATTTTTCAGACAATTTTGACTGCTACCCATTGTAAGAAATGTGTATGTGGTCTGCATAGGTGAGCTTATGGGTATATATACTATATGCTATCACATATAAGACATTATTGATTATAATGTACAGCATGAGTTTTTATATTACGAAGAAATTTGAAAAATGGTGCTATTGAACTTTATCATGCCATTTGTTGTATGAGTTACCTGATTTCAGACATGTTGAAGTGTAAAAAAAATTTACTTTGATAATTTCTATCTTCTTTCATTTTAAAAGTGCTGGTCACAATATAAAACTCATTGCCACCGAGTTGATTCCGACTCATAACCACCCTATAGGACACAGTGGAATTGACCCATAGGGTTTCCAAGGCTATAAATCTTTATGGAAGCAGACTGCCACATCTTTCTCTCACAAAGCAACTGGTGGATTCAAACTGCTGACTTATTAGAACAAGTAAGTTTAAGCAAGGCTGCTGTGGATGGATGTAAGTTTAATACACAAAAATCAGTTGTGTTCTTGTATAACGGCCGCACAGCTAGAGCTTTCAATTTCCGTAATGATACCATTTCTTACAGTAACAAACCAAAAGGAATGCATCTAATGTTTGGAAAAGTCTTTAATGGAGAAAGTTATAAAATCTTATTAAAATGCATAAAATAAGATCTGAATAAAGAGAAATCCTGTGTTCATAATTGCAAAGACCATGTAATAAAGATCACAGTTCTCCTTAAATTAACCTAAATTCATGCAATTTCACTAAGAATTCCAGTAGCTTTTTTTTCCAAGTAAATTTGATAAGCTTTAAAATTTATATGGAGGAATAAAGGGCTAAGAATAGTCAAGATTATTTTCAAGAACAAAGTGCATGTACTTATTAAGACTTAAAACTAGAGCAGGTGAGGTTGTGATATTGATGAAGGGACAGATCAAGGAAGTTGAACAAGGAGTACAGAAAAAGCACTATACATGTATTGAAATTTGATATTTAACAGAGAGAACATCACGTATCAGGGAGGGAAATAATGATACTGGGACAGTTTGGCTGTCTGTGTGGAGAAAATAAAAATAAATCTCTACCTCCCACCATATACAAATGTAAATTCCAAGTGAGTTAAGAACCTAAACCTGAGATACAACAGAAGCTCTAAACATTTTAGGCCCATTCACTGGGATGTCCCATGAACCATGACCCTGAACCTCCAAGCCAAGAAACTGAAACCCAAGAGGTGTTCGATTGTCCATAAGCAGCCTTGGCAGGTGCCCTTTTTTTGTTGTTGTAAGTATATCTATACACAACTTTTGCCAATTCAACTTTTTACAGGTGTACACCTTATTGACAGCAGTTACATTAATTGGCTATGCAGCCCTATCCATAAATCAATGCAGTTTTTTCATCACTGTAAACCAAAACTCAGTACTTTGTAAGCAATAACCCCTCCTTTTTCCTCTTCTTACTGACCCTGGTAACCACTAATAAACTTTGCCCATTCATTCATTTCTTCATATAAATGAGGCCATACAATATTTGTCCTTTTGTGATTGACTTATTTTACTCAGCATAATGTCTTCAAGTTCCACTCATATTGTAGCATGAATCAAGACTTCCTTTCTCCTACTGGCTGAGTAGCATTCCGTTGTACGTATGTACCACATTTTGTTTATCCATTCATCTGTTGATGGGCATTTAGGTTGTTTTCACCTTTTGGCAATTGTGAATAATGCTGCAGTGAACGCTGGTGTCTGTTTGAGTTGCTGCTTTCAAGTCCTTTGGGTATATTCCTAGCAGTGCAATTGCTAGATCATATGGTAGTTCTATTTTTAGTTTTTTGAGGAACTGCTATACTGTTTTCCACAATGGCTGTATCATTTTGTATTTCCACGAGCAATGGACAAGGGTTCCAATTTCCCCACATCCTAGGCAACACTTGTTATTTTCTGTTGTTTTTTTTTTAATTTATTTTAGCCATCCTTGCTATCTTCTCATAGAGACTCAGAGTGACCCTATAGGACAGAGTAGAACCACTCCATAGGGTTTCCAAGGAGAAGATGGTGGATTTGAACTGCTGACCTTTTGACTAGCAGTTGAACTCTTAACTACTGTACTGTGTATAGTGCCTGGGGTCTTAAAAGTTTGGAAGTGGCCATTCAAGATACAACGATTGGTCTCTATTTGCCTGCCTCAACAGAGGAAGAGGGAGAGGCGGGAATAGGAGGAGTCAGGAGTAGAAGAGGGAGAGTCAGGCAATGGAATGTGTGGCTACTCGTCTCCATGAGCAACTGTCTCCATTGCCATGAAACCAAAAGAACTGGATGGTGTCTGGCTACGATTTCTGAACATTCTGATTAAAGATTCTATAGAAGAATTCTGATCAAAAGGGAGAAAAAACAGAACATAATTTCAAATTCCCATTGAATCCAGAATTTCTGGAGCCATAGAGGCTGGATGAACCCCCAAAGCTATTGCCTTGAATAATCTTTAAACCAAAACTATCCCCTAAAACCTTCCTGAAACCAAACAACAGTTTAGCTTAACTGATAAAGAACGTTTGCATTGAGCATGATACTCTCTTGAGAGCTATTTATATGGGATCAAATTGGCAACAGCGACTCAAAAGATTAGATGGGAAACTTAAGGGACAGTGTGTTTATGTTAATGAGGGAGGAACAACTCAAAAAAGGAGAGTGAGAATAGTTGCACAACCTGGAGAATGTAATCAATGTCACTGAATTGTACATGTAGAAATTGTCAGATTGGTGTATGTTCTGCTGTGTATATTCTCAAGAACAATAACAAAAAAGAAATTAAAAAAAAATCTAAACTTGTAAAAGGAAGAATTTAAAGCTTATAAATGTAAATATGAGAATATCCATATGACCTGGCAATAAAGAAACATTCTTTATGTAAGACATAGAAAGTACAAATTGTGTAGAAAAACATCAATAAATTTACAAGCAGACTAAAGACGGTGTGCATCAGAAAACACCATATAAAACATTAGAACATGAGCCACAGACTGGGAGAAGATAGTTACAAGGCACGTAACTGTTATATGTGTTCCAGGAAGGAATACAAGACTGTCCATAGCACTTTTGTTTGTAACAACAAAAAACTAGAAGGCAGATGTTCCTTAACAGATTTGATCAGTAAATTGCAGTTTCTTAATACGGTAGATCTATATATAGCAGCACTTTTCAGCTTTATCAGACCCAATGTGCCCTTTTTATAACCAATACTTTGTCATGCCCATTTTACTATCTTAAAAATGAGCTTCCATCTGTACACAGAATTTACAAAAAAAAGTTGATATTATATCCTAAATGTAATATAAAGGAGAAATAAATGGAAGGCAGATTTAAAGACAATAGTGTATATTTGTATATATACATGCTTGGAATGATGATATCGATTGTTGTTAGTTGGTGTTGAGTTAATTCCGACTCATGGCTGTTGTCTTAGTCATCTAGTGCTGCTGTAACAGAAATACCACGAGTGGATGGCTTTAACAAAAAAATTAATTTTCTCACAATTTAGTAGGCTACAAGTCCAAATTCGGGATATCAGTGCTAGGGGAAGGCTTTCTCTCTCTGTCGGCTCTGGGTAAAGGTATTTATCTCTTCAGCTTGTGTTTCCTGATCCCTTTGGAGATGTCCATGTGGCTTGATATCTGTTTTCCTGCATCTCTGCTTGCTTGCTCATTTGTTTAATCAACTCTTTTATATCTCAAAAGAGATTGACTCAAGAAACACCTTACACTAATCATGCCTTATTAACATAACAAAGACACCTCATTCCCAAATGGGATATAACCACACGCATAGAGATTAGGATTTGCAACACATGTTTTTGGGAGACACAGTTCAGTCCATAACAGTGACCTGGTGTGTGCAGAGTAGAGCTGGTCCACAGGGTTCTCAAGGCTGTGACCTTTCAGAAGCAGATCACCAGGCCTGTCTTCCAAGACATTTCCAGGTGGGTTCCAACCACCAACCTTTAGCTAATAATTGAGTGCTTAACTGTGCCTCCCGGGCCCTCCTGATGATATTAATAGATATAATTAAGTGGCTCGTTGCTTATATCTGCATATAATGACTAAGTTTGGAACTAAGGGAAGTAAGAAAATAATTGTACTATATTGTTGATGTTTTCCTTTGTGTGATGTTTTGAAATAAGGGCTAAATAGGTATGATTGGTGTTATGGATTGAATTGTGTACTGCCAAAATAATGTGTTGTAAATCCTAACCCCTATACCTGTGGTAGGAGCTCTGGTGTACAGTGGTTAAGCACTCAGCTGCTGACCAAAAGGTTGGTTGGTCTAACCTACCAGCTGCTCCATGGGAGTAAGATGTGGCAGTCTGCTCCTGTAAAGGTTGTACAGCCTCAGAAACCCTATGGGGCAGCTCTGCTCTGTCCTATAGGGTTGATATGAGCCGGAATTGACTAAATGGCAATGGGATACCTGTGGTTTATAATTCCATTTGGGAATAGGGTTCTTTTTTATGTTAATGAGGCAGTATTAGTGTAGGGTGTGTTTTAAGTCAATCTCTTTTGAGATTTAAAAGAGCAGTTTAAGCAAATAGCAAGGAAGCAGATATGGGGGAAGAGAAATGCCATACCACAGGAAGATCACCGGGGAACCCAGAAACAGAAACTGAGAAGAGACAAAGAACTTGCCCCAGAGCCAACAGAGAGAGAAAACCTTCCCTAGTAGAGCCAATACTCTGAATTCAGACTTCTAGCCTCCTAAACTGTGAGAAAATAAATTTCTGATTATTAAAGCTGTACACTTGTGGTATTTCTGTTATAGGAACCCTAGGTAACTAAGACAACTGGTATACATATATTGAATCATCATGAACGTGACAACTACAAAAACAGACTAATACAAGTGCTTTGTATTGTCTTGAAAACCTTGAGTAGAGTTGCCATTGATGACCTAATTTTTTTAAATTGGTGTATAACTCTTTGTAAAGATCTGAATAAAATCAAGTATACTCTTTTCTTAATTTGCATGCTAGTTATGTTCCTTGAAAATTGGGTATACATTTGAAACTTTTTGAAACAAAACAAAAACTCCCCTATACAGTTAAAACAGAGTTAAGTTCTAGGCTCAGATAATTTTTTACCTAAATGAGGATCTCGTGGATTACTTGAAAGTCCTATGAGGTAAGAGAAAGTTCTTCATAGTGCAGAACGGTCTTGAACATCTCAGAATATCTCAGATCTCTGGTTTATTCTCACCCACTAAATACCATGATTGGCTTGGTATTGCAGTGGTTAAGTGTTTGATTGCTAATCAAAAGGTCAGCAGTTCAAACCCACCAGCTGCTCCTTGGAAACCATACAAAGGAGTTCTGCTCTATCCTATAGGGTCGCTAAGAGTCTAAATTGACTTGATGGCAACGGGTTTGGCTTTTTTGTTAAATACCATGATCTTCCCTACTTCAAAATTGTGACAACCAATGACAAACTTATAAATCTCTAACATGCCCCCTAGGGTGTGGTACTGCCCCATTAAGAACTGTTGAACTAGAACTGCTAAATAGATGAATCTGAAAAACAATGCTGAGGAAAAACAAGTTGCAGTGTACTACCAATTAAAAAAATTAAAAATTAAAAAAAATTTTTTTTTTTATTTTTAATTGCCATCATCTTAAATAATACAGTATATTGTCTGTGGATACATAGAGTTTTACAACAAGCATGGGAAGGATAAATAAAGTCAGGGTAGTTGCAATTTCGGGTGGCTGGAAGCATGGGATCATTGAAGTATATGCAGAAGGCTTCAACCATAACTGTAATGTTTGTTAAAAAAAAAACCATTTTGGAGCAAATATAGTAAAATGTTAGGATTTGTCAAAGCTGGGTAGCGAATATACTGGCATTGGTTCTTTTGTTCCTGATAATTGATTTTATGCTTAAGAACCTTACAAACTAATCTCAAGTGAGACAACAAAGCAAGAGGCTGAATACAGTAGAGGTCAAATGAATGGGTGCCATTAAACGATTACCTTTATATAATGCCCTTGGTTCCTTCTTTTTTTTTTTTTTGCTCTTGTCTACTGGTTCCTTACTGTGCATTAGTAACTGTTGCTTTCTCTCCTCTCTTTTTACTACAGCATCTAATTTGAAATAATATCCTTTTACTCCCAGTCTGTACCTATAAGGCAATTAGTGAGCTTTTTCTTTTCATATACTCTCTCCAGTGCTCCTTCCCTGCTTTAAAATATTGTACAGCATATGCATTGTCATATCATATAGACATTACATGTTCTGCTCTCTTCCTTATAGCCATTATTTATTCTTAGTTATAAAGGTACATACATTTTTAGTTGTCACTGCCAGTCCTTATGCTGGTGCTTCCTTTCTTTCATCTTTTTCTCTGTTAGATTTCTCAGGGAGACTTCATGGAATATAAAATCCTTGGCTGACATTTTCTTAACCAGGTATCTTAAATATATTATTCTATTGTCTTATGGCATAAAGCATTGCTATCAAAGTCTGATGACAAGCTGCTCTTCTTTCCCTTAAAAGGAACTTGATCTTTTTCTTGGATGCCCAAAGACATTTTTTTTAAATGTGCAAGAATTTTGTTGTGTTGCTGTGTGCCATCATGTTGATTCTGACCAAACTATATCTTGCTGATAGTTATTCTGGGTCAACTTTTTGCAGGTACAAGGTGTAGTTTTATGTTTCTCTATTTCAGAAAAGTTTTCTTGAATTATAGTTTTTAGTTTGTTCTGTTTGATTGCTTTGACTTTATTCTTTAGGGATTTCTGACATACGTATGTTGGATCTTCTTTGCCAGTCATCTACAGCTGTTACTTTCCCTGAAATCCTTTTTATCTTTCATTTTTTTGGGTTTAAAAATTATCCTTTTTTCTGTCTTATAGTTTTCTAAGGGTATTTATTTGCTCTAGTGTTCCTTTTTTTTTTTCTACATTTCTGAAATGAATTTTTTTCTTTTGTTTCTAAGCCTTTTCTAGCATCTATTTTTTTCAAGTCTTTTTTCTTCATCATGTTTTTGAAGTTTTAAATTCTGATTTTATATATGTATATATATGTACGTGTGTGTGTGTGTGTGTGTATCATTTTCTCTACTTCTTTTCGACTGTCCTGAGATATTAGAGTCTTAATCACTTTTCTGAGCATGTTTTTCTGGTATGTTCTCATCATCTGTAGGGGCATTTTTCTGCTTCTCATTAAAAAAACAATTAATTGTGTGATATTTGGCTAATCTTTTTCTGTTACTCATTTAAATGAAATGAGTCTTCCTGCACTTTTAGAAAGAAAGGTCTGGAGGGCTTTTTGAGCATCATGATTTTAGAGTTCTTTTTTCCCCCCACAAAGTGATTAAAAAAAAAAATCAGCCTCCTTCTTTGTATATGTTTCCTTTGTTCCTCTTTACCATTTTTCATTGGGATTGAGCTTCCATTTGCCCAAGTTGTCCATGACCTATTCAATTTGGATTTTACTTCCAGCAATTTCTTCTTATTGTGGGACTCCATCCTGGAAAGGAGCTTTGACTTGCTAGTTCATGGCATGCAAACTGCTTCAGCATCATCAGACTTTACAGTTGTTTGCATGTACTCACCTGCAAATTAGAGCTTGTAAAGCTCCCTATTGTTTTTGGCTTCTTTTCTCAGACTGATCAGTAATTCATTCCAGTAATTACCTGTTGGTTATTTGCCGGCTCTTCTTTCCTTTCTCCTGCTTCTTCCTGATCAGTGTTGACAACACACAGTACGTATTTTAGGTTTAGTGGCAATTCTTTCATCTAGCGTTGTTGTAAATGAGTTTTTGGTTTTGCCATCCTTGTTTCTCTTTTATTTTTATAGGGTAATTCAGGAAGATTAAAAAACTTTTGCCACCATTTCTATCTTTCCAGAAAACCTTGGATTTTGTATTTCTTACTTAAGTACTTTTTCCATTATTGCTTTTTTTTTTTTAAATCAAGGAAATTTCTGCCATTTTTCTTAATTGGAAACATTTTTACATTTATAGATGACAAGTAAACTGTGTTCACTTGATGAAGTATGTTTTGAAAATGGAGACTTTTTGCTATTTTTGTAAAGAGTAATGTGTATATGTAGTCATTTTATAAGAGTTTGGATCTAATCCCAAGTTATTCTTTACAGTGAATGAGGAGATATGTTATCAGAACTGAATAGATACTTATTATAGAGTAATTGACGTACCAGTCTCCTGAAAGCAGACACTTAAACTCTACATGCCCCATAAAGAGAGTATTCTTAGAGAGTGAATTTTAAATTACAAATGATAACTATTTTTATTTTAAGCAATGACAGCTGTGATTTATTTCTGGTGAAATAAGTTCTTAATTGTAAGTAAATCTCATTACCTTTAAGTGGTAAAGTCCCCGTGTTAAAGACACTAGTCCTTTACTTCTCCAATATTGGCAGTGTCTTAAGCCAATGAGAAAGATCCTTCTTTCCAGTTACCAACATGTCTAAATTGCCAGCATTAGAAGTTCTTTACTCTTTTTAGATAATTTCTAATGATTCTCCAGCCCTTGTGTGGATACCTTTGGTATTTGGACTCTGGAATCCTTGGGTGGTACAAAGGGTTTGTGCGCTTAGCTGCTAACTGAAGAGTTGGTGGTTTGAGTCCACCCACAGGTGCCATCAGAAAAAAGACTTGGGTATCTACTTCTGAAAAATCATTGATTGAAAACCCTGTGGAGCACAGTTCTACTTTGACACTCCTTGGGTTGCCGTGATTCAGAATTGACTTGACGGCAACTGATAGTACTGGGATTCTAGTCATTTAATGAGACCCAGTTTATGCTGTCCAGTCCTAATATTTAGAACTTTTTTTAATGGTCAACTGAAATTTGCCTTTTTCTAACTACTGCCGCTTAGTTAATATTTTCTTAGCTAACACTTATCAAGCATATGCTTGTATGGTGCTATGCTAGGTGCTTTTCATACATGATTGCACTTAATTCTCACAACAGTGCTCTGAAGTAGTGTTACCATCTCCATCATACAGATGTGGATTCTAGGGCTCAGAGAAGTCATGCAACTTTTCTGAGGTCCCACAGTGTATGAGACAGAGAGTCTGTATTCATATTACTGTCTACTTGACTCCAGAGTCTGTGCCCTGAACCACAGGACAGATCTCTATTTTTCATAAAGCCCATCTTCAGCATTAAGGTCACACAGTCACCTCTCCTCAAGTCTAGGCATCCTCAGACTCTTCTGCTCTTCCTCGTGTGAGATAGTAAGGTGCAGCCTATCATCTTAGCCACCCTTGTCTAGACCCCATAGGTTGTCCTGTTCTTAAAGTGATCCCTGGAAGTGAAGACTGTGCTCTAAGTTGTGGATCAGTAGGGAGTATAGTAGACTTGTTACTTCCAGGGGTGTGGAATTCACACTTACAGTGATGTAGCTAAAGGTTGCATTAGTATTTAGAAGTCTCATCGTGAGGCTCTGGTTCAGTTTTTGGTCACCTAAAATTGCTGGAGTTTAACAGATTTTTAAAATTTATTTTTTTATGCTTTACTTTTTAGGCAGGGCCCACCATTTCTTTATGAACCTGAAAATACAATATTTTACCTTTATCCTTATAATATGTCATTTGTTGCTATCAGGTTGTTTACTCGTTTTTTATTGTATTTGTTAGAGTTGTTGGTGACCTAGAGGATATAGTACTGGGTACACTATAAGCAAGGAAAGGAACAAGATATTACAAGCTGGGATAGCTGCTATGTGGTAGGTCTCTTCCAGCTTGCATGCTTTGTAGATGTGAGACACAGATATGATGCAAGTCACCAAGTAAAGCTGTTGTAGGGGACTTGCATGACAGGCTTCCCCCTCCAAGGAAGTCTTTTTTGATCCACTGAGCATACATTAAATAAGAGGCATTGTCATAGATTTTATAAAGGATACAAAGATATAAGAAGCAGAGTCCCTGCCTTTAAGAAGATTATGTTTTAATTGTGATGGATGTGTGTGTGTGTGTGTACGTGTGTGTGTATTTTTTTTTCCATGGTAGTAACAGCAAGGCTTTAAGAGTCCGATAACCAGGATGTTTAGGGGTTCATAGAAGTGGAAAATCTGTTTGGCTCAGCTTACCATGAGGGACTTTACAGTTGGTGGTACATGACTCATTTGAAAAATGGGTGGGAATTTCTGTTTAGGCTAAGGGCGTGTTAGGAGGGATGATGTATATGAAGGGACCAGTTTGGAAATACAGTAGAAGGGGCCAGATTTTTAGGTGTTTAAATTCCCTGTTGAGAAATAGGGAGCCATCAAGCCAAGCCAAGCCAAGCCCACTGCCATCGAGTCGATTCAGACTCATAGCGACCCTATAGGACCATCGGAGGTTTCTAAATCAGATCATTATGATAAAAAGCAATGCTTTTTGGTAAGCAATATAATACAGTGGTTGAGAGTTAGGATATTGTAGTCAAATTGAGGGTTAAGCTCTATGTTCTTTAGTAATCAGATGACATTGGGAAATGTACTTATCCGCTCTTACCCCCACTTCTCTCATTTGTTCCCATCTCATGGGACAGTTGCAAGGATTAAAAGAAGGAGTTTATGAAAACTTCTTGGTGCATAGTAGATGCTCAGTGAATGTTTGCTGCAGTAGGTGCTCCTCAATGAAGTCATAGCTCTTGTCAAGGCAACCTCTTCTCTCTCTCCTTGGAGGTTCTGATAACTACTGCCTCACTTCACTGCTTCAGACCTTGCCCCAAGTACTCAGTTTCCCCCTTTGGCTTCCCTACTCTTTGCCCTTAGCTTGGTAACAAAGCTCTTTTATTAAATTCTCTGAATTATCCTAATTTGAATATGCTATGTGTTTCTTGCTGGGACCTGCTGATACTCAATGTTCTTAAATGAAGGGGTGAGATAGTGTAAAATAATTCAAAACCTAGAGAATGGACCAATTAGCAGAATCACTATAAAAATAAGAGTTGAGGGGAAAGAAGGATGGTTCTAGTGGCAGTGGTGAGGGCAGTGATAAGGGGCAGGGGAGGAAATCCCTTCATATTAGTGACACTGAGTTTAGGTCCTGGAAATACATTGAGAGGAAACATCTGATGGTCAGTTGGAAACGTGTGGCTGGAGAGTGAGATAGGTCCAGGCAGAAGAGAGAGGTTGAGGCGTTTGCATTCGGGCAGCGATTGAGGTAGCACAGTGGGTAAGACAGCTGAGGATCACCACGATGAGAAAAGAGGTGGGAGGGCAGGTGAGAGAATTTGGCGGATGATTTCTTTTGGGGTAGGAAGAGGACAGAGAATTAACAGAAGATTTATAGGTCATAAAAATTGGAGGAGAACATGAATTGTACAGGGACAGAGAAGCCAAATACAACACCTCTAGAAGTAGAGTGTAAGAGTGTGGCTTCCGGACACACTTTTAGTTCAGTGATGAAGTCATTCCCAAGACTCACATTTTAGCTAAAGATTAGACAGGCCCATGAAACAAAACAAGGCTAAAGGGGCACACCAGCCCAAAGGCAAGGACTAGACGGCAGGAGGGGACAGGGAAGCTGGTAATAGGGAACCCAAGGTTGAGAAGGGAGAGTGTTAACATGTCATGGGGTTGTTAACCAATGTCATAAAACAATACATGTAATTAACTGTTTAATGAGAAGCTAGTGTGCTCTGTAAGCCTTCATCTAAAGTATAATTTAAAAAAAAAGCAGAGTATGGCCAGCCATGTTACATGCTGCCTGAAGTCAGGATTGAGGTACTTACTCATGGGATTTGGTGATCAAGAGGTCACTAATGACCCTGCAGAGGACAGTTATGTTGAGTAGTAAGCCCAGAAGCCAGGTTGCCAAGAGGTGAGAGTGAGAGATGGGGAGGAAAAGGGACTCTCAGCACAGTGTTATCCATTAGAGAAACTTGGGGAGGGTAGCTTGAGGGCAGACCAGGGTTGTAAAAAAGTGTGTGTATGTGTGTGTGTGTGTGTGTGTGCGTGTGTTGTTAGAGTTTCTTTGAGATCCAATGAGTAACATTCATTTTTACTTCCCAAGTTTAGAACCAATTGAGAGAAGGATAAAGAGTCAAATAGATGAAGAGCAAAATATCCGAGCTTTATTACTGATAAATCTGGATTTAGAGAACGGGGCTTTTTGATGTAGCCACATGGCTCCTTTACACTTGGCCCCTAAACTAGACAGAATTAACCCTTGGTTGCTGCCTGCTCCATGGATGCAGGGCCTGCTCTACTCAGTTCACCACATGAAGGAGAGGAGGCTGACTGGAGCTGTCCTTCTCTGCAGGAAGTGGCAGAGGAGGGGTGAGAGGGACTGTGCTCTGCCTCTTCTTTGAACTCACCAGGCATTTCAGTTGCTCCCCTGCTCTCCCTGGGAGAGTTGTCCGTCCCCTCCTCTGGGCTCTCACTGACCTTTGGACCACCACCCTAACCTTTCCCCCTTGTTTGTCAAGAATGTCTCACCACCACCGTCTCCACCACCCCTACTTCATCGTCTGTCACCACCACCTCCTCCACAATTACCACCTCCTCCTCCCCCACCACCATCACTTCCTCCATGACCACCACCACTACCACCTCCACTTCATCCTCTGCCACCACCATCTCCTCCACAATTACCACCTCCTCCTACCCCACCGCCGTCACTTCCTCCATGACCACCACTACTACTACCCCCACTTCATCCTCTGTCACCACCACCTCCTCCACAATTACCACCTCCTCCTTTCCTCCCCCACCACCATCACTTCCTCCATGACCACCACCACTACCACCTCCACTTCATCCTCTGCCACCACCACTTCCTCCACAATTACCGCCTCTTTTTTTTCTTCTGCCATCATCTCCTCCACCACCACTGCCTCCATTACCTCCCCCACCACCTTTACTTCCTCCTCTACCACCACGAGCACTTCCACCACCGCCTGCACCTCCACCACCTCTACCACCTCCATTCGTTCTCTACCACAACCACTTCCTCCACTTCCTTCTCTACCCCACCTCTACCACCTTCTCCACTATACATCTACAAACTCCTCCCCACCCAGTGGCATCACTAGGGTTGGTGTCACCCAGTGTGGTAATTCATGGTGTCACCACCCCCATCCCCCTTGGACCTCTTACTGTACCAGACCATAAAACTATAAAAACACTCGTGGCAACGAAAACAACAGCGAGTGCTGTAGCATGTGCACAGGAAACTACATGATTCAAAGCGTCACTGTAATTGGATTATAATGATAGCTCTGACTGGAGCGCATTAAAACGAACCAAAACCAAACCCATTGCCCTTGAGTCGATTCCTACTCACAGAGACCTTATAGGACAGGGCAGAACCGCCCCTAGGGATTCCAAGGAGCAGCTGGTGGAGTTGAACTGCCAACGTTTTGGTTAGCAGCCCAAGCTCTCAACCACTGCACCACCAGGTGCATTAGAAGGTTCAAAAAGTAAATTAGCATAGAGCTTAGCCAAAAAAAAAAAAAATTTTTTTTTTTTTTTTTAGCCTTGTAGGTATATTGATACTTGCAAGCTGGGCTTACAAAAAATGTTTTTGTTGTTATAACTAACCATAGGTATATTTGGAAACCCTGGTGATATAGTGGTTAAGGGCTATGGCTTCTAACCAAAAGGTTGGCAGTTCAAATCCACCAGGCGCTCCTTGGAAATGCTATGGGGCAGTTCTACTCTGTCCTTTAGGGTCTCTAAGAGTCGGAATTGACTTGATGGCAGTGGGTTTTATAGGTATATTTTTATAAATATAGTAAATTTCCAGTGAAACTCTGCAGAAAAACTTTATAGAATCATTTTGGTGTCACCCCCTCTGACAGTGTCACCTGGTACAGTCCACACCCGTGTGACCCCCTAGTGGCGCCATTGCCTCCACCACTTCTACTACCACCATGACCAACACCATCACCTCCACCTGCACCACCACCACACTGTGAGTGGGGATCTCATCTTTTCTGGTTTATGTCCCCAGCACCTGGCACACTGTCTGCCTGGAGCAGGTCAGTCAAGGTTTATTGAATAAATTAATAAAGAGGTTGTCTCTTGCAGTCATTATTCAGGACTTCTGTCTTTATTTGAGTACTGTGTTTGGGTTTCACAAGTATTTGCATTTTACAAGTATTAGTCTTTACACTGGTGGGAACAGCCAAAATTTTGATTGTACAAGGCCTAATTAGTTAGCCTTGAGAACAGCAGTGTAAATAGAGCCAAGGTCATAAAGTTTTTAATTGTGCTGAGGTGAAGCCAGAGGGAAGGATTTTTTTTTCCCCAGCAGTTTGCTCAAGACTCTGAAGAAATCAGTGGTTTTTTCCTGTGATGAATTAAATCCATTCTTCATTTGAATCAGTGACATTATTTTCTACGAATTGCTGATATAGCTAAAGTTAGGTAAATCATTGGGTATCGAGTTTATGCAAAAGAAGAGGGGCAGGTGGGTGAGCTTTTCTTTGGGGTTATACATGCAGTTCCTTAGAGAAACCACCTCTTTTTTTGGAGGGCAGTCAGGGGGTTGTTTACTTGTTTGGGCACTGGTTTGAGATAAAATCTACATGGGGTCATTTTATGGTTATTTTGGTTGTTGGAATTTAGGAAACTGTAATATTTGGTCATAAAAGCTCAAGCTGTTAGTTTTCTAACTGCATGTAACAGGGGAAGATGAGCTGCAAACAGTTCCCTCCTCTTTCTTGCCTCTCCTTCTTCCTCTCTGGAGACCCCAGCCCTGGAGAAGTTCTCCCTGAAAGCCTTCTGGGCCACTATGGCCCCTCGAGAGGTGGCAGGCCACTCAGGAGGGGGCAGGTTGGAGGAGATGTGTTATGGATTGAGTTGTGTTCTCCCCAAATTCTTATTGAAGTCCTGGCCCTTGTACCTGTGGATGTGATACTGTTTGGAATAGGATTTTTTGTTATGTTGATTAGGTCATACTCAAGTTGGGTGGGTCCTAAATGCAATCACTTTTGAGTGATCAAGGGAACAGAACAGACACAGAGATACAAAAGGGAAGGAAGAAGACAGATGATGGAGGCAGATGTGTCCACAAGCCCAGAAATGCTAAGTAAAAAGTACTAGAAGCTAAAAGAGACAAAAAGGACTTCTCCTCAGAGCCACTCCCTGAATTCAGACTTCTAGCTTACTGAACTGTGAGAAAATAAAGCCACTCACTTGGGGCATTTCTGTTATGGCAGCACTAGGTCACTAAGGGTGTTACAGTGCAAATGATCATTTGGGGATGTGAGCTGCAGTCCTTTAGGGTAGCTACTGGCTCAGTGGCAATGGATTTTGGGTTTTGGTTTAGAGCAGCACTGCCCAATACAGAATAAATAGAATCCAAGCCACAAATGTGACATATGTAATTTACAGTTTTCTAAGAGCTGCAATCCATTGGAGTCCTGGTGGCACAGTGGTTAAGAGCTTGGTTGCTAGCCAAAAGGTCAGCAGTTCAAACCCACCAAATGCTCCTCGGAAACCCTATGGGGCAGTTCTATTCTGTCTTATAGGGTCGCTATGAGTCAGAATCAACTCAGTGGCAACGGGTTAAGAGCTACATTAAAGGAAGTAAAGAGAAACAGGTAAAATTAATTTCATTTGCATTTTTCATTTAACCTGACATATCCAAGATATTATATCAACATGTAATAAAGTACAAGAATTATTAGTGAGATAGTTTACATTTTTTAATGCTGTCTTTGAAATCTAGTGTATGTCTTATACTTACAGCACATTTCAATTTGGGCTAAACACATTTAACGTACTCAGTAGCCACATGGGGCTGTGGCTGCCATATTGGACAGCCCAACTCTAGAGGGCATGTGTGTGTTTGAGTCCTGAGACGTAGATATTCCATTGTTCAGTAGTATGGAATATTTGAGTATGAAAGTTGAAGGTCAATTTTTCCATTGCTGCTAAATGTCTGTTGCTTCCTTGGAAATATTTAAGGAAGAGCATCTATGAAGAAGCTGTGAAGAGTTATAGCTGAGGAATTTGGATGATAGAAGAACTAAAATTATTTCTTCTCCAGACTCTAAGTGATGTGTGATTCAATTATTCTTACCTGTTTAAGAATATTTTGAGGGTTAATACATTCACATATAGGACTGGGAGAATCTAGGGCTTTGTAAAAAAGATGAAATTTATAACCATGAGTTGGAATTGACTCAGTGGCAACTGGTATTGGAGTCCCTGGTGGGGTAAAAAATTAACCTGTTCAGCCACCAACTGAAAGGCTGGAGGTTCAAGTCCATTCAGAGATGCCTCAGAAGAAAGGCCTGGCCATCTGCTTCTCCAAAAATCAGACATTGGAAATTCTATGGAGCACAGTCTTCCTCTGACACGTTGGGGTCACCATGAGTCAGAATCAACTCAATGGCAGCTGGTGGTGGTGGTGGAGATACTTTTCTTTCTTACTTGTGGTTTCTTGGTTGCTGACTTCACATGTGTGTGTTCTGTATACCCATCATGGTGACATTAATTTTGTTTTACTTTCTGGCTGCCGACCTCTGAACCTTTCTCCTGTGTTTGGCCTGTGTGTCTTGGTGGAAGGGATGTTGGGGCTCTAGGAGGCCTCAAGAAGCTTGTTTTCCTAGAACTCTTTCCTTCAGGGCCAAGGCATATACCCTAAGCTAAGCCAACTAGAAGTTCCTGTCTGGAGCTTTGAATCTGGCAGGAGTGCAGTGTAAGGTCCCTTCCAGCATTGGCAATGACCGCAGCATCCCTTGGTGGCAGAGCTGGCCGTTGAGCCAGGAGTCAGTTACCTTGGCGTTGGGCAGCCGGTGGTGGCATTGTAATTGGAGTGACCTGGCCATGCTCTGAGCTGTGTTCTCAGTATCTAGCCTCCCTCAGTTCTCACCAACTTCCTGATCTTGGTTTTCCAACTTTCTGGTCAGTTCTGTCAGCTCTGAATTTCTTGAGTTCTAAATCTCTTCGCTCTTGGTAATCAGAATTGTTTCAGACTATCTTTTGAAGGATGTTTGTATAGTGAACAGGCTAGAAGGACACAGTGTCTTCCTCCAGAGCAAAAAACAGGCATACTCACTGTCCATTATGAAAGATTTAGCTTCCATAAGCTCAGGGCCCCTCTCCTGTAACAACCCACTGTGTGTTCAGGTGTCACCGGGACCTCTTCACATGGCTGGGGAGCTAAGGCAAAAATTTAGATTCCCTTGTTACTGCTATTGCTGTGAGTTATAAGTTGTCCTTTATTCCTGACCCAGAAGTCTTGTGTCTTCTGCCAGCATCCATGAAACTGTGGCAGTAACTTGTTAGTTGGCAAGTAGGGTAAAATCTCAGATTCTTCCATTTTTTACTGTCACCTCCCTCATTTTCCTAAATATCACACAGTTTGGGGTTAAATCCACACCAAGAGTCTTTATGGTTTATACAATTTAAACATTGTGTACTGCTGAGCTGAGTAGCATATGGTGAATATATTTCCTTTCCTGTACAACTTTTGTTGCTCATAAAGTTAATAATTGCCTCTTTTTTTTGAGCTTGTGAATTTTCTTTTAATCTCTGGTCAAGTCTTCACTGTCTAACAGCTCTATAATATGACTTGTCATGGCTAAGACGTCAGGTAAGCTATCAGGTCTTCTTTTTTACTGGAGATCTACTCCTGGGAGCCACGGCCGCCCTGCTCCAGTGTGTACTGATTCCATTTGGATGTACATCTGCTTTGGTAGAGCCTGGTGGCAGGCTTCCCAGTTCCCCATCTTCTCCATTCCACCATCTGCTTTGGAGACTGGGTAAGCTACATCTCCTCTTCTCCAACTTCTCCTGCAGTCCGGAAGTGGTCACAGAAAACTTCTGGCAGATGATACATGAGCAGAGGTTTACTGAGCTGGGGTGCGGGTGGGAATATGAGTTTAGGGAAAGTTTTTCTTCCCTGATGAAAGGGACAGGTGGGCCCAGATAGCACTCCTTTTTTCCTGTCTTGATTTTGGGTGTGATACCTGGACCTGTGTATCAGGGATTGAATTATGTCCCCTCAAAAATGTGTGTATCCATTTGGCTGGGCCATGATTCCTGGTATTGTGTGATTTTCCTACATTGTTGTAAATTCTGCCCCTGTGATGTTAAGGAGGGAGGATGGGAGGCAGTTGTGTTAGTGAGGCAGGACTCAATCTACAAGATTGGATTGTGTCTTGAGGCAATCTCTTGAAATATAAAAGAGAGAAGCGAGGAGGGGGTGGAGGGTTGGGGGTGGTGGGTGCGGGGTGGGGTGGTGGGGAACCTCATACCACCAAGAAAGCAGTGCCAGGAGCAGAGTACGTTCTTTGGACCCGGGGTACCTGAGTGGGGAAGCTCCTAGTCTGGGGAAAGATTGATGAGAAGGCCAACAGAGAGAGAAAGCCTCCACCTGGAGCTGTCACCCTGAATTTAAACTTTTAGCCCACTTTACTGTGAAGAAATAAATTTCTCTTTGTTAAAGCCATCTACTTGTGGTATTTCTGTTATAGCAGCACTGGATGACTAAGACACTGTGACAACCATTTTTGTGACTAGGACAGATGTATACACAGCATGGCAGATTCTTTAGATCAAACTATACCTAAAGCTAGCCCTGCTCTAGACTTTGTGTGTGTGCGTGTGCATGTGTGCGCATGTGTGCGTGTGTGTGTGTGTTTGTGATATGAATCAATGCATTTCCTTTTTGCCTAGGCCAATTTGGGTTGGATTTTTGTCCCTTGCAGTGAAAAAGTCCAAATGAATGCAAAACCTATTTGCCATCTCTGAGTAGGTTTTGGAGCACAGGATCATGTTCAACAATCTTAAAGGGGGTGGTTTTAGAAAAATGGGTTTAATGAATACATGATTGATTTGTAGGCAGATGATCCATTGCCTGTTTTGATTGTTTTTCCTTCTATCATGTTCCTTTTATAATATTTTTAGGGTGATTACATGAAATGCTAAGGTGGGAAAGTAGGGCTGTGATAGGGAGGCTTCAGATTTAATAAAGTTATTGCTGAACCTTAGAGCGACTTTCCTGGAAAATGTTTCACTTTATATTTCAAATAGGTGTAACATGATGCTAAATTATACCTTATTACTCATAAATAATTTGTGCCCATATTTTGATAGTCCTAGCATTCTGAATTGTAACTCTTAGCAAAGAGCAAAATTTATCCCCCCGAGTTGCTCATGATAAAAGTCTGTTATAGTTACTGACTGAGTTGTTGGTCTTTTGTCTTCTACCCACTCACAGCTCTTTGTGGACTAGATGTTAATGTTATACAGGGTGTCTGGATGATTTGTGTAGAGGAAGAGGGGCCTGAGTGGTGGGTTTGTAGTGAAAGGCTAAGGCCATTAGGAAACTGGGAAGCAGTTATTTTTTAAGGCTAGACGTCTCTAAGATGCAGTGACTGGCTCCAGGAGCTGACTCAGCCAGGATCTTTAAATATAATACCGGGTTTGACCCCCGAGTGGGCGCACATTCAGCCAATTACTTTGTGAACTCAGCACTCAAGGGAAGGTCTGGAGAGGCAGCTTCTGTGTTATTTTAGTTACATCAGCAAGGTGAGGATGTGGATATTGAAAGCTAGGATGGAGAGAGCGGGCATTGTTGGAGTGTCATGTTTTGTGTGAACCTTGTTCTTGGGAGCCAGATTCACTCTCCTCTTCTTGTGTCTCTTTGAGTTTTCAGAGCACTGGGCTGTGGGGCTCCATCTGTCCTCGTGCCCTTTTGTTTGATATCCCTGGAGTCCAGCTTCACCCAGTGATGGCTTTCCCCCATGCTCAAGGGCTTCCCTCAGGAGAAAGTACCCTATCCACTGTCTTCAACCTTGGAAGAGTCTGCTGCTCCTTTCAGGCCCCATGCCAGCCTTCACCCATGCTCATCAGCAGAATTCTTTACTCCCCACGTATGCTCCTTGTCACGCTGCTTATGGTTCTAGTTGGTGCTCATTGCATTCTGCCCTGTAGGTAGTTGTTGGGTGTGTCTGTAATGCTCACTAGAGAAGCCCCTTGATGGTAAGATTTGTATTTGATAAATCTTTTCAGTAACTACTAAATGGAAGTTGCTTAGTTCAACATTTATTAAGAGAATGAATGAAGGGGCAATGTCTGTCATAAGGGAAGAGAGGGAGTAGGGGCAATGACACACACCTGTCACCTGCTTGAAATGCCAACCTTGCCCTAAGAGAGGTAAACCTCTTTAAAGTTATTATACATGACCTATACTAAATGAGGAGTCCCTGTGTGGCACAAACAGTTACTGCAGTGGGCTGCCAGCTGAAAGAAAAGTTGGAAGTTCGAATCCACTTAGACTTGCCTTAGAAGAAAGGCCTGGCAACCTACTTCTGAAGAATCAGCCATTGAAAGCCCTGTGGAGCACGGCTCTATTCTGACACACGTGGGGTTGCCATGAGTCAGGATGATTTCACAGCAACTAGTTTCAGCTGGTTAAGGCCGGATACTAGTACTTACCTCAGGGCTGTGGCAAGGACTGGAGCTAACGCATGCAACTGCTTAGGTCCTAACAGCACAAATAAGTGGAAACTATCATCATTGGTCATTATTAATAAATTGCCCATTTTACTGCTTTGAACTTAACATGAGTTAAACCGTAACCCTCAGAGACCACTAGAAACTGAGGGTATGCTGGATCTATAGTCACCAATGTTAAGTGTTTCTCCTGTGTTTACTGGTGGTGATGACCTTAGTGTTGACACATCAAGTCTAGGGAGTTGCTGAAGCAGATCACTCTAGTGTCCTCATTGTCCTTGACCTGTTGCTGACCTTATTTGTTTTCACAGCAAAACCTGATAATCATCTCCTTCCCTCCCTTCTTCCTGATGTCTACTAAACAAGTGCTGTCACTATGCTGGGGACGTCGATATGAATAAGATACGGTGCCTGGGTTCAGCATGCCCAGAAATTAGCAGGCCTTATTACAAATTGAATCAGTAGGGTTGCATACATTTTAGTCAGCAGAAATTTAGGTTCTTGAGTCAAGTTAAGCATATTGTATAATTGCCCTTGTTGGTTATTCTATGATCTGAAAAGTTGGTCTGGTTGTTTATAGTTTTACAGATGAATTTGATTTTAAATTAAGGATTTGATTGCATTGGAGATAGCACTGAACTTGAAGTCAAGAGAGTTGAGGTTCCAGCTTTGGGACTCTGGTAAGTCATTTGAGTTCCCTGAGGCTCGGGTTCCATATTTTTTTGTAAGGTATGAGAATGAGGTACTCTCTTGGGCTTCCACCAGCACTAACAGTCCGTGGTTCTAAGGGCTTGGGCCCGCATTCTTATTTTCCTTCCATATGCCTGTGATAAAGGGACAGGTATCATTCTCCTTGTTTACTGATGAGGAGCTGATGCACAAAATGGTCAGCTGACTGAGACATGGCTTTGATGCCCCCAAAATAAGCTAAGTATGCCCTGGCGCGTGTTCTTGGCCTCTCCCCAAACAGGAAGAGAAGTCTACAACTTTTTGACGTGATAAAGGAAGGGGAATAAAACGTTGTGGGAAAGTCAACCGGGTTACCCCCCTCAGCCTTTCTCAACCAGAGTTTTGCAAGAGAATAAAGCCCTAAGGTCCTAAGATGAACATTGTATGTAATGAATTAACTTCCGTACCATGCAACTGCATGCGAAAACTGGACAATGAAAAAGGAAGGCTGAAGAAGAATTGAGGCATTTGAATTGAGGTGTCGGGGAAGAATATTGAATATGCCATGGACTTCCAGAAGAATGAACAAATCTGTCTTGAAAGAAGTACAGCCAGAATGCTCCTTAGAAACATTCTGCTAGGTGGCTGAAGTCCCTGGGTGGTACAAATGATCAGTGCTCTCAGCTGCTAACTGAAAAGTTGGAGGTTCAAGTTCATCTAGAGGTGCCTCAGAAGAAAGGCTTGGCAATCTACTTTGGAAAAATCAGCCATTAAAAATCAGCTTACATTGGACATGTTAGCAGGGGAGACCCATCCCTGGAGAGGGACATCATTCTTGGTAAAGTAGAGGGTCAACGAAAAAGAGGAAGACCCCCAACAAGATGGATTGACGCAGTGGCTGCAACAATGGGCTCCAACATAGCAACAATGGTGAGGATCGCGCAGGACTGGCCAACACTTCGTTCTGTTGTACATCGAGTCGCTGTGAGTCGGAAACGGCTCTATGGCACCTAACAACAACACCAGTGATACCTTGCATCTGCAATAGTAGTAGAAAATGCCATGCTTGGGAGAATTGAGAAGACTCCCTCGAATCATTTTCTGTGTTCTGTGGTTCACACGAGAATGTGGGTTAAGGAGGATTGTGAGGCTAAGTAGTTTCCTTTTCGTAAGGGTTAACTGCACACAGAATCTGTGTTTTTTCAAGCATATCTTAAGTATTTGATAAAGTAACAGTGTTTGCCATGTGTAATATGTATACCCCTCCTCCAAACCATTTACTTCTAGTATATGTGTGTGTGTGTATATATATATATTTTATATATATGTATATAACTTGTTGCCATTGAGTCAATTCAGACATATTGCAACCATATAGGATAGAGTAGAACTGCCCCCTAGGATTTTCCAAGGCTGTATGTAATCCTTACGGAAGCAGACTGCCACATCTTTCTGAGTGGCTGGTGGGTTCGAACTGCTGACCTTTGATTAGCAGCTGAGCGTTGAACCACTACACCACCAGGACTCTCTCTATATACGTATTGATTTATTGTGGTAAAATATATGTAGCATAAAATTAGCCATTTAAACCATTTTTAAGTATACAATTCAGCGACATTAATTATATTCGCGAGTTGTAAAACTTAACCATTATTTAGTCTAAAACTTTTTCGTCACTCCAAACAGAAACTCTGTGCCATTGAACAATAACTCCCCATTCCTCCCCTGTCCGGTCCATGGAAACCACTAATAAACTTTGGTCTCTGTGCGTCTGCCTATTCTAGCTATTTCACGTAAGTAGGATTATACTATATTTGTCCTTTTGTGTCTGACTTATTTCCTTCAGCATCATGTTTTTAGGGTTCATGCATGTAGCATATATCAGGAATTTCTCTTTATGGCTGAGTGATATTTCGTTGTATAAATATGCCACATTTATCCATTCATCTGTAGATGGACACTCGGGTTGTTTCCACCTTTTGGCTATTGTGAATAATGCTGCAATGAACATTGGTGTATATCTGTATCTGTTTGAGTCCCTATTTTCAGTTCTTTTGTGTGTATATCTAGGATTGGAATTGCTGGGTCATAGGGTAATTTTATGTTTAACTTTTTCAGGAACCATCAACTGTTCCTTTTACATTTCCACCAGCAATGGACAAAGTTTCCAATTTCTCCACTTTTTCTTCAACGCTTGTTATTTTTCGTTGAATCATTAGTTTTAAAAGTTTCCTTTGTATCTGGGCTCCGAATTTACACTTATAAAAATATGCTTACTGTCAGAGTGATTATGGGCTTGCAAAAACTAAATTGACAGTATAAATAGCAGCAGGCTATTTTGTTCCTACAAGAAAAAGGGGCTTATTGGCCCTGTCCATCCGTCCATTCCACAGATGTTGATTGAGGTCTCTACATGTGAGACACCAGGGTCCTCATGGACAGTGCAGGGTGGGATGACCTGTAAGCCAAGAGTAGTGTGTGCTGTGGTGATGCTCTGCTAAGGGAAGGCACAGTGCCTGTGCCCAGACTTATGATGGGCTCTTCCATTCCTCTTTGGGTGGGAATGTGTGTGTGTGGGGGTGGGGGGTGGGGAGCAGTGTTCCTCAAAAGTCACCTGCCTTTGGGGAATTGCAGGTAGTTCAGTTTTGCAAGAGCACTGCGATGGGTTTTGTGTAGGAGGAAGTACAGGAAGCTCAGCTGGAGAGGAGGTGGGGGGCAGATGATGACGGGCCAGGCTGCCTGGCAAGGAGCTAAGACTCTCTCCAGTGCTGAGCAGGGTTATCAAAGGAGGTCAAGCTAGAGTGCAGCATGACCAGATGTGCAACTTGGAGACTGTTGGTCACCACAGCCCTGTGGTTTAGGGCACCCTGCTAGGTGACTGAATCCTGGGTGGTACAAACGATTAATGCTCTCTGTTGCTAAACAAAAAGTTGGAGGTTTGAGTCTACCCAGAGGTGCCTCACAAGAAAGGCCTGGCAACCTACTGCTGAAAAATCAGCCATGAAAACCCTATAGAGGACATTTCTACGCTGACACACAAGGAGTCTCCATGAGTCACAGCAACTTGATGACAACTGTTTATTTATTTATTTTTTGTGAAGTGGTTATGACAGACATTTGGGTGAGAAAGAAGAGGTTTCAATGAAAGTGTAGTATAAATTGGACGGAGCGAAGAGGATGACTTACAAAATTATGGTAACTACCAAGGACTCTTTACCTTTAAATGACCCAAGGCTCTTAGGTAGTTTATCAAAACGGTTATAAAGATAGGTGAGGACATAAATTTACTCTTCGGTTTCCATCCAAGAGTATCAAATGTGCCCTGTTTATTTATATTTTCAAGTAATCTACAGTGGTTCTAGTGGTAATAATTATAAAAAGCTAATCTTTATTGAACATTTACTGTGTGCTGGGAGGTCTTCTAAGCCCTTTACGTGTTTGGGTGATCCTCAAAACAACTCTGAGGAAACTGAAGCATGGAGAGGTCAATTACAGGCCCAAGGTCATTCAGTTGTCCAGAGCAATGACTCTTCCTCTGCATGTACCTATTAGCAGCCCTGCCTGCCTGAAATTGTCTCTGTCTGAGTAGGGTCGTGGGGAGGCCCTGGTGGAACAGTGGTTAAATGTTTGGCTGCTAACCAAAAGGTTGGCAGTTCAAATCCATCAGCTGCTCCTTGAAAACTCTATGGGGCAGTTCTACTCTGTCCTGTAGGGTCGCTATGAGTCAGAGAGAAGGAAGTGTTGCCCACTCCTTTGCCCTGGATAGTAAGGAGATCAGGATCCAACATACGAACTGGCTGTCAGAAGGACTGATAGAAACCTTACACTTTAATGCAGTCCACAATGAGCTTTGGGAACATAACCCTGGAAAAGAATTTTAAGTTTGGGTGATTAGTTAATGAAAAAGTGAAAGACTTGTGGGAGGTGGATGCTTGGCTAAATTTAACCAGTGACTTTCTAGCTAGTCTCTTTTTTATGAGTAAATCCTTTCTTTGATTTTAGTCTTTTTATTTAATCCTTTTATCTGTCTCTTGAGCATAAATATCCACTTACAATGAAAATAAAACAGTAATTAATTGTTTAGGACACTATTAAAAATTCTTTTGAGGCCTTATTTTAATTTTTTTGCTCTGAGACAGTCTGTAGAAAACTTATTTGTCGTGCAGCCATTTGCTTGGTTAAGAGGCTTCTCGGCAGTGGGGGTTTTGCCTCAGTAACCAGTCTTTTCTAACCCGCATGCCATAAAGCGTAGTCATGTAACTGGAGTGGCCTGAATTTTCTGAGCCTATTGTATAGCGCTTTTTTTTTTTTTTTTTGTAATTTGTAGGAATTAGTATTTAAAGAAGATGCCTGTATGGCACTAATGCTTTGTGCTGGACTACTAACCCAAGGGTTGGTGATTTGAAGCCACCTAGCTACACCACTTAAGAAAGGCCTGGCAGTCTGCTTCTGTGAAGATTACAGCCAAGAAAACCCCATGGAGTTCAGTTCTACTCCGATACACATGGTGTCATCATGAGTTGGAATTGACTTGATGGCAACAGATCTCGTTTTCTTTTTTTCTTCTAGTGTTTGAAGAGCTACCTAAAATCAGTTTATGCTGGGTAGGCATAGGGTGGAGTCTTTTGGAAGCTGGGCAAGCCAGTGTGCTTAGAGAGGGACAGATGGCTGAGTTACTGGGCACGGTGGAGATGACACTGTGGGTGAACAGTTGTGGGTGGTGGGGGAAGCTAGGCCTGAGCATCTGTGAACTGCTAGGCTATTCGCACACAAGACATCGACTCTCTCTAAGCCTCTTATTATTTCTTGGTTGGGGATAATGATTCCACCTTAGGTCCTTCCCAAGATAGGTGTAAGAATCCAATAAAGCACCTTAGGATAGAAGCTACTGGTGAGTCCCTGATCAACCTGCACTTCCTCCACTCGCTCTTCCTCCCAACTCAGAACACTTTGCCTCTTATTCCCATCACTTGGGTGAAATTGTTCTTTCTAAATGTAGATGCTCACAGGGGCCAAGCAAGTATGCGAATGAGTGAAGTGGGCAGGATGGATGAAGGTGATGGCACACACTTGTCACCTACCTGAAATACCAGTCTTGTCCTAAGAGAAGAAAACCTATTTAAGGTTATGATACATGATCTGTACTGAACGAGAAGGCCCTGGGTGCGCAAACGGTTAACGTGATTGGCTGCTAGCTGAGAGGTTGGTGGTTCTAGTCCACCCAGAGGCACCTTGTTGAGTGAGCGTTAACTCAATGACAATTGGTACTGGTAAAATGAATGAACTTGTCATAAAATTGACCACTTGGTGAACAGCCTCTGCCCCAAACCCCCCTATTTTACCCTTGCATCCCTCCCCCTCCCGGAGGTCCTTTGGACATGCCCATGAGCTAGCAGCCAAAAGGGTTAATGTCTGGTGTGGGCTCCAACCTGTCCCAGCCCTGGAGCAGATGCTGTTTCTTATGGCTGCCTGGGCTGGAGCGGCATTAGTTGTTGAACATGTGGACTGTCACTTCAGTGTGTGCATCCATTATCTTCATGAACATACATCTTGGAAGAGATTTTTTACTTGGTGAAGGCTGACATTTCAGTGGTTGAAGTAACAGTTGCTCTCCAATACAGTAGCCTCATTAAAATGTAGCTTAGCTACTTAGAGCAGAACAAAACAGCTCAATAAAAATTCATTTTACAGCAATTAAAAACCAATAACATGAAAGGATTAATTTATTCAGCGGACATTTATTGATCACCTGCTTTGTGCCTGGAAAAATAATGTAATCCAAACTGGCTACGATTTGATGGCCTACTGTGGAGGTGCCAGGCTCATTCTTGCTTTTGGTGCCTGAAGCTCCACGTGGCTGCTGTGGTTCCTGTCTCACAGGTCCTGGGGTGGAACACAGCTTGTGAGCAGCAGAGGCTGAATTTGACCCAGGCCCGCCAGCTTCCAGAGCCGCTGCTCTCACTTTGGTACACTCGGCTGGGTGACATAAAGAAAAAGCTGAGTAAGACAAGAGATGCCACCGTCCTTTTCCACAGGAGCTCATTCTAGGGGGGAAGAGCTATATGTAAACATGAATTAAAAAAACCAGTTGCTGATGAGTTGATTCTGACTTAAGGTGACCCCATGTGTTTCAGAGTAGACCTGTGCTCCACAGGGTTTTCAATGGCTGATTCTTCAGAAGTAGATCACCAGGACTTTCTTCCAAGGTACCTCAGGGTGACCTTGAGCCTCCAACCTTTTGGTTACCAGCCAAGCGTGTTAACCATTTGTACCCCCCAGAAACTCCTGTAGTCCCCACAATAACATGTTGCTTAAAGAAAAAGAAGACAACCCCCCCCCCTTTTTTTTTCTTCTCTGGAGCCATTTGAAACCTATAGAGTCTGGAAAGGCAGCCACATAGAGTGATACATTCATGGGCTAACCTTGGTGGGCAGGAGAATGAGGCGGGACCTAATTTTTGCTTCTGTGTTGTCCTTGAGCCCTGGCTGACATCTGCTAGATTCTAGAGCAGTGAGATTCCTCCCCATTGTGGTGTGACCTTTCCAACATGAACCCACTGAGCTGTTCAGTCTCTCTCTACAGCTCTCTTTACCTGCAGGTATTTGCTGGTAGACTGGGGATGATGTGGTAGTTGTGTTAAAAAAATGGTTTAAAATAGCCTAGTGCCCTTCTAGAAAATGTGCATTCCGGAACTGAAACAGCAGAACCCATGTAGCTGGGATCGATTTGCTTTCCTGAGACCAAAAAGGCACGAGGACAAAGAAGGTATTCCAAGGCAGGTTGGGGCGTACGTGCCCCTTGCTCATTTTCTGTGTTTGGCTGCAGGTGAGTTCCCTGGAAGGTGGAGGGGCTTCTCCTCTCACTGTTAAACTGTACATGGAGAGCTAAAAGCCTCATTAGTTTATTCCTGTGTGTCTAGTGATATTGGAAGAACTGCCATCCATTTTCATCGTGAGGGGGTGACAAACGGGTGCACTCAGTTAAAAAGATAAAGATTACTTAGGTATTTGTTATAAAATAATATTATAAAAGTAATGCATCACTTTGAAAAAAAATTAGAAAATAATTTCCCACTTGCCCATATCCTGAACAGCCACACACACACAGACACACACACACAGACTCACACACACACAGAGACTTACACACACACATACATAATACATACACACACATATTTCCCCCACTCCAATGGATATGATCTTTCAAAGTAGATTGCCAAACTTTTCTTCTGAGACCCCCCTGGGTGGATTTGAACCGCCAACCTTTCCGTTAGTAGCTGAGTGCTTTACCACCTGTGTCACCCAGGGACTTTGTATTTGAATATTGTTTGTACATCCCTAAAACTTTCCTAATCCATTTTAAGAAATACATAGGCTGTAATCATATTATAAATACAATTTTGTATTTTGCTGCTTTTGTGTGGCTTTATTACAAAAAGGTCTTTCAGAGATTGAAACTATCTTTTTTTACCCACTTCAGGTGAAATTAACATGGTATGGTTAAAAAAAAAAAAGAAAAATGCAATGATCCTGAAAGCTTGTAGCTTCTTTATGTTTCAGAAGGCTCCTGGCACCTTTGTTTTCTGTCTTCCCCATGCCATGTCCTGCGTAGTTTTTATAATAAGCTTTTAGTCTGTAGTGTTTCTCTTACAAGGAGTGGGTTTTTTTTCTGAGGGAAGGGCACAGCAAGATCCCTTGCTAACAGTTTAGAGTTGGCCAAAAATAGCCGTCATTGTAGTTCAGCCAGGGCCTCACTCTTCTCCTGTGGAGTCCGGAACAGCTTCAAAGGCATCACCCTCTCTACCCTGTTAAAGCTGCAGTGTCTGCTGGAGGAAGACAGCAGCCCCTCAGTGTCGTTCTGAGAAGAGCAGGGTCACCGGAAGCTGACTCGCTGTGATTTTGGGGCCTCATAAAGTTTCATTAATGGGATGTAGACATTTTAATGGTATTCTGCTTCTCTTTCTCCTTGACACGATGAGTCTGGTTAAAATTACTTCTTCGGAGAACTGTAGAAGAAAATTTGCTGACAGAAAGCTTGGATGTGTCAGACTCTCCTATACCCTTTTCTCCTGTATTTATGTTTTACCAGTTGGTTCTACAAGGTAACAGTGAGGCTGGTTAATTATCTCATTTATCACTGCCTCATACAACACCAATTCTTTACAGTCTGTTCATCTCAAATATCTTTATATTTAAAGATATATGTGTGATGTTGTATGATTCCATTTACATGTATAGAGATAGCAAGTACATAAAAGGTGGCCTGGGGCTGGGGGTGGTGGTGAGGGGAAGTGTGGGGTTCTTCATTTCTAAAGGGTAAGGGTAAACTTCTTTTTGGGGTGATGAAATTTTCCAAAATTGAATGTGATGATGGCTGCACAACTTTGTGAATATATTTTCAACTGTACCCTTTAAATGGGTAAAGTGTATAGTATGTGAATTATATCTCAATAAAGCTGTTACACACACACACAAATGTGTGTATATACACTGTAGTACTACACAATGCCATTACTATATAACCCATTGGAAAGATGTGTCCTTTACAGACGGAACACGTGCGCGCGCACACACACACACACAAAACAATGCTTTACCCATAAGAATGGGGGACATTCAAGCATTTGGATCTGAGAAAGTTAAATTTTTTTTTTTTGGAGCAAGAATGGAGGGGTTACTCAATGTTGAACTGGAGTTGGCTGGCTCTCGAGGGCGATTGTTAAATTTTTAGGATTTTCTCAAGCTGGTAGACAACAAATTGGTAGCTTGAAATGGGTGATGTTGCGAGTATTTACACCATGGGGATGGGCAAATGCTACAAGTTGGGGCCTTTTTTCTCCAGAGAGCCAGTTAAACGTTTACCATTTCACCAGGGGCCTGACTGCATTATACCTTACATCACAACTTTCTACCAGGCAGTTGAAATAATAACTGGATTTAGGAGAATTGTCTTAATGGGTGAGATGTGAAAGGATTGCCTCTGTGAGGCCCCACTAAAAACCACTTGCCATCAAGTCAGTTCTGACTCACGGTGATCTCATGTGTGTCAGAGCAGAACTGTGCTCCGTGGGTTTTCAATGGCAGATTTTTTGGAGGTAGATTACCAGGCCTTTCTTCTGAGGCACCTCCGGCTGGACTCAAACTTCTGACCTTTGGATTAGAAGCTGAGCACATTAACAGTTTGCACTACCCAGGGACCCCAGTAGACTCTCACATTCCCTCTGTCAGAAAGCATCTGTCAGGCCTGCCTGTTTAAGGCCCGGGGGCTAACTTGAGGGGTCATTCTTTTTTTCAAAGCTATGCTCTGTGGGATGTCTGCCATGAATCAGTGATTGCCTTTGCTTGTCCTTTTTGCTTTTGAGAAAGAAGAAAAATTTGATCCTCAAATACGGAGGCCCGAGTTAGTGAGTGCTGCACTTCCCCTCAGAACCTGTCCTTTTGTGAGCTCTAGATGAAATATGCAACTGTAACTTGTGAGGCTAAGGAGCAGAATTCACTTCAGTTATTAATCATCTTCTTTAATTAATTCAACCTGATTTAGCCTTAGATATCTAAAAGTCATTTTTTTCCAGACAGGAAATACCTGAATTATTCATAACCTTCCCATTATAAACTGCAGTATATTGGTCCCTTGAGAAATCACTGCTACATGTCTTACTGTTGTTCCTGTGAGTGGGTTTGTCAATATCTCTCAGTGAGCCACACTGGAAATTGTGGAAATAATACAGAATTTGGGAAAACCTTAGGTGACACAAGTCGTTAAAGTTTAAACCCAGATACACATTTCTTCATGCCTGCAGCATTCAGATTTATTTCACCAGTTGAGTATTTTTTACTAATGAGAAAACAAACAAAATAAAGAAATAAAAAATCCTCATAACTGGACTAATGAGCAACATCAAGACAAAAAGGGAAAAAACTGAAGCTGTCAAAGATTTCATTTTACTTGGATCCACACCCGTGGAAACAGCAGTCAGGAAATCAAATGACACATTGAATTGGGCAAATCTGCTGCAACAGACCTCTTTAAAGTATTAAAAAGCAAAGATGTCACCTTGAAGACTGAGGTGCACCTGACTCAAGCCATGGTGTTTTCAGTCGCCTCATATGCATGGGAAAGCTGGACGAAGAATAAGGAAGACCGAAGAAGAGCTGATGCCTTTGAATTGTGGTGTTGGCGAGGAGTATTGAATAAACCATGGACTGCCAAAAGAACAAACAAATCTGTCTTGGAAGAAGTACAACCAGAATGCTCCTTAGAAGCAAGGATGGCGAGACTACTTCTCACATACTTTGGACATGTTACCAGGGGGCTCATTCCCTGGAGAAGGACACCATGCTTGGTAAAATAGAGGGTTGACGAAAAAGAGGAAGACCTCTCAATGAGATCAGTGGCTGCAACAATGGGCTCAAGCATAATAACGATTGTGAGGATGGCGCAGGACGGGGGCAGTGTTTCCTTCTGTTGTTCAGAGGGTGACTATGAGTCAGTAGCAACTTGATGATGCCTAACAACAACAACAACAACGAGAAAAGTAGTTGAATGATCTGAATGTTATTTACTGAACTGTGGTCTGGCTAGTGTGTGTGTGTAATGTTCAAAATGAAATTTTTGACATGAAGCTTTTCTGAGTGTGTTTTGTTTTTCCACAAATGAAAATGTACTTATATATATTTTAATTTTAAAAAATTTTTATTGTGCTTTAAATGAAAGTTTACAAATCAAGTCAGTCTTTCATACAAAAATTTATATACACCTTGATATATACTCCTAGTTGCTCTGCCCCTAATGAGACGGCACACTCTTTCTCTCCACCCCATATTTCCATGTCCATTCAGCCAGCTTCTATCCCCCTCTGCCCTCTCATCTCCCCTCCAGACAGGACCTGCCCGCATAGTCTCCTGTGTCTACTTGATCCAAGAAGCTCACTCCTCCCCACTATCATTTTCTATCCCATAGCCCATTCCAATCCCTCTCTGAAGAGTTGGCTTTGGAAATGGTTCCAGTCTTGGGCCAACAGAAGGTCTGGGGACTATGACCTCCGGGGCCCTTCTAGTCTCAGTCAGACCATTAACTTTGGTCTTTTTACGAGAATTTGAGGTCTGCACCCCACCGCTCTCCTGCTCTCTCGGGGACTCTGTTGTGTTCCCTGTCAGGGCAGTCATTGGTTGTAGTGGGGAACCATCTAGTTCTTCTGGTCTCAGGCTGATGTAGTATCTGATTTGTGTGGCCCTCTCTGTCTCTTGGGCTCTTAATTACCATGTGTCTTTGGTATTCTTCATTCTCCTTTGCTCCAGGTGGGTTGAGACCAATTGATACATCTTAGATGGCTGCTTGCTAGCATTTAAGACCCCAGATGCCACTCACCAAAATGCGGAGCAGAATTTTTTTAAATAGATTTTATTATGCCAGTTGACCTAGATGTCCCCTGAAACCATACTCCCCAAACCCCTGCCCCTGCTACACTGACCTTCGAAGAGCTCAGTTTATTCAAGAAACTTCTTTGCTTTTGGTTTAGTCCAGTCGTGCTGACCTCTCCTGTGTTGTGTATTGTCTTTCCCTTAACCTAAAATAGTTCTTGTCTACTATCTAATTAGTGAATACCCCTCTCCTTCCCTTCCTCCCAATTGTAGTAGCCATCAAAATATATCTTCTTCTCTGTTTAAACTATTTTTTGAGTTCTCGTAAAAGTGGTCTCATACAATATTCATCCTTTTGCAACTGACTAATTTCACTCAGCATAATGCCTTCCAGATTCCTCCATGTTATGAAATGTTTCATGGATTCACCATTGTTCTTTATCAATGTGTAGTATTCCATTGTGTGAATATACCATAATTTATTTATCCATTCATCTGTTGATGGGCACCTTGGTAGCTTCCATCTTTTTGCTATTGTAAACAGTGCTGCAATGAACATGGGTGTTCATGTGAAGGCTCTTATTTCTCTAGCTTGTATTCCAAAGAGTAGGATTGCTGGATTGTATGTTAGTTCTATTTCTAGCTTTTTAAGGAAGCACAAAATCAATTTCCAAAGTGGTTGTACCATTTTACATTCCCACCAGCAGTGTATAAGTGTTCTAGTCTCTCCACAACCTCTCCAACATTTATTATTCTGTCTTTTTGGGATTAATGCCAGCCTTGTTGGAGTGAGATGGAATCTCATTGTAGTTTTGATTTGCATTTCTCCAATGGCTAATGATCATGAGCATTTCCTTATGTATCTGTTAGCTACCTGAATGTCTTCTTTAGTGAAATGTCTGTTCATATCCTTTGCCCATTTTTTGACTGGGCTGACTTTTCGTAGTTGAGTTTTTGCAGTATCATATAGATTTTAGAGATCAGACGCTGACCAGAAATGTCGTAGCTGAAAACTTTTTCCCAGTCCGTAGGTAAACTGTTTACTATTTTGGTGAAGTCTTGGGATGAGCATAGGTGTTTGATTTTTAGGAGCTCCCAGTTATTTAGTTTCTCTTCTGGTGTTTGTGCATTGTTAGTAATGTTTTGTATACTGTTTATGCCATGTATTAGGGCGCCTAACGTTCCTATATTTTCTTCCATGATCTTTATCGTTTTAGATGTTATATTTAGGTCTTTGATCCATTTTCAGTTAGTTTTTGTGCATGGTGTGAGGTATGGGTCTTGTTTCGTTTTTTTTTGCAGATGGTTATCCAGTTATGCCAGCACCATTTGCTAAAGGGACTGACTTTTCCCCATTTAACAGACTTTGGGCTTCTGTCAAATATCAGCTGCTCATATGTGGATGGATCTATGTCTGGATTTTCAATTCTGTTCCATTGGTCTATGTATCTGTTGTTGTACCAGTACGAGGCTGTTTTGGCTAGTGTGGTGGTATAATAGGTTCTAAAATCAGGTAGTGTGAGGACTCCCACTTTGTTCTTTTTCAGTAATGCTTTATTTCTCTGGGGCCTCTTTCCCTCCCATATGAAGTTGGTGATTTGTTTCTCTGTCTCATTAAAAAATGTCATTGGAATTTGGGTTGGAATTACATTGTATCTATAGATGGCTTTTGGTAGAATAGACATTTTTACAATGTTAAGTCTTCCTATCCACGAGCAAGCATGTTTTTCCAATTATGTAGGTCTCTTTTGGTTTCTTGCAGTAGTGTCTTGTAGTTTTCTTTGCATAGGTCTTTTATGTCTCTGGTAAGATTTATTCCTAAGTATTTTATCTTCCTGGGGGCTACTGTAAATGGTATTGATTTGATGATTTCCTCTTTGTTGGTATAGAGGAATCCAAGTGATTTTTGTATGTTTATCTTATATCCGGATACTCTGATGAACTCTTCTATTAGTTTCAGAAGTTTTCTTGAGGATTCTTTAGGGTTTTCTGTGTATAAGATCATGTCGTCTGCAAACAGAGATACTTTTACTTCTTCCTTGCCAATCTGGATGCCCTTTATTCCTTTATCTAGCCTAATTGCTCTGGCTAGGGCCTCCAGCACGATGTTGAATAAGAGTGATGATAAAGGGCATCCTTGTCTGGTTCTCGCTCTCAAGGGGAATGCTTTCAGGCTCTCTCCATTTAGGATGATGTTGGCTGTTGGCTTTGTATAAATGCTCTTTATTATGTTGAGGAATTTTCCTTCTATTCCTGTTTTGCTGAGAGTTTTTTTTTTTATCATGAATGAGTGTTGGACTTTGTCAAATGTCTTTTCTGCATCAATTGATAAGATCATGTGGTTCTTGTCTTTTGTTCTATTTATATGATGTATTACATTGATTGTTTTTCTAATGTTGAACCATTGCTGCATACCTGGTATGAATCCCACTTGATCATGGTAAATTATTTTTTTGATATGTTGTTGAATTCCCTTGGCTGGAATTTTTCTGATGATTTTTGCACCTAAGTTCATGAGGGATATAGGTCTGTAATTTTTTTTTTGTGGTGTCTTTACCTGGTTTTGGTATCAGGAATATGCTGGCTTCATAGAATGAGTTTGGGAGTATTCCATCCTTTTCTATGTTCTGAAATACCTTTAGTAGTAGTGGTATTGACTGTTCTCTGAAAGTTTGGTAGAACTCTCCAGTGAAGCCGTCTGGGCCAGGGCTTTTTTTTGCGGGGGGGGGGGAGTTTTTAAATTACCTTTTCAATCTCTACTTTTGTTATTGGTCTATTTAGTTGTTCTACCTCTGCTTGTGTTAGTTTCGATAGGTAGTGTGTTTCTAGAAATTCATCCATTTCTTCTAGGTTTTCAAATTTGTTAGAGTACAATTTTTCGTAGTAATCTGATATGATTCTTTTGATTTCAGTTGAGTCTGTTGTGATATTGCCCATCTCATTTCTTATTCGGGTTATTTGCTTCCTCTCATGTTTTTCTTTTGTTAGTTTCACCAGTGGTTTATCAATTTTGTTGATTTTTTTCAAAGAACCAGCTTTTGGTCTTGTTAAACTCTTTCAATTGTTTTTCTGTTTTCTATTTCATTTAGTTCTTCTCTAATTTTCATTATTTGCTTTCTTCTGGTGCCTGAGGGTTTCTTTTATTGCTCTCTTTCTATTTGTTCACGTTGTAGGGATAATTCTTTCATTTTGGCCCTTTCTTCTTTTTGTATGTGTGCATTTGGGATATAAATTGACCTCTGAGCACTGCTTTAGCTGTGTCCTAAAGGTTCTGCTAGGAAGTATTTTCATTCTCATTGGAATCTATGAATTTCTTTATTCCGTCCTTAATGTCTTCTATAACCCAGTCTTTTTTGAGCAGGATATTGTTCAGTTTCCAAGTGTTTGATTTTTCTCCCTGCATTTTCTGTTATTGATTTCTGTTTTTATGGCCTTATGGTCAGAGAAGATGCTTTGTAATATTTCAATGTTTTGGATTCTGCTAAGCCTTGCTTTATGAGCTAATATATGGTCTATTCTAGAGAATGTTCCATGTGCGCTGGAAAAGAAAGTAAACTTGACTGCTGTTGGGTGGAGTTTTCTGTATATGTCTATCAGGTCAAGTTGGTTGATTGTGGCATTTAGGTCTTCCATGTCTTTATTGAGCTTCTTTCTGGATGTTCTGTACTTCACTGAAAGTGGTGCATTGAGGTCTCCTACAATTATCGTGGGGTTGTCTATCTCACTTTTCAGTGCTGTTAGAGTTTGTTTTATGTATCTTGCAGCCCTGTCATTGGGTGCATAAATTTTTAATATGGTTATATTCTCCTGGTATATTGTCCTTTTAATCATTATATAGTATCCTTCCTTAACCTTTGTGGTGGATTTAAATTTAAAGTCTCTTTTGTCAGAAATTAATATTGCCGCTCCTGCTCTTTTTTGATTGTTGTTTTCTTGATATATTTTTTTCTATCCTTTGAGTTTTAGGTTGTTGTTGTCTTTAAGTCTAAAGTTTGTCTCTTGTAGGCAGCATATAGACAGATCATTTTTTTTTATTCATTCTGCCACACTCTGTCTCTTTTTTGGTGCATTTAGTCCATTAACATTCAGCGTAATTATGGATAGGTATGAGTTTAATGCTGTCATTTATTTTTTAATTTTTATTGTGCCTTAAGTGAAAGTTTACAAATCAAGTCAGTCTCTCATACAAAAATGTATATACACCTTACTGTATACTCCTAGTTGCTCGCCGCCTAGTGAGACAGCACACTCCTTCCCTCTACTTTCTATTTTTGTGTCCATTCAGCCAGCTTCTGACCCCCTCTACCCTCTTATTTCCTCTTTAGAGAGGAGCTGCCCACATAGTCTCATGTGACTACTTGATCCAAGAAGCTCACTCTTCACCAGTATCATTTTCTATCCTATGGTCCAGTCCAATCCCTGTCTGAAGAGTTGGCTTTGGGAATGGCTCCTGTGTTGGGCTAACAGAAGGCCTGGGGACCATGAGCACCAGGGTTAGTGCTGTCATTTTGATGTCTTTTTTTGTGGATTGTTGAGAGTTTCTTTTTCCCACATAGTTTTTTGTGCTGAGTAGTTCATCTGTATATATTGTCTTTTCCTATAATTCATTGTTGATTTTTTTTTTGCTGAGTTTTTAGTTTTTTATTTTATTTTGATGAGTGGGAGTGTTAGTCTCCTTTGTGGTTACCTTAGTATTTACCCCATCTTTCTAAGTTTAAACCTAGCTTTTATTTCTTTATATCGCCTCGACTTCCTCTCCATATGAAAGATCTAGGACTACATTTTTTAGTCCCTCTTTATTGTTTTAATGTTGTCATCTTTTGCATAATGCCATTGCTGTTTCCATCTTGAGGGTCTTTTAAATCTTGATTTATTTTTATGATTTCTCTATCTGGGTTGATATCTGTCTGCTCTGTCTTGTGTTCTCTTCTTGGGTTGATATCTGATATTATTGATTTTCTAACTAGAGAACTCCCTTTTGTATTTCTTGTAGTTTTGGTTTGTTTTTTTTTTTACAAATTTCCTAAACTTCTGTTTATCTGGAAATGTCCTAATTTTGCCTTCATATTTGAGAGACAGTTTTGCTGGTTATATGCTTCTTGGCTGGCAGTTTTTTTCCCTCAGTGCTTTATATGAGTCATCCCGTTGCCTTCCCCTGCATGGTTTCTGCTGAGTAGTCCGAGCTTATTCTCATTGACTCTCACTTGTAGGTGACTTGTTGTTTATCCCTAACCGCTCTTAATATTCTCTCTTTATCTTTGATTTTGGCGAGTTTGATTAATATATCTTGGTGACTTTCTTCTGAGATCTACCTTATGTGGAGTTTGATGAGCATCTTGGATCGATATCTTCTCATATTTTATGATATCATGGAAGTTTTCTGCTAACAAATCTTCAACAATTCTCTGTATTTTCTGTTATCCCTCCCTTTTCTGGTACTCCAATCACTTGTAGATTAATTGTTTTGATATAGTCCCACATAATTCTTAAGGTTTCTCATTTTTTAAAATTCTTTTATCTGATCTTTCTTCGACTATATTGATGCTATGTGTTTTATCTTCAATCTCACTAATTCTGCCTTCCACTTCCTCAATTCTGCTCCTCTGACTTTGTATTGAGTTGTCTAATTCTATTTTATTGTTAACCTTCTGAATTTCTGATTGCTGTCTCTTTATGGATTCTTGAAGCCTATTAAATTTTTCATTATGTTCTTGAATAACCTCGTAATTTCTTCAACTGTTCTAACTGTGTTTTCCTTGGCTTGTTCTGTGTTTTGCCTGATCTTTTTCCTGATGTCTTGAAGAGTTCTGCATAGTAACCAATCTTTTGTATTTTACATCTGGTAATTCCAAGAATACACCTTCATCCAGAGGATTCCTTGAATCTTTTTTTTGAGAGCTTGTTGAAGCCATCATGGTCTGCTTCTTTATGTAATTTGGTATTTATTGTTGTCTCCAAATAATAAGTTATTGTATAAATTCATGTTTGCTTACTGTATCCTAGCTTCTTGCTTTGTTTTGTTTTGATATGCCCAAATGGGCTGCTCACGTGAGGTAGCTTGATTATTTTTGCCTTTGAAGCTCTGACATCCTGTCACCAGATGGCTAGAGCTGTTACCAGGTATATTAACCTAGGAGTCCATTCACTCTTCTTGTGTGGATTCAGCTCAGGTGTCCAGGTAGTTGATCATTAAGTATGTGGTACAGGCTCTGTCCTACAGTCTTAGGGGGGCAGGGGTGATTGGTATAGGCACAGATATCTGGTTACAGCAGGGCTCAATGCTCCGAACAAGGCAGGGGGCTTACAACCATCCCCCAAGTGTCTGTGAGGAACATGGATCCCTGTTTCCTAGAGCACACAGGTAGGTGGGTTTTGCAGCCAGACCATGGGCACCCAATCTTGTGGTTGTAAGGACTGGGAGGTACCACTTATGTTTTGGCCCTGTCACGGGTAGCTAGGTGACATGAGTGGAGCCACCAGTCCTGAGGCCTCTGATGTGGGTAGACGAGGACCTTGTTTAATAGGCAAAGTGGCATCAAACATGAAACACCCACCTCTCCACCGCACAGCTGAAAATAGTTGCAGTCTGCCAGCAAGGGCGTATTCTCCTGATATGGGCCCACACCGATCCATGCAAGGGTGAAAGGTAGTCAGTGTTCGTGGACCATTTGTGCCTGAACAGGAGCTGCTTCTGTTCTGAGCTCCCCAGCTTAGTGGAGCTGGTGGATTATCTTTTACCCCAATTGTTAATTTATTCCTTCTCCAAGGCTGGGAGAATGGCTCAGAATGTGCAGCAGGACCTATCTCAGGCCCAGGAAAATCAACAGCCACTGAAACTGGCTTGGGGGCTGGGGACATGGTAAAATAAATGCAAGTACTTAGCTTTTGCTGAGAGTGCCGTTCTTTTCTGGTTTCGGAGGTATGGGTAGGCTGTGCAGCTCGCTATCTCTCCCTGAGGAAACTGCATCAGGAACACTACCCCCAGCCTCGCCGTGGTTGCTCCACAGGATCTTACTTGAGAGTTCCTGCCAAATCAGGTCCGGCAACTTCTCGCTGCTTCTGAACAGTCTCTCCCTCACCCTACCACGCAGTCCATTTTCTAACTTTGCCTTTGTTGTTCAGGGCTGCTAGCTTGACATATATATAATTGTTTCACTTGTTTTTTCGGGTCTTTGTTGTAAGAGGGATCACTGGAAGCATCTGACTACACTGCCATATTGGCCCCTCTCTCTATGTCTTTTTGATAATACATTCTTATTTTAAAATTCAAATAATACATAGAAGTAAAAGTTGGTGCTTAATGTATCAAGCCTTTTGCAGTTACTACATTCCATTATGGAGTATCATCCCAAATTAATATAAAAAGGGAATATTCTTTTGTATTAATTTGAGATAATGCTTTGTGATATAATTTAGTAAGTGCGAAGGCAGATTAGGGAGCAGTGTGTATCATAGGACCAGATTTAGGTAGAGAAAAGAATACTCTCAAATACAAAAGAATTTATACCATTAACAACATGCAGTTGTGTGTTCATATGAATGAGCAAAAGAGAAATAGGGACTAATTTTTAATGGCTGTGAGGTACCTCATTGTATGTATGAACCATAATGTAGTAACCCAGGCTATTGATGGATGCTTAGGACTTTCCAATTTTAGAATTCTAAACAGCCATGTAATGAGAATGTGTAATGTAGTATGGCATTGCAACTTGTATTAGTTTCTTATCGCTGATGTAACAGATCACCACACTTGTAGCTTAAAACCACACAAAACTATTGTCTTACATCTTTGGAGGTTGGAAGTCTAAAATGGGCCAAAATCAAGGTATTGGCAGGGTCACATTCCTTCTGAAGGCTCTGAAGGAGAATGTGATTCCTTGCCTTTTCCACCTTCTAGAGGCTGTCTGCATATTTTGGCTTGTGGCCTCCTTCCAGACAGCAATTACATTACTTTGACTTCTGCCTCCCTTGTCACATCTCCTTCTTTGACTCTCCTACCTCCCTCTTTCCCTTATAAAAGTGTTTATGACTATATGCCCCCACCTAGATTATAAGCTAGGATAATCTCCCTATCTCAAGCTTCCTAACAATTATATCTGCGAAGTCCCCATTGCCAGGTAAGGTAACTTATATACAGGTTCCAGGGATCAGAAGATTAACATCTTTGGAGGGGGGTGGTCACTATTCCAGTTACCTCTTAATTGAAAACAAACCACTGACTTACAGTAAGCTTGTTTATGAAAATGAATAGCACAGCTTGTGCTTTTCAGGGGGTGAGAGACTTGAAGGGGAAATCTGGACTCATGGAGGAACATGGAGTGTTAGAAGAACTGTAGGTCATTCACAATGGCTGAGCCCCAGGTACAAGGTGGAAGGTGACTAGAAAAGAGGTGGAGGGGTAAGTCAGAGCCAGAGCAAGAAGTCCTTGTGTGAGTTTATGAATTAGGACTTTATTTTGCAGACCAGGATTTTTTATCCTAGAGTTAGTGGATGCACACCAGGGGTTCCTTGTTTCTCCTGAACCTGTGTGCAAAATTTTAGGCACCTGTGCATTTTCTTGTGGAGAGGATCCATAATGTTCATCAGATTTTCAGTGGGGTTTGTTAACCAAAATTCAGTGCCACAGCTGTGACGGGCTATGGGATCCCTCGAAGAACTTTCAGGAAGGATTGACTTGATTAAATTTGTGCCTTGGAAAACTAGCCCCAGTTTGGTGTAGATGCAGCTGTAGAGGCAGGGACATCGTTTGGAGCCTCCACTGTAATGGAGGTAGAGATGATGAGGGAGGGGCAGGCAGTGGGAACAGAGCATTGGAACTGGGCCTAAGGGAGATGGGGAAGGTAGAATTGACAGGACTTGAGAGACTTTGTGGACGGGAATTGTGGAGGATAACTGTCCAGGGTTCTGGATGGATGACAGCCCTGTTAATGGATTTAGAGAATATAGATTTAGGGGTCATTGTAGGATGGGAGGGAGATGTTGAAGTCAGATTTATAAGTATTCTTATCATAGGGCCTGCATGACCTCTAAATAGAGGTGAGTGGTATATGATATATAGGCATAGGAATTTCTAGAATACGAGGTATAGAAATGAATGAACTTCTATATTTTTGTTTGTTCTGACCTGCTACCTCCTACTCTGTTCCTCTGGATTAGAGCTAAACCTTTAAAATGAGCAGGGCTAGGTTAGGAAAAAAAATTTTGAGACAGACATAATACCAGGTAATAAATTTTTAGTATTTTATAATTTATGGGTCATTTTTCACAAACCAAATCCCATTTATACTTATAGCAATCTTGTGAAGGGTAGTGGTAGTGGGTGAGCTAATTTGCATTTGAGAATAATGATAATCATAATAATTATAGATAATGTGTATTGAGCATTTACTATGCCAGGATAGGTTCTGGGCACTTTACATGTATTAGCTTGCTTCTTTGGCACAATAGCCCTATAAGGTCATTACTTTTATTATCCCATTTAAAGATGAGGCAGGCAAGGTGTAGAGAGGTTGAGTAAATTGCCCTAAGTCACACAGATAGTGAGTGGTAGAGCTAGGATTTGAACCCAGAGAGTCTGATGTGACTGTAGAGCCTGTGTCATGCCCATCAGTGGTGAAGCCTTGGCCAGTACCACACTGTCTCTCCAGGGAAGTGGGCAAGTTGAGTAGGCTGCATGGGAGAAGTCAATATGACATTTCTGTTTTACAGCCGTGGTAGGAAGAAAGGGACCCAGAAGAGGGTGGGTGGGGGTGGTGTCAACAAAGACACGAAAGCAGCGGCATCCCAGGTGTCTGGAGGACACCGGAAAAGGAGCCTTGGTCACCAGCCTTGGGTGGAGGCGGCTGTGTGGAGCTTTGACCCCAGGAAAATCATTGTTCCTGGATAGCCAGCCAGCACCTGCCAGGTCAGAGAGAGAGAAATGCCAGACTCAGGAGAGGGAGAGTGGCTTCTTGGGCACCTGTGAGTGGATCCAAAATAGTTTGGAAAGAAGTGGTACTGACTCACCCTACAGACTTGCGGGAACCAGAAGTTGAGGATGGATGGATCCTGTCATTGATGCAGCAGCTTGGGCCCCTTAGAGGGATGCCTGTGCTCCAACTAATCAGCTTAGCTCCTTTGAGCCTGCTGAATTGGTTTTGCTAATAAAGAGAATTCTGAAACGCAGGCAGGATTCACAGCCCTCAGGAACCTGAAAGTTCTGGGTCTGGGTCATTGGATTACTAGCTATTAGCCTTTGTTAGGGCCAGCACACGGCCTGGGGAGGAAGAGAGGGGATGCAGTCCCCAATCACGGGGGTTGCAGATGTGGCTTGATAAAAAAACTTGCCGTTGAGTTGATTCTGACTCATGGTGAACCCCGTGTGTGCGTCAGAGTAGAACTGTGCTCCATAGGGTTTTCAATGACTGATTTTTTGGAAGTAGATTGCCAGACCTTTTTTCCATGAATTTGAACATCCAATCTGGGTTAGCAGCTGGGCAAATTAACCATTTGCACCACCCAGGGACTCCCTCTGGCGCTCCCAGGACCAGGACTGAGTTCCTAGAGTCCTGTGAGGAAGCACCATCCATTAGGGAGAAAGAACCAGTGCGCGAAAGAAATGAAGGGAGCCAGAATGTCACAGAGAGATACTGTGTTTATGCAAGCACTTCTGTGTAATTGACTCTTTATGGAAAGGCTTCCAGTTACAAGTAGGTGATCTCAGATTCCAACTGAACTCAGATTCCCATGCCTGGTAGTCCGTGAAAAGGCCCATGGCTTTGATTTTCTGAAATTGAAGCTCCCCCTTCCCATGTGTGCCCCCTCCCCTTCTTTCCAGCTGTTGCTTTAGATCACTGGCATGCCCTTTTTCCCCTCACGTGTCATTTGCTGCTGTTGTACACAGTTGCTGCCTTCTAGCAACTCTCTAGTCAGTTCTGTAGCCCTACCAGCCCTATGTTGTTCTTCTGGGTTTTCGGAGCCCTGCCCCAGCATGACAGCCACACCTCTGGAGCAGGCCTCCGAAAACCCAGAACATGCTGGAGCAGTCTGCTGTAAGAGCAAGGACTCAAGAAGGAATGAGAGCACCCACATCTTGCCCAGCTTTGCCAACCCCTCACTCTGGGCCATGGGTCATAACGCTTAAAGCCATAGGGATTGCCCAACTCCAGGTTGAAGTACTTCAAGGTCTCTGAAGTGACCTTGAAAGAAATATTGTGAAACCCTCAAGATTTTATTTTATTGTGCTTTAGGAGAAAGTTTACAACTCAAGTTAATTTCTTATTCAAAAATTTATACACATACTGTTTTGTGACATTGGTTGCAATCCCCACAATGTGGCAGCATGCTCTCCCTTTCCACCCTGGGTTCCCTGCGTCCATTCATCCAGTTCCTGTCCCTTCCTGCCTCCTTATCCTACTTTTCAGCTGGAGCTGCCATTTGGTCTCGTATTTGAACTAAGAAGCATGTTTCTCACGTGTTAACGTTTGTTTTATAGACCTGGCTAATCTTTGTCTGAAAAGTGGGCTTCAGGAGTGGTTTCAGTTCGGAGTTAGCAGGGTGTCCAGGGGCTTTGGCCTCGGGGATTACTCTAGTCTCTGTCAGACCAGTAAGTCTTCTTTGTTCGTGAATTTGAATTCTGTTCTACATTTTTTCTCCCGTTCTGTCTGGGACTCTGTTGTGATCCGTGTCAGAATGGTCTCTGGTGTTAGCTGAGCACCATTTAGTTCTTCTGGGCTCAGGCTGGTGGAGGCTGTGGTTCATGTGGTCCATTAGTGTTTTGAACTAATATTCTCCTTGTGTTTTTGTTCTTCATTCTCCTTTGTTCCGGACGGAATGGGATCAATAGATGTATTTTAGCTGGCTGCTTACAAGCTTTTAAGACCCCAGATGCTACTCACCAAAGTAGAATGTAGAACATTTTCTTTATGAACTACGTTATGCCAACTGACCTAGATGTCTCCCGAGAACAATCGTCTCTAACCCCCGGCCCTAGACCGCAGCCCCAGCAACTCGACCCCTCAAAGTGTTTGGATGTGTCTAGGAAACTTCTATGCTTTTGTTTTGGTCAAGTTGTGCTGACTTTCCCTATATTGTGTGTTGTCTTTTACTTCTCTAAAGTTGACACTTGTCTACTGTCTTCGTCATCTAGTGCTGCTGTAAGTGGATGGCTTTAACAAAGATAAATTTATTTCCTCACAGTCTAGTAGGCTAGAAGTTCAGATTCAGGGCATCATCTCCAGGGGAAGGCATTCTTTCTCCGTTGGCTCCTGAGGAAGGTCTTTGTCATCTATCTTCCCCTGCACTAGGAGCTTCTCTGCAGGAACCCTGGGTCCTAAGGATGTGCTCTGCTCCCGGCCCTGCTTTCTTGGTGGTATGAGGTGTCCCCTCCACCACTCCCCCGTCTGCTCAATTTCCTTTCATTTTATCTCGTTTTTTTTTTTTTAAAGTAAAAGTTGGTGCAGGCCACCCCCCAGGGAAACTCCCTTTACATTGGACTAGGGATGTGACCTTAGTAAGGGTGTTACAATTTCACCCTACCCCTCTTTAACATAAAATTATAATCACAAAATGGAGGACAACCACACAATACTGGAAATCATGGCCTAACCAAGTTGACACGTATTTTTTGGGGGATACAATTCAATCCATGACACATCTAGTTAGTGATTTTCCCTCCCTCTCCATCCCTACCCTTGTAGCCATAGAATAATGTTTTTTTTTTCTGTGTGTAAACGTTTTCTTGAGTTCTTGTAATAGTAGTCTTATATAATATTTGTCCTTTTGTGACTGACTTATTTCACTGAACATAATGCCCTCTACATTCATCCATGTTGTGAGATGTTTCAAGCATTAATCATTGTTCCTCATCGTTGTATAGTATTCCATTGTGTGTATGTACCATAGTTTGTTTATCCATTCATCTGTTGATGGGCACTTAGGTTGTTTCTACCTTTTTGCTATTATAAATAATGCTGCAGTGGACATAAGTGTCCATATGTCTATTCGTGTGACAGCTCTTATTTCTCAGAGTATATTGCTAGGAGTGGGATTGCTGGGTTATATGGTATTTCTATTTGTAGCTTTTTAAGGAAGCGCCATAATGTTTTCCAGAGTGGTTGTATCATTTTACATTCCCACCAGCAGTGCCTGAGAGTTCCAATCTCCCTGCATCCTCATTTTGTGTTCTTTGCATAAGTGCCAGTAATGTTGGGGTGAGACACTATGTCTCTAATGGCTAATGATCAGGAGTATTTCCTCACGTGTCTGTTATGCGCCTGAATGCCTTCTTTGGTGAAGTGTCTGTTCATATCCTTTGTCCATTTTTTAAATTAGATTATTTGTCTTCTTGTTATTGAGGCATTGAAGGATTTTGTAGATTTAGAGATAAGACCCTGGTCTGTAGGTTCTGTTTTTACTCTCTTGGTGAAGTCTTTTGATGAGCAAAAGAGTTTAATTTTTAGGAGCTCCCAGTTATCTAGTTTCTCTTCTGGCATTTGTACATCGTTTTTTATAATTTATATACTATTTATGCCATGTGTGATGGCCCTTAGCATTGTCCTTACTTTTTCTTCCATGACCGTTATCATCTTAGGTTTTATATTAGGTCTTTGATCCATTTTTTTAAATTGTGCTTTAAGTCAAAGTTTATAAATCAAGTTAGCCTCTCATGCAAAAACTTATACACACCTTGCTATGTAACCATAGCTGCTCTCCCCTTAATGTGACAGCACACTCCTCCACTCCACTTGTATTCCCTGTGTCCGTTCAACCAGCTCCTGTTCCCACCTTCCTTCTCATCTCCCCTCCAGACAGGAGCTGCCCACATAGTCTCGTGTGTCTACTTGAGCAAAGAAGCTGACTCATCATCAGTATCATTTACTGTCTTATAGTCCAATGTCTGAAGAGTTGGCTTTGGGACTGGTTCCAGTCTTGGGCTAACAGAGGGTCTGGGGGCCATGACCTCTGGGTCACTCCAGTCTCAGTCAGACCATTAACTCTGTTTTTATTACAAGAATTTAAGGCCTGCATCCCACTGTTCTCCCGCTGCATCAGGGATTCTCTGTTGTGTTCCCTGTCAGGGCAGTCATTGGTGGTAGCCGGGTACCATCTAGTTCTTTCAGTCTCAGGCTGATGCAGTCTCTGGTTTATGTGGCCCTTTATATCTCTTGGGCTCATATTTACCTTGTGTCTCTGGTGTTCTTCATAGTCCTTTGCTCCAGGTAGGTTGAGAACAATTGATGCATCTTAGATGGCCACTTCCTAGGTTTAAGACCCCAGATGCCACTCACCAAAGTGGCATGCAGAGCATTTTCTTAATACATTTTCTTATGCCAGTTGACCTAGATGTCCCCTGAAACCATGGTCCCCAGGCCCCCACCCCTGCTACTCTGGCCTTCAAAGAGTTCAGTGGTATTCAGGAAACTTCTTTGCTTTTGGTTTAGTCCAGTTGTGCTGACCTCTTCTATATTGTGTGTTGTCTTTCCTTTCACCTAAAATAGTTCTTGTCTGCTATCTAATTAGTGAATATCCCTTTCCCTCCCTCATAACCATCAAATAGTATTTTCTTTTGTGTTTAAACTTTTTCTGGAGTTCTTATAATAGTGGTCTCATGCACTATCTGTCCTTCTGTGACTAATTTCACTCAGCATAATGCCTTCCAGATTCCTCCATGTTATGAGATGTTTCACAGATTCATTGTTGTTCTTTATCGATGTGTAGTATTCCATTGTGTCAATGTACCATAATTTATTTATCCATTCATCCATTGATGGGCACCTTGGTTGCTTCCATCTTTTTGCTCTTGTAAACAGTGCTGCAATAAACATGGGTGTGCATATATCTGTTTGTGTAAAGGCTCTTATTTCTCTAGCTTATATTCCAAGGAGTGGGATTGCTGGATCATATGGTAGTTCTATTTCTAGCTTTTTAAGGAAGTGCCAAATCGATTTCCAAAGTGGTTGTACCATTTTACATTCCCACCAGCAGTGTATAAGTGTTCCAATCTCTCCACAGCCTCTCCAACATTTATTATTTTGTGTTTTTTGGATTAATGCCAACCTCGTTGGAGTGAGATGAAATCTCATTGTAGTTTTGATCTGCATTTCTCTAATGGCTAATAATCGTGAACATTTCCTCATGTATCTGTTAGCTTCCTGAATGTCTTCTTTAGTGAAGTGTCTATTCATATCTTTTGCCCATTTTTTAATAGGGTTATTTGTTTTTTTGCAGTTGAGTTTTTGCAGTATCATGTAGATTTTAGAGATCAGGTGCTGATCAGAAATGTCATAGCTAAAAACTTTTTCCCAGTCTGTAGGTAGTCTTTTTACCCTTTTGGTGAAGTCTTTGGATGAGCCTATGTGTTTGATTTTTAGGAGCTCCCAGTTATCTAGTTTCTCTTCTGCATTCTTAATAATGTTTTGTATACTGTTTATGCCATGTATTAGGGCTCCTAACATTGTCCCTATTTTTTCTTCCATGATCTTTATCATTTTAGATTTTATATTTAGGTCTTTGATCCATTTTGAGTTAGTTTTTGTGCATGGAGTGAGGTATTGGTCTTGTTTCATTTTTCTGCAGATGGATATCCAGTTATGCCAGCACCATTTGTTAAAAAGACTGTGTTTTCCCCATTTAACTGTTTTGGGGCCTTTGTCAAATATCAGCTGCTCATATGTGGATGGATTTATGTCTGAATTCTCAATTTTGTTCCATTGGTCTATGTACCTGTTGTTGTACCAGTACCAGGTTGTTTTGATTACTGTGGTGGTATAATAGGTTCTAAAATCAGGTAGTGTGAGACCTCCCACTTTGTTCTTTTCCAGTAATGCTTTACTTATCTGAGGCCTCTTCCTCTTCCATATGAAGTTGGTGATTTGTTTCTTCATGTCATTAAAAAATGTCATTGGAATTTGGATCGGGATTGCATTGTATTTATGGGTTGCTTTGGGTAGAACAGACATTTCACAATGTTGAGTCTTCCTATCCACGGGCAAGGTATATTTTTCCACTTCTGTAGGTCTCTTTTGGTTTCTTGCAGTAGTGTCTTGTAGTTTTCTTTGTATAGATCTTTTATGTCTCTGGTAAGATTTATTCCTAAGTATTTTATCTTCTTGGGGGCTATTGTAAATGGTATTGATTTGGTGATTTCCTCTTCGACATTCTTTTTGTTGGTGTAGAAGAACTCAACTGATTTTTGTATCTTTGATCCATTTTGAGTTAGTTTTTGTGTAGGGTGTAAGGTATGGATTTTGTTTCATTTTTTTACACACGGGCATCCTGTGATGCTGGCACCATTTGTTAAAGAGACTATCTCTTCCCCATAAATGGACTTTGACCCTTTGTCAAATATCAACTGCTCATAGATGAATGGGTTTACGTCTGGATTCTCAATTCTGTCCCATTGGTCTATGTGTCTGTTGTTGTACCTGTAGTAGGCTGTTTTGACTACCAAGGCTGTATAATAGGTTCTAAAATCAGGTAGTGTGAGGCCTCCCACTTTGTTCTTCAGTAATGCCTTACTTATTTGGGACCTCTTCCCTTTCCACATAAAGTTGGTGATTTGTTTCTCTATCTCATTTAATAATGCTGTTGGAATTTGCATTTTATCTGTAGATCGCTTTGGGTAGAATAGACATTTTCATAATGCTGAGTCTTTCTATCCATGACATGGTATGTTTTTCCACTTATGGAGGTCTCTTTTGGTTTCTTGCAGTAGTGATTTGTAGCTTTCTTTGTATAGGTCTTTTACATCCCTGGTTAGATTTATTTCTAAGTACTTTATCTTCTTGGGGGCTATTGTAAATAGTATTCATTTAGTGATTTCCATTTTGAAGTTCTCTTTGTTAGTGTAGAGGAATTCAACTGATTTTGTATGTTAAGTTTTTAACCCGCTACTTTGCTGAAATCTTCTATCAGTTCCAGTAGATTTCCTGTGAATTCTTTGGGGGGTTTTCTGTGTGTAAGATCATATTATCTGTGAATAAGGATAGTTTTTACCTCTTCCTTAGCAATTTGGACACCCTTTATTTCTTTTTCTTGTCTTATTGCTCTAGCTGGAACTTCCAGCACAATGTTGAGTAAGAGTGATTATAAAGGCATCCTTGCCTGGTTCTCGTTTTCAAGGGGAATGCTTTCAGTTTCTCTCCATTTAGAATGATGTTGTCTGTTGCTTTTGTATAAATGCCCTTTATTATGTCTAGGAATTTCCCTTCCATTCTTATTTTGCTGAGAGATTTTATCTGGAAGGGGCATTGGACTTTACCAAATGCCTTTTCTGTGTTGATCGATAAGATCATGTGATTCTTTTGTTTTATTTATGTGGTGGATTATGTTGATTGATTTTCTAATGTTGAACCATTCCTACATATCTGGTATAAATCTCCACTTGGTCATGATGTATTATTATTATTATTTTTTGATATGCTGTTGAGTTCTTTTGGTTGGAATTTTTTGTATCTATGTTCATGAGGGATATTGGTCTGTAGTTTTCTTTATTTGTGGTGTCTTTCCCTGACTTTGGTATCAGGGTTATGCTGGTTTCATAGAATGAGTTTGGGAGTATTCCATCCTTTACTATGCTCTGAAATAGTTTGAGTAGTATTGATGTTAGCTCTTCTCTGAAAGTTTGGTAGATTTCTACAGTGAAGCTATCTGGGTTAGAGCTTCTTTTTGGGGGGAGGTTTTTTTTCTTTTTTAACCTCTTCAATCTCTTTGTTATGGGTCTGTTTAGTTTTTCTACCTCAGTTTGTGTTATTTTAGGTAGGTAGTGTGTTTCTGGAAATTTGTCCATTTCCTGTAGGTTTTCAAATTTGTTGGAGTACAATTTTTCCTAGTATTGTTTTGATCCTTTTTATTTCATTTATGTCTGTTGTGATATCACCCATCTTGTTTCTTATTTGGGTTTTTTGCTTCCTGTCCTGTTCTTTTGTCAGTTTGGCCAATGGTTTATCAATTTTGTTGATCTTTTCAAAAATGGTCTTGTTGACTCTTTCAATTGTTTTTTATTGTTTTACTGAATTCTTCTATTGCTTTGTCTCTGTGTTCCTTGGGTTGGTTTGTGTTTTGCCTGATCTCCTTCTTGATCTTGTGGAGGGCTCTGTATATTAGTCTTTTGAATTCTTTATCATGTATTTCCATTGCTTAATCTTCCTCTGGAAGGTTTTCTGGTTCTTTATTTTGGTTGTTTGCTGGATCCATCGTGTCCTGCTTCTTTATGTGATTTGGTATTTACTGTTGTCCTCAAAAAAAAAAAACAAAAAACAAAAAACCAAACTTGTTGCTGTTGATTCTTGATTCTGACTCATAGCAAGCATATAAGACAGAGTAGAACTGCCCCATAGAGTTTCCAAGTAGTGACTGGTGGATTTGAACTGCTCACCTTTAGGTTAGCAGCCGAGCTCTTAACCACTGCACCATCAGGGCTCCATTGTCTCCGGGGCATCAATAAATTATTATATTTACTCTTTATTATGTTTTTGTTTGCTGGATTCTGAATTTTTGTTTTGTTTTGATATGTCCAAGTAGGCTGGGTGTGTATGCTGCTCTGGTCATTAATCTGGACTCAGTGAAGCTCTTACCTTCTGTCTCCAGGTGGTTGAAGCAGCTACTAGGTACATGAGGCTGAGAGTCTGTTCATTGTTCTTGTGGGACTGCTGAAGATATAGGAGGTGTTTTGGTGAGGTAATGAATCTGTCCTGCTGGTCACCTGGCCATGGGTGAAGGGAGTGTTCTCCCTGGTTGTTGGGTTGGGTGTTGGGTGTGTGTTTTGCTGCTTCTTGGTTGGTCGAGGTGCAGGTGCCCAGGTCGTTGGTCACCATGCATGTGGTGCAGAGACTCTCACCTACAGTCCTGGGGGTTCAGGGCTCCATGGGTGTGTTTAGAGCAGGGACAGGTCTCTGGTTGCTCTAAGGGGGCATTGTGGGGGGCCAAGGAGGGGTCTGTTGGCTGCCCCCAGGTTCCCAGATGGTGGGCATGACCCTGTCTACCAGACTGCATAGTGGGGAGTAGTGCAGTCAGTCTGTGGGTGCCCAGTGCCATTGACTGGAGTGACTGGGGGGTGCCACTGATTCTCAGGCCCCTGTCGTGGGTGGCCAAATGAAGTAGGTGGTACTACCAACCCTCTGACCTCCAGTGTGGGTGGGTGAAGCCCCTTCTTAGGTGGCGGTGTGTTGTCAAATGCCACAAATCTGTGACTCCCACTTGGCTGCTACAGGTGAAAGTTTGCTTTAGCTGGAAGCCCTGCCCGTTTTGTCCTAATCAGAGTGTGCCATGCTGGGTTGGCCAGCAAGGCACTGGTGTGGGTGATTGGTGGGGATGAAGGGTACTGCAAGTCCAGGGACCCCCTATGCCAGTGGCTGGGCAAAGGGGTGGGTGTCTGTGGACCTGGCAGTGACTTTCCAACTTAGGAGCCATGGCAGTGTTGAATGGCACCTAGACTGGTGGCAGAGTGGGAAGGGGGATGGATGAAGAGAAGAAAGTGCTCCTCAGCTGTGGAGCTCTGGTGGGGGAAGGGTTATGGTGCACGTGTGGTGGGTTTGGAGCTTGCACTTAGCTTTCGCAGGTCTGGTGTTTCTCCTACTTGGTTCTGGAGATGTGTGCAGATTCATTGCTGCTTAGCTGCACCAGATGGGGTGGGTTTCAGCTTGGGATGTTGCTGCTAGCCTCAATCTGTGTGCGCTGTGCAGATTCAGCTAGCAGGATGCCAGTTATCAGATGATCCACAATTCCCCATTTCCACTGTTTTTGAATTATCTCTTCTTCCACCTGTTGCTCAGTCCGATTCTTCAGCTTTGTCTTTGATGCTTAGGGTTCCTGGACTGTCATATATTTCTGATTCACTCGTTTTTTTGGGCCTTTGTTGTAAGCAGGATGACACAAAGCGTCTGACTACTACGCCATTTGGCCCCACCTCGTAAAATCCTCAAGATCTTGAAATAAAAATCTAAACTCTTATTTCTTTAGAAAAACAAAGTGCCATTTACTCTACTAGTAGGTTGTTGTTGTTAGCTGCCATTAAGTTGGCCCCAGCTCATGATGACCCCATGCACAACAGAGTGATACGCTTTCTGGCGCTGCACTATATCTATGATTGGCTACGGATTGGACCATTGTGATCCATAGGATTTTTATTGGTTGATTTTCAGATGTAGATTTCCAGACATTTCCTCCTAGCCTGTCTTAGTCTGGAAGCTCTGCTGAGCCTTAGGTTGGAAGCTGACCAACTTATAGCTGATGTGATGATAAGGGCCTTGACTGTTCTTGTTGCATGTGACTGAAAGATAGAGCTAGATCTAGAGAGATTCAGCAGGCCATTGTCCAAGGGAGGAGGGGATGTCCAAGGAATAAAAAAACTCAGGAAACCATAAGCAGGCATTAAAATCTTTCAGTCCTTATAGTGCCAGTATATCCTGTTGTTGATCAAGACTTTTCATGGACTCTTTCCCTCTCCACTACCCTCGCCCTAGCCCCTATCCCAAGTTCTTCAAAAGTGAAAGGGAGCATCCCAGAGGCCCAGCTTTCACAGGATGCTGCTCTGAGTAGGAAGTGGCCTTGGGGCACCATAGTCTCCTGTTTGATTCACTTCTTGGTGGTGATCTCTTTCATGTAGCATATGTTAGAGGCTGTGAACCAGTGAGTCTCTTGATGGGAGACTTTGCCTGTTTTCCTTTAGGAAATATTGTAGTTGCTCAGTAACTGAAGTGGTGAAATGTCCACACATGGTGGGTTTTGGCTTTCTAGTTGTAAAACAGATACAGGCCCATCGTGCCTCCAGAGGAAAATGATGCATATGCTTAATCCCCTTTGTAGGTCTTTTGTGGTTGGGCTCTTATGAGATCAGCCATTTATTTAAAATATATTAACTAAGTGCTTCATATAAAAAAAAAAAAATGAGCACACCCATATTATGGCATGGAGAGGAGAAGGGCACCAGAGGACCCATGTTTTATAGCTTCTGTGTTTGTTTTTCAGAGGTTTGTGGGTGGAGCAAATGGTTTGGGCTTGACTACTAACCTGAAGGTTGGTGGTTCTAATACACCCAAAGGTGCCTGGGAAGAAAGGCCTGATGATCTACTTCTGAAAAATCAGCCATTGAAAACCCTGTTCTACTCTGACACACATGGGTGGGGTCACCATGAGTTGGAATCAACTCCATGGCAACTTTTTTTTTTTGGTGTTCTTCAAGTCTAGTGAGAGAGGAATCAGATGTGGTAGAAACAGGAAAAAAAAGAATAAAATAAAGAAAATGAGAAATGAGGACTGGCTAACTGGGCCTAGGATACTTGAATCTGGGGTTTGAGTATTTGAAAGAATGTAATGCTATTCAGCAGGAGATGGGACTGTAGACCACACCCCACACTCATTTCTTCCCCTAGACACCAGCTCAGTTACATCTGCCAGAGGAAGGTAAGGCCAGTCAGTGAACACCAGTGGAAACTTGGCTTCTTCCAGGGAAGAGTCGAGGGCTGACTGGGGCACAGTGGTAGTCATGTGGCAATGGTTTATATGCTTGAAATTTTTGGGTCCAGGGTTTTCAATTTATGTCCTAAAATATCTATTAAAATTTTGATGGGAAAAGGCGGGAAGAGAGGGTTGATGAAAATAGAGCTGGGAGACTTGAGGCTGAAAGGATATTACAGCTTTTCATTCTGAAATGCCTTCCTTTGTCAGGGAACAGCTTGACCCCACTCTCAGTATCAAATGTCTTAGGCTGGGTTCTTTAGAGAAGCAAAACCAGTAAAGCGTATAAATAGCTATATAGAGAGATTTGTATAAAGGAAATGGCTCATGTGGTTGTAGAGGCTGGAACGTACCAAGTTCGTGGGTCAGGCTGGAGGCTTTTCCTGATTCATGTAGCCATAGGGGTTGGTGAACCCAAGATCAGTAGGTTAGAGAGCAGGGCTCTTACAGGCTGTGAAGATCCATGAATCTCAAGATTGGCAGGCAAGAGCACAGGTAAGCTGCTAGCGGAAGTTACAAGAAATGGAAGTCAGACGAACAGGAGTCAGCTGCAGGATCCAGAGTGAGCAAAAACCTTTGAGCCTTGCCAGAATGTCCATTTATGTTTGATGCAATCCACATGCCCAAGGAAACTCCCTTTCAACTGATTGGTTACTCACAGCAGATCCCATCATGGAGGTGATCACGTTATAGCAAATCTCATCATGGAAATGACCACATCATCATACGACTGCCAAACTACATCATAGCTGCCAAACCACTTGAGAATCATAGCCCAGGCAAGTTGACAGACAGCCCTAACGATCACAGTAGGTGTTATGGGTTGAACTGTGTCTCCTCCCCTCCCTCCAAATTAGGTGTTGGAATCCTAACACCTATACCTATGAGTGTAATCCCATTTGGCAAAGTGTTTTCTTTATTATACTAATGAGGTCATATCTGTGTAGGGTGTGTCCCAAACTTAATGACTTCTGAGTTATAAAAAGAGCAGATTAGAGACAGAGGAAACAGAGACGGGAGAAGATTGATGAGGTGGTGAAGGAACCAGGGAATGGTAGGGCTAAGGAAGCTGAAGGAGACAAGGACCTTTCCCCAGAGCCTGCAGAGAGAGTGCCTTCCCCAATAGCCAGTGCTCTGAATTTAGACTTATAGACTCCTAAACTGTCAGAAAATGAATTTCAGTTTTTTAAAGCCAGTCGTTTGTGGTATTTCTGTTAGAGCAGCATTAGGAAACTCAGTATGTTTTTTGTTTGTCCTTCCAGCTGCTAATTTTGGTCCATTTCTTTCTTCAGTTTTTAGAGTTTTGGTCTCTGACCTTTTCTGAGTCTTACGACGTCATCGTTTTACAGATGCAGAAAGTGAGGGTCAGCAAATCAGCTGCCCTTGGTGGAGCCAGGCCCACAGCCCACATCTCCCAGCAGTTGGTCCAGAGCTTTGCCCATTAGAAAAGTCCATATGGTTCCAACTGTGTTGTTCAAATGTTTGTTAGAACACACTGGAAATGTCAATGAACATGTTTGGGTGATATTGGTGGATTTAAACCATTGGACTGGTTTCTCTTCCCATCTTGGGAGATGTAATAATTAACTGTACAGTGTGTGACTCATTAAACAAATAAACCCTCTAAAACTCTAGCTCAATGAGTGTTCTCTTCCAAGTAATTACTTTAGGAAAATTCAAATAATGTTATCCTTGCTTAAAATATGTTGTAGGCTTTTCTCCTGCATATACCTTTACAAGCTGTTACATCTTTGAATAAATTGAAATATAGGTTCAGTTGCTATAAAAGAAACCCCAAATAATCATGTCTTAAACATAGCCTGGGCATAAGCTGTCCAGTATTCTTCTTATGGGTCCATGGTATCAGAGACACTGTTTCCTTCCTTCTTTATTCTCCGATTTCCCTAGAATGTTGATTGCATTCACATGGCTAGGAGAGATTTCCCACCACCGTGTCCACATTCCAATCAGCGTGAAGGGAAAAGGGGGAGGAGAAAGCTTGCTTGTTCCCTGTAAGGCCACCACCTGGAAGATGCAGTCCCCCACTCACATCTCATCAGATGAGAAGCAAAACCAGTAAAGCACATAAATAGCTATATAGACAGGTTTGTATAAAGGAAATGGCTCACACGGTTGTAGAGGCTGGAACATCCCAAGTTCGTGGGTCAGGCTGGAGGCTTTTCCTGATTCACTAGCCATAGGGGCTGGCGAACCCAAGATTGTCAGGTTAGAGAGCAGGGCTCTCTCATTGGACAGGACTTTGTCCCATGGCCATACATAGCTGCAAGGAAGGGACGGAAATAAAGTCTTTATTCTGGATACCATGTGCCCACCTAAAAACTGGTTCTATTACTGTAGAAGATGGAGGGAATATTGGATAGCAGCCTCTGCCACAGTATTGTTTCTTATTCTCAGAAGGCTCACTCCATTGGATGGAGATCTGACTTTGGGTATCACTGGGCCAGTCGAGCCAAGTCCGTGAATAAGATGTTGAGCACTAGATCATTTCCCTGCTAGGATTAGCTGGGGCAGTCATGAAGTGATGAATGGATTTCTTGGGTGACTCGTACACTGATTCTGGAAGCCACAGCCTCAGAGGGGTTTCAGGGGTGTTCCAACAAGTGGAAGTGTTGAAGAAAAAGAAGACAGGCTCCCAAGATATTGTCTCTGAAGGGCAACATTTACTTAGATTATGCAGGTTCTAATAACAGCTTTCATTTATCGGGCACTTACCATGTGCCAGATATCACTATTATTACCTTCTTTTTATACTTGAAGACTACCACCCATCTGTCAGTTTGTAGGACTGTGGTGGTTTGCACGTTGCTATGATGCTGGAAGCTATGCCGCCAGCATTTCAAATACCAACAGGATCACCCTTGGTGGACAGGTTTCAGCAGAGCTTCTAGACTCAGACAAAGTAGGAGGAAAGGCCTGGTGATCTACTTGCAAAAATTGGCCAGCAAAAGCCCTATGGATCGCAATGGAACATTGTCTGATACAGCGCTGGAAGTTGAGCCCCCAATTGTAGGTTGGAAGGCACTTAAGATACACAGTGGCTGCAGCAATGGACTTGAGCACACCAGCAATCGTGAAGATGGTGCAGGACCAGGCAACGTTTTGTTCTATTGTACATACTTTAGTAGGTGAGTGCAGATTGTTTGTGCCACCCGGAGACCTGCTGTGCTGGGTAGAGGATAGATATATTTTTTATCTTCTTACTGTTCTTTCTGATAACAGATGACAAGATCAGATCTCTGAGAGAGTTACTTTCTAATTTGGGTCAAAAGGTACATCATTAAGAAGGAAGCTTCTGTTGATCAGAGTAGGGTATATATATATTCAGCTACTTTGAAAACAGTTTTGAGTCACACACACACACACACACACATACACACACAGACAAACAATAGCAGCAGATGATTGGAGAGTGCTCTCTGTGAGCCAGACAGAATGTACGTACAGTGTCTTGTTCGATGCTCTCCACAGAGATTCGCGGCAATGGTGTTAACCCCTGAGCTACCTATGCAGAAATGGAGGCGAAGAGAGGCCAAGGGACTGGTCTGAGCTACGGGGCTAGTGTGCAGTGGAGCCAGGTTTTGAACTTGGCTCTGTAACCACTTTGCTTTTCTCTTCCCGCTGTATGAGATAAAGACGACTGAGGGGTAGGGCGCATGCTCACCTTGTATCACACACTTCAGAATCATCAGATCTTCCGGGGGACTGTTTCCACAGGACTTGATCCAGAGAAAGATGGAGTGCACTGGTTTTTGTGGGGCCCCCCCAACCAGTAATAGCAGCATCACCTGGTGTATTAGCTTCCTGTGGCTGCTGTTACCAATTACCACAAATGTGGTGGCTTAAAACAACAGAAATGCATTCTCTTACAATGCTGGATGCCGGAAGTCCACACTGAGTCTTACAGGGGCTCCAGGGGAGAATCCATTCCTGGGCTTTTCCAGCTTCTGGAAAGCATTCCTTGGCTTGTGGCCACATCACTCCGATTTCTGCTCTTGCTGACACGCTGTCTTCTCTTTTTCTGTCATCTGATTTTCCACTGCCTCCCTCTTGTAAGAGCCCTTGCTACTAACCAAAAGGTCTGCAGTTGGAATCTGCCAGCTGCTCCTTGGAAACCCTGTGGAACACTTCTATTCGGTCCTATAGGGTCACTACAAGTCAGAATTGATTTGATGGCAATGGGTTTGGTTTTTGTGTTTACCTTGGGCCCACCAGGATAATTCAGGATACTTTCCCCTTCTCAAGATCCCTAATGTAATCATATCTTCAAAATCCCTTTTGCCGTGTAAGATAACATATACAGGTTCCCAGAATTAGGAACTGGCTGAAGGGGGGATGGAGGCGAGTCATGCCTTGCAGGGTGTGGTGGATGGGGGAGGATGGAGGATGAGGGGGGATGGAGGTGAGTCCTGCCCTGTAGGGGGATGGGAGTGGGGGGGATGGACGTGAGTCCTGGTTTGCAGATGGGTGGAGGTGAGGGGCAGATGGAAGCGAGTCCTGGTTTCCAGGTGGGTGGGGGTGTGGGAGGATGGCGGTGAGCCCTGGGACCCTTTAATTCTTTTTTCTCTGCAGTCAGGCTTCCTTTGCTCCCCAGGGCACAGGCTGAAGTATGGTCAGTTACTCAAAGAGACAGTAACAGTCCTGCAGACCCAATTCAAGGATCCCAGGCCAGAGTCCAGTTGGTTCAGGGCAGACCCTGATTAAAGCCTTGACGTGGCCGTGGAGGATGCCCACACCACTAGTCACCCCTTGGAGTGAGGCTGGTGCACGCTGACCCATGACCCATTGCCGTCGAGTCCATTCTGACTTATAGCAACCCTATAGGACAAACGAGAACTGCCCCATAGAGTTTCCAAGGAGCACCTGGTGGATTTGAACTGCCGACCTTTTGATTAACAGCCATAGCACTTAACCACTCACTGCGCCACCAGGGTTTCCTGGTGCGCTCTAGTACCCCCTAAAAGGGAGGTTTGTCAGTCTCCAGAGAGGACAGCCTCAAGTCTGCCCGGCCATGGTACCAAAAAACGAAGCCAAACTTGTTGCCATTGAGTCGATTCCAACTCATTGTGCCCCTATAGGACAGAGTAGGACTGCCCCATAGGGTTTCCAGGGAGCAGCTGCTGGATTTGAACTGCTGACCTTTTGGCTAGCAGCCAAAGCTCTTAACCATTCTGCCGCCAGGGCACCGGCCATGGCACAGATAACCGTAATTCAGTTGTTAGGTATGCACACAGTGTTATGAAAGCTCCCTATTCTTCCTCCCTTTTTTGAAGCCTGTGATCTGAGACATCTCAGGAGTGCTGGTATGCTGGTACGTTTCAGGTCGACTATGTCCAGAGATAAAAACAAATAAATTATTCCCTTATCTTCTTCCTTCCTATGAGAAAATAATAATAACTCATCTCCCCAAATGCCAGAATGAGTCGCATTTTAGGCATATTTTCAGTTAGTCATTTTTCTGAATACATACTAGGAAATTATTTAAGTTATATATGAGTAATTGTTCTAAGAACAGAACATTACAGATTAAGCTAAAGTTCTTTTTGTCTAAAAGCCTCATTCCAACCTTGCCTCCACCATGTCTAAAGGCACCCATTGTATGAGTTTGTTATATGTTCTTCTTATGCTTCTGTGATTCCTTATATCTTTATGTGTGAAGAGATCACTTTCTGCCTAGATCAAAACATCCATCTTAAAAAAGAAGAAACTATATAATATGATTTGACTTTAGTTCCAAAGGTGGAAATTGAATGAATAGAGAGTGATAAGCCTGTGAATACTTACTTGTAAGACAGTGTATTGAAGCCATTGATTTGGATGGAGCATGAATATTGGTGCTGATTTTATATGCTAGTTGATGTAAGTTCTCCTGTGAATAAATTGTTGCTGTTGATGTTAGTCACTCCCAACTCATGGTCACTCCCACCTCATGGTGACCCCATGTGTGGCAGGGTAGAACTGTGCTCCATAAGTCTTTCAATGGCTGATTTTTTGGCAGTAGATCACCAAGCCTTTCTTCCGAGGAGCCTGTGGGTGACTCGAATCTCCAGCCTTTCAGTTAGCAACTGAGCAAGTTAACAGTTGACACCACCTAGGAACTCCATACCTACTGCAGAGAGACGTCTTAATGCCCTGCACATCAGGGGTGGATTAACCGTAAGCACAGGCTTAGAGTCAGCAAGGTATGCATGGGCTTACTTGTGTTTGTTTACTAATCTGCAGTGCACGGGCTCACATGGGTTTCACCACATCTTTGATGTGAGTCTGCACCGCTGATTTTTGGATTAAGAAAGTATTTGTTTTGTTTAAAAACAGTTTCTTCCAGAGTAATCTTTGAGTTCTACATATTACATCTTTGATTTTCCTTTTGTTCTTATCCCTGCATCCGATCCATCTGCAATTTCTCTTCGCAGTAATCCAAAATATGTCCCTGATCTGGTCACTTCTCTCCATTTCTGTTGCTTTGAGCAACTGTTATCTCTTGCCTGCATCATACTTGTGGCCTCCTACAGGGCTCACTGCTTCCAGTCCCCTCCAGGCTTGCTTTTCTCCCTTCCTCCCCGCATAACAGCCAGAGTCATCTTTTTGAATTATAAATTAAATTTTCTCATTCTCTTACTAGAAAACCTTCCAGTGATTTTCCATTGCACTTAAATGAAAATTAAACTCTTCCCCATGGCCCGCAAGCCCTGTGTGGCCTGGCTCCTGTTAATCCTTCTGACTTTATAGGAACTCTTTCCCTTGCTTACTACACAACTGCCTTCCATGGTCCTCCAACATGTCCAGATTTTGGCAATGCTGACTCTTCCCTTCTTTAGGTCTCAGTTCAAATATCCCTTCCTCAGAGAGGTCTTCCCAGACCTCCATCTAAAGTAGCACCCTGGATATTGGAACTTTTTTTTTTTTTACACACTGCTGGTGGGAATGCAAAATGGTCCAACCACTATGGAAAATGGTATAGCTCTTCCTTAAAAAGACAGAAATAGAAATACCATATGATCTAGCAATCCTACTCCTAGGTATATACCTTAAAGAAGTAAGAGCTGTGACACAAATAGACATCTGTACACCCATGTTCACTGCAGCATTATTCACAATAGCAAAAAGATGGAAACAATCCAAGTGCCCATCAGTGGGTGAATGGATAAACAAACTGGTATATACATACAATGGAATACTACGAAATGATAAAGAATAACCACGAATCTGTAAAATGTTGCAAAACATGGATGAAGTTGGAGGATATTATGCTGAGTGAAACAAGTCAATCACAAAAGGACAAATATTGTATGAGACCACTATTATAAAAAAACAAGGTTTAAAGACAGGAAAAAAAATTCTTTGATGGTTACCAAGGATAGGAGGGGGAGGGAGGGAAAATTACTAGCTAGGTAGAAGACACATGTTAATATTGGTAAGGGAAAGGTAATAAGCAATGTGGGGGAAGTCAGCACAATATGACCAAGGCAAAGAATACTGAGAGGAATGCAAGAATAAAGGCCAACTATGCTTCCGTAGGGATTTACAGTCTTGGAAGCCCTATGGGATTGCAATGAGTAGGAATTGACTTGATGGCAGTAGGTTTGGTTTTCTTTTTTTTTTAATGGTAAGTACCATAATAAAAAAAATTTTTTTTTACTATAATATAGACTATCCTACAGCAGTAGTATTAACAAACAATAATTTACGAATGGATACATAGGTAGATAGGTATGCCAAAGAGGTGTAGAAGGTTGTAAGGGAACACACCCACCTATAGATATAGGTTTGGTTGTGGGTATTTCTACATACATAATTGTAGGTGCTGCATGTATGTTAATATAGACAATAGAGAACACAAGGGGCACAATCATGGAAACTTCTTAGATATAACCAAACGCCTTGCAGGATGAAGTTCCTAGGCTCAAAGGCAAAGGACCATATACTCGGAGGACATCTGCATCAGTTGGCACAACATAGTTTATAAAGACTATGTTCTGCATCCTACTTTGGTGAGTTGTGTCTGGGGTCTTAAAAGGTTGTGACTGGCCATCTAAGATACAACAGATGGCCTTTTTTCCATCTGGAGCAAAGGAGAGTGAAGAAAACCAAAAACTAGAAGAAGCAATTAGTCCAAAGGACTAATGAATCACACAAACTACAGCCTACACAGCCTCCAGAGCAGGACTGGATGATGCTGGGCTACCACTACCAATCTCCGTGACTGGGATCACAGCACAGGGTCCTGGACAGAGCAGGAGAAAAATGTAGAACAACAAAAAACCAAATTAAAAAAAAAAAGACCAGACTTTCTGGAATAACAGAGACTGGAGGAACCCCCGAGACTGTGACCCTAAGACACCTTTCTGACCCGGAACTGAAGCCATTCCTGGAGACCACCTTTCAGCCAAACCATAGACAAGATCATAAAATAAGCAATAACACCTGAGCGGAACATGTTCTTTAGAACAATCAATTAATAAGACCAGAAGGACAACATTTGCCCAGAAGCAAAGATGAGAAGGCAGGAAGGGGTAGAAAATCCAGACGAAAGGAAACTGGGAACCCAGGGGGGAACGGGAAGAGTACAGTGCTGACACGTTGTTGGGAATGTTCTGGAACACGTTATGTACAGACTGTCACATGGGAAACTAATTTGCTCTGTGATCTTTCACTAAAAGCACACACAAAAAATAATAAAAATGAAGTGCCATCCTCCTCCAATACTTAGTCAAATCACCATCCCTTCTTTATAATCTAAACATCGTATGAAATTATTTTATTGTCTTTGTGGACTTTCTAATTATTAGTCTCCATTCACTGAGAGCAGTGCTAGGAACTTGTCTTTCTTTTCACCACGGCATACTCAGAGCCTAGAACACATAATGTCCTGTTAGCTGCTGCTGAGTCTGCGCCAACTCATGGCAACCCCACGTATAATGGGATCAGAGGATTGTGATCAATAGTGTTTTCTTTGGCTGATTTTCAGAAGTAGATCACCAGGCTTTTCCTAGCCCACCTTAATCTGGAAGCCCCGCTGAAACCCGTTCAGCATCACAGCAACACACAAACCTTCACTGACAGACAGGTGGTGGGCTGCACGTGAGGTGCATTGGCTGGAAATCAAACCTGGGTCTCCCACCAGAGAAGGCGAGAATTCTACCACTGAACCACCACTGCCCTCAGAACACACAATGTTGTTGTTGTTTGGTTGCCATCAAGTTGATTCTGGCTCATAGCAACCCCATGTGACTCCATAGCGCTTAGTAGTTCTTAGTAAATATTGTGGAGTGGATAAACGAACATGCGACAGGAAATGGGGCTTCCCATCCCAGGTGTGAGTGAGTTCCCTGCCCATCCTTGCATGCTTACGGAGAGACTTGGATGGTGGCCAGGGCCGGATTATCCAATAGCAAGGTAAGCATGGTGCTTACCAGATTACCTGTAGTGAATATTTTCACCACATCAAAGATACACTACAAATACTCTGGTTGTCAAGGTAAGGGCTGGGGTTACCTTGTCTATTGGATAATCTGCCTCTGATGGTGGCCAGCACAAAACTGCTTCAGAGTCACCCCTGAACTTAGTCTGAGTGATGAGTAAGGAACAGGAAATGAGTCTGTGCTCAGTATGGGGGGGCACCTGGAACCTTGATGGTGTTCCTGGATGCTCAGAGTTCAAAGCCTGTGTCCTTATTCTTTGAAGTGTTTTGAATTTCTTTGCAAAGCAAAGCCTCATAAAAGCATAAGTGATTTTTATGCTGTCTCCTGCTTTGGAATATTCACTCCATTTTTTTTCCTTTACCACAACAATTAGGCTTAAGCTATGTTTTGTTCCTATCGATAACTTAGAATAGAACAAGCTCAGGATATTTATTTTCAAATTTCATTAAAAAAATTTTTTTTTTCAGATTTGTATATCGACTATCTTACCAGGTAGTGGTGGTGAGAGAATTTGTCATTAAAACAAAGCTACACAAAGGCTTTTTGTGTTGCTTTTATTCCCCAGAGCAAATAGAACCCTGAATTGGTCTCTGGATTACGTGGCCTTGGAGCTGTTAGGTTGGAACTGAAGTTACTGCATTTTTTCTGAGCTGCTTTCCTTCTGCAAATTCTGCAGGTCTTTTGGGGGTTTGCTTCGAGTCCTCATAGGCTTTGCTTTCCTCAGCAAATCCTAGAAGATTCCTGGAATCTGCAAAGGGAGAGATATGACCAGCCAGCCAATGAATAAAAATAACAAGTGTTTAATTCTCATTCCCACCTTCAATAGCTACTTGTTTCTAAAATAAATTTTTACTTATTTAGAAATAAACCTTTGAAGCTTAACTGACACCATAGTAGAATTGTGCTTCACGCGGTTTTCAATGGCTGATTTTTTGTAAGTAGATCACGAGGCTTTTCTTCCGAGGTGCCTCTGGGTGGACTAGAATATCCAACCTTTCGGTTAGCAGCCAAGTGTGTTAACCTTTTGCAACACCCAGGGACGATATGTGATAGAGAAAGGTATAAAATTAAAACTGGAAGTTTCGAAGCTCATTCACAGGTGTTAATGATTTGAAATGTATCATTCTAGATGTTCTATTTTTAATACACACCATACAGGTAATAAATTATGTATACTACAGTATCCTTTTTTCACACACAAATACAGTCATACTGTGCACAGTGCCTTACACCATCCTGTTTTCACTCAGTAACGTATCATGGGTATCTTAGCATGCTGGAACATGCAAACCTGCACTCTTTATTGTGGCTGCGTAATGTTGTATGGGAATGCCATATATTAATTAACCCATTCCAAAATACTGGCTGCATTTACATGGTTTCTAATTTTTTAGTATTAAAATATTCATTCATTCTTTAATTATAATCTCAGTGTACTTGCAAGTTTTTAAACATTATCATAAACCTTTTTCCAGATTTATGCATCATAAAACTCATTGCATTGAGTTGATTCTGACTCATAGACCTATAATCAGAGTAGAACTGCCCCATAGGGTTTTCAAGGAGCGGCTGGTGAATTCAAAGTGCCAGCCTTTTAGTAAGGAGCTGAGCTCTTACCACTGCACCACCAGGGCTCCTTATGCTATTTTTCTTTCTTTTTTTTTATAATTACTATTTAGGATTGGTGTCTTTCAGCCAATAATGCACCTAAACATTACTCAGTGCTTTTAAATGCTTTTAAAAGCATATGCTTTTAAATTCCACCTTTGTTCTACCCCACAGAATGTATCTCTGGGTTACATTGCACTGTTGTTTTCAAGAGGGATTGTAAAAATCTCCAGTGCAGCTAGCACTTGGAGAGTATTGGCCGTGGTAATGGTCACTGGTATCGGTCATGAGCGCTAGGGAATGAGAGAGAGGAAGAGGGGGAGAGCGCTTGTGCTCTACTAAGCATGAAGGGTTCCCGAGATTTTGCTTGATTATTAGTTCAGCCTGACGTTTCAAGTGCTTATTTCCTTTTCTGTGAATTGTGTCTATATATTTTGCTCATTTATCTCATGAAAACTTAATTTTTTATGAGTTTGAGGATTTTACAGATTGTAGACATTTAAACAAACCAACCAACCCATTGCCCTCAAGTTGATTCCGACTCTCTAGAAGCACAAATGGTTTGCACTCAACTTCTAACCTAAAGGTTGATGATTCACACCTACTGGAGGAGGTGTGGAAGAAAGGCCTGGCAATCTGCTTCCGTAGAGATTACAGCCATGAAAACCCTACAGAGCAATTCTATTCTGTAACACATGGGGTCACCACGAGTCATTATAGATATTACACAATTAAATGTGATGTAGATATTTTCTTTAAGCTATTGGCTTATTAAGAAACCCTGGTGGTATAGTGATTGAGTGATACAGCAGCTAACCAAAAGGTTGGCAGTTCGAATCCACCAGGCGCTCCTTGAAGACTGTATGGGGCAGCTCTACTCTGTCCTACAGGGTAACTATGAGTTAGAATCGACTCAAAAGCAGTGGGTTTGGTTTATGGGACAGGGCTGTTATGAGTCAGAGTTGATTCAACAGCGACAGGTTTGGTTTTGGTATTTGTGTATTATTTTTTTAAACACATCTTTTTATCCAGATAGACTTAAATGTGTTAAACTTTTCTTTTGATAGGTCATAATTCGGAGAGTCATCATGTCTCCAGAGTTCTGACATTTGGTTCTTTTTCTATTATTTCTTTTTTTTTTTTGCTACTACAAATAAATGAACATGTAACAATTCCTTGGTAGCCTAAGTGATTTTTCAGCACTGTGGAAGTTTTTCACCATGAGCCACCAGATGTAGTAATACTCTAAAGCAGTGTTTGCTTCTGGTTGAAGTGAATCATTTACCTGTCATCTTCAAACCCAAAACCAAACCCAGTGCTGTCGAGTTGATTCCGACTCACAGCGACCCTATAGGACAGAGTAGAACTGCCTCATAGCGTTTTCAAGGAGCACCTGGTGGATTTGAACTGCTGACCCTTTGGTTAGCAGCCATAGCACTTAACCACTACACCACCAGGGTTTCCCTTCTTATCTTAAAAACCTCTCATCTTAGCAAGTGCTAAAAGGATATAAGAAATATCACAGTGTACTACTGTTGGCAGGAAGTGAGTTCTTAACGTGGTGAATCATACTGCCCATATCAGAAAACCTGTTATAATTAGAGGTAGCCATGCTCACACAGACTGACTAGTGATAAACTGGTGTGGGGTTGTTGTTTTTTCCTTTCACATCTTTGTGCGTACAGTTCAAATTGAAATGTAAACACAATAATATTTTGTGGTTGCCAGCTGGAGGGTGGTGCTTCTTCATTTCTTTAACATGTGTCTTCTCTACTTATCAGCCGGGTTTTCCAAATGCTTTAAAGTGCTGTTGGATGATGTGTTTTTGATCTGTCAGTCATTTTCTTCATATTTGTGGGGACCAAAGAACATAAATCCCCCCTACAAGTTATGCCAGGAGATCTAGTTCTTAACTTCCAAAATTCCGTCGAACTTGACATTGATCTGAATGGAGTGAGGGCCTAAACTTGAGTCCCATTGTCATGAGTGCTTAGGAATTGTTGGACAGGATCCTCCATGACAGTCCAAGACCATTATATTCTAGCTGCTTTTGAGAAAGAATGATCCTGGGGGAAACTAACAGTTTTCCTGTTTAAATTTCATATAAAGGCAGAGAATATTCCTTTTTTTGGGTGTAAATGCTTCCTCTTTTATTTATTTGTTTTTTTAAGGTTTGATAAATGTAGTACCTAGACATTTTGATTAGTGAGTTGGTAGATAATAATGACATAAACTTGGTTTGAGCTGAAAGGGAATGCGAAGGATATCTGAGTCACCCCCTCATCTTATGAATGAGGAAGCTGAGGCATAGTGAGATTGCATGACATGGCCTAAAACACACAACTGGTTAATGGCAGGTTAGGCTTTCCTGAGTCTGGTCTTACTCTTTCTCAAGCTATGAGTGACCTGAGTAGCCTTATACTAGTGTGCTTTTTGTCAATATTGACAGATCATTCTAAGAACCTAGAAGAGTCCCAAATTGGGAATGAACTTCAACTGATTAGCCTCTTGCAGTTTCACAACTCCAGGTGGATATGAACTGAGAGGATGAATTGTTTATAAATGTGAGTTATCCTGGGGTCTCCTGGGACTATCCTAGTGTGCCTCCAGTATGAATCCAACCATAATGGGTTTAAGACCCAGTCTTTTTGTTTAATTGACAGAGCAGAATAAGGATAGAAGCTTAAAATAAAAAACAATCACCACAACACTCCATTCCATGAATTTACACAGTGACACAACGTATGTATATTAATCCTTAGATGTTAGAAGTAAATAAATAACTTACACAAGGGAAACATAACATTAGAAGTAACACTTAACCTTTTTAAAAATTTTACTTTCTAAATTAACATGGAGTAAAACTGACTTTTTTTGATATTATGATTTTTAACACACGTATAGATTGTGTAAGTACCACCACAATCAGGGCACAGAAGAGTTCCATTACCCCACAAAAGCCCTTTGTCTTATTCTTTTGTGCAATACCCCCCTACACAAACCTAAACTCTGACTGCAACTGATCTGTTCTTTGTTACTATATATTTAAAAAAAAAAAAAAAAGCCCTTTGCCGTAGAGTCGATTCCTACCCATAGCGACCCTATAGGACAGAGTAGAACTGCTCCATAGAGTTTCCAAGGAGTGGCTGGTGGGTTCAAACTGCTGACCTTTTGGTTAGCAGTCAGGCTCTTTAACCACTGCTCCACCTTTTTTTTTTTTTTCACCTTTTTGAGGACATCATATAATGGTATTGTATTGCACATTATGTAACCTTGTGAGACGGACTTCTTTAACTCAGCTTAATTCTTTTGAGGTTCACCCAGATTGTTGCCTGTATCAGTAGTTTGTTCCTTTTTATTGTTGAATAGTGCCTTGTATGGATGTACCACAGTTTTTTTGCCCATTCACTTGCTGAAGGACATTTGGGTTGGTCCTAATTTTTGGCAGTTATAAGTAGAGCTGCTATAAACATCTGTGTGTTAGTTTTTGTGTTAACATAAGTTTTTTTTTTTTTTCTTCTCTTGGAAAGATGTTGGCAAATTTTTTCTATAAAGGACCAGACAGTAAAAATTTTTGGCTTTGCAGGACATACAGTCTCTGTTGCAACTGTTCGACTCTGCTGTTATAGCGTGAAAGAAGCCATAAACAATATATGAATGAATGGGCCAGTTTGAATTTGGGCCGCTGCTGGATTTGGCTTAAGGGCCATAGTTTGCTGACTCCTGTTCTAGACTAAGTACTTAGGAGTAGGATTGCTGGGTTATATGGCAAGTATATGTTTAGCTTTATAAAAAACTGTTTCCAGAGTGGTTGCTTCCTGTTTTTGAAAGCCTCATCATACGTTTTTATAATTTTTCTTTCAACCATTAAAAATGTTTTAAATTCAAATCAAAACTACAGTGAGATACCATCTCACCCCAACAAGGCTGGTAGTAATCCAAAAAACACAAAGTAATAAATGTAGGAGATGTTGTGGACAGACTGGAACACTTACGCACTGCTGGTGGGAGTGTAAAATGGTACAACTGCTTTGGAAATCAATTTGGTGCATCCTTAAAAAGCTATAAATAGAAGTTCCGTATGATCCAGCAATCTCACTCCTTGGAATATATCCTAGAGAAATAAGAGCCGTCACACGAATAGATATATGCATACCCATGTTCATTGCAGCACTGTTCACAGTGGCAAAAGATGGAAACAACCTACCTGCCCACCAACAGACAAATAGGTAGACAAATCATGGTATATGTACACAATGGAATACTATGCAATGATAAAGAACAATGATGAATCGGAGAAACATCTCAAAGCATGGATGCATCTGGAGGGCATTATGCTGAGTGAAATTAGTCAGTCGCAGAAGTACAAATATTGTATGAGACCATTATTATAAGAACTCAAGAAAAGATTTAAACACAGAAGAAAATATTCTCTGATGGTTATGAGGGTGGGGATAAAGGGAGAGGGGAATACACAAGTATTATTTTAGGCGAAGGAGAGGACAGCACACAATGCAGTGAAAGCTAAGAAATTTCCTGAACACAACCAAACACTTTGAGGGACAGAATAGCTGGAGCTGGGGTCTGAAGATCATGGTTTCAGGGGACATGCAGGTCGATTGGCATAACAAAGTTTATTAAGTAAATGCTCTGCATCCCACTTTGGTGAGTGGCATCTGGGGTCCTAAAGGCTTGTGAGCTGCCATCTAAGATACATCTATTGGTTCAAAACCACTTGAATCAAAGGAGAATGAAGAACACCAAAGACACGAGGAAAATATTAGCCCAAGAGACAAAAGGGCCACATAAACCAGAGATTCCAAAAGGGCCACATAAACCAGAGATTCCATCAGTCTTTGACCAGAAGAACTAGATGGTGCGTGGTACCTCAGTGACTGCCCTGACAGGGAACACAACAGAGAGTCCCTGACAGAGCAAAAGAAAAGTGTGGAACAGAACTCAAATTCCTGTAAAAAGACCAGACTTAATGGTCTGACTGAGACTGGAGGAATCCCCAAAGCCGTGGCCTCTGGACTCTCTGTTAACCCAGAACTAAAACCATTACTGAAGCTCACTCTTCAGACAAAGATTAGACTGGACTATAAAACATAGAATAATACTCACGAAGAATGTGCTTCTTAGTTCAAGCAGATACATGAGACCAAATGGGCATCTCCTGTCCTGAGGCAGGATGAGAGGCAGGAAGGGACAGGAACTGGTTGAATGGACACAAGAAACCTGGGGTGGTAAGGGGGAGTGTGCTGTCACATTATAGGGGTTGCAACTAATGTCATATAACAATACGTATATAAATTTTTGTATGAGAAATTAACTTGAGCTGTAAACTTTCACCTAAAGCACAGTAAAAAAATGTTTTAAAACCTGAGAGCAGACAAATAGCCTATTAGCTCAAGATATTTACCATTTCCATTGCTCTTCCTTCTTTTCTTCTGGTATCCTTTCCATTCTGCCTGAAGAGTTTCCTTTAGTAATTCTTTAAGCAGGCCTGATGGCAGTGGATTTTTTTAGTTTTTCTTCATCTGAGAATGTATTTCACTTTCATTCCCGCTGGATAGTTTCAGTGGATATAGAATTCTGGGTTGACAGTTCTTTTACTTTAGCATTTTAAAATACTATACCACTTCTAATTTACATGGTTTTTGATGAGAATTCCACAGTCATTTAAGATGTTCTCCTATAGGCAATGCACCATATTTGTCTGGCTACTTTCAAGAGTTTTTCTGTCTTTATTTTTCAGCAGTTTGATTATGATGTGCCTTGACATACATTTCTTTGTGTTTATTTTCCTTGGATTTCTTTGAGCTGCTTGAATCTGTAGGTTTATGTCTTTTGCCTAACTTGAGAATTTTAAAGCCATTGTTACATCAAATATTTTTAAAGCACTCTTTTTCCTCTCCTTCCGGATTTCTGATGACATGGGTGTTAGGTATTTTCTTTTCATTACACAGGTGCCCTGTACCCTTCTCTTCCTGAGTGGTCCTGTCCGATTCCAGGCTTTAGCCTGTGGGTGGTACCTAAATCCTGACTCCATTTCTGTCCCCTCTGCTGAGTTCCCTGATGCCTTTCTAGCCATAGTTAATAAAGTCCCACAGATGTCTATCTCAGCATCACCATGTGCAACATAGAACACTCCTTCACCAAACCAGCGTCCCCATGTTGAGTGTTTTGTTTGACACGTGTGTCCTCTGGGCACTCAGGCTTGGAGTCACTGTGTGAGTCTTTGATTCTGCTCCCTCCTTTCCTTTCTGCCTCACCCGCCTTCCCCTTGTCCCTCCCTCCATGTCCTCAGTCACTGACTTGGTTTATTTTTCTCCTGCAGTTCCCCCTGCATCAGTCCTGAATCCCTTTCTTTTGACCCTGTTCATTACCCCTGCCCTCATTCAAGTCCTCTCACCTGAGCATTACTAAAGCCTCCTAAGTGGTCTTTCTCCATCGTTCTTGCCTTTAATCCATTTTACTCTGTCCAGATTTCCCAGCTGGATACACAGGTGTCCCTCCTCTTTCCCCTTCCCCACCTTGTTTTCTTGCCTCTCCCACTCATTCAGGAACCTTGAGTAGCACGTGCTCTTTTTGCAGTATTTCCACTTCTAGGGCTTTATGTTGCAGATTTACCTACGCGTGTGTGCACAAAGACCGACACACATTGTAACAGCAAAAGTGGGTAATAACTTGTGTCCATCAATAGGGCACTACTTAAATAAATATGGTAGAGCCACATAATGTACTAGAATACCCTGTAGCTATTGGTGGTTCAGTGGTAGAATTCTTGCCTTCCATGTGGGAGACCCAGGTTCGAATCCTGGCCAATGAACCTCACACGCAGCCGCCATTCATTTATCAGTTGAGGCTTGTGTGTCTGTAGCCATGATGCTGATCAGATTTCATCAGAGCTTCCAAACCAGGAAGAAAGACCTGATCATCTGCTTCAGAAACTTAGCCAATGAAAACCCTATGAATCACAACGGTGTGATCTGCAGCCTTTCACGGGGACGGTAAAGGACCAGGCAGCGTTTTGTCCTGTTGTGTATGGGTTCAGGGGCTGACTCTTTAGCAGCTAACAACCACATTAGTAATAATGAGGTGTGTATATTTGCTGATATGAAACAAACTCCAAAATACGTTGGTAAGCTGAAAAAAACTAAGAGGCAGAAGAGTGTGTATGTTAATATATCTCTATTTGTTTATAAAGAAAATAGGATGAATATTTGTAAAATATTTATAGACGTTTACTTAATACTTTTGCACAGTTTTTTTTTTTAACCATATATATGCATTCCATTTTTGCCAAAGAAAATGTAGTTAATAAAAAAATAAGCTAAACCTTGCAGCACTTATTATGGACTATAGAGGATGTCTGAATTTCTGAACCAGACTTCCATTTGATTTGGTGCCAATTTCCCGGTCTTTGTTAGCCATCCTGAACCCAGTTAAGAAAGGCACAGATGTCTGACCACTGATCTAGTTACATACCAATGGTATGGGTACAGTCCGGACAGAACAGGCACTGAACTTCAGTTACTGGATTGTAGAGACACACGGAAAGTCCCATGAGGTGGCCAGGGTGGTGGTGGCAGAGTTGTATAAGACCAGAGAGGGAGGATCGGGCAGCAGCCATATACCTTCTGATATGGAAGTTTTGGGTATCGTAGCAACCAGCATGGCCATTCTTTTGTCTCCCTCCGAATGTCAATCCTAAGTGTTCTTTATGGGATCTCAGTCTGCTGACCTGAGTATGTGTCTATGTTCATGTGGTTGTTTGTAGTCTTTGCCACTCCAGATCTTGTCCCGCCCTTCAGGGCAGGCTGTGATATTCATCTGTCTTTGCTCAGACTGCAAGTAATCAAGCTCTGCTCTCTGAAGCTCCGGAGCCCTTTGTATCTGAGTTTCACCATTTATCTCTTTCTATATGAATTCATTGCTGTTTTTCCTTTGTCTTATCTCTCCTGCTAAAGGCTTTAAGTACAGCTGATAAGAGCAGAGTCATTCATCTTCCTGTCTTCTCTACAACCAAAAAAGAAAGAAAAATAAAGCCATTGTTGTTGAGTAGATTCTGACTCATAGTGACCCTACAGGACAGAGCAGAACTGCCCCGTAGGGTTTCCAAGGAGTGGATGGTGGATTTGAACTCCTGACTTTTTGGTTAGCAGCCGAGCTCTTAACTACTGCACCACCAGGGGCCCCCTCTCTACCACATTGAGGGGATTTTCCGGGACTCTTGCAGTGTCTGGTCCCTCCAAGTGTAGTTATACTCATCAGTCCAAGGGTCTCGATTTCTTATTTGGAAGATTTTGCCATTCTGAGATACCTCAAAGGGTACTTTAGCTGTTGAGTGATAGGAAAGGGATAGACAAGGATGAATTATTGTTCCGGTAGCAAAGGGTGTCCGTGGCATTTTAGGAGATGACTGTGGGCCAAGGGGTGGGAGCAGCAGGAAGGCTCAGGGATGGAGGGAACTACCAGGAAATTAGGTAGCAGTAGAGCCTTGGTGGCGCAGTGGTTAATCTTTTGGCTGCTAACCAAAAGGTCGGCAGTTTAAATCCGCTAGCCACTCCTTGGAAATCCTATTGAGCAGTTCTACTCTGTCCTGTAGGATCGCTATGAGTTGGAATTGACTCGATGGCAATGGGAAGTCCCAGCACATACCAGTTCAGTGTGATAGAACTTGAGGAACCAAGGAATAGCTCCCATGGCATGTGCCCTCTCTCTGCCACTAACTTAGCTCTGTGGCATTGGGCTTGGCTCTTGGCCTTTCTGAAGTTCAGTTTTCTCATCTGTAATGTGGGTCTGAATGAAGATCCTTTTCAGATAGAGCAGTGGTTCTTAACCAGGGGTGATTTTACCCCCCAGGGGACATTTGGCAATGTCTGGAGACATTTTTGGCTGTCATTACTTGGGAAGTGCTACTGGCATCTATTGATTAGAGGCCAGGGATGTTGCTAAAAATTTTACAATGCCTAGGGAACACCCACCACCTGCAACAAATAATTATCTGGCCCAAATGTCATTAGTGCCAGGTTGAGAAACCCCAAGGTATTGCATCCTGTAACTCAAGACCTCATTTTAATGAATGGCTATTACAAGCCCGATATTTTAAATTATGATTTATTAGGTTTATTATTTTTCCAAGAGATGTTCTGAGATGCAAACTTGTTTTCATTTTATTAGTGTTTAAACAAATGCAGATAATTACCATTACTATGGAGACTTAACATGTGTGTAATTTAAAAGCACAGCTACCTTCATCACATGGGATAATTGCACAGGTTTCCATCTTATTAGTAGAACATCTGAAAAGAATTTGTAGGAAGGGAGTTTAGAAGAAATAGAAACCATGTGCTTCGGGGCTGAACATGGGCCTTAAGTGACCTGAAGAATTAACAGTGAAACCTTTTCTCTGTCTTCATCCCCTTAACACTATGCTGGCAGCTGTTTTCTGGGGACGTTCCCCTGCAGCTTAACGAGGTTGGAGCCTGGATGGTTACCTAGTTAGTAGTACTTTACAATTTGGAGAGTTCGTCTTGTTAAAAGCACCATAGCCAACCACATAAATACAGCTGACATGGGCATAGCATGACTGGCCAAGTGTACAAAGGCTGATCCTGTATCAGGTGCAGTACTTGCTTCTGTAGGATGGGAACAACAACACAGTGTTAAACCCCCTGCCAATGTAGACCAAACCCATTGCTGTGGAGTTGATTCCAACAAGGGCTTATCTTTTATGATGGATGTGTTTGGAGCAACTTGGGAAAACAAGATCCTTTGCTCTTGCTTCTTCTCTCCTTCCATCCTTCTTTCCATGGGTGAGCTTTGGAAATCTACCATGTCAAAGAAGAGAGAAAGTTATTTAATTTGTGGAGAATCACACCTTTGGAAGGAACTCAGAACCGCATTCTAAGAACTTAGCATGAAGTTGGCATAATTGCAGTGATTGGCAAAATATAAAAATAAGTTGAATATATTGGAGGAATGAAATGTATGTACTGATTAAAAGCATTTGATGATTTGGCTTTCACACTGATCTATACTGCAGTGCCATTAACTGGTAGCATTCAGAGATTACTCAGATGTCAAGACTCCCCTGACAGATGCCATACAGCATTTTCCTCGTTGCTGGTATGACAGTGAGGGACGATGATGTGGAACTGCTGGTGACAGAAGACCTGACTGTGGGGACTTAGCCAAATGAGAGGTTATTTTCCTCATATGAATCCAGAGGAAGGCAGCCCACGGTCCTGTCAGGGACCCAGGCTCTCTAGCTTTTGCTTCTCCAGCTTCAGCAGCATGAGACTTCCGTTTTCACGCTCATAGGCTAGTTGTGTCACCTCCAGGCACTGCATCCCAGGTTCCTGGCAGAAAGAAAATGGAGGGGCTACCACAAGGTCTGAGCACGTTCAGCTTACATTTAATTGGCTGGCTCTGGTTCATATGACCACCCTCAGTTGCAAGGAAGTCTGGGAAGCAGGCGTTTTTTAACCAGGCAAATTGCATCTTTTCAGAATTGAAGTTCTAATGGTAAGGGATAAGGGACAGTGGATCTTTGGGAGGCAACTGGAACGTCTGCCACCTGGTGCTTTTTCCCATCGTCCAAAAGACATGCTCAGGGATTGTAAACTCATTCCTTTGTTGGCCTAGGAGAAAAAAACCGTTGGTCGTGGAGTTGATTCCGACTCACGGTGACTCCACGTGTGTCCGAGTAGAACTATTCTACATAAGGTTTTCAATGGCCGATTTTTCGGAAGCAGCTCTCCAGGCCTGTCTTCTGAGGTGCCTCTGGGTGAACTTGAACCTCCAACCTTTCAGTCAGCAGCTGATTGTGTTAGTTGCTTGTACTACCCAGTGACTGTAAGTTTGCCCGGTGAAGTCATGTTTCTGCCTTTCACTGAAAGTTGATTGTCCTATACTATTTGATTCCTTTTTGTTGCCAGAAAGACATCAAAACTGTCTTTTGGTGTGTGCAGCATCATTATACTCTTTGGTTTCCCTGGTATGACTGCAATTTTCACTTCCCACTTTGGAGCATAAATATAGCTAAAAGGTCCTTGAATGCTGGTGCACTGTGAGAGAGTGATACCGCGGCTGTCCAGGCTACCTGTGTATCTGGGTTTTTTACTTCCCCATAAATGTTGGTGGCCACATGGGTGTTGGCTCAAGTGCTGCCTGCCATGTGTGCAAGTGTGTGGGTGACATCTGTGCAAGTGTGCCTGCCCACCCTTTACCACGCTTTACTGCTCGCTCTGAGTACTGAAGGTTTATAAGCAACTTTGCAAGAAGTTGACCAGGCATGTTAATCTTTGACCCTTTGAAACCATCTGTGAAAGTCAGAATTACAACGCCCTCTTTGATTTATCTATAGCCTATCCTAGTCAAACATCTGGTAAACCTCTTTTGGGCCTCCTTTTCTTCATTTTAATAGGAAGCCCTTCTCTATGTCTTGAAGAACCTCTGTGGTAGGTGTTAGCTGCCATGGGGTTGGCCCCAGACTCATGGTGACCCCACACACAACGGAATGAAACACTGAACACTGCCTGGTCCTGCACCATCCCCATGATCGGTTGCAGATTGGACTGTTGTGATCCGTAGGGTCATCACTGGCTGACTTTCAGATCGTCAGGCTTTTCTCCTAGTCCTTCTTCGTCTGGAAACCGCTGAAGCCCATTCAGCATCACGGCAACACACAAATCTTCATGGAGGGGTGGGTGGTAACTGTGCACGAGGTGCATTGACTGGGAATTGAACCTGGGTCCTGCATGGCAGAAATCTACCCTTGAACCATTGGTGCCTCTGAAAAGGCTCTAGGCTGCCTTGAATCATTTCTTTTAGATGGTTATTGTTCTTGGTTGTGGATTTTCTTTTTAAACCCATTTTTCTTTTTCTCAAGTGTTTGACACTTAGCTGAGTGAGGCTGTCAAAATGTTTTACTCTGTCATTAGCATAGTCTGTCTTAGCTCAGTGTTGTGTGTGTTTGTGGTAGTTTTTTTGTTTAATCTTCTAAGACAGAGATTAACAGCCAACGGCTCCCCCCCTTTTCCTCACACATCTCCCATGCAGAACACATACATAAAAAATTAGTTTCAAAAAAGCATTCTAGACATTTCACAGTGCTGAAGCGGAGATGCTGCCTGCTTCACAGACGGGAGGTGGTAGGCCTTCTGACAGAGGGTTGCCACGGCAACGGTTTGAGATATAACTAAACCTGAGAAGCAGGGAGGGAAGAGCCCGGAGGAGAAGACCTGACTGTCAGACCCCCTGTTCAGCCCTTAGAAATGTCTTATTTCTTACCAACTCTTGGCATTGGCATTTGTCTCTCCCAGAGCACGATGGGAATGCCGTGTGGAGATGGCTTTGTGGGCCGTGCAGCATATAGGTTATTTGCTCCTGCCTTTCTCTCCTGTTTTCCCTCTTTTCTCTGCACAGTGTCGTGTTGGAGGTTGGGGAGATGAGGGACCGAATGAAGGAAATTCAGATGAGTTAAGACATTACTGATTTGAAAACACTGGCAATAATTTAGAGGGTTTTTCTTTTTGGAAATGAGCTCCTATTTTGAAATAGGGTAGTAGTTGTGTGACTGTGGCATTAGTTGTGATGGTAGCTACCATTTCTTGGGTTCCTACTATGTTCTAGAAACCTACTGTGTGCTGTTTCATTTGATCCTCACAGTAACTCCCAAAGATATACAATTATTATTCCCATTTTACAGATGAGCAAAATGAGGCTCAGGAAGGTTAGGTAACTTGTCTAAAATCACACAACTACTAAGTGACAGAATTTAAGGCCAGAGTATTACCCAGTCAGGCACCGTGAACAGTTCTGACACAGAGTAGGCATACAGTAAGTAATAGGGGCTTGCTAACCACCTAGTAGGTAGTATGTGAGGTCCCTGGAGTGCCTGTGAGTACTAATATTAATGTACAATCAGCACGTCCTCTAATTATAAAAGCAGATCTTAAATATTTAGATGTTTTCCCGTTAGTTTATACATCCTTCTAGGAAGCCTGGTTAACACTGATCAGTTCATCAAACCCTTTCTTCACAAACCGAGTGGAAGTCAACTTTGAGTCACATCCCTTGGAATGGCAAATTCTGAATTGCTATCCTCTTTATTTATTAATGAGGCTGTATTCCTGTGTGAAACCTGTGCCTGTAACTCCAATTAATATACTAATAGAATTTAATTGAAAGCTTGATAAAGTGACACTGAAGTTTGTTTAGAAAAGTAAATGTGCAAAAATAATCAAGAGTTGGGCAGAGATTGCTGAGGAGGGACTATATAGTCAGAATTACAGTGAAGTTTAATTAAGTTGGAGACATTAAGTTGTAACAGAACGGTACAAGGGTGATAAAAGTGTAAACAGAAGTCATAGAATAATTTCAGTATAATACTGGGTATGTAGGCTTAGTTGAGGGGACATATCAGAATTTGCCTAATGTCTTCATTTTTATATAGGGGAAAGTAATCCAAGCTAGTGTTGATGGGAAAATGAAGTTTTTGTCCCTTCATTTTTTTTCTTCTATTGTTTTTCTTTTTTAAAAAACCATCATCAGAAACCTTCAGAAGAAAGGGATAGAAAATAGGATGGAATGGAAGAATTGGTGCAGCTCACTGCAGATCCTTCTTGGGACACTGATGGTGGCAAGCCAGAGGTTTGAGAATATTGCTGGCTCCTTGCTGTGTTTTAGGCACCATCCCTCTGCTTCTGACCTTTCCTCTATTCCTGTTTTCTCCCTGTGCTGAGAAGTGGAGATTTTGTTTAGTATTAATCAGTTACTGTCCAGTTGATTCTGACTCATGATGACCCCATGGGTGTCAGAGTAGAACTGCACACTACAGAGTTTTCAATGGCTGGTTTTTCGGAAGTAGGTTGCCAGGCCTTTCTTCCGAGGTGCCTCTGGGTGGACTCAAACCTTCAGCCTTTCAGTTAGCAGCGGAATGTGTTAATTGTTTCTATTCCACCCAGGACTCCATGTTTAATATTAGGCAGGTGAATTCAATGAAAATACTCCAAGAGCCTGCTCTGTGCTTCCATGCACACAGTACCCATTCAGCAAGCAGGCAGATAGTTTCCCAGCACTTGAGGAAACAACTTGATCTGATATAATGGAAATCAACATACACCTTAATTTAAATGGACTTGTTTGTGCATATTTGTAGTTTTCTTCTCTTTATACTTGCTCCTGTGAAGTCACTTTTAAGTCAGTGGGATAAGGAGACACCAGTTCAATTGACCTGGAATAACCAGACCCCATTCACATGGTGTCTTTTGCATACTGAAGCCACTTAATTTATCCACAGTCTGTTGGTGGGACAAAGACATTGGGTGGTACAAATACAAATTGTTGTTGCTGTAGTTTAACAAAAAAGATCTTCTTGGCATGTTTCATTGTGGCAGTTAGCATCCTCCCTGTACAGAAGGGAAGCCATCAATCCCCTGCTGTGGGGTATTTATAGAGGTACTGTTAGGATAGAAAACTAAACCAAACATTTTTGCTGTATCTATCCAAACTGTGGGGTTTTTTTTTTTTTTTGTATTTTTTTCTTTACTGTGCTTTAAGTGAAAGTTTACAAATCAAGTCAGTCTCTCTTACAAAAATTTGTATACACCTTGCTGTGTACCCCTAGTTGCTCTCCCCCTAATGAGACAGCATACTCCTTCTCTCTACCCTGTATTCCCCATGTCCTTTCAGCCAGCTTCTGTCCCTCTCTGCCCTCTCATCTCCCATCCAGACAGCAGCTGCCCATGTAGTCTCATGTGTCCGCTGGAGCCAGGAAGCTCACTCCTCACCAGTATCATTTTCTATCCCACAGTCCAGTCCAATCCCTGTCTGAAGAGTTGGCTTTGGGAATGGTTCCAGTCTTGGGCCAACAGGAGGTCTAGGGTCCATGACCTCCGGAGTCCCTCTAGTCTCAGTCAGACTGTTAAGTCTTGTCTTTTTACGAGAAATTGAGATCTGCATCCCACTGCTCTCCTGTTCCATCAGGGATTCTCTCTTGTGTTCCCTCTCAGGGCAGTCATCGGTTGTAGCTGGGCATCATCTAGTTCTTCTGGTCTCAGGCTGATATAGTCTCAGATTTGTGTGGCCCTCAACTATGGTTTTTATTGAGGAAAAATTTACATATCATAAAATTTATCTATTTTAAAATTTGTAGAGTTGTGCAACCATCACCGTACTTCAGTTCTAAAATAATTTCATCACCCCAGAATGTTCCCCGATGCCTGTTTTTATTGAGTTCCTGCTCCCAGCCCCAAATAACTACAGATCTGCTTTCCATTATTACAGATTTACTTTTTCTGGAAATTCCATTTAGATGTGTTTTGCTTATTTCACTTAGCATAATGTTTTTGCATGTCATCCGTGTCATAGCATGTTTCAGTAGTTTGTTCCTTTAATTGACAAATAGTATTCCATTGTACAGATATACCATACTTGGTTTAATCTGTTCAGTTGATGGACACTTGGATTGCTTCCAGTTTTGGACTATTATGAATAATGCTGCTATGAATATTAGTTGTCAGCCTAGTTAAAGATTTATGTGATTTGTTAACTTTCAAATACCTACCTTTTGTGTTAATTGATTTTCTGTATTGATTTTCATTTCATTCCTTTCTTCTGCTCACTTCATATTTAATTTGCTCTCCTTTAAAGGTGGAAGCTTTTATGATTGATTTTGGACTTTTCTTCTTTTCTAATACAGGCAATTAAAGCTGCAATTTTTTTTGTAAGCACTGCTTTAGTAACATTCCGTACATTTTGGTATTTTGTGTTCTATTCTCATTAGCAAATTTGATACTTTTCTTCAATCCATGGGTTTAGAAACTTTTTGTTTAATTTCCAAATATTAGGCATTTCCCCAAATTTCTTTCTGTTGTTGCTTTCTAATTTAATTCTATTGTGGTTGGAGAGCATACTTTAAATGGATTATTTTAAATTTATTGATACTTGCTTTATGGCTGAAGAATTGGTCTATTCTGGAAAATCTGTTACCTGCATTTGAAAGCAATGTATATGCTGCCGTTGTTGGAGTGTTCTGTAAGTGTTAGGTCATAATGGCTGATAGTGCTGTTTAAGTTTTCTATATCTTTGCTGATTTTCTGTCTTGTCCTATCAATTACTGAGACCAGGGTTTCACAATCTACAAGTGTAATTGTTGAATTATATATTTTCCCTTGTAATTCTGTCAGTTTTGACTTTATGTGTCTTAAGATCTTTTACTAGGTGCTTATCCATTTATAAGTGTTATATATTACGTATGTATTCACTTTTTTCATTCTGAAATATCCCTCTCTGCCTCTAGTAATAATCCTTCTCTTAACGTCTATTTCGTCTGATTTTAAAATAGCCACTCTAGGTCTCTTATGATTACTGTTTGCATGGTATACCTTTTCCCATCCTTTTACTTTCAACCTAATTGTATATTTGAATGGAAAATGTGTCTCACAGACAGCTAATAATTGAATTGCTTTTTAAAAATTCGATCTGACAATCTCTGCTTTTGATTGTAGTATTTAGTCCATTCACAATGGACTAAATGGCAAGTCTAAGAACTCTTTGCCTAGTCCTGGGTTCTGAATATTTTCTCCTGTTTTTGTTTTTTCTAAAAGTGTTATAGTTTTACATTTAAATCCATGATTTATTTTGATGTAATTTTGTGTAAAGAGTGAGGTTTCATTTCCCTATATTTGCCTATATATGTCTGATCTCTCCAGCATCATATGTTGAAAATGCTTTCTCTTCTCCATTGAATTGCTTTTACACAATTCTTCAGAACAATTGAGCATATTTGTGTGGGTTTATTTTTAGGTTCTTTCGCCTGTTTCGTTGATCTGTGTCTGTTGGTCTTCCAGTGCCACACTATTTTGATTACTATAGGTCTGTAGTAAGCCTTAAAATCAGGAAGAATGATTCTTACCATTTTATTCTTCTCTCTCCAAATTGTTTTGGTTATTTGGGCCTTTCCCTTTCATGTAAAATTTAGAATACGCTTGTCTACGTCTACAAAAAACTTTGCTGGGATTTTGAATTCAGTTAAACTGATAGATCGTTTGGGGGAAGAATTGAAATATATAATGTGTTGAATCTTCCAAGCCATGAACATGGTATGTCTATCCACTTATTTAGGTCTGCTTTAATTTGTTTTATTAGCATTTTATAATTTTCAGCATACAGATTCTGTAAATGTTTTATTAAATTTGTACCTACTTATTTCATTTTCTTTTGAGCAAGTACAAATGGTATTGAATTTTAATTTCAGTTTCACTGTTTGTTGTTAAAACCCATTACTGTTGAGTCAATTCTGACTCATGGCGACCCTTTAGGACAGAGTAGAACTGCCTTCATAGGGTTTCCAAAGTCCTCTATGGAAACCCTGTTGGCATAGTGGTTAAGAGTTTGGCTGCTAACCAAAAGGTCAGCAGTTCAAATCCAGCAGGCACTCCTTGGAAACACTATGGGGCAATTCTACTCTGTCCTATAGGGTCACTGTGAGTTGGAATCAACTCGATGGCAATGGTTTTATTTTTTTTTGGTTTTATGGATATTTCATTCCCTAGATCTTCTTTTAAATTTTTTGGGCAGGATCTTGTTTGCTGCAGCTGGTATTTCAGCTTCAGATAGCTGTAATGTTAAACAGTTGCTGCTGATTGTTTTCAACAAATGCCCTGGGGATAGGGCTTTTCTTGTGGAGAGGTTTCCAAGCTAGGTCAAATGACCATGTCCTGCGAATGGCATTTTTCCAGGTGCTGCAACATAGGTCAAATAGTGACAATACCCTGAGAATGGAACATGTTTTAAAAAATAATTTATTTTATTTTATTGTTGAGAATACACACAGCAAAACATAAACCAATTCAAGGTTTTACCTGTATGATTTGGTGACATTGACTACATTCTTTGAGTCATGCAACTATAGATAGGTAGATAGATAGATAGATAGATAGATAGATAGATAGATAGATAGATAGATAGATAGGTAGATACAGAGAGAAAGAGAGAGATTGATTTATATCAAGGAAATGGCTCATGTGGTTGTAGAGGCTGGAAAGTCCCAAGTCAATGGGTCAGCCTGGAGGCTTTTCCTGACTCATGTAGCTACAGGGCTGGCGAACTCAGGATGGGTAGGTAAGATGGTAGGCTGCTGGCTCACAGGCTGTGGAGGCTGACAAGTCCCAAGATTTGCTAGCTCAAATCCCAAGAACTGGAGGTCAGATGCAGGATCCAGAGCAAGCAAAAGGCCACAAGCTTTGCCACAAAGTCTGTATATATTGGATGCAGGCCACATCCCCAAGGAAACCCCCTTTCAACTGATTGGCTGCTCATAGCAGATCTCATCATGGAGGTGATTACATTATATCAGATCTTATTATGGAGGTGATTACATCATTACATAGCTGCCAAACTACATCATAACTGCCAAACCACTGAAAATCATGGCCCAGCCAAATTGACACACAACCTAAACCATCAAGAGAGTGACCTTTCAGGCTCCTTTCTATCCCTTTATACACACATAGGCATCCCTGGGTGGTGCAAATGGTTAACGAGCTTGGGTGCTAACTGAAAGTTTGGAGGTTTGAGTCCACCTAGAGATGCCTTGGAAGAAAATGCTGGTGATCTACTTCCAAAAAACCTGCCACTGAAAACCCTGTGCAGCACAGTTCTACTCTGACCACATATGGGGTCACCATGAGTTGAAATCGACTAAATGGCAACTGAAAAAAAAAAATGTACCTAGAGAAAATATCTTGCATTCTTTTGAGACTTTTGATTTTCATGAAATACTATGGACATGTTTCAAGTTCTGAAACTTGCTTTTTCAGGCAACAGTATGTCTTGTCCATCTTTCTATGTTATTGCTTACAAACCTAGCATTGTCTTTACCTACCTGCTGCAGAGTATTCTCTATGTGAGTATTCTAGAATTTGTGTAATCATATCCCATGGATGAACATTTAGCTCTGCCCCCCAATTTTCCTGTATCATAAACAGTGCTGCACTTAGCATCCTTGTGCATGCCTCCTTGAGCACACCTCTATTTTTCATGGAAGGTTTTAAGCAGGGGAGAGCTAGAATCAGATGTATGTGTCGGATACCACTCTGGCAGTGGTGTGAAGGAAGAGGAGTTACGTTGGAACCAGTTAGTGACAGTGACATTGTGATAGACCAGGGGAGAGAAAAAGTGGACCCGACCTGATGTTGTGGGGTGGCGAGAGGGACTGCATATTGTTTTAGACTGCCCAAAGACTAACTTCAGAGTGCAAAAGTTGAAACAAGTTCTTCCTTCTAACTGACTAGGCCTTTAAAAAAAAAAAAATTTTTTTTTTTTTTTAAATGGATTCACCAGATATGAGCAAAACCAAACCCAAAGCCAAACCCATTGCCATCGAGTGATTCTGACTCATAGCCACCCTATAGGACAAAAGAGAACTACCCCATAGGGTTTCCAAGGAGCGTCTGGTGGATACAAACTGCGAACCTTTTTGTTAGCAGCCTTGCACCACCAGGGTGTATATCACTGCCTGCTGCAAGACCCGGGGGAAGAAGAGGAGGGCTCTTAGTCCAGGGAGGTTAAGGGTTACAGCCTTCACTCTGCCAGGCAGGATATAGCACGAGCTGAGGTGTGTGTGTGTGTGTGTGTGTGTGTGTGAGTGTGTGAGTGAGAGAAAGAAAGACAGAGACAGAGACAGAGCTCCCCGTGTCCCATGGGTCCTCAGGAGCACTGTGTGGCTTTCTTTTGTCAGAGAAGGGACAGCAACTTCACTAGTGGTTTTCAGAAGGTGCCACAGTAATGGGTGTGTGTCTTGTCACCTCGCCTAGTCCTGGGTCAGAAGACCCTTTCCTTTTTGGGACTTCTTTACCAGGGCATCTGAGATTTTACGGAGTATTTTCGGTCACCATCTTAAATTACTTCACTAAAATTTCTCATGAGCTTCAGTTCAGACATGGCCTTTGTGAGCAATTCCAAATAATTGTACTGTAATGAAAGTCCAACATCTCTTTATAACTTTTAGGGCTTTTGAACAAGTTTAGGGGACAGTCTGATAACCAAAGGGAAAAAGCCTTGTTAAAAAGTAAAGCTTTGTTGTGGATCCTTGAGGGGGATTTTATGGGGGGGATCTCTCTCAGCAGAAAGATAAAGTTGAAATGATTTGATGTTGGATATGGAATTGTGAAAGAAAAGTAAAAGTCACAAGTGATTCGAAGGTTTGTGATCGGTGGCTAGAAGGATAGTGTTAAAACCGATCCAGACGGTGACTCTAGATGGAGCAGCATGTTTTGGAGGCAAGACCATGCTTTGGACATACAGATTGAAGTTTATGCCCATAAGGTGGGTGTATCCTGCAGAGATTATAGCTTAAGACATAGGTGAGGACCAAACATAAAAATGGAGGCATCGTGAATGTGTAAGTCGGAGTTGAAGCTTTGAGAACAAATGGGACTCCCAGGGAAAAAACATAGAGAGACAGCAAAAGTCAGCTGAGGCAGAAAACTCTTGTCTAAGGGATAGGCAGAAGAAGAGATGCTAGAATAGCCAGGGAGGCAGGAAGCAAACCAGGGAAGAACTGGGTCCTAGAAGCCTAAGGAAGAGTTTCAAAGAAGAGAGTATGATTGACTAGGTGAAATAATTTAGACATATCCAGTACATAAAGGCTTGATTAGTGTCCTTGTATTTGGAAATTACTAGGTCTTCATCTTTCTCAAGGCAGCTTCAAGGGACCAGTCCCTCAGTAACATTGGTCCCTTCTACTTTAAGGATTACCTCTGTAGAGATGTCTACTGCATTTTTGTTAGCTGCCATTGAGTTGACTCTGACTCATTGAAACTCTATGTATAACAGAATGGAACACTGCCTGGTCCTACATCATCCTCACAGTCTTTGGTATAGCCACCTTGTCAATCCATTTCAAGGAGGGATTCCCTCATTTTTGCTGATCCTCTACTTTATCAAACATGATGTCCTCTTCTAGCAATTTTTCTTTCCTGATGACATGTCCAAACTAAGCAAGATGAAGTCTCCTCATTCTCACTTCTAATGAGCCTTCTGACAATCATGGTATATTTGGTATTCTTCACCACCACCACAATTCAAATCCATTAATTCTCCTTCATTCTTCCTTTTTTTATTGTCCAGCTTTAACATACTTATGAGGTGATTGATTGAAAAGACCATGGCCTAGGTTAGGGACACCTTAGTCATCATAGTGACAGTTTTACATAGACCAATGGAATGGAATTGAAAATCTAGAAATAAATCCAAATATCTATGGTCAATTGATTTTTGACAAGGGAGCAAAATCCATTCAGTGGGGAAGGAACAGTCTCTTCAATAAATGATGCTGGAAAAACTGGATTTCCACATGCAGAAAAATGAAACAAGATCCATACCTCACACCATACACAAAAACTAATTCGCAATGGATAAGGGACCTAAATGTTAAATTTAAAACCATGAAGTTCTTCGAAGAAAATATAGGAGTAAAGCATTAAAAAAAAAAAAAAAAAGCATTGGGACCTAATTTTTTCAACGAGAGATTATCAAACACAACAATGAATATATGAGCAACAGAAAACAAAATAGATGACTGGGACTTCATAAAAGTTAAATATTTATGTTCATCAAAAGATCTTATCAAAAGAGTAAACAGGCAATCTACAGACTGGGCACAAGTCTTTGGGAATGATCTAAGATATATAGAAAACTTCTATAACTTAACAACAAAAAGACAAATAACCCAATCAAAAACTGGGTAAAGGACATGAGCAGATGCTTCACCAAAGAGGATATTTGGAGGCCTACAGACACATGAAAAGATGCTCAATGTCATTTGTCGAGCTTTCACATGCATATGACGTGACTGATTGAAAAGACCATGGCCTAGGTTAGGCACACCTTAGTCATCATAGTGACAGTTTTGCTATTCAAACCAAAACCAAAATCATTGCCGTCGAGTCAATTCCAACTCATAATGATCCTATAAGACAGTGTAGAACTGCCCCATAGGATTTCCAATGCTGTATATTTTTTACAAAACAGACTGCCACATCTTTCTCCCATGGAGTGGCTGTTGGGTTCCAACCATCAACCTTTAGGTTAGCCGCTGAGTGCTTAGCCATTGCTCATTAGCCATCAGAGAAATGCAAATTGAAACCACAATGAGATACCATTTTATTCCCACAAAGATGGCTAAGATTAAAAAAAAAAAAAAAAGGAAGGAAAATAACAAGCGTTGGAGGGGAAGTGGGGAAATTGGAACCCTCATCCATAGCTGGTGGGAATGCAAAATGGTATAGCCGTTGTGGAAAACAGTCTGGCAGTTCCTCACAAACTAATGGCAGAGCTGCCCTATGACCCAGCAATTCTACTCTTAGGAATACACCCTAGAGATCTAATGGAAGTGACACTAACGAACATATGCACACCTGTGTTCATTGTTCCCCATGTGTCTGTCAGTTTGTCGTACTGTGGGAGCTTGTGTGTTGCTGTGATGCTAGAAGCTATGCCACCGGTACTCGAGAACTAGCAGGGTTACCGATGGTGGAGAGATTTCAGCTGAGCTTCCAGACTAAGAGAGACTAGAAAGAAGGACTCAGCGGTCTACTTCTGAAAAGAATTAGCCAGTGAAAACCTTATGAATAGCAGCAGGACATTGTCTGATATAGCACAGGAAGATGAGCCCTTCAGGTTGGAAGGCACTCAAAATATGACTGGGGAAGAGCTGTGTCCTCAAAGAGAGTTGACCTTAATGACGTAGACGGAGTCAAGCTTTTGAGGCCTTCATTTGCTGATGTAGCATGACTTAAAATGAGAAGAAGCAGCTGCAAACATCCATTAATAATTGGAACATGGAATGAACAAAATATGAATCTAGGAAAATTGGAAATTGTCAAAAATTAAAGGGAATGCATAAACATCGACATCCTAGGCATTATTGAGCTGAAATGAATTGGTATTGTTCATTTTGAATCAGATAATCATATGGTCTACTATGCCAGAAATGACAACTTGAAGAGGAATGGCGTTGCATTCATCATCAAAAAGAACTTTTCAAGATCAATGCTGAAGCACAATGCTGTCAGTGATAGGAAAATATCCATACACCTACAAGGAAGACCAATTAATACAACTATTATTCAAATTTACACACCAACCACCAAGGCCAAAGACGAAGAAACTGAAGATTTTTACTAACTTCTGCTGTCTGAAATTGATGGAACATGCAATCGGGATGCACTGATAATTACTGGTGATTGGAATGCAAGTTTGGAAACAAAGAAGAAGGATCGGTAGTTGGAAAATATGGCCTTGATGGTAGAAATGATGCCAGAGATTGCATGATAGACTTTTGCAAGGCCAACGACTTCTTCATTGCAAATACCTTTTTTCACCAACATAAATGGTGACTACACACATGGATCTCACCAGATGGAATACACAGAAATCAAATCGACTACATCTGTGGAAAGCGACAATGGAAAAGCTAAATGCCATCAATTAGAACAAGGCCCAGGCTGGACTGCAGATCAGACCACCAATTACTCATATGCAAGTTCAAGTTGAAACTGAAGAAAATTTGAACGAGTAGATGAGAGCCAAAGCACGACCTTGAGTATATCCCACCTGAGTTTAGAAACCATCTCAAGAATAGATTTGATGCATTGAACACTGATGACTGAAGACCAGATGAGTTGTAGAATGACATCAAAGATATCATACATGAAGAAAGCAGAAGATCATTAAAAAAACAGGAGAGAAAAAACCTAAATGGATGTCAGAAGAGACTCTGAAACTTGCTCTTGAATGTCAAGTAGCTAAAGCAAAAGGAAAAAATGATGAAGTAAAAAAGCTGAACAGAAGATTTCAAAGAGTGGTTAGAGAAGACAAAGTAAGTATTGTGATGACATGTGCAAAGACCTGGAGATAGAAAATCAAAAGGGAAGAACACGCTCAGCATTTCTCAAGCTTAAAGAACTGAAGAAAAAATTCAAGCCTAGAGTTGCAATACTGAATGATTCTACGGCGAAAATGTTAAAAGATGCAGGAAGCGTCAAAAGAAGATGGAAGGAATACACAGAGTCACTGTACCAAAAAAAAAAATGGTTGATGTCCAGACATTTCAGGAGGTAACATATGATCAAGAACCGATGGTACTAAGAAGTCCAAGTTGCACTGAAGGTGTTGGCTGAAAAGCAAGGCTCTGGGAGTTCGCGGAATACCAATTGAGATGTTTCAACAGATGCAATGAGGGAAGTGCTCACTTGTCTATGCCAAGAAATTTGGAAGACAGCTACCTGGCCAAGCAACTGGAAGACATCCATATTTATGCCTATTCCCAAGAAAGGTGATCCAACCAAATACAGAAATTATCAAACAATATCATTAATATCACATGCAAGCAAAATTTTGCTGAAGATCATTAAAAAGCAGCTACAGCAGTATATCAACAGGGAGCTGCCAGAAATTCAGGTCGGATTTAGAAGAGGACGTGGAACCAGTGATATCATTGCTGATGTCAGATGGATCCTGGCTGAAAGCAGAGAATACTGGAAAGATGTTTACCTATTTTTTATTGACTATGCTAAGGTATTCAGTTGTGTGGATCATAACAAATTATGGATAACATTGTGGAGAATGGGAATTCTGGAGCACTTAATTTTGCTCATGAGGAATCTGTACATGGATCAAGAGGCAGTCATTCAAACAGAACAAGGGGATACTGGGTGGTTTAAAGTCAGGAAAGGTGTGTGTCAGGGTTGTATCCTTTCACCATACCTATTCAGTCTGTATTCTGAGCAAATAATCTGAGAAGCTGGTCTATACAAAGAAGAATGGGGCATCAGAATTGGAGGAAGACTCATTAACAACCTGCATTATGCAGATGATACAACCTTGCTTGCTGAAAGTGAGGAGGGCTTGAAGCACTTACTGATGAAGATCAAAGACCACAGCCTTCGGTATGAATTATACCTCAACATAAGGAAAACAAAAATCCTCACAACTGGACCAATAAGCAACGTCATGATAAACGGAGAAAAGATTGATGTTGTCAAGGATTTCATTTTACTTGGATCCACAATCAACACATGGAAGCAGCCGCCAAGAAATCAAAAGACCCATTGCATTGGGCAAACCGTATGCAAAAGACCTCTTTAAAGTGTTGAAAAGCAAAGACGTCACCTTGAGAACTAAGGTGCATCTGACCCAAGCCATGGTGTTTTCAGTCACCTCATATGCATGTGAAAGCTGGATGATGAATAAGGAAGATGGAAGAAGAGTTGACGCCTTTGAATTGTGGTGTTGGCGAAGAATACTGAATATGCCAAAAGAACGAACACATCTGTTTTGGAAGAAGTACAACCAGAATGCTCTTTAGAAGCAAGGATGGTGAGACTACATCTCACAGACTTTGAACATGTTATCGAGAGGGATCAGTCCCTGGAGGAGGACATCATGCTTGATAAAGTAGATGGTCAGCAAAAAAGAGGAAGAGCCTCAGTGAGATGGATTGACACAGTGACTGCAACAATGGACTCAAGCATAGCAACAATTGTGAGGATGGCACAGGACTGGGCAGTGTTTCATTCTGTTGTGCACCTAACAACAACAACATGTTCATCATAGCACTATTCACAATAGCAAAATGATGGACATAACCTAAGTGCACACGAACATATGAGTGGATAACTAAAATGTGGTACGTGTATACAGTGGACTACTTAGCCATAAAGAAAAATGAGTTCCTGAAACATCTTGGAACATGGATGAGCCTGGAGGACATTATGCTTAGTGAAGTAAGTTAATCACAAAAAAACCAAATACCGTGTGTTCTCACTTCTATGAATGACATGAACAGGTAAATACACAGAATGATCATTAGTGGTTACCAGGGATAGGGGGCGAGGGGGAGGGAATTCACTCTCTAGATAGAAAGGTAACACTGAATTAGGTTGAAGTGTATAAAGCTTGTTGAAAGTAATCGATGCCACTAAAACGTACACAAGAAAAAGGACCTGTTGGTAATTGCCATGGCATACATAATTTTGAAACAACAGCAACAACAACCAAAAAATATATGTGTGGGTATATATGTATGTAAGTAGGCATAAATGTGTATGTATGTGGGTATGTATATGTGTGTACATATAAAACCCAAAACCTGTTGTCATTGAGTTGATTCCAACTCATAGCAACCTTATAGGACAGAGCAGAACTGCCCCATAGAGTTTCCAAGGAGCGGCTGGTGGATACGAACTGCTGACCTTTTGGTGAGCAGCCGAATGCTCAACCATTGTGCCACCAGGGCTCCGTGTGTATGTATAGGTATGTGCGTATGTATATGTATATACATCTATGTGACTATATGCACATATATTCATATATATAATAAAGCACACAGGGGGCACAGTTTTGGATACTTCTTAGACATAACCAAATATCTCATAGGATTGGATTTCTGCGTTTGAAGGATTAGGACCATAGTCTCATGGAACACCTCAGTCAATTGGCGTAATATAGTTCATAAAATTATGTTCTACATCCTAGTTTGGTGAGTAGTATGCGGGGTCTTAGAAGCTTTTGAGCAGCCATCTAAGATACAACTACTGGTTTCTACTTGTCCAGAGCAAAAGACAAAGAGGGAAACCAAAGACTCAAAGAAGAAACTAGTCTACAGGACCAATAGTCTACACAAACCATGACTTCATCTACCCTGAGACCAGAAGAAGTAGATGGTGCCTGGCTACCACTACTGACTGTTTTAATCATGGTCCACAATAGATGGACTCTGATAGAATGGGAGAAGCATTCCTAAAAAATTCCTTAAAAAAAAAACCCAGACCAGACCAGACCAGACCAGACCAGACCAGACCAGACCAGACCAGACCAGACCAGACCAGACCAGACCAAACCAAACCAAACCAAACCAAACCAAACCAAAAGACTTACTGGACTTACTGGTTGAAATCGAAGGACTCCCCAAAGCTATTGCCTTGAAATATTCTTCAAACCTTGAGCCGAAACTAACCCTAGGTCACCTTGTAGCTAAATAACAGTTTGGGTCACAAAATAATGAATACCACCCGTAAGTACTGTGCTCCTTTGAAAAATCACCTGTATGAGACAGAACAGTCAACAATTCCTTTAAAACAAAGATGAGAATGTAAGGGGAGGGAAACTAGATTATGGAGCAGCCAGAACAGAAATAATGAGAATGTTCATGCATTGCGAAAATCCAATGTCACTGAACAATTTGTGTAGAAATTGTTGAATGGGAACCTAAACTGCTGTGTAAACCGTCACCAAAAACTCAATAAAGTATTATTTTTTTAAAAAGTGACATCTTTGCTTTTAATAAAGAAGTCTTTTGCAGCTGATTTTCCCAGTGCAAAAAGTCATTTGAGTTCTTGACCCCTGCTTCTATGGGCATTGATGGTTGATCCAGGTAGGATGAAATCCTTGACAACTTCCTTAGTCAGGGTAATTCAAACTAGCTGCTCTAACAACATCCTTGGAACACTCAGGGACTCAACACAGTTCAGTCATTGGTTCTCACTCACACCACAGCCTATAGGGTTTGGTCAGCCCCTCTTAGCAGCTGTCCTCCAGGCAGTGACTTGGGAATCTGAGAGCCTTTATCTTATGATGTTGCTATCTTAAAAAAGAGGTCACTGCAGTTACTGTGGAAGGGGAAGAGAGAGCACGCAGAGTTATGCAAGGGGTTTTATGGCCAGGTCTGGAAGCAGCGTAATTAGCTTCCATCTGTATCCTGTTGTCTGGAATTGTGTCGTGTGATCTCATACTAACTGCACAGAAAAGCCAAAAATAGGAAATACAATTGGCCAACACTTAACCTTTCTTTGCCACACTACTGAAGGCATATTTTCAGACCCAGCATCTCACTCCAGCTATCAAGCTCACATGTCTAATTACTTGCTGGACATTTCAGACTCAATTTGTTCAAATTAGATCCTAACTACTCCCTTGATTCTCCTTCTTCCTTCTTCTCCATCTAAGGTAGAGATTGCTTTTAGCTGCTGGTAACAGATTTGAAATTTTTCCTTGAAGGGCAAGTTTGGGGTAGTCAGGGAGGCACATCCCTGCTTCTGAGCCTTTGCTCAAGCTGTTTCCTCTTTCTGGAATGCTTTTCCCCACTTACTTGTCTCGCCGCCTCCATATCTTTGCTGAAACTTCACCTTCTTAGCTTGCTTTCTCCATTTGATTTAGTACTGTAATCCCCTCCCTCACCTGAATTCTTAACCTCCTTACTCTGCTCCACTTTTCATAGCTCTCACTGCTTTTGAACATACAGTTGTTGTTGTTAGCTGCCGTTGAGTCTGCCCCCAATTTGTGGCAACCCTGTATGTGACAGAGTAGAGCTGCCCTATAGGGTTTTCTTGGCTGTAATCTTTACAGAAGGAGATCGCCAGGCCTTCCTTGTGCAGAGATGCTAGATGGGTTCAAACCAACCTTTTGGTTAGCAGCCAATTGCAAACAGTTTGCTCCACCCAGGGTCCCTTGAACATACTTATTTTTCATGTGTTTATGGTTATTATCCCCAAAAGAATGTTATTCCAAGGCAGAGAGCTCTGTTTTCCTTTCCCTGATCAAGTAGACTGAGTCTCTTGAACAATGTCTGGCATATGGTAGGCACTCCATAAATATCTATTGGATGAGCTGAATCTGAATCACTTAGACCAGAAGATCTTGGAGCCAGTTTGGGAGGTGTGGGAGTAGAGGAAAGATGCAGTTGGTGGTCAAGTCCAGCAGATTTGTCTTGCAGTTGCTCTGGCATCTATTTCCTGGCATGCTCATTGTTCAGTACCTGCAATATTGTTGGGTTGGCTTCTGCTTTGTTGTCCTTCCGGCCACCAGCGGTGCCTTCTCCTGCCATCTTGCACGTGCTGACAGATGGGTCTTCCTGTAGTCCCACTCTGTCCTCATGATCATGTGTTGGTGAACACAGCTTGTGTGTACATGCTGTGGCTTGAGAGGGAGGGAGGGCCGGTGGTTCCTGTTCCTGTGAAGTAGGTTTAGGTTGTGACCAGGGCTGACTTATCCTTCAGGCATTGCAGGCACAGTGCTGAGTGCCTTCAGTACTTTTGTATGGTGCCAACTAAAATGTTTTAATTTATTTGAAAGTCAGAAAAAAAGCTTTTAAGTCAAAGAAAATGTTTTAATATATAACATTAATATACTTATCTTTACACTCATGCAGTTTTAAAAGGTAATTTTTAACTAATTTTTTTTTAATGGAAGAAGGGCCCATGAAGACCAGAATGCCCAGGGCCCATGAGCGTCATGATGTGGCCCTGGTTGTGGCTTGCCTCGTGTTACTCAGAATATGGTGGACATAGGCCTAAAATTGTCTTCAAGTTCATGGGGTAAAGTTAGTCCCCTCTTTCACAGATGCGGGATCTGGGGCCCAGAGAGGCTGTGCTTGGCTGAAAGTCACAAGGCTGTTGAAGGTTGAAGCTAGGGCTTCTGAACTCTGGTTAAGGCTTCTTGTCATAAGCTGTGCTTCCCACCCTGAAAAATCTTCCCAAGAAGTAACTTAGGAGAAGGATAGTTTCTAAGTGTATCTCAGTTATTTTAATTATTTAACAGATGCTTATCGATGGTCCATTCCCTAGTCATCTGTCAAGTGGTCACCTGTGAGTGACCTCTGAAGCTTTCAACCCCTTCTTCAATCATTAAAAACCCAAATCAAACCCATTATTGTCAAGTACAGTACCAAAGAGGTACTGCCAGAAGGCTCTTTAGAATCGAGGATGGTGAGACTTTATCTCCCGTACTTTGGACATGTTATCAGGAGGCACTATTCCCTGGAGAAGGACATCATGCTTGGTAAAGTAGAGGGTCAGTGAAAAAGAGGAAGATCTTCAGTGAGATGGATTAACATAGTGGCTGCAACAATGGGCTCAAACACGATAAAGATTGTGAAAACAGTGCCGGACTGGGCAGTGTTTCATTCTGTTGTACATACGGTTGCTGTGAGTCGGAATCGACTCTATAGCACCTAACAGCAACAACAGCAGTCAAGTTGATTCGGACTCCTGGCAACCCTGTATGCTGGATATTAATTTGTTATGTGTTACTAATAAGCCAACTCTTAAAGGGACTAAGGGGCTATTAGGTAAGTAGATAAAAATCCTGTAGATAAGACCTGTTTTACAGATTTTTGTGTTTTAAAATGAAAATGAAAATGTATTTGGAGGCATCTGGTACTTAATAGGCCCTCAAGTATTAATTTATTCCCTTATTTTCCTTTCATTAGACATTTTTAGTTCTCCGTATGTGTTATATTTTATGCTATTGGTTGCTTATTACTGTCCTGGACCAGAGAAAAGTGAATAATTATGCTACTAAACAATTAAAAACAAAAACCAGTTGCTGTTGAGTAGATTCTGACGACTCCTGGTGACCTCATGTATGTCAGAGTAGAACTGTGCTCCGTAGAGTTTTCAACGGCTGATTTTTCAGAAGTGGATCACCAAGCATTTCTTTCGAGGGACCCCTAGGTGAATTTGAACCTCCAACCTTTCTATTAGCAACTGAGTGTGTTAACTGCACCACCCAGGGACTCTACTAAACACTTACAAAAAAAAAAAAAAATTAAGTCACATAAAAATCACATCCTCCTTCATCACCTGTGAAGAATGAGGGATCTCTTCCTGGAACTTTTCTAGTTCCTTATGCCATTTTGCTTATATGGACCTCATTTCACTGAACCAATACTGTAATTCCACATAATTCTCATTCATTCATTTATGCATTCATTCACGCAACAAATATTGGCTGCCTTTTATGTGGCGGACATCTTTCTAGGGTCTGGGAATACAAAAGTGAACAAAGATGACAAATTCATCCCCTTAAGGACCCTGCTTTCCAGTGACAGCAACACCAGAACTGTTTAGGTAGCATCTTCTATTTTAATGTTCTTGATAGCTCTATGTGTATATAAATGTTTAGTATTATGTAATTGCAGTAGCAAATACAACTGGCATAAACAGGTTTGAGAGCAGACAACACTGTTTCTTGACTAATAGCTAGTGCAAGTACTGAGTCGGTGCCCCGAGAGAGTAGCCTAAACCTCTCAGGTGTTTTCCATTACTCTAGCCAGTGGGTACTACTGCCAGGTGCTGTTGAGTTGACTGTGACTCATGCTGACACCATGCGTGTCAGAGTGGAACTGTGCTCTATAGGGTTTTCAGTAGCTGATTTTTCATACACACACACACACACACACACCCTGTGTATGTATGTGTGTATATTTTGGTCAGTGAAACCCATTATCTTGCTACTTTGCCAAAACCTTGCTTTGTCTTTCTTCTCCTGACAGAGAGAGAAAGCGAGACAGATGGACAGACATACACACATGCTCCTTGAGCCCATGCTGCATGTTTATTTTCGGTAGATTCTGTGGGATTTAGAGAATTGGCCACCATGCTTTCTTCTGAATTGGACTCATTTGTGTGCTTGATGAAATTATTTTTCTTGCGGATTACCAAAACTAGTAGATGGAAATGAACCTGATTCATGAGCTCAGCAAGCAGGATTTCTGCCGGTGGGGGTGCCTCCCCAATTTACAGTTCTGCCACAGCCGGGGCTCTTGGGAAAGAGAGAGTAGCTTTTTGTGCCACATATGTCTTTGTTTTTATCCCGCTGTGTGTGTGAGAGGGCACAGCGACAGGCAGAATATAAATAGCTAGCTTCCATTTTTATTTTTAGTGGTAATGACTTTTTTTTTAATGAAATGGGATTTCTTATTTAATAATTTATGAGATGTAATTACCACCTAGCAGAAGGCAGACTACATCACACTCATTTGAAACTCTCAGTAAAGGTCCACGTATAACTGAATAAAATCAGCCTGATGGTGAAATAGATAACCTTTAGAGCCAAAACCAAACCAGTTGCCATTGAGTTGATTCCAACTCATGGCAACCCCATTAGGCTGCCTAAATATTAAGCATTTCCCCCTCCCTGCCTGCCTCTCTTCTTTCCTTCCTCCCTCCTTCCCTTCTTATAAATTGGAGTAACACAGATTAAAAACTGTTTCTGGAGTAAGCCAGATGCTCCCGTTTTCTGCAGCTGGGTGGGGTAGGGAAGTTCTGCCATATTGGCATTCCCTTGTTAAAGCGTTCTGCTTATAACTGGATTTTCTTCTGCATGTGTACTTAAGTGGTTGCCAACAACCTTTAAATTCTCCACCTAGAGAACTGACGACTTCATTAAACGACCCTACTCCCTCTCTTGGGCTGGTTTCTATGCCCCTCTGGCAGCTGTGCTCTGGAAGGCTTTCCCAGGGGTTAATCACTACAAGGAGGCCAGCATCTGACTGAGTTAAACCTCTGCATGTGAAGACATCCCAGAGTCAGAGCTGTCTTCAATTTTTTATGAATCAAGCTTTTAGTCACAAGAAACTATTAACCCTGCCATTGCACACTTTCTGAACTGATGGATGCAGACTGATTGACTGGAGAAGCAGTTATAGTCGTTCCTTGATCTGGCTCGCCTTCTACCACCTCCCCTCACTCCCCTGCCCTTTTCCTACTTGTCCTGACTCTGCTCAACATCTTAGGTCTTCACACGCTCCCCACCCCTCCACAGCTTACAGGGCTTTTCATCTGAGTGCTTTCTTAGGAGATCTCCTCCAAAGATGATGGGAAACAGCACTGGGGCTTGTGCTTTTTTTCAGAGGTTTATTGTGACCAGCTCTGCTTAGTTCCTGGGATGTGTTAGTGGCAAAGGGAGTGTGGACCTTGCTGGGGTTGCTCCTTTCCCATGTTAGTGCTGGGGGGTGGCACTGTGGTGTGTCTGGTTTCTTCTTTACTGGTTAGGCTTTGTGCTACAGGACTAATACTAGTTGCTGTTGAGTCGACTCCAACTCATGGCGACCCCATGTGCATCAGAATAGAACTGTACTCCGTAGGGTTTTCAATGGCAGATTTTTCCAAAGTAGATCACGAGGCTTTTCTTCTAAGGTGCCTCTGGGTGGACTTGAACCTTCAACCTTTTGGTTAGCAGCTGAGTACATTAACCGTTTGCACCAGCCAGGAAGTCCGTGCTTCAGGAAGGGTGTTCTTAATATAATCTTAAGCAAATGCATTTAGAACCACAGTGGAACTTTTAGGGAATTTGTGTGTTCTCTGAGCAGCTGAAAGAATCTGTCTTCCTCTTCACAACCCATCTAAATGTTGCTCTCATCTTCAGACCCCAGCTCAAGCTCTAACCCACCTCTGCTGTCTTGCTATGTCCTGCCTCTCTTCTCTGAGCTCATTGGAGTTTAATCTGTTCTACATAATCCAGGTATTGATCACTTATCGTCTTGTCTTTGTAAAAGCTTCGTATCATGTATTCTCAATGAAACAGAAGCTTCTGGAGGCTGAGGATGCTATGTAACTTTGGAAGAAAGCTGAGTAGAGCACTGTGAGACTAGATAATCATTGTAATGTTGCTTTTTTTATTATCTCATGTTCAAGGACAGATGATGTCATATGTTGTGTGGTATGAGACATCATCTGTCCATGGAAATGAGAGAACATGCATATATCAATGACTATCTTATATGTGCACATTTCTGGGCTGTGAAGGCTACAGAAAATGTAAGATGGCTGTTGCTCTGGAGAGCTACATGGAAGGTAGAAATTTATGTAAGTAGTGGGATTTGACTAGTGGTAGGAGTCCCTGAATGTCAGGCTGTGTGATTTGGGCTTTATTTGTGGAGCTATGCATATTTGTGAATGGAAGAGTAAAGTGATGCAAACGTGGTTTTAAACAGATTTATCTGGAAGCACTGGGTGACAGCTGGGGGAAACCAGACTAGAGGAGCAGATGCAGTAGTTCAGGTGCCAAGTGACAGAGGCCAGGCTGAGCTGTGAGTTCTGAGAGTGGGAGAAAGGGTTGGATGGAAGGTTTCAGAACGGGGAGGCAGGTAAGAACACACATTTAGAGATAGACAAGCTGGTTTGGCCACTGGTGGCTGTGTGACCTAGAGCAAGTAGCTTAACCCTTCTGGGTCTCAATTTCTTTGTTTGAAAATGTGTACCCAGCCTTAAACTTCATAGGCTTGGATTGGGTACAAATCATCAACAACTGTTAGTAGAAGTCTGGAACCAGAAGGCTGGAGAAGGCATGAAAGATGATGGGAATTTTAGGTCTAGATGACTCATGAGTAAGAGCAAGTCTTATCTTTAAAGCCAAAATCATATAGCTGTTGTCATTCAGTACTGTGGCTATTTATGTTCTATCTCCCCCAGATTTCTTGAGATTAGGGTTGAACCTTGACCATTGTTTGCATCAGCAATGCCTTGTACACAATAGGCACTCAATAAGTGTTGAATGGATCATACTGCCTTAAGTCTTGGTCTCTTTGATCCTTGCCTTCTCTTGTTCCCTTTTCAGTTCCTGGGTCCTGTGTATTCTGTCTGTACATAAGACCACATCTGAATTTGGTGTCTTTCTGATGTTTCTCATTCTGGATATTATGACCTTGTACATGAACTACTGCAATAACCTCATATTTACACTCCTCGCCTTCACTTTGCCCCTTCTAATTCATCATAGGGGTTGCTGTATCATAGACTAAACTTTGAAAAGTATATCCCTTTTTCCCTGTAAACTGGAATGCCCTCACCCTCCACTCCCCACCAAATAAGCCCACACTCCTTAGTCTGCTGTTTGAGACCCTTCACGAACTCTACGCTTCCGTTACATTGATCTTTATTTCCTCCACTGGCATGTTCTCCTTCTCTCCCCATTTTTGCGTATCCACTTACCACCCTTCAATACTGCTCAGTTATCACCTCTTCCATGCTGCCCTTCTTGATTCTTCTGTCATCAAGGGATAAATCCTCTGACCCTTTTCACTCTTACTAGAGGAACACCTTACATTGTGATACACTTGACTTACTGGAATAAGCTTTTTGGAACCAGGGTCCATGTGTATCTCCTGTTCTCCCTGTCCCACCTAGCATATGTTGCTTTGCACATAGTAGGCATCTGATAAATGTTTGAATGCCTTTCTGGGAGGAGTTGTGGTGTTGCTTTTGTTGATGGTAGATGCTGGCTGAATGCCCTCTCCTTGTCCCCTGGGATGGCCTTGTCCTCCCTCTCAGATGCAATATCACTCCAGTTTCATCTGATTTGGAACTGCAGATTGGGCCCCAAGGTGATAATTGTCTTTTTTGTTTGACTTTGCTTCTATGACCTGAATAATGATGTGATGAGGCGTGATTGGCATAGTTTAGCAGTGGTGGCGGGTGCCTCCATTGCAGAATTATAGATCTCTTTCTACCTCCTTTCTTGTCCTCTGACTCACTCTATTTTTCTTCCATTGTGTTGAAAATATACATAACAAAACATATGCCATCTCAACACTTTCTAATGTACAATTCAGCAACACTGATTACATTCTTTAAGTTGTACAACCATCCATACTTCCTTTTCCGAATCATTCTACCACCATTAACATAATTTCCCTGCCCGCCAAAGAAAAACTCCCTCTTCCCTCCTCCCTCGCACCCCTGGTAACCACTAGTAATCCATGGTTTCTATATATTTGCTTATCCCACTAACGTCGAGTTGAGTTGGTTCTGACTCATAGCAACCCCATAGGGTTCCCAAGGCTGTAAATCTCTACAGAAGTGGACAGCCACATCTTTCTCCTGCAGAGCCGCTGGTGGTTTCAAACCACTGACCTTTTGGTTAGCCGTCGATCGCTTTAACCACTGTACCACCAGGGTTCCCTTATTTCATATAAGTGAGATCATGTAAGTATTTGTCATTTAGCAACTGATGTTTTGAAGACTCATCCATGTTTTCGCGTGCATCAGAATTTCATTTCTCTTTATGGCTGAGTAGTATCCTCTGGAAATCCTGGTAGCGTAGCACTTAAGTGCTATGGGTGTTAACCAAGAGGTCAGCAGTCTGAATCCACCAGGTGCTCCTTGGAAACCCTATGGCGCAGTTTTCTACTCTGTCCTATAGGGCTGTTTACGGTCAGAATTGACTCGATGGCAAGGGTTTCATTTTTTTGGTTTAGTATCCTCTGACTTACCCTTTTCTTTTGGAGTTTCTGGAGGGTGGTTTTTTAATTCCATGAACACCTAGCAGCTTTCCAGGCCTCTGGCCTGACTGATTTTCTTCGTTCGTCTCAGAGCTCTACACACCATAAGAGATTTGGAACGACAGTAGTCCTCATAGTCACATGGTGAATTCTCTTAGTTCAAGAAGTGTCCATTCTAGAACCAGCAAGATAAGAGGCCTTTGGCCTATGGAGATGTTACGCGTTGGGTAGAAATCTAGCTGAGATTGAGGGGCCTAGTGTTCAAATTTCTTCTGACCTTCTGTAACCTTTCACTTCCTGTTGGATGTGGTGATTTATAGGTGTGTGCATTTACTGAAAGACTGTAACTGATCAGGTTATTTTTCTTGTTAATACAACAGGGAACACTATGTAGTTGCTTTCCTCCTAAAAGTAAATTAAATATAAACACTGCAGTAATTGGATTTGAAGTGCATCTCTTCTTGTTACTTGTTTGAGTGCCTCTTCATCAATGCCCAGATCTCCGAAGTTTTCCAGGCTTTTCATATCCTATGGCTAAACTGAACCTTTGCTACCAAGGAAAGAAATCCCATCAGCCAGGATCCCTGAGGTGGCATTTGGGCCTCTTTGGTTAAGGAACTGCTTTCTTACTTACATGTTACCAGTTGCCGTCCAGTTGATTTTGATGCTTGGCGACCCCATGAGTGTCAGAGTAGGACTGTGCTCTCTAGGGTTGTAAATGCCTGATTTTTCAGGTGTAGATCACTGCCGGGCCTTTCTTTCCAGGTTCCAGTAGGTGGACCTAAACTGACAGCCTTTTGGTTAATAGCCAAATTTGATCATTTGCACAGCCCAGGGACTCCACTTTCTTAATTAGAGTTTTAAGATCCAGCGTTAGAAGTTGTGAGGGGACAGGAGAGTTGGTAGTCAGAGTCCTTCATGCCATTGCTGTGTGGTTTACCCATGAATGTGTTCCAGACTCTTTTGCATCTTTATTGGCCTTTGGCATGGACATATACTCCTGGACATGGGGAAAGGTTGGCACTGGGGACTGTAAGCTGTGTAGACTTCTGTAGATGGTTCTCTCATCCCAGCTGCCTGGATTGTCAAGGGTTGGTTTTGGTTGCTGTACAGTTGATTCTGACTCGTGGTGACCCCACATGTGCAGAGTAGAACTGCTCCATAAGGTTTTCAAGGCTGTGTCCTTCCTTGATCTATGTTCCGAGGTGCCTCTGGGTGGGTTTGAATCACCAACCTTTTGGCTAGTAGTTGAGTGCTTAATCGTTTGGGCCATCCAGGGACCACATTTTTTTAGGGCTTTGAAGGCCACGGTTTTATTAGGACTCCTGGACTAGATTTAAAGTCAAAAGATTTATCCTTCTTAGAGCCTTGTTTTTCTACCTCCTTGTTTTGCTTGGGTCTCATGGAAAAGGAAGTACCGTTCCGTCCACTGTTTATAATTGTGGAAAGGATAAAAGGCGCCTTTTGGATATTGCTGGTGGATTAAATTACCAAATATAGGTGACATTTGACTTAAGATGGCTTGATGTAATAACTCCTGCCCCTTTATTATATTTCCATAGTTAATTAAAGCCCTCAGTAGCAACCGACACTGGTGCTGACCGCCATCTTGTGACTGGACCAAGAGGTGTGGTGCTGCTCCAGTCCTACCAGGGCAGCTGCGCTGCCTGAGAGTAAGGATCCCCAAAGAAAAAGAAGTTTCTCTGAAGATGACCCTTTCTCCGAGAGCACCATGTAAAGACTGTCACCGGCATTTATATGCTTTGAACCAGCCATAAAACATTTTACAATTGATGACCCGACTTTTGAACACTGTTCGGAGGTCCTTGGAGCCTTGCTTGCTCTTATTACAAACTTTATTGAGCTCCTATTTCAAAAAGCCTGAAGCCCATTCACAAAAATCACCACCCCTGACCCGAGGTACAGATATAAGGCTTTTATACTAAAATTTTGGCTTTATTTATATTTAATACATATTTGAAAAGCAAATATTTCTTTTCATGATTATTTTTATTACATGAAAGATCCCAATTTTGCATTATGTTTATAGGAACTATTTTTGATAATAATAGAAACCAAAACCAAACCCATTGCTGCCAATTCTGACTCATGGCGACCCCATGTGTTACAGAGTAGAACTGCTCCATAGATTTTTTTTCTTGGCTGTAATCTTTATGGAAGCAGATTGCCAGGCCTTTCTTCCATGGTGCAGCTCAGTGGGTTTGACTGCCAATCTTTAGGTTCATAGTGGAGTGCAAACCATTTGTGCTACCCAGGGGTCTATTGGTAATAACAACTAACATTTTTTGAGCACTTACTCTGTGCCGGGCACTGTTCTAAGCACTTTAAAAAATTTTTTATTCTGTGTAATGGGGTTATACTGTTTTTTGATGTTGCTGTCAAAGAGATATATTCTCAGCAAAGCATACCACAGTTCATCAGTTTCTGTATGTACACTTCAGTGTTGTAAGCACTTTTAAGGCGGTAACTCTTTTGATTCTCAGAGCAGCTCTCTTGGGAGAAACCGAGGAACAGAAAGGGTAAGTAACTTGCCCAAGGTCACCAGGTAGGAAGTGGAGGTGAAATTAAAGCATTTTGCTAAATGATTAGGGTAAGAGTGTGAGGTTGCTACTTCTTTCTGTTACCGGAATAAGGCTCTTGCCTCTCACTGGTCAAGAATGAGCAGGTAAGGCACGTAGAGTTTTCCACATAAGCAAAGCTTTATTGAAGAGGCTTGCAAGTGGAGACGAGGAGGGCCTAGAGCAACACATACCCCTGTCTCACAGAACAAAAGACAGGCCTGAGTTTTTCGAAGTTCTTGGGCAGGAAAAGATTCATGTTTATTCATAGACACAGGTGGGGATATGTTAACTAAGGTGCGTGCGCAGCAGCTTTCCAAGATGGCACCTGTCCCGGAGCCCTCTGGGATTCGTAGCAGGACTCATTATGGGGTGTTGCGCCTGTGCAGTCTCTCACTCCCTGGGTTCAATTCCCCAGCTGGGGCTGCAGCCCCTTACTGCCCCTGGTGGAAGGTCACACAGCAGTCACAGGTGGATGTTCTGTGCATGTTCCTGGGCCTGGTTTTCCCCAGCTGTTTCTGAAAGGCAACTTTAAAGATACACTGACCCATTGTTCTGGGGAATGGGCCCTGGCCCATTTCTTGTTGCTTTGTTTACAGATTTTGGGGCCCCTCTGTTCTCTGTCTTACTAAGTTTCTAGGTTCCACACTCAACTCCCTATTACCTCCCTTATAGTATAGCTTATTTCTCTTTTACTTGCTTCTCCTTTAACCACACCAGTCTCTTTGCTAGTTCTCAAACAGCTACCCTCTAATCTCAGGGCCTTTGGTCCCTGTCTTAAGAGGTGTCAAAATTTAATGCATAAATCTAATAACATCTGTTCATGTGATGTGGTTATGATAGACTGAAAATGCCTACAGGTGGAGCTCACAGTTTTGGGGGCTGCCTCTCCAGTTGCTAGCTAAAGAACGTCCAGGTGTCCCTGAGTTGTCTTGGCTGTGAAGTGTTTCCGTGGGGCAGTGGGCAGGTCACTTGGTGTGCAGTAAAGGTCTGGAGTCGGGACCGTGACTCTGCTGCTGACCAGCTCTGTGGTTCTGGACAAGTCATTGACTTTGGTGGGCCTTAGCTTCCTTATCTATAAATGAAAATACTGCCTGATGTTTACACGCCAACACATGTTTCAATTACACAAAAAATTGTAGGTATTTTCAATTTTTTTTCCAAAAATTTTTGAAAGCCACTTTCTATTAGTAGAGGAAATAAGATTCAGTTGCAGTCTTTGTAACGAAAAAGTATACTCCATCATCATCATGTTCGAAGTCATTCTTCTGTTTTAAAACTCAGTATAGCTGTATTTCCTTCCTATGGCCGAACACTCCATAATACTATTTTTTGGTAGTTCATGTGACCAATTTGTTCATTCAGCTGTTTATATTTATATATATTTGCCACATGCTACTCTTATTAACAAAGTTCAGACAAAAAGAGTGTGTCACATAGCTCACTGCATGCATGAGCAGATTATAAAAATGTGCATCTTCTTTTTAATTATAGTTAGGAGTTGATTGATACTTTTAATTTTAACAAACATTCATGTATCAATCTAATGAAAGTTGTTGCCCACGTTTTCTTCTTTCCTTAGCAAGCATTTTGGGCCCGCATCTCATATTTTTGTACTGGTTCACTACAAGCAACTTCAGGGAGGTCTTTTAAAATGAAAGAGTAAAAAAAAATCATGGTTCTGGGCACTTAAAAAAAAAAAAAAAAACCGAACAGTTGCCATGGAGTTGATTTCGACTTATGGTAACAGAGTAGACCTGTGCTCCATAGAATTTTCAATGGCTGATTTTCTGAGGTAGATTGCCAGGCCTTTCTTCCTAGTCTGTCTTTGTCTGGAAGTGCCACTGAAACCTCTTTGATGTCGCAGCAACACGCAAGCCGCCACTGACAGATGGGTGGTAGCTGCGCATGAAGTATATCAGCTGGGAATTAAAACTGAGTCCCCTTGCACAAAAGGCAAGAATTCTACCACTGTACCACCACTGCCCCCTTGAATTATAAATAGCCGTCGTTTGAGTCACTGAATATTTAAAATGAAAAATCAGTTGCCCAAGGTCAGGAGGGAGACTGAAGGATAGCTGCCCCTTTGGTTCTGCTGTTTCCTGTAAAGCTGTATTCTTTAGTGCTCTTTGGCTAATGTGGTATAATTAGTGTATGCTGTACACCCATGTTTGTATGTACGTGTATGTACAATGGGAAAGCAGGAGGGAACTAAAGATAGAGTATTCTCCTTCACAATGAGCTGACCTGGCTCCCAACGTTGTTTGCTCATCAACTTCCTAAAAGGCCCCCACTCCCAAAGAGTGTGAAGAAGCCAGCTCCTGTAGGTGGGGGGTTGGCGGGGCAGGGGTGAGGGATGGCCATAACGGCAACACAGTCAGAATGGGATGGTAGCTGGTATTTTATAGTTGGATGCAAATAGACCCTGTTCTGGAGTGAATTTGAGTGTTGACATGACAGTTCTCTCACCAAAGTGAAGTGGAGAATTTCAGCTATTTCCCGCAAGAGAGAAGCATGATTTGTTATTGAGGCTATTTGCATGCAGACACTCATTAAGTGCTTCTGTATGAAGAATGTGTGAGAATTATTTCTGTGGAATATGTTTCTAGTTCATTAAAAAAAAAGGCTTTTTAGGGGAAGAGAACTGTTAAGAGTTATTTCAGATTGTTACTTGAGGTGATAGAAGCTTGGTTAAAAAAAAAAAAGTGGGGCAGGTCAGGGTCAACCAGAAAGTGTGTCCCCAGATGCACATGGTACATAATGGACTCCAAATTCTTTTCCACCTGATTTGCCCAGTTCTTAAGCTATCATCTCCCCCACTCTGACTCTGTTCTCATTGGCACTAGTGCCTCTAAAGGTTAGGACATTTAAGCCTTCATGATAGGATCTTGGAACTGAATTGAGCCTCAGAGGTCACCTAAGCTAGGGTGAGCCCGAACCACTATCTGCATCTTGCCCCAGTCTCAGGCTGTTTGGTGACTTTGTGCTATGAATGAATTAATGGATTTTATTATGTATATATTATTATATATTATGTATATATTATTATTAGGCACTGGGTATATTATTATAAAGGAGCCCTGGTGCGCAGTGTTTAAAGCGATCTACTGCTAACTGGAAGGTCGATGTTTTGAAACCACCAGGAGCTCAATGGGAGGAAGGTGTGGCAGTCTGCTTTCGTAGAGATTTACAGCCTTGGAAACCCTATGGGGTCGCTATGAGTCGGAATCAACTCGATGGCAGTGGGTTTTTGGGATACTATTATATATTTTAGAGGAAGGGAGCTTGTGAGCCCCTGAAGAAGGATTTTATTTCACATTTCTTTTGCAAAAAGAACACTTTGTAGCATCATAGTATGTTCCAACAACCTGCTTAATTGGGCTTGACAGTTGGGTTTTGGTTCTTAAACAGTTTTGTAACCCTTCTAATTAAAATCCAGTGTATGGTGTTATGTGTCTTAGATTGATGGCTGTGACTCACGGGGTTGCGATGGACTAATTAATTTTCAACCCTTAATGAATTCTAACTCTCTTCACCTCTGCTTTCCTCACTATGGAAGTCATTGAGGTACAGACAGCAAGCATTTAATGTGCTGTGAAAATGCATCTCAATTGAAGAAGATTCCTTTATTACCATCCAATTGGACAGGTAAATTGCTTCTGCTCTGTTCAGTAAAGCTCATGATGAAAGCTTGAATTTGAGATTTCTTTTAAGTGCCAGATCTTCCCTGGTGTCTTGGTCATCTAGTGCTGCTATAACAGAAATGCCACAAGTGGATGGGTTTAAGAAAGAGAAATTTATTTCTTCACAGTAAAGTAGGCTAAAAGTACAAATTCAGGGTGTCAGCTCTAGGGGAAGGCTTTCTCTCTGTTGGCCGTCTCATCAATCTTTCCCTGGATTAGGAGCTTCTCCATGCAGGGACCTCAGGTCCAAAGGACATGCTCTGCTCCTGGCACTGCTTTCTTGGAAGTATGAGGCCCCCCAACTCTCTGCTTGCTTCCCTTTCATCTCTTGTAAGATGATGGGTGGTGCAGGCCACACCCCAGGGAAACTCACTTCATACTGAATCAGGAATGTGACCTTAGTAAGAGTTTTACAATCCCACCCTAATCCCCTTTTACATAAAATTACAATCACAGACTTGAGGATAATTACACAATACTGGGAATCATGGCCCAGCCAAATTGATATATACATTTTTGGGGGGACATAATTCAATCCATGAGATTCCACCCTTTGGCCCCCCCAATCACATCCGTGCAACATGCAAAACATGTTCATCCCATCATATCATAGCAAAAGTCTTAACTCCGAGTCCAAAATCCAAAAATTCTTCTTCATCTGTGAAATCTAGAATACAAGTTATCTGCTTCCAAAGGTACAATGGCAGAACAGGCACAAGCTAGACATTTCCATTACAAATGGGAGAAACTGGAGGAAAAGAAGGGATAACAGGCACCAAGCAAGTGAGTAGAACACATTACATTAGTCTCAAAGCTTTGAAAATAATCCTCTATTCTCTGAGACAATTTATACAATAATCCTGCCCTCCAGCCTCTAGGTATTGGCCACACTCTCCAGATTCTGAGTGGAGGCCCCTTGGCCCTGGGCTTCAGCTCCACCTTCCAGGCCCACTGAGACAGCAACTCTGCTCCCTCAGCTTTAGGTTGCACCATTCTCCTAGTTCGTCTGAGTGTCGGCTCCACCCTTAGAAATACCTGAGGCCACGGCTCCACCCTTTGAAACCCCAGAGGTCCTGGCCATACATACCTTTTGAGACTGAGGCAGCTCGGCTTGTGTTCCTTGTCTCTTCAGCTTCTGTTTCCAGTGGTCTCTTGGCCCTCAGGCCTCATGCCCACATCTGCCCTGCTGGAACAAGTGTTCCAAAGCTCTGCAGCTCCACCGATAAGTGCCTGGAGGCAGCCCGCTCCACAAGGAAGCCTCCTGCGCACAGGCACTCAGCTCTCTCTTGCTCAGTGTGTCAGCTCCAGCACTGACTGGCGCTAGTCTTCTGGTTCTGCTGCTGTGGGTTCTCTGCTGCTGCTGCATCTTTGCCCCTGCAGGTTCTCTGCTGCTGCTGCTGGTCCTCTGCCACTGCCACTCCTCTATTCATTCACAGCTTCAAACCCGCTTCCACATTTTAGCAGGAACATTCAGAACTTGGATGAATTTAGAACTTTGTAACTCAGTGAAACTATTTTTTTTTTAAAAACTCCAACAAAGAATGTAAGAAACTTCAAGTTTATTAAAAAAAATATATACATATATATATCTCATGGAGGAATCAACCTGAAAAATTACCAAAGCTTCAGAGTCATACTTGTAGAGAAGTAGGTTTGTGTATGGCTTTGGAGACTTGGTGGTGCAGTGGTTAAGTGGCCGTCTGCTAGCCTAAAGGCCATCAGAACAAATCTCCCGGCAACTCCTTGGAAACCCTATGAGGCAGTTCTACTCTGTCCTGTAGGGTTGCTATGAGTTGGAATTGACTCGATGGCAATGGGTTTGGTTTTTGGTAGTATGCTTTAAATCCATTTTATTTTGTAGAGTGAGAAAAAAAAAAGTTTTATGAAGAAATTCTATGCCTCACATTAGAAATGCTTTGATACACTGGAAAATTTACCATTAATCCTTGTATTGGAAGCCCTTATGGGGATCACTGTCCTTTTGCATATGTAATCATAGCCCTGAATGGAGTGGGGGATGGTATTGGGGTTGGGGAAGAAGCAAGTCACAAGACAGCGGCCTGCTTAGAAAAGTGGGGAGGGACATAATTGCCCCTCCGCCCCCCTCCCTGATGCCGTTCTGCCATTTTGGCTCATTACAACTGTGTGCCTACTGGAAACTTCTGCCCCTTGTTTTAATCTCCTGTGGAAACGACTGAACCATCCTGTTTCCTTTTGTGATTGTCACTTTATTTGAATACTGGATGGGGACTAAGGTACCCTGGTGGTATAATGGTTAAGAGCTACAGCTGCTAACCGAAAGGTTGGCAGTTTGAATCCACCAGGCGCTCCTTGGAAACCGTATGGGGAAGTTCTACTCTGTCCCATACGGTTGCTATGAGTTGGAATCGGCTCGACAGCAACGAGTTTGGTTTTGGTTTTGGTTTGGGGGCCAGGGTGGAGGTCTGTGTCTTTGGGGTAGGAAATTGGGGCAAGGGCCTATGTGGTAAGTTAAGTTGTTGGCGAGCAAGGCAGTGTATTTTTATCTGCTCCAGGGTTTCCCTCTTGACGGTAGCTAGGAATATTGTTGCTTTGCATACACAAAAAAACAAATGAAAAGCCAGTTATTTATCCACTTAGGCCATGAGGTTTAACATGACTACATTTACACGCCTAGCCTGTGTGTCAGATTACTGGGATGTGGCAAGAGGAATCACATCTGCATATTAGTATCATTTTGGATGTGCACAGTATTTTTCATATTAACTGTACCACGGGGAAATGTTTTCTGATGCCTTCTGCTATTTGTTATCAAATTAATCTCCAAGTGGCTGCATGCAACATTGCACATGTGAACTCTCACCAGTATAGTTCCAAAAAAGAGAAAAAACGAACCCGTTGCCGTGGAGTCGATTCCCACACATAGCAACCCTATAGGACAGAGTGGAACTGCCCTATAGGGTTTCCAAGGCTGTAATCTTTACAAAAACAGACTGCCACATCTTTCTCCCATGGAGCAGCTGATGGGTTCAAATTGCCAACCGTTTGGGTTAGCAGCTGAGTGTTTAGCTACCGCACCACCAGGACTACTCCATGATGGTTAGTGCTTCATTATTCACATGTGTAGCCAGATGGAAATGTAATTGGCTGACATGAATGTCACCCTTACATTTCTGGTTCTAGAAAGGCTATACCAGTACAGTGGAAGCATTAACATGGACAAATGCTCTGATGTTCCATTAGGTGGGTATGTCTAGGTTCTCCTATTTGGCTTTGGTGAGAGACTCATGGTTTTGAAATGGGACAAATCCAGAACACGAAATACTGTGAACAGCCTATTTAAAAAAAAAAAAAAAAGTTGCCATCAAGTTGATTCTAACTCACAGCAACCCAATAGGGCAGACTAGAACTGCCCCCTCATAGGGTTTCCAAGGAGCAGCTAGTAGATTCAAACTGCTGATCTTTTGGTTAGCAGCTGACCTCTTAACCATTGTGACACCAGGGCTGCTTTTCTTACTTATGATGGGAGTAAGTATCCAGTGGGCACACAGGCTCACAGTGGCAGGCGGGGGAAAGCTGAGGAAATGGCCACGATGATGTGGTTGTGGCATGAGTCTCCAGAAGCCAGCGGCAGGAGACTGGAAGTAGAAGGCGAGAGGCCATAACTGTGCCTCTCTGCTCAGCTCTATGACCATTCCTCTCTGCTTCCTCTCCGTCTGGCTCTATGACCATTCGTCTCTGCTCCCTCTCTGTCCGACTCTATGACCATTCCTCTCTGCTCCCTCTCTGTCCAGCTCTATGACCATTCCTCTCTGCTCCCTCTCTGTCTGGCTCTATGACCATTCCTCTCTGCTCCCTCTCTGTCTGGCTCCATGCCTCCTACTGTGGCAGCTCTGTAGTAACTCATTTTGCTAAGCAGTGCCTCTCACAGGGCTCCAGCTGGACTCTGGGATGCTGTCTCCTCCTTGTGCCCCTCCAGCCCCAGGAATGGAATTGGCTTCCAACTTTTGTGTGGTTCGGGGTACCTCACCATCCCAGTTGTGCTCCCTAACCCTGCAACTTAAAGGCTCTTCATCTGAGCCATCTAGGGTGAGTTGTCTTCTCTGCTAGGACGCTGGCTGATACACAGGATTCTTGAGGGAAGGAGAAGCACCACTCAGAAGAGAGGTGATGTGTCCCAGAGAGAAAGGACACAGATTTTGTCTCCCAAGAGGCGATGAATGAGAGTCCTTGCCGTACATGTCTTTGAGAATGTGTGTATAATGAGTGTGCATGTGTATTATCTCTCTATTGCTGAAAGTGTAGAGGACTTGAAGCACTTACTGATGAAGATCAGAGACCATGGCCTTCAGTATGGATTACACCTCAACATAAAGAAAACAAAAATTCTCTCAACTGGACCAATAAGCAACGTCATGATAAATGGGGGAAATATTAAAATTGACACCCCATGGAAGCAGCAGTCAAGAAACCAAACAACGTATTGCACTGCGCAAACCCAAAACCCAGTGCTGTTGAGTCAATTCTGACTCATACCCAATAAGACAGCGTAGAGCTGCCCCATAGGGTTTCCAAGGCTGTAAATCTTTATGGAAGCAGACTGTCACATCTTTCTCCCATGGAGTGGCTGGTGGGTTTGACCTTTTGGTTAGTAGTCAAGAGCTTTAACTACTACACCACCAGGGCTCCTTGCATTGGGCAGATCTGCTGCAAAAGACCTCTTTGTCACCTTGAGGACTGAAGTGCGCCTGACATAAGCCATGCCATTTTCAATCACCTCTTATATATGCAACAGCTGAACAATGAATAAGGAAGACAGAAGGAGACTTGATGCATCTGAATTATGGTGTTGGTGAAGAATATTGAATATACCATGGATTGCCAGAAGAACAAATAAATCTGTCTTGGAGGAAGTACAGCCAGAATGCTCCTTAGAAGCGAGGATGGCAAGACTTTGTCTGGAAAAAGAGGAAGACTCTCATCGAGCTGAATTGACACGGTGGCTGCAACAATGGGCTCAGACATAGCAACAATTGTGAGAATGGCCCAGGACTGGGCAGTTTTTTGTTCTCTTGTATGTAGGGTCGCTATGAGTCGGAACCAACTCTATGGTGCTTAACAACCTATTTATCTATCACCTATCTATCCATCTGCCTGTCTGTCTGTCTGTCTATTTAGCTAGCTAGTTATCTAACTAGCTACCTGTCTCTAGAGTGCATTTGTGGTTCAGTCAGTTGTAGAATTCTCGCCTTCCATGTGGGAGAACAGGTTCAATTCTCAGCCAACGCATCTCATGCACAGCTACCACCCTTCTATCAGTGGAGGCTTGGGTGTTGGTATGATGCTGAAAAGATATGAGCAGAGCTTTAGGACTAAGACAGACTAGGAAGAAAGGCCTGGAGATCCCCTGAAAATCAGCCAGTGAAAACCCTATGGATCACAGTGGTCCAATCTTCAACCTATTATGAGGATGGTGTAGGACTGAGCAGCATTTCGTTTTGTTGAACATCGGGTCACCATGAGTTGGAGCTGACTCGATGGCAGCTAATAACAACATCTATATCTATCTACCTGTCGATCAAATCTCTTAATAAATGCTCAAGAAACAGCAGCTGTCTTCTTAAGTGCAGGGAATAACCTATTGGGTGGCTGTTTTGTGGCTGCCTCTTTCTTAGCCTAGCACTGGGGTGAGGCTGGGGGAGGAGGGGTTTACAAGTAGATGTAAGACAGCTGCAGGCCGTGGGAAGCTTCTAGTCAAGAGGAATCAGAACATGCAAACAGTAGCTTGGGTGGGATGTGATAATGCATAGATAAAGGTGTTTATGAGGTTTCCAAAGAGTTGGCTGTGTAGCATGCTGACAGGGAGTAAATATTAGTAACTTTGTTCAATGATATTTTGAATTCAGAGGGTTAAAGGGTTGTCCCCACATCCCATCCCCAGATTGTGCTGATAGCAGGGGAAGGAAGTAACCTTTGTGCTTCAGACCAGTGGAGGTGGGTTTTTTTTGGAAGGGGCAAGGTTGGCCTTTTCTGTTTGGGACTTGAAAATGTTTGTAGATGCATTAGGCTTTGAGAAAGGCGGAATCCCTGCTGGCCCTGAAACCCTCAGCTTTGTATGCAGTGAGGCTCTGGAGATGACAGACTATTATCTGCCTTTCCCGCTGGTTCTTTGTGTGGGAGACTTTTCTTTCCTCAAAAGCAAACTTTGACCTGTGAACGGCATTCTGTCCAACTGGTAAAGAGGCCTGCTGGGCCATTTTCTTCAAGGTTAGAATTCTTACTGCCACCTAATGGGTGGCCCTTTTATATTGGGAGAACTTATTTTGCAAGCTAAAATTAGGCCCATGCTCAGTCAAGCCCTTGTAACTGGGGGCACAGCTTTCCCAAAACATGACTACAAAAGGCTCTATTGGCATTTTCATTTTTCCCCATTTAAAGCTTAGTGAGAAATGTAATGCAGCAGGCTCTTATGAGGACTAAAACCACTTTGTAGAATTTCACAGGCAGGTCATAATTTGCAACCTAATTTTTTGTGTCTTTCTCCCTAAAGTCCCCAAGAGTTTTCAGAATCCTCATACCCCTTCTAGTCTTCCACTGGGCCCCCTCCCCCTGCTAGCAAGTCACGTGTGTGCCCCTTCTTTGTGGGCTTGCCAGTGGACTGTAGAAACCAGTCACTGCTCTACACCTGTAAATTCGCATGGTTCCTTTAGTTTCTTCCACTAACTCTTCCATCTTTGCCCACCTCTTGACACAGGCATTCCCCATCTTCCTTCCTCATCCTTCTCTTCCCAGAAAATGCCTCCCCTTCCACATCCATCAGTCCTCCTCTCTGTTGGACAAGTCACACGAGGCCCTCGTGACTCTCCCGGGTCTCAGTCTGACTTGCTTGGAGACTTGGAGACTTGCCTCCCCCTCAGTGTTGTTGTTGTTAGTTGTTGTCAAGTCAGCTTCGATTCATGGCAACCACATGTACGCCAGTACATACAACAGAAAGGTTGCCCGGTCTTGCGCCATCTTCATGATCACTGATTTACTTGAGTCCACTGTTGTGGCCACTGTGTGTTCTGAGTTTCTTCCAACTTAGAGGACTCATCTTTCAGCACTGTATTGGGCAATATTCTGTTGTGATCCATAGACTGTTGTGTTTTTGTTGGCTAATTTTCAGAAGTAGATCACCAGGTCCTTCTTCCTAGTCTGTCTTAGTCTGGAAGCTCTGCAAAACTTGTCACTATGGGTGACCCTAATGGTATTTGAAATACTGGTGGCATATCTTCCAGCATCATAGCAACACAGAAGCTAGCACAATAAAACATACTGCCAGATGGATGGTAACCCCTAAACATGCCTTGTTTATACTTAGGATGTTCTCCCATCCTGGAGAGAATCGAGTGTCACCCTCTCTTGCTCATCTATTGAAATCCCATCTATCTTAAAGTTGAACTAGGCTCGTCTATGAAGTCTTTTGTGTTCTCTCCCAACCACACCAGACCTCCTGTGCTGCTGTAGCTAAGTTGTTATGACTCCTTGGGGAGGGGACAATCCCTCCGTATGATGGAGTCATTTCTCCCAGGAAGGTGACGTGGAGGTAGGAAAATGTCTGAGAACACTGCATATGTGCCTGTCTCCCGTATAAACCAGGAGCCAGGGGTAGAGATTGTTCTGTTCACCTCTGTGCCTGCACCCTGCACTCATAGGAAGTGTGTGAGTGGAATGAAGGCATGTGTGACCATGATCAGGACATCGTCTGACAAAGCAAGGTGAAATCTTTGATGTGGGAAAAACAGGTGAAATTGTGCTCTACAGATTAGTAAGTAAGCACAAGTAAAGCTGTGCATACCTTGCTTACTGGGGTAATCTGTCCCCGCTGACAACAGCGGGCTCTCACTTCTCAGCCCCAGCTCACTGCTGAGCAGAGGCGGGGGTGGGAAGGGGTGAGGGCAGCCTTGGCCGTGGTTCAGAAGGATTTGCTTCCAGAACTGCTTACCAGCTCCCACTTTTACAGATGAAAATTCAAGGCCAAGCATCTTTATGAAGTTATCCCTAGCTATCAGTACTCATGTTTTATGGTGATTTCCTTCCTTTTGATTCTTTCCCCTCGCAGCTATGCTGAAGAAAAATTCAACAAGGCCAAGCAGTTTCTGACTCCCCGCTTCCCTCCCCTCCATGTGGCCTACCATTGTGCAGGCCCAGGCCCCCCACACTGGGCTCTCCTTTCCCCCAGGATCCCCACAGGCCTGGGTTGGCCTTGCTTGGCTAGCCCTTGGAGACCTTTGTGCCTATTAGAAAAGACCTCTTTTCCTCTGTGTGAATTCCTAGGTAAGTCCAAATGGTTAATGCATCCGGCTCTTAACCGAAAGTTTGGTGGTTCGAGCCCACTCGGAAGTACCTCTGAAAAAAGCCTGGTGATCTACTTACAAAAAAATCAGCCATTGAGAACCATGTGGAGCACAGTTGTACTCAGACACACATGGGGTTGCGGTGAGTCGGAGTTGACTCAGTGGCAACTGGTATGGTATATTCTTTTGCGTGGACCTAGCCCCTCGCCGTTGTGCTCAGACCAGCAAGTGGAGTGGATCACTTGGCTGGGAGTCCTTGGGCAGTGCACAGCCTGAGCAACTTTATGGGGGGAGGGGAACGGGCTTTGCGTCCTACTAAGCTGCTCTGCAAGGAGCCCAGGTGTTGCAGTGGTTAAGCACTCAGCTGCTAACCAAAAGGTCAGTGGTTCTAACCCACTAGCCTCTCTGTGGGAGAAAGATGTGGCAGTCTGCTCTCAGAAAGATTTAAAGCTTTGGAAACCCTATGGGGGCAGTTCTACTCTGTCCTATAAACCAAAAACAAAAAACAAACCCACTGCCATCGAGTCGATTCTGACTCATAATGACCTCTGTCCTGTAGGGTCACTAAAAGTCAGAATCGACTGGATGGAATGGGTTTATGGGTAAAGTGTCCTGCAGTCTGTTCTCTTCTTGCAGCCTGGAAACCTGTAAGCACAAAGGATCCTGTTAATGAGTTAATGCTCCCATTTGGTCTTCGGATAGTTTCTTAATCCAGTGGGTGTTTTCTTGGTGCAAATTTGAAGAAGACCAAAAGGCCCTGACAAGTACTAAATAATTTTGGGGAAAGTGACATTTGAACAGACCTTCTTAGATTTTTAGCATAGCCGGGGCCCTGCCTCTGTTTTGCTGTCTTAATGTTTGGTCTTTTTTTTCTGTAGATAATACAATTTGCAGCTCTTATTTTCATTGCATATTCATTCACTCCGTCCCCTAAGTTATCAGGTTTTCACTCTTCACTGTTTGCTAATGTGCACTTTAATTCTCACTCCTAATTGCTGTCTGCATTTATCAGTGTTTTAGGAGTCATTTCTAAGATTTTACTCTAACCCCTTAGAAAAGTAATTAAAAATACAAACTGCTGGGTGGTAGTCAGAGGCACTGAAACACAGCCAGAGCAATAGATGATAGCCACCTGGGCAAGTCTCGAAGCTTACCCGAAGGGCCTGTAACTCCCTGGGGTTTAGCAACGGAGGCAGAGCTGCAACTGGCATCCCAAGGATAACGGCCAAATGACAGCCACAAGGCGCTTTAAATTTTGCAGAATAAAAGGGCCCAAAGCCTGAAGACAGCCAAATAAACAAACTAAAAATCTCTATCAAAAATGCGTGGGAACCAGAATCCTCTGGTTAATTGAATTATGTTTTCAATTTCATTTTCTCACCTTTATATACCGTGATGCTTATTGAACACTAAAACACAGAGCTCTTGGAATCCATTTTTCTGCACACCATCAAGAACTGTGGATCGGCCTTCATTTGTTTAGACCAGAGTTTCTCAGTTGACATGGGGGTGGATCATTCTTTGTTGTGGGGACTGTCCTGGGCATCGTAGGATGTTTAGCAGCATCCCTGGCCTCTACCTACTAGATGCCAGTCATGTACACTCCCTGTCCCTAGCTGTGACATCAAACATGTCTCCAGAAATTGACAAATGTCCCCTAGAGGTGGGTGGGGACAAAAGCATCCCCAGTTGAGAAGCACTGGTTTACACCTTTGTGATAAACCTTAAATGTCATCTTCTAGACTGAGCCCCTTCTATCCACCAGTTTTTTTTATTTGACATGTATTTTACATTAGGATATGCAAAAAATTCTTGTCTTTTGAGTTTTTACAGTGCTGGATTACACAAAACGTGAGTCCATTATGCAGAGAAATGTCTGTGTGCAGGTACATTTGTGGATCACTTTGTGTGGTATAATAATGATAACATGCTGGGAAGCCTGCATCTCTGCCTCCTCAGGCCATATCCATAGCCCCTTCGTTTTCCTTGAGGCTGCAGACACACAGCCTGCTGAGGAGCTATTCAAGCTGTGGAAGGCCCCGTGGTGCTCAGCTCAGCAGGCCCTGCTATGGGGCCTGGAAGTCTTGGGCATGTTGAATCTTTGTAGGTTTCACACTGGGTTGTACTTCTGGGTAACTGCTTACATTTAAAAGGGGATGCATATAAATAGCATCTAAGTGTCATATGACATCTCCTCCAGAGCTGCAGTCATTTTTATTAGTTCTCTAATTTGGGGAATATTGGCTCTTTGCAGTGCTGCACAGACTTCCTTGCACAGGTCATGAAGAAGAATTCATTTGAGTTCGTTAAGCACTTAAGTGTATGTAATAAGCATAAGGTCTTCTGAGCTCTGAGAGGCTGACATGGTAGGACATCAAGATGCATTAAAGTCAGGGGGTGGAGGATTCTGGCCTTGGCCTTTACACCTGTTGATAATGGGGCCCAGTCAAGTTGCTTCCCTCTCTGGACTCCAGTGCCTTTTCTGTTAAATAAAGATGTTGGAACTACATAGACCGTCTCTATGGACCCTTCCAGCTTTAAGAGGAAATGTGTGATTTTAATTAAAGTGATAATGAGCTTGATCTTTTAAAATACAATTAAGCTTAGCTGGAGAGTTATTTTTTCTATGTGGAGGGAGAGTGGTAGAATATTAAAAATTATATTTATTCCATCAGTGAAACTTTCAAGCAGTGGATGTAATTACTGTTGCCATGGAGAATTTTGGTGGATTGAGAACCACAGCTGTCTCTGCATCTACTTCTACTCCGTAGTGGACTGACATCTTTGGAAGACACTTGTATGTGTGCCTGGTACCCGAGGGTGGGAGTGAATACCTCTTCTCTCTCTGAGAATCTGGAGACCTGGCTGCTAGTTCTAGCTTTGCCATGTGATTTTGAGCAAATCATTTCACCTCTCAGAGCTTAGTTCTTGTGCCAATGTGAGGAATTAAATTTTGGTCCTGTGCAGAAAAAGTTCACATAGCAGGCCTGAGGCCACCATCCTTAGGAAGTCCTGATTGCAAGATGGGCCCTTGGCGGATGTCTTAGGCTGGGTTCTCTGGAGAAGCAAAACCAGTAAAATGTATACATTTCTATATAGAGAGATTTATATCAAGGAAATGGCTCATGCAGTTGTAGAGGCTAGAAAGTCCCAAGTCTGCAGGTCAGGCTGTGGAGCCTTCTGATTCATGTAGCCACAGGGGCTGGCAAACCCAAGATTGGCAGGTCAGAAAGCAGGGCTTTTGGTCACAGGCTGTGAAGACCAACGATTCCCAAGATCAGTAGGCAAGTCTGCAGGTAAGCTGCTAGCTCAAGTCCAAAGAACTGGAGGCCAGACAAACAGGAGCCAGCTGTAAGATCCAGAGCGAGCAAAAGCTGGTGAGCCTTGCCAGAAAGTCCACTTATGTTTGATGTAGGCCACACCCCTAAGGAAACTCCCTTTCAACTGATTGGCTACTCACAGCAGATCCCATCATGGAAGTGATCATATTATTTCAAATCTCATCGTGGAAGTGATCACAGCATCATACGACTGCAAAACTACATTATAACTACCAAACCTCTAATTGTAGGTACAATTCTTCGGATTTTCTTTTCCTGTCTTAAAATTACTTCAATGCCTTAGGCTTTTTAAACTTAACTTGGTGGTAAGAAAAAGGTCATGGCAGGGGTGGTGTGGTGAGGTTTCAGGAATTGTCCTGTTCTGTTGTCGGACCATGGCCAAGTTGGCCGCTAGATGTGTGCTTCTCATTGAAAGAAAACGAATACAAGTCAGAAAGGATTGATAAAAAGTGAGAAAGTAACTGGGCAATACTATTTCAGCCATTATTCTATTGACTTGTGTCCCCCCAAAGTAAGTGTTGTAAATCCTAACCCCTAGACATGTGTATGTAATCCCATTCAGAACAGGATTTCCTTTGTTATGTTAATGAGGCCATATTAATGTAGGGTATGTCTTAAACCAAATGCCTTTGAGATATAAAAGGAGCAGATTAGACACGGAAGCAAGCAGCAGATGGAGGAAGATAGGTGCTACACCATGCGAAGATCACCAAGGAATCTAGGAGCAGAAGCTAAAAAGGGACAAAGGCCTTCTCTCAGAGCCAAATGAGAGAGAAAACCTTCCCCTAGAGCTTGCACCCTGAATTCAGACTTCTAGCCTCCTAAACTGAAAAAATTAATTTCTGTTTGTTAAAACAATCCCTTGTGGTATTTCTGTTAAGGCAGCACTGGGAAACAAAGACACTGTATTTTACATATCAGCGTGTTCTTCTATGTTGCTAAATTGGTTGTAAGTGGATTTTTCAGAAGGAGTTTATTGTTTAAAGAAATCCTAGCATGAGTTGGTTCCTAATTTATCCTGGGGGTGGGACCAGCCTAGCTGGGGAAGTAGTGTGAGCCTTGGCATTGAGTATTCTAATTGAATGAGACATACTTGTGGTGTTGCAGTCACGAGTGTGCTACTTACAAGCGATAGAAACACCACATGTTAGCTTAAGCAAAATAAATGAGGATGTATTACAGAACATAACTGGCTGGATCCATGGGCTCAGATGATGTCAGAATTTTGTTTCTCTCCTTTCCTCCTTTCTTCTGTGTCAGCTTCATTTTCAGGCCAGCTCTCCCATGCGGTGGCCTTGAATTTTCCCAGAAGGGTCCTTAACCCTTATCCTTTCAGGAAGAGAAAAAACCTTTTTCTGTCCCACCATTTATCTCAGGCTCTGAAAAAGGATTCTGATTGTCCCATCACCATGTCCAGGGGATGGGAAGCTCTCAGCACTCTGGTCACATGTCTTTCAATGGAGGAAGCAGAATGAACAAAATGTCTAGCATATGTATGTATGTGGATCCCAGGAAAAGGCTGCACAGCATCCACAGAGTTGAGTGCTGAGGGTCCCCTTTGAGTGGTGGTAGATAATGGATGTCTCTGAGGACCATCTCTGAGTATGGAAAACAAATATATGGACTTATTTTTCCTAGCACAAAGCAATAACTGGACTAGTGACTTTATCTGGGCCAGGGACTGGGAGTACGATAGTGAATAGGACACTAACCCTACTTCCAAAGAATGGACGTGGTGTGAAGGATGTAGTGTGTGGTGGGTAGGGAGTCTTCATTTATATGTGTTTTGCAAGCTTACTTTTTAATTAAATCTTTGACAGAACCCTAACTCTTAAGAGAGATGAGAAGGAACCTGCTCTGTTTGAAATGAGATCGGGTGGTATGGGTGGTATGGCCCTTAAAGGCTTAAACCTACAAGGCCTAAGGAACTCATGTTGAATAACCTGACGTAGATGGGCCAACAGCAGAGTTTGGAAACGTTTAATTTACTGTCCTTTTACCTAGTTATGAGTTATTCATCAGTGTTGAAAGGAAATAAAGCTCATCCTTTCAGGGAAGAATTATTGTCATAGGGCCAAGAAAAACCATGACTCCTTATTTTCTTTTGGGGCATCAACGCTGATTCATCTCTGACTTATAACTTAATATCACTGGGAAATTGTCCTGGTTCATGTAAAACACCAACAATGCAGCTCTCCATCTATAAAATCCTATTAGCACTCAGTCCAGGCTATTTGTATCAGAGTAAGCAGCTGCACTGTGGGTTTTTGGCCTAGTGATATCATGGGGTGTCTATAATTTCACATTTGAGGGTTTTTCCATATTTGCTCTTGTGACTGATTCTCCAGGCCTCCCTTGTGAAGTTGCATTGGTTGGTCGATGGATCTGATAACTCTTTTCCTTGCTGTTGTATCCTCCTCACTTTAGATAGCTCACAAGTCAAATGCAAATTTAGAAACCAGACTTAAGGGTTCTTTGCTTTAGTCTTGTTTCTACCTCTGTGTAGGTTATAAAGAAATGAAAGCCATCAATACTTAATTGACATAATAGACCTGAGCACCCCCACATATATTAGTCAATATAAGCTGTCAAACAAAGTGAGCCATGCTTATTGAATAAAAAAAATTTTTTTTTCAATTGAATAGGTTACCTTATTCTATAAATCTTATTTGATTTATACTTTTTCAGTGAGAAGAATGCTAAGGTTATACAATTAACTGCCTGAGATTTGATGGCATCCTTTAAAAAAGTAAGCAGGTAGGTTCTCAACCCCTAACATAGGAGACTACACAGCCAAGTGGAGACCTGATCCTTTTGTCCACTGCAAAATATGTTCTCTGACCTTTGTTACTACCCAATGAATGCCCAGGAGAGTTATATCATTGAAAATACTGCACTGTTCCTCTTCTTAATTCTCGCTTAAGCATCTACTCCAACTAGGAAAAAAAAAAAAAAAGGTTTTGTTGCAAATAGAAAAAGTTACTATCATGTGGAATTGAATTTTGGGAAATTCCTCACTCTTTATTTTAATTTTTTTGTCTGTGTGTTAACCAAAAGGTCAGCAGTTCAAATCCACCAGCTGCTCCTTGGAAACCCTATGGGGCAGTTGTACTCTGTCCTATAGGGTTGCTATGAGTTGGAATCAACTTGGTGGCAATGAGTTTGGTTTTTTGGTTTATATTGTCAAACAGTGAATCTTTGGTTATTTAACTGGAGAGTCTAAAATGCCCGCAACTTAAATCTCCATCAGCACAAGGCCATTGTGGCCAAACCCACTTGAAGTCTATTATGGCAAGCAGCTGTATAATAACTGAGGCACAGTGGCCATATTAAAAGGCTTCTTTCCTTAGTTGTGGTATGTGAACCTCTGTCCCTTCCTTGGAAATACATGCAGATACTTAAACAGTCAAAAAACCAAAGCACACAGAAGGATATGCAATGGAATAAAAGTATACTTCCAACCTTGCACCCCAGTCCCTTTTCTGAGGTAATCACCACAGTTTTATCTGCATGTTGTTGTTGTTAGGTGCCATCGAATCGATCCAACTCGTAGTGACCCTATGTACAACAGAACGAAACACTGCCGGGTCCTGCCTCATCCTCACAATCGCTGTTATGTTTAAGCCCATTGTTGCAGCCGCTGTGTCAATCCATCTTGTTGAGGGTCTTCCTCTTTTTCACTAACTCTCTGCTTTACTAAGCATGATTTCTTTCTCCAGGAACTAATCCTTCCTGATAACTTGTCCCAGTATGTGAAACATAGTCTCACCATCTTTGCTTCTAAGGAGCATTCTGACTGTACTTCCTCCAAGACAGATTTGTTCGTTCTTTTGGCAGTCCATGGTATGTTCGATATTCTTCACCAACACCACAATTCAAAGGCATCAATTCTTCTGTCTTCCTTATTCATTGTCCAGCTTTCGCATGCATATGAGAAAATTGAAAACACCAGGGCTTGGGTCAGGCGCACCTTAGTCTTCAAGGTGACATCCTTGCTTTTCAACACTTTAGAAAGGTCTCTTGCAGCAGAAAACCTCTTTGAAGTGTTATCTGCATATGTATGTGTTTTGTTTATTTGTGTATGTGTTTATTTCTGTACACATATACACACACACACACACACACGAGCTTTAGTAATCACTCTACTAATTCCCTTGCTTTTTTCACTTACTATATTTTGCCACATTACCAGCATATCTTTTTCAAGAGCTTAACAATACTTTTTAGTTTGGATGCACTGTAATTTATTAAATCACTCCCTTATTGATGGATGCCTGAGTTGTTGATATTTTGCTGTTATAATTCTATAATAAGCACTCTTGTATCTTTCTGCACCGGTGCCAGTGCAAATATATAGTACTTTTCTTGAAGGAAAACTGCTGGGTTCAAAGAACGTGGATCTCGTATTTTGACAAATACTTCCAAGCTGCTTTTCAAAAAGGTTGTCCCACTGACATTGAATGAAAGGCCTTGTTTCCTCAGACCATCATCAGCACTCAGCATTTAAAAAATCTTTTTTAGTTTTGCCATTCTAGTAGGTGAAGGTGGAATTGATTTCCGTTTTCTTTCCTTTATTCACTTTTGCGGTATTCGTATGTTTACTGCTGTTTTAAATTCTTTTCCTGAAATTGCCTGTTCACATTCTTTCTTTAGTTATATTTTAGGCCTTTTAAAAATTAATTTATAAGTATTCTTTTCAAAAACTGAAGTATTATAGGCATACGGAAGAATGCATGGATCGTAATTGTACAGCTGGGTGAATTTTCACAAAGTAAACCCATCCGCGTAACCACCACTTACACTCACTTATCTTCTTGAACCAGAGATGCCCTTCTCATCCTCCCTCAATCACTAATCCCTGTCCCAAAAGTAACCACTATCGTGAATTCTACCACCGTAGACTGCTTTTTCCGTTTGTGAACTTTATATAGAACCATACATAGATTATCTTTTCAATGAATGCTTTTGGGTTTGCCTTTCCACCTTAATGTTATTCGTTGAGAATCATACATGCATTGTGGGTAGATGTAGTTCATTTATTGTCATTGTTGTATCACGCGAATATACCACCAATTCATTTTTCCCCTCTACTGTTGATGAGTGTTTGGATTTTTTCCAGTTTTGACTATTATGGATAATGCTGTTATGAACATTCTTGTATCTTTTAGTATCCATACGTTTGCATTTTGGCTGGGTATAGATTTAGGAGTAGAATGCTGGGTCGTAGAGTATGATCAGCTTTTTCAGACACTGACGGTCCGTTTTCTCAAGTAATTGTACCAATTTACACTTCCACCAGCAGTTTTTGAGTGTTCCAGTTGTAGCACTCATTTGAAATTGTCAGTCCTTTTAGACATTCTGTGGGTGTGTAATGGTATCTCTTTGTGTTTTTAATTTTAATTCCCTGGTTACTAATGATGTCGAGCACACTTTCAAATACGTGTTGGTCATTTGTGTACCTTCTTTCATGACCAAAAACCAAATCAAACCCATTGCCATCGAGTCAATTCCGACTCTTAAGGACCCTGTAAGACAGAGTAAAACTGCCCCACATGGTTGCCAAGGAGCGGCTGGCGGATGTGAACTGCCAACCTTTTGGTTAGCAGCCGATCTCTTAGCCACTGCACCACCCGGCTCCCCTTCTTTCAGGGACTTTTTAAAAGTCTTTTGTCCATTTTCTTATTTGGTTATTTTTCTCTTATTGATTTGTTGGAGTTCTTTACATACTCTGGATACAAATTCCCTGGTAGTTTTACATATTTAAATATCTTTATCCACTCTGTGGCTTGCTGATTTGCTCTTCTTTGGGGACCTTTTAATGTAGTTCAACTTACTGATCTTTTCCTTGATAATGAATGCTTTCATGTTCTGTTTCAAAAATCTTTTCCTTCTTCCAAGATTATGAAGATACTCTTTTATATTATGTTTCAGATATCCCCTATGTTATTTTTTACCTAACACATTTATATCTATAGTTCATCTAGGATTGTGTGTGTGTGTATGGTGTGAAATAGGGTCAAAATTCAGTCATTTCATATGGATACCCAATTGGCCCAGCACCTTTTGTTGAAAAGATTTTTTTTTTTTCTCCTGTACTTCAGAGGTACCTTTGTTATAAATCAAATGACTGTATGCTCTTGTATCTCCTTTCCCCCCCTCCATGGTCTTTTTGTTGATCCTAGTGCCAATACCGTTTTGTCTTAATGATATTAGCTTTGTAATAAATCTTAATATCGGGTAGTGACTCTGATCGTTTTTTGTTGTTGTTCTGGACTGTCTTGGCTATCCTTGACTCTTCAGTTTCCACATAAACTTTAGAATCATCTTATCAATTCTCTCTCAAGAAAACCTGCTAGAATTTTGATTGTCAATATTGAGTCTCGTAGTCCATGAATATGGTATATCCCTTCATATATTTAGTCTTCTTTAATTTCTCTCAATAATGGTTTATTGTTTTTCTAGGTAGAGGTCTTGCACATTTTTCATTAGTTTATTCCTAAGTATTTAATTTTTATGGTGTTGTAATTAGTGTCTCTTTAGAATCGTTTTCTTATACTTTGTAACTAATATAAAAATATAGCTGACATTCGTGTTACTGATTTAGTGTCCACTGGTCTTGCTGAAATCACTTCTTAATTTTCTTCTTTTCCCTGATTCTCTTTGCCGGTGTGCCGGTAATATACTGTTCTAATACTTTTGTTTTTATGGTAAACCAAGGTGTGAAAGAAGCAGCATACAGCTTTAATTTGAGTATCTTTTCTCAGGGCACTTTACACCATATCTCAGTAGTCTGCCTTGGGGCACACATTCCTGCCTTGTGAGCAAGAGAAGATTGGATGACCAACAGTGAAACCTTACTCTTCTCCTTGGCAATGTCATCAGTTTTCCAACTGCCTGATTCTTGTGCCTGTGGCTGTCTGAGCAATTACTTCTTGGGTTTTACCTCCCTTGCTTCTGTGGTATGTAGAATGAGGAGAGGGTGCTGCAGCTCACCCCCAAACTTGCTATTCCATGTCAGTGGTAATTGTTTAGGCTCTTGGTGACTGTGCCATTTAATTGTGAAAAATTCTGAGCACTACATAAGGTTTGATTGAGATATGTATCAGCTCTCAGCATCTTCTTTAAGTATGGTCTAAGTTTTTTTTTTAATTTTAATGTATTTTGTAAATATTATTTATAATTTGGCATTTGGCATTGTCCATTTCCTGGTTTCTTTGATGATTGTGTTCTATTTTTAGTTTTTCATTCTTTTTACTTTGGTGGGCTTTATAGAGGAGAGTGCTGGGGAAGCAGAAGAAAGGCCTTTATTCCACTACATTTAACTTTTTTCTCTGAATGATAATGTTAGCAGCCTACTAATGGCTTTTGATTCAGCTCAAATGAACAAATATTTATTCAACACCAGTTCTTTAAGCCAAGTCTTTGAAGCCTTATTCTGTGTATCTCTCATCCTCACAATGTGTCCTATTCTTTAAAATGTTTATTTGGTAGCTCTTTAAACCAAAGAGGTACAATGTGTAGTATGATGGTCAGAGGGACAGGCCAAGGGCCATCTTATTGCTGTTAGATGCTTCAAGTTGATTTTCTACTCATAGCAACCCCATATGACAGTGTAGAACTGCCCCATAGGGTTTTCTAGGTTGTAATCCTTATGGGAGAAGATTGCCAGGTCTTTCTTTTGTGGAGCTACTCGGTAAATTTGAACTGCCAACCTTTCAGTTAACAGCTGAGAGCTTAACTATTGTACCACCAGGGCTCCAGGGCTCTCTTAGTGCCCTGGCGATGATGACCTTGAGTGAGAATATCCATGTCATTGCTACTTCTAGTTGCCCATAGCATTACCTTTTTCTTCTGGCGTGGATTAATCATTGCATGTTAAATAAAAACCAGACATTATTATGGAGGTTTAGAAATTCCTCAAGTCCTGTTCAGTTTAGTTCAATAAGCATTCATTGACTATGCTGTGACTGTGTACTGGTGCTTTTATAGGCCATGGAGATACATCAATATGATGTAACCCTTGACTTTAGGATTTTATAATCTGGTTGGGAGGAGGACATAAAGATCATTTCTGTGTGGCAAAAGTTAAGGGCAGTGGGGACAGGAAGGTTTGGGTGCCAGAAAAGGGGCACGGAGCCAAGTTAGATATGAGAGACTGAGAACAAAGTTTTACTTAGAAACAAGTTTCAAATTCCCAGCAACACACAGGTACTCAGAACAAAAGGCTACAGAAAACAAATGGAAAGTTTCTGTTCTATAAATCTTCTCCCTACTTCTGTTTATCTCTCCAATAAAAGCTCCATTTATTAGGTTAATTTAGCAGTGTTCGGTGATTAAGGAATAGTTCAGGCTTTAAAGAAGCCCTGGTGGCACAGCAGTTAAAACAGTCAGCTGCTAACTGAAAGATCGGTGGTTCAAACCCACCAGCTGCTCCGTGGGAAAGATGTGGTGATCTGCTTCTGTAAAGATTTATAACATTGGGAACCCTATGGGTCGGTTCTACTCTGTCCTATAGGGTTACTTTGAGTCGGAATCAATGCAACAGGTTTGTTTTTAGGTCAGGCTTTAAAGGGTGTGTCTCCTCAGATTATTGGGCATGTAACTACTGTATCCCCTTATCGGGACAGCGTATGGCATGTGGTGATGCTAGAGATGCTCAATAAGTGTTTGTTTATTGAACGAAGGTATGATCTAAGAGCTCATGCTGCTACTGTTGGTCTGGAGAGGGTGGGTTGCAGGAAGGGGCAGAGTGCAGTCAGAGGATGCCTGGCCAGGCTTGGGAGGAACTTAGACTTGGGAAGCAGCAGACTACTTACTCACTTGATAGCTGTGCTAATAATCTGCGTGCAAATGGATCTTTCATTGAAAAGTGGCCCAAATCAATTGCCCTCAAGTGAACGCTAACTCGTGGCGGCCCCACGAATGTCAGAGTAGAACTGTACTCCCTAGGGTTTTCAATGGCTGAGTTTTCAAAGGTAGATTGCCAGGCCTTTCTTCCAAGGCACCTCTGGGTGAACTAGAACCTCCAACCTTTCGGTTAGCAGCTGAGCATGTTAATCATTTGCACCACCCAGGGACTCCTAAAGTGGCCCAGGACACTATCAAATGACACTCCCTGCCCCCACAGCAGAAGCTCAAGGGCAGTTTTTTCTAACCTCTTCAAGCCTAGTCTTTTTTTTATTATTATTTATTTAAAATGTTTTTTATTCACTTATATGGTAAATATTGTCTTCTACTGAAAAACAGTGACATTTGTCTTTCAATCTGTCAAGCTTAGCCAAAAAATTAATATGTCCCTTTTCTCTATTGTGTAGTGACATGATACAGGATGTAAGAAAAGTCAATTCTACATTACTAAATAATTACACACATTTATAGAATCTTGGAGAAATGATTAAAATTACAGATGAGCATTAAGTGTGGGCACATAGACATCCCTTGTAAGACAATGGGTTTAACAAAACGTGTGTTTGCTCTGGTATCTGGCACTGATACAGAAATACTCAATTCCAAATCCTCCAGCTCCCGGAGAAGGCCTTTCCCTTTTTTAATTTTCTCCAGCTGATTTTTTTCTAGTTGTTTTCCAGTTGCTGCTTGTTCTTTCAGTCGTTTAATCGCTTTCGGTTTCCTCTTTAGGTTCTTGACTTTTTTGTCTATCTCAAGGTCTCCAGAAGCTGATCGTGAGGCAGTATTTCATTGTGTGCTCTGTGGGGCAGAAGGAGGTGCCAAATCTGGACTCTTGTTACTTCTTGCTTCCTGTTTTGCAGCTTTCTTAGCTTTATGTTTTCGTTGATTTTTAAGGGCTGTTTTTGATAGTGGCTTATCACTTCCAGATTGTGGTTTCCTATTCTGAGGTGGTTCCTCCTCATGCAGTTTAGAATCGATGACTGTTTTTTCTTCAAGCTGGGAATTTATAAGCTGTTACAACTTTAGATTCCTCTCTAGGTACCTCACTTGGAACTGCTGAGTAAGTTACTGTTTTTGCTGGAAATATCCCATCTAGAAATGGCTGCCAAGAAACCTGTGTATTTCTGCATTTGATGGCATGTCATACTTGTGTAAGACAGAGCCAGTGTAATGCCAAATCTTGAACCCATTCTTTTTTTTTTGTACTTTAGATGAAGGTTTACAGAACAAACTAGTTTCTCATCAAATCATTAGTACACACATTGTTCTATGACATTGGTTAACAACCCCACGACATGTCAGCACTCTCTGTTCTCAACCTTGGGTTCCCTATTACTAGCTTTCCTGTTTCCTCCCGGCTTCCAGTCCCTGCCCCAGGGCAGGTGTACCCCTTTAGTCTTGTTTTGTTCCATGGGCCTATTCAATCTTTGGCTGTAGGGTGAAATCAGGAGTGACCTCGTTACTGAGCTAAAAGGTTGTCCGGGGGCCATACTCTCAGGGTTTCTCCAGTCTCTGTCAGGCCAGCAAGTCTGGTCTTTCTTTTTAAGTTAGAATTTTGTTCTACTTTTTCTCCAGCTCTGTCCGGGACCCTCTATTGTGATCCCTGTCAGAGCAGTCAGTGGTGGTAGCTGGGCACCATCTACTTGTACTGGACTCAGCCTGGTGGAGGCCGTAGTAGATATGGTTCATTAGTCCTTTGGACTAATCTTTCCCTTACGTCTTTAGTTTTCTTCATTCTTCCTTGCTTCCGAAGGGGTGAGACCAGTGGAGTATCCTAGGTGGTCGCTCACAGTTCAAGCGTACTCTTGCTGTGGGTTACACAGATTATTATGGGTACGGTTTGGGGGACTGACTGTATAGTATCTGACCATGTCTTGATCTGTGAAAGAGAGAGAGAGAATCCTAGGATCATTCCTGCGGTTTTGGCAAGGGTTAGCCTGCCCTTGGAGTCCCTGGGTGGTACAAACAGTTAATGCACGAGGTCACTAACCAGAAGGTTAGAGGTTCAAGTCCACCCAGAAGTGCCTTGAAAGAAAGGCCTGGTGATCTATTTCCAAAAAATCAGCCATTGAAAACCCTGTGGAGCACAGTTCTACTCTGAGCACATCAGGTCTCCATGAGAAATAGCCCGCCTGGGACTAATTAATGACTCCCAAGGTTGTCTGGAAGACAAAGAGCTCAAAGAATGGTACCGGCTTTGAGACCCTGGTTTATGCACAGTTCTTTGTAATTCACTGAGAGCTACACATTATAGTAGCAAACGTTGGATGGTACTGTTCACGCAGCAACATGTACGTTTACTTAGCAGGCATTTTGCTGTGAATTACAGATAGGAAGCTGAATTACTGTTCTGTTCCTCAAGCTGCTCAGGGGTTAGATCGGGGTCCCATTCTCAAAGCCTGCTGGGTCAGCTAGATGCCCTCAAGGGCCAGACAGACCTTGGAAGTGAGGCCAACTGGCTCTGATGCTGTAGCGCTGGCACCACGAGGCTCCCATAGATGCAGGAGGAAGGGCCAGCCGGGGAAGGGCATAGCAGATTGTCAGAGTTTTTCTAGAGGAGCCAGAAATTCAGGGTTTTGTTTATGCACTTATTTTTTTAATCTTAAGTCTCCTGATTTAAAAACGTTAGAAGCCAATTCTGAGGCAGCAACCCTTTGCAAATTCTAGTCTAGGCTGGCAAAAAAAAAAAAAAAAAAAAAACGTAATCACTGTGCTGCTGTTGAAGACAGGCACTTTAATGGCCTAAGTCGGCAGTGGAGGCGTTGTTTGTTTTCCAGACTGCTTTTCCCCTTCGCCTTTGGTAGTGACTGCATTCAACATCCTGTTACTGATTTTTTAATGCTTCATAGTCTTGTGTCTGAGTGGGAGAGTTTCTGTGAAGTGAGTTAGAGCATGTATTAATCAATTTTGACCTCTCTTAATTCCACTTCTGCTGCTGCCCAGGTCCCTGAAAGCACTAGAAGCTCCAACAGAAGCGTGGATGTCGGAAAGATAGGTTCTCAAGTTGGATCAACTACTTGGCTGTTGGCGACTTGGTTGCCAGGCGTCTGAGTGTTAGAGGCAGTCTAATTAAAGTGGGATTGATTTATTAACGGAGCTTTGCTGGTCACATAATTTAGCAACTTGGAGGTGTTATGGAGCCTGGGGTATTGCTAAAGAGTGCTAAGGCTCAAGATAATTATTGCCTGAGTTGGAGAGAATGACAGATGGTACCTCATTGTTGCTATAAATCGAGCATGCAATTGAAATGGCATTCTTTGTTTGACGTTGTTGAGCGGATCTCTACATTGATCACCTTGCTGGCATCCTCACCTCTCTGCACATTTCCGAGGCTCTTTGTCTGAGCCTTCCACCAGCCGCCCTGCAAGCCTGCTTATTCAGCTGCGTGATTTGCATTTGGCCTTGCTCTAACAATGGGTTGCCTGGGTCTTGTCCATTGTCCAGCTGTCTTTCTGTTTGAATTTGAGTTTCCAGCTGACGGGCTTTCTGGCCTGGTGGGAGTGTGACTTAGCTAAAGAAGGTCTGGTCTTTAACCAGACCTGGATAAATATTTATTTAAGACTTCTGTTGTGTGGGTGCTTCTGGGAGTGTAGCTGGCATTACCCCCTTGACATGTGAATGAAAGTGGAGTGCAGGACAAGCAAAAACCTGGGAGGCAGGAGGCCCCTCAGACTGGGAGTGACATTTTGCTTGTGTTCCGCAAACTGGCTTGTCTGACCCTCCGACCTCCCATGAACTCTCTGGGGCCTTAGCTCCCCATGCTTGTACGTGATTTGGTCTAGGAAGATGGATTTCAGAAACTTAGAAGTAATAAAGACATGTGTGGTAGTGGGCCTTTCTGTTAGCCACAAGCATTTGTGAGCTCACAGTGTGGCCTGCTCCTAAATGTGCATCATAAATCTCGCTTCTGCTCTTCTCTTTTAGCCCTGTTAAAAATGAAACAGAGTTTCTGTGGAATAAAAGAAGAGTTTTATTTAGATTCAAAGATTTGCAAATCAGGAAGCGCCAGAATTAAAGTTCAAAATGGTATTCCAAAACGTACGTCCTTTATATTCAGATTTGCAGAACTTTGTACAAGGTTGGAAAGAGTACAGGGGTACATTTGATTGGTTGACGTTCAGTGTGCTCTCGTATGACTATTTATCAAGAATTTCTACTGGCTGAGGTACTCAAACTTAGCCTCAGTTTCCTGCGTTCCAGAGCTGGTTCTCGCAACAATCTGAGTGGACCACCTCAGAACGTTAGAGAACAAGTTATCTTGGTCAAGCGTGTGGTCATGGGTCACGTACTCCAAAAAGCAGAAGCAGGGGCCATTTTAGTCATGTCAAGTGCCTCAGTTTTAGAGTGCTCTTTCACAGATCTTTGATTGTATTTTCATGGTTGGATAACTTTTTTTTTCCCACGTAAAATTAATTCCTTTTTCTGATTTCAGTGGTTACATAGGTCTTTGTAGAAACTATGGAAAATTCAATAAAGTAGAAAGGAAAGAAATCCACTCAAACATTCCTACCTCCCAAAGATTAACCACAATTATCATTTGGGGGAATTTTTTTCCTGTTGTTTTTGAGGCTTTTTTAAAAAACATTGTTGTACTGTAAAGTTAGTCATATTACATATATCATCTTGTATCCTGCCCTTTTTCTACCAATTCTTTTTTGCTTAAAACAATAAGGACGTTTATTATCTCACATAGCTCTCCTCCTGCTCCCTTTTGCTTCAGATAAAATGGTCTTAAACTTGCCAGGCTCTTTTGCCTCAGGGTCTTTGCACTGACTCTTCCCACCATCTGGAATGTTCTTCCTCTAGGTAATTTCATGGTTTATTCCCTCACCTCCAAGTCTTGGTTCAAATGTCACTTTCTTAATGAAGCTTCTTCTGATATCCCCATTCAGTTTTCATCTGCACCGGTCAGAACTCCCAATCCCCCTGACCCAACCTTGTCCTTTCCTATGGAACCTGGCACCCATGGCACCCAACATACCATCTGTATGTTTATTATTGTTGTCATTATTCTACCTAGTATGCTAATGTAAGCACTAACCAACAGTGCTGTTTGTAAACATTCTTAAATGACTCTTGTTGTTGTGTGCCCTAGAGTTGATTCTGACTCATAGTGACTGTCTTAGTCATCTAGTGCTGCTATGACAGAAATACCACAAGTAGATGGCTTTAACAAAGAAAAGTTTATTTCCTCACAGTAAAGTAGGCTAAAAGTCCAAATTCAGGGCATCAGCTCCAGGGGAAGGTTTTCTCTCTCTGTTGGCCTCCTTATCAATCTTTAATCTTCCCCCGAGACAAGAAGCTTCTTCATGCAGGGACCCCGGTTCCAAAGGGCGGCTCTGCTCTTGGCACTGCTTTCTTGGTTGTATGAAGTCCCCCACTCTCTGTTTGCTTTCCTTTCCTTTCGTCTCTTGTAAGATGGCATGAAAGGTGGTACAGGCCACACCCCAGGGAAACTCCCTTTACTTTGGATCAGGGATGTGACCTTAGTAAGGGTGTTACAATCTCACCCAAATCCTCTTTGACATAAAATTACAATCACAAAATGGAGGACAATCACACAATACTGGGAATCATGGCCCAACCAAATTGATACACATTTTGGGGGGGCACAATTCAACCCATGACGGTGACCCTATAGCACAAAGCAGGACTGCCCCACAGGGTTTCCTAGGCTGTAATTTTTACGGAAGCAGATTGCCAGATCTTTTCTCCCATGGAGTGCCTGGTGGGTTCCAAGCACCAGCCTTTTGGTTAGCAGCTGAGGCCTTAGCCATTGTGCCACTAGGGCTCCTTTTTAAATGGCTACGTATGGCCTATTCTTTGAAAGGAAGCTTACTTTAATCATCGCCCTACTACCAGACATTTAGATTGTATCCAGTGTTTTGCTGTGATAAATCACATGACCCTTTTGTGAACCTTTGGGTGTCTAAAAAGTTTTTTCCATTTCTTAAAATTAGAAGAAATTCTTCACTGTAATATTACTGGGGCAAGTTATATGGCATTAAGATGCATTGGCTGCAAGTGATACAGACTCAGCTCAAACCGGATTAAGGAAATTAGTGGTTCACACACGGGGGCAGTGGTGGGTCAGTGGCAGAATTCTCCCCTTCCATTTGGGAGACCTGGGTTTGATTCTCAGCTAGTGTACCTTGTGCATAGCCACCACCCGTCTGTCGGTGGAGGCTTGCGTGTTGCTAGGATGCTGAACAGGTTTCAGCAGAGCTTCCAGACCATGACAGACTAGGCAGAAAGGCCTGGTGATCTACTTGAGAAAATCAGCCTGTGAAAACCCAGTGGATCATGATGGCCCATTCTTCAGCCGATCACGGGGCTGGCACAGGATCGGGCAGCATTTTGTTCCATTGTGCGGGTTCACCATGAATCGAGGGCCCATTCTTCAACCGATCACGGGGATGGCCCAGGATCGGGCAGCATTTTGTTCCATTGTGCGGGTTCACCATGAATCGAGGGCCCACTTGATGGCAGCGAACAACCACAATATTGGCTTACATATTTGAAAAGGAGAGGGGTAGATTTCAGGCAGGGTTGGTTCTAGAGATTTAGTCAATGTCAACAAGAGTCTGACCTGTCTGTCTTGTCTTTAATATCTGCTTTCCTGTGTGCAGCTTCATTCTGAGGCAGCCTTTACCCAATTTAGGGCAGAATTGCTACCTGCAGTACCAGGTTGTCATCCTATCAGCTCGTCAATATCCTCTTAGAAAGATACCCCCTTCCCAGTGTTTTCAGCAAAAAAATCTGGTGCAGATTCTCATTGGCTCAAATTAAATTGTGCCCATCTTTGAGTTGTTAACTTTGGCCATGGAATGACTAGGGGTAATGCCATCCCATCTAAATCACATAGTCTGAAGGTAGGGAAGGTATATGTCCCTTGGAGGAGAGCTCACAAACAACAGAGCTTCATTTTGCACATGAACATTTTAAAAGCTCTGTGCCTTCCTTAGGAGTCCCTGCATGATGCAAATAGCATACTTAGCTACTAACTGAAAGGTTGGTGGTTTGAACCCACCCAGAGGTACTTGGAAGAAAGGCCTGGCTATCTTTTTCTGAAAAACCAGCCACTGAAAGCTCTATGGAGCACAGTTCTACTCTGACACACATGCGGTCATCATGAGTTGGAACTGTCACGACGGCATGTGGTTTGGTTTTGGTTTTTGGTATCTTAGTTAAAAAAGAAAAGGAAGGTGGGAAAAGAGAGAGGATCCAAGTTGCGTTCTAGATGTGCATTTTTGGGTGTGTAAGTCCAGTCTACAGCTGCTAACCAAGAGGTCGGCAGTTCAAATCCACCAGGTGCTCCTTGGAACTCTATGGGGCAGTTCTACTCTGTCCTACAGGGTCGCTATGAGTCAGAATCGACTCGATGGTGGTTTTTTTTTTTTTTTTTTAAGTCCAGTCTAATCAAATGGCGATCCATTTCCACTCACCAAGGTGGAGTAAGAGGTGGGAAGCAGAGGCCACAACTCTGTGTGGAATGGGATAAGGCTCCCGGTAGCCTTTAATTGCATGCCTTGTCGGCTCCCCGAGTGCATATTAAAATGACAACAGGTTCTACATGCGAGGAGCAGACACTCTTGAACATTTCCTTGAGGAATCCTAGTAACAGTTCTATCCAGACAAATTTGGAGGCTGCTGACGGTCAGTGAGCACTCCACTCCAGGTCAGCTGTGGTTTGTAAAACAGGCTGATGGCTCAGTGGCTTCATTACCTTCCGCTTGGTGGCCTCTGCCTTGACCCAGGAACAGCTTCCTAGGAGAGTTTTGCCCTAGTCACCTGACTGCCTGTCTCTTTGTGGACGTGGCTAGTTTGCAGCATAACTGTGTGAGGTCAAAGGGCCCTTCTCTGTTGTTCACTGTTGAATACAGCACCTGAATTAAAGACACTGCTGGACTTCTGTTGGACCTGTAGTGGCTTTTTGGAAACCCTGGTGGCATAGTGGTCAAGAGCTAGGGCTGCTAACCAGAAGGCCAACAGTTTGAATCCACCAGGCACTTCTTGGAAACCCTGTAGGGCAGTTCTACCCTGTACTGTAGGGTCACTATGAGTTGGAATTGACTCGATGGCAATGGGTTTGTTTTTTTTTTTGGTTTGTAGTGGCTTCTAGCCACACTCAACTAAGTGTACGTGGGATTCAGGAGGCTCCTGCCTCATCATCTCTGCCCTGGGTGGTTTGTTCTGGCCCAGGCCTGCCTTTCTTCAAGTGAAACTCATTGTCACTGTGAAGGATGTTGGCCATGTCTTGATGAAAACTTCGCAGATTGCTTTATCTTTCTGTGGGGCAGGGACCACCAAAACCAATTTGATCCTTTCTCTTGAGTTTGTTGTTATCCCAGAATTAGGATGTGTTGTGGTGAGTTATGGGCCAAAGAAATTAAGTTGTTACCTGACACTCCAGAAATTCCTAAAAGGCCTGCTGACCTTCCATTTGGGTCCTGGGCTAATGACTGTTGTTAGCTGCCGTCAAGTTGGCCCCCTACTTGTAGTGACCCCAGGACTATTGTGATCTATAGACTTTTCATTGGGTTACTTTCAGAAGTATATTGGCTTTGTTCCTAGTTTGTCTTAGTCTGGAAGTTCCGCCGAAACCTGTTCAGCATTATCTCTTTCGTGATCCCAAGGTACGTATAGCGACCACCTACATTTTCCAGCTCTGGGGTTTATTGGAAAGCTGCTTTCCCCCTTATAGTGCGTGCTGCTGCAAGGCGTGGACCTTATAACTGTTTGAAACAGAAGAAACAGGCGTATCCTGCAAATTGCCTTTTTTTATAGGGTATTGTATGAGGTGGTGCTGCATCAGTGTTTTCAGTATGAAGAATATGGATTTTGATAAAAAGTTTTTGGTACACATATGTACCACTGGACTCTGGGAGGGGGTAGAATTTTTGGTGCACAGATGAACCTCTGGACTCTGAGGACAGGATTGGTGGGATGAGGTAAGAAAAAATCCATAGTACCTGCCAAAAGTTCAAACATGCTCAATGATTCGGTATGCATTCCATTAATGAAAACATATGGTATCAACAAAAAATTCAAAGCAAACAATAATTGGATATTGAAAGGGTTATAACAACACACAAGCCTTCAGTGACAGACAAGCGGTGGCTGTGCATGAGATACACTGGCCAGGTTTCAGACCAGCGTCTCCCACAGGGAAGGCGCGGCTTCTGCAAGTGAACCCCCACTGCCCTCATGCTATTGACTATTTGCTGTTATTTAGTAGCAAGAACGAGGAGTTGCCCATGAAGGGAAGGTGCTGGAGCCAAAGCAGTGTGTAGGGCCCTTCGGTGTACCTCAATTCCCCACGCAATTTTTGGCATTTTCCTCTTTCCATCTCACCAAGGAAATTAGATGGAGCCAATTTATAAGTAAATGGTACATGTTAATCCTCCCTTCTGTTAAGCACTCTGGGTTAGCCTGGAGCGCTCTTGGTTTCATTTCCCTTGGTGCATGGGGAATGGAACGATATTAATATTCCACTTGTCTTCTAGGTTACCTCATCCATTTGGCGAGCTTAACTCACTCACACAGACAGAACTTTCTAGTATAATTCTGAGAGTGTTGAAATCATGACGCTTGGCTCTGATTGAGTCAGGGAAACTCCACCATTCGGTGGCTGTGTTCTGTGGTTGCTTCCAGAGTCTCTGAAACAAAATTCCTTGTGTTTCTCAGTGTAATGAAATGAGCCAGCCACCTTGAAATCTGTAACCCACTCTGTCAATGCCTGTGATTATCGGATAACTCAGACTAAATCATTATAACCTAAAACAAACCAAACCTGTTGCTGTCAAGTTGATTCCAACTCATATTGACCATATAAGACAGAATAGAACTGCCCTATAAGGTTTCCAAGGAGCACCTGGTAGATCAAACTGCAGACCTTTTGGTAAGCAGCCGTACCTTTTAACCACTACGCCATTAGGGTTTCCTTGTAGCACATACTCAAGGAGAATAACTGAGCTGCCCTTTGAAACCTACTGTTCAGCTCTTTTACTTCATTTCTTCTGTTCACTTTTGCTACTCGACGTTCCAAGAGCAAGTTTTAGAGTCTCTTCTGACACCCATTTTGGTCTTTTCTTTCTTTCCTGTCTTTTTAATGACCTCTTGCTTTCTTCATGTATGATGTCCTTGATGTCATTCCATGACTCATCTGGTCTTCAGTCATCAATGGTTCAATGCATCAAATCTACTCTTGAGATGGTCTCTAAATTCAGGTGGGATATACTCAAGGTTGTATTTTGGCTCTCGTTGACTTCTAATTTCCTTCAGTTTCAACTTGAACTTGCATATGAGCAACTGATGATCTGTTCCAGAGTCAGCCCCTGGCCTTGTTCTGACTAATGATATTGAGCTTTTCTATCATCTCTTTCCACAGGTATAGTTGATTTGATTCCTATGTATTCCATCTGGCAAGGTCCATGTGTGTAGTTGCTGTTTATGTTGGTGAAAAAAGGTATTTGCAATGAAGAAGTCGTTGGTCTTGCAAAATTCTATCATGTGATCTCTGGCATTGTTTCTGTCACCAAGGTCATATTTTCCAACTACTGATCCTTTTTCTTTGTTTCCAGCTATCGCATTCCAATCACCAGTAATTATCAATGCATACTGATTACATGTTTGATCAATTTCAGACTGCAGAAGTTGGTAAAAATCTTCAGTTCTTCATCTTTGGCCTTAGTGGTTGGTGCGTAAATCCGAATAATAGTCGTATTAACTGGTCTTCTGTGTGCAGGCTTAGTATTTTATAGGGCATCTCAGTGCTCAGGGCAATCCTGTGAGGGGTTAGATGCCATTTTCGCACATGTCAACATGGCCCATGAGTTGATGTTCTTTGGGAAGGTCCTGATGCCTTGTCCCACCACCATGCCCGTGGTGCCTGAAAGCCTCTCTCCTTTTTCCCTTCTCTGCAGACCAGTTAAGAGCAACAACAGTTCAAGTCAAACACTGAGTGGCACAAATGGTTTGCATTTGACTACTAACCTAAAAGTTAGTGGTTCAAATGCACCCAGTGGTGCCATGGAAAAAAGGCCTGACGATCTGTTTCCATAAAGATTACAGCCCAAGAAAGCCCTATGGAACAGTCTTACTCTTTAGTACATGGGATTGTCATGAGTTGAAATCAACTCAAAGGCAGCAGTTTGGATTTTTTGGTATTCTCCCTCACACAACCTGAGGACTGGAATGTAGCTGAGTTTCAGAAAGGGTGTGGCAACATGAGGAAGCAAGTGGTTATCTCTTGCCCCAGTGCTGTGTTTGCCTACACTTGTCTCTCTGTCCCAATAGCAAATGGTGGCCAACCCCAGCTCCAGTGTTTACAAATTTCAGTTCAAGAAACATAAGTTGACCAACTAGACTTTCTCTCAGTGTCAATTCCTCATTCACAGAAAATGAAAGATGTTTGGTCCATATTGAGTTGTGTGACCCCCTGGTCTAATCCACTCGCTGCTGGGAACGGGGGCAGGAACACAAACATAGCTGTCATGAGCTCTTCCTGGAGTGTGTATAGGGCAGAGAGTACGTCTGAGAGAAGGGAAGTTGTGGTGAGCTGAATGGAAATCCAAATAGGTATCAACCTCAGTGCCTTACCCCCATGCTTCTCTCAGTCCATGAGTGGGCAATTGCAACATGTGAACAAAAAGCAGCCAGTGCCTGGGAACAACCCATTTCAAAGCTCTGCCCACCCTTAGGGGAGGGTTTCATTCCTTGTTGGAGGGTAGATGTATGATTGTTAAATTTGGTTTTATTTGGAGATATGCCTTTATTAAGTCAAATTGGTAACAGTCTTTGAGGCTGAATATTGCTTAGGCACAGAACAGACTAGAGAATTAGACAAAAGTGCTACTCAACGGACTTGGCCTCCAAAAAGGTAGATACATTTTTTAGTATAAAAAACCATTGCTGTCGAGTCTATTCGGGCTCATAGCAACCCTATAGGACAGAGTAGAACTGCCCCATAGGGTTTCCAAGGAGTGGCTGGTGGATTTGAACTGCCAACCTTTTGCTACCAGGGCTCCTTTTTGAATATAGGTAATAATATTTTAAATTATAATTGTGACATCTACATTTTTGGACATCTATTATTTAATCTGGGGCAGTGGTGGTTCAGCGGTAGAATTTTCACCTTCCCTGCAGAGGACCCAAGTTTGATTCCCAGCCAATGCACCTCAAGCACAGCCACCATCTGTCTGTCACAGGAGGCTTGTGTGTTCCTGTGATGCTGAACAGGTTTCAGTGGAATTTCCAGACTTAGATGGATTAGGAAAAAAGGCCTGGCGATCCATTTCTGAAAAACAGCCACAGAAAACCCTGTAGGTCGTAATGGTCCTATCAGCAACTGATCATGAGGCTGGTACAGGACCAGGCAGTATTTCTTTCTGTTGTGCATCAGATTGCCATGAGTTGGGGCTGAACTGATGACAGCTGACAACACCAACATTACTTAACCTAAGATTATTTGTTATTGTTTTTCTAAACAGCATCATTGAGGTTTACATTTGATTTGAAGCTCTGGGAGGCAAGAGATTTTATTCAGCTATGTTAGCAATGGCATGTGCAGGTAGATACCAATGCTAATTATACTATTATCAGAACAGTTTTGATGGTTGCTGTTTCACTTTGAAAGCTGAGTGTAGTTCCTAGTTCTCTATTCCCAGGTACTAAATTCTCAAAGTCAGAGAAGTCATTTGATTGACAACTGCTCAAGCATTTTCATTCTGAATTTGGCCTCCTGGTGATTCAGAACCCAGGGGAAAGGAAGTTGTTGCAGGTGGAGACTGGAAATCTTTTCAGTTCACGCTTCATTTTTTTTTTTTTTTAATTCTCAGATTTTACATGTACAGTGAATTTTTAATTTTATTCCCTTGGAGCTTGGCACTGATATTTATAAGGCTGTATCAAGTATATTAATATACTCACAAATGAGAGAAAATATCCTTGAGGTCTTAAAATATTCTGAATAATATTTTCTTTCTTTTTAGCTGTCTCCGTTATGAGGTACAGCGCCTCTTCTTTCGGGTTTGCAGTAAGTAACCTGAAATGTACTTTTGTGAAGTTTCGCTCGTTTTTCCTGAGCCCACTGGTCTCACCCTGGGCCCTCAAATAAGAGGTTGATTAGCATAGGAGAGCTTAGCACAACGAACACACTCTTTACTACTTTCTACTTTAATAGAAACCAACTGCGTTGAGACTGTGTATTCTCAAGCACAGATTAATGGAACCACATCTACCTACATCTGGTTGCCAGGATGTTTGAGAGGTTTTAGCCCTTTTATCCTCTCAAGTTGTAGGCTTGAAAATGAGCACAAGCTGGAGTAAAGCATTGTGCTGGTGGAGGCAGAGGTATTGGGAGTTAAGACTGAGGCCGCTCAGGCTGAGATATGTCAGGTTACCCAGGTAGGGGTAACCCGGTAGGAACTGCTTAGAGAAAGCAGGTCTCGCAAGCTGTTTTGCAGGTTAGGTATGCTGAAGATTGGGTAGGGTTTCCTAAGCCTCCTTCAAGAGAGTGCTTGTAATTTTCCAAATGAAAAGTGCATTGTGGTGCAATGGCTCATAAAGAGGGCTCCTTGAGACATCCCTCCTGTGTAGTTTTAGGATTTACTGTAACTGAGGGTGTGTCTTCCTGTCTCCACTCCACTTCCTCCCTTTGTTATGGAAACTTAAAGAACTTAATGTTTTAGGTGTGTTGTGGATTCTTTTCAGAATCTTCTGAAGATGTGGACTTTTAGGAAAGTGCATAACACACACACACACACACACACTTCCTTCTGCCTTCCCTACTTCTCTCCAACTTTCTCCTCTCTCACTCACTCAAACAGAAGCATTGAATTTTGTGTACAACTTCAAAGTGTTGACCAACTTCCAGGAGCCCCTGGATGACCCTCACCCCCACCTCTAGATCCCAGATATAGTAATCCTGTTAAGAGCCAGATACACTGAATCCTTCCCACCTTGAATATTTTGTTTGGGATGTGCAGGAAAATGCTGGAGTAATTTTGCCTGCTATGGGGAAATCAATTCTATGTGTTTTAGAACATCGTAACCCCCACATTTCTAGAGTGCTGGGAGCCAGGGGCCCTGGAGCAGAGCCTCCGCAAGGAAGAGTGTAGCTTCTCAGGTGGGAGCCATGTGAGGAAGGCCCAGTGCTGCCACCAGACAAGCATGCTCATGCCTGGGCTCCACGTTCCCCAGGCCCCTCTGTGAGGGTAATGAGTGACCTGCGTTGTTAGGATGGATAACCTCTTTGCCCTGAAGTGTGTTCTGATGGCTCAGGTGTTCCAAGTCCCAGCCCCATTGCTCTGTGTCTTCAAAGTCATGCCCTGTTAACTCTGGAAAACCACTAATGCCATGTCTCCTTCTCCTAGTTTGATGCCATCCTTGACGTCCTGTCATCGGCGATTGTCCTGTGGCGTTACAGCAATGCAGCTGCCGTGCACTCTGCCCACAGGGAATACATGTAAGTATTTGTTTTTTTTTTAACCTTTTTCTAGACTGCAGAACCCTAGCAAGTGAGGTCCACGGCAGCTTCAGTCCTAGTGATGAGAAGGAGGTCCCAAAGTTGTCTTGGAGAGTGGCTGGAACAATATCAGCCATGTGATGGGCATCTCCTGGGATGGTCAGAGAGGCGGGGTGTACTTTCAGAATACTCCCTCTTCTCTGCCCTTCAGTATTTTTTTCTCATTCATTGGTCCATCCATCCATCCATCCTCTGCCTCATTCTGTTTTTGAAATCTTTGTTCCCCTGAATTTTCATGCTCTTTTCTTTCCTTCTAAGTAAGTTACAGAAGGCCCACCTCCCCTTCATCCAAGGGGTTGTAGTTCTGTAAACTGGCTAAGCCTGGGAATTGATTGAGGGGCCATGGCTGTCTCTTCTGGAGCTTCAAGTTAGACTGCTGTTCACTTGACCTAGAATTCTTCTGCTTGTATAGATCAAGTAAATATTTAGCAGATTTCCCATCTGTTTCACTCCTAGGAACACCATGAGTAAGTAGCCAATGCCATAAATCCATACGAGTCAGGCTATTCTGATTACTGCTTTGACTCTGCTGTCTATTATGGTAACCATGCCCACCTTGTCTTTGTTGATTGAGTGCTGCCACTTGGCCCCTACCAACCATGGGGTCCAATCAACCCCACTGTAGTTAGGTGTCTTCATTCAGTTAAGGCAGTTCCCACTGTCAAACCTGACTTACATGAAATAACAATCACAGCAGTCTTCAAGGTTGCTGGCGCTCCCTTTTCAAATTTGCTCCTCACTGTTGTGGTGAAGGTGTGTCCTCTGGGCACATCTGGTGGGTCTAACCTGATAAATTCATTCTAGCATGCCAATTTCCCTAAGCCTTTGGATACTTTATACTCCCATATACCCAGGCAGGTCTGGGACTTCAACTTAATTTAGTGTAGGCCACTGCGTAATCCATGCTTCAGTGAACCAACCAAATAAACTGTTAGATCCTTTCCTAACCTCTTGAGCTGAAACATTAGAGAAGACACCTTGGGGGCATTCTGAATTATTCTTCTCATCTTCCATTCCTTTCTGTATTAGAGGGTATTACTTACTGAGTCTCTACATCCTATGGGTGATGATTTGTCTTTAAGGGATTTCTGTTTATAACCATAAAGCATTCGTCTTTTCCAACTTCCATCTCTTTATGCCATTTATAGCCTCCAGGGTAATAAGAGCTCAGGTTCTAGGGTTGGATTTTTTTGGATTCGTAGCTCAGCTCTACCACTTGCTAGCTCTATGACCATGGGAATGCTGCCCACTGCTCTTTACCTCAGTTTCCTCCTTAGGAAAAAAAGGAAGACAGCAATATCTCTTTCACAGGGTTATTGTGATGGTTATATGAGTTAATACACATACAGGTAGTCCCCACCTTATGACAGCGTTCCATTCCAATGACTCTGTCATAAGTCAGTTCTGATATAAGTTGACTTTTTTTTTTTAGTTTTCATTATTATTGCCTTTTATTATCAGTATCTTTAGAAATCTGACTTTTGTCTTTGGGGGTTGGAAACATTACATATGAACTGACAGACATATTTTAATACAGACATACATAAATACACAAATCATAAAAATTTACTCCAACAATGAAGAAGAGTTGGACAATGCTGGCATTTTGTCAGTTACAGTAATAACTCCACTTGTAGAAGTTTCTGGGTCATCTGGATTGTCTCCGTGAATGTGGATGGTGTTTCTAGTCAGAAAATTAGTGATAGTTGTCTGTATGGTCCTTTTTTTTTTTTTTTTCCTTCATCTATTTTGCAGTAATATCTCACTGCTTCCCAAATCTGCCTATCGACTTTAGCAAAGCAATCGGTATTTGGGTCCATGTTTTCAAGGAACGGAAGCCCCTGATTTACTTTAGAAAAAACTTCAGCAAATCTTTTCATTGTAAATCATAACATTGAACAACTGTGAGTGAACTTCTGAGAATGATAACATCAGCAGATTACGCACTGCAACATTGTATGTAGCACATATTACTAATGATAAAAAAAAATGATAAGATGTACAAAAAGCAGATGGTTGTAAGTGCGGTTTGTTGTAACTTGAATACGTCATAAGTCGGGGACTGCCTGTATCGTAACTTTGAACAGTGTTTGCCATGTACTTCAACACACCTTAGCAGTCATTAATTTTAAGGGAGCTCCCCTAGGACAGAACCACCACTGGTCATCTGGGCTGGAGCTTTATCCCAGCTCTGCAGCTTTTGGATGATTAAATATGAGCAAATGCCTTCTTGGTGCGATTTGCATTGGTACCCAGACAGAAGGTAATCTTGATGAGGATGTTAAGTCATACTCAAACAACCAATGTCTCTTTGGTGCTAGGGCAGTCAGATAGTTATATGTCTGAGGCTGAGTGTGCCAAATAGACAGCATTTGAAAGATGACACCATAGCTGATTCACTAGCAAATTTTAGTTCAGTTCAGTGTTGGCTTTAGGTAGGGTACAGAATCTTCTTTTAAATATTAAATATCTTTTTTGATGTACATTAGCTCTTCTAAGAAAAATAGAGTATTGAACCTATGACATACCAGATGATATTGTTTAGGATGAGGTTAATTAAAAAAAAAAGTGAGTCAATTTGTGATTGAAAAAAATTAAGAAAACCATAGTAATACACTAGTTTTATAAAGATTTAAATGATGGTACCATAATGACCAAAGTCAAATTAACACTGGTCTAACTGAAAAAGTAGGGAATACGGCCACTCAAGCTGTTGATGGCTGGTATGTGAGTATAGGCTAGAGAGACCAGTCTAGACATAGGCTCACATTTCAAGAGCTAGTCCCTGTCCTGCCAGAAGAACACAAATTCATTAATTCTGTAATTGTGTTCTCTGGTATAGTAGCTGCTGTTGTTAGCTGTCGTGAAGTTGGCCTTTAACTCATGGTGACCCCATGCATAATGGAATAATACACCACCCTCTCCTGTGACCCCATTTTGATCCATAGGGTTTTCTTTTATTGGCTGATTTTTGGAAGTAGATCAACAGGTCTTTCTTCCAAGTCCGTCTAAGCTTGGAAGTTCCATTGAAACCTGTTCTACATCATAACAGAAAAGCCCCCACTGACAGATGGGTGGTAGCTGCACACGAGGTGCGTTGGCCGAGTCTCCCGCATGGAAGGCCAGAGTTCCACCACTGAGCCACTACTACTAGTGGATATTTAAGCGCTTGATACGTGGCTGATCCAAATTTAGATGTGCCGTATATGTAAAATACATGCCAGAGTCCAAAGACTTAGTAAGGGAAAAGAATGTAAATACCTTATTAGTAATTTTTTAAAATGTTGATTAAATGCTGATAATGAGAATATTTTAGATGTGTCAGATTAAATAAACTATATTAAAATTAATGTTGCTTGTTTTTATTTTTTCCATGTGGTTTCCAGAAATTTAAAATGACATGTATTTCTTTTGGACAACACCTTCAAAAGAGAAAGCTTTTCTCTCTGCCTTTTCTCTCTTATTTTAGAGTTAATAATCTAGAATATAGTCCCTTTAGAAATTTTGATTTGTAATTCAGAAGGAATTGAGTTCACAGTTCCTCAATTTCTCTCTTGTATTTTGCTTTTCTCTTGGATTTCCTTTCTGCCCAAATGAGTTTCTTACATGGTAGTCTTGAGCGCAAAGTAGTGTGGCTTTTTGACAGTGTTGGGTTTTCCATAGGCATTCACCAGTGGCCTGGAGTTGTTCCAAGATCAAGACTGATGACATGAAAGGCCTTTGGTTTCATTGGTTTTAATGATCCCAAAACAGGTACCATTTAAAAAATTCTATCTCCATCTTGTTACCAAAAAGGCAGAATTTCACAGAGGAGTTGCTTTGATAATTCCCAGGTGATTAGTCACATGATGATACCAGTTAATCCATTTGGAGATTATTAATCTAGGGATTAAAATGTCATTCAGGATTCTCTAAATAGTTGGCTTTGGTTTAAAATTTTCATCTCTGCCTCATTCCATGTAAGTTAAAAATTCATGAGATCACTGCCAGCTGAGATGCTTACATATTAAGGAGCTTGAATGAGTTATGAGGGGAATAGCTAGAAAAATTACTGGTTTTCGATTAGTTGCCAGAGAATAATGTTAGAGGGAATGGGGAAATATCCAACTGGGCCTGAGTTGATTCCTCTTATTTTTCGGAATTGGATCCAACATCTCAGGATATATCTTGAGCTTGGAACTGTCAGTGCAGAAATGAGAACGCATCCGTGGCTTTGCTGCCCTAATGACTGTATCCTGACTATGAACGCAATGTGGTGTTTGATGCTCAGAAGAAGAGAGATGGTGCCTTCCTCACCATTACAGAGTATAGCCCCAGTAACCTAACTAGAACTAGTTGCTGTTGAGTCTGTTCCAGCTCATGGTGACCCCATGTGTGTCAGGGTAGAATTGTGCTCTCTAGGGTTTTCCAGGCTGTGACCTTTCAGGAGCAGATCACCAGGCCTTTCTTCCAAGGCATCTTTGGGTGGATTTGAACCACTAACCTTTCAGTAGTAGTTGAGTGCTTAACCATTTGTGCCATCCCAAAAGTTATTTTTAAAAAGCTCCAAATTTACCTAGCCACCTTCCAGTGGTTGGGAATATAGGTGTGGTGAGGAGGGACCATCATGTTTACTCATAGTTGGGTTTTTCAGTGGATGAGTATGATAGAAGGAGGGACCATCATGTTTACTCACAGTTGGGTTTTTCAGTGGATGAGTATGATAGAAGGAGGGACAGGGAGTCAAGTTGTTTGCAAGAAAGGGATTTTTAGACCAGAATATCCAAATTGGGCAAGGAGGGAGGGAGGACTACGGCAGGATTGATGAATAGTGACTGTGGATTAGAAGTCTTGACTAGGTCAATAATTGTTGCAGACATACTAATTCAAGAGTGGGATGAAAGAATGGGATGCTACGATTTGACCAGGGCAAAGCCGTGGACGCTTCCTGGACACATCCAAACACCTTGAGAGACTGAGTTACGGGGCCTGAGGGCTGGGGACTATGCTCTCAGGGGACATCTAGGTCAATTGGTGTAACAGAGTTTATAAAGAAAATGTTCTACATCCTACTTTGGTGAGTAGCATCTAGGGTCTTAAAAGCTTGCGAGTGGCCATCTAAAGTACATCTATTGGTCCCATCCCATTTGGAGCAAAGGAGAATGAAGAAAACTGACAACATTAGGAAAATATTAGTCCAGAGGACTAAAGGACCACATGAACCACAGCCTCCACCAGCCTGAGCCCAGAAGAACTAGATGGTGCCTGGCTACCACCACTGACCACTCTGACAGGGAACACAATAGAGGGTTCCAGACAGAGCTGGGGAAAAATGTAAAACAAAATTCAAATTCACACACACAAAAAAAAGACCAGACTTACTGGTCTGACAGAGACTGGAGGAACCCCTGAGAGTATGGTCCCCGGACACCCTGCTAACTCAGAACTGAAGCCACTCCTGAAGTCTACCTTTCAGCCAAAGATTAGACAGTCCCATATAAAACAAACAATAACACATGTGAGGAATGTGTTTCTTAGTTCAATCAAGTATGCAAAACCAAACGGGCAACACCTGCCCAAAAGCGAAGTCAAGAAGGCAGGAATGGACAGGAGGCCTAGAGGAATGGACACAGGGAACCCGGGGTGTAAAGGGAAAGGGGAAGAGTGCTGACACATTGCGAGGATTGCAACCAATGTCACAAAAAAATTTGTGTATACATTTTTGAATAAGAAACTAATTTGTCCTGCAAACTTTCACCTAACACACACACACGTACACACACACAAGAAACCAAGAGTGGAATGCTAAAAACCAACATTTCACAAGTGGTTCATTTATTGGTATAGATTTCAAGTGGGAGTGGGCGGCTGAGGTAGGTAGGATGGAGACAGAAGGCCAGAGGCATTTGTGGAGCCAGGTGTTGACTGGCTGCTCTGTCTGGTTACAGGAATGCTTGCAGAATTAGGAGAGGAGATGAAGACAGTGAGCCAGGTGCTTTTGTTATTAATAAATAAATGAGAAGGGCCAAGAGGTTTGGGGGACGGGGTAACGACCACAAGGAGGTGTAGTGAATGGGTTAGTCTGATGACAAAACTGGGAATATTGAGGAGGAAAGCAGGAGAACAGGTTTGGAAGTGGCCGTGGGGAACAAAGAGGCCCTGAGAACGTGGGGCGAGAGAGACTAAACAGCCTCTATTTCAAAGGTAGGGAAAGCTTCTTCCACAGGAAGCAGCCAGGTTTTTGTTAGGGCAAGAAGGTGAAAATGAAGACCAGACTTTGAGGATATGGAGCCTGGGCTTGAGGTGACAGTGTTTGGGAGGGAAGGGGATAGGGCTGCACAGAAGTGTACAGAGAGGTGTGGGAACATGGGTGTGATGATGATGGCTGGCCTGGTGACAGTGGATTGGTATGCAGCCACTCATAAAAAGAAATAAATGAAAAAACTAAGCACTATTTGTACAACTATATAATGGTCTCCAACATGTACTAGCTGAAGAAGGCATGGAAGTATGGTGCAAAACAGTGTTTATGGTATTTTCCCATTTGTTTTAACCAAAGAGGTTTGCATCCGCTCACACTTATTTCAGTATGTAAAAGCTCTCTGAGAGGATACCAAGGAGGCTGGCAAGAGAATCCCTTTTGGGAGGAAGGAGGGGTAGACATTTCCTTACATACCCTTTAGACCAGAGCTGCCTAATAGGAAGTCACTAGCCATATGTGGTCATTGAGCACTTGAAAGGTAGCCAGAGTGACAGAGCAACTGGACTTTTTGTTTTATTTAATTTTAATTTAAACAGTCACATGTGACTAGTGGCTGTCATTTTGCACAACACAGTGACAAAGTTGTTTATCAATCACAGGTCAGGGTATTTGGCAATGAGAGAAATATATTGAGGGAAGGAAGGAGGTGCTGGAGGTGGGGGGTGTGGGGAGAAATTAGTGGAGGAGGAACTTGGCGAGGCCAAATGACACAGGGAATTTCACGCCTGTCTTAGCTGTTCTCGGCTCTGTGTACCGTGTAAGGTTGTTTAAGGCCACAGGAGGTACCGTCTCCTGCTGCCGTCAGCTGTGGAGGGAGGGCCATCAGGATGCCTGTCGCAAAAGGTACAGCTTGACCCTCTTTGGGGGCACCTGACATTTTGCATATGATGGCAGCACAGGTGGGGTCACACAGAAGCTCCCAGCCCCAGCTGTCTCTTTGGGCATCAGTCAGCTGACTGAGATGGAGGTGGAGGCAGGTGGAAAGTGTTGCTCACCTTGGCAGGCTCCCAATTCTGCAACACGGGGGTAAACACATAGCCCAGGAGGTGGCTTTCCCGTTCCAAATGTATCTCCAAATGGCGTCATGCACAGCAGCATATTGCTAAGTGCATTTGAGAGCTTGGAATGGATATTCTTACAGAGGCACCAATCCTTTGTGTATCTTCTCATGTGAAATAAATAGGGCACAAGGGCACACTGGTTCTCATCCAGGGTCCTTGCTCTGCTTTCTTTTCCAATTTGCTGAGCCAAATGCCTTAGCCTGAAAACGACCAGTCGACAGGATGGCTTGACAGCCTTTTGATTACTGGCTTCAGCGGCACCCTCACTGCTTTTGGAAGTAGCTCCAGAGACTGAAAAAGAAAACTAATGGATTCAATCAAGAGATGGTGGGATTGGTGATTTGCTTTTGGTGTCTGATCTACGTGCGCTGCTAGGACAATGAGTTATATCAAGATCATATTAAATAGGACCCCATTTATCCCTCTTCTAATGGGGTGTTTGATCTGCATCTAAATCGGAGGCTCTGGGGAAGCAAATCTCGTCTACTTCACATTTGTATAGTGCTCTTGACTTTACAGAGCTCTTGAACATGTTTTAACTCAAGAAGAGGACCTGAACTAGAAGTGCAAACAACTTCAGAGATGCCTTCGGTGACTGTTGGCTTGAATAGTTTGGATTTAGCCTTTCCTGAAGGCACTTCTGTGAAAAGGACCTGAAACCCTCCACAGGAGTGGTTCTGTGGGCAGGATGTGCCAGTGCAAGAAGGGTAGACTTGGTCCTTCTTCAAAGCTTCACTCTGCCACTCACCTGGTCTGTGACCTTAAGCGATGTTTTTATCTTTGGAAACCTCAGTTTTCTCACCTGTGAAAGGAGGGTTAGGGAAGCTACCAACCACACTGCAGTGAAGACTAAACATAATATCGAATGTAACGTCAGCATATGCTCAAAAAATGTTAGGTTGCTTATTTTTCATCTTTAAAGCATTAAAAAGCAAAGATATCACTTTGAGGAGTAAGGTGTGCCTGACCTAAGCCATGGTATTTTTAATCGCCTCATATGCATGTGAAAGCTGGGCAATGAATAAGGAAGACTGAAGAAGAATTGATGCCTTTGAATTATGGTGTTGACAAGGAATATTGACTATACCATGGACAGCCAGAAGAATAAACAAATCTGTCTTGGAAGAAGTACAGCCAGAATGCTTCTAGTGCCTTAGAATTGACATGAAAATTGAAGTGGCGAGACTTGTCTCACTTACTTTGGACACATTATTGGGAGGGATCAATCCCTGGAGAAGGATATCATACTTGGTAAAGTAGAGTTAGTCATGCTGGAGCCCCTGTGTGGTACAAACGGTTAATGCGCTTAGCTGCTAATAGAGAGGTCAGAAGATCAAGTTCACCTAGAGGTACCTCAGAAGAAAGTCCTGGCAATCTGCTTCTAAAAAATCAGCTATTGCAAGCCCTTTGGAGCATAGTTCTACTCTGACACACATGGGGTCACCGTGAGTTGGAATTGACTCAAAAACTGCTATTTTTTTGTCATACTGGGATAATTTGAAATTGTTCACCAGAATGTTTTGTTTTGCTTTTCAAGAGCTTGGAATAAAATCATTTGCAAAGAAAAACTAAAATAAATAAATACGCACTTCGACATACTCATAAACTTAGTCTTCACCCGAGAACATGGGGCAGTAGTGTAGTGAGGTGATGAAAGATTATTCTTTAAGGGGGAGTCATGGTTTAGGAAGCAGTGAGTTTCTGTTAATGGTCATAGAAAATTTGGCAATGATTATTGGTGGTAGTTACACAATGTGATTAATGTAATTGATATCACTAAATTGTACATGTGAAAAAACATTGAATTGGCAAATGTGTTATATCTTTAGGACAATAAAAAGAAAGATTAGTCCTTGATTCTCCCAAATTTGTTCCTTCCCCCTCAAAAGAAATCTGATCTGTGTGGGACAAGACAAAGCAATACAAGATTATTATAAAAAGTTTAGGTAATTCATAAAGGTATAAAGAATACAGTAAAACTTCATGCTTGGTAAAGTAGAGGGTCAGCAAAAAAGAGAAAGACCCCCTACAAGATAGATTGACATAGTGGCTGCAACAATGGGCTCAAACATAACAATGATTGTGAGGATGGCTCAGGGGTGGGCAGTGTTTCATTCTGTTGTACATAGGGTCTCTATGAGTCAGAACTGACTCACCAGCACCTAACAACAATAGGTCCTCCCAGGGATAACACAGCTACTATTTTGATATATTGTGTGTGTGCATGCACACGTGTATATGGTTAAACATACACACTTAACAAAAATTAAATAGGGATGATCTATATCTTAGTCATCTAGTGCCCCTTTAAACATACACACTTACAAAAATTAAATAGAGATGATCTATGTCTTAGTCATCTAGTGCACCCTATAACAGAAATACCACAAGTGGATGACTTTAACAAACAGCAATTTATTTTCTCAAAGTCTAGCAGGCTAGAAGTCCAAATTCAGGGTGCCAACTCCAGGGGAAGGATTTCTCTCTCTGTTTGCTCTGGAGGAAAATCCTTGTCATCAATCTTCACTTGGTCTAGGAGCTTCTCAGTGCAGGGACCCAGGGTCCAAAGGACTTGCTTTTCTCCTGGCTGTTGTTTCTTGGTGGTATGAGGTCCCTGTGTCTCTCTGCTTGCGTCTCTCTTTTATATTGCAAAAGAGATTGGTTTAAAACAAACCTAGTCTTGTAGATTGAGTCCTGCCTGATTAATATAACTTCCACTAATCCCACCTCACTAACATCATAAAGATAGGATTTATAACACATGGAAAAATCACATCAGATGACAAAATGGTGGACAGTCATGCAATACTGGGAATCATGGCCTAGCCAAGTTGACAGACATTTTCAGGGAACACAATTCAATCCATGACAATCTACATATATGCTTTTGGAAACTGTTTTTTCTTTACTTAACCATATTTTGGAAACCCTGGTGGCGTAGTGGTTAAGTGCTACGACTGCTAACGAAAGGGTCGGCAGTTCGAATGCACCAGGTGCTCCTTGGAAACTCTATGGGGCAGTTCTACTCTGTCCTATAGGGTCGCTATGAGTTGGAATCGACTCGATGGCACTGGGTTTGGTTTTGGTTCGTTAACCATATTTTAAACATCTTTCCACTTTTGAATAAACAGAGATATGTTATATTTTTGCACAGTGGTTTAAGAGCTAGGCTGCTAACCAAAAGGTTGAGAGTTGAAATTCACCAACCACTCCTGGGAAATCCTAGGGGGCAGTTCTACTCTGTCCTACTGGGTCACTATGAGTCGGAATCGACTCAACGGCAATGGGCTATGTGATATTCTGTGTATGCATCTAGCATATTTTGTTTAAGCAATTTACTACTGGAGATGTGGGCTGTTTCCAATGTCTTAGTATTAGAAATGACCCTGCAGTAACTGGCCTTGCACTTTGTATTTTAATTTTTGTCCTCTGATTTCTTTTTTAAAGAATAAACTACTAGAAGTCTGGGTTAAAGATATGCTACTTATGATTTTGAGGTCCAATGTTAAACTGTGCTCCAAAACAGTCCTAAAAAAAAAAAAAAAACCCAAAAAGCAAGAAAGGTCCTAGGTCCTACTAATTCATATTCCCGCTGGCAGGGCATGAGAGCCTGTTACTCACCTTGGCCACCACTGTGTGTCACATTCTTTTTGATCTTCGCCAGTTTTCCAGGTGGAAAATTGAATTCTCCATGTTAGTGTGCATTTCTTCACTTACTGGTGGAGATGCACATATTCTCATATGCTTTTTTGGCATTTGTATTTCTTTCGGGAAATGGCTTGCCAGATTTTCAGATGAGAATGAGAAGCCTTCTTTTTCTGTTCTGGGATAGTTCCCAGACTCGAGCTAGTAGAACTTAAGTGATTAAAGAAGTACAATAACTGACCACATAGTTCTGCCTTGCTCTCATCACCCCTATTCTTGTTTTTTATGTAGCACCGTATTATTTCCTTTCATAGACCTAATTATTTGTATTAATTTATAAATTGTTACATTTGTTTATCTTCCATCTCCCTCACAAGACTTTAAGCTCATGAAGGCAAGGGCATTCCTTTACTGTCTTTTTCTTTTTATGCCCAGTCCCTAGAACAATGCCTGGCATTTTGCAGGTGTTCAACAATGAGTTGCAGAATGAAAGATTGAACTATGGAACCCCCTCCATATTATGCAAAGTTTTGCTAACCTTTACTAAGATACTGGAGTCCCTGGGTGGTACAAATGGTTTATGCAGTTGGCTGCTAACTGAAAGATTGGAGGTTCAAGTCTACCCAAAGGCTGCTTGGAAGAAAGGCCTGGTGATCTTCTGAAAAATCAGTGACTGAAACCCCTGTGAAGCACTGTTCTCCTCTGACACGCATGGGGTCACCAGGAGTCAGAATAGACTTGACAACAACTGGCTTTTGCTAAGATGATAATAATAACTATTTACTGAGCCCTGCTTTGTGCCAAGGGTTATGCTGAGTTCTGCATTAAACAGAGGTATTGTTTACTATCTAGTAAGGAAGGTAAATATTCTTCCTACATGCTCATTGCTAGAAATGGGTCGGGCTAGGATTTGAACCTAGATCTTGCTTGCTCTGAAATTTGCTTGAAATCACTAGGCTACACTGCCTCTCCAAATGATCATTTGCATGTCTTGGTTTTACAGGTTTGTCCTTCCAGCCCTATTTCTTTCTCCTGGAAAGTCCCCTTCCTAGCAATTAGCTGCAATCCAAAATTAATAGGAAGGAGAGGGAAAGAGGTCGTAAATTCAGAACAACTAAGAACTATAAAATTTTCCAAGCTGAAATGTAGCCGTAGACTTTGGTTCTAACTCTGCAAGGTGGGCAAATGGGAGGCAGTTGGCCAGGCACGGTTAAACTGCTTGGGCCACTGCGGGGCAGCCTGAGGGCTGATTGGCAATCCCAGAAGCTGGCATTCATGTCCCAGGTCCTCTAGAAAATGGTTGTTATGAGAAGCACTGCACTCTCTGATGTCTCAAAGGCCTGCAAATGAGGATTGATTGTCTTGGCTGCAGCCTGGACTTCTTCCATGCTCATTGAAGCTTTGGCTTCTATTTTTGTGCCATGCGGGCCACTAGGCAGGGCCCGATGCATCCTTGGACCGCGGGCTCCATAGCTTTGCCATTAAGGAACAGGACCTGCCTTTGACCATGGCTGTGGCTTCTCTGCCACCTGCTGCTAGGACAATGCATTTGCCAAATGGAGAGTTGTCCTTGAGAGCGCCAGGGCCCAGCAGTGTGGAAGTCACCCCTGTTTCACCTCGCGGATGGTCGCCCTTTGCAGACCTGAGCCTGGAAGCTGTGGTATTTGCCATCTGTCTTAGGTATCTAGTGCTGCTATAACAGAAATACCACAGGTGGATAGCTTTAATAAAGAGAAATTTATTCTGTCACAGTCTAGGAGGCTAGAAGTCCGAATTCAAGGTGCCAGCTCCAGGGGAAGGCTTTCTCTCTCTGTCGGCTCTGGGGGAAGGTTCTTGTTGTCAATCTTCCCCCGTGCAGGAGCTTCTCAGCGCAGGGACCCAGGTACAAAGGATGTGCTAATCTCCCGGCTCTCATTTCTTGGTGGTATGAGGTCCGCATGTCTCTCTGCTCACTTCTGTCTTTTATAACTCAAAAGAGATTGATTTAGGATACAACCTAATCTTGTAGCTTGAGTCTTGCCTCATTAACATAAAGGCCCCTAATCCCGCCTCATTAACATCATAGAGATAGGATTTACAACACATAGGAAAATCACATCAGATTACAAAATGGTGGACAATCACAATACTGGGAATCATGGCCTAGCCAAGTTGACACACATTTTTGGGGGACACAATTCAATCCATAAAGTTCCACCCTTTGGCCCCCCAAAATTTATGTCCTTTCCACATGTAAAGTGCATTCACCCTATTATATCATAGAAAAAGTCTTAAATCAACTCCAAGTCCACAATTCAAAAATTCCTTTTCGTCTATGAAATCTAGAATACAGATTATCTGCTTCCAAAGCATGATGGTGCAATAGGCAGGCACAAGCTAGATATTTCCATTACGATTGGGAGAAATTGGGGGGAAAGAAGGGATAACAGTCATCAAGCAAGTCAGCAAAACACATTACATTAGCTCTCAAGACTTAAAAATAATCCTCTGTTCTCTGATACAGCTTAGGCAGTGACCCTACTCTCCAGACGCCGGGTATTGGCCACACTTTCTGGATTCTGGGTGAAGGCCCCTCTGCCCTGGGCTTCAGCTCCACCTTCCAGGCCCACTGGAATGGCAACTCTGATCCCTCACATTTGGGTGGCCCCATTCTCCTAGTCCATCAGAGTGGCGACTCCACCCTTGCAGCCTAGCAGGCCTGGTTCTTCTGTCCCTTGGGCGTGGCAATCCCACACCCTCAACTTTGGGCAGTGAATCTGGCCCCATCCTGCTGGCACTCATAAATGGCAACCCCACGCTCCAGAACCCCAAGCTGATGAAGGTCTGTGTCTTTGAAAACTAGGGGGCTGGGGCTCTGCCCTTTGAGACCCCAGAGGTCATGGCCCTACCCTTCGAGACTGAGGGAGCCGTGCTTTCTGTTTTCCTTGTCTCTTCAGCTTTTGCTTCCTGGTTCCTTGGCTTCTTGGTCCCTCCCGCATCTGCCCTGCTGGGGCAAGTGTTCTAAAACTCGGTAGGTCCACTGATAAGTGCTTGGAGGCACTCTGCTCTGCCAGTAAGCCTCAGCTGGAAGGCACTCAGTTCTCTTGCTTCATGGGTTGGCAAGCCTAGCTCCACTGATAAGTGTCCAGAGGTGCCCACTCCACCAGGAAGCCTCCTTTGCCAAGGCACTCAGCTCTCTGGCTCCGTGAGTTGGCTCCTGTACCATCTCTTGCTGGTCTCCTGTTTCTGCTACTTCTGGTTCTCTGATGCTGCCAGTTCTCTGATGCTGCTTCTTGCCATCTGCGCCATTTCCAGTGTAACAGCTCTCTTCATTTCCTTCTGAGTCCACACCAGAATTGTGCTTGAAGTCCATAATCCCACCAACAGTCTCTTCAAGGCAATCTAGGCTTTTACTATTAGGCACTTTAAAACTCTTCCAGCCTCTATCCACTCACAGTTTCAAAACCGCTTCCACATTTTAGGTATCCGTTAAGGCAGCACCCTACTCTCGGTACCAAATTCTGTCTTAGTTATCTAATACTGCTATAAAAGAAATACCACAAGTGGGTGGCTTTAACAAAGAGAAGTTTATTCTCTTACAGTCTAGGAGGTCAGAAGTCCAAATTCAAGGTGCCAGCTCCAGGGGAAGGCTTTCTCTGTCTGTCAGCTCTGTCTGACCAGGGAAGACAGACAGGCTCTGTCTGTCTTCCCTGGTTGAGGAGCTTTGCAGGGCAGGGACTCTGGGTCCAAAGGATGCACTGTTTTCCAGGCTCTTGTTTCTTGATGGTATGAGGTTCCCCTGTCTGTCTGCTTGCTTCTCTCTTTTATATCTCAGAAGAGATTGATTTAAGACACAACCTAACCTTGTAGATTGAATCCTGCCTCATTAACATAACTGCTGCTAATCCCACCTCTTTAACATTCATAGTGACAGGATTTCCAACACAGGAAAATCACATCAGATGATAAAATGGTGGACAGTCACACAATGCAGGGAATCATGGCCTAGGCAAGTTGACACACATTGTGGGGGGACAAATTCAATCCATGATACCGTCTCTCCAGCTCCACTCTACTGCTGTAGTGCCTGGGCTTCAAGGTGCATGTACTTAGCTTCGGACCTCCTTGTAGCAATGAGATTTCAGGGAGACAGTGAGAATGATATTCTTCTGTCTTTGTGAACACTTTTGCCAGCAGGTCATTTTGGCAGGCTCTTTCTTTTCTTAGAGGAAAACTCCGTGAGGTTGTTTTCTCCCTAGCTGTCTTTGAAGCTTTAGAGTCTGCATCTTTATGGCATATTTCTTCTCACTTCAGTCTTTAGATTATTCAGTCTCCAAAATATTCACAGATATTTTGTTGACCATTTTTAATTTGGTTTGACTTTGCATAATGCTTGGCCTTGACCACTAATCAGCACCAAAATGTTGATTTTGGTTATAGCTGATATTTACTTTCTTCTTTATACTTTTTGAATTTTCTGAAAAATGTTTTTACAAGGTACATATGTTGTTTTTGTAATCATATTAAGCAAACCTGTTCCCTTTTGAGGAATAAAAAGGCAGGTCAGTCTGGGAACAAACTTATAAAGCCCTCATCTCTTCTACTCTGATGCTGCCTTCCTGTAACTATGCTACTGGGTGCTGTTGTACTTCCCATCAACAGCACGGGGTGCATCTACATGTGATTAATTCTGTTATGAAGGGACCCACCACAGTGCCCATAGGCTTCCTTTGGAGGTCTCTAAAGTTGTATTGAATGCAATCCTGGTGTTTATTTCCTCTCCGTCTCCTGCCTTTCTCTAAGTGGTTGCCCCATTTGAGTTTTTGGTAACCATAGGTTTTACCACCATCTCCCTGTATCCTGATTAAGCTTATTCATATCATTAAGTAGGAGGCATCCAAAGGAATACTTGAGTCTTCTTATTTTTTTAAGGTTTCTACCTACTTCATAGAGTTGTTACAAGAAACAAATGAAATAATATTGGTAAGTTGCTTGACATGTAGTAGCTAGCTGCCTTAGTCTGGGTTTTCTAGAGAAACAGAGCAAGTAAGAGGCATATATACGTTTGTTTGTTTAATTAATTAATGGAATTGGCTTCTGCAATTGTGGGGGGGGGGGCAGGGGATGGGGAAGTCCAAAATTGTAGGTCAGGAGAGGGGAAGAGTGAAGAGTGAAGGAGTTCTGACGAAATGTCCATTTATAGTCTGGAGGCAGAACACACCCTAGGGAGACTCCCTTTTTGCCCTTAAGGCCTTCGATTGGATGAGGCCCATCCACATTGTGGAAGGTGGTCTGCTTTACTTAAGGCCAACTGATTTAATCACATGTAAATACATCATAAGGAGTCCTTGGGTAGTATAAATGCTTAATGCACTCTCAGCTGCTAACTATCCACAAAAAAAACACCTCAGAAGAAACACGTGGTGATCTACTTTCAAAACATCGGCCATTGAAAACCGTATGGAGTACACTTCTACTCTGACACACATAGGGTTTCCAGGAGTCAGAATCAACTCATGGCAACTTTTTCTTTTTCTCTTTTTAACAACTTCATGACAATATCTAGACTAGTGTTTTACTAAACAACTGGGCACCACAGCACAGCCAAGTCAACCAGGTGACACGTAAAATTAGCATGATAGTCCCCAATAAATGGTGACTATTTTTTAAAATAATTTTTATTGTGCTCTAAGTGGAAGTTTACAAATCAAGTCAGTCTCTCACACAAAAACTTATTTACACCTTGCTACACACTCCCAATTACTCTCCCCCTAATGAGACAGCCCGCTCTCTCCCTCCACTCTCTCTTTTTGTGTCCATTTCACCACCTTCTAACCCCCTCTACCCTCTCATCTCCTCTCCAGGCAGGAGATGCCAACATAGTCTCAAGTGTCCACCTGATCCAAGAAGCTCACTCCTCACCAGCATCCCTCTCCAACCCATTGTCCAGTCCAATCAATGTCTGAAGAGTTGGCTTTGGGAATGGTTCTTGTCCTGGGCCAAAAGAAGGTCTGGGGCCATGACCACCAGGGTCCTTCCAGTCTCAGTCAGACCATTAAATCTGGTCTTATGAGAATTTGGGGTCTGTATCCCACTGTTCTCCTGCTCCCTCAGGTGTTCTCTGTTGTGCTCCCTGTTAGGGCAGTCATCAGTTGTAGCCGGGCACCATCTAGTTCTTCTGGTCTCAGGATGATGTAGTCTGTGGTTCATGTGGCCCTTTCTGTCTTTTGGACTTGTAATTGCCTTGTGTCCTTGCTGTTCTTCATTCTCCTTTGATCCAGGTGGGTCGAGACCAATTGATGCATCTCAGATGACTGCTTGCTAGTGTTTAAGACCCCAGACATAAATGGTGACTATTTTTAACAGTAGGCTTTCCAGGCAAAATATAGTTTTGTTTAAAATTTATTAAGGTATAATTCACATCGCATACAATTCATCCATTTAAAGTGTATGACTCAGTGACTTTAAGTATGTTCACAGTATATTCACACTCAATTTCAGAACATTTTCATCACTCCAAAAAGAGACATTGTTCCCTTTAGCTGGAAGGGTGAACCAAAAAAGAGTTCATGAATGAAGTTCCCTGTACGTTGTCCTAGTAGCTAAGAGAAAAGTTGTTTTTCCAAATTGAGAGGCAAAAAAAAATTCTGTGTTTTAGGTCAGTTCCTGCTACACATAATATAACTACCCTTCACTTCTATTTTCTCATCTGTTAGGTTAAAATTAAACTGCTCATCTTATCTGCCTTGGAGGTATCTTAGTAAAAGGATTAAAAGAGAAAATGTTCTGAAGAATTGAAAAGTGAAATAGTATATGTATAGCTTTATACTAAAGTCCTCTGAGAGATTTTTCTCCTCTGTTGTTCTTAATTGCCATCGAGTCTGCTCCACCTCCTGGCAACCTTATATGTAACGGAATGAAATGTTGCCCAGATCTGTGCCATCTTCATGATTGTTGGTACATTTGAGTCTATTGTTTCAGCTATTGTGTCAATCCATCTCATTGAGGGTTTCCCACAATTTCACTGACATTCTAGTTTATCACACAGGATGTCCTTTTCTAGCAATTGGTCTTTCCTGATGAAGGGTCCAAAGTAAGCAAGCTGAAGACTCTTCATCCTTGCTTCTAAGGAGAATTCTGGTTGTATTTCTTCTACTATTATTTGTTTTCACAACTCGTTGGGTCTTTGGTCATTATGTTCAATGCATCTGTTCTTGAGATGGTCTCTAAATTCAGATGGGATATACTCAAGGTCATATTTTGGTTCTTGTGGACATGTTTTACTTTTCTTCAGCTTCAACTTGAACTTACATATAAGCAATTAATGATCTATTTCACACTTGGTCCCCAGCCTTCTTCTGACTGATGACACTGAGTTTCTCCATCACCTCTTTCCACAGATGTAGATGATTTGATTTCTGCGTGTTCTGTCCGGTGAGATCCATGTGTATAGTCACTGTTTATGTTGTTGAAAAAAGGAATTTGCAATGAAGAAGTTGTTGATCTTGCAAAATTCTACCATGCAATCTCCAGCATCATTTCTTATACCAAGGTCATATTTTCCATCTACTGATCCTTCTTCTTTTCCAGCTTTCTCATTCCAATCACCAATAATTATCAATGCATCTTGATTACATGTTTGATTGATTTCAGATTGCAGAAGTTGGGAAAAATCTTCAATTTCTTCATCTTTGGCCTTAGTTGGTTTGGAAATTTGAATAATATTTGTATTAACTTGTCTTCCTAGTAGGCATATGGATGTTATCCTATCACTGACAGCGTTGTACTTCAGGATAGATTTTGAAATGTTCTTTTTGACCATGAATGCAACATCATTCCTCCTCAGTTTGTCATTCCTGGCATAGTAGACCATAAGATTGTCTGATTCAAAATGGCCAATACCAGTCCATTTCAGCTCACTAATGCCTAGGATATTGATTTTTATGGAGTCCATTTCCTAGATTCATACTTCATACATTCCATGTTCCGATTATTAATGGGTATTTGCAGGTGTTTCTTCTCATTTTGAGTCATGCCGCATCAGCAAATGAAGGTCCTGAAAGCTTGACTTCATCCACTTCCTTAAGGTTGACTCCACTTTGAGAAGGCAGCTCTTCCCTATTTGTATTTTGAGTGCCTTCTAACCTGAGGGACTCATCTTTGGTCACTATATCAAACAATGTTCTGCTGGTATTCATAAGGTTTTCACTGGCCAGTTTTTTCAGAAGTAGACCACCAAATATTTCTTCTCAGTCTTTCCTAGTCTAGAAGCTCTGCTGAAACCTGTCCACCACAGGTGACCCTATTGGTATTTGAAATACTGGTGGCATAGCTTCCAGAATCAAAGCAACATGCAAACCACCACAGTTTGACAAACTGACAGACAAGTGGTCATTAAAAAGACAGGAAAGATTAATTTAACAAAGAAAAAAATGCTCAAAACAGGGAATCATTGAAGTCATTAGGTAAAAGATTACAATAATCAAGAAAGAGGGACTAAATACAGGAGGCGTAGATCTTCCATTTGGAGAGAAAAACAAGGCGATATACGATGATACAAGTTAGGTTTTTACTTAGAAAAATAGGGGTAAATATTAAGGTAATCACAAAGAGGTCTAACATTCCATTCTTCAAAATAAAAACCAAGAAAAACATAACAACTCAGCAAAAATAAATTCAACTACTATGAAAGTGAGGAACACACAATTTACAAAGAAAAACATCTCAGCACAAAAAAGTAAGTGGAAAAATGAAATTGTCAACAACACACAAAAAGGCATCAAAATGACAGCACTAAACTCATACTTACCTGTAATTACATTGAATGTAAATGGACTAAATGCACCAATAAAGAGACAGAGAGTCTCAGACTGGATAGAAAAACATGATCTGTCTATACGCTGCCTACAAGAGACACACCTTTGTCTTAGAGACACAAGCAAACGAAAACTCAAAGGATGGAAAACAACAATCAAAAAAAGAGCAGGAGTGGCAGTATTAATTTATGACAAAACAGACTTTAAAGTTAAATCCACCACAAAGGATAAAGAAGGACACTACATAGTGATTAAAGGGACAGTTTAGCAGGAAGATATAACCATATTAAATATTTATGTACCCAATGACAGGGCTGCAAGATACATAAAACAAACTTTAACAGAATCGAAAAGTGAGGTAGACACCTCCACAATTATAGTAGGAGACTTCAACACACCACTTTTGGAGAAGGATAGGACTTCTAGTAAGAAGCTCAGTAGAGGCACGGAAGATCTGTTTGCTACAGTCAACCAACTTGACCTCATAGACTTATACAGAACGCTCCACCCAACAGCTGCAAAGTATACTTTTTTTTCTAGTGCATATGGAACATTCTCTAGAATAGACCACATATTAGGTCATAAAACAAACCTTTGCAGAATCCAAAACATCGAAATATTACAAAGCATCTTCTCAGATCATAAGGCCATAAAAGTAGAAATCAATAACAGAAAAATCAGGGAAAAGAAATCAAATACTTGGAAACTGAACAATACCCTGCTCAAAAAAGACTGGGTTATAGAAGTCATTAAGGAGGGAATAAAGAAATTCATAGAATGCAATGAGAATGAAAACACTTCCTATCAAAACCTCTGGGACACAGCAAAAGCGGTGCTCAGAGGGCAATTTATATCAATAAATGCACATATATAAAGAAGAAAGAGCCAAAATCAGAGAAGTGTCCCTACAACTTGAACAAATAGAAAGCGAGCAACAAAAGAACCTATCAGGCACCGGAAGAAAACAAATAATAAAAATTAGATGAGAATTAAATGAATTAGAGAGCAGACAAACAATTGAAAGAATTAACAAAGCCAAAAGCTGGTTCTTTGAAAAAATTAACGAAATTGATAAACCATTGGCCAGACTGACTAAAGAAATACAGGAAAGGAAACAAATAACCCAAATAAGAAATGAGATGGGCCATATGACAACAGACCCAACTGAAATTACAAAAATCCTATCAGATTAGTACGAAAAATTGAACTCTAACACATTTGAAAACCTAGAAGAAATGGATGAATTCCTAGAAACACACTACTTACCTAAACTAACACAATCGGAAGTAGAACAACTAAATAGACCCATAACAACAACAAGAAAAAAAGATTGAAAAGGTAATCAAAAAACTCCAAAAAAAAAAAGCCCTGGCCTGGACGGCTTCACTGCAGAGTTCTACCAATCTTTAAGAGAAGAGTTAACACCACTACCACTAAAGGTATGTCAAAGCATAGAAAAGGATGGAACACTACCTAACTCATTCTATGAAGCCACCATATCCCTGATACCAAAACCAGGTAAAGACACCACAGCAAAAGAAAATTACAGACCTATATCCCTCATGAACATAGATACAAAAATCCTCAACAAAATTCTAGCCAATAGAATTCAACAACATATCAAAAAAATAATCCACCACGACCAAGTGGGATTTATACCAGGTATGCAAGGTTTGTTCAATATTAGAAAAACAATGTAATCCGCCATATAAATAAAACAAAAGACAAAAACCACATGATCTTATCAATTGATGCAGAAAAGACATTTGACAAAGTCATGATCAAAACTCTCAGCAAAATAGGAATAGAAGGAAAATTCCTCAACATAATAAAAGGCATTTATACAAAGCCAACAGCCAACATCATCGTAAATGGAGAGAGCCTGAAAGCATTTCCCTTGAGAAAGGGAACCAGACAAGGATGCCCTTTATCACCACTCTTATTCAACACTGTGCTGGAGGTCCTAGCCAGAGCAATTAGGCTAGACAAAGAAATAAAGGGCATCTGGATTAGCAAGGAAGAAGTAAAATTATCTCTATTTGCAGATGACATGATCTTATACACAGAAAACCCTAAGGAATCCTCAAGAAAACTACTGAAACTAATAGAAGAGTTCAGCAGAGTTTCAGGTTACACGATAAACATACAAAAATCACTTGGATTCCTCTACATCAACAAAAAGAACATCGAAGAGGAAATCACCAAATCAATACCATTCACACTAACCTCCAAGAAGATAAAATACTTAGGAATAAATCTTACCAAAGATGTAAAAGACCTATACAAAGAAAACTGCAAAGTACTAGTGCAAGAAACTAAAAGGGACCTACATAAGTGGAAAAACATACCTTGCTCATGGATAGGAAGACTTAACATAGTAAAAACGTCTATTCTACCAAAAGCCATCTACATATACAATGCACTACCGATCAAAATTCCAACGACATTTTCTAATGTGGTGGAGAAACAAATCACCAACTTCATATGGAATGGAAAGAAGCCCTGGATAAGTAAAGCATTACTGAAAAAGAAGAACAAAGTGGGAGGCCTCACTCCACCTGATTTTAGAACCTATTATACAGCCACAGTAGTCAAAACAGCCTGGTACTGGTACAACAACAGGCACATAGCCCACTGGAACAGAATTGAGAACACAGATATAAACCCATCCACATATGAGCAGCTGATATTTGACAAAGGCCCGGTGTCAGTTAACTGGGGAAAAGATAGTCTTTTTAACAAATGATGCTGGCATAACTGGATATCCATTTGCAAAAAAATGAAACAGGACCCGTACCTCACACCATGCACAAAAACTAACTCCAAGTGGATCAAAGACCTAAACATAAAGACTAAAACAATGAAGACCATGGAAGAAAAAATAGGGACAATGTTAGGAGGCCTAATACAAGGCATAAACAGAATACAAAACATTACTAAGAATGACAAAGAGAAACCAGATAACTGGGAGCTCCTAAAAATCAAACACCTATGCTCACCTAAAGACTTCACCAAAAGAGTAAAAAGACCACCTACAGATTGGGAAAAAATTTTCAGCTATGACATCTCCGACCAGCGCCTGATCTCTAAAATCTATATGATTGTGTTAAAACTCAACCACAAAAAGACAAACAACCCAATTAAAAATTGGGCAAAGCATATGAACACACACTTCACTAAAGAAGATATTCAGGTGGCTGACAGATACATGAGGAAATGCTCTTGATCATTAGCCATTAGAGAAATGCAAATTAAAACAACGATGAGATTCCATCTCACTCCAATAAGGCTGGCATTAATCCAAAATAAATGTTGGAGAGGCTATGGAGAGGTTGGAACTTATACATTGGTGGTGGGAATGTAAAATGGTACAACCACTTTGGAAATCGTTCTGGCATTTCCTTAAAAAGCTAGAAATAGAACTACCATACAACTCAGAAATCCCACTCCTCGGAATATATCCCAGAGAAATAAGAGCCTTTACACGAACAGATATATGCACACCCGTGTTTATTGCAGCACTGTTTACAATAGCAAAAATCTGGAAGCAACCAAGGTGTCCGTCAATGGATGAATGGATAAATAAATTATGGTATATTCACACAATGGAATACTATGCATCGATAAAGAAAAATGATGAATCTGTGAGACATTTCATAACATGGAGGAACCTGGAAGGCATTACGCTGAGTGAAATTAGTCAGATGCAAAAGGACAAATATTGTATAAGACCACTATTATAAGATCTTGAGAAATAGTTTAAACTGAGAAGAACTCATTCTTTTGTGGTTACGAGATGGGGGAGGGAGGGAGGGTGGGAGAGGGTTGTTTACTGATTAGATAGTAATAAGAACTACTTCAGGTGAAGGGAAGGACAACACTCAATACAGGGGAGGTCAGCTTAACTGGACTGGACCAAAAGCAAAGAAGTCTCCTGAATAAACTGAATGCTTCGGAGGTCAGTGAAGCAAGGGCGGGGGTTAGGGGACTATGGCTTCGGGGGACATCTAAGTCAATTGGTAAAATAAATTCTATTAAGAAAATATTCTGCATCCCACTTTGAAGTGTGGCGTCTGGGGTCTTAAAGACTAACAAGCGGCCATCTAAGATGCATCAATGAGTCTCAACCCACCTGGATCAAAGGAGAATGAAGAACACCAAGGTCACAAGGTAATTATGAGTCCAGGAGACAGAAGGGGCCCCATGAACTAGAGACTACATCTTCCTGAGACCGGAAGAACTGGATGGTGCCCGACCACAACCGATGACTGCCCTGACAGGGAGCACAACAGAGAACCCCTGAGGGAGCAGGAGAACAGTGGGATGCAGACCCCAAATTCTCATAACAAGACCAGACTTAATGGTCTGACTAAGACTAGAAGAATCCCAGCAGTCATGGTCCCCAAACCTTCTGTTGGCCCAGGACAGGAACCATTCCCGAAGCCAACTCATCAGACATGGATTGGACTGGGCTATGGGTTGGAGAGAGATACTTATGAGGAGTGAGCTACTTGCATCAGGTGGACGCTTGAGACTATGTTGGCATCTCCTGTCTGGAGGGGAGATGGGAGGGTAGAGGGGGTTAGAAACTGACAAAACAGTTGCGAAAGGAGAGCCTGGAAGGAAGGAGCGGGCTGAGTCATTAGGGGGAGAGTAAGTGGAGTATGTGGTAAGGTGTACATAAGTTTATATGTGAGAGACTGACTTGATTTGTAAACTTTCACTTAAAGCACAATACAAATTATTTTTTAAAAAAGGAAAGAGCATTAACTAGACACGACAGAAAACAAAGACCAAAATGGATGTCAGAAGAGACTTTGAAACTTGCTCTTGAATGTAGAGCAGCTAAAGCAAAAGAAAGAAATGATGAAGTAAAAGAGCTGAACAGATTTCAAAGGGCAGCTCAAGAAGACAAAGTAAAGTATAATGAAATGTGCAAAAACCTAGAGTTAGAAAATCAAAAGGGAAGAACACGCTCAGCATTTCTCAAGCTGAAAGAACTGAAGAAAAAATTCAAGCCTTTAGTTGCTATATCGACGGGTTCTATGGGTAAAATATTCAACAACGCAGGAAGCATCAAAAGAAGATGGAGGGAATACACAGAGTCACTCTACGAAAAATAATTGGTCGACATTCTACCATTTCAGGAGGTAGTATATGATCAAGAACTGATGGTATTGAAGAAAGAATTCCATGCTATGCTAAAGGGGTTTTCAAAAAACAAGGCTCTCGGAATACAAACTCAGATGTTTCAGCAAACAGATGCAACACTGCAGGTGCCCACTTATCTATCCCAAGAGATTTGGAAGACAGCACCTAGCCAACTGATTGGAAGAGACCCATATTTGTGGTCATTGCAAAGAAAGGTGATCCAACAGAATGCTGAAATTATTGAACAATATTAACATCACAAGCAAGTAAAATTTTGCTGAAGATAATTCAAAAGTGGTTACAGCACTACATTGACAGGAAACTGCCAGAAATTCAAGCCAGATTAAGAAGAGGATGTGGAACCAGGATATCATTGCTGATGTCAGATGGATCTTGCCTGAAAGCCGAGAATACCAGAAAGATGTTTACCTGTGTTTTATTGACTATGCAAAGGCATTCGACTGTGTGGATCATAACAAATTATGGATAACGCTGCAAAGAATGGGAACTACAGAACACTCAGTTGTGCTCATGAGGAACTGTACATAGACCAAGAGGCAAGGGGATACTGCACGTGGTTTAAAATCAAGAAAGATGTGCAGGGTTGTATCCTTTCAGCATATGGACGTTCAATCTGTATGCCGAGCAAATAATCCGAGAAGCTGGACTATATGAAGAGGAACTCAGCATCAGGATTAAAAGAAGAGTCATTAATAGCCTGCCATATGCAGATGATACAACCTTGCTCGATGAAAGCAAAGAGGACTTGAAGCACTTACTGATGAAGATCCAAGACTATAGCCTCCAATTTGGATTACACTTCAACATACAGAAAACAAAAATCCTCACAACTGGACCAACAAACTACCTCATGATAAATGGAGAAAAGATTGAAGTTGTCAAGGATTTCATTTTACTTGGATTCACAATCAATGTCCATAGAAGTAGCAGTAAAGCAATCAAACAATGTATTGCATTGGGCAAATCTGCTACAAAGGACCTCTTTAAGGTGTTCAAAAGCAAAGATGTCACTTCGAGGACTAAGGTGAACCTGACCCAAGCCATGCTATTTTCATTTGCCTCATATACATGGGAAAGCTGGACAATGAATATGGAAGACTGAAGAATTGATACCTTTGAATTATGGTGTTGGTGAAGAATATTGAATATACCGTGGACTGCCAGAAGAATGAGCCAATCTTACTTGAAAGAGGTACAGCCAGAATGCTCCTTAGAAGTGAGAATGGCGACAGTTTGTCTCACTTACTTTGGACATGGTATCAGGAAGGATCAGTTCCTGGAGAAAGACATCATGTAGAGGGTCAATGAAAGAAAGGAAGACCCTCAACAACATGGATTGACATGGTGGCTGCAATGATGGGCTGAAGCAAAACAGTGATTGTGGGGATGGCGTAGGACCGGGCAGTGTTTTGTTCTGTTGTACATAGGGTAGTTATGAGTTAGAACTTACTCGACAGCAACTATTTGTTTGTTTTTCTGACAGTTCATGGTGTATTCAGCCTTCTTTGACAACACCACAGTTCTAGTGCATCCATTCTTCATCTGCCTTTCTTTTTCATTGTCAACCTTTCACATGCATATGAAACAATTGAAAAGACTATGGCTTGGGTCAGTCACACCTGAGTCATCAGTTTTTTGAAACTTTAAAGAGGTATTTTGCAGCATATTCATCCAATGCAATACTTTGATTTCTATTTTTTCATAAGAGTTTTGTGTTTTCAGTGAAGGTTTACACAGAAGTTTAGTTTCCTGTTCAATAATTTCAACACAAGTTATTCAGTGTGTCATTGGTTACATTCTTCACAATGTGTGAACATTCTCATTTCCACTCTGGTTGTTCCATCTCCATTAATCTAGTTTTCCTGTCCCCTTACATTCTCATCATTGTTTTAAAGTAATTGTTGACCATTTGGTCTCATATAGGTGACTTTTTAATTTTTTTATTGTATTTTAGATAAAGATTTACAAACTAGTTTCTCATTGAACAGTTAGTACACATATTGTTTTATGACATTGGTTAACAACCCCACGACATGTCAACACTCTCTCTTCTCAACCTTGGGTTCCCTATTGCCAGCTTTCCCGTTCCCTCCTGCTTGCTAGTCCTTGCCACTGGGCTGGTGTGCCCCTTTAGTCTCATTTTGTTTTATGGGCCTGTCCAATATCTGGTTGAAGGGTGAATCTCAGGAGTGACTTCATTACTCAGCTGAAAGTGTGTCTGGGGGCCATGCTCTCAGGGTTTCTCCAGTTTGTATCAGGTCAGCAAGTCTGGTCTTTCTTTTTGAGTTAGAGTTTTGTTCTACGTTTTTCTCCAGCACTGTCCAGGACCCTCTATTGTAATCCCTGTCAGACCAGTCAGTGGTGGTAGCTGAGCACCATCTCGTTGTACTGGACTCAGTCTGGTGGAGGCCGTGGTAGATGTGGTCCTTAGTCCTATGGACTAATCTTTCCCTTGTATCTTTAGTTTTCTTCATTCTTCCTTGCTTCCGAAGGGGTGAGACCAGTGGAGAATCCTAGATAGCTGCTCACAGGCTTTTAAGATCCCAGATACTACTCACCAAAGTAGAATGTTGAACATTTTCTTTAGAAACTATGTTATGCCAGTTGAGCTAGATGTTCCCTGAGACCATGGTCTCTACAGCCCTCAGCCCAGCAATTCGGTCCCTTTAGGGAGTTTGGATGTGTCTTTGGAGCTTCCATGACCTTGCCTTGTACAAGTTGTGCTGGCTTCTCATAGGTGATTTTTTAAAGGAGCGCAGTACTTACAGGAAATATTTTTTGAGCCAATTTGTAATTTATCTACAAAGTGACCTCAGGGGCTAGTTTCAGTTCAAAGTTTGAAGAGTATCTCAGGGCAATAGTGTTGAGGAGTCCTCCAGTCTCAACCAGTTCAGTAGGTCTGGTTTTTTTTTTTTTTTTTGGAATTTGAGGTAATGTTCCACATTTTTCTCCCATTCTATCAGGGTCCATCTACTGTGGCCCTGGTTAAAATGGTTGGTAGTGGTAGCCGGATACCATCTAGTTCTTCTGATCTCAGGGTAGATGAAGCTGTGGTTCATGTAGACTAGTTTCTTCTTTGTGTCTTTGGTTGCCTTCTTTCTCTTTTACTCTGGATGAGTAGAGACCAATAGTTTTATCTTACATGGCCACTTGCAAGCTTTTAACACCCCAGACACTACTCACCAAACTAGAATGTAGAATATAACTTTATGGAGTGTATTATGCCAGTTGCCTGAGATATCCCAGGAGACTATGGTCCTAATCTTCAAACTCAGAAATCTTACCCCAAGAGGTATTTGGTTATATTTAAGAAGTATCTGTAACTTTGCCCCCTATGTGCTTTGTTATGTATGTGAATATATGTGCAGACAGTCACATACATGCATGTACATATACATATGCATATAAGGTTGGCAGTTTGAGTCCACCAGCCAGTTCTCCAAAACCCTATGGGGCAGTTCTACTCTGTCCTATAAGGTCATTATGGTCAGAATCGAGTCAACGGCACCAGGTTTGGTTTTTGGTTTTATACACACATACATAAAAAAAAATATATATATATATATATATATGCCTATATACATATATACCCACACATATATTCTTTGGTTGTTGTTGCTGTTGTTACAAAATTATATATGCCATAGTATTTACCAACAGGTCTTTTTTTCTTGTGTACTTTTTAGTGACATCGTTTACCTTCATCAAGCTGTGTACTCTTCACCCTTATTTAGTGGTACCTTTTCCATCACCAATAATAAATGTTTACTATCTGGAGAGTGAATCCCAGCCCCTCCACCACTCCTGGAAACCACTAATGAATATTGGTTTTTAAATACTCGCTTGTTCATGTCATTTCATAAAAGTGAGCACATACAGTATTTGTTTTTTTGAGATTGACTTATTTCACTTAACATAATGTTCTAAAAAAAAATTTTTTTTTTTTTTAATGTTCTCCAGGTTCATCCATGTTTCAAGATGTTTTGGAAAGTAATTTTTCTTTATTACTGAGTAGTTTTCCATTGTATGTATGTACCACCTTTGACTTATCCATTCATCTGTTGACGGGCCAGTAGGTTGTTTCCATCTTTTTGCTGTTGCGAGTAGCGCTGCAATGAACATAGGTATGCGTGTGTCTATTCATGTCATTTCTATTAGATCCCTAGGGCATATACCAAGGAGCGGAGTTGCTGGGTCATATGGGAGCTCTACTTCTAGGTTTTTGAGGACCACCAGAATGTTTTCCACAAAGGCTGTATTACTTTGCATTTCCGCCAGCAATGGCTGAGGGTTCTAATTTCTCCACATCCTCTCCAACACATGTTGTTTTCCTTTTTTAAATCTTGGCCATTCTAGTGGGAGTGAAATGCTATCTCATTGTGGTTTTGATTTGCATTTCCCTGATGGCTAATGATGTGTGTCCATTGACTATTTGATATCCTCTTATTTTTTTTTTTTTTTGTGAAGTACTTTAATTTCTTAACTGCTGTTTCTGTGGATGTTGATTGTTGATCTGAGTAGAATGAAATCATCGACAAGTTCGTTTTTTAATCCAGTCATCCTGATGTTTCCCCTCTAGTGGCTTGTATTTAAGTATCCCATACACGGGCAGGAAAGTCGTTCCGTCTTTAAATGGAGGGGCTGAAATGGCTCCCTTTGCATAGCTTTCCTAGGGCAACAGAACAAAGTTGCTGTGTTTCTATTGGGTATTATGTTTGTCACTACAAAGGGATTACTTAGTGTTAAACTACCAAAATTTGTTAGTTGGCATTTTCAGCAAAGAAAATTCTTTGCTGTTTCTGGGTATGTGTTTTTAATGAACATGCACAATACGCAAACACTGTGGAGGTCACCTGAAAACAAACAGGTTGCTCTGACCTTACCTGCTTTTTAAATCAAAGTACAAGTCCTCCTTCCCTCCCATGGTGACTGAGGCTGAGATCATGGAAAACAAGGTTATTAGAGGCGTAGTTTCTTCCAGAATATGAAGGCATGTGTTGGAATCTGAAAAGGAGTACCCTCCAAAAATAGTAATGGTGTGAACTTATTTCTGTTCTCTCAGATAGGACCTGTTGACAAGCCCTGTTGGAGAGAACAAAAATAAGTTTGGGAAATGACACATTTAGGCTCCTGTATTTCACTAGCCCCTTTTTACCTCTATTTTGAGGAAGATACTTTATTGGCTTCAGTTAAGACAAGTCTGGGTAAATATCTGCTCTTCCCCAAGGGTGCATTTGGTGTTTGGATTGAAAACTCAGGAAAGGTAATTATAGAGAGACCCTCAGTACTATTTTATCCAAGCATTAAAAAAAAAAAAAAAAATGTTTCTGTCAGTCCTGACTCACAGCAACCCTATAGGACAAAGCAGAGCTGCGCCATAGGTTTTCCAAAGGGTGCCTGGTGGATTTGAACTGCCAACCTTTTGGTTAGCAGCCATAGCTCTTAACCTCTACACCACCAGTGTTTCCGTTTTATCCAAGCATACTAGAGAAGAAAAAAAAATTTTTTTTTTCTCTAGTAAGGAATAGTGGACAAAATAAATCTTGAGTGACTCCTGTGAAATATTAGTGAATCTAAACTTTGTTCTTATTTTGAATTTTCTAGGTAATTTCTGGGATGGTAAACGATAATCTGGGCATTTTGGTTTCTTGGTTCTGTAAATTTAGCATGCATTTTGTTTCATATGTAAGAAGGTAGTAAATTGTGTTATTTGTTTTGAAAAAAGTCCAACAGTTTCAGATTCCTTTCAAGAGAAGCTCTTTTTTAACATCTTACCCTGATATATATTCATGCATTCAACAACGAGTTATTTAGTGTCCACTATGTGCCAAGTAATGAGCCCTGGTGGTGCAGTGGTTATGAGCTTGGCTGCTAACTGAAAGGTTGGTGGTTCGAACCCACCAGCTGCTGTCGAGAAAGATGTGTTGGTCTGCTTCTGTAAAGATTTAGAGCCTTGGGAGGCCCAATCAGGCAGTTCTACTCTGTCCTATAGGGTCACTGTGAGTCAGAATCTTTTTGGTGTCAACAGGTATGTGCCAGGTAAGGAGCCCTGGTGGCACAGTGGTTAAGCACTCAGCTGCTAACCAGAAGGTTGGCAGTTTGAACCCTCCAGCTGCTCTGTGGGAGAAAGATGTGGCGGTCTGCTTTAGTAAAGATTATAGCTTTGGGAACCCTATGGGGCAGTCCTACTCTGTTTGATAGGGTAGCTATGAGTCGGAATCAACTCTATGGCAATGGGAATGTGCCAGGTACTTTTTGAGGCACCAGGGAACTAGGCAGAAGCAAGAGACAAACAAGCTCCCTGTTCTTGTGGATCTAAAAGGAAGACAGACAATAAAATAATTTCAGAGAGTAGTAGGGGTCCCTGGGTTGGTGCAAACTATTAATGTACTCGGCTGCTAACCAAAAGGCTGGAGGTCCGAGTCCACACAGCGGCTCCTTGGAAGAAAGGCCTAGTGATCTACTTCCAAAAATCAGCTATTGAAAATCCTATGGGGCACAGTTCTACTCTGACACACATGGGGTCTCCAAGAGTTGGCGTCAACTCAATTCCAGCTGGTCTTTGACAGAGAGTAGTAAGAGCTATAAAGGAGATAAACCAGGACGATGTGATAGTGTGAGGAAGCCTCCTCTTAAGCTGGGGATCAAGGAAGGTCCCTGTGAGGAGGTGGCGTTTGAACTGGTACTTTCAGTGGCAGGAAAGAGCCCGGAGAAAAAACATCCCTGGAGAGAAGGATTGGTTCCTACAGAGGCCCTAAGGAGGGGCTGGCCCATCCCGGTGTGTTTGAGGGTACCTGTGTCTACACCACAGTTAGAGAGGGACAGATGGGAGACAGCCAGGGCTTTGTGAGCCTGGGGAGAAAGTTTGGATTCTAAGAGCAGTGGAAAGCCATCGGATAGTTATTAAGTCAGGGGGCGAAGTGAGCTGATTATATAATTAACGTTGGAGAGCGCAGGTGGTTTGTCATAAGAGGATTCTGCCGTTTTCATGAATACGTGAGGCCCTATGTTGATTCTTCAGAAATGCAAATATTTTGATTCACATCACTAGTTGTAATTGTTGTGTATATTTGTAGAACAATCCTTTTATGTTAGTACATATTTTAAAGGGAAGTTTTCCTCTCATTCATACTCACCCTCATTCCTCCCTTCCCTCCCACCCCAAAAAAGATCATCAGAATGAGCAGTTTGGTGTATTTGCTTTCAGAATATTTTCTGTGCAAATAAAATATAGAACACACCCATGTGCTTTTCCATACATACATGACTAGATATAAATGAGAATAGGATCTCACTGTGCATCTTTTTCTAGAGCTTGCTTCTTTCACTAGCACAAAAGCAAGGGCAGTTTTGAAATCTCCTGCCTGCGTATCTAACCCATTCTGTTAATGGCCTCATGGCGTTCTGCTCTTGGCTCTGCTGTCATCTGTTTAATAATCTTCTATTAGGAAGCCTGAGCTGTTTTAGCTTTTGCTATCATAAGCTGTGGTTCCTTTTATCACTAGCCTATGAATCTGTGCATACTTCTTAGTTTATTCCTTTAAGGCCTGTGTCTGAGATGTGGGGTGCTTTTTGTCTTTAATAAGGGCAACTGAGCTGTGAGTTTAAAAATTTTTAGTGCATCTGAGCCAATCTGTATTCTGAATGAGGGTGAAAGCTGGATTTTTGGCAAGTACATATTACATGGGAGACCTGTCAGTCCCCAAGTGTGGTGGAGCTGTTGTTTGCCCTGATCTGTATCTTGATTGTTCACTGAGTGGCTGCAGTGACTGGAAACACTGCCAGCCACAAATGCATGGGAGAAAGAGGAACATATGCGGGGAACGGTAAGCTCACCTATTTTACATGCACGTCAGAGCGGCAGTGTTCCCCAGGCAGCCGTCACTGTGTGGCACAGCCGTGGAGCTGTATTAGGCTGCTTTCCTGAATATCATGGGTAACTAAAGCTGGGGCCTGGCTTACAAACAATGGACTACACAAAGCTGGGGTCTGCCCTTTGCATAATTAACCCGTGATTCTGTGATGGTTGGAGACAGTGGCAAGCATGTTCTGGATCAAATACTCATTTCTTTATTATTGAATTTATACTTTGCAAATATCACATCCTATCAAGAGCAAAGGAGCTTAGGGAGGAGGATTTGGCTGATGGAAGGGCTTGAAAGGAAGAAACAGTTTAAAAGTGATTTTTCTGCATGTGTTGTCATACCCAATCCTTTAGACCATTCCAGAAGACTAGACTTACTGAGATGTTTGGGGAAGAACTGCTGTGTGTTGTTTGGACATGAGGTCCAGTGTGGAGATTTTGGAGAGCTATTTTCTTTGTTTGTGGTGCAGCCAGCTCGAATAACTGAGCTGAATGGGAGGCCAAGGTCAAGGGATTAATAGAATGGGAAGGACAACTTCAGAAAGTATCTCATTTGTCCAAGGTACCAGCTTCTAGCAGCTCCTAGGTTAAACTGAGCTGAGACCCTGTAGATGGTCAAGGACCGGTGAGAGGAGTAATGCAGGGTTAGTGGAAGGCATGAGGAGATGGAACGCGATGGGGAGTAGAAGGTAGTAGTGTCTACTTCCATAGTGAGGTGAGAGCAGAACGAAGGGGGAAGGGAAGCCACCTGCAGTGTAAAAGGTGCAGGCATCAACATGCCTCATCTCAACAGAATCTTTCTTTTGGAGAGGTATGAGAAGGGATAGCTGTTGGAAAACTCCTCTTGATTCTGTTCCTAGAGCAGAGCCTTGGAGGGGGTTGGGGAAGGTTCACAATTACCTGTTGGCTGTGTCTACAGTCCCTTGGCCAAAGCACTTTCTCTTCCAACTTTGGAGCCTCACCATTTGGCTCCAGTTCTAGCTTCCCCATTCACTAGCTGAATGACTTTGGGTAAAATACTTAACTTCTTTCCTCATGTGGTAAAAGTGGATAATAATGGTATTTACATCCTAGAGTTGCTGGAGATACTGGATATGACAGCCTAGGCCATGTAAAAGAGCTGAGCACAGGGCTGAGCTCATCGTGAGTGTTCAGTAATCACGAGCCTCCATGTATTGTACTGCCTACTGTGGTATTGCCTCATCGACAGGTCGTTTATTAAGTGCGGAGTTGAAGAGGCCCAGAATGTGGTGTCTCCTCTTCAAAGAGCAAGTCAGGACAACAAAAAAGGCATATGGCAAGAGGAAAGTCATGGAATTGGTCCTACAATGCAGCAGGTACAAGAGTGCTTGGCACAGGATAAAACTAGTTGCCGTTGAGTTGATTCCAACCCCTGGTGGCCTCACGTGTGTCAGAATAGAACGGTCCTCCACAGGGCTTTCAGTGGCTGATTCTGCAAAAGTAAATCACCAGACCTTTCTTCCAGGACACCTCTGGGTGGACTCAAACTTCCAACCCTTCAGTTAGCAGCCAAGCACATTAAGCGTTTGTGCAACCCCAAGGATCCTTGGCTTACAGCGTAAGCAGTTATAAATGTCAGCTGTTATAGCTACAGTAGCTGGTTTTCACAATGCAAGTTTAGGACATGGAGACTGTAGGCTCAGTGATCCGGAAAAAGATCATGAAGGAGAGGGACCTGAGGTAGGCACTGAGAGATAGTAGGATGTGAGCAAGGGTGGGTTTTAACTGGGTTAAATCACATTGGCCGGAAGGCATATTGACTAGTGTGCTTGGGACGGTATTAAAAATAACAATGTTGTTGTTGTGTGCCATCCAGTCAATTTCAACTCATAGAGATCCTATATGACAGAGTAGAACTGCGCCATAGGGTTTCCTAGGCTGTAATCTTTACAGAGGAAACCCTGGTGGTGTAGTGGTTAAGTGCTACTGCTGCTAACCAAAAGGGCAGCAGTTGGAATCCAGCAGGCGCTCCTTGGAAACTCTGTGGAGCAGTTCTACTCTGTTCTATAGGGTGGCTATGAGTCGGAATGGACTTCATGGCAATGGGTTTTAATCTTTATGGAAGCAGATCACTACGTTATTTCTCTCCGGGAGTGACTGGTACAATTACTATTACTGTTATTAATAGCATCGGTTACTCATTGTGAAATGCTTACAATATGCCAGGCACAATCTAAGCATTTTACATACTTCATCTCATTTCATCATGACAGTGATGGTAAGGTACCTATTTCTGCCCCTGCTTTCTAATGAGGAAACTGAGGTTAAATAATGACATATGTACTTTATAACTTTCCTGCCCCTTCTCTCCCTCCCTACCCCTCTCCCCTCATTTATAATCCTGCCAAGTAAAATCAGGTTATAATGAACCTGGGGGCAGGCATCAAGGGAGAAGAAGTCATAAAATATCCGTGAAGGTGTGTGTATTTGTGCGTGTGTGTGATATATGGAAATGGAGGTGGCGGAATCAAAGGAAACTTGCTTTATAAGTTTACTATGTGCTATCTATTAGTCGGAATTGACTTGACGGCAATCGGCTTGGCTTGGGTTTGGGCATGTGCTGTCTATGCTTTGTGTTAGGTGCTTTACACCAGACCTTGTTGCATTTTTAATGGTATGAAATAAATATTATTTCCATTTTTCAGATAAATAAGCTTAGGCTCAGAGAGACAAATGTAACTTGTATAGGGTCACCCAGCTAGTGCATAGCAAAGCCAGAATTTGGGTGTCTCTGCCTAGCCAGATGACTCCCATGCATAGATGACCTGGTTTTCTCACTTTCGCTTGTCAAGGATGCAAGATCATGGTTCTGTGCTGAACACACACACCTGAACTTTGTTTTGAAACCACCTGGGTCCATCCTACTTCACCATCGTAGGCCTCCATCCACTACCTCTTTCTGTCTGTCCACCAACAGACCTGAGCGCCCGCATCAAAAACTCTCTGGGGATAGGTTTAGGGTATTATCCAGTCTATCTAAATATTTCAGTGGCCTTTTAAAAGGGGCATTTTTTTTTATGGACAAATAGAACCCCCACCTCCCTTCTCTACAGTTAAATCAGACTGTGATGTAAGCAGGTGAGAAAGTTGGACCTTGAGCCTCAGGCCAGAAAGAATCAAAGCGTGGTTAAATAAATGTGGAAAAGTTATGTAAATCAGTTTCCTCTTGGATCCTGAGCTTTTAATACAAGATTGGTCCATTTCAAAGGAAGTGTGTGTGTGCATGTGCGCACGCATGTTGGGAAATTTTATTGTGGGAGAAAATGTATTTGCAAGTTAGCTACTTTCCAGAAATAATTATTTTGATTTATTCCTCCTCCAGTCCCAGAGGGAAGTCCGGTTATTAAATTTAGTTCCAAAGAAGGCATATGTTCTTGAGTCAAAGAAAAAGATTTAAACTAGTAATTCAGTTTTTTTTTTTTTTTTTCCTTCTTCTCTAGATCAAAAATGATTTGGGTAGATTTCTTAAGGGAGACCTTCCCTGGATTTCTCTGTTGCCCATTTGACTGAAGTCTTTCCTAGCTGACTTTTGGGAGTAGAATCGGGGGCTATCGCAGCGAAGGACGAGCTGTTACTGGGGGCAACCGACGAATTAGAAGCATTTGTAGAAATAACCTTAAGAGGAAGGGTTTTGGAGAAGGGCAGGTGGTGTCACTCCTTCAACCAAAAAGCCAAACCAGTTGCCTTCCAATCACTTCTGACTCATGGCAACCGCATGTGTTGCAGAGCAGAAATGCACTCCATAAGGTTTTCAATGGCTGCGCTTTTTCGGAAGTGGGTCACCAGACCTTCCTTCCAGGGGGCCTCTGGGTAGACTTGAACCTCCAGGTTTTCAGTTATTAGCCGTATCTCTTACTTTTGGTTTGAACCAGCCTTGGAACTCAACTGGGGATGTGGGTTTCCTAACTTGCATGATTATAATTTTCTCAAAGGCCTGGACTGCTGCTAGGAAGGGCTTCCTGGAATGGCCTGAGTACTCTCCTGATGCAATCTCTTTCCCGATGTTGAAATTCTCCCTTTTGCATTTCCGTTCAACCCTCAACAATGGCCCTTCAGCCCTAGCTTGGATACTCATAACTTTCCTTTGTATGGTTTTTGGAAACCAATTGTAAATATATATATATATATTCTAACTAATGTTTTGTGATTTTAAAACTAATGCATATTCTTTGTTTAAAAATTGAACAATTACAAAATATAAAAACAAATACCACCCCTCATCCCGCCACCAAAAGAAAATGGTTAATTTTTGGTTGTTCTTGCTGCCATGCGGGAATTGGAGAGCCTCCGTGTCGTTGGCCTCATCACCATGTACACCTCGGGAGATTATAAAGCTCTGGCACCTCTGAATTACCCACCATACCTGCCCCTCACCCCTAGCCAAGGTATATTATAGCAGGACTCCTGAGTCTGGGACTTTTCTTTTTCTGGCAATAAATATTCTTTAAAAATGTTAAGAATTTGTTGTATCTCCTTCTGGAGCATTTCTGATTTCTCTGAAGTATTTTTACAAGTCTTTTCTGAAGTCTTCTCCCTTCGCTTCTTTCCTCTCTTTCTCCCTCCCTACCCTTCCTCTCTAGTCTGCCTGCCTTTCTCTTTGTGTGTCTCTCTCTGAGTGCATATTCATATTTCTATAGTTTACATATATAGACACACACATGCGCGCGCACATGCACATGCACACACACACACACACATCTGTACGTGCATGTATATAGATCTGTAGAAGAGCCAAAGGAAGTGAAGTGAGGAGAAGCAAGTGAGAAGGGGATGTTTTAATCACCAAGAAGATGACATTTGTTGCTAGTTGCAGCTAATAGTCATGTCTGGAAAACAGTCTGTTATGACTGGAAAGGAGATGAGGAATCCAGGAGATGAAGCTATTGGAGTTAATCGATGGCTCTCTAAAAACTAGTTTTTTCCCCCATTTCTGTTTTGAGATAAGATGTTTTGATTGAGACTAAGTGGCTTAGAGTGTGAAGAATGGGAGTCTCACATGTCCATCAATCTTGAGCAAAACACTCTGGAGCTTACTGCCTTTTAAATCTGTTTTATTTAAGTTTTTATTATTAGGTTTTCCCAGTGAAAATTGTATTGGGGTTGGCAGAAGGCAAGGCTTGGAGGATGAGCGTTTACCATATTCTTCTTAAAAAAAATCATAATGGCTCAATTAGGACAAAACCAGACTTGGCACTTTAGAAAAAAGAACTGTTTGGAACTGATTTCCTAAAGGACCTGTTAGGCCACCGTGTCGCTGGGCTGTTTTCACTGCAGTGTGCAAAGTCCCTTTAGCTCTGATTTTAGAAGGATCTAATCTAAATGGGGAAACTCTGGTGGTGTAGTGGTTAAGTGCTACAGCTGCTAACAACAAAAGGTCAGCAGTTTGAATCCACCAGGTGCTCCTTGGAAACTCTATGGGGCAGCTCCACTCTGTCCTATGGGGTCGTTATGAGTCAGAATTGACTTGATGGCAAAGGGTTTGGTTTGCTTTTAATCTAAATGGGGAGCCCTGGTGATGCAATGGTTAAACACTGGGCTGCTAACCAAAGGTCTGCTGTTGGAATCCACCAGCCACTCCTTGGAAACCCTATGAGGCAGTCTACTTTGTCCTATAGGGTTGCTATGAGTCGGAATCGACTCCATGGCAACCAGTTTGATTTTTTAATCCAGATGGGGAGTCCCTGTGTGGTGTAAGTGGTTTTTGTGCTCGGCTATTAACTGAAAGGTTGGAGGTTCAAGTCCACCCTGAGGCTCCTCAGAAGAAAAGCCTGGTGATCTATGAGCCATTCCGAAAATGAGCCATTGGAATCCCTGTGGAGCTCAGTTCTCCTCTGACACACATGGAGTTGCCATGAGTCAGGGTTGACTCCATGGCAACTGGTTAATCTAGACAGAGCGACGTTATTAATTACGTAGAGGCTCACATCAGGCAGCACAGTTATAGGGTAGATTTTAATTCAGCTCCTCCCTGAGGTGTTTTGATGTGGATAACTAAAAAAAACTAGTAAAAAACTACTTCACTTAAAATACTGAGTGGTTTTGTAATGTTCTGTTGTCATGCTAAATGTGTCCTGAAGAGTCCCTTCTCTTTTCTTTCATTAAAAAGGGCAAAAGCACCCTTTTTCCTCCCCATTTGCTTCAGAAAAAAAAGTGTTATATGCAAATAGTTAAAGTAACCTTTCTTTTTGGACTTACTGTAGGCTGAGCAAATTAGCTTTGAAACATTTGTGAAAGGCTGATGCCCAGACCGTGATTGGCATTGGAAGCAGTTACCTCTGAGACCTACCTGAGACTGGGCCCAAACCATCTCTCCAGCTTTACTCTCTGTTCCTCCCGCAGGAAACCCCTACCCTGGCCCGTGGACAAGTTTGTTGTGTGCTGTAAATGTCTGCAGCACTCCTGCCTCCTTGTACTCATGAAATTCTTTTTCCTCCTTGCTCCACTTCCCGTAAAGATACTGCCCTGCAAGGCTCATCTTCCTCTAGAAATTTTTTCTGGACCCTTACACGTGGGAGACTTGTTAGAGGGAGATGCCCTAGGAAGTCTAGCTCAGGCGCCAGAGGCAGGCCTTGTGCAGCAGTTTGTGGGTGATATCCCTTGCTCCCAGGTGTGTTGGGCAGGGGCAGGAGACAGACTTGGTTTTCACTGGGTTCTTTTCCAAATATAAACGTGGGGGGGTCAAAGTTTCTTTGAGAGGATCCAAGTAGTATTAAGTTGTTGTTGTTGTTGTTGTTAGCTGTTGCCAGGTTGGCCTCTGACACATGGTGACCCTGTACACAACAGAATGAAATGGTGCCCTTTCCTGCACCGTCGTTATGATTGGTTGTGGATTGGATTGTTGTGATCTACAGGGTTTTCACTGGCTGATTTTCATAAGTAGATTGCCAGGCCATTCCTCCCAGTCCATCTTAGCCTGGAAGCTCTGCTGAAACCTGTTCAGCATCATCACAACACGCAAGCCTCCTTTGACAGACAGGTGGGTGGTGGCTGTGCCTGAGAGCCATTGGCTGGGAACCAAACCCAGGTCTCCCTCATGGAAGGTGAGCATTCTATCACTGAACCACCACTGCCTCCATATAATATATACTTGTCCATTCCATTGCGTGTCGTCATCATACAATAGATACAGTGTCACAACTAAGGAGACTAGGACCCTCACATACTGCTCCATGATTGATTTTGTAGCTGAATTCTTGCAAAATGGAGGCAGCTTTAGCCTAGAGGTGACTGTGATGTCCATATGTGTAAGATCACAATGATGTAAATTCCAAATGATCAGAAATTGATACGAGGCCAGGAAATCTATTATTTAATGCAGCCATGCTTGTTGGGGAGAGAGGGGTCAGAATACCTGATGGCTTGTTAAAGCACACACACCTGGGCCCACCCCCAGTGTTTCAGATTCAGCAGGTCTGGAGTAGGGCCTGAGAATTTGCATTTCTAACAAGCTCCCAGGCCATGCCAATGCTGTTGGTCCCAGTTCCACACTTTTGTGATTTAACCCATTTGAAGACAGTGGGTCTTACACTTGGCTACACTTGGGAACCTTTTAAAAGTCTTGATGCCCAGGCCGCTCCCAAAGCAATTACACCTGTACATCTGAGCATGGGACCCAAGCATCAAGCTACCCAGGTGACTCCAGTGTGCAGCCAACTTTGAGAACCGTTGTTCTCTGACATCCGTGCTCAAGTTTCAATGAATTTACAAGTCACCTTGGGATGTTAAAATGCAGATTCTCACTCAGCAGGTTAGAGGAGGAACCTGAGATTCTAATGAGCTCCCAAGTGGTGCTGTTGGCCCAGGAACCACACTTTGGGTGGCAAGCCCCCCAAATATTGCAGTCGAGCAGGTTTCTCAACCACAGCTTTATTGACTTGTAGGTCTGATAATTCTTTGTCGTGGAGGCTGCCCTGTGCATTGTAGCATGTTTAGCAGCATCCCTGGCCTTTACACACTAGATACCAGTATCACTATCCCTCTGAGTCCCCAGATGTCCCCCGGGGGACAAAACTTCCCCCAGGGTGACAATCAGAAGCAAAGTCACATCCTGAATAGAGTGGGCTTACATTCTGAGGTTGGATTTCAAGATCGGCCCCCTTTCTTTGAGTCCCTGAATGGTGCAAAGGGTTATCATGCTTGGCTGCTAACTGAAAGGTCGGAGGTTTGAGTTTACCCAGAGGTGCATGGAAGGAAGGCCTGGCAATCTACTTCTGAAAAGTCAACCATTGAAAACCCTATGGGGTCATCATGAGTTGGAGTCGCGAGTCGACAACAACTGGTAACCCCGTATCTTCCCATTTCTCTGTTTAATGAAACCTTTGATCAGGAGAAAAACCATGTATCCACATCTAGACTGGTCCTCAATGCCTGGAAGAGGCTACACAATGACTAGAATAATTCATACTGAGATGAATTAAATATCAGCTCCTTTGCCTAAGGCAGAGGAAGGCGGCAGGATTTGATGAAGCAGTATGTGCCTAAGAGGCTGGGGGGCTTTGGGTGGTGGTGGGGGAGACTGAAGTGCCTTTCTAGAAAAGACATCAGTAATTACTTCACGTATATTTTTAAATGAAATTTTGCCTGTCCCCATTTGCAATCAGCTGAGCTGAAGAAAAAAAAAATTTTTTTTGATCGTTGTACCTCAGCTCTTTTCTGTTAAATGAGGTTTTCAGCATCTGACCTTTTAACAAGTCCGTGAATGATTCTCTTGATTGACAGGCTGGTGATGTTTTTATTCTGTGGTGTCATCGTAGTTCACTGATAGCACACACATGCTCCGACCCCCACCTACACACCCCCAGACAAGGTATTAAATCACCGAATGTTGCAAATGGCGTGTCTCTTTCAGTGTTTTGAATGGGAACCCTTTTTTACATGGAGCCTGTTAATGGTTAATAAAAGTACTGTGTACACACGCGTCAGGCTTTACACACAAGCCCCTAATTCTCTAATTCAGCTTAACCACCTCTGGTGTTAACGGTGCAGATTGAATGCGGAGCTGTGATTGCCCAGGACCTCATTATATAAGCCCCGCTGGGGGTGGTGTCATTTCTTCCGTCTGTCAGAAAGCCAATGGGCGGGAATTAGGCAGGGACTGGGCATCACAAGAAGTGCTCAAAGCCACACAGTGTTTTTCTTTCAACATGCATGGGATTTCCATCTTCCTCTCCCCACCTCCCTCCTCCCCATTTAAGAAAAGCAGTGGCAGGTTACTTTAATTCAAGATCATTGGGCAAACAAATCAGAGCAAAATGGGGTACTTGCCACAGTAGGGCAAATTGTAATGAGCCTTAGATAAGCCAGTTGAATAATTATAGTGGGAATAATAAATGACATTCTTCTTTATTGCTCCCGTAATCATTCGCCCCATGTGGCTGACAGTCTGTCCCTACAAGGCGATTCCTGTTGTTGGCAAAATAAAGGATGTGGTAGGTAAAGTTTCTGTTGTATCTGAGGCCCCCAGCATAAGCAGAGTGGCTTATTTACAAATGTGCCCTTGTAACCTTTGGTTGTGGGACTTTTGGGTGGGTAGGTGGGAGTGTAAATTATCCAATCCATACATCCACGAGGCCCTAAAGTACGGGCACCTTGGATGCTGTTAGTGCTGCAATAGTTTTGTTTATGAGACTAACCTGATTAGAGGGAAACACATTTTCCTTTCTTAGGAGCTGTCCATAGGATGGCTTCCCCGATTAAATAAAAGGACGCAAATGCAGGTTCTTTCCTTCTGTTGGATTCATTGAGCCAGCGTTTTGTGTTGTTTTGTTTTCTCTTAAGGGGACTTGGATGGTGGTCTTGAGGTAGCAAAGCTAGTCTCTGCCCTTTATGGGAAACACGCCCCCAGTTGGAGGCCTGTCAGTAATCTGCCCACATCAACAAAGGCCATTGCTGTAGACTGTGCATCTCTGACTCAGGGTGCTCAGGTGTCACCAGGAGAACTCATAAAGACGGAAGAGCCTGTGCCCACTCCCTTTCAGACTTCAGATATGCGGTGGGGCCCCAGCACAGACACCTTAACTGGTGCCTCAGAACATGCCCTGGAGAAACAAAGACACAGAGATGAGAAGCAGATGGTGGGTGGCCAGACATGGGATTCCAGTGATACAGATGGATGCGGTTCACAGCCCAGCTTGGCAGCTTTAAACATGTTTCCTAAACCCTTTGAACTTTGATTCCCTCAACTGCTCAACGGGGTTCATAATATCTGTCTTACTGGACGGTTGTGAGGAGTAAACGGGGATGGATTGCCCAGTAAGCAGGGTATGCATGGGCTCACTCGTGCTTACTTACTAATCCATAGTGCACGATTTCACATGGTGCACTAATTGTGTTTTGTTATTAAGTACTAATTGTTTGGTAAGTAAACACAATTAAGTTCATGCTTACTTGTTTATAGTAAGCCTGTGCATACCTTGCTTACTGGTTAATCTGCCCCTGGGAGTAAATGAGATGTGTATGCAAAACATCTCTCAGAGTGCATGACCCTTAGTAGGTGGTCAGCAGGTGGAGCTGGTCCTACCTGGTTGGTAGGAGCAGCTCTGTCGTCTGACATACCTCCAATGTGACATTATTGGTGAGTGCTCCTTAAATGGAGTTTGTGTCCACCCTGGATGCACAGAGGTTATGGTGGCCTTTCTGCGAATTCTTCACTATTCTTCCAAAAGTATTCGCCCTTCATTAGGCCAGCATGTGCTACACAGTTTGGTCCTCTCGGCCCAGTGGGCTGGCCCCAGTTGGTGAACTTGGGAACCTGTTGGCCGTTCCCTGGGCACTGCCAGGAGAAAGTCATCACTCTCAAAAGGACTCAGAGCAGGGTTTCTTAAAGTTGGCCTAACTGATATTCTGGATCAGATAATTCTTTTCCGGGGGATTGTCCAGTGCACCGTAGGATGTTTAGTAGTATTCTCTACCCACTTGATGTCAGCAGCACTCCTCTTCCAAGTCATGACAACCATAAACATCTCAAGACATTGCCAAATGCTCCCTTTCCTGGGGAGGCAATAGCACCACTGGTAGAGAACCATTGACTTAGACCAGTGCCTATGCTTTAGGATGAAATTTCTCAAGCCTCTTGCTTCATAGGAAGCACCTGGAGATCTTTGTAAAACTACTAATGGAGGGAGCATAAAACACCTGCCCGGGTCCTGCTCCGTGTAGGCCATGGAGTCGGAGGCCTCAAGGTGTAGCCCAATAATCTGAATTACTGAATTTAAGAGCCTGATTGATTTTTCTGATGAACAGCCAGTTTGGGGACTGTCATGGATTGAATCATGTCCCCCCAAAATATCTGTCAACTTGGCTAGGTCATGATTCCCAGTATTGCATGATTGTCATCTGATGTGATTTCCCTATGCGTTGTAAATCCTATCACTATGATGTTAATGAGATGGATTAGCGGCAGTTACCTTGATGAAATCTACATGATTAGATAGTGTCTTAAGCCAATCTCTTTTGAGATCTAAGAGAGAAGCGAGCAGAGAGACATGGGGACCTCATACCACCAAGAAACAAAAGCAGGAGTACGTGTCCTTTGGGCCCAGGGTCACTGTGCTGAGAAGCTCCTTGACTAGGGAAGATTGATGACAAGGACCTTCCTCCAGAGCCGACAGAGAGAGAAAGCCTTCCCCTGGAGTTGACACCCTGAATTTGGACTTGTAGCCTACTAGACTACAAGATTAAGACAGGGACCAAGAGACTTACCCTGACTTGGTCCCTTGGCCAGTGGCTCTAGGTGAACTTGCCTGTTATAGTCTCCTTGTATTGATGAGTGTAATATCTGCCCTTGCTGGGCCACAAGGTTGGTAACAGGGAAGTGAGGTTGTAGATAAGAAGGTATTTGAACTTCAAGGGGTGAGTTAGATGCCCTATCACAGGAAGATGGGAATGTGGTCTGAGAACATGAGAGGGGTTTGTGTGTTTGGATTTGTGTTTATGTACATCACACAGGGAATGTGTGTTTGTGTACATCATCCAAATAGCTAAGTTTTGTCTTTTTTTTTTTTTTTTTTAACTCTTTCTCTGTGTCAGGCACTGTTCTGAACCCTGTATGTGACTTAACTCATACACCATTCGTACTGCTACCCCCATTTTACAAATGATGAAACTGGCAGAAAGAGTTTAAGTAGTTGGTCTGAGGTCACGCAGTGCTAGTATGTGGGTGCCACATGGTAGCTCAGATACCTGGTCCCAGAGCCTCTGCTTTGAGCAGTGCCCTCTGCTGCCTAATTTTGCAGCAAGAATGAAGGCTCAGTCAGAGCTTCCACTGTGAATTCCAGTCATCAGGGTAGTACGATGGATTGCACGTAAAGTACTGTGCAAGACAATTCTTTATTAGGGGTGTTCACGTCATTAATAGACAAATGAGTTACTTTTAGGACATTAATTTATTTCTCTATTTAGAGAGAAGTGTGGATATATCAAATATAGTGACAGGTGTCTTCTTAAAAGAGTCCCCTCTCCCTTGCTCCCCTAAGATGGTAGTATGTACAGTTAGATAAGTTATAACCAGGCTTTCTTCCTCTACCAGCACTCCTCCTTTATATTTTGGCATGAGAACTTGGTTTCCAGATGACCTGTCTTTGCCTTTGCTTTGACCAAAAAACAGGTTCCTGAATGCTGTTTTGTGCATAGTCGTTCAGGCCACTCACCCCGCAGAGGACATGTTTGGTTTTTAAAGGATGCTTGCACTTTTTTTTTTTTGCACTGCTCTCCTTTTCTGCCCTCCTGCTTGAGCTGGTTCAGAGGACAGCACACTCAGGCCACCACCTCTCGGGTATGATGAGGCAGCGCCATTCTGGATAGCGCCAGCTACCAGAAGGACTATCAGCCGACCTTTCTGTGCTTGTCCGGCTACAGGAAGCCCATTCCTTGTCCTAGTTCACATTCAGTTGCTGCCTTTGTTCACTGTGCTGATTTGAGGCAGATACCATGCTTAGGACTGACTTAACAGGGCTTTCTTTTATGGCACAATTGATTTTGACTCATGACGAGTTGATTCTGACTCATGACAACCTCATGTGTGCAGAGTAGAGCTGCTCCATAGGGTTTTCAAGGCTGTGACCTTTTGGAAGCAGATCGCCAGGGCTGTCCTCTGAAGTGCCTCTGGATGGGTTCAAACCACCAACCTTTTGGCTAGTAGTTGAGTGCTTAACCAAAGCCTGCCCCAGTAGGATAGGAAGATCAGTGGATTTCAGAGACAAAATATTTGAGGATTTGAGAGCGAAGTTTCGCTCTATTTGATTCTCTAACCTGATTTATTTGGCTTGGTTTATTCATAGCCTTACTTTTATATCTGTGAACTCCTGAAATGTTAATGCAGAACTATAGCCTCCGACAACAATTGTTGCAAAAACTGTTGCTTTTTGTGGGGCATTTGAGCCTGAGAGAATGGCCTAATTCTGGGGGCCTTGGGCAGATTTGGAGTCCCTGGGTGGTACAAAGAGTTAGTGAGCTCAGCTGCTAACCAAAAGGTCAGAAGTTTGAGTCTCACCAGAGGTGCCTCAGAAGAAAAGCCTGGCAATCTTAAAAAAAAAAAAATCAGTCATCAAAAACCCTGTGGAGCAAAGTTCTCCTCTGACATGCATGTATGTGAGTCAGTGTGTTCCACCCTCACACCAGTCAAACCAAACCAGTATCCCCGTTTGACAAACAGTGAAACTGCCACATAGAGGTTAAAGAGCTTGCCTGAGGTCACACAGTGCTAGTAAGTGTTGGTGCCGTAATGTAGCCCAGATGCTCTTGCTCAAGAGCCAGAATCAATTTGATGGTAATTGTTTTTTTGAGACAGATTTAATTTGCAAAACCAGGGACTGTTGAAGCTGCTGTCCCAGGTCTGCATTGGTTTGTTCCTGTGGATGTTTTTGGTCAGACTCTGAATTTGTCCATGTTACCTTCAAAGCATCTTGCTGTCTCTTTATCTTGACAGTACGTTATGGCTGTCCCTTTCTTCTGAGTTCTTCCCAGAACTTTTCCTACTTTGGTTTGGGCCTGAAATAAGGACCTGGCCGCAGGTGACAGATTGAGGAAACCGCAGGAGTGAGCCCAGGGAGCAGGAGTGAGGGGCCCGGGAGAGTTAGACAGGAAAGGAGAAGTCAATAAAGGGTGTATTACCACTGCTGTGGAAACCCTGGTGGCATGGTAGTTAAGAGCTACAGCTGTTAAACAAAAGGTCGGCAGTTCAAATCCACTAGGTGCTCCTTGGGAACTCGGTGGGGCAGTTCTAGTCTGTCCTGTAGGGTCACTATGAATCAGAATCAACTCGGTGGCAACGGGACCACTGCTGTGGGTGGGGGCGCTGGATTCTTCCAGTCTTCTGAGAAGCGTAGAACAGTGCTACCTTGCTGGGTGTGAGGTGGGGCTCTGTCAGAGAGCACCAAGCCAGCACCAAGCCTGAGCTCAAACCTGACCTGGCTGATGGGAGTGATGTGGCCCAAGCATTGGATGCACCCTGCCTACCTTCTCTTCACAGCCTTTTAGATGACCTCCAGTGGTTAAAAAAAATCCCTACATGGGCTTACTCTAGGGTGTCCTTGTATTTACTGAAAACTAGAGCAAGCTATGGAAACCCTGGTGGCGTAGTGGTTAAGAGCTACGGCTGCTAACCAAAAGGCTGGCAGTTCAAATACACCAGGAGCTCCTTGAAAACTCTATGGGACAGTTCTACTCTGTCCTATAGGGTCGCTATGAGTCGGAATTGATTTGACAGCAACGGGTACAGCAAGTTACAGTTAACCAAAAACCAAACCCAAGCCACTGCTGTTGAGTTGATTCCGACTCATGGTGACCCAGTAGGACAGAGCGAAACTGCCCCGTAGGCTTTCCAAGGCTGTAAATCTTTCTTCCGTGGAGCAGCTGGAGAAAACTTTTGGTTATCAGCTGAGCACCTTAACCACTGTGCCACTAAGGCTCCTTAAGTTAGGCCCCTTAATCCCTCCATTCCTAAGGTGTGCAGAATGATAATGGGTATGCGAACACTAACGTTTATTACTCGAGATGGTGTGATTTATGATGTTTTTAGCTTCTGCAATTGATTTAAGGGACCAAGTCAACAACCTATGTTATAGGCAGGTTTGTATTTTTATAAAGAGTCCCTGGATGGTGCAAATTGTTAACGTGCTTAACTGAAAGGTTGGAGGTGCCAGTCCATCCAGAGGCACTTGGGAAGAAAGACCTGGTAATCTACTTCCCAAAAAATTAGCCATTAAAAACCCTATGGAGCACGTATGGGTTCGCCACGAGTCGGAGTCGACTCAACAACAACCGGTTTTTGATATTTTATAGGAAATTCTTGGCATTTTGTGAATCTAATAAGTGATTTCGGTGTAACTTAAAGTTCTAGAATTTTTAGGAACCATCCCCTCCTGGCTGTGGCACAGTGGTTAAGAGCTCAGCTGCTAACCAAAAGGTCAGCAGTTCCAATCTACCAGTTGCTCCTTGGAAACCCTAAGGGGCAGTTCTACCCTGTCCTGTAGGGTCGCTATGAGTCGGATTTGACTCAGAGGCAACAGGTTTGGTTTACCCCTCCAGGTGAAGGCTTTAGAATTAGTCATTAATGTGTTTTTCTCAGTGAGGCTTCAGTAGATTAACGTTCTTTGAATAATTCTAAATCATTGTTCTGTTTAGAGAGCTAGCTTGCAGATTCAACAGATGAATAACATTTTCCTTTAAAATGTTCTCTTTCTGTATTATCTGCTTTTTCTCTCTTACTCTTGGAAATGTCAGCTCTTCAAAATAGTAGAGTGTATAGGTCACAGAGAAATTGCAGACATCAGTCAGATCCAGCCAAAAATATGGCGCACCTTTTCTGCCGTCTGACAACTCTGTAGTGAAATGTGAAAGGACATCCATTTTTCTGGATTGCTCAGTGAGAAACTCAAATTTTTACCCCAATCTGCCAGTGGGCAGATAATACCTAGTGTTCAGTTCTTATGTTTTGGTTATGCAAATGAATCTGTGCCTCAAATCTACTGATTTAAAATAAAAATCTTTAATGAGCCAGAATCCCCACTGCTAGATTTTGACGAGGATTTTAGAGTCAGGACCTTGGTGATCAAGTCCATGTTGCTAATTTTCAACATGTCGAAATGAAACTGGGGTCTAGAGAGACTGTGCTCTTTCCCTGTTGGTCCTCAAGTCAATGACAAGGATGGATGTGGAGCCCAGGACTTCTGTCCCCTGCCACCAGCTTAGTGACTCCAGACATACTACTGTTTAAGTTAGAAAAAGTTGTACACAAAACTGTGTACAAAAATTGTGTATGTGCGTCTAAATTGACAGAACACCCAGATAAAGAAAATCCCAGCTTGCCTATGTTTTAAGCCTCAGATTTGTATTTGAGTCCCAGCTACTGACTAGATTATAACCCTGGGCAGGTCACGGGATATAACCCTGGGCAGGTCACGGGATTTCCCAAGGCCTTCCCCAGCTCCCTCTTTCACCCTAACCTTCTCTCTCTGCCCTTCTAACTTGTCAGATGGGAGAGATGATTCATAATCCACAAGGCAGCATTTATGAAAAGTGGAAGAGAGGTGTCTGTAAGCTACGGATTCTTAAACAGATGCCCCCTCCCCAAAACCAACCCCTTGCAATTGAGTAGATTCCAACTCACAGCAACCTTAAAGGACAGAGTAGAACTGCCCCATAGGGTTTCCAAGGAGTGGCTGGTGGATTCAAACTGCCGACCTTTTGGATAGCAGCAAAACGCTTAACCACTGCACCACCAAGACCCCACACAGATGCCCTAGGAACTTCCTCTTCACAGGACTTGTCCACCAGACTCTGCTTCAGACAGCATATGCTGAATGGTCATTTCACCAGAAGTCCCCGTGATGGAAGAAAATGCTGCAGGATTAAATTAAAAACATTATCTTCAGTATTTTATGTGTGTGTGCAATATCATCTCTGTGACATATGGCATTTTATCCATCATCCTATTTATGTTCAGAACAATTTTGGTAGGGGAGTGGTATTATTATCATTCTCATTTCCTTATGAGGAAACGGAGTATTGTAAAAGCAGACATGAACAGTGCTATGACCCACCAAAAACCTTGCCTTTTCCCTCACAGAACGGGACACGCAGTAGGCGCTCAATAAAAATCTGATTCATTTATGTCATCAGGTTTGCGACTTGCTAGAGACCAGCATTTCTTATCTTGTGAGGATACAAGAAGAAGAAATAAAAGTGATGGAGTGGGAGAAAGCATTTTTAGAAATTTTCTTTTCATTGCAAATGTACAACATACACACAGAAAAGCTGGGGGAGAAAAAGCCAGTGTTCTCACCAGTGTTGTTTGATGAGTAATTATTTTCCAAAAAATTTTTTTTCTTGAGTTTAGATACATTTTTACGTATTTCTAATCCGTATACATATACATACAATTTTATATCCTGCTTTTCATTTAGTGGAAACCCTGGTGGCATAGTGGTTAAGACGTACAGCTGCTAACCAAAAGGCCAACAGTTCAAATTCACCAGGTGCTCCTTGGAAACTCTATCGGGCAGTTGTACTCTGTCTTATAGGGTCACTATGAGTTGGAGTTGACTCAATGGCAATGGGCATGTGTGGGTATTTCACTTAATATTTTATCTTCAGGACATTTTTTTGTTATATGGACAAAAACATATTTAAATGGCACCTAAGAGTCTACTGAATTGATGTATCAGAGTTACTTCAACACTCCTATTGTGGCTCATTTAAATATAAATTTCACATTTTTAAATATAAACAATGCTGCTATGAACTTTTGTCAGCAAAAAGCTTTTTATTTTTAGGGATAGATTTCCAGAAGTGGATCAAAGTGAATGAACAATTTAAGCCAATTACTTTAAATACTATGATCAAGTAGGTTAGAAACACTGGAGAGTAGGTTACCAAGGAAATGATAGAGTGTTTTTGTAGGGATAAAAAGAAATAAAAGATTCAGTTAACCTAGCCATGCCAATGAGTGTATGCCGTGAAGCTGATGAACTTCACATTCGCCGTGCAGATGGGATGGAAGAGTTGATGTGTGATCACTCCAACACAGAGGCCGGGGTTCCAGAGATCACAAGGGGGCTTCCATTCTTGTGTGTGTATGTGTATGTGTTTGTATGGTGGTAAAATATATATGTAACAAAAAGTTTGCCAGATCGATGACTGCCCTGACAGGGAGCACAACAGAGAACTCCTGAGGGAGCGGGAGATCAGTGGGATGCAGACCCCAAATTCTCATAAAAAGACCATACTTAATGGTCTGAATGAGACTAGAGGAATCCCGCGGCCATGTTCCCCAGACCTGTTTGCACAGGATGGGAACCGTCCCCGAAGACAACTCATCGGACATGAAAGGGACTGGTCAGCGGGTGGGAGAGAGATGCTGATGAAGAGTGAGCTAATTATATCAGGTGGTCACTTGAGAGTGTGTTGGCAACTCTTGTCTGGAGGGGGGATGGGAGGATAGAGAGAGAGGGAAGCTGGCAAAATTGTCACGAAAGGAGAGACTGAAAGGGCTGACTCAACAGGGGGAGAGCAAGTGGGAGTACGGAGTAAGATGTATATAAACTTATATGTGACAGACTGATTGGATTTGTAAATGTTCACTTGAAGCTTAATAAAAGTTAAAAAAAAAAAAAAGTTTGCCAGCACGACATTTTTTTATCTGCACAATGCAGTGACATTGGTTATGTTTGTCCTGTTGTGTAACTATCACACCCCCTTCCGTTTCCAAACTATTCAACCACCGTTAACAGAAGTTCAGGGTCCCCTAATCAATGACTCCCTTTTCCCTCTCCCTTTGGCCCCTGGTAACCACCAATAAGCTTTGGTCTTTATGCATTTGCCTATGCTAGGTGTTTCATGTAAGTGGGATTGTAGAATACTTGTCCTTTTGTGTCTGACTTATTTCACTCAACATAATGTTTCCACGGTTCATCCGTGTGGTAGCATGTATCAGGACTTCATTTCTCTTTATGGCTGAGTAATATTCCATTGTATGGATGGACCACATTATGTGTATCAGTTCATCTGTTAATGGACATTTAGGTTGTTTCCATCTTTCGGCTATTGTGAACAGCACTGCAGTGAACACTGGTGTACTGTGTATTTTTTTTTTTTTTTTGATTCAGTAAGAATATTCATTCAAGAATTGGTTTTGGTACATATCTGTGATGTTGCAATTGCCTGATTTTCAGCATGAACAGAAGCTTGAGGGGATTCTTCTCTGTCATAAATAAGGCTGTCATCACATAAGCATTCTACAATGATCCTCAAGTAGGTGACTCCCTGCCCTACTTCCCAGGGTTGCTTCTTTGAGACACCCTTTTTTTTAAAATAGTGCTTTAGGTAAATGTTCACAGTTGAAATTGGTTTCTCATACAAAAATTTATATACATATTGTTATGCAACCCTAGTTGCAATCCCTATGGCGTGACAGCACACTTTCCCTTTTCACCCCAGGTTTCCTGTGTCCGTTCAGCCAGCTCCTATTCATCTTGGCCTTCTCATGCTGCCTCCGGACAGGAGCTGCCCATTTAGTGAGACACCTTTTTGCTGCTAATGCCATAGGATGTTTCTCTGTCAGGGACCATGTTTTTGTTACCTTTGCGGGAGTGACAAACCCCAGAAGTCTTACTTCACAAATATTAATTTCTCAGTCATTTTCCATACAAGGTTTGGCTGTGGCTCTGCTCCATGTGTGTTCATATTCCAGGTCTTGCGCTGAAGAAAAGCCCGTATCTGAGGGCTGTTCTCATGGCTGGAGGCAGAATGAGGCCAAACCAATGGAACACATTTAATGCTTCTGCTCAGATGTGATGCGTGTAGTGTATACCATTGGTTAAAGCAAGCCACGTGGCCAGGCCTGATAGTGGGTGGGATGTCAACTTCACCTACAGGTAACATGGCATGGGTAGGATGTGTAGTTGAGAGCAAACTGTTGTGAACAGTGGTGCAGCCTACCACAGACCTCCTGGGAATTGACTGTGTTGTTTTCTTCTGACATCCCTCCCTTGCCTAGTGCAGCACAGAAGCTTTAGAACCTGGTTCTATACATGAGGTACTTTGACCCCAGTGCGAGGCGATCTCCATAAACAAGGGATTTGCTAACCTAGTATGTATGTAGCTGGTGCAGTTCTGGGCCTCTTCATCACTGTGGCCCATTGTCTTTTCTGAAGATAGCCATAGCAGTATCTGCCCTCCCAATTGTTCTTCTACTGTGTTACCCATCAACAGGTGGGTGGTACAAACGATTAATATATTCAGCTGCTAGCTGAAAGGTTGGAGGTTTGAGTCTAACTAGAGGCACCTTGGAATAAAGGCCTGATTACCTATTGCTAACCCTGGTGCCATTGTGGTTAAGAGCTACAGCTGCTAACCAGAAGGTCAGCAGTTGGAATCCATGAGGCGCTCCTTGGAAACCCTATGGGGCAGCTCTACTCTGTCTTATAGGGTCGCTATGGGTCGGAATCGACTCAACGGCAATGGTTTTTTTTTTTTTTTTTTGATTTAACCTACTCGTGAATAATCAGCCTTTGAAAACCCTGTGAAGCACAGTTCTGCTCTGACACACATGCGGTCACCATGAGTTGGAGTTGCCTTGATTCAATAACAACTAGATTTTAATCTAAGCAGGACTGTGACTCGCTTGTAACCTATAGAATGCTCTGAAAGGATGTTGAGTGACTTCCAAAGCCTTGTAGCTTCTACCTAATTCTCTTGGAACACTTGCTGTGGGAAAGTCAGTCACCATGTAGGAAGCCCAGCTACCCTGAGGGATCTTGGTTAAGCACTCTGGTTGACAGTCCCAGCTATGCTAAGCCTTCTAGCTAACGCTGCTGAGAGATGAATCTCTCTGTGTTTAATCCTTGTAATCATTCATCCTGGATTCAGAGTCCAGGGAAAAGGAAGCTCACTGGCCCAGCTTGGGTCAGGTGCCTTGAGTCAAGGCCGGGTACAGTGACTGTCAACCCTGGCCTCCAGGAGAGTGGAGCCTTGAAGGAGAATGAAGGCCTGTCAGCAAAGATGGGGGGGTGGTGGGTTGCCAGGGAGTGGGCTGGGGGGTAGTGGATACAGGTCAGGCCCAGCAGATGCTCACAGCAGATACTACCTGAGTCAGCTTTTGAAAATGCAAATCTAATGATTTTACTCCATTGTTTTCAGAGCTGTCAGGGGCTCCACTTGGTTTTCATAATAAAACTTATACAGTTGTTTTATTAACTCAGCTTAGCTTAGTTTAGCTCTTCAGGGTTGGCCCTTGGCCACCTCTCTACCTTCCTACGCATCCAGGATTTCTCACAGAACTGTCATTCCAGCCGTCCTAATCAGTTGTCATGGAGTTAGTTCTGACTCATGACGACCTCATGTGTGTCAGTTAGAGCTGCACTCCATAGGGTTTTTAATGGCTGATTTTTTAGAAGTAGATCGCCAGGCTTTTCTTCTGAGGCATCTGGATGGACTCAAACCTCCAACCTTTTGTTAGCAGCTAAGCATGTTAACCATTTCTACTAAATGGCTTTACTGAACTACTTGTGATTTCTTGAAAAACGATCTCATCCACTTTCCTGGCTTTGAATGATATCCATGTGCTTATGACTCCCAAATTTATATTTAAAGGTCCCTGCCCAGAGTTTTCTCTAAACATCACTCTCCAACTGCTTTCAACGCCGCTACCTGGGTATCTAGCAGCTGTCCCAAACTTAGCACGCCCCAACTGAACCCTTTACCTTCCCGCACAAAATTTGTCTCTCTTGACATCTTCCCTAGTTCAGGAAATGGCAACTCCATCCTTCAGTTTCAGAATCATCCTTGACCTTTATTTGTTTCATACAGTACATTTTGTACATTAACAAAACTCATCAACTCTACTGTCAGAAAACATCCCCAAACAGACCAAAACCCCACATCGGAACACATCCAAAGACTCACCTCCTGCATTCTGCATCCTGACCCAAGATGCTATCGTTAGTCACCCTCTTACCTGGATTTGCAGTAGCCGCCTAACTGGTCTCCCTGTTTCTGCCGTTGCCAAGCAGCCAGAGAACCCGTCAATACTTAAGTCACACCATGTCATTCTCAAATCAGAGACCGCCATAAAAAAAAAAAAAAAGTGTTGCCGTCTAGCTGATTCCAACTCACAGTGACCCTACAGGACAGGGTAGAACTACCCCATAGGGTTTCCAAGAAGCACCTGGTGGATTCAAACTGCCAACCTTTTGGTTAGGAGCTGTCATAGCTCTTAACCACTATGCCACCAGGGTTTCCCAGAACCCTCCAGTGGCTTCAAATCTCCGGAATCCTTATAATGGCCTCTAACACCTCACAGGACGCGCCCCTCACCTTCTAACTTCACCTCTAACTTCTCTTGCTCACTCCTCTCCAGCCCCCTGACTGCCCTGATATTCCTTGAACAAGTCAGGCAGGTTTCTGCCTCAGAGCCAGGATCTTCCCTCTGCCTGGGGGGTTCTTCCCCCGAATATCTGTACGGCTTGCTCCCCAGAACGGTGCCTGGCACAGAGTATGTTGGCAGTGAAAATGTGCTGAATGGATGAGTCCCAATGTGCTTTTGCCTCTCCCTGGGATGTCCTTCTCCCGCCTCCTTACCAAGCTAACCTCTTTTGGCTCTTCCAAATGCAGCTCAAATCTCAACCAACTTCTCTAAGAAGATTCCTGTGTGATTTAAGAGGACTGTGTCTTACTTGTCATGGTATCTGGTGCACAGCAGATTTCTTGGCATATGGTAGTCCGTCAGTAAATACTTCCCTTAATCTCAACATTGGCATAGTGTTTATTTATGTTTAGTAGGCAGTACATGCACGTAGTTAAAAAAAAAAAAAAACACGAACAAGAGGGTATATGGAGAGAAGCAACCTCTCTTCCCCTTGTGTTTTCCACAGGGGCTGTTATTGGTCTTTTGGGGTATCTGTCTGGATATATTTTAAGTAGAGACCAGCAGCTTCACATTCAATAAATATATAAGAAAAAATTGAAATTCATGCATAGATGATTGACCTGACATTGAAGACATGTCAGTGGTTAGCTTTGAAATACCAGTTGGCTAAAATAGTTAGATTTCTGTACCTTCTGATTCTCCTGAGAAACAAAGGTTTACACCGAAAGGTCTTTTTAAGTCTTTATAAAACCCAACAGCCTACTTCTTACCTCACGAGGTCGACTATACTGAATATCAGCAAATATGCTTTGGGTTCTTGAGTGTCTTGTAGGAGCCTGTAGAATTTAGACCCCTCCCTGCCTGCCCTTGTGCCCTAGTCTTGCCTCACCTCTTGCTGGACCATCTCAGTTACTTCCCCACTGGTCTCCTTACTTCCCTCCTTCTCCCTCTAGTCTGTTTCATCAGAGAAGCCAGAGCAATCCTGTTTAAATGTGAGCAGACCATGTCATTTCTTGGCTCAGCCCTTTATTGGTATCCTATCATACACAGAATAAAAGCTGAAATCCTTATTGCCACCCCGTTGGTGGTCTTCTTTATTTTCAGCCCAACCCATAAGGTTACACTGACAATATGGTGGTTACTATCCACAGGTGGCAATTTAAATTTTAATAAATTATAATTAAATTTTCAGTTCTTTCACTGCACTAGTCACATCTTAAGTGCTGAATAGCCACGTGGGGCTAGTGAATACCATATTGGACAAGGCAGAATAGAACATTTCTATTATCGTGGAAAATTCTATTCAGCAGTGCTGCTCTAGAATCTAAGTCTTTAACAGACTCCTCATGTTACTTTTGTCCCTAAAGTTGAAGCCAGGAATAAAATTATATCCAAACGAGATTTCGGTTGGATAGGTTCTAGGCAGTCTTAATTTTATAGCAGATACAAGCAAAGGGCCATTTTGTTGAGTAAGGAGTTTTTAGTGGTTGCATGTTTGGGAGGTGGATGATCTTAACCTGGAGAGGGTATGGACCACTTGCCTGCAGAGCTTATGGCCTGAATGACCGTCACCAATCTAGGCCACCCTCTCCTCCACCATGACCTTTTCACAGTGCAGCAGGTCGATGAGACTGAAGATAGAGAAGAGATGGAAAGAGGAGGTGGGGTCTAGAGCCCAGGAAAGGCAAGGCAAGGAGGTAAGGTGGGTGTCATGGATTGAATTGTGTCCCCCAAAATGTCTGTCAGCTTGGCTAGGCCATGATTCCCAGGATTGTGTGATTTTGTACACCATTTTGTCATCTGATGTGATTTTCCTGTGAGTTGTAAATCATATCTCTCTGATGTTGATGAGGTGGGATGAGTGGCAGTTATGTTAATGAGGCAAGACTCAATCTATAAGATTAGGTTGTGTCTTGAGCCAATCTCTTTTGGGATATAAAAGAGAGAAGTGAGCAGAGAGACATGGGGACCTCATACCATCAAGAAAGTAGTGCCAGGAGAAGAGCAGAGTCCCTGTGCTGAGAGGCTCCTAGTCTAAGGAAAGATTGATGACAAGGACCTTCCTCCAGAGCCAAGAGGGAGAGAAAGACTTCCCTTGAAGCTGATGCCCTGAATTTGGACTTCTAGCCTACTGGACTGTGAGAAAATAAACTTCTGCTTGTTAAAGTCATCCACTTGTGGTATTTCTGTTATAGCGGCACTAGATTACCAAGACAATGGGTAAGAACACAAAGTGGAAGGGAGGGAACACCTGAAGCAGAAGGGGATGTGTGTGCCAATAGTGATGGAGTGAAGGAGGGGCTGAGTCTTGAACAAAATGGTGACTATTTGGTGGAGCTGTTATAGAGAATGGAAAATGGCTCATAACCATTCATGGCTACTTTCTCCTGCCTCCACGTTGATTTTGGGTTGTGGCCTTGTATAAAATGATAGAACACATGGAGGGAGACAGGGCTTAGCTCCAATAAAACCACGTTAGCAATTGTCCGTCTGTAAGTTCTTTGTTTGAGCTCACCACTTGTCTTTTATTTTTCATTATTTGCCTTGCATTTGAGCAATTTCCCAGATTACAAGTGCCTTAGAGACTAGAGTGAAAGATGATAAATATAACAATTACACGTTAAGCTGTAGACTGCATTGTGTTTTAAGTCTGTCCATAAATTAAGTGATGATTAGAGAAAGCTTCTCTTGCTTGGCTTTTTAGATTTGATGGCAGTAATTTAGAATTGGGAAGATGAGACTCAGACTTTATTTATGTGAGTCTACAATTGGCAAAGGACCAAAAGCACAACCTGACATAATTTTGGATGTGAGAGGGTATGTCTGTAGGCTTTGCCTTTATAACTTCACAGACAAAAACAAATGCTTACTACCAGGTAATTGAGAGATTTACAGTGTTGTACCCCATTTGCAGTTTGCAACCTTTTGCAGAAGAAAACAAGGTTTTAGTGGCTTTGGGTTCTCCTGGGTGTCTTTCAGACAACATTAAAGGCGTCTTTGGCAGGACTAATGCAGTGGTTCTCAAAGTTCTGAGTGTGCATCAGAGTCACCTGGAAGACAGATTGCTGGGTCCCACCCCCTAGAGTTTCTGATTCAGTAGGTCTGAATGGAGCTTTATAACCGGCTTTTCTAATAAGTTCTGAGGTGATGCTGCTTCTGCTGGTCTGGAGACCACAGTTTGAGAACCACTACTCCCGTGGGACTTTAAATTCAGCTTCAGTTTGGGTGATTGGGGAATTATGGTGAAAGGGGTGGTGATCTACCTGCCTCTTTCTAGCTTACAGAGTTTCCTTTTCTGGGGTTTGGACAGTCCTTGGGTGGCACAAATGGCATGTGCTCATCTACTAACTGAAAGGTTGGCAGTTCGCATCCACCCAGTGGTGCCATGGAAGAAAGGCCTGGCGATCTGCTTCTGTAAGATTACAGCTATTGCAACCCGCGGGAGTGCAGTCTGACTCTGATACACGTGGAGTCGCCATGAGTTGGAATCAACTCAGTGGCAGCAGGTTTGGTTTTGATTTTTTGGTTTGGGTAGGAGGGGGAAGGAGTCTGTGTTCATGCTGGTAACCTGGCTCCTCAGAGCTGTCAGGCCCACATGGCCTTTGCCCTCTTCTTCACTTGCCAGCCTCTGCAAGTGAAGACCAAGGTGTGCTGATGGAGGAGTCACCCAGCCCCAACACACACACGCACACACACACACACGATTGCAGGTGAAGACCAAGGTGTGCTGATGGAGCAGTCACCCAGCCCCAACACACACACACACACACACACACGATTGCAGGTGAAGACCAAGGCGTGCTGATGGAGCAGTCACCCAGCCCCAACACACACACACACACACACACACACACACACACGATTGCAGGTGAAGACCAAGGTGTGCTGATGGAGCAGTTACACACACACACAACCCAGGAAGCAGCAGCTCTGCAGATCAGAACCAGCCCTGTTTGTGGTGTCTGCTCCTTTCCCAGATCCTCGCAGTATCCTGAGATTGCCACAGCCCCGGGGCGGAGGTGGTGTGAGCATGTGACGCAGATGTCTCTGCCCTCAAGTGGCTGGATGCTTGACCAGGGCTGGGCACTGGGCTGGAGTCAGGAGACCTGGGTTCTATTTCTGGGTGGACTTCCAACTCCTTGAGTGACCTTGGGCAAGCCTCCTAATCCTTGGCTCCCCGTTTTGATTGCTTGTGTTAATGAAACATGCCTCTCATCACCTTCCCCAGCCCCATAAAATAGCAGAAAAACAAAATTCAGGACTGGTTAGTGGCCTCCAGGGGATTTATGAGCTGATGTGCAGAATTCTGAGTGCCTGAGGAGAAAGCTGCTGTGTAAACACAATACATTATTAATAAAACGTTAAAAAATAGCATCATACCCTGTGCTAACAATAGCTGCTTTAGGCTGTTAGGCAGCTTCGACACACAGGCCCAGCAGTGCTGAAGGAAAGGTGACTGTTGGTTTTGAATTCGCGATAACATTTAAAAGAAGATGAAAATCGATGTTTAAAAATTTTTTCATTTATAAGTTTTAAAAACATACGTTCACAGGGGAGCCTTGGTGGCATAGTGGTTAAGAGCTCAATCTTATATTCATGACTTAAATATGATCACCCATAAAAAACCAAACCCGTGGCTGTCGAGTCCGACTCATAATGACCCTATACAGTTCTGTAAAATTCACCTTTAATAAACCTAATCACAAAATTCTGTTGATTTTCATTCTATTTCAGAGTTACTTTACAGAGTGGGCTACTCCATGGGCATTTGAATAAAGTATTAGGAGTCTCTTTCCTCTCCCACATTTGACGCCCTCTGAAACGCCATGGAGGGAAACTTACAAATCAGTTGTTGTTTAAGTGGGCCCTGACTCATGGAGACCCCACGCACAGTGGAATGAAACGCTGCCTGGTCCTGCACCATCCTCATGATCGGTTGCAGATCAGGCCATTTTGATCCATGGGGTTTTCATTGGCTGATTTTTGGAACTAGATCACTAGGCCTTTCTTCCTAGTCTGTCTTAGTTTGAAAGTTCCACTGAAGCCTAAGCAGCATCATAGCCACACTCAAGCCTGTGCTGACAGATAGGCAATGGCTGTGTGTAAAGTGCATTGGCCAGGAACGGAACCCAGGTCTCCTGCATGGGAAGCGAAAATTCTACCGCTGAACTACCACTGCCCCTTCCCCTTCCCCTTTCAGTTATTGAACAATTAACCAGTTGATAGTGATGCCGGCTGTACAGATGCAAGCTGAGTACCTGTTTCCTGCACAGCCCAGTGATAGACACTGAGATAGAGAATATGGTTTTCCCCTTAAGGAATTTGTAGTATAGTTTTAAGGCTCTATAAGCAAGTAAGGAAACCCTGGTGGCATAATGGTTAATTGCTGTGGCTGCTAACCAAGTGGTCAGCAGTTCAAATCCACCAGGCGCTCCTTGGAAACTCTATGGTGCAGTTCTACTCTGTCCTATAGGGTCGTTATGAGTTGGAATCGACTCGATGGCAGTGGGTTTTTCATAAGTAAGTAAATATGCAAGGAGGCTGTCTTAGTCATCTAGTGCTGCTATAACAGAAATACCACAAGTGGATGGCTTCAAGAAACAGAAGTTTATTCTGTCATAGTCTAGAAGGGTAGAAGTCCAAATTCAGGGCATCAGCAATAGGGGAAGGCTTTCTCTCTCTGTTGGCTCTGGAGGAAGGTCCTTGTCATCAATCTTCCTCTGTCAAGGAACTTCTCAGCGCAGGGACCCCGGGTCCAAAGGACGCATTATTCTCCTGGCTCTTGTTTCTTGGTGGTGTGAGTCTCCCCTGTCTCTCTGCTCGCTTCTGTCCTTTATATCTCAGAAGAGATTGGCTTTGCCTAATCCTGTAGATTGAGTCCTGCCTCATTAACATAACTGCCACTAATCACAATTCTTTAACATCATACAGGTAGGATTTACAACACAAAGGAAAATCACATCAGATGACAAAATTGTAGACAATCACACAATACTGGGAATCATGGCCTAGCCAAGCTGACACACATTTTTGGGGACACAATTTAATCCATGACAGAGGCCATGGCATTCTTTATACCTGCCTCCTTAAATAATGCCAACAACCCCAAAGCCACTTTGGGCTGCATAGAGGCAAGCCTGCAGTGGTTGGTGAAAGATGTATTCCTTTCCTGCAGTGTTTCTTGCAGCTTGTTTGCTGCCAATAAGAATCGCAGACGTTTATTCTCTTTATTCCCCCAGGGGAGTATGGAGGTGGAGGCCCCGTGAGGGTGTGGTGACAGGTTGCCTGTATGTCTAGCACACAGACAGCTGCCCTGCTCCTTTCTCAGGAGAGGAAATCTGTTGATGAACGAATACATTACAGGACCTCTTCGGTACCCCTAGACCCCATTCCTTTTCCACTAGCTGGGAGACCGTTATCATCCTGCCCTCTTTTACATAACTTGTGTGCTTTCTACCCGACACTGGAGGCCCCCTAAGGACAGGACCTGGCCTGGGTCCAGGCTGGGGGTCCTCAATCCTAGCTGCACATTAGAATTTCATGGGGCCGGGGGCTGGGGGGAGGCTTTAAAAAATGTATATGCCTGGGATCACTCCCAGAGGTTCTGATAACATTGGGCTGAACTGGTTCCTGGGCAACTTAAAAAAAAAAAAAAACCTAGGTAAGTGCAGGGTTGAAAACCACTGAGTGGGTGGTTGAATTTACCGGAAAGGTCAATGAAAGAGGGAGTCTGCTGGTTACTCAGGAGCTTTGTGAATGGGGAAAAATATGCCACAAAACTTACCTTGGAGTCCCATTGGACTTTAGGCTCATCTCCTGTAATGAGACATTGCACTGTCCCATTTAATCACAGGTAACATCAAGCGCTGGGCAGCTCAGCTGACATCTTCCATGTGGGCACAGCTGGTGCTCAGGGAGCAGCTTTGGGAGCTTTGATCTCCAATGCCCTGGAAATCCCTGCTCTGGCTTCAATGTCTGGTTGCTGTAAGGCTCTCCCAGTGAATGCAGCCTGGGAGGTGACTACCCTCTTGGCTGCTGCCCCCTTTGCCCTCTGATTGTGAGTCAGGACTGTTGGTTACCTGCTCCAGGTGCACTGCTTCATGTTCTCCACCCTTGCTGATGCTTCAGTGTGTCTGTAGTGCCTGCATTATCTTTTTCCCCCTTGAGTGTATGTTTCTTCCCCCAAGGCTGTATGGCACCCATGATACCTGTGATGGGCCATTCATTCGGTTTTTAAGGCCAGTGCTTCCTTTTGCTCAAGCCTGTTCCAAGATTCACAGCCCATTACTTTTTTCTCCCTCTCTATGTTCTATAAACCAAAATCAGTTGTCATCGAGTCAGTTCCAACTCATGGTGACCCCATGTGTGTCATAGGAGAACTGTGCTCCACAGGGTTTTCAATGGCTGGTTTTTTGGAAGCAGATTGCCAGGCCTTTATTCCATGGCACCTCTGGGCAGATTCAAACTTCCAACCTTTTCGTGAGCAGCCAAGTGTGTTAACTATTTGCACCGCCCAGGGATTCCTGTGCTCTGTAAAGGGGGTTCTTTTTTTGCCTTTAGCTTTAGCCTGCAGCTATTCCTTCTTTATATCTGTGTTTTAGAAAGAATAAAACTCCAACTAGAATATGGATTAGATACCTACTGGGGTAACTCCAAGCAGCCTTGTCTACTGCTTTGATTCTGACTTAGAATACGGGGGCATCGTGTCTGTCCATAGGCATGCGGCAGAGAGAGAGTAGAGGTGCCCCTTCAAAGTGATGTAGACAGTTTGGGGCCGTGCAATTGAACCAGAGAAGGGAATCCCAGATGGATGATGAAAAAAAAATTTTTTTTGGATTACACGATGATCCTCCATGGGGCACATGTTGACTTGCAATGTGATTTTTATTCAAGGTAAAGCTACAGTTGACTTGAATTCTCCCAGCATAGGTGGGCAGAGAGCTGGGGCTGAGAAGTTGGCCAGATGATGGAGACAGCAGGCTGGGACTAGAATGATTGAGAGCTGATGGTAGTCATTCTTTTATTTTTCCTCTTTCTTTTCTGTTTTAATTTTCAGCTTTTGGTATTTTGATCCTTGTATTATTGACATCGTTTCCTTATGTTTACCTTCATTTTCCATCTCTCTTTCTCCTGCTGTTTATTGTATCTAGGTTTCCACAGTCTTCTCCTCTGTCCTGACCCCTATGGGCTTTCTTGCCAGCCCCCACCCTACACCCTTGGCTACATTCTGGGTGTGAGTCCTCTGGCTGAACCCTGCACCTCATCCCTAAAGGGCTCCTGCCTCCTCCTGTAACTGGTATATTGTCTAACCTCATTCTTCTTTCCCTTCCCTCATTTCCTTTTATAGACTCACTCTGTCTTGTCACAGTCTATCTTTTCTCAGCATCAAATCATTCCTCCTTTTCATCTTTGAGGAAATCCAAAGGTGCTTATCATGTCATGGACTCGCTGGGTGGTGCAAATGGTTAACTTGCTCAGCTGCTAACTGAAAGGTTAGAGGTTTGAGTCTACCCAGAGGCTCCTCAGAATAAAAACCTCGCAATCTGCTTCCAAAAAGCCATCAACTGAAAATTCTAGGGAGCACAGTTATACTCTGACACACATAGGGTCGCCATGAGTTAGAATCAACTTGGTAGAAACTGGTTTGGTTTTCTGGTTTTATCATGTCATATCAGAAAGAGATATCAGAGTAGATTTTTCTTTTCCAGTGTTTAAGCTTGCATTAGTGGGTTACTTTATGTGCTCTGTGCTCAACTTACTTCTTGTTCCGGTAGGAACTGTTCCTCCCATTTGACAACAAGTTAAGTGGTAGAGCTGGGATGTCTCATGCCTGAGCTGCCATGTGTCACTACTAAACACCATGGCCTTCTGCTGGGGAAGGAGTGGAACACTGTGCCACAGGCAGGGGACATGGATTTCATGCCCTCAAGACCCCTCCCACGCCAGCATTCATGTGCTCCTGTGAGGTTAGGTAGGATGTGAGGCTCTTTCCCAGAGGATTGACTTTGGCGATACTGGACTATATTTTCCAAGAATGACTCAGTATCAATCCTAGGACTGTGGGTGGTCCCTGGGAGAGTGTGGTATATTATGGTTGGGCTCCAATCTCTGACTGTGTCATTGTCACTGTCACCGTGCCAACTCTTCAGCAAGGTGGAGTTCTCCCAGTTACGATTCTCAATGTTTTGTTTCTTTGCAGAGCCTGTGTCATCTTGGGGGTGATATTCCTTCTGTCGTCCATATGTATAGTGGTCAAAGCTATCCACGACCTCTCAACTAGGCTGCTTCCAGAAGTGGTAAGGTCCTAATTCTTCTTTTATAACCTCTGCTAGTGGGACCAGCTCCTGCACGGCCTCTCCTGACAGGTTTACTTCAGAGAATTGAGCAGGTTGACAGAGAATATATAATGTTTTGGGAGTTATAGAAGGATTCACTTCGGGAATGTGAATGACTCAGCAGAGAAAAGCTCTGGGCAAGATGAAAACTCTCTGAATTTTGAGCCGATACCGAGTTCTGTGTCCCTTTCCTTAGATCTTTTGACTATTTTAAAAACAAAATGCCTTTTCTTTATAAAGACAAACATGGTTATTTTTATATAGACGAGTGATCTATTCTGCGTTGTTTGCATCTGTCGATCTGCGTCCATTCAGTAATCGTTGTAATAAGAATTACTTTTCCTTTGCAATTCATTCAATTCAATATGTAAATATCTTCACATTAGGTTTCCTGGCATCACTAACATTCAGATGCAGAAACTCACAGACATAATTTCATAGTAAAATATGTCTGGCTGCCTTGTCCTCTGGGTGACAGTCATTACCTGTACTCTGATTCTTTTTTTTTTTTCCCCCTTAAAAAAGTCCACGACTGCTGTGACAAGGATCACAATAGAGGGTCCTGGGCAGAGCTGGAGAAAAATGTAGAACAAAATTCTAACTCAAAAAGAAAGACCAGACTTGTTGGCCTGACAGAGACTGGAGAAACCCTGAGAGTATGGCCCCCGGATATCCTCTTAGCTCAGTAATGAGGTCACTCCTGAGGTTTACCCTCCAGCCAAAGATTAGACAGGCCCATAAAGCAAAATGAGACTAAAAGGGCACACCAGCTCGGGGGCAAGGACTAGAAGGCAGGAGGGGACAGGAAAGCTGGTAATAGGGAACCCAAGGTTGAGAAGGGAGAGTGTTGACATGTCAAGAGGTTGTTAACCAATGTTGTAGAGCAATGTGTCTACTGACTGTTTAATGAGAAACTAGTTTGTTCTGTAAACCTTCATCTAAAAAAAAAAGTCTAAGAAAAGAATTATTTTAACAACTTCCTATCAGGCAGTCTTTGCAGAAGGCAACTGATTTGGTTACGAGGAGGTGAAGATGCTACCATTACAATAATCCTTCTGTGTACAAGCTACACAATGATTTAAATGTGAAATATGGGTTCTTAAGACGTGATTTGATTTGAGCTTGGCTGCACCACCTTCTATAGGGCCAAAATTATTAGACCTTTAATTTTGCTCTAGAAAAAGGTATGTTAAACCTTTTTTCGGTGATGTATTGCATTTGTGTGTGTGTGTTTTAATGGAGAAGTTGAAAATGTAATGGGACATTCTATTGCATTGGATAGAGGTATTAAAGCAAATGCATTGGGTTGCCAATCCCCTCACCACCACTTTTTAAAACTGAGATTAGAGCTATGGCTTTACTAACCTGCTGAAGTCTTCGCTGGTATATATCTTTGCAGTTCGTCAGAACCTTGCTGTCTAATATTTCAGTGACAGGGAGGACAGAGGGATACTAGGGTAGGAATGTACCTGCCTGTGGCTTTTAGTCTCAGAAGCAGTGTGAGCTCAAGCAAATACTAACTTTTATTACACTCTGATTATTAGATTGTCTCACCATGGTCTTCCTGCTTGCTTGGGATCCTGGACTTTTCCATCCTTTTCTTCCATCAGTCTTGCCTGTCCAGTTTCCCATTCTGTCAGAATCCTAACCATGGGTAAGACATGAAGACAGTGTGATTATAAATTAGATGCCCAGTCAGATAACATCTTTGGATTTTAAAGGGGAATGGAGAACACGCATCACCTTCAAGAAGTGTTTATTGGTGGGGATTGTCAGCACCATGATAGCTGACCCATTCATTGATTTAGACATTAAAAATGAATTTTCCACAGGTCTAACCTGCCCACTGGATAACTGTGCTCAGAACCCCTGCAAAGTCCTGCTTGTTTTTTTCTCCATAGCTGAAATACTTACCACTGGAACAGTCTCTTGTCCCACAGGTTCAAATAACTTTTAAAAGAAGAAGTCTAAGAGGGGGTTTGGAGAGGATGAAGAGCTCTAGGGTTTTGACTAAGACTGGCCTGGTCTTAGAAAACCCACACCCTCTGCATTTTATATAAATCGTGAGGTGAGATTTAAAAATCACAACCCTTTCTGGCCATTTTGTCAGAGCTCTGAAGAAAATTGCCTGCTGGTGGCTCGGGCTCTTGAGAGTAGTAACCATTTTAAACCTCTGGGAGCATGGAGGGTATATGTTTTTAGTCTCTTGTGTACAGTATGATTTGGTTCTTAGCTCCAGTGTTACCTTGGAAATGGCTGCGCAAGAGGTTCTGATTGGTTCTCTTTTCCTCACTGTGGAAGCCTTGGATTTTAATCAGGATATGGTATGTCTGTGAGCACTCTGCCACCGTGGTTCTTTTCTGTTATACCTTCCTTCATTTTTCACCTTAGAAAGCACCATTCAGCTTGATGTCTCACTAGACCATCACAGTGTTTCTGAAATAGGTAGAGGTGTTAGGCTCACTGCCATTTTATAATACAGAAATGGGTCCTCAGATAAAAGGGTAAAATGACTTCCTCCAGACTTGGCAATATCAGTGTAAGAGACACGTGCTGAATGGACCCAAGTCTCCTGACAACTGGTTGAGGGTTCCTTTTGTTCCTTGGTTACATCCTGGAATACCACAGAAATTGACGTCTGAAAAATCAGCCTTTAAGATAAGCTAATACAAGTCTCTCAGTATCCTGGTGGAGGAAATGCAGGCCAGAAAGACTCAGTCTTACAGAAGATTCTGAATGAATACAAAGTCTGGGACTTCTCTACACTCTGCTGAATGGCAGTGAACTTACCTCCATTCCGTGCAACACCTGCCCTGTGGCCTTGAAAAATCTGACAGTGACTGCTATTGTGAAAACCTATCTTAGGTGGCTGATGAGTTACAGTAACAAAGAAGAGGGAGGAAGGAAGAAAGGAGGGATGGAGAGAAACATGCTCGTTCCTTTCCACTTCCCGTCTAGCCTACTGCAGGGTCCTCTGTGTTTTTAAGGGTACCACTATTCTGCACATATGGGGTCGCCTGCTGGCCTGGAGTCTGAATTAACCCAACAGCAACTAACAACAACACAAATGTTTATCATGGGGTTGGAATCCACTCAATGGGTACAGATTTTTTTTTTTTTTTGATTTAGTGTTTATGGATCAAGGTTGAGTACGTTGCTATTCTAATGTATTTGTTCTTGACCTTGGGAAAACTGTTTCATCTCTTGGTGCTTGTTTTTTCCAAGTGGAATGTGAGAACAAACAAATTTAGTGCTTCTTTCTCTCTTGTGAGGTTTTGAGAGCACTTTCTTATCTTTGAAGAAAGAAAAAGAATTTTTCAAAAGGTGTTTATTTAATAGTTCAAAGGCAATCTTTTTTTCATTCACTTCCCTGAGCATAACATGAACAATACGATTCTCATAAAATTTCTGGGGTTTTTTTGCTTGTTTGTTTAGCTAATGGCGAGAATTATACTGAATACTTCTTTATTTCCAGAATGTTGACTAAAATAAACATCCCTGTTTATATGGTGTAGTTGGGAACAGTTCCTTCAGTGATGACCACTACCATCAGGACCAGTTGTTCTCAATGCTGACTCATGGTGACCCCATGTGTGATAGAGTAGAACTGTGCTCCACAGGGCTTTCAATGGCTGGTTTTTTGGAAGCGGGATTTTTTTGGAAGTAGATTGCCAGGGCTTTCTTACAAGGCACCTCTGGGTAGACTCAAACCTCCAACCTTTCAGTTGGCAGCCAAGCACTGTAATCATTTGCACTACCCAGGGGCTCTCCAATGATAAAAAAAAAAAAAAAATGATAAGGCTCCTATAAATTCCATGTGCTTCATCCTGCTAACACATGGGCCAAACCCAAACCCACTGCTGTCGAGTCAATTCTGATTCATAGTGACCCCGTAAGGTTTCTAAGGCTGTAATTCTCTACAGAGGCAGACTGCCACATCTTTCTCCCGTGGAGCTGCTGGTGGTTTTGAACCTCTGACATTTTGGTTTAGCAGCCAATCACTTTAACTGCTGGGCCACCAGTGCTCCTTATCACATGAACAGTACTGTTAATTTGGAATATGCAACCTATAACCAGAATATGCGTATCTGGTGACAAAGCCATACAGGATTGTTGGAGAAACATTTGATACTTCACTGGTAGGTAGTTTTGGGCCACTGGGCTAAAGACCTTAATGCCTAAGTAATCCTATGAAAGTGGACTCTCTGGTCATCCCAGCCCCTTTGAGGAGTTGAGAAGCGAATGAGACCAAGATGGACTGCATATAGGATCTTTACCCTAAAGAACTTTCCAGTGAAGCAGAACAAGGAGACTGGGCTGGCTGTGGGCACCAGTGAAGGTCAGCTGCTTTAAGAGGCACTTGGAGACTTCCTCCTTTATTTTCTGTACAGTTGGCTGTTCCAAAGAGGGAGGGTGTGTGCGGAGGGAGTTATAAGAGGAAACAGCTGAGTTAAGGCTCTCACTGTGAAGAGCCATGGCCTTTGTCACTTCTCTCCACGCTGGTGAGAAAATGTGTTGGTGAAAGTTAGTGTTGCCACCAACTTCTGCCTGCTATCCATCTCATTAAAAAAAAAAATATATATATATATTTATAACAAAAAAATGGCCATTTTAACCATTTTTAAGTGTCAATTCAGTGGCATTAATTACATTCACCATGTTGTACACCCATCACCACTGTCCATTTCATCACCCTGAACAGAAACTCAGTGCCCTTTCACAATAACTCTCATTCCCCACTCCCCCAGCCCCTGGGAATCACTATGAAACTTTTGTCTCTATGCATTGCCTGTTCTAGATACCTAAGTAGGATCATACAATATTTGTCCTTTTGTTTCTGACTTATTTCACTCAGCATAATGTTTTCAGGGTTCGTGCATGCTGTAACATGCATCAGGACTTCATTTCTCTTCATAAATGAGCAGTATTCAATTGTTTGTATGTACTAATGGTGTTTATCCTTTCATCTGTTGACAGACACTTGGGTTGTTTCTACCTTTTGGCTATTTTGACTCATGCTGCAATGAATATTGGTGTACACAGATCTGTTTAAGCCCCTGCTTTGGGATATATACCTAGGATTGGGATTGCTGGGTGATATGGTAACTCTAATTTTTTGAGGAACTACCAAACTGTTTTTCACAGTGGCTGTACCGTATTACAATCCTGCCAGCAATGCACAAGGGTTCCAATTTCTCCACACACTCGCCCTTACCTGTTCCAAAAAAAAAAAAAGAAAGAAAAACCCATTGCCTTCAAGTTGATTCCAACTCATAGTGACCCTAAAGGACAGAGTAGAACTGCCCATAGAGTTTCCAAGAAGCGCCTGGTGGATTCCAACTGCTGACCTTTGGGTTAGCAGCCGTTGTACTTAACCACTACACCACCAGGATTTCTACCTGTTAGTTTCTGTTTTTTCTGATAATAGCTGTCCTAGTGGGTGGGAATGCTGCTAACCAAAAGGTTAGAGGTTCAAGTCCACCCATAGGTTGCTACATCTAAAAAGGAGCTACAACACCTGGTGGGCCTCACTGGGTTTCAGAGATGACATATTCCTCATTTGGATGTTCTACTCTGGCCTGTTTATCAAGTGACTCAAAAAGCTGCTACTTTTGAGGGGCCCAGAATAAGAGAAGGCTCTGCAACAGATTCAGGCTGCCATGCAAGTGGCTCTGTCACTTGGACCAGATGATCCAATGGTGCTTGAGGTGTCAGTGGCAGACAGAGTTGCTGTTTGGAGTCTTTGGCAGGCCTCTATTGGTGAATCACAGAACAGACCCTTAGGATTTTGGAGCAAAGTTCTGCCATCCTTTGCAGATAACTACTCTCCTTTTGATAAACAGCTTTTGGCGTGTTACTGGCCCTTAGTAGAGACGAAACACTGAACTATGGGCCACCAAGTCACTATGCAGCATGAGCTGCCTGTCATGAACTAGGTGTTGTCTGACCCACTGAGTCATAAAGTAGAACATGCACAGCAGCATTCTTTTATTAAATGGAAGTGGTATATACGAGATTGGCCTTGAGCAGGACCTGAAGACATAAGTAAATTATGTAAGGAAGTGACCCAAATGCCCATGGTCCCTACCCCTGTCATGTTACTTCCTTCTCCCAGTCTACACCTCTGGACTCCTGAGAAGTTCCTTACGATCAGAAAATTTATGCCTGGTTTATAGCTGGTTCTGTGTGATATGCAGGCACCGCTCGGAAGTGGACAGCGGCAGCACTGCAGCCCCTTTCTAGGACCACCATGAAGGACAGTGGTGAGTGAAACCCTCCCAGGGGGAAGAACTTTGAGCAGTGCACCTGGTTGTTCATTTTGGTTAGAAGGAGAAATAGCTAGATGTGTGATTTTATACTGATTCCTACGGCATGGCCAATGATTTGGCTGGATGGTCAGGGACTTGAAAGGAACGTGATTGGAAAATTGGTGACAAGGAGGAATAGGGACGAGGCATGTGGATAGACCTCTCTGAATGGAGGAAGTGAAAATATTTGTGTCTCATGTGAATGCTCACCAAAGGGTGACCTTGGCAGAGGAGGATTTTAACAATCAAGTGGCTAGGATGATGTGTTCTGTGGATATCCATCAGCCTCTTTCCCTAGCCACTCCCATCATTGCTCAATTGGCTCCTGAACAAAGCGGCCATGGTGTCAGGGATGGAAGTTATGCACAGGCTCAGCAACATGGAGCTCCACTCACCAAGGTTGACTTGGCTACAGGCACTACCAGAAGCAGAGACACACACTGAGTCCCAGATACCGCACCATTCCTAGGAGCAATCAGCCAGCGACCTGGTGGCAGGTTGATTACATTGGACCACTTTCATCATGGAAAGAGCAGCGTTTTCTTCTTATTCTGCCTTACTCTGGTAGATGCTTACTCTGGATACATATTTGCCTTCCCTGCACATAATGCTTCTGCCAAAACTAAAGTCGTGGACTTACAGAATGCCTTATCCACTGTCATGGTATCCCATGTAGCATTGCCTTGGATCAAGGAACTCACTTCACAGCAAATGAAGTGAAGCAATGGGCCTATGTTCATGGAATTCACTCGTCTTACTGTGTTCCCCATAATAGTGAAGCAGCTGGCTTGATAGAACAATGGAATGGCCTTCTAAAGACACAATTACAACACCAGCTAGGTGGCAATACCTTGCAGGATTGGAGCAATGTTCTCCAGAAGACTGTATATGCTCTAAACCAGTATTCAATATATAGTGCTTTTTCTCCTATAGCCAGAATTTATGGGTCCAGGAATCAAGGGGTGGAAATGGGAGTGGCACCACTCCTTATTACCCCTAGTGACCCACTCACCAAATTTTGGCTTCCTGTTTCCACGACCCTATATTTTGTGGAGACACAACACTAATTCTATTGAACTGGAAGTTAAGAATGCCACCTGGCCACTTTGGGCTTCTCATACCTCTAGGTCAATAGGCAAAGGAGTTACCGTATTGGCTGGTGTGATTGATCCTGAATACCAAGGGGAAATTGGATTGATACTACATAATGGAGGTAAAGAAGATATGTCTGGAAAGCAGGCAATCCCTTAGGACATCTCTTAGTATTACCATGCCCTGTGATTAAAGTCAATGAAAAACTACAACAACACAGTTCCAAAATGACAATGGCCCAGACCCTTCGAGAATGAAGGTTTGGGTCACCCCACCAGGCCAAGAAACATGACCAGCTGAGGTGCTGGCTGAGGGCAAAGGGAATACAGAATGGGTGGTGGAAGAAGGCAGTTCTGTATACTAGTTATGGCCATGTGACCAGTTGCAGAAAAAAGGAGTGTAATTGTTTTTAGTATTTCTTCCTTGTTTTGTTATACTTGTATGAGTGCATGTAAATATGTACATATTTATATATATGTATTGCAAATATCTTTGTTTCCTTCTTCCCTTATTCCATTACTTATTATAAAATATAAGATATAACAGGGCTAGTGTGTTTTCAGTTGTATACACGTTAGTTGTATCATGTTAGGCACAAGCATGACTTTATAGTTGTCTTATTTAGAGATTATGTATGGTGTAAGGAGATGCGTACATATGCCAAGTTGACAAAGGATGGACTGTGATGGTTAAGGTTATGTGTCAACTTGGCTAGGCCATGATTCTCAGTAGTTTGGCAGATATTATGTAATCATCCTGCCATTTTGTGATCTGAGGTAAGTAACCAATTAGTTGAAAGGGGTGTTTCCTTGGGGATGTGGCCTGCATCCAAAAGATATAGATGTTCTGGCAAAGCTTGTGCTCTCTGGATCCTGTATCTGACTTGTCATCCTCTGACCTCAGGTTCTTGGGATGTGAGCCAGCAGCCTGCTGTCTGACCTGCAGATTTTGGGTTTATCAGTCTTTGCAACCTCATGAGTCAGGATAAGGCTCCAGCCCGACATCTGAGCCATGGATTTGGGACTTGCCAGCCTCCACAGCTGCATGAGTCATTTTCTTGAAATAAATCTGTCTCTCTCTCTACGTGTGTATATATATATATACATATATATATACACACACACATATGTATGTATATATATATACACACACACATACACGCGTCACTGGTTTTGCTCTTCTAGAAAGCCCAGCCTAAGACATGTAGTTTCCAGAGTTTTCTATTATGAACATTATTGTACTATTGTGGTAATGTTTGACATGTGCAGGTGGTGGTTCTCTAGATTAAGTATCTTTTTTTTTTATGTTTGGTAAATTTTATTTTATTTTTTAATTGTGCTTTAGATGAAGGTTTACAGGGCAAATTAGTTTCTCATTAAACAATTAATACACATATTGTTTTGTGACACTGGTTGCCAGCCCCACGACATCTCAATGCTCTTCCCTCCTCGACCTTGGGTTCCCCATTACCAGCTTTCCTGTCCCCTCTTGCTTTCTCATCCTTGCCCCTGGGTTGGTGTGCTCATTTAGTCTCGTTTTGTTTTATATGGGCCTGTCTAATCTCTGGCTGAAGGGTGAACCTCAGGAGTGACTTCATTACTGAGGTACAAGGGTGTCCAGGGGGCCATACTTTGGGGTTTGTCTAGTTTCTGTCAGACCAGTAAGTCTTGTCATTTTTTGTGAGTTAGAATCTTGTTCTGTATTTTTTTCAAGCTCTGTCTGGGACCCTCTGTTTCTAGGTTAAATATCTTGTTGCTGTTGTTAGGTGCCATTGAGTTGATTTTGGCTCATAGTGGCCCCATATGAAAGAGTAGAGCTGCCCCATAGGGTTTTCTAGGCCATAATCTTTAGGGGAGCAGATTACCAGGTCTTTGTTCCACAGAGCCTCTGGGTGGGTTCGAGCCACCAGCCTTTCAGTCAGCAGCTGAGTGCTTAAACACTGAACCACTAGGGTTCTTTTGGTTAAATATCCATCTAGAAGTGGAATTTTTGAATAGCCCATGATGCACATTTTTTAATTTTAATAGCTACTGCCAAGTGGCCCTCCAAGGTGGCTGTATCACTTTACTTTCTCAGAACATCACTGCCTTATTTATCTACTGTTGCTATAACAGAAATACCACAAGCGGATGGCTTTAACAAAGAAAAATTGATTCTCTCGCAGTCTAGTAGGCTATAAGTCCAAATTCAGAGTGTCATCTCCAGGGGAAGGCTTTCTCTGTCGGCTCTGGAGGAAGGTCCTTGTCAGCAATCTTCCTCTGGTAGAGGAGCTTCTCAGGTGCAGGGACCCTGAGTCCAAAGGATGTGCTTTGCTCCTGGTCCTGCTTTCTTGATGGTGTGAGGCCCCCTGTCTCTCTGTTCGCTTCTCTCTTTTATGTCTCAAAAGAGATTGGCTTAAGACACTATCTAATTTTATAGATCTAATCAGTGTAACCGCTGCTAATCACCTCATTAACATCCTAGTGATAGGTTTTACAACACATGGGGAAATCACATCAGATGGAAAAATGATAGACAATCATACAATACTGGGAATCATGACCTAGCCAAGTTGACAGGTATTTTGGGGGGACACAATTCAATCCATGACAATCACCATCCTTGTTTTTTTTTTTTTTTCCTAAATTTAATGTGTTTTGTTGTTCTGGAGAATATACACAGCAAAACATATACCAGTTCAGCAGTTTCTACATGTACAATTCAGTGACATTGATTATATTTTTTGCTGTGCTCCATTCTTACCCTCCTTTTCTGAGTTGTTCCTCCAACATTCACATAAACTCACTCCTAAGTTTCCTATCTAACTTTCCAGTTGCTGTTGTCAATTTGATCCAATATAGATACTTCTTGAGAGCATAATGTTCAAGGCAGACGTTCTTTACTAGTGAAGCTACACTGTTATTTGGTTTTAGGAAGACTTCAGGGAATACTTTTATTTTAATGTTTAAAGATAATCTCAGGGCAATAGTTTCAGAGGTTAATTCCATCTTCATGGGTTCAGAAAGTCTAGAGTCCTTGAAAATTTGACATTCTGCTTTGCATTTTCCCCCTTTTGATCAGCGTTCTTCTGTGGAATCTTTGATAAAAATGTTCAGTAATGGTAACTGGGCACCATCCAATTCTTCCAGTCTCATGGCAAGGGAGGCAGTTGTTCATGGTGTCAATTAGCCACACATTGTATATCCTCCTCCTATTCCTGACTCTCCTTATTTCTCTGTTACTTCAGGTGAATAGAGAGCAGTTATCAAGCCTTGGATGGCTGCTTGCAAGCTTTTAAGACTCCAGGCGTTACACAATGGACTAGGAGGTAGAACAGAAGCACTAAGCACATTATCAGGCCAATTAGCGGGGATATCCCATGAAACCAAGACCCTAAACCTCCAAACCAAGGAAACAAATCCTCTGAGCTGTTTTTGATTGTACATAAGTGGCTTCAGCAGCTAGTCTTTTATTTTATTTTTGTCATTGTTGTAAATATATCCGTCAAACAACCTTTGCCAAATCAGCTTTTTATTGACAGCAATTACAATAATCGACTGTGCAACCCTACCCTTAATCAATGTGATTTTCCATCTCCATTAATCCCACGTTTCCCTCTCCCTACTGCCATTGGTAACCACTAATAAACTTTGTTCTCTATATATTTGCCTTTTTTTTTTTGCCTTTTTTATAAGTGGGGTCATGCAATGTTTGTCCTTTTGTGATTGACTCATTTCACTCAGTGTAGTGTTTTCCAGCTCCATCTATAACTTCATTTCTTCTACTGCCTGAGTAGTATTCCATTGTATTACCACATATTGTTAATCCATTCATCTTCTGATGGGAATTTAGGTTGTTTCTACCTTTTGGCTATTGTGAATAGTGCTGCCATGAACATTGCTATACAAATCTCTGAGTCTCTGTTTTTAGGTCTTTTGGGTATATACCTAGGAGTGGAATTGCTTAGTCATATAGTAGTTCCATTTTTAGCTTTTTAAGGAATGGGCACACTGTTTTCCACAACGGCTGTACCATTTTGCATTCCCACTAGCAGTGGGTAAGAGTTCCAATTTCCCCACATCCTCACCAGCATTATTGTTTTTTTTTTTTTAAATCTTAGCTATCCTAATGGGAGGGAAATGGTATCTCATTGTGGTTTTGATTTGCATCTCTCTGATGGCTAATGACACTGAGCATCTTTTCATGTGTTTGGTGGCCATTGGAATGTTCTCTTTGATAAAGTGTCTGTTCATGTCATTTGCCCATTTTGGTAAATTGTGTCATTTGTTCTTTTGCTGTTAAGTTGTTAAAGTTTTATATAAAAAAAAAAAAAAACAGTGCCGTCGAGTTGATGCCGACTCATAGCGACCCTATAGAACAAAGTAGAACTGCCCCATAGGGTTTCCAAGGAGCACCTGGCACATTCGAACTGCAGACCCTTTGGTTAGTAGCCATAGCATTTAACCACTATGCCACCAGGGTTTTATATATATATATATATATAGGATATCAGATTCTTATTGAATATATGGTTTCTGAAGATATTCTCCCAGTTGGTAGCTTGTCTTTTCACTTTTTGTTAAAGTCTTTTGATGAACAAAAATTTTTTATTTTTATGAGGTCCCATTTATTTATTTTGTCTTTTGCTGTTTATGCTTTTTTAGATAATCCAAAGTTACAAGCTAGGCCTGACAGTGTTGCCCCCTGCATTTTCTTCTAAGAATTCTATGGTTTTAGCTTGCACATTTAGGTTCTTAATCCATTTTGAATTTGTTTTTGTGTATGGTGTGAGGCATGAGTCCTGTTTCATTCTTCTGCATGTGGAAATCCAGTTTTCCCAACGCTGTTTATTGGAGAGACTCTTCTTTCCCCATTGAATGGCCTTAGCATCCATCTCAAAAATCAGTTGACCACAGATGTGTGGGTTTATTTCTGGACTCTCAATTCTATTTCATTGATCTGTGTGTCTGTTGTTATACCAATACCAGGCGGTTTTGATTACTGTAGCTGTAGAGTATGATTTAAAATCAGGAAGTGTGAGTCCTCCTACTTTGTTCTTCTCTTTCAACATTGCTTTAGCTGTTCTAGGCCTCTTGCCATTCCATATAAAGTTGAGAATTGGTTTTTCCATCCCTGAACATCATCATACTTGATACCTTCAAAGTAATCACAGTTTTCCAGCCTAATGGGTACAAAACCATATCTCATTTTAATTTGCTTAGGTGAGGTTAATCATACTGTTACATATTTGTTGGCCATTTGTGTTTCCTCTTTTGTAAATTGCTTCTTTATATCCTTTGCCCCTGGTGGCGTAGTAGTTAAGTGCTATGGCTGCTAACCAAAAGGTCGGCAGTTTGAATCCGCCAGGTGCTCTTTGGAAACTCTGTGGGGCAGTTCTACTCTGTCCTATAGGGTTGCTATGAGTTGGAATTGACTCGATGGCAGTGGGTTTGGTTTTTTTTTTTCTTGGATCCTTTGCCCATTTTTCCATGGTTGTCTTTTTCTTACCTGTTTTTAGGAATTATTTATACATTCAAAGCATCTTGGTATATATAAGTTGTGAATAATTTTTCCCAATATTTTGCTTTTCTTTAATATTGTATATCTTTTGCAGTTTAGATTTTTTTTCCCTTTAATTTTGGCATAATAAGTTTATCAACCTTTTCCTCTATGGGATTGTGATCGTTTGTTTGGGGGCAGAAAAGGAGGAGGAGGAGGGTTAAGAAATCTTACTGCCCTGCTGCCATGAAAATATAATTGAAATTTTAAAGTTAGGCTTGTAATTCATCTGGAATTGATTTTTTTGTGTTTGGTATGAAGTAGGGATCCAATTTTAATTGTTTTCTCACATGAATATATGATTCTCCCAATGCCATTTTGTCATGGATTAAATTATGTCCCCCCAAAAAATATGTGTATCAACTTGGTTAGGCCATGATTCCCAGTATTCTGTGGTTGTCCTCCATTTTGTAATTGTAATTTTATGTTAGGATTAGGGGTGTGGCCTTGTACTGCCTTTTATCTGTCAAGAGATAAAAGGAAAGGGAACCAAGCAGAGAGCTGGGGCCCTCATACCACCAAGGAAAGCAACACCAGGAGCAGAGCACATCCTTTGGACTCAGGGTCCCTGCGCCTGAGAAGCTCCTCGACCATGGGAAGAATGAGGACAAGGATCTTCCTTCAGAGCTGAAAGAGAAAGCCACCCCTGGAGCTGACACCCTGAATTTGGACTTTTAGCCTACTTCACTGTGAGGGAATAAATCCCTCTTTGTTAAAGCTACCCACTTGTGGTATTTCTGTTATAGCAGCACTAGATGAGTAAGATGCATTTCAAAAGCCACCTCCATCATATGCCTCAGGTTGAGCTCTGACTGATACACCCAGAAATTGTTACCCCCAAATAGTTTCTTTTGCCAAAAAAAAGAAAAGAAAAGAAAAAAAAACCCACTACCGTGGAGTTGATTCTGGCTCATAGCAACCTTACAGGACAGAGTAGAAGTGCCCCATAGATTTCCCAGTGCCGTAAATCTTCACGGAAGCTGATGCCACATCTTTCTCCCGCACAGCAGCTGGTGAGTTTGAACTGCCCACCTTTTGGTTAACAGCTAAATGCTTTAACCATAGTACCACCCAAACCACCAGGCCTCCATATTTTCTTTAGGCTTAGTTTTAATTTCTATCCAAATTATACTTATACATAATTTGAATAGTCAATTGTTCTACAAGGCTCATTATTAAAAATAGCCTTGCCTGGAGGCAATCATTTATAATTTCTTTCAGCCTTCACATCTCTAAGTAATATACTCATATTGTTACTTCTTGATTTATCAGTTATAGGCATGATTATTGATGTCCTATTCAGGTTTTCGCTTTAACAACCTCCCATTGACTACTCCATCCTCCCAGTATCTTTACGTTGTCATTTTGGTTAGATTAGTATTCAACATTGCTATTATTATGATTGTAAATGTTATTTGCACCTCAGCCTTGTAGTCTTATATAGTTCGTGTTTTCCTTTCTTGTACTATATTTTATGTTTCCAGGTACTTATAAGGAGCCCTGCTGGTGCAGTGGTTAAGAGCTCGGCTGCTTACCAAAAGTTTGGCAGTTGGAATCCACCAGCTGCTGCTTGAAAACTGTGAGGCAGTTCTACTCTGTCCTATAGGGTCGTTATGAGTCAGAATCGACTCAGTGGCTTGGGTTTGGGGTTTTTTTTTTTGGTACTTATAAATGAATATGTAATAAATATCTGTATCTCTATACCTATCTACTGTGTGTGTGTATTAACTTGGTTTTTGGTGTACCATTAATTTAAGGCCTAATTCTGGCCCTGTTAGGTAAATCTCCTCTGGATATATTTAAACACAGTTGATATTCTGTAAGTTTCATTCTCTGTGATTCCTCTTGGAGCTCAGCCATCTGATGTGCTCAAGTCTGGACTGAGCATGCTGTAGGCTGGCTCCACAGCTGTCATCCTAAGATCCCTGGGGATTTCTTTTACTTCTCTCTTAGGTTGAATCCCATTTTCTGGGTCCTATGTTGTTGTCTTTCTTGGTTTACTTCATTATTTCGGAGTTGTACATCCTCCAGCAGCTTCCTGAGAATAGGTACCATCTCATCCCGTGATATGAGGAGAATAGGTACAGGGAAAACAAATTTTTTTTTTCAGATCTTGAATGTCCAAAAGTGTTGGTATTCTATCCTTATACTTACTTGATAGTTTACCTGGGTTAAAATGAGTTTTCCTTTAGAATTTTGGGGGGACAATCCATTGTCTTCTAATTTCTAGTGCTGCTTTTGAGAAATCTAGTGCCATTTTAATAACCAGTCTTTTTTTTTTTTTTTTTAACAAAACCAAAACAAACACACAAACAAAAAAACTCCAGACAACTCTGTTTTTTTTCCTCTGGCTGCTTGTAAGATCTTCTGTTTGTCCTCAGCGTTCCGAAAGTTTACGGTTTTTATCCCTGGTGAGGGTTTTTCCTTTTTTTTTCCGCCTTGTATTATGCTGGGCACTCAGACCCTTTCACTGTGAAACACATACCCATCAGTCCTGGGAGATTTTCTTGAATTGTTTTACCCATTTGTTTTCCCACTATTGTTTTCTTTGTTCTTTTTTGGGGCTTCCTGTTATTCAAATGTTGAAACTCCTGGACTAGTCCTCTAATTTTCTCTCCTATCTTTTATTTTTTGTCTTTTTTCCTACTTTCTGAGGGAGTTTCTTAAACTTATCTTTTGATGTTCTTATTGAGTTGTAAATTTTGTTATTTCATTTTTGGTTTTTAAAACTTTCTTTTTTCTGTATATGGTCCTTTTTATAACACCCTTTTCTTGTCTCACAGCTATAGTCTCTTCTATGTTAATGATAGTTTTTTGAGCTTCTCCCTACATATTATGTCTGCCAAGTGACAGGTTTCTGTTTATTTGGGCCTCTGCCTTTCGTGTAAGATGGGTTCCCAAAAGTTTGGTCATTATTGGCTGATTATATTTAAGAACAAGCTCTGATTGTGTGTAGTAGTCTTGTCAAATGTGATCTTAATTTTATGGCAGGAATTTTTAACCTGGCATTTGGGTCCTTGGCTGGAATTTAGGGAATCCATGAGTTTGAACTGGAAAAAAAAAAGTGTCTTTGTTTTCATTTAACCTTTATCTGAAATTTAGCATTTTCTTCAATCATACATAAATTTAGGCAACAAACCACAGTAGTCATATTAGCAGTACTTCTAACTTTGTCACCAATAAAAAGCAGATATTTTCATTTGAGATTAGTTTTGGCAAATATCTCAAAATGTTATTTATGTTCATCACTACTTCAAAATTACCATACTTATTAGGGTCACTATTACTCGATTTTTTTTATGAGTTGGAATCGACTTGACAGCAGTGGATTTGGGTTTTATTATATCTGTGGTTAGATTTTGCCATTTAATGCATTAATTTAGAAGCACTTATATTACTATAGCACAATTTTTATGTATGTTAATATAATTGGTTTACTTTGTTAGTCTATATATTTTATCTTATGCATTTAGATTCATTTTCTGGGCTCTTGCCTGGGGCAAGCCTTGAATCTGTCCTATCAATCTCAGAGCAAGTAGGTAAACTGAATTAATTCCCATTTTCAGTACCATACCACCCACCCTCAGCTGAGCCTGGTGTGCCCAGTGCAGAGACCCACCCTTTATTTCATCCTCTGCGGTGAACAGAGCTCCAGCTTTCTGTCCCGCTGGGGAACAGCAGTCTAGGCACTCTGGGCAGTGGGGGAGGGAATGTGGACTTCTTAAAGACGTTGCCAGTTAATCCTCCTATTTTCGGTCCCACCTCTTTCACCCCCATTCTAGGGGTGCCTAATGGCTCTGATTTCTGGGATCGGACATCTCGACTTCTCAACTCTGCCTCAGAATCCCAGCATTCTCTGCTCTTTTAAGGCAGCTATAACTAACTACTCTTCTGGCTACTTCCCCAGCACCGACAGCTCTGTGGCTGCCACCCTTCTCAGGTTTTCTTTGTTTTTGTGGGTTTGTGCCTCAAAAACAATCCCCATGCCACCATTTAGTGAGCTTACAAAAGCTGCACGTATGTGCTCATTCTGTCATCTTTAACTGGAACCTGTTCTGAGTTTCAAGGTGTTTTCAGATATATGAAGAGGTATTCGTAGTATTGTGAATTACTTGTTCTTTTCCTTTTATTTGGCAAAAAACTTAAATTTGGGGCCATCAGTCAACATTAGAGGAGGAGTGCTCCATTTTCTAGGCAGTGAAGGGCAATGGATTTTAGGTCAGTCAGATGGAGGTATGAGTACCTTCAACAGCACTGACTAGCTGTGTGACCTGACTCTGTTTAGGGTCTTAATTTCCACCTAGCAGGGGTCTTGCAATGGTTGTTTAAAATGAAATTAAATAAAATTGATTGTGAAACATTTGGAAAAGAGCCATAATTGTAATGGTCATTAATAAATAATATCAACTTGTATTATTATTTGCAGAGCCCTGGAGGCACAGTGGTTAAGAGCTCAGCTGCTGACCAACCAAAAGGTCTGCAGTTCAAATTCACCAGCTGCTCCTTGGAAACGCTATGGAGCAGTTTCTACTCTGTTCTATAGGGTCTCTGAGTGGGAATCGACACTTGTCGGTGGTGGGTTTGGGTTTTGTATTAGTATTAAGGTCTCTGGCTGGTGCAAATGGTTTGTGCTCAGCTTTTAACAGAGAGGTTGGCAGTTCAGCTCCACCCAGCCACTCCGTGGAAGAAAGGACTGGCACTTTACTTCCATAAGATTATAGACATTTAAAACCTTGTGGGGCAGTTTTACTCTGTAACACATGGGGTCGTCATGAGTCAGAATCAACTAGATGGCAATGGGTTTGGGTTGGTTGGTTTTGTATTGTTATTACTGTTATTTAAGGAACTCTCTAGCCTGATACTGGGACGTTGGTGTGGTATTCATAACAACATAGAGAGCAAAAGGAGGCAGCCGAGGTCCTCCTGCTGTGCAAAGCAGAGCTGATCATTTGAGGGTTTAGCTGAGGGGATGTTATACTTGGGCCTGGCTTTAGGAAACCCTGAGGGTGTGTCCGTTACTTTAAATGCCTCATGGTCACTGGGCCTCTGGGCTTCTTGAGGCCACCTCCAAGGGGTTTCAAGGAAGGTGCTGGAGTTCAGCCAGGTTGGCTCATCTCAGATTCTATGACAATGACCAGGGATTAGACAGCTTGACCCCAGTGAGCTTTGTACTTGACTCCAGAGACTCTTGCATTCCTCATCTTGTCAGATATCAGAAATCTGACTGATGCCTCCTTTAACAGAGGCCAGGCTGCACCTTGAGTGTTAGCCAAGAACTTCAGAGTGCCTTCTATATCCCTCATCGGCTGTGGCTCTGCCCTCCTTGTACCTCATTGGCTGTGACTCCGCCCTCCTTGCCCCTCATTGGCTATGGCTCCACCCTCCTCTGTGGCGTCTGTACCCCTGCTGACCATAGCGTCCCATTGCCTGTGGAGCCAGCCACCTGCTCCCTTCACAAAGCTTTGCAGGGTCTCAACTGTCAAGCCTGCTGTCCTGGCCAGGGACTGCCAGGAACCTGGGCTCCCCAGTGGGTCTGTTAGCCCCACCTGTGACCCCAGTTTCCACTGGCCACAGAGCTCCAGGCTGTTTACCTGATTGTTGAAACACCCACTCTTGACCCTCCCAACATGGAAATGGCCTGGTGCTAATTTAAAAATCGGGAAGTCATTTAATGTGAATCCATGGCAATTTGTCAATATAATTTAATAACCGGGGGAAATTGAAGGCTTATGCTTGGCATAATTTCCTTCACATCTGCCAGCTTTCCTCATCTGTGGAGGGGGGGGGATGAAAAGATCTGAGGACAAAAGTGACTGTTTTAATTTCACCTGGGACCGTAAATCAATATATATTTATTATTCAGCCAGCACCAGCATTTCCCTGGGTAATAGTAGAACACATGTAGTGTCAGAATGGCTTGAAATTTGTCCTCATTAGGAAGGCAAAGGACGCCTTTCTGCAGGCATAAGCAAGTGAGCCGCCATCTTTCCCCATTAGCTGTCATACATCTCACCACAAAGGAAAGTGTTGGGTTCTGAGGGAAGGAGTGGGTTGGCTCTTCAGAAATGGATTTTGTCTGGTATTAGCAGCCATGGTTCATTGTGGCCTGGAAATGGAGCTGCAGGTGTCATTTTTAATAAGGAATGCATTTAAAACAAAGTAGAAGGTGATGTCTGGCGCTGTAGAAAAAATATTTCATTTCTGCGAGAGGTTTTCCTGTGTAACCCCACAATAAAAACAACTCCAGATAAGGCTACATGGAAAAGTGGGGGCGGTGGTGAGGGGGCAGAGGAACTCAGGGCCACAATGTTAGAGACTGCCTTTGGCTGCTGACCAGCTAGAAACAGGGCTGTCCATTTTCCATGGCAATGTAAATCAGTCGGAAGATGAATTTGACTTATAGGTGCTGACTCACACCCCCACCTCTATATTGGTGGTGGTGGTATTTGGTGGAATGATGAGCAGAGAAGGTGGGGTTCACATTTATCTCAGCAAAACGGAGGAGTTGTAAGGTTGCATTGAGACATCTTGAGAGTTGAGGTCTTGGTTAGTGATTGGATCCTTCACCCTAGAGGCTGCTCTTGGATCCTGGTGGGAGAAGTGCTAGCAACTCCTCCACAAGCGCTCATTTTACTCTGATATTTTAACCTGACCGTACAGCTCTCATGAAGGCAGATGGTCTCCTACGTAAGAACAAAAACAAACCAAACCAGTTGTCTTCAAGTTGATTCTGACTCTGGTGACTCCATGTGTGTCAGCATAGAACTGTGCTCCATGGAGTTTTCTTTATTTTGTTGTTGTTGTTGTTGAGAATATACACAGCAAAACATGTACCAATTAAACAGTTTCCACATGTACAATTCAGTGACATTGATTATATTCTTCGAGTTGTGCAACCATTCTCGCCCTTCTTTTCTGAGTGGACTGTAGGATTTTCAGTGGCTGATCATTTGTTGTTGTTGTGTGTGATCATTTAGAAGTAGATCACCAGACCTTTCTTCTGAGACGTCTCTGGGTAGACATGAACCACCAACCTTTTGGTCAACAGTCAGGTGCATTAATCATTTGCACCACCCAGGGATTCCTAAGGAAGGGGAGAGGATAAGGCCCCATCAGCGTCCCTCCTATTTCTTTACCTTCTCCTTACATCGGCAACTGCTTGTCTCCATTGGGAACCTAAATAAGAAAGCCTGGTGTCAGCAGGAGGCATTTAGATTGAATCACTAAAAACCTCTCACAGGGAGGGCTGTAAAACTAATTGCTAGAACAAGACTCAGTGACAATAAAGAAGGAACTACTGATACCTGCAACAACATGGATGAATCTCAAAAACGTTATGTCGACAAAAGAAGCCAGACAAAATAGTACACACTGGTTCCATTTATATAAAGTTCAAGACCGGACAGAATTAATCTGTGGTGACTGAAATCACAAAGTTGTTGCTGGAGGCGGACCCGGAGAGAGGGGTAATTTATTGGAAAGCAGTACAAAGAAACTTTTGGGGTAATGGAAATGCTCTACATTTTGCTTTGGGTGTGGTTACATAGGTATGTTCAGTGGACAGAATCTAACAAATGGAGTATCTAAAATCTGGACATTTTATTGTATGTTATTATATCTCAGTAAAATAGTATATAATTTAAAAACAACAGTGAATCCCTAGGTGCATTTTGGAGGCAGGGCGTTAGTTATAATGAGCTTTATTTAGTCTTGTGATTTGCTGAACTCAGTTCAATCTAAATGTCCTATCTCCTTGCCTAACTTCCTCTTTTAACCATTTGCCAGGTCACAGCCTCAAGCTTCTCCTGCCTTGTACTTGTCTAGCCACTTACTGCCTTGTCCCAAGTTCAGAGAAAATAGCAAACTTGTTTCTAAGTCAGCACAGTCCAGTGGAATTTCCCACAATGATGGAAATACTGTATGTCTGTGCTTTCCAGTATATTAGCCATAATATATGTGGCTATTGAGCGCTTGAAATTTGGCTTGTTGAAGAGAAACAGAATCTTAAATTTTATTTAATGTAAGTTGAAATAGCTACATGTATGTTTGAATGTGAAAAGTACTAAAGTACTTTTGAAGGAGTTGGAAAGTTGTGTTGAGATGCCCTGAGAGCTGAGGTCTTTGTCAGTGTTTGGATCCTTCTCCTCAGAGACTATTCTTAGATCCTGGGGGGATAAATTGGAAAAAAAAAAAAAAAAAAGCTCAGCATCAGGGATGGGAAAGGAGTTCCAGTTCAAAATTATCTCACTGAGAAGGTGACATTTGGGCAGAGACAGAATGGAGGTGAGGGAGTGAGGAGCCTCCAGGCAGAGGGAACAGCTCGTGAAAAGGCCCTGAGGTAGGAGTGTGCTTGTTATATCTGAGGAACACGAAGGAAGCCATTGTGGCTGGAGCAGAGTGAGGGTGGGGGGGAAAGTTGTAAGAGGTGAGGAAAAAGGGGTCAGCTTCATTCAGTTGGTTTGGTTGGGTTTGGCTTTTCTGAGAGGAGCTGGATAAGGTCATGGGGACCCTTTTCCACCATGTCACCAATCTGTGTGAGGGGCAGTGAAAGAACCCTGGATCTTCCAGAGAAAAGTTGACCAAGGCCAGTCCTGGCTGAGCAAAGGTCTCTTGAGCTAGAGTACAATAACTAATATCACAAGTCAGCATAAGAATGCTCACCCAGATAAGGTTTGGTCAGCTCTCCTCTAATTGCCTTTTGAATCTTAATATTAGCCCTGTGGCTTCTACCATACTCCAGCCAGGCTGAGAGAATTAGAAGGGGTGGGGTGTCCCAGGTGTTGATAGTGTCAGGCTGTTGAGGAAGAAGTAGAAGAGTGCTGGGAGTCCTGAGCTGGGAACACAGCCCAGCCTCTACCTCCTTGTCTTCTCTGGGGGAGTCACTCCCCTCTGGGAGCCTCAGTGTCTTCAACCTACAGTGTGGTAGGTGTTGGATCAGGTGATCTCTAAGCCTTTTTCTAGTTCTAATGCTCTATGATTTTAAGACTGCTTTTTTATATTTATTCAAGGAGACCTGGTGGTGCAGTGATTAAATGGTTGGCTGCTAACTGAAAGGTTAGTGGGAGAAAGACGTGGCAGTCCACTTCCGTAAAGATTTATAGCCTTGAAAACCCTATAGGGTCGCTATAAGTAAGAATCGACTCGAAGGCAGTGGGTTTGATTTTTTTGTTTTGTTTTGTTTTCATATTATTTGGGAGTCCCTGAGTGGTGCAAATGGTTAATGTGCTCACCAAAAGTTGGAGGTTCAAGTCTGCCCAGTGGAGCCTCAGAAGAAAGGCCTAGTGCTCTACTTCTGAAAAATCAGTCATTGAAAACCCTACAAGGTTCTACTCTGACACATAGAGGATTTTCATGAGTTGGGGTTGACTCAGTGGCAACTGGTTTCATATTTATTCAGAAGGTATGCCGCTCTTTGTCTGGTGGTAAGCCAGATCTGGAGGACTGGTAGTGATGGTGCTGGTGGTGGGGGGCGGATCTAGGGTTCTGTATGTCTTAGTAACTTGTTCTTATAGGTAAAATGGAATTAATTTTGGCATAGACCATAGGGTTTGGGCATAGGAAGTGCTGTGCAGCCAAACCTTGCTTGTCCCACACTCCTGCTGCCAGGGAGGAGAGGAATATGTTCAGATCCAGCTCACTTCTGTGGGTATCTTAGAGGGTAAGCATGGCCATGAAGGTCTGTTCAACCGAGGACCCTTCTGGCTTTCCCGGAGATCAGCCTTGCCCTCACTACTGCCCTGCTTCCCTCCAAAAGTTCATGGAACAGCTGATGCTCAGGAAGACTTCCCTGGGGTAGCTGTTCTTCCCATTCTAAGTTTCATTCCAGAATCCATTTTAAGCATTAGAAAACCAGTTATCTGAACTATATTACATCCGTCCTTTCCTCTCCTGTCCCCACACCCCCAGGAATACCTTTACTGAGTTAGGTTTTTAACCTATGCTTCAGACTTTTTGGGGGGCCAAGATGAAAAACAGCTATATAAACAAACTTTTCTATGTCTCCCACACAACTGTGAGTGAAAGACTTTGTTTACTGTGATTTAGATGTCCTTCTTGTCTTTGCAGTATAGTAGTTTATATCACAAGCATTTTTTAATAAAATGGAGATGGATAGTGAGGCAGATAAGAAAGGCGCCCTCCTCTGGGGAAGTCCTATTTTAGGTATGCGAGACAAACAAGGAACAAGTGCAGGGACTTCACAGGACCCTTGAGAACAAGGTCCCGTGGGGGATGGAGTAGAAGTGGTCACTTCGCTGGAGGATAGATTGTCAGGTAACCCTTAACTGTTTTGAGATAAGTCTAGAAAAAGAAGCATTTGCTCACCCAAGCAGTGAAAATACATCAGTAGGAAGCTCATGAGACTTGAAGGCAGCCTGTCGGAATCCATGTTTCACCACTGACCTTTCTACGCCTCCGTACATTTTAATCTTTAAAGTGGCTGTTCTCTGCCTCACATTATGATAAGGTTCATCATGTACCTTATGGGAATGTATTATGTACATGTGATAATGTACGTAAGATGAATTATGTAACTATTAGTAATTATGGAAACCCTGGTGGCGCAGTGGTTAAGAGCTATGGCTGCTAACCAAATGATCGGCAGTTCCAATCCACCAGGCGCTCCTTGGAAACCCTATTGGGCAGTTCTACTCTGTCCTATAGGGTCGCTCTGAGTCAAAATCAAATTGACGGCAACTGTTTATGGGTATTAGTAATTATCAGCTAAGGGTTCCCGAAATAGGTTGCTTTATTATTTTTTTAAATAGCTTTATTGAGATATAATGCACATATAATAAAATTTACCGTTTTTAAGTATACAGTTTCATGGATTTTAACAGATATATACAGTCGCGGAATCACCACAGTGAAATATAGAATATTTTCATCATTTCCATTTTCCTTTTTAGTCATTAACTACCTGCTCTCCCCAATCGCTGATCTGTTTTCTGTCGTTATAGTTTCCCTTTTCTAGAATGTTATCTAAGTGGTATTTAGTCTCTTGTATCTGCATTCTTAGTGTAGTGCTTTTGAAATGCAGCTGTGTTCTTGCTAATTAGATTAGTAGTTCATTCTTTTTAATTGCTAAGCAGTATTCCATTGTATGGATATACCACAGTTCTTAGTGTAGTGCTTTTGAAATGCAGCTGTGTTCTTGCTAATTAGATTAGTAGTTCATTCTTTTTAATTGCTAAGCAGTATTCCATTGTATGGATATACCACAGTTAGGTTGTTTACAGTTGTGACTATTATGAAAATATCAACTAAGAACATTGGTGTACAGATCTTTGTGTGTACATATACTTTATTTCTCTTGGGTAAATACCAAGGGGTAGAATTGCTGTTTCTATGGTTGTTGTTAGTTGCTGTTGAGTTGATTCCAACTTGTGGCAACCCCACAGTTACAGAGTAGAACTGTTCCATAAGGCTTTCTTGGCTGTAATGTTAACAGAAGCAGATCGCCAGGCTGTTTCTTCTCCAGTCCCACTGAGTGGGTTCGAACTGCCAACCTTTACGTTAGCGGTTGAGCACAAACAGTTTGCGCCACCTAGGAAGCTATATTTTATTTTATATGCAATGGCCTGTTTTCTAAAGTGGCTGTACCACTTAGAGTTCCGCCAGCAGTACCTGAGAGTTCCAGTTACTCCACATCCTCACCCAACTTGGTATTATTTGCCCTCTTTATTTTAGCCATTTTTAATGGGTATATGGTATGTAGTGCCATCTTATTGTGGTTTTAATTTGCATTTTCTTGGTGACTAATGATAGTTTTTTCATATGCTTATTTGCTGTTCTTAGAATTTCTCTGGAAAAATGTCTTCAAATATTCTGCTCATTTATTTAGTTGAGTCATATGTTGTCTTCTGATTGAGTTGTAGAAATTCTTAATATATCTTGGATAAGAGTCCTTTCACAGATATGTTTTACAAATATTTTCTCCCAGTCTGTGGTTTGTCTTTATTTTCATAAAAGTATCTTTCAAGGAGCAAAAGTTTTTAATTTTGATAAAGCACAAGCTTATCATTTTTTTTTCTTAAATGGTTAGTCTTTTTGGGGGGGCACTATTTAAGAAATCTTTGCTTAGCACAAGGTCATAAAGATTTTCTCGTACATTTTTTCTGCTAGAAGTTTTAGAGTGTTAGCTTTCGCTTGTACTATGGAGCCCTGGTGGTGCTGTGGTTAAAAAGCTGGGCCGCTAACCAAAAGGTTGGCGGTTTGAATCCACCAGCTGCTCCTTGGAAACCCTTTGGGGGCAGTTCTACTCTGTCCTGTAGGGTCACTGTGAGTTGGAATCGACTGGATGGCAGTGGGTTATGGATTTTCACTTACAATCCATCTCAAATTGAAATTTTCTTATAGTATGAGAAAAGGATCAGGTTTCACTTTTTCCATATACATATCCAGTTGTTTCAGCACCATTAGTTGAAAAACTTTATTCTGCATTGGACTGCGTCTGTGCTTTTGTTGAAAACCAAATGACTGCGCATACATTGGGCCTATTTCTGGGTTCTCTTTTTTGTCCTGCTGATCTATACATCTGTCCTTATGGCAATGTCGTACTGTCTGGAGTACAATGAAGCCCTGGTGGCGCAGTAGTTAAGACCTATAGCTGCTAACCAAAAGGTCGGCAGATCGAATCCACCAGCTGCTCCTTGGAAACCCTGTGGGGCAGTTCTACTGTATCCTGTGGGGTTGCTATGCATTGGAATCAACTAGACAGCAGCGGATTTTTGGGTTTTAAGAACAATAGCTTTATAGTAAGCCCTGAAATCAGGTAGTATAAGTCGTCAAACTTTGTTCTTCTTTTTCAAAATTGCTTTGCCTAGGGAAAGCCTGCTGACGTAGTGGGTAAGAGCTCAGTTGCTAACCAAAAGGTCAGTGGTTTGAATCCACCAGGCACTCCTTGGAAACTGTAGGGGATGGTTTTCCTCTGTCCTATAGGGTTGCTATGAGTTGGAATCAACTTGAGGGCAATGGGTTTTTTTTTTTTTTTGGTTTACCCTAAGTCCTTTGTATTTACATATTCATTTTCTATTCAGCTGGCCCATTTTTTTTTTTTACCAAAAATAAAAACAAACTTCTACTGAGATGTTGGTTGGGATGGCTTTGTATAGAGATCAATTCGAGAGAGCTCACATCTTAACAATATTGCACACAGTGTATCTCTCTGTATATTTAAATCTTCAGTTTATCTCAGCAGTATTTTGTAGTTTTCAGTGTACAAGTCTAGCATATATTTTGTTAAATTTATCCCTCAATACTTTATATTTTTATGTTATTTTAAATAGTATTTTTAAAAACTTTCAGTTGTTCCTAGCTAGTGCAGAAAAAGGCCTGGTGAACCGTGTCCGTAAAGATTATAGCCAAGAAAACACTACGGAGCAGTTCTACTCTGTAACACATGGTTCGCTGTGAGTCAGAATCAACTCAAGGGCAATGGGTTTTAGTGTCTAGAAACACAATTTTTTTGGTATTAATCTTGTATCCTGCAGCCTTGCTAAACTCAGTTATGTGTGTTTATATATGTATTTTTTGTGTGTAGTCTACAAATAAAAAGTTTTACTTTTTCCTTTCCTGTCTGTATACTGGCTAGTATCTCCCATTGAATGTTGAATAGACGTCATGAAAGATGACAGCCTTCCCTGCCTTTTCCCCTGATCTTAGCAGGAATGCATTTAGTCTTTCATGTTGTTTGATACTAGCTGGTAGGTTTTTCATAGACACCCTTTATCAGGTTGAGGAAATTCCTTTTGTATCCCTACATTGCTGAGAGGTTGTTTCGTAAATCATGAATGGGTATTGAATATTGTCAAATGCTTGTTCTACATCTATTGCAGCAATTATATGGGTCTTTTTTTGGGGGGGGGGTCTGTTAATATGGTGAATTACTTTGATTGATGTCCTAATGTTAAGCCAATGAACCATTCCTAGGGTAACCCCACTTAGTCATAATGTGGAGCCCTGGTGGCATAGTGCTTAAGAGCTCGGCTGCTAACCAAAAGGCTGACAGTTTGAATCCATCAGCCACTCCTTGGAAAACCCTATGGGGCAGTTCTACTCTGTCCTATAGGGTCGCTATGAGTTGGAATAGACTTGACGGCAATGGGTTTGGTTTTTTGGGGCGGGGGGGGTGGTTAGTCATAACGTATGTCCTTTTTATATATTGCTATATTCAATTTGCTAATGTTTTAAGAATTTTTGTGTCTGTGTTTATGAGAGAGATTGGCCTATCATTTTCTTACAGCGTTTCTGTTTTCAGTGTCATCATATGCTAGCCTCAGAAAATGAGTTCCTTCTTCATCTGTTTTCTGGAAGAGTTTGTTTTAGAATTGGTATTTCTCTTAAATGATTAAATGTTTGTAGAATTTACCAGTGAAGCCACTGGGCTAGAATTTTTCTTTGTGGGAAAGTTTTAACTACGAATTCAGTTTCTTTAGTAGATACAAGGCTGTTCAGTTTATCTACTTCTTGAGTAAACTTTGACTTGTCCATTTCATCTAAGTTGCCAAATTTATTTGCATAACAGTTGGTCCCATTATATCCTTACTTAATGGCTGTTAGATCTGAAGGGGTGTACTGTCTCTCATGGCTGATATTTGTAGCTTGTGTCCTCTTTTTTTTTTTTTTTTCCAGATAAATCTTAGAGATTTATCAATGTTATTGATCTTTGCAGAGACCCAGTTTTGGTTTCACTGATTTTTCTCTACTATTTATTCACTTTGTTTCATTGATTTTTGCTCTTATCTTTATTATTTCCTTCCTGCTGTTTACACTGTTTACTTTGTTTGATTTTTAAAGGGGAAAGCTTAGATCATTCATTTGAAACTTTTAAAATTTTTTCTTATACAAGGACCAATGCTGTAAATTTCCTTCCAAGCCCTGCCTTAGCTACATCCTGCGACTTTTAATTTTATTTAGTTTTTATTTTCTTTCACTTCAGAATCCGTTCTAATTTCCCTTGTGATTTCTTGATTTATAGGTTTTTCTAGAGGTATGCTATTTAATTTCAAAAATACGAGAATATTCTAGGTTATCATTCTGTTCCCGATTTTGAGTTTAATTCATTCCATTGTTATCAGAGAATATACTTTGTATAATTTCAATTTTTTAATTGCTTGGGATATGTTTTATGGCCCAGAATGTGGTCTACATTACTGTGTACACCTGAAAAAAAATGTGTCTCCTGCTCTTGTAGGGTGAATGTTCCATGTCAATTAAGTCAAGTTGGTTGATTTTCTAGCTGCTTCTGCTAATTACTGATAGTCATCTTCATCTCTAAATTTGGATTTGTCTGAACCCTATCAGAGAGTACCCCTGTCTAGCCCATTATTTTCACACACGTACAGGCATAGCAGTAGGGTAAACCCATTCAAGTGGATGGCTTGGTCAAAGGATGGGTATACTTGTGCTTTTCAAAGAAATTGTCAGCCTATCCCATATATGGGTTGTTTCACGCTACCACCAGCATTATGTGAGAGCCTCTTTTCTCAGGACCTTGTAATACTTTTGTTTAGGTGAAACACGGTATCTCAGAGTTTTTTTGGTTTTTATTACTTTTATGAGTGAGGTTGCGCATCTTTCATATGTTTAGAATTCGTTTTACTTGGCTTTTTAACTCTCTTTTGCCCATTCTCTCTTAGTTTGTTGGTCTTTTTGTTAGATTTCTAGGAGCTTTTTATGTATTGAGGAGATTAATCCTTTGTGATGATGCTTTTCCTAGGTTGTATTTGAATAAAACCTTTCCCCTGCGTATGTTTTAATGTCTGTGTAGTCAAATGTTTCAATCTTTTATGGCTTTGAGATGGTTATGAAAGGCCCTAAAGGAGCTTGCCAGCATGGGCATAATTTATTTAGTGTTTACCTTTAATGTACATTTATCCTTGGCTTCTGAGTGAGTGGCTACTTAAACCTTTTAGCCCTGATCTTCCATCCATTCAGTGGAAACTCAATGGTGAGAAATTTTATGGATCCACCCCTGGTATTGTGAGACCTGCATACCTAACAAGAAAGTGGCTGCCCCTCTGTTTTCATTGAGTCCATGAGAGATGATCCACGGGGCTGCACATGAGGCATCCAGGTGCAGTTTACAGCTGGGAACAAATCCAGGTCCTGCCCCTAGCCAAGTGACCTTGCAAGTCATTCACCCCTTCTGTGTCTGTTTCTACACCTGCCAGATACCCACTTACCAAGGCTGTGAGAATTCAGTGAGAGGACAGGTGTGGCCACACTTGAAAGAAGTGAAAGGTGGTGCACACCTAAGTGGGCTGCCATTTCTGAACAGCAGCCTGACTCTCTTGGGAAGGAATCCTCTGAGAAACTCCCTCTTTAATTAAACTTGGAGACTGTCTCGGGCACGCTGCTGACTGACATCTCTGTGACATTATGCTCATGTTAACAATAGATTTCTGTGGCTTTGAGAAGAAGGAGAACTTGCCCTCTGGGAGAGCCAGAGTGGGCTGTTGGTGGGGTAATCACAGAGAATGCTGGGATATTGAAAGCTGGCTCTGAGGGAGAGACTTTGGCAGGCCTGTGGCTGCCCAAGTCCTCCATGGGTTCTTCTGCAGGGTTTGTTTTTTTTCTAAGGTGGATCAGCTCAGCAATAGTGAGCAAAGCCTTGTAGCCCTGGGTGAGGCTTCAAGAGGTCTACAGTCTCTGTTCTCCCAGGCAGAAAGAGGCAGTGGTTATTGCGGCGCTGATCCAGGGAGCAGAGGGTGGTTGGTAGAAGTTACCACGGACAAGAAGAACCTGGATTTTGCATGCTAGCTTCTTCATGTTTTAAAACGTCTGTTTTTGTATACTCATATAGTGTTTACTCTGTGCCAGGCACTGATGACACACTTTGAAGTATCCTTGTGAAGTAGTATATCTGGATTGAATCAGGGGAGCAGAACCAGCATAAGGGGTTTGTTATAGGGATTTGACGTTATGCAGTGGTGGGGGCTGGGTAAGAAGTGTGTGTAAGGCCTCTGAGGCTGGTGTTGTGCCTGAAATCAGCAGGGCTGGTAGTCAGGAGGGAAACCTGAATGTGAAGTGGAGGAGAGCAAGGACAAACTAGAACCTGTGAACACGGGCTGGAACCCCCATCTGACTCCCACACTCTCAGCCTAGATGACATGGGTGACCTGCAGAAGAAGCTGGTACCCTTTGCCATAAAACTGCACAACCCGCTGGCTCAGGACTGAGAAGCTGAAGAAGGGATCCTGAGGGAGCCAGAGGAGCTGTGGGCCTGGCTGCTGCCGCCTCGCCCCCAAGGTGAGCCAGCGGTCAGCAGAATACGCAAGAGCTGTGCAGGGCCTGGTGCCTGCTCGGACTCTCAGGGGATAATGGTTGCTGCTTCACTTCCGCCTTCCACATCACACGCAGATCTCTCCTGTGGCCAGCTTCCATGTAGGAAGGAAATTCTGTGAAATGTAGTTCCTGCCGAGCCACCATGATTGGTGGGTCTGTTATTTTTTTCCATTCCACAGCGGGGGAAATGCAGGAAGAGAGAGCAGTTCCATGACTTGCCCACAGCCACAGTCACACAGCTGTTGAGTGTGACTGCCTGCTTCAGTGCTTTTCACTACAACACGTGCTTCTGTTTTGTTACATCCATAACTCTACCCCCTTTTCCTCCGTGAGTCAGACCTCAGAGCCACCTTCTCCAAGGTCAAGCTTCTAAGATGAAGAAAGGGTCCAAATACCCCTAAAAAAACCAAACTCATTGCTGTCAAGTCAATTCTGACTCATAGCGACCCTATAGGACAGTGTAGAGCTACCCCATAGCGTTTCCAAGGAGCGGCTGATCATTTTGAACCTTAAATCTCTAGGTTAGCAGCCAAGCTCTTAACTGCTGCACCACCAGGGCTCAGTGGTTAAGAGCCATGGCTGCTAACCAGAAGTTCAGCAGTTCAAATCCACCAGCCACTCCTTGGAAACCCTGTGGAGCAGTTCTACTCTACCCTATAAGGCCACTATGAGTTGGAATTGACTTGATGGCAATGGGTAAATAAATACTGCTAGCCCCTTGATAAACTACTGTGGGATCCCAATCTTGAGTGAGGTCATAGTCTGTCTTGAATTTCTTTACATTTCACCATGGATACTTTTTCTAGGTAACGCATTCCCTATGTTTCTTTTACAGATATGCTTACCATGTTTTGTCCGGGGCTCACCATTAGCGCCTGATGTGGCCATGAGGTGGAATAAATTAGTGTGGGAATAATGTGTCTGGGCCCTTTAACAACAATTGCTACCCTTTATTGGCCACCAGCCACTTGCCAGATGCTGTAATATCATACTGCCATTGATGGACAAGAAAACTGAAATTCGAGATAGAGTAAGCCTCCCAGTAAGCGACGGAGTCCAGGTTTGGGCAAAGGTTTGCCTCGCACCACGCCACCTCCTCATCAGCCAAGCCGTGGTTAAGTAGTGAGCTCCCTGGGCAGGCACACACCCAGGAGAGGGTTGCCAAAGCTTCAGCAGGCTCTTCCCACGATACACCTGGAGGGGGGCACGTGATGCCCGGCTCCCCAGGACCTAGATGGCGTAAGCACAGACTCTCCTCACCTCTGGAAATTTAGGAAGAAAGGCTTTGCAAAGAGAGAGATTGAATGGGGCAGAAAAGCTCGAGGTGTGGGGTGAGGAAAGTGAGAGTTCAGCAACCTAAATTTGGGACCTCGAAGGACTTTAACTGGCTGCCCCGTTTTCCCGAATTTCACTTTCTCAGAGCCTGTCAGCATCTGGGACCATGCTGGTATGCGGTTCCTTAATCACACTCACATTATTTTCTGTGGGTGTCATCTCTCCGTGACTGGGCTGCGAGTCCCTCAGCAGAGGGAGCTTTGATACGGGAGGTTTTGTCCCCTCATGGCCCTCGTTGTGTGACCTCACACACAGGAAAAACCAAAAGCCAAACCCTTTTGTCAGTTGGGTTCCAACTCGTAGCGACCCTGCAGGACGAGTAGAACTGCCCCGTAGGGTTTCCGAGGAGCCGCTGGTGGATTCGAACCGCTGACCTTTTGGTTAGGCAGTGTAGCTCTTAACCACTCCACCACCACCTGGGATTTACCAAGAGACTGGGTTTGGTACAGTCCTTACTGACAGTTTTGGAATGTGAAACTTCAGTGTGGTGATTATTTGAAAAAATTTTTTAGTTTGAAATAATTTCTTTTACAGAAGAGCTGCAAAAATGGCACAGGGAGTTCTCAAACACCCTTTACCCACATAACCTCACATAACCACAGGACATTCATCAAAACTACGAGGTTAACATTCATATAGCAGTTTTCCCACTGATGTCTTTTTCCAGTCCGGAACTCAGTCCAGGGCACTGTGCTGCATTTAAGTGTCATGTCTCCTAGGTCTCCAGTCTCTGACAGTTTCTCTATCACTCCTTGTTTCTCGGGACATGGACATGTGTGAGGAGTAGTGGTTGGATATTTTGTAGACTGTCTCTCAATTTGGGTTTGTCTGATATTTTTCATGATTAAACAGAGATTATGGATATGGGGGTAGAATACTACAGAGGTGAGGTGCTTTCTCATCATGTCATATCAGGGAGCACGTGAGAGAAGTGTAACTTATTAATGGTGAGGCTGACCTTGATCACTTGGTTAAGGGAGTGTCTGCTTGGTGTCTACACTGCCAAGTTACTCTTTCCACGCTCTTTGTTAGATGCGAGTCTTGAAGTCCACCCTATATTCAAGGGGAAAGGAGTTAAGTTCTGCCTCCTAGAAGAAGGAGGAGCATAGAATTTGTGGACATCTGTTAAAACCACCACAGACATTAATCAATATTTGGAGGAAGATATGTTGAGGCTCTGTACGTGACCTATGTCTAATGAGGTGATTTTTCAAAGGACTTGGTTCAGTTTCAAACACAGGGAAACACGCTGGCTTAGTTACCTAGTGCTGCTATAACAGAAATACCACAAGTGGGTGGCTTTAACAAACAGAAATTTATTTTCTCAAAGTTTTTTGTTGCTGTTGCTCGTTGTCATAGAATTAATTTCAACTTATAACAACTACATGTGACAGAGAAGAACTGTCCATAGGGTTTTCTTGGCTGTAATCTTTACAGAAACAGTTTGCCAAGTCTTTCTCCTGCAGAGCCCCTGGGTGAGTTCAAACCACTAACCTTTTGGTTAGCATCCAAGCGGTTAACCATTTCACCACCAGGGCTCCTTTCTACGAGGCTGGAAGTCTGAACTCAGGGTGCCGGCTCTAGTGGAAGGCTTTCTCTCTGCCAGCCTCTGTCCCTCAGTTCCCTGGTGACCTTCATGTGGCGTGTATCTTCCCCTTCGTCTGTGCTTTCTTCTCTGTGCCTAATCTGCTGGGGTTTTTAAATCTCAAAGGTGATTGGTTTAAGACACACCTTACACTAATACAGTCTCATTAACATAACAAAAAGTCCTATTCCCAAATGGGGTTACGTCCACAGGTATAGGGGTTTAGGATTTACAACATATATTTTTTGGGGGGACATAATTCAATCCATAACACAGGCTGTCCCACTTTTCCCGGTTTTCCATGACTAGGTTAGTGAATTTAAATGACAAAATGCTAATCTTGTCTCTGCATATACATGATGCCTTGTTAGGATGCTGCTGGGAATTGCATTTTAACATTGGAGAAGTGGAGGCTGTGCCACGTGGGAGCTCTAAGCAGAAGAACAGCTTCCACAAGTACAGAGCCTTGGGCCCCAGTGTGTGTGGATAGGGGGCTTGCTTTTGCATAAGTGACTCATTCACTCACTTGCAAAAGTAAGGTGACAATTTATAGCAAGTGTTAAGATAACGTCAATAGCAGACTATATTTTTAGATACTTCTTCCCCACCTTGAAAGTTATGTTTGAACTACCAATTGCCTTGTGTGAATTTAAGGAAAAAATATGGTTGCAAGTAGCTCTGGCCATAACTGACACCTTGGCAAATTCACTTGGCTCTGCGTTGAAGGGTTCTTTGGCCAGCGGTGTACTTCTGTGTTCCAGAGTTCTCAATCCACTGCTTAGTGAATGATCTGTGGGAAATTGCATAGAAGACACTTTTGCTCTTAGCATTCTGACCAACTGTGCTATTGATTGATGATTGCCAATCATTTTAGCAAAAGAGTGGGAAGCTGAATCTCCTACAAGAAAAGAGATGCATAATGGGTTTCTACGTAAATTTAAATCTGTATTATTTGTTTCTTATCTTTTCTAATCTTCAGCAGCACAAGTAACCTAGGTATGAAAGCATGCAATACACCCCCACCTGGTGGCAGCATGCCCAACCGACTGTACTTGGTCTTTAAGGAAAGTGGTTTGCAGATGATTTGCTCTAGCGGGAGGTGAATTGTTGAAATCTGAAACTTTCTCTTTCAGGATGATTTCCTGTTCAGTGTCTCCATTTTAAGTGGGATCCTTTGCAGCATCCTGGCTGTGTTGAAGTTTATGCTGGGGAAGGTTCTGACCAGCAGAGCACTCATAACAGATGGTGAGTAAGACCGGCTTGCCTGATCTCTGGGGATTGGGCTTGCAGTGAAGGGAAATGCTATTTGGGTCACTTTTTAGTTGCTTATCTTACAGGAGAAGTAAATATTTTAGAATCCTATTTTTCATCACCTTCCTCTCCCAAGCTGTTTAACGAGTCTCAGGGTTCCCACATCAGGTATGTCTTAGTCCCTGGGAATTGAACTGTTCATGGATCACCTCCAGCCCGACCTTCTAACGGGGAGGCTTGGGGCTCCCCGGCCTCTTAATCAGGAAGCACAAAGGGCTCCCTGGAGCCTGGGATTTTATGTGCATTGCTCCGAAGAAAAAGTAAATGTCTTTTCTGGATTCTATAAAAGCTTTCTTTGTAAATTCCCCGTACTTGTTCCCCCTTCAACCAATAAGATGCTCACCTGGGAGACTGAGCTGCAATTAGCAGAGTGCCTTAGCTGGGAAAACGATCCTTGAGTTCTCCTCTGCTCAAAGCCCAAATTGGCTCAAAATGCCGTTTTGGGTCCCTTTGGGTCAGCAGGAGCTTCTTACATGGGCCTTTGGGATGAGAGAGAGCTGGCTGTGGGAAAGTAGGAAAAGAATTTCAGGCCCCAAACTAACGCCAACATATAAACAAGAAATTTGACAAATAGTACCGCCCGGCCATTTTGCTTTTCTTCATTCTTGAGCACGTGCAGTTCTCAGGCAGTCCAGTGTGAGTGGTGAGCCTGTGTCCTGGGGTGGGAGGTCAAAGGCTAAAAGCTTGTGGATTGGTGGATATCATTGCACAAAATAGGCAGAAAGAGTTGAATTTACTCTTTTAAGAAAGGAAACATGTCCCCCTCCCCCCAGCTATCAAGGTTCTCCCTTATGTAACATGTGAATGTAGACATGGAGGGGTGGCTGTTGTTTCCTGTTGTGGACGGGGAGAATGGCAGTGCAGAGGGCCGTCACTCGGCCAAGTAAAGGGGCATGGTGACTGCGTGGGCTCCATCTGATGTGGATGTCCTGCTGGGTATGGAGCCTGTGCCTTTTACACACTGGACAGGTGGGCAGGAAGTGGAAGTGATGTTACTACCTGGGGCTAATCTTGGGTCCAAGAATCCACAGAAGTGGGCAGAACTGTTGGCAGATACACTGGCAGGTTGGGAGGAGGGGGTCTGCAGTCCCCTTGATGGGTGGCCTGGCTGTCCTTGACCAGGAATCAGTTGTCTCTGAGCCAGTCACCCTCTCCTGGCTCTCCACTCTTGAGTCTGCAGCACTTTCTCTCAGGAAGACAAGAGGAGAGGCTCTAGCTTTTTAACCTCTGCTACCCTGGGAATTAAAAAAAAAACAAAAAACCAGTGGCCATCTAGTTGACTCCAACTCATGGCAACACCATGGGAATGAAGCCCCTGGGTGGTGCAAACAGTTAACGCACTCACCAAAAGGTTGGAGGTTCAAGGTACCTCAGAAGAAGCTGCTCACTAAAAGGTTGGAGGTTCAAGGCACCCCAGAAGAAAGACCTAGGGAACAATCAGCCATCGAGTACCCTATGGAGCACAGATCTGCTCTGATACACGTGGCGTCCCTATGAGTTAGAGTCAACCCAACAGCAACTGTTTTTTTTTTTAACCCTGGGAATAGCATCACCTGTGTGTGTGTGTTGGAGGGGAGGGGGTGGTGGTGAAGGTTCCTTTGGGCAGGCCTGAAGAAGCTGGGGGTTATGCCATCTGACATCCTGACTGCAATCCCAGGCAATCCCAGACGCGTCAGTTGACCACTGCAGGCCGGCAGCATCAGAGTTGCTCGGGGTGTTAGTTAAAAACAGATTCCTGTGCCTCGCCCCTGAGGATTCTGATTCTGGGGCTTTGAGGTGGGGTACAGGAAGTAATATTTAAGCCAATGCCTCAGTCCATGTGGTGCACACTGCAGTTTGGGTACCGATCTGCCAGTCACTGCTGCCTCCATGCCCACCCTGAGAGGCCCAAGAACAGAGTCACACAGGTGAGGGCAGCTCTGTAGTCTCCAGGGCTCCTACACGCCATTGCAGCCAGCAGCTCCCAGAACCCTCCCTCATGTGACCACTTTAGGCAGTAGCTGGTGTTTACTTCAGCTCTTGAAAGATGCCTTCTTTCTGGATGGGTATGCCCCCTCTTTGGGCTGAGGAACTCCTCTGTCAGTTCTCAGGTAGGAGGTTAATTTACAACACCCTTCTGACTTCAGTGGCTTCACTTTTTCATCCATTCAGTTGACTGTAGTCAAGAGGAAAGAAGCGACCTTCCCCTCAGGCAGGAGGCCCTGCCCCTCCCCCAGGGACTGTGGGCAAGACCCCCGTCTTCTCAGAACTATGGGCCCTCTGCCCTGGCTGGAGGTTCTCAGCTAATGTTCTGGATGTTGCAGGTGTTAAATTTCTATTTGTGAGGAATTAGTGGTTCAGTGGTAAAATTCTCCCCTTCCATTTGGGAGAGACAGGTTTGATTCCCAGCCAGTGCACCTAATGCATAGCCAACACCCGTCAATGGAGGTTTGTGTATTGCTATGATGCTGAACATGGCTCAGCAGAACTGACACTAGGAAGAAAGGCCTGGTGATCTTCTAAAAAATCAGCCAATGAGAACCCCGTGTGTCACAATTGTCCTGGGGTCTACATGAGTTGTGGGCAACTCAACAGCAGCTAACAAAAACAATAAATTTCTATTTGGGCTTCACTTTTCTTCTAACTTGCCATCATTTTATAGCATTTACAGAGGAGAACCCTATGATGAATATCCTTTTTCCTAATGAAATAACTTCTGACTTTATGATTTTTGCACACAAAACCATCCACACACATAAGCAATATTCACATCATGTTCTTGAACCAGGGAGGAGTCATTACAAAGAGAAGTTGATAATTTAAGTCAAAGCAGTCCCACAAACTGGGCAAAAAATGGGGGAGTTGCCACAGGCAGATGAAATCCTGTGGCAGAAAAGCCCAGGACATCTGTGGGCCCTTGTGTATGTGGAAGGCACGGGTGAGGAACAGGGTAGGTAGGGGAGGCGGTGCCCAGCAGCGGGCAAAGGCCAAATCTTGCAGGACTTTGGGTCAGTGTTAGGAGTTTGATAAATACAATAGGCAACCATTTAAACAGATGGGGTAAGACCATTGAGGCTTTCTAAAGAGCTCTCTGGCTGTTGATGGTAGAGGACAGACTGGAAGGAGACCAGAGCTGAAGCAGGGGGAGGCCTCTGCAGAGCCATGGACATGATGGTGGTTTGGACAAAGGTAGGGGCAGAGGGGGTGGAGGGAAGTGGTGAGATTTGAGGAAATGTAGGTGATATTTATAAAGTGGTCAGGCTCAGGATGAGTTGGCCATGAGTGTTGTGTGTATGTGTTGGGTGGGGGTGGCAGATTGAGAGTTGGGTGTGTGTGAGTGTGAGGGGAGGAGTCAGAGACAAAAGAGAGAGAGAGAGAGACTGGTTGAGAGTTTATGCGCTGTTCTAAAGAGCAAGATTCAGAAGGCTGCCCCATCCTGCAAACCTAGTATCCACACCTCCCCAGCCCCCCAACCCAGGGTGGGTGTGCTCTGCAATTCTGCTTGGTGGGAGTGTCAGCAAAATATACAGCAGTAATTACAGCCTTCTACTAATTGTATTGTCTGGGATCTGGGCTTCCTCATTCATTGATTAGGAGAATTAGGGAACAATCTGTAATTACCTCTTCTGTTCTTCCCTCACTTTTAGAAGCTGCCAGGGACAGGATGGGGGCGCTCCCAGAGGACCTTGTCATCAGGGATGGGGGCGTTCTCCCAGGGCGAGGTTCTGAAGTGCATCCCTTGTGGATGCTAAGGTGGGAATGCACCTGGGGAGGAGGTAGGTGCTGAGCCAGACATTTCCCCTCCCAAAAGGAAGCAAATTCAGCAAACTGCTTCTCCTGCAGGGAGGGAGGAGGTTCTTATCTGTTAGCCAGTGGGGTGTCTGCTTCAGCAGCTGAAGTCTTGTGTGAACTGGGCCAGGCTGACACCCCTGGATCCTTTGCAGCTGGGTGTCTCTTACAGCAGAAAGCAGATCTCCTGGGAAAGGGGTCACAGGGTGTGGATAATGGAGACCCTGGGTAATTCCAGACCGCCTCACTTTAAGCAGTGCGGTAAATCTTGTCTGATTTATTTTTTAAATTACTATTGTGCTTTAGGTGAAGGTTTACAGAACAAATTCGTTTCCCATTCAATAGTGTATACACAAATTGTTCAGTGACATTGGTTGCAATCCCCTCAATGTGTCTGTCAGCACTCTCCCTGTTTCCACCCTGAGTTCCCCATTTCCATTTGTCCGGTTTTCCTGCACCTTCCTGCCTTCTTATTTTTGCTTTGGGGGCAGATATTGTCCTTTGGGTCTCACGTAGATGATTGTTCTAAGGCGCACTTTCCTCACGGGCGTTACTGTTGATTTTATAGGCATGTCTATTATTTGGCTGAAAGGTGATCTCCAGGACTGGCTTCACTTCCAAGTTAGAAGGGTGTCCAAGGGTAACAGCATTTATTCTTTAGAACAGTTGTGGGTCTGGGGTGGGTGGAGATGGGACCCTGGAGGTGAGTGGTAGATATAAGACCTGGTGTGCTGCCATTGGTGAGCTGCCTAGGTTGTGTGAGTGGCGGCTGTGAGCTGAGGGTTTTTCACATGGAATAGCCGAGGCTGGGAAGTCTCTGCACTTCTGAAGGGCATCAGGGCAGACACAGAACTGTTCTCCAGTCCAGGTGTACCCCTTCACGCAGGCTTACGAGAACTGAAGCTGAGGTGAGTCAGGCTCTGTCATGACAAAAGGTAGGCCAAGCAGGTAAAAGCCCGTCCTGGAAGATGCAGGTGAATGGGGGGACCATCACGAACCCCTCAGCTGTGCGTTATTTGGGCTGAGCTGCGCTGGGCACCTGCTGGCCTCTGTCTTTCCCTGTCAGGCACAGGCAGAGTGGGGCGACTTGGTGGAGCTGAGTGGACATCTAGTGGCTGTCTAGGGTAACCTCATGCTCTCTGCATTCTTTCCAAACTTCACCTGGCTTCTCTGAGGGCTATAAGAGCCCACTGGTGCCATAGCAAAGATGGAGAAAGGGGAATGAAGGGTTCACCTCTGCCCTAGGTTGGCAGTTAGCTACTCCCCGACCCTCTCTTTCCTCAAACCAGTTACCAGTTCTGTGAAGTCGACTCTGACTCATGGCGACCCCGTATGTGTCAGAGTGGAAGAGTACTCCTTAGAGTTGCCTGTGGCTGATTTTTTGGAAATAGATCTCCAGGCCTTCCTTCCGAGGTGCCTCTGGGTGAACTCAAATTTCCAGCGTTTTGCTTAGCAGCCGAATGTGTTTACTGTACCACCCAGGGACTCCTTCCCTTTCCACTAGCCACACCCCAAAACAAAACTTCCCTAACTTTAAGAATATCTGAGAGGTAAACTCCAGCCCAGGTGGCCTATGACACTGCTTTTGGTGTCCTTCTGAGAAAAGATGTGGGCTGCAGAGTGTTTTTTTGGGCGGGGGAGAGGACTGGTCTGATTCTACCTGTTGAAAAAAAAACAGGAAGATTCAAGGGACAGCCAGAGACTAGAGGGTAAACTCCAGCTGATGGTAACGAGAGAGGAAAAGTATATTTTCTGTGTATCTGAAGACAGGAGAGAAATATGGCTTTCACTCCTCAAAGTGGATTCCCGCCCCCTTACTTTGGAGGATGGAGGCAGAATCAAGGGCGTGGTCTGCAGAAGCCACAACTCAAGGTTAGGGAAGTGGTGGGGGGATGTTACAATGTCCCAGCAGGCAAAAGGCTGAGAAGGACGCTGTGGACAGGAGGCCTTTGAGTGTAGTGACAAATGGCTGCAGCCAGGAGTCTGTGCTTGTAAAATATATAGAGACTAGAGAGTATGGCTACATCAACTATATGGAAACAGAAAGACTGCTGGGCCCATTTCTTCCTTGTCCTGGGGCGAGTGAGCCAGGAGGAGCCACAGAAGTGAGCCCCAAGGTCCTGTGGCAGGCTCCGGCACCATCCTTGCCCAGAACACCTGAGCAGGGGTAGCTGGGGCAGCCTCAGGGTGGGAGTCTGCCTGGCCCTCACCTCCACAGGAGAGGGAAGACACAGAGATTCGCTCTCAGGACTGGGAGCTGGTGGGCACATCTCAAATGAAGCTGAATAACCATCCCAGCTCCTGCAGGCCAGCTGTCCCCAGGACACCTAGAGAAAGCCCTTTGTCAGGCTGTTCTGTGGAGCAGGAGTGGGCAGAGGCCCTGAGGCAAGGGCAGGATGGGCTGTTGGAGGTGGCCAGTGTGGCTGGAGCCCAGTGAACAAGGAGGGGGACATTGGGTGTGGGAGGATACAATTCAGTTCATAACAGGCTTCTAGATTTCTGGCCTTGGCAGCTGGGTAATGGTAACACCATTTACAGAGAAGGTGGCTAGAGGGTGAAGCTTATGGGAAGCAGTAATTGAGATTTCAGCTATGAACATGTTAAGTATGAGATGCTTACGTGATTGGGTCTGCAGTCAGGGGAAAGTTCAGGAAAAAAAAATTTGAGAGAGATTGGCTTATGGGATTGGAGACGATAACCTGGGGGGAGAATGTAGATAGAAAAGTGGTCAGAAGACTGAGCTGGGTACCCAGGCTGGGAAGAGGAGGAGGACCTAGCAGAGCAGCTGAGAAGGAAGCTAGAGAGGAAAGAGTAAAACCAGGAGAGTGCAGTCAGGGAAGACTGGAGGAAGAAGAGCTTCCAGGAGAAAGTAAGACGAGGATAAGGAATTAACCACTGCATATGGCAACATGGAGTCATTCATGGATGGCCTCAGGAAGGGTGGGGAAGAGGGAGCCTGAGTGGAATGGTGGAGAGAAAATAGGAGGTGTGAGTGTGGAGCCATCTAAGGTAGACAATTCTTGAAGGAGTTTTGTGAAGGGTAATAGAAAACAGAGAAGTCTCTGGGTGGTGCAAGTGATGGTCATGCTCAGCTGCTAACCGAAATGTTGGTGATTTGAGTCCACCCAGAGGTGCGTTGGAAGAAAGGCCTGGAGATCTACTTCTGAAAAATCGATCACTGAAAATCCCGTGAAGCACGGTCTCCTCTGACACACATGGGATTTGCTATGAGTTGGAGTTGACTCAACGGCAGCTGTTGATAGAGGATAGGGGTGTTGATGGTAATGCATGGTTTGTATCCCAGTGGAAATGGCCCAGGAGAGAGGGGGAATAATTGTAAGAATAAAGTCTTTTGAGGTGAACAGATATGATGGTGAGTTTAGCCTTACACCAGAACAGGGATAACTAGAGAAGTAGCTGAACTGTGGAAGCAGCAGTTACAGGGGGTGGTGGGTTTGGTGTTGGGGGGATGAGATTGTTCTTGTCCAGACCTATTTGCTCTAAGAAGTACAAGGCATCAGGCTTGGAGTCGGGGGAGGGGTGTTGGAGATTTGTGGAGAGAAAGGGTATGATGCAAGAATCAATCACAGTGTCACAGGCCAGTCCCTGAGAGGTCCTTACAGGCCCCAGGTTCATCTTGTTCCCATTGCTGGGGAGCAGCCCACTGAAGCCCACCCCTTGGGCCCTCTGGGAAGGACTCTTACCCAGGCTTTGCTGAAATCATCCCTGTCCCCACGTCCTTCCTTTCCCCTACTCTTCTCACCCTGGGTGGATAGCCCTGAATTTAAGGCTGTTTGATCTCAATTCTCCTGCTTATACCTGGAGTTAGGGTTTTTAATTCAGCAAAAGCATGGCACTAATATGCAGGTGTAATTTCCCCAGGAACAAACCAGGGTCTGTTGCTGGAGAAGTTTCTGACAGTAGATGATGGCTCAGCTGGGCCCTGCTCGAACCAGCTCTCAGGCCTCTGGAGAACATCAGAGCTTCTCTGGGGCCACCGTTATGCTGAAGCAGGCAAGGAGCCTTGTGGCTCATACTACAAGGAGACCTAGAAGCCATCCTAAGTCATTCTCTTATGTGTGGCCTTAGCAAACTCAGGTAAAAATGGAAGTGGCATCTCTAAGTTGTGAGAACCAAAAGAGGTGACATGTGAAAAGAGATAGTGACCAATATATTTTAGCTCCATCTCTGTTTTTATTGCCATTTCTCCAACCATGTAGCTAATTCTAAACTTTGCATTTCTCTTCCTAGAGAGTGAAAATCGTTAGGTTACTTAGAGGAGACGATGTACTGAAAAAAACCACCACCCATCTGTCAGCTTGCTGTCCTCAGGTGGTTTGCATGTTGCTGTTATGCTGGAAGCTATGCCACTGGTATTTCAAATACCAGCAGGGTCACGTATGGTGGATAGGTTTCAGTACAGCTTCCAGAATAAGACAGACTAGGAAGGGAGACCTGGCGATCTACTTCCAAAAATTAGCCAATGAAAACCCTATGGATCACAACAGAGTATTGTCTACTGTAGTGCTGGAAGATGAGTCTCCTAGGTTGGAAGGCACTACACAATGCAACAATGAACTCAGACATGCCAATGATCATGAAGATGGCACAGGACAGGGCAGCATATCTTTAGGTTGTACCTGAGGTCTCCATGAGTTGGAGCTGACTTGGCAGCAACCAACAACAACATGGAAGGAAAGAATATGGGTTTAGGTAGAATCCCAGCTTCTAAATCTCTATAACCTCTGTCAAGTTATTTAACCTTATTATGCTCAACTTGGAGCCCTGGTGACGCAGTGGTTAAGAGCTGGGCTGCTAACTAAAAAGTTGGCAGTTCGACTTTACCAGCTGCTTCTTGGAAACCCTATGGGGCAGTTCTACTCTGTCCTATAGGGTCACTATGAGTCGGGATTGACTCGACGGAAATGGGTTTGGTTTCTCTTTTTTTATGCTCAACTTAGTTTTCTCATCAGTAAAATGGGGATAATAATCTGACTTCATAGGATTGAGAAGAGATACATGCCATAACACGTTTATAACACAGAGCTCAGGACTTGGCCCAGTAAATATTCAACAGATTTGAGTCAACAAGTATTTGAATGCCTACTGTGTGCCAGGCACTGTCCTGGGGACTGCGAATTCAACAGAATGCAAAACCCCCGCCCCTCCTGAGGCTTACGTTCTAGTGGGTGTGGAAGAAAGGCAGGCAGTAACCACGCACATACTATGTCATATCATCATAAGTGCTGGGAAGAAACTAAAGCAAGGTAGGGAGAGGCATCGGTGGTGGTTCAGTAGTAGAATTCTCGCCTTCCACACAGCAGACGCGGGTTTGATTCCTGGCCACCACCCGTCTGTCAGTGGAGGCTTGTGTGTTGCTCTGATGCTGAACAGGTTTCAGTGAAGCTTCCAGACTAAGATGGACTAGGAAGAAAGGCCTGGTGATTTACTTCTGAAAGTTAGCCAGTGAAAACCCCATGGATCACAACGGTCTGATCCCCGGCCTATCATGGGATGGCTCAAGACTGGGCAGTGTTGCGCTCTGTAGTGCACAGGATCACCTTGAGTCAGGGGCCGACTTGATGGCAGCTAACAACAAGGGGAGGAGGCTGGCAGTGGGGGCGAGGGCTTTATCCAGGGAGGTCTCTGGTGACATTTGAGGCAAAGCTAGACAAGTCACATACGTGCCTGAGGTGGTGGCTGTCATCTGTGAGAGCTTCTAGGCAGCGTTCCTTCCTGGCACACACTCCAGAATGTGGAAGTCTGCCTGGCATTTTGGTCATTTTCTTAGTGGCTAATGAGGTTTGCTTGTCTCTGAGCTGCAGCCTCTCTTTGCTTCTTTTTCAGGGTTTAATTCCCTCGTGGGTGGTGTGATGGGCTTCTCCATTCTCCTGAGTGCGGAAGTGTTTAAGCATAACTCAGCGGTCTGGTACCTGGATGGCAGCATAGGTGTGCTCATCGGCCTCACCATATTTGCCTACGGGGTCAAGTGAGTGTCTCTTTCCGGGGCTGCTTTTCCTACCCCAACCCCCCCACCGCCCTCCGGCCCGCACCAGGAGACAACACAGCAGGATGCTGAAAGTCCCATCTTATACCCTTGACCTCCTGATCTGAGTGATGCCTGGTGACTGGAAAAGACCCGAGCAGGGATCTTAGAGACAGAAAGTAGATTAGTGGTCGCCAGGGGCTGGGGCAGGTGTGTGTGTGGGGCGGGGGGGTGGGGGTGGTGGCGCTGGGGATGGAGAGTGACTGCCATTGGGTCCTGGGTTTCTTTTTCAGGTGATAAAAATGCTCTGAAATTAGATAGTGGTGATGGTCGCACAACCTTGTGACTATACTAAATACCACTGAATTGTATACTTTAAAAGGGTGAATTTTATATGAATTATATCTTTAAAAAAAAAAAAGTTTCCCTCTTTCCCCAGTTGCTCCAGAACAAGGGCTGTGGAGGGCCAGGTGTTGAGGTGACCGTGTCTGTTTTCCTCTCTGCAGACTCCTCATTGACATGGTGCCAAGGGTGAGGCAGACCCGCCACTACGAGATGTTTGAGTGAAGGTGGCCTTGGGGCCCGAGCTGGCTGCCCTGTCAGCATGAAGACTGTCCAGACGACAAGAGGTTTCCACAGAGGCGGACGGTGCCAACATTTAACTGAACACCCAGTTTCTGTTTTTGGAAGTTTTCTTTCATAACGTTTGTCCTCCTGGGATGAGGTCTGCCCAGCACATCAATCTGCCCTGCTCCCGCTCTGCCCCATACCAGACATATCAGGACAGTGTGCACAGGACGGGGGACACACACTCCCACTCTCCAGCCGGAACTGACACTTTCTATTTTCTGGAGGAAAAATGTTCATGCCGATGGGATAAGATCTCAGCTTGGCAGAAAGTTCTTCTGTGGTGCTCTAAGCCTGAAATGGATAGCAACCGACCAGACCCATACCTTCTGGGCTCTGGATGGGTCCCTGCCGGCTTCTAGTTCCAAAGTCTTATCTCCGGCAGATTTTAAGGGAAGACCACACCCTCTTGTCTCCCTGCCTCCCCACCCTCCACTGCCTTGACATACCCAGAACCATCAGTATATCACTTCCTAATTCCTATCGATGTGTTTCACTAGTTTCATGCTGTTTTACTAATCCTAAATCTAAACAGATTTGTTTAAAAGGAGACCATTCTATTTTTAAAGTACTTAGTGATCGATGTATGAGCTTTGCATGGACAAGCTGAGCACACGACCCCTTCTTGTACATTCAGAACTTGAAACATATGTGTACAAACAGGATCCATTTTTTGAGAGCTGTGAAATGACATTTATTTGTAATAAATAACGATAATAATCTACCCCATATACATATATGTATATGCTGTGTGACGTGGTAATGGCACATTACAGTCTGTTAGAGATGGCTGCTTACTCTGTAAAGAACAAGATGTGCTCAGTGTATGTAACGTTAGATATAGATTCCGTAAAAATGTCCCCCCAACACGCAGACTTCTGTACCTCTGGGCCTGCTGCTCCTCCAGGCAGCAGCGTCTGACCAATAAAGACTTGACTGGTTTTGTATGGTATGGGAAGGTCATCTGTGTGGGTTGTCACCGGGCAGCACCAGCTCACAGGACTCTGGTGTAGACAGCTCTCCAGGGTGCCTGAATGACTCTCTTTGAGGAAGGTGTGGGAGGAGGGGGAGATGGTGACTGGGGGGAGGTTTGTGTGGGGACCTGGAAGGACTGTGTGATTTAGTCAGGTAGCCGCCAGGCACTCAGATAGGGAGGAGTATGTTCACCTGGTGATGCTGGAACCTCCTGGAGGGAGGCAGACCTTGGTGGCTGTTGCCCAACCCTCCCTGCCCCATCTCCCATGGGCTGTTTCAGGCTGGTGAAGGGAGGGCCACTGAACCTCGGTTCTCTCTGATGCTTTCACTGTGGGCTTTCACTGTGGCTTCCCTGATGGCATTTTGAGTGTTACATGGGATGGTAATATGTTCCGTCAACACAGGATCGGTGATCCAGCAAGTGTAGGGAATGTAGGATTGGATACGCTGCTTTCGGCGCCATTTCTCATTGAATTGCATACACATTGTGAAAACCCAGGGAGGGAAAATGTAGCATTCCTCCAACTATTTTTCCTTGACACATTTTTTTTTGGGGATCTGTGTTCTACCAAACACGTATGGGAACTGTGTGGTGTCTTCATTCCAGGCAGTAACCAGGTCTGAAGACTTCAGGTTGGCCCCTACTACAAAGGGCCAAATCATGCAGCCACACCACCATCTGCAGACAAGTCCCTCAGAGTGGCCACTAAGTGGACCTTCCTCATGTTTCCAGGGCATTTGCCTAATGAAGTGCTCATGGACTCTTGGAGTCACTGCGTGGTGCAAATGGTTAATGCACTCAGCTGTAAACCGAAAAGTTGGAGGTTTGAGTCCACCCAGAAGTACCTTGGAAGAAAGGCCTGGCATCCTAGTTCCAAAAAACCAGCCATTGAGCACGCTATGGAGCCACAGCTCTGCTTTGACAACACGTGGCGTTACCACAATAGCAACTGGTGACGTGGACCACCTAACCCTTCTTCAAAGGTTACTCTTTTTTGGGGGGAGGGAAACATTCAAGGTCTGGCCCTCAGATTTTTTTTAGGGCTATTTCGCTAGCCCATCTTAAAAGGTTCTTAAATGTCTGTTGCGGTATAAAAGAAGAAGAAGAAGAAAAAAAAAAGGCACTAGCTTCCAGTTTCAAATTCAGCTCCTTTGTAGGTAAACACAGGGCAGAGAGGGCGCTCTGAAGTGAGTATTGGCAGATATGACGTGAGGGAAAGAATACACAATAGTAAAGCCTCTCCCCCTCCACTCATTTTCAACGGGTGCGTTTGCAAAACATGAACGCGGTCAGTGGAAGCCAGTGTGGGGCTGCAGCTGGAGAGCAGTTGCTTGTTCTTCATGGGACCTGTGCCCGCCCAGCCTCCAAAAAACCACTTCCACCTGTCACACAAGAAAAGTTTATTGAAAAATAAAGTTCTCCCTATTTTCTCTACAACAGTGAAAAACAAAGCAGTGCTCTATGCCAGTACAGTACGTTGGGACAGCGACACCTTATTTGCAGAATCCTGCACTACTTAACCCCAGAGGTGAACTAGAACATGGATGCACCCAACTGTTTGAAGACAGATGAGAACTGCCATTAGCTGAAAGACACCAGGGCTGTGACAGCAACTACAGAAGGGAGCCACCATCTCCTTTGGCATGGACTGTAGCGCTACTGTCTCATTAATACTTGGGTGGGAAAGTGAGACAGATACTTCCCAAGTTTGCTCTGTGTCTACTTTGGAGGAGCTGACAAACTGTGTCAAGGTTCCCGGGCTGCTGTCCTTTTGCCGTCCGGCACCCCAAATTCTCTGAACGCCTGCCCCTCATCCTTCAGACATGGGCACTGCCTGCTGTAGAAGCACAAGGTTCCCCTTCTGTTGCTATTTCCCTTTGCTGTGCTTCACCAGCTACAGGGGTGCGGGTGGGGGGAGGGGGAGATACTGTTAGGACTCCACACATTCTGGGATAGAGGAAGTGGTGGTCTCAACAAGGTAAATTCCAACCTACATCCCGGGAAGTTCTGTGTATTCAGCAGAAGAGAACCCAAAGGAATCTGAAGACAATACTGGATTCCAGAAATTTCCTTCATATTCTACAACGAAAATCACTACCCAGAGTCATACGGATAGGGCAGGAGATAAAACTTTAAATGCACCAAGGAAATAAGAGGCCGACCTCCCAACAAAACAAAAAAGTAACTGATCATCAGGTGATTTGGGAAAACCCTGTTAAACCACGGGCAGTCTCTTTGGGGACTGTCCTGTAGAGGTCATGAGCCCCCACCACTGCCGAGTGGTCTGACTGTGTGTGGACTTGGCGTCCTCAGGCCGGCTGAGCTGGACCGGGGCACAGGTGAGCCCTCCTCTGTGGCTGGGGCCATGGAATTGACCTTTAATATGACTGAAACGTGAGAGATAACCTGCCTGGGAATTTGATCTTTGTGGACAGGAGGGGCCACCCTAGCCAGGAGGGGGCAAAGGGTCTTCCTGGGAAATGAGCAAGTTCCATTGGTCATTCCTCCTTAAGTAACAAATGGAAAACCTCCATTACTGCCTTTCAGAGGACTATGGTTAAGGGATTCAGTCTGTCAGACAACTCATTTTAATTTCTGGATCAAAACATTCCTCAAAGAAAATCGCTTGAATGGTTTAGAAGACATGAATGGGGATGGTGAAGCCCAGGTGTGTGGAAAAGGTTGCCTTTACCCTTTTCATCTCCAGTTTTTAAGTCCTTGCAGCTTTGCCTCATTTGGGGCTGAATCATGGCATATTTTCAAATCACTCAGTGAATTTAGGGATACAGAAAAATTTCAACCAGCAGGGTAGATACAGAACATTCTAAACTGGTAAGTCCTACAACATTTAATCCACTTGGAATCACATTTTCACGTAGGTATGACTTTTGAATCAACAGATAGGGAGTGAGGTCAGCTCTTTATTTCTCAAATTTCATGAAATGCTAATAATAACAATATTTAACATTTACTAGGGTTTACTATGCACCAGGTACTGTGCTAAACATGAATCCTTACAAAAACCCTACGTGCTAAGGAAGCTAGGGTAATTTTTTTTTTTTCCTGCATCCAACTATACAGCTAGTTTGGCCTTTTGCTAGAAAAAATTTGTTTTCCACTTTTTGTGGAAACCAACAAGAATGAAAGGAACTCGTCTTCAGCTGTAGGAAATTCCCACCTTCCTAAATGAGCAGGAATCTATATCCGTTCATCCATCTATTCAAATGAAGATGCTCGGCAGCCTCATAAGGATGGAGGGGATTAGAGAGAACCCAATATGGAAATTAAAATATCTTAAATAAATAAAACAATCCAGGCTTGGGACAGCAACACATACAACAGAGCCTGTCGTTAACAAAATAGACTTTTTCTTTAAATCAAGAATTTCTGGGAATGGGGGAGAAGGGGAGTCTCCCAATTATATATACAAGCTAGATAAACCACCACAGAGAAGTGGGGTGGCCTGCCTTGGTCTGGTCCAAAAAGCACACACCCGCCTATAAACACACAGCTTCAGTCCGAGCTGAGGCATTTATGCCTTTGCTACCAGTGAGCCATGTCTTTTTGAGGCTCTACTCCCAAAGGGAAGAAATGAGTTATTCCCCTTCATTAAACCCTGCATTCACTAAGGAAACACAAATGAGTGGGGCACAGTCATTGCCTTTCATGATGCCAGCTGAAGTATTTCCGGGCTAGGGCTTCTGATGAGCTCAGTGAGGCCTTGCTCCCCTCGGTGCAATCTGAGGGTTTGGGTTTTGCCCTGGCCACACTCCGCAGTGCCTGGGCAGTGGGGAGCCCAGCCCACCAGCACATCTGCAGGCAGCCAGGGCTGGTCTGGCCGAATCGGGGGGTGTCTTTGCATGTGCTTGAGTGCTGTGGCCTAGTGGGGCTGGGGGGGCATTTCTAGTCTGGGCGTCTGCAGTGAGCGCAGAACATGACTCATCTCTAAGCTGGAGTCAGCTACAGTCCTTTAAACAGCAGTCAGATTCAAAAAGTTAGCCTCAAAGAAAACTGAAAAGGCACATCAGAGAAACAATAAATATCACCAAAGAGACAGACTTTACCATTTCTAAACACACAGCATACGCAAAAAGAACAAGTTATAATAAGCATTGACAAAATCCCAATCTACGTAAAAACGCACTGTTTCCATTTGTATATGTGCAAATCAAACCGCAGACACGGAAGAATGAGGTGTTTACTGGCATTAAAAGAAGTATGTTTTTCCACTTTACCTTTCAAAGGAAGGCTTTCTTTCTCTTTTAATAAATTAGATAAACGTTTTTCCTCAAGATTTCTTAAGAACTTAAGACTCACTATGGGGGAAAAAAATCTAAATTCCACTTAGAAAAAAACAAAAACTTAGAAGACCAGGAAAGATAAGCTTACAGCTTAGGAAAACACTGATCCTGACTGAAGACTTGTCTCCTCATGGAAGTGTCATCTGTTACAAATCAGTTTAGGATTCTATTAAGAAGGTCACCAGCCAAATCACTGCAAGCTCCCAGCTCCCATTGTCAGAGGCCCTTTGCTCTGCAGAAGCAGGAGCCATGTCTTCCAGACCAAGGAGATGGAAAACCCCTCCCCAACCTCACAGGGCATTGACTAAACCTAGCCAAGCCTGAGGAGGCCCCAGAGCCAGGATTCATTCCAGTATCACAACTCTATAGTGATAATGCCCTCATAACTGGAGTGTGGGTTGGTTTGTCCCAAGAGCAGCAATCCCAGCTTACCCAACACCACGGCTGGGGGAAGGAAGAGGATTCTTTTATTGGGGAAGTTATCCTGCGGGGCTGCCTGACCCTTTTCCTGACTTGGAGAAAAGGAATGGGACAGCTAAGGAGTCAAGATGGCCTGGTGGTCCCTGAGCTCAGGAACAATCCACAAACAATTCCAGCAGCTTCCAGAACATAACGCAGGCACACCCCCTTTTCACAGAACTTTGCTTTCCAGCTTCCTTAGCTCCTGTGCTTATTTAAACAGCTCTGCTTTTTTTTGCTATAAGATGGGTTAACCCAGCAGAGCCTGGGAACTCATTCGTGGCTCACAGGCTCCCCCTGCTGGTCTCATGCCAGCACTGACATACTCAGCTTTTGAAGCTCCACGAGGCCAGGAGAGGGTGGCACTGGCTGGGGAATTGCAGGCTTGGGAGATCTCAAACTCTTAGACCCAGGGCCCATCCAAGAGGCCCATTCACAGGGAAAAGCTGTTTCTAACAGCAAGGATGCCGGCTGTCTCTCCTTCAGGAAAGTGCCCTTGCAATGTTCAGATGAACGCACACACACTCACTCTTACCCTATCACCAACAAGGCTTCCTTTGGACTTCTGCCCTTCTCGTTGCTAGGCCCAGGCAAAGACTGTTCTCGGTTCTCGAAGGGCCCCTGCATCTGCTCAGGGCAGAGGCCACCCATCAACCCTCCCCTGGCACATATGATCAGGGGCCACGTAAGGGTAGAGGAGACCCCTTCCCCACTCTCTAGGACTGGGGGTGCAATTCAGACCCACAGAGCAGAGGTCTGGCTCTGCATTTGGTGTAGAAATTTCGGGGTAGGAATGGGGAAGCAGGCAGAATCCAACTTCCCAGACATAAAGGCTCCACACTCCCGCTTGTCCCCGTGACCCAGGGGCCTTCCCTTCCTTCACTTCCAGAGGCCCCCTAGGCATCAGCCCGATCCCTAAAGCAGTCAAGTGCTTCCAGGAAAATGGAGGCCTTGCCCAGCTGCTCCACCCAGCAGAGACCCCATCTGGCTGGCACCCTGACAACACTCAGGGCAGCCCAGGGAGGGGCCTGGATGCAAGCAGGCAAGGCCCTCAAAACCTGCAGCCAGGCTGGGTGGGTCACACTGACAGCTCATGACGGGACATTCAGCCAGAGCGAGGAGGGGGCTCACTCTCATCGCGTGGAGATGTCAGGGCTTCACAGAAAACTTACAGACTTGTACACAGTGCTGGGGCAGGGAGACCTACAAAGGCAGAGTGCAGGGACGCCAGGGTTTGGAAGACAGAGTCCAGTGTGTCCGACCAGGCCAACCTGCCACTGACTCCGGACTTATCCACACAGCTGCTCATTCCCCTCAGAATACTGGACCTGGAGTACAAAGCTTTGTCACACTCCCATCCCTGCCAGCCACTTCCACACCCACAGGCGAGCGTCCAGGACACGATTCATCCCCATTTGCTAAAGAAACTGTCCCTGCCCCCTGATGAATGCAAAATTTCTGAAGAGCCACACTCCCTGCACTGTGGCCATGCCAGGCATCAGAGGGAGGCCAACTGCCCACTTGTCTGGACCCTGCTTAGGGGGCCAACTCCTGTGCAAATCCCGGCTCCCAGGCGCCCTCTTAAGGGCCTGGAGAGGAAGACCTCCAGGGCAGCCAGCAGCTCTCTGAGGCCCTCCTTTCTACCTTCAGCCTTCCAGCGGCATTTGACGAGGGTGGATTGAGCACAAACTAACTACTAAAAAAAAAAAATTTTTACTAGCAAGTGTAAATTCCCAAAGCCTGCATTTCCTTTCCAAAGGGATTCTAACCAGAAATTCTGGCTGGGGAGGTTGGTGGGCCCAGGAGGGAAATCCGGAGGGGAGAGGCCAGGCATTCCCATGTTATGGGACAACACACAGTATCAGTTGTACCCACAATGACCTGGAGTGTTTGGCTTTGTTTTAAAAGCAAGATTTCCTTTTGTTCTGTCACCACTGGCTTTGAGGACCTGGGTTCCCGGAAGCATGCCTGCCGCCAGCCTCAGAGCTCACTCTGTCCCTTCTTGCTCCTCCACACTCTGCCCACAGCAGACAGGAGCAGTATCAGAGAGAAGGCAGGTTAGCAGTGGGAAATCAAAGAAGAAACAAGATCAGTTCCTCTTCTCCCTCCCTTACTTCCCCCTCCCTCCCACCCAAATAAATAAATTAATGGGTTCAGGAATTTGCCCATACAAAGTTCTTTCCAATCAGCTCAATTCTCGTTTTTTTTTTTTTTAAATGCATCTGGAGATTTTCTTTTTACCCTGGAGCAGCTGCACTGACAAAGTCTCCCCACAGTTGCTCCTCAAAAAAATAACAATGCAGCTGTGGCCAGGGAGAGGCCAGGCTCCCAGCCAGACGTCCACTCGAGTTTTATTTCTGTGGAAACCCCTCTGCTGTAACGCTCGGGCTGCAGCAGGAGCTAAGCCTGAGGGAGATCTTCCCACCAAACAGGGCAGGGCTGGCAGGTGTTCCTGAAGGACGGGGCTGGGGCCGCTGTCCTCCCCCGCAGCATCGGTCCGGGCCTGGGAGGGTGGCCGCTATAGACAGTCTTTGCAGAGAGCCACCTGGCCCTTGATGAAGTCCCGGCAAGGGCAGACCCTCTGGTGCCTGGGGTGGGCGCCTGCACAGCTGAAGAGCAGCAGGTCCCCTTGAAACACACAGTGCTTGCTCTTGGGGTCAAAGGAGGGCACCAGGATGTCCTTGGCCAGTTCGGAGCTTTGGCAGGTCACCTCATACCTGGAGAGGAAGAGAAAGGCACATGGATTGGAGACACCTGTCCTCGTCACTGGCACCTTTAACTATCTCCTGGGTGCAGGAGGGTACACTAGGTCCTCCGGGTTTAGAAACTGAATGGAGCCCGCTGTCTGACCTGGCAATTCCCCATCCCTAGGAATTTAGCCCAGAGAAGGCGTATGAGTGCCAGGCGTGTGTGTGCCAGGTGTGTGTGTGGAAGTGCATGTCCGAAGCTGCTCAGCAGGGCTGTCTGTAATGGTGAGACATCGGAAGCAAGCTGGAAGCTCACCAAGTAGGGAAGGGATGGCTAAGCCATGCACATGGGTGCTTCAGGAGTTCTATGCAGTCATGGAAAAAGACAGGATGTGGTAGAAAAGCAATCACTAGCAGGGTGAGATGTCCCTGAGGAAGGCAAGTCATAGAATAGGAGGTAGCTTGAGTAGCCTGTGTGTGTGTACGTGTGTATGTGTGTGAAGTCCAGAAGGACACACACTAAAGTGTTAACAATGGATACTTCCAAAGACTGAGACTGGAGTGAAGGTATAGTATTCGAATCTGTTTTAAGTATGTTTGACTTTTTTATGAGTAGCATTAAAACACTGCTGGTATCTGGCCTTACTCTTCCCCTGGGAAGTACTCAGCCGGTCTCCGGGGGAAGGTGCTGTCCTGGGCATGGGCTGGCTGGGTCTGCAGCCTCCTTTTGGCCACAGCAGTAGTGACCCCTACTAGAGATGAGGAGCCCTTGCTCCTCCGCCATCTTCTCTCCCAATAATGGAGCTGTCTGCAGGCTGGTGGCCTTGTGACTTTGCTTTCCATGCTGGGATCACTTCCCCGGGGGGCTCCAGACATTCTAGATGGTCCTGTTAGCAACAGCATCAGCCTCTTATCTCAAGGCCCAGGGCCCTTGCATTAGACCCACCCAGCTTGGCTCCTGCCAGACAAGGAGGCCTCACCCCACATCCCACAGGGATGCCAGGTAGAACCGGGGCTGTACCTGAGTTCACAGAAGGGGGTATAGAGGACAGGCCCACCTGGGTTTGAATCCCGACTTCATCTCCTATGAACGGACCCTGGACAAATAATTAACCCTCTCTGTGACTCAGTTTCTTCTTCTGTGAAATGGGGATAAATAATCCTTAACTCACAGCAGGAATTAAATGAGTGCTTACACAGCATTTGGCAGAGTGCAACTCTGTGTAAGCATTGACTAAATGGTAACTATTATTATTATTATTGCTGTTTATTATAACAAATTATTATTATTATATCTACAATAATATTTATCATTACAAGCAACAGTAATACTAGTAATAATAACACCACAACCACCACCCTGCCCTGGCAGACACTGGACAGATTGTACCACTCTCGTCTCTTGCCCTATTGTGTTTATTTACACACGACAACTATTTCCACTTTGCTTTGTTCAGGGAAGTCCCGTCTCTTGCTGACAGGATGGGGATCAGAATGGGGGACCATGAGGTTTCCTGCTGCCTCTGGAAGGCTTCCAAACACTGGGGAGAAGGCATCATTCTCCCTCTTACTCCTGCTGCCCCCTCCCTTCCTCTAGCCAACACAAGCTGCCTGGACACACATCACCTTGCCGATGTTAATTTGGCCATTTCTAGCACATGTGTTGGGGCTTCTGGGGAGCTCTCTGGAGCCTGTTCAGTCAGATCTGAAACTGCAACTACTTCTGGGATCTCAGGATGTCACTGGCTCTCAGGTTCCCTACCTGCTAATTAGACCCCCGCCCAGAGGCCTGCTCAGATGGCAGCACTGCCTCTTATCTCGCTGTGGCTTTCATAGATATCCTAACACCTCTGGTCTTGGCATGCCAGCTGGGAAATGGTGGGGCAGAAAGGGTTAAGGCAACAAGCCATGAAGCGAGGGGGCAGGAAGTGGATTTTACGGGTTTCCTAAAAGGAAAAATGAGTCAGAGACTCGGCAACCAAGTAGTTCACAGGATGCCCTTACCCGGAAAGAAAGGGGTTTCTAGAAATAAGTTTTGACTTAAAAGTCTACATATGGAATGTGAACTTGGGATACAGATTTATACTTAGGCTATTTATTTGTTTAGGAGAACTGCAGCAGCTGCTATGTCTTACTCAAGCCATCTGCCTGGCACACTGCTGAGCAGGAACGTGGGATGCTCTACAGCCTGTCTTATACCCCATGGCTCAATACCAGCTGCCGCTGAGTCAACTGCAAGTTGTGGCGACCCCATGTGGGCAGAGCAGAACTGCTCCATCGGTTTTCCTGGCTGTGACCTTTCGGAAGCAGATTTCCAGCCTTGTCTTCCGAGGTGCCACTAGGTGGGTTCGAACCACCAACCTTTTGGTTAGCAGCTAAGCACTTTAACCATTTGTGCCACCCAGGGACTCCTAGGCTGCATGGCAAGAGGGTTTAATTGCTAGCAATCATAAAAAAAACCCCACTATTTGAAAACTCTGGCGGCATACTAGTTAAGAGCTGTGGCTGCTAACCAAAAGGTCAGCAAGCAGTTCGAATCCACCAGGCGCTCCTTGGAAACTCTACGGGGCAGTTCTACTCTGTCCTATAGAGTTGCTATGAGTTGGAATTGACTCGACGGCAATGGGTTAGGTTTTGGTTTTTTGGTTCTTCCCTCCTCAAGGAGCCCTGGTGGTGCAGTGGCTAAAGTGCTCGGCTGCTAATCGAAAGGTTGGCAGTTTGAACCCAGCAGCCACTCTGCGGGAGAAAGATGTGGCAGTCTGCTTCCATAAAGATTAAAGCCTTGGAAACCCTATGGGGCAGTTCTACTCTGTTCTATAGGGTCACTCTGAGTTGGAATCAACTTGATGGCAATGGGTTTGGTTTTTGGGTACTCTGTTCCCAGGTCACCTGACTCAGACTCCAGAGCACAGTCTCCTGGGCTGCATGCACACACGTGTGCAGGTCTGTGAGTGTGTCTCAACCGAGGCTGCAGCAGAAAAAACCCATCCAGTGCTCCTGGACAAAGACCACCACAAAGTAGCTCCAGCAGCGGTTGTCTCCAGGGATAACGGCGAAACCTGCCGCGTAGCAATTTCTCAGAGGTCTGGTCGATGTGAAGCTATGAGCATGGCCAGCATTTCCACTTCTGGAAGCCCTCCAACCCCCGAGCCGAGCATCTTCCAGGCTTCTGGAGAGCTCTCTCTTTCATTAGCATGTAGGAACCTGTTACATGGCCCAGGCAGTCAGGAAGGCTACCCCATCATCCTCGCGTAAGTGATGAGGAAAAGGTCCCAGAGGGGTGAAGTGACTTTCCCCATCCCTAGAGCACATTAGGAAACAAAACAGCCTCCGCATCCCAGGAATTCTCATTCCCCACAGGAATCCCTGCCTTTTCAGGCATGTACATCTCTCCGCTTTTGCCTGTCTGTCTGTCCCTCATTCACTCTCAGACTCTACCTCAGTGCTGACTTCTCTGGCCAGCCTCAACAGCTTTCCTTCCTTTTAAACCACATTTTATGGCAATTTTATGTGCATTTCTCCAAATCATGACTTGCAGGACACATTTGTTTAAAAATAAAACAAAAACTCTAAAATGGTGTCAATTCAATGTGTACATCTACTAGATTTTTTAAAAAATGGTACTGCAGTGAAGTGCTACTGAATTTAGCATTTTCTAATGTTTCTTCTTTGAAAAATGCTTAATTCCTTCCCTAGATTAGTATTCCAAATAATGAGGTGTCTCGCTATTAAACAGCTTTCCTTACAGGATGGGAGTTGGAGATCCTGGGGCCCACCAGCCCTCAGTCCACACTGTATTAAACCCACTGCCTTCGAGTTCATTGACTCATAGTGACCCTATAGGACAGAGTAGAACTGCCCCACAGAGCTTCCAAGGAGCGCCTGGTAGATTTGAACTGCTGACCTTTTGGTTAGCAGCCTAACTCTTAACTACTGCGCCACCAGGGTTTCCTCATACTGTATAAAGCTCTTGAAAAACGACAAAAGGGCAACTCTCCTCTTTGCCACAGAGCTGCTCACTGCCTCCCCTGCAGTCCCAGGTGCTGGGCTGGTGAGTAGCCACGGGCAAGCTGAGAAGTTAGAGGGAGAAACCTAACCATCCCTACCCTACACACTCCCCTTCCAGATGGTGGGAAGGAGGCAGGCCCTGTCACCTCCTCATCCTACTCCACATACTTGCCCAACCCTGGAGTTTCCTTTCCTCTTTTTCCGAATTGTCTGCTTATTCCAACCCTGTACTCGCCAAGGCCCCCCTCAGCCGGTCGCTCAACGAAGACTTCTTGATAACCCCTCTGGCTCTGGGCCACCCTTCAGCTCACTCACAGTCTAGACTTCACAGTTTAGAATTTCCTTCTTCAAAAAGAAACCCCAGGCTCAAATATTTCAAGGTTTTAGAAGACACAACTTCAAAATGCAGCAAAATGGAAAACTGGTTTTCACATTAACACATGCTCCTATCAAGCTGAGGCCTCCCCTCTGGGCCACTCTGGAGTGGACTCTGGTGTGTCCCACAGCCCTCTGCTTTCCGGTCTGGGTGGAGTCTGGCTACAGAGGCCAGGTCAGCCCTGACTGGGCATGCTCTGCGGGCAGGGGTCGTGGTGTGCTCTGCGGCACTTAGGCTGATTTCAGTGCCCGATTCTCCCTGATTCAAGAAGACAGTCCAGGATGCTCGCAAAGGGGTCACTTTATGTTATATATTACATTCATAATCTGTGGTGAGGATGGCGGTTCTTAAAGGCATGGGCATCCAAAGACTGAAAGTAGCTTAAGCATGGCTCAGAATCAGGCCCCAAGTCAGAGACGAAAAAGAAGTGCTAGTCTGTAGGAATCGCTAATTGCTAATTGGCCATGAATATGGATGGCCAGGATTACCTCGGTACTGAGGGGGTGCTCAAAAGACTGCCAGAAAGTGTGGGTTTTACAACATTATCGGTATTTACAAATGCACGAACAAGTGATTCAGTAGGGCTCTTATGCTCCGAGACATAATTTCAGGTGGCTTTATTGCAAAATTAGCATTCATTCCAGCCTTCTTGTAGGAAAACGACACATATCTACAAGGAGGGGGTGGTGAGCAACCCCAGGCACAGGGCCAGACAGCAGAACAGCCCCACAGTGAGTCCATCTGCTCTAGGGGACTCTATAAGGTACATGGAAGGGGAGAGGGAGGCAGGGTTTTGGGGGCTGGCTTGTCCAGTCTCAGCCAGGTGGCTGAGAGGCTGGGCCTGTTCCTCTGCCCCAGGTTTTCTGGAAAAGGGGCTGTTCTGACCTGGCTTTAGCATGGGATGGACATTATTGCACCATCACCTAGAATGTGCCCATTTTACAGAGGAGAAAACTGATGATACGGAACGAACTTGCTACTGGCAGAGATTTTGGTTCCCCTGCCTCCTGCTGGACCTAGAAAATGATAATGACAATGAAGCCCTTGCCTTGGAGGCAGGCCAGGAGCCCTGGGTGCTGACTGGCTAGGAAGGAAGCATGCTGGTCAGCAGTCACCTCTGGGTTCCTTTTCTATGATGCACTGTTCCCAGAGCTGGGGAAGGAGCTGCACTGTGTGCCCTGTCCCTTGTCCAAACCCAGTGGATTCAGACTTTTGATACAAACATAGAAAATATCAGGGTTCTCAAAAAGCCACCTGCCATGGGAGCTGTTTACAAAGCAACCAGTGGAAACCTCTCCTGGAACCCTAGAATTCAGGGTCCCTGCTGGGGAGATAGAAGCTTCCAATGCCATTATTGGCTTTCCATAAATATCAGTCCACCAGCCCACCCCACTCAAAGTTTTACTGGTCACAGAAGCAGGGCACCAACTGAACTCTCTCTCCTGATCTGTGCTTCTGTTTTGATGGAATCAAGGCAGCTTGTCTTTACATAAAAAGAATGTGAAAAATGGCATCTACTGCAACTATGCTCAGGCGTGAAATGCTAGAGGCCATGCTCTCTCTATAAAAGGGTTTCATGTAACACTTGAGAGTAATAAAATTTATAGGAGGGACCAGGCCTGATAAGGCCCTTGTGCACAGATAGCCGCTGTGGCCAACAGCTCTCTCTAACAGAGCACGAAGCCAGGGCGAGCGGCAGGCAGGCCGTGAGCCGAGTCCACTCCATTCTTTAAACACCCTCTCCAAGACCACCTTAGACAGTCCGACTGTCCGACTGTCCGACTGAATGCCTGCAGTTAAGATTGTTTCATTGTCTTTGTTAGCTGCCGTCGAGTTGGCCCCCAACACATGGCGATACCGTGCACAATGGAATTGAACTGATGTGATCCATGGGATTTTCACTGGCTGATGTTTTGGAAGTAGGTCTCCAGGACTTCCTTCCTAGTTTGTTAGTCTGGAAGCTCAGCTGAAACCTGTTCAGCATCACAGCAGCACACAGGTCTCCACTGACAGATGGGTGGTGGCTGTGCTTGAGGTGCACTGGCCAGGAATCAAACCTGGGTCTCCTGTACGGGAGGTGAGAATTCTACCACTGAACTACCACTGCCCTCAGAGTTGGGATTAAAAAAAAAAACCTGCTGCTGTCGAATCGATTTCAACTCATAGTGAGCCTATAGAGTTGGGATAGCAGTGTCTTTTTATTTATAGGCAAGTCTCTTAGGGCAAATTACCTTAGTAATGGTATTGAGTAAGGGGAGGCTATTTAATTAAGCAATATGTGATAAAAACTGGGAGAACAGACTTAGCACTGACAGAGGTCAGGACTCAGAGACTAGAAGAAACCTTGCCCAGAGATTTGGGAACTGCCAATACCAAACTCAAAACGGTAACGCAAAGGGAAATGAACGACAAAAGGACTAACAAGTGTAGAACAGGTCCTGGCTGCCAGAACAAGATGGCGGTGCCTGGAATTTGTGGAGGGCAGTTTTGTACCAGTCCCTCGCCTTTATTTCTCATTCCTCTCTGACTCCAGGGGAAGGATGTCACCCACTCCCCTCACTGCTCAGGCTCTGATGCGGGCCACCTGGAGACAAGACTGCTAACAGGGGCCTCGGCAGGTCTCCCAGTGCTGCTGAAGAACAAATACCACAAGTGGGTGCTTTCATGAACAGAAATTTATTTTCTTATAGTTTAGGAGGCTAGAAGTCTGAATTCAGGTGCTGGCTCTAGGGGTAGGCTCTCTCTGTCTGCTCTGGGGGAAAATCCTTGCTCAGCTTCTCTAGCATTCTTCTCAACGTTCCCTGGGGATCTCCATGTGCCCCATTTGTGCTTGCCTGTCTGTGGAATCTGCTTCTTTTACATTTCAAAGGTGGTTAGGTTCAAGACATACCCTACGCTGCTGTGGCCGCATTAACATCACAAGGGAAGTCCTATTCCCAAGTGGGACTACATCCACAGGTATAGGGATTAAGATTCCAACGTGTATTTTGGGAAGAAAAAAAAATATTTTTTATTTTTTTATTTTGGGGGATATGGTTTAATCTATAACAGCAGGGTCTGTCCAGGCCTGTGGCTCTGTGCCCATCTGGTTTTCCCATAGTCCTTCAGTATTAGTAAACACCACCCACGATCTTCAAGCCCAGACGTGGTAGTATTTCTGCACCTACAATCCCACCATTCTAATTCTAAACTATATCATCATGCCAGGTAACCTCATCCTACCTGACAGTAAAAAAGTGGGCTCACTCTCTCTGGGAGGAATCACGTTGTAACCCGCCGCCCTTCCCACTTCTTTTCCCCAAAGCCCACAAACCTGGAAAACTAAAAACTCGAACCTCTCAAACCAACCTTAACTGCGAAGGAGAGGCGGCCCTCCCACCTTGCGGGCACTTACTTCAGCATGTCCTTGTCCTTGTTGAGGTGCTGGAAGAAGGATGGCTCACAGATGAGCTGGCTTTCCTGGCACACCTGCTTGCAGGACTTCCCAGGCTCAGCAAGCTTGACCTGCAGGGCACTGAGAGGCGGCCACATCACCTGCCCGTGGCAGAAGTCCTGGAATGACAATGAAGCCATCAGCCAAGGAACCAAGAATGCAACTGGAATCCCCTGTCCCATCCATCTATTCGTCTGTCAAGCAGTCCTAACAACGGGCGGCACCATGATGTGCGGGAACAGTGAAGAGGAAGAGCTTGGGGTCAGACATGCCTGGGTTGGAATCCAGGCTCAGCTAGAACGTGCTCCTGGGCCACTTCTTGACCTTTCTATCCATCAGTTTCCGGAACTACAGAGCTGGGGCTTTAGGTTCATCTCCCATATTGGGCTCCAAGATGAGAGATAATGCATGGGCCTGCCAGTAAACAACAACAACAACACAGTTGCTGTGGAGTTGGTCCTGACTCATGATGACCCCAAGCATGTCAGCGTCCAACTGTGATCCACAGGGTTTTCAGGGGCTATAACCTTTCAGAAGGAGATCATCAGGCCTTTCTTCCAAGCCACCTCTGGGTGGACTAGAACCTTCAACCCTTTGTGTACTAACTGAGCGCTTAACCAATTGTGCCACCTAGAGACTCCTGCGCCTGCCAGTAAAGGGTGGCTATTCATTATCATCATCATCAACAATTATACAATCTGGCTATTTAAAGCCTCCGCCCTTGAAGGCCCATCTCCAGGCCCACGTCCACCAGCTGCTCTGATTTCTTCCTGTTTCTCTCCTCTCTAATTCCAAAGACATTTTCAGCGCCTACCTAATGTGGCAGTTAACTAATACGACGTTGCTTCAGGGGTGCTGGTTTTATCTCAATGGCAGAACTGTGACTGTGAGGCGAAGGACCACATAGAGAGTCTGTGGGCATCTCCGATATAACCTAATAATGCTGTCACATCCTTGGTAGGGACTCAGTACTTGCTGGCTGGTTAAAACTCACAAGACTTCACTAATACAACTAGAGAAAGAAACAGTCTGAACAATGTGTGATAAGACAAAGTGACATGGCAGCTACTGCAAAAAGGGGTGTCCTCAGAGCACAGAAGGGGGCTCACAGTGGGGTAGGGCTGGTCATTCCCAGGACCTCGAGGGAGTGGAGGGAAGACACGTGACGGGATAGAGAGGGCTGGTGGCCAGAGGTGTGAAGCGGGATGGACAATCAGCCTGGTTAGAAAGAGAAGCTGGGTGGTGAGAAGAAAAGAGGAGTAAGGGTCAGTAGGGTGGCAGGTGAGCACACTGACCCAGGACCCCTGTTTTATTTCAGCTGTGCTCAAAGCAATCTGAGCAAGCACCAGGGATGAGAGCTCATGTACCATCGGGCACCTGGAGTTGCCCTGCCTGCGTCTTTGTCAATGGAGTCCTAGCAAACTCCTCAGCATCACTGGGTACCCAACCTGCAGAGGGTGCTGCCTGTAACTCCCGTGGGATGGGCAGGCCCTCAAGGAGGGCCCCTGGTGGTGGGACCCTGGGCTCTGAATCCACTTCTAGGAATTCATCCCAGGACATACTGGGACACGTGCAGAGAAACTGACACAAGGATATTCACAGCAATGTTACAGGGAAAGTAAACGACTGGAAACAACCTGAAGGTCTATCCACAGAGACTTGACTACTTGAGCCTAAGCAAGTTTGGAGGTTAACAAACAGAAATTCTTTACTGTACCAAAAAAACAAAAGAAAAACAAAAACAAAAACTTAATTCCGTCTAGTCAATTCCAACTCATAGTGACACTATAGTATAGAACAGAACCTCCCCATAGGGTTTCCAAGGAGCGGCTGGTAGATTTGAACTGATGACCTTTTGGTTAGCAGCTGAGTTCTTAACCAGTGCACCACCAGGGCTTCCTGCATTCCACGGTGGGCAGGAAACCTAGAACCTGGATTCATGTAAGCTGAGAACAGAAGAAGACTCTAGAAAGTCTAGTAGTTCAGAGATGATAGAAATATGCTGGGTTATTCAGAGATATTAGAATCCGTATTAATCTTTTGAAAGTGATCCATAGTGGTAGGGTAAGTAGATTGTCCCATCACACAGTCCTGGTCACTACTGGAAACAGACCACTGGGCAAAAAGGCCCTTATCTGATTCCTTCTATTCGTGATGATCCTGAGCAGTACACAGGACACAAATGAAGCTAGGAGAGAGATTCTGCTTTCTCAGACTAGGAGGTGACGTGGCGAAAGAAGGTACCTCAAGTCAGAAGGACCAGATTCTGAGTCTGGCGCCACCACATGGAGCCTCATTTCAGTCTCGTCTCAATCATCTCTTCTTCAGAGAGTGTTAACAGACTGTAAGTAATGGTGCTGAACAAACGGCTGGCAAATAGGCGCTCTGTAAACACTCATTTCCTTCTTCTTACCCGTACGTAGAAGGGTTGCCTGTTCCCTGTACAGCTTTCAGAGGCACCTCATTGGAGGGAACTGGAGAAAATGGGACAGCGCTGGATATATGGAAGTCCCAAGAAGGGCAAGATGGCACTGCAAGGTCAGGACAAAGGGAAATGTCCTTAAAGTTAACGCTGCAAGGCTGATTTGCCCGATGTGTTTATTTCTTAGTGAACGACAGCAGTCAACCATTTCAAGGCTACTTTTAACGAAGCATGCTTAGCTCGATTATGTACAATGACTCAGCTCCTGTCACCCTTGTTCATGGCTCATGGGAGCTGGTTTCACAACCTCTCAGGAGTCTGTATGCTTTTGGGAAGTTGGATCAGGAAGAGTACAAACAGCACCAGGGCCTTCTTGAAGCTTGGTGAACCATCGAGAAAGCCTTAAGGATGTAAAAAGTGAACAGAGGGTAACCCCCTAACTCCCTGGCCCACGTTTTTTTAAAAAAAAATTTTTATTGTGCTTTAGGTCAAAGTTCATATCTCAAGTTAATTTCTAATACAAAAATTTATACACATATTGTTATGTGACCCTAGTTGCAATCCGTATAATGTGACAGCATACTCCCCCTTTCTACCCCGAGTTTCCCGTGTCCATTCATCCAGCTCCTATCCTTTCTGCCTCCTCATCTTGACTCTGGGCCATTTAGTCTTGTGTTTTTTTTATCTACTTGAACTAAGAAGCACACCATTCATGAGTATTATTTTATGTTTTATAGTCCAGTCTAGGAAACCCTGGTGGCATAGTGGTTAAGTGCTACAGCGGCAGTTTGAATCCACCAGGTGCTCCTTGGAAGCTCTATGGGGCAGTTCTACTCTGTCCTATAGTGTCACTATCAGTTGGAATTGACTCGAAAGCACAGGGTTTGGTTTTGGTTAGTCCAGTCTAATCTTTGAAGAGTTGGTTTTGGGAATGGTTTTAGTTCTGGGTTAACAAAGAGTCTGGGGGCCATGTCTTCTGGGGTTCCTCTAGTCTCAGACCATTAAGTCTGGCCCTTTTTTTTTTTTTTACTAGAATTTGAGTTCTGTACCCACTTTTTTCTGCTCCATCAGAGACTCTTTGTTTTGTTCCCTGCCAGGGCAGTCATTGGTGGTAGCCGGGCACCATCTAGTTCTTCTGGTCTCAGACTGATGGAATCTATGGTTTATGTGGCCCTTTTGTCTTTTGGGCTAATATTTTTCTTGTGTCTTTAGTGTTCTTTATTCTCCTTTGCTTTGGGGCCAATTGATGCCTCTTAGATGGCTGCGCGCAAGCTTCTAAGACTCTAGACACCTGGCCCATGTTTTCTCGGAAGGCCTGAAGACGCCATCAAATGAGCATGACTCAAGATATGGCAGGAGGGAGCATCTGGATCTGGGCTACGGTTCTGGCCTCCAGCCATTTGATAAAAAAATAGCTGAGGAAGTAAAGGAGTGAGTCATGCAAATAGCTGGGCAGGACATTCCATGCAGAGGGGAAACTGAGATCTGACAAGGGAGCATACTAGGATGTTCCCGGAAGAGCGGGCGTTCTGAGTGGCTTGAGCAGAGAGTGTGTTGGGGGTGGGAGTAAGTAGCTATGGGCTCAGGGAGGTCACAGGGAGTCAGAGCACATAGGGCTTTTCAGGCCAGTGTAAAAGCTTTAGCTTTTATCTGGAGTTAGAGGAGAGCCACTGGGAGTTCTGGGCAGAGGAGCAAGACGGTCTTGCTGTGTTGAGAAGAGACTGCAGGGGCAAAAGCAGAAGCGGAGGGACAGCTAGGAAGCTACTTGAACAATCCGGGTGAGAAATGATGGAGGCTCAGACCAGACTCCAGCATCTTTGTTCAATAAATCTCCACGAAACACTCATATCATATCTTGGCTTTGAAGGTTCTTTCTCATTCTTTCATTCAAACCTTCCCAAATAACTACAGTCTCTGGGCTCAAAGGATTAGTTTATAGTCTAAGAAGAGAGGCAGATATTTAAAAGCAACACAGAGCAGTACAAAACAGTAAGATGGCCAAGCAAGATATAAAGGCCCTTACAGGTGGGAAATGATTAACTCTGTGGGGAAGGGAGGGGTTTTGGTGCTGGTGGTCAGAGAAGGCTCCAGGAGATAGGGACTGAGTAGGAGCTCATGGCTCTGCAGAAAACTGGTGTTCAGTAAAGAGCTACTGAACTGAACTGAATGGTGTTGGTATTCTGGAGCTTTGACTGCAGAAGTGGAGGATATTCCAACCCAGCAACGCTCCTGTGCAGCCAGGATGAGCTACAAGTCATTTCCAATCTGGTTAACAAGTCTATTCAGAACATGGAACATCTGCATTGCTCTACAAGAATTATTTCAACCAGTCACCAAATTCCCCCAAACTTGCTTGACTATCCTGAAATTTCCATGTAGTAACTGCAGTAAGAAATTAATTAGAACAAGTGATTAATTAGAACAAGTGATGTTCTGAACAAATGAACACAACTCACTGTGGAGAGGAGGTAAGGGCAGCGGCTTTGTAACGAAGGCTAAGTAACAGTGCCGAGAAAACGCTACTCACAAAAATACCAAAGGAACTGGAGGAGATGTGTGGGGGTAGTGGGGCTGTTCACTAGGAGAGATGAACTAGGGGAGGAGCTGGAAGAGAAGAGCCAGTGTGGAACGCTGTGTGGTGCATGAGGGATCTTTCTATAAATGCTCTTTACCCAAAAAACAAAACTGAACCCACTGCCGCAGTCGATTCTGACTCATAGCGACCCTGTAAGACACAGCAGAAATGTCCCACAGGGTTTCCAAAGAGTGGCTGGTGGATTCAAACTGCCGACCTTTTGGTTAGCAGCTAAGCTCTTAACTACTGCACAACCAGTGGCCTCCATACCGAGTGGTGGCCAAATACTTAGTAGAGCTACTGCTGCTGTTGTTATCGTTAGATGCCATCAAGTAGGCCCCTGACTCAAGGTGATTCCATGCACAGGAGAATGAAATGCTGTCCCGTCCTGCATCATCCCCATGATGGATTGTAGACCAAACCTTTACGATCCCTAGGGCTTTCACTGGCTGACTTTCCAAAGTAGATCATTGGATCTTTCTTCTTAGCCCCTCTTATTCTGGAAGCTCTGCTTGAACCTGATCAGCATTATAGCAACACCCAAGCTTCCGCTGTCAGGTGGGTGGTGGCTGTCCACGAGGTACACTGGCCAGGAATGGAACCCAGGTCTCCCGCATGGAAGGGAGAATTCTACCACTGAACTACCACTGTCCCTCAGTAGAGTTACTAAGTCCATGATCTATGGTGCAAGTGAATTTCTACACAGATCCACATTGTTTGGAAACAAAATGTTAGGTCTGGGGACAGGATCAAAAGGAAGAAACGTCAAAAATTTGAAAAAAAGGAGAGGGCATTCTCAGCTTGTGAAAATGGGATCTGAGTCAAATCCAACCAGCTATCTGAGGAGTTGAGGACATTTGATATTTTGTGCCTGGTACAGAAAAGGCGTTAACAAATATTGACTAACTGAATGAATTAAACACACTTCAGCTGCCTGGTGGTGCCCACGGTTCTCAGCCTATGCTGTCCCTCAAAAGGAAGCAGGCTTTGTCCACAGACAACCCTGGGGTTGTTTCCCAGCCAGTGAGCACGAATTTGCCTCTACAACGGCAAGAGAGAAGGTAGCTGTGAAGCAGAACAACAAGGACTAATCTCCAAGGATGATCTACACACACAAATCAAATGAGCCAACATGTTAAACATAAACCTATCATACTCCTCCATTCCTAAGTGTCTACACAAAGGAGTCCCTGGGTGGCACAAATAGTTAACAGCTTGACTGGTAGCCAAAAAGCTAGCTGTTTGAGCCCACCCAGAGGCTCCTGGGAAGACAGGCCCTGGCAATATTCTTTGCCAACACCATAGTTTCAATGTATACATTCTTCTGTCTTCCTTTTTCGTTTTACCAGAATGCCTTTCAAATGAGTTACACAGCTTTTTGCAAAATAATGTTACTGCGACCATCCTATTTATAGGGTCTACAGTAAGTACGGAATTGACTTGATGGCAATGGGTTTTTATGGGTCTACAGTAAGTGCAGAGGTGAGGGGCATGTGTATCATCTTCAGAAATTAATCTGACCACTGCCATTCCTTCAAAAGAACTTGCTACACTCCCCAGCCTGAAGCAAATACTTAAGACTTCCCCAAGAAATGCAGAAGGAGAAGCTTTACAGGCTGGGACACACTCAGGTTAGGGGAAAATAGTGCTCTTGATCTTAGATTACAAGGGGTTTTCGCCTTAGCACTGACTGCCTTGTCTCTTTGAGAGAGCTGACTTTAAATGAGCATGCAATCCAAATCAACATTGTTTGTACCCTGAAGGGAGGAGGACACCAGGAGTCTTTCTGTGGCCAGGTTGGCCATTATGAGTCAGGCCTCCTGCTGTCTACTGCCCAGCTGAGCATTCAGCCTGTCGTTTTCTCAGTGGTTGTCAGCTGGCTTCTCTGGCTCTGGTGGCTTTGGGTGAGTGGAGATGGATGACCTTGAAAGATTTCTTGGTGAAAAGCTTCCTTGTTTCTGTTGCAGATCACTGGAGAGCTCCGAAAGCAGAGATCAGCCTAATTAGAGCTACAAAGCGCTCCCACAATTTCAGGGAAGGGCAGTTGAATGCCACCACCTCCTTGGAATTTAAGGTTTCCCTGTTCACATCAGAAACACCCCTTTCTCTACCCTGGCTGCTCTTCGAAGATAGTCTTCTATAGCTGCAAAAATAATGAACACTCCAAGCTATAAAATACTGGGGCCTTGGGCTAATAGTGGAAACCCTGGTGGCGTAGTGGTTAAGAGCTGCGGCTGCTAACCAAAAGATCTGCAGTTCGAATCCACCAGGTGCTTCATGAAAATCCTATGGGGCAGTTCTACTCTGTCCTATAGGGTCACTATGAGTCAGAATCGACTCGATGGCAATGGGTTTTTGGGCTAATAGAGGTAGAAGGCCCAATCTGTGAACTAATGGGGTCTTCGCTTCTTGTTTTCCCTCAGGACGCTGAGGGAACATTTTGGGGTACAAAAACAACTCTCCCTAGACCCTTAGATAAACTCAAAATAGGTCCCTTTATTACTCATTTGGAGTCCCTGGGTGGAATGAATGGTTAAGTGCTGGACTACTAGCTGCAAAGTTGCCAGTTTGAACCCACCCAGAGGTACTTCAGAAAGAAAGGCCTAATGATCCACTTCCTAAAGGTCACAGACTTGAAAACGCTATGGAACAGTTCCACTGTACACACGGGGTTACCCGGAGTTGAACCAACTCAAGGGCGACTGGTTTTGTGACTCATTTAGCAGCACTGGGAGAATGTGTAATAAGAATCACCCCAAACACATAAGATTCTTAGGATGATTCTCCTAAAACACAAATCTGACAGCATCTCTGTCCCTCATCCACATTAATACCCTTCCTGAGGTTCCCACTGCCCTGGAGTTGAACCTGAATTCTTCACCCCAGCCTCAGAGTCTCCTTGTGATCTGTCTTCTCCTCTGGCCTCGTCTCCCACCTGCCCCCTCTCAGTCACAGCTAAATGTCTGTAATTCACTTCAATTTCTCTTTTTCCCACCTTTGCATCTTGACTCATATAGCTCTCCCTGTACCCCCAGTATGCCTTCAGGATACACCTTCTGCAAGAGGCCCCTGGATGCACTCTCCCCATCTGGGACAGTGAGTTGTATGTCAGCTTGGCTAGGCTATGGTGCCCACTTGTTTGGTCAAACACTAGTCGCTGTAGTTATTATATGATTAAGTCAGTCGGTCTTAACTAAAGCAGATTATCTCCCATAATGTGCGTGTGCCTCATTCAATCAGGTGAAGGCTGTAAGAGCAAAAAGGAGTCTCCCTAGGGTGTGTTCTATAAATAGGCATTTTGCCTGAACTCCCTCACTCTTCCCATTGCCTGACCTACAGATTTAGGACTTGTCAGCGTCCCCCCACAATGTCATGTGCCAATTCCTCAAAGTAAGTCAATCTTTGTCTCTCTATGTTGTTAACTGTGGTCCAGTTGGCCCTGACTCATGGCAACCCCACACGCAATGAAATGAAATGCTGCCGAGTCCTGCACCATCCCCAAGATCAGCTGCAGATCAGACCACTGTAATCCATGGGGTTTCCACTGGCTGATTTTTGTAATCATATTGCCACGCCTTCCTAGTCTGCCTTAGACTGGAGCTCCACTGAAACTGTTCAGCATCACGGCAACACGCAAGCTTCCGCTGACAGACAGGTGACGGCTGTGCATGAGGTTCACTGGTCAGGAATCAACCCCTGGTCTCCTGCATGGAAGGTGAGAATTCTACCATTGAACCACCAATGTCCAAACCCTCCCCTGTGTGTGTGTGTGTGTGTGTGTGTGTGTGTGTGTGTATACTGGGTCTTGTCTCTCTAGAGAGCCCTGATTAAGACACCATCCCTCCCTCCCTCCCTGCATGCTGGGTTATGTGATCCCACAGCATCCAGCTACATCACAATTACAGCAGTGGCCCTGCCTGTGTACTTGGCTGCCTTCTCCAGGAAGCTCAAGGCAGCCCAAGAGTAGGGACTGAGCCTCTGACCTCTCTGCTTCCCCATCTCCCAGCACAGTATGTGCATACTCTAGCTGACAAACACCTACGGAGTGAATGAATGAATAAACTACAGCAAGCAAAAAAGAAATCTCCAGATGGATGTGAACTGCAGATCACAGCATAAAACTTAATACCTAGAAGATGCTGTAAAATGCAGTTTTATCAGCATGTTTTCCAGGAGACAATTTTAGTAACATGTTTTCCCAATTACCAAGTTCAAGATGAGCTTCCTGGTTTCCAGCCCGTGTGAATAAAAAGCACACCCACTGACTCACCCTCTCATTCACTTATTCTTTCATTAAATTGGCAGTTACTGTACACCTACCCGGTGCCAGGCACTTGGGATACAGACACGAACAAGCTAGGCACAGCCCCTGGGCTAGGGAGCATCTTGCAAGGTCTATTTTGGGAACAGGATCATTCTGTTTGAAAGGAAACCCAGCAATAGATTTATAAAGAACAGGCCCCAGAGAACAAGTGCATCTTTAAGGACTAGCTGTGGAGGTGGGCTGAGTCTGCAAATAAGTCTAAGAGTTGTTTAAGAGTAGTGGTGAGTACCCACTTTTCCTTGGAGAGTGAAGGGAGAAAAGGAGGAGGTGGGTTTCAGAAGCAGCTGCAAGTCTCTGTAATGATAGGACAGAGACAGCTTTGTTATCAATTAAATTGTGTCCCCCCTAAATTTAGTGTTGGGACGCCAACCCCTACACCTGTAAATACAATCCCATTTTCTTTGTTATGTTAATGATGCACGGCAGTGTAGGTGTGTCTGAAACCCAATCACTTTTGAGATATAAAAAGAGCAGATCAGACACAGAGACAGGCAAGCACAAATGGGGGAAAGATCCATGGAGACTGTCAAGAAACACCGGGGCCAGAGAAGCTGAGACAAGGCTCTTCCCCCAGAGCGGACAGAGAGAGAAGGCCTTCCCTAGAGCTGGGTGTCCTGAATTTGGACTTCCGGCCTCCAGAACCGTGAGAAAAGACATTTCTGTTTGAAGTCACCGGCTTGTGGCATTTCTGTCGCAGCGACAGTAGGAAGCTAAGACAATCTTGAAACTCGTGCATGGCCAAAGATGGCCACAGCAGCCCCTCTCTGTACCTCTCAGACCAGAAGAGATGACAATGCAGCTCAGGAACCCGTCAGCTCCTGAGGGCCCAGCCAGGCTGCTGGTGCCAGCTTTGGCCTCGGACAGAACCAGCATCACACCTTGATCCCACCACTTGGGAGCCCTGTGACTGTGAGGCTCAGTTTCCACGCTCAGAGAATGCGATGAATAAGACCATCACCCAGGATGACGGGGGGTCAAATGAGATGAGGTACTTTGAGGTTTGTACATATACAGCTGCCAGAGTTATGATGATGAGGGTAAAATAAGCAAAGCATTCTTAACTTAGGCGTCCTATGAAGACTAAATGAGATAAGGGTTCAAATGCTTCGCCCTCATGAGAAGTCTATTAAGTGACCGATAAGACTAGTTGGCATTTACTGGGACTATGTGCCAGGTCCTGTTGTAGGCACTTCACACGTGTTACCTCGTGTGATCCTCACATCAGCCCTATGAGGAAGTCCTTTTATCATCCTTATTTTACAGAGGACACTAAAGCACAGAGAGGTTGAGTAATGTGCCCAGAGTCACACAGTCAGAAACTTCTGGTGCTGGATTTGAACCCAGGAAGCTGGACTCTCAAGTGTGCCTTCTCCTTAAGCTCTGCTAAAGAGAACTCAGGATGCCAGAAATGTCACCCTGGAGACCCTGTCCTATAGTCTCCAATCTCCAGTGGCAGCACCAAGAGCTGTAGGCTGCTTGCCAAACTTCTATCTCCTCCAAACTCCAACTCTTCCTCTGTAACCTACTTTGGGTCTACAATCTATACCTACTCAGATTTTCAACACACTGTTCCTATTTTCAGCCTACACAATCCTTATCCCTTAGAGTGTAAGATCTCTTGATTGCCCTGAAACACTCTGCTTTACATTTTAAGGGAGCCCCCTATTTCTGGAATCTGGTCAAGGAATTCATATTCTGCTCCCTACAGGGGTTCTGAGTCTTTTTCCAGCTCTGTGTTGCTTTTTGAAGCTCAAAGGAATTAAAATGTTATAAAAATGATGGCCAATGACACCCTTGGCCTTTATTTCTATGAATACAATCTGTAGTTTCCAAACTCTGTTGGGGGTGGTGGGGCTTCTGGAACGCTTTCCTGCTTCAGAACTGAAGTTCTGCTTTTATCTGCTTTATATACTTAGGTTTCATGTAAAGTTTTATTTGAAAAGGGGTCCTGTTTTTAAAGGTGTGTGAAAACCCATAAGAATTCTAACAGTTTTAGAATTACTGAACATTTATTATTAAAGGGCCCCTGGAAACTACTGGTTTTAGTCATTGACTCTTTTAGAGGAAGAAATGAAGAGCAGGCAGAACCAGACAGTGGTTTCTTTGTCTCTCCAAAAGTCTTCATAACACCCCTCAGAGTTCACTCAAGGGCACAGGTCCTGACAGTTGAAGAGGTCTTCATTTTGGCCAGCCAATCTCTCCTGTTATAAGTTTCCATTTGACCTTTCACATAAAGGTCATACTAAAGAACTAAATCACAAACTTACCCCAGGGAAACACTGATGCCCTTGGGTGACCAGAAGAGTGCAGGCTTTACAAGTCCAACCAGCCATTAGCTGGCTTTGGTAGTCTCCCACACCAGGAAAATCACCATATAATTATGGCGAGCTCTTAACTGTTTTTGAGAACCTTCTGGGGTAACAAGAAGCAAGATAGAGCAAAGGCAGACTGACTTATTTTTTTTGTTTTAATTTTTATTGTGCCTTAAGTGAAAGTTTACAAATCTAGTCAGTCTCTCATATAAAAATTTATATACATCTTGCTATATACTCCTAATTGCTCTCCCCCTAATGAGACAGCCCGCTCCTTCCCTTCGTTCTCTCTTTTCGTGTCCATTCCACCAGCTTCTGATCCCCTCTGCCCTCTCATCTCCCTTCCAGATAGGAGATGCCAACATAGTCTCCAGTGTCTACTTGATCCAAGAAGCTCATTCTTCACCAGCATCTTTTTCTATCCCATTGTCCAGTCGAACCCCTGTCTGAGGAGTTGGCTTTGGAAATGGTTCCTGTCTTGGGCCAACAGAAGGTCTGGGGACCATGACCCACCAGGGTCCTTCTAGTCTCAGTTAGACCATTAAAAAAGATTAGGTCTGGTCTATTTATGAGAATTTGGGGTCTGCATCCCAGACAGACTGACTTTTGAAGAGCCTTACCTGTTTTTCAATGAAAGCGTTGATTCTCTGTAGCATCCCCTCACACGTGAATTCATACGGCATGTACGGCTCAATCTATGGGAACAGAACATGGAACCATGAGAGAGGAAGACACAGGGAGCACTCCACATTCTCCCAGTCATCCACTGAGTCACTCGACATACAGGTGCCACCCACTGAGGGATCAGACTGTGGACTTCAAGGTCAACAGACCTGGGTTCACAACCTTACTCTGCTCCTTATTAGCTGTAGGACCCTGAGCAAACCACCTGCCATCTTGAGTCTCATGTAGCTTGTGTGTAAAATGGCGATAAGAAAAGCCCATCTCTTTTAGGCTGTGGTGAAGACTTCATATATTTAAAAAAAGTGAAGTACTTAGTTCAGCGTCTAGCACATAGTAGGTATTCAACAAAAGGTGGTGACTGTCACTTGCTAGAAGGTAACCTCTACGGAGCAGGGCCTAAGGCATTGGGTCCTCTGTGTATTCCAGTGCTGAGCTCAGTGTGGCACAGGTAGGTGCTTAACAAACATCTGCTGAGTGAATGAATGGTCACTGCTCTGACAATTGCACACAGTGAGCAGTTCAAGGACCCATGAAGTACCAAAAGCACGAGTCTGTTAGGAGGTGAGGCCAGCACGTACCTAAAGGACTCATAATGAAAAAGCAGAGAGGGATAAGGTGTCACAGAGAGTTCTGCTAGATGGTCCTGGGAGGCCAGAAGGTCAAAGCTTCCGCTCATGCTGGGCTTTAAAGGTCAGGTTTGATTCCAGCCAAAGACTAGGCAGCGCCAGTAGCTCTAGGTAGAGTGAGTAGTGTGAGGTTAGACATAGGAGATGGACAGCCAGAGGCCAGAGCCCAGGTCAAAGCAGGCAGGTGAAACAAGGCTGGATGGGAGGTTGAGTAGATTTCTATACTAAGGAGCCTAGACCTGATTAGAGGGCAGCTGGAAACCCCAGAAGGTATTTCAAGGGGGGGCAGGGGAGGCAATCTGATCAATATTGTGACACCCGAGGGAAGGGGAAGAAATGGGGGCTTGATCTCTACTGCACAGTGTTTATGCCAACATTATGAGGCCTGTGTTACCAGGAGCACTGCCAGCTGGCATTACCAAAGTGAAGTGGAAATTTCACTTGGGAGAAAATAACTAGTGATCCAAGTCTGTGAGAGCTTCAGAGAGTTCAAGAGCACCTTTTAGCACCAGGGTAGACAGGCACCTTCCCCATCTTCCTCTTCAGCTATACTTGCCTGTACTGAATCTACAGGTTAGGGAACTGGGCAAAATGTCTGAGTTGGGGTCTCCTGAAAGCAGACAATCTACTGCGAGGATATCCCTTAGTGGGCTGCCAAGGAGATGGTCTCAGGGCATTCTCTTCCCCTTCTTTTGAGTCACATGTTACTATGTAGTTGAAATAGTGTTTAGCCATGATTTTATGATACCAAGACGCATCTTCAAATGCACAACTAGATGGTGTGTCACACAGGATGCACCTAAGCCACACCTGCTCACATCCATCTGGATAGAGCTAAGAGAGACTGAGCCATAAGCACTGTAGTATCATGGCAAGACTTTTCTGCAGGAATAGAGAGGTGACTCTTTCTAGAGAGCTCATCTCTGAAGAGCTCAATATACCTTGAAACACTGACTTCCATGTTCCAAACATGTTGCTTCTCCTCTTGAGCTTTTGCACTTACTCCGGCCTCTCTGATCTTCACACTGAACGTAAAAATTTTCTTTTCTTCTAAAGGATATTTATTTGCTCAATTCATGGGTGACTCCAGAAGCTTTCTATAACTAGTCTAGAGCCATGCCTCCTCTCAAAGGTTTCTGGAAGGAACAATAAGCACTACCTACAACAGGAGACACGGCATATTCGAGTTCATTTATAAGTAGGTAAGTCAAATTTCTGTGGTAAATAAACAAACAGCAGTGGCCACCTGCCATGAGACCAACAGATCCAGTTACGTGGTGGGAAGCAGGCTGAAATCCCAAGCCTTTCCTGCAACATATTCCACAGGGCATCCATGAGAAAACAAGTAAATTAATCTAAAAGGCTCAAGGGAGTAAATTCAGAAGAATGGTTTTCCTACCAACCAAGCCCAGGTTCACCAAAGGAATGCTCACTCATTAATAGTTTTGTGGCCACTACACTGTTTTAAAGGGTATGAAGCCGAACAATATTCCTATAAAGGAAAAGCAAAGGAAAAAAAAAAAAAAAAAGCAATTGTATTCTTAAGTCACCTCTGCCAGTGAGCCCCACCAGCCAACCTGCTGAGGATGGGAGAAGGGTCCTCTGTGTGAGAAGGCTCTCCAGACCTCTGGATTTAAGGGTGAAGATAACTGATAAGCCTCTCCTATTGGAGCTGTTGTACAGATGGGGGTGGGGACAGTTGGCAGTTTCTCTGCATAACAGACTTCTGGGACAAGTCAAGGCCTCTGCTGGGGTGGAATGAAAGGGGATGCTGGAACCATATCTAATCACTGAGAAACCCACGTAGGGCCAGTTGTGGAGCGGGTCATTTCGCTTTGTGGAAAAAGGATTGTTCCTCATGGGGGCAGGGCCACAGGAAGGATGTCTGCAGGCCACAAAGTCTAGTTCCTGCTGGCCTTGGAAACTTTCCATTGTCTTCCTGTCTTCTCTACTTCTTCCTCTTGACCCCCCTTCTTGTGGATTTCCTGTCTCCTCTAGTACCCGAGTTTCCTTATCTCAACTATCCAAGTCTAGATGCAATTCTACAGGGGACTGATCTCAGATAAGAGATCAGCTAAAACCTCCCTGGGACCACCTGACAGTGTAGCCTGGCACTATTCCATGCGAGATGGACTTAGAATGTTCCGGAAGACCAGGCTTTGAGTCCTGGCTGTTCTACTTACTAAGCGTAAGATTCTGAGTTAGGCATACATAAAATTTCTCTTCATAACTTAAAATATAAATGAGGTCATGTCATTCCTCTGCTTAAAACTTCCCATCACGCTAAGAAGAAAATGCAGGGTCCTCATCATTGCTTGTTTAAAGGTCTCATCGGTTCTGGCTGCTGGATACTCTTCACCAACTCCATTACACTAAATTTTTCTATGGCCGCTTTCAAGATTGTCTCTTTGATTTTCAGCAGTTGGACTATGATGTACCTAGGTGTGCCTTTCTTCGTATTTACCCTGCTTGGGGCTCACTGGGAAACCCTAGTGGTGTACTGGTTAAGAGCTACGGCTGCTAACCAAAAGGTTGGCAGTTTGAATCCACCAGGTGCTCCCTGGAAACCATATGAGGCAACTCTACTCTGTCTTATAGGGTCACTATAGGGTCATTATGAGCCGCAATCAACTCGATGGCCATAAGTTTGTGTTTTTCTTTGGTTGGGGTTCACTGAGCTCCAAGGGCCTGAAATTAATGCCATTCATTAGTTTAAAAAAATTTCAGTTATTACCTCTTCAAATAATTCTTCTGTGCCATTCTCTCTCTTTTCTCTCTGAGATTCCAACTACACATAAATTGGGCTGTTTGATATTGTCCCACAAATCTCAGATGCTTTTTTCCCTCATTTTTTCTTTTCTTACTGTGTTTCTATTTAGATCATTTCTGTTGACATTTAGTCCTTAAATTCACTGATTCTTTTCTCTCCTGTGTATAGCTTACTGATAAAGCCCACTGTAAGAATTTTTCATCTGTGATATTGTATTTGTTTTATTTTCAGCATTTTCATTTGGCTTTAAAAATTTTTTTTTTCCATCTCTCTGCTGAAATTCCACATCTATTCACACATGTGGTCCACCTTTCCCACTAAATCTGTTAACATATTTATCACAGTATTTTAATGTTACTGTTGTATAATTCCTAAATCTGGGTCATCTCCAGGCTTTATCTGACTATACCCTTGCTTAATGGTTTTACTGACTATACCCTTTCTTAATGATGGGTCCTGTTTGCCTGCTTTTTGAGTGTCACGTAATTTGAAATTTAAAATCCTGTAATTGAATATGAAAAAGCTTGGCACCAAATCTGTGACCCATTTGTAACAATATGTATAGGGATTTTCACGGCAATAATTGCATCTTTTTTTTCCTACTCTTATCTTTCCCTTTACTTCATTTCATGCTTTTTCCTTTTATGTTGTTTTAACAAGCTAGTCAAAAAGGCCTGAGTTTGAATCCAGGTTCACATGAGCTGTGTGATCTTGGGTAAATCACTTAAATTCTCTAATCCTTGATTTTCTCATCTACAAAATGGGAATAACAGTTCCACTCCACAGAATTACAGAAAGATTAAATGAGAGGAAGCTCATAGAAGAGGTCCTCTCTACATATCAGTTACTGCTATTAGTATTTTTTTTTAAAAGAGCCTCAAATAATTTTTGGAATAAGGTGGAATAACGGTGACCAGGGTTTTAAGTTGTGGAGCACTTAAGGTTTCATGAAGTAAACAGAGTCAGCCTCACTGAAAGGTGAATAGACAGAACTCAGGAGCCCACCGCAAGCATTCTCCACACCAGGCATTTCCATTAGAGGAAATACGAACATCCCTGGATTCACATGCTAATTGCTTTCCTGGAAAACTCAGTGCACATTAAAATTATGCCAAAGAGTTACATTTTATAAATCCACATGAAAGCCCAGCAGGGCCTGGAAAATTGTGCGGGAAGTGGACAATTCTTCCTTGAACAGGGCTGTCCCACAGGTTGCAAGGCATTCTACATCCCTGGGCCCCACCCGTAGGTGAAGGGTAGCACCTACCTGACCCAATTACGGTGCTAATAAGAATACTCAATGTTGACTAAACACTTACTAAGGGTAGATACTGTACTTTAGCATTTTATATACATTATCATTTCATCCTCAGAAGTGTCCAAGAAAGTAGGTAATATTAGCTCTAGTCTAAGAGGCTCAGAGGTTAAGTAACTGCTTGAGGGGAACGACTAGCGGTAGAGTTAGAACTCGAACTCAAGCTGTCTGATTCCAGGCCTGTCCTCATAACCACATCTATACTGCTTCTCTTAAAAATTATAACAGGGTATAAAAGGTGCTCTGGGACGGTATTGTGGCAGACACGGTGCACCTGACATAGTCCTAGGCAGTACTGCATTGGGGGAGAGGATAACTTAACTCATTCCTACTGGATGGCAAACTTTCTATAAGTGGAGAGCCAACCTCATTTATGTTTATAGATGCATCCCCTAGAGCAGTTCAAGGAGTCCTTGGGTGGTGCAAATGGTAACATGCTTGGTTGCTAACCAAAAGGTTGGAGGTTTGAGTCCACCCAGAAGCACTTTGGAAGAAAGGCCTGGTGATCTACCTCTGAAAAACCAGCCATTGAAAATATTATGGAGCACGGTTCTCCTCTGACACACATGGGGTTGTCGTGAGTTGGAGTCCACTCCACGGCCACTGGTTAGAGTGGCTTGGAGGGTGCTCTGTGTCCAGTGTGCATTTCATAAACACCTGCTGAACTGACCAGAAGAATCTAGAAATGGAGCTCAGCTGCTCATCAAAAGGTTGGCAGTTCAAATCCACTGGCCGCTCCGTGGAAACCCTTGGAACACTTCTACTCTGTCCTATAGAGTTGCTATGAGTTGGAATCGACTTGAGGGCAACTAATTTTTTTTTTAAATACAATGTTTAGGTAGAAAAACCAAGAGATGCTATGCAAAACGTTTCTCAGTATTTTTCCTTATCAGTATTATCCCTTATCTTTCTCTCTTTTTATTAGGGGAAACAATGGCTATGGGCTTATCTTTTCAGATCTTTGAGAGGGCTTCATAACTAAGTCACTGGACCAAGTATAATTCAAGCTCTTAATACTTTGCCCACCCTGGTGGTGTTGTGGTTAAGAGTTCAGCTGCTAACCAAAAATGTCGGCAGTTTGAATCCACCAGGCGTTCCCTGGAAACCCTAAGGGATGGTTCTACTCCGTCCTATAGGGTTGCTCTGAGTTAGAACTGACTCAACGGCAACAGGTTTGGTTTTTGGTTTTAATACTGTTGCTGGTGCCCAAGAGTCATGCCAAAAGGGTTTGTAGAATCAGTGTACACATCTGGGCACCAGCTCTGTCTTCATTCTGCAGAGCATCCCTGAAATCCCCAGGTCAAACCCTCCAGCATGGCTATCTTCTAATTCCAGGGTTAAGCTGCTGCAGAAAAGCTCTGTTTAGTAAAACAAAGAGCCTGTAATGCTCTCCACACATTCCAGTTCACATTACAAACGGGAAAAATGGGAACATAATCATAAAAAAGCACCTTTTGATTTAAAATGGCTTTCACTGCATCCTCCACTTCCTCCTGGTTGTTGAGGTCGACAGTCCACACGTGGGGCCGGCCGATGAACACTTCAGCGTAAGGATGTTGAGATGTCAGCTGGGAGAGAAAAACAAACCATCTCAGCGTCACACACACTTACTTTCTTTCAACGTTTTGGGTTAAAGTGTTACACATTTTATGATTCCGAGTTGTGCGTGTGTAGGTAGCATTTCTGTCCTCAATGATAAAAATCTCCTAAATGCTCATAAGTAGATAACAATAAAATAGTGATGGCTCCAAAACAGATACCGCCACCTGTCAGTCAGTCTGTCATGTGGTGGTGCCTTGTGTGTTTTCTGTGATGCGGGATGCGATGCCCCGCTATTTCAAATACCAGCAGGGTCACCCGTGGTGGACAGGTTTCAGTGGAGCTTCCAGACTAAGACGGACTATAAAGTAAGGTCTGGTAACACACTTCCTAAAATTAACCAATGAAAACCCTATGCATCACAATAGAATACTGTCTGATGAAATGCTGGAAAATGAGCCCCGTAAGTTGAAAGGCACTCAAAATACACAGCGGCTGCAACAACGGACTGAAGCCAACCCGCGGCTATGAAGATGGCGCAGGACTGGGCAATGTTTTGTTCTGTTGTACACGAGGTCACCATGAGTCAGAGCCAACACAACGCAGCTAACAACAACCAAAACAGTGATGGCTTTAAATCTTGAGTCTCACTTGGAAACAGGAGACAGAATGTCATAACCAAGTGACGTGAAGGCTGTTACACATAACTTTAACTTCTAACCTCACACCAAGAAACAACCAACACTTAGCCATACTCCAGCCTGAAAAACGGCACAGGCCAAACCAGTGTCTCTTATAAACACTGACTAGGATAAGCAGGCAAGCATGGGAAAAACACAATAGAAACTGAGGCTTTCAAGTCATAAGATGATGAGTAATGACGCATACAGAAATGTGATAGAATGAGAAACGATTCTGCCAGCAAACACAGAATTTTGGGGTGGTTTTGGAAATATGGGCTAGCATCACATTGGAGCCTCGGTATTCATAAAGACGATTTGCAATCAGAAGAATAAGGAAAGGTAGTGTTTATCCTAAAGGAGGCTTTATTTTAATAATGAAGGGGTGGCCAAGAAACCAAGTGTGAATATTGGTAATACAGAGTTCTTGAAAGTCCATTTTTTATGACAGCTCCATTTATCCTTCAAATTTGTTTCTACTTTTATTCTCATATGCTTTTAAGGTCATAGTCTAAAGGCAACATTCTGGGGATTTGAGAGAGCATTTTTTTTTATCGCCATGATTGGGGGAGGCGCTACCCTTCACCCAAGGGTGGGGACCAGGGATGCAGGATGCCTCGCAATGTGCGCAAGGAAGAATTATGCGCTCCCCACACAACTTTCAAAGCCCTACTGGGCTTTCATGTGGGTTTATAAAATCTAACTCTTTGGCACAGTTTGAATATGCACTGAATTTTCTAGGAATGTAATTATCATGTAAAGCAAAGGATGTTTATATTCTTGTTTTATTTGGGACTTCATCAATAAGCCATTACCATTTTTGGAAAAATCACAGAAGCAAAGGCAATGCCACTCCTGATATCTGAGTCTCTAGAACGACATACCCAAATCAGTCTCTGTATTTGTAGCTATCACATGAATGGTGATTATGTGTGTGTGTGTGTGTGTGTGTGTGTGTGTATAGGTATATGTGTTTTTTTATTTAGTTCCTGTTTCACAATGTCAAGTACAAAGGAAAAAGGGTTGATCACATTCAGCTGAAGATTCCATTCCTCTTAAACACAAACGTATTCATTTTAAGGGGAAATGAGATATGATGCCATAGTAAAGTTCTTGGGCATAGCATAGCATAGTTCTTCAGCAGAGGCAGTCCCCGGGTTACGAACGAGATCTATTCCTAAATTTATCTTTAAGTGAAATTCGTAGGTAAGTTGAAACACGTACACACAGTTCTTATTTAGCGTCAGTTAGTCAAATGTTTGCCTCAGTACACAGTATATATTTTACCTTTCTGTGTATATATAGTAGTCCCCAGTTATCCATGGGATATATGTTCCAAGACCCCCCATGGATGCCCGAAACCGCAGATAGTACCAAACCCAGTATATGCTATGTTTTGACCTATACATAAATACCTATGATAAAGTTCAATTTATAAATTAGGCACGGTAAGATATTAACAATAATAAAATAGAACAATCATAACAATATACTGCAATAAAACTTATGTGAACGTGGTTCCTGGGTGGGATGGAGTGGGAAGGCTCAAGATTTTATCATGCTACTCATTTAATGTTTTCAGACCTCGGCTGACCGAAGGTAACTGAAACAGGGGAAAGCAAAACTACCGGTAAACGGGAACTACTGTAAAAATGGAAGAAACACTTCCAAACTGTGCAATGTTTTCATGAGCATCACAAAGTAGCCTGTGTGTTCGTTATCATGAACCACTGTATTTAACTCATTATAGCAGTCTGTTCTTAAGTATGTCTTGTCTGTAAGTCGGACGTTCATAACCTGGGGACTGCCTATATATGGTTACTGAAATATATGTTAAGTTTATTATAAATTATTTTCTTCCATTTCTCCTTTGTATTAGAGTTGGGGAATGATTCCTTTTTGGAATTACCTATGTAGGCAGGTTATATTACTTATAAATTTCATTTTAGGAGAAAAAAGTAGATGTTACAAAATATTTGTTAAAAAAGAGAGGCATTGGGTCTGGTAGCAAAGTCCCTGGGTGGTGCAAACAGTTAACATACTTGGCTGCTAACTGAAAGGTTGGAGGTTTGAGTCCACCCAGAGCCAGAGTTGACTTGATGGGAACTAGTTTGGGGTCTGGTAGGGCTGAAGGCTTTTGCTTTAAAGGTAAAGCTGGCTCCTTTTTTCCCTAGACTCCAACATACTCAGAGGACTGGAGGGTTTAACTGGCACCTCTCCTTCTGGCTCTCAGTCACCATTCTCTGGAACCTGCCACACCAATGGTATGCTTCTATGATTCAGGGCGGAACCCAGAGCACAAGTCACTGGGCCCCAGTTCTAGGCCTTTGCTGGCAAAGACCCGTGGACTCCTGTGACCTGGAGCTGTAGGTTATCTTAGCCTTTGCTCCTGCCTCCCCTGCAGTCACCTGCCCAGGGCCACCCCAGTCACAGTCTGCTCGGTTCTCCATCCTTTTGGCGTGTTCTCTCTTCTTTTGCTATGGTCATGATTGAAGATACAGAGTCTGTGCAGGCCCATGGAGCTGGGCAAAAGCTCTACTTTCTTCCCTTGGCACATATTTTGGATTCAGTACATATTGATGAAGCCCCAGGCTGGGCCAGGTACTGTGTTAATCACCTGCACAGGGAGTACTAATCAGGTTTGCTGTGTATTAATGAGGATTCCGAGGTTCACAGGGGCGTACAGCTCCTTAAGACCACACAACCAGAAAGCAGCAGGGCCACATTCTAATCCAGATCCTTCAAGAACTTAGTAGCTTTGGACAGAAAGGAAGATGACCATTTTAAAGCACGGTATTGAGTCCTTAAGACAAAGAGCAAAAAATGCCAATGTAAACACCAGCCTTTTAATCACTCTCTTAGAAAAAAAAAAAAATTTTTTTTTTTTTTTTAGAACTTGCCAACCTGAAAAATCTGCCTGTATTAGACCTCTTCTGAAGATGAGCAAAATGTCACATCATTTTCATTTTAGGGCCTTGAGAACAAATTAATTAGTTCTTACAATGGAATCTGGGTAGATTAAAGTTGCCACTGATGTCGTCAGTTACCATCTGCGTATCAGCAGTCTCTCTCCTCTCCCCCCTTTAAGGCCCCTGCTTATTTAGGAAGTTGCTCTAAGCACTTGGAAAATACAAAGTGCTGCATCATTATCATTTTATTCACTTACATTTATTGAGGGTTACTTAATTTTATGAGTAAAGCATTTTGTGATTTATTATTCCCCCTCTGAATGTTACCTTCCTCCTTGTTAATTTATGGAGAACCGTCTGATCGGTGCTACTTCGCTGTATATCAATCACCAAATTTACTGGAGTGGAGTTTGAAAAAGTAATGAAAATCTTATTAAATCTGAGACATTACTTCAGAGCTGCTATTGAATCCCTAAGGAGAACACGAGTTCTCGTTATGGGGAAAACAACAACAACAACAAAAAAGCACAAAAAAACACTGAAGCCAGAGAAGTTCTAATGATTTACAAAATGTCAGTATGATGATCAAGAACATACTAATACGTTTCCCAATATAAAGATAAAAATCCAATTTATATTACATTTAAAGTATAATTTGAACACACACGAGTTAAGGCGTTATGGAACTTCTTCCCCTGTAGTATAGACTGTGGTTTTAAAAACTGGCCTAATGCAAAAATACAAAGCTAAACTCATACTTAGAAATCTAGACTTTCTCTTCTCCTCAAATGAGGACAAAGAAGAAACATCTACACAATGTATATGGGGAAAATTGAGGCTTACCTAAAAAGATTTGTGTGGGCACCAAAAATAGCTTTGTAATTACGTATACTTTGGTTGAAATTTTTCTACTTGATGAGAAAGAAAAAAAAAATATATCTAGGGAATTCTGACCCTTAGAAATCTGCTCTTTTCCAATAAAAAATGTCTTTGGATAGTAGGACTCTGTAGCTAAAAGAACAGGGAAAGGTAGCCCACCTGGCTGTAAGAAGGAGTTTACTGACCCCTCGGGAAGCTGTGGGGGCAGTGGTGGTTCAGAATGGTGGAATTTTTTCTTTTCATGAGGGAGACCTGGGTTTGATTCCTGGTCAATGCGCCTCATATGCAGCTACCACTCACCTCTCAGTGGAGGCTTGCGTGTTGCTAGGATGCTGAACAGGCTTCAGAGGAGCCTCCAGACTAAGACAGACTAGGAAGAAGGTCCTGGCAATCTACTCCTGAAAATCTGTCAGTGAGAACTCTACAGATCACAAGAATCTGATCTGCAACCAATCACGGGGACGACATAAGACCGGGTGGCGTTTAATTCCATCGTGCATGGGGCTGCCATGAGTCGGGGGCTGACTGGATGGCAGCTAACAACACCTCAGAGTTGTGTGGCATTGCTGGCTACCAGTCCCCTGGGTGCAACATCTCCAGCACAGCTGGAGATGAACATGAGACAGAAGCTGCCCTCCTACAGAAGGTAAACTGACCTTCTTAGGGTCTTCCTCTAGCGCATCAACATTCAGGCCCCTCATGCTTGAAACTCTCTCCTCCTTCTCCTTTAAAGGGCAGCTCCTCCACCATGCCCTTCCTTACTTAACCCAGCACATTCTCCCCTGGCCCAACTCCAAGGTAACTCCCCTCCTTAATTCACTTAGTATTTCTTTATGCACATTCATTGATTATGTGCCTAGCTGATCACTCTTCTAAGTCAGATTCTGAGCTCCTGGGGAAACAGGAAATGTGTTCTGATCAGTTCCCCCAATGCAGACTCTAGTACCATGGAGCCTCAGGGACACAACATCTGTCAACTGACCTCCTCCATCCTGGTCCCCCTGGGGAAGCCCAGGACTGACGCAGTCATCTATGTGAGGTCACTTGCTGACCAACTGTTGACAGGATCCCACACTGTCTTTCGACTAGCGTATCATTTAAGGACTGATGGGACCGTCTGAACAGGCAGCAGGAAAGGCAAATGGCCAGGGGCAGCTCCAATGCATATTCTCTTATAATGCCATGAAGAATAAAAAACCTCAATGACCTCAACAAAAAGCAAATCACTAAATGATAACAACCGATAGATAACACTGAACTTATTTTTCTCAACAGCTTCATGCTGGAGGATCTGGCCTATGTAAGACTGCATAATTCACTGGGAAATGGTTAGACTGTGTTTAAGAGTGCCCTAAATGATTTTCAGGGAGAAATTCAGTCACAACGTAGTATTATCAAAATCCTTAGTATTACCAATACCAAAAAGGTGTCAATTCAAATGTATGAAGAACCAAGTTTATTAGTGGTGATCAGCGGTGGGAAGGAAGGGGGGCAGAGGGGCTCACTGCTTGAGGGACACTGAGCTTCTGTTAAGGGTGCCTGGAAATGGATAATGGCAATGCCTGAACAACACAATGAACACAATTCAAATGTCACTGATTTGTACATGTGACAAATGCTGAAATGGCAAATGTCTTGTTACATAAATATTTACCATGATAAAAAAAAAGAGGTGCCAGTTGCCAATTTAAGTCTATGATACTTTTGATTAATTACTTCCCAAAGGCTTGTATGTAGAAACTGTAGTAAGAACAGAGATAGGCTTCTTTGCTTTGCACACATTTACATAAAATCTTGATGAGAGAACTAGAACATCACCGTCAGAACTCTAGGATGGTCATTGTTGCAGGGGAGCTCCACCAATGTAGAGTAAAACAGATGGGCAACAGTTTGAGGAGAAACAGAATATTTATATAATCTCGAAGTATGTCCTTCAAGAGAGGGAAAAATAACAATAGCTTTACAGTGGAGAAGCCTGGCAGACACCATCTCAGCCAGATGATGAAGGTTAATATCGCCAGTAATAAGACCGTGTATTATCCCTGATATATACATGGAGAAGGCACACCACTTCTGTGATGTTCTTGCCAAAGATGCATAACCTCCCTGACAGAGACTGCAGAAACCCTGAGAGTATGGCTCGTAGACACCTTTTTAGCTCAGTAATGAAGTTACTCCTGAGGTTCACCCTTTAGCCAAAGATTGGACAGGCCCATAAAACAAAACAAAAGGGGCACACCAGCCAGGGGCAGAGACTAGAAGGCAGGAGAAAATAGGAAAGCTGGTAAGAGGGAACCCAAGGTTGAGAAGGGAGAGTGTTGATATGTCATGGGGTTGTTAATCAATGTCCTAAAACAATATGTGTACTAACTGTTTAATGAGAAGCTAGTTTGTTCTATAAACCTTCATCTAAAGTAAAATTGAAAAAAAAAAAAATGATAACCTCATTCTAACCAGGAGAAGGTATCAGACAAACCACAATGGAGGGACGGTCTGCAAAAATACGGATTGGTACTCTTCAAAAGTGTCAAGGTCATAAATGACAAGGAAAAACTGAGGAACTGTCACAGATTGGAGACTAAGGAACAAAAAAGGACATTAGTGGAAAAACTAAAAACTAATGTGGTCCAAATAAAGTCTGTAATTTAGCTAATGGTATTGTCCCAATATTAATTTCTTGGTTTTGATCACTGAACTGTGGTTATGTGAGACGTTAACAAGGGTGGACTAATCAGCAAGCAAGGTAGGCACTGGTTTACAGTAAGCAAGGTACGCACGGGCTTTCTTGTGTTTACTAATTTGTAGTGCACAATTCCACACGGGTTTCATCTTCCATGTGGTGAAATTATGCACTACAGATTAGTAAGTATGCACAAGTAAGCCCGTGCACGCCTCGCTTACTGGGTCATCCGTCCCTGGATGTTAACATCAGGGGAAGCTGGGTAAGGGATATACCAGAACTTTCTGTACATTTTTATAACTTTTGGTGAGTCTAAAATTATTTCAAAATAAAAAGTAAAACAACAACAACATGGAAAATTATAAATAATAAATGCAATGTGGGCAGAAGTCAAACTTCAGAGATCCCCTACACCTAAATTAAAACCTAGGAGTGATTTATGAGCTCATATTTTCCTACCAGAACTCCAAAGTTTCACAGAAGTCAGCCCCGCACTAATGTAGAGATCTCTAAATTGAGATTCTGACTGTTGGAATCTTTCCAAAGGACAAGCTCTTCAGTAACAGTGATGGACTGTTCCTGACTTCCGTGCCCTCAGTGCCTGCACAGTACCTGGCATGCAGGTGTGCAATCGGTATCACTGAGTAATACATGAATGAGCTCACTTCTCTAAAGGAAGCCACGCCCCAAAACGAAGGGCTCAAATTTGTTATATTTGCAGGAGGAAAGGCAAGCAAGCCAGCAAACACGTACAGTTAACCCTTATCAGAGGTTATCTGGGCTCCAGGTTACTCTTTTTGGGGATAATCTACGGATCTTTTTGATTTTCCTCCATCTCCTTTGACCATTTCATCAATGCTAGGAAGGGAGAATCAGAGAAAAAGACTCTCAATCATGTCTGTGGATTGGCAAGAACGCTGAGTCATCAATAGAAGATAATCATTGATAACACATTCTATGTACTCTGTGAAGGAGGGCTCAAGGGAATTGACCCAGGTTTAAAAATAGCAGAATTGAAAACTGTATGCTTTAAAAACAGTGCTTCTAAACCACTGTCGTGCGGGGCTGCCCATCAGGGTAATCCCTCAGTGGGAGGCTCTGAACAACAGTGATGCTGCCATGACTCCAGATACTAATAGGCTTCCTCACAAGCCGCTGGCACAGCCACTAATATACAGAAATAAGAAAATGACTTTTGGGGTTTCTTCCACCTGTTTCTGACCAGATACAGACACACCAGCTTGATCACTCACATTCGGCTCTGAATGACATTTGTTTATTACTCCGAATCAAATCCGACTGGCTTCAACTGTGATTCCTCACCCACTGTGGATTTTCAAGAGGATCTCTAAAGGCAATCCCAAATAAGGCTTCTGAAAATGGTCTGAGCAATGATCACTTTTTGGGGTGGTGCCTGCAGGTGGGGTGCTGAAATGCCAGGCACATGGCTCTGGTCACCCATGAGCCATCTTATGTCTCCCGGTTGACTGTCCTTTGAAGATGCACAGACCACTTTTTATTCCCCACAGCCCAGCACAGACAGCAGGTTCTCCACAAATATCTGTTAACCAGTTGATTTCCTTAGTTCTTTCACTCCAAATATCCAGAAACCCAGAGTTCAGCTGAAAATCAAATGACTGTGTTCACGTTACAACAGCTGTCATAGGCTGAAAAAATCAGACACTCTGCAGTGAGACAGAAGTAGCTTCAAGCCCTTGCTCTGCCACTAACCAGCTAGCTAGTGGTTCCCCCCAAAAAACCCACTGCTGTCGAGTTGATTCCGACTCATAGTGACCCTGCTGGACAGAGCAGAACTGCCCCATAGAGCTGCCAAGGAACGCCTGGTGAATTCAAACTGCTGACCTTTTGGTTAGCAGCCATAGCACTTAACCACTATGCCACCAGGGTTTCTGTAGAGTGGTTAGGGACAACAAAGTCACTTCATCTGTGTGAGCCTCAGAACTGGCCCCTCCACATACAGCCCACATAACTTCACTATAGATGAAATTAATAATGCCTCCTTTCCGAGGCTGTGAGGTTTAAATAGGCTTCTGGCACTCAACAAATAGCCATTATTAGTATTATATTGAAAATAGGATGACTGTGATAGATGCTTACCTCTCTCAGAGTTGGCTTGCCGATGAAAAAATCTGTGTTTTTGCTGCTTTTGGGTGGGTTGAACTTGGGATTCAGAAAAGCACACCCATTGGCAATGGCCTCCAGGGGAGCTGGGCCCTCATAAGGGAAGCCAAGTCCAACAAACAACTGCAAGACAGAAAAACACACAACGTGTAAGCACAACAATCAGGACTGGCATCCCTGGCTCACAGGAGACCACGTCTGCTGTCTACGCATGTGAAAGTCTCAGAGGTTCTGAAAGGTGGGGCAAAGAGAAGTCAGCTTACAACAGGGTCTGAAAAATATAACCAGGGGCCGTTAAAGACCCCAGGAAGCCACTCAGCTCATTATGTTCTCCTGTTCTACAAAAAAATAAGTGTTAGGAGGATGGAGAAGGAGCAGGAAAGGGGGAGTATTAAAAGAAAAAACAAACAAACAAAACAACAACAAAAATTAAGACCCAGCAATAATCTTTCTGTAACTCACCAAGAGACATGACTGGAAAAACACTTGCTTAACTAAACAGAAGGTTTCTTCATTGAGCTAAAGGAACAAGCAGCTCTTTCAACGATGCTGGGCAGAAGGACAGAGAGGTCACTTGGTGGTCTGATCACAGTTCAAATAGAGCTGCTTTCAAATGATGGTAGGTCAGTAAACACAGGTTTACATAATGGAGTTTTCACTAGGGGACACCAACATCTTGGTTTTTATTTTCCCTCAAAGGGGGAAAGGACACCGAGTTTTCCATGAGCAAGGCTGCTTCCCTCTTCAGCCACCAGCCTGTGCGTTTCCCCACAGCAGTCGAGAGATGGCAGCAAAAACACACTCAAATTCCTCAGGAGCCACCACAGCTGAGAGAGAGCCTCTGTGACAAAGAGGACTGGCTGCAATTCAGTGGCACCGATTCCCGGGTCTAAAATGAAATAACACCTCCCAGATACGCCTCACTGCATATCATCACTGCAGGGATTGTTCACACTGCTTAGGACTGTGGGTTAGTGATGGGCCGGGTACAAGTCTGGGCTTGGTGAGATGAGCCTTCTCCCACTGAAATTGCTCCAGTCCCCCATAAGACATCAAGTGACAAAGGAGAACTGGGCCCAGGGCATCACTGACTCCTGCCACCAAGTTGAGAAACACCCACCCACACAGCCAGGCCTCTGGAGTGAAGGATATTGCCGTACCAGATGTGGTTGTATGCTTGATTCTTGCTTCCTGGCCCTCTCCCCAGCGTCCCTGGCTTTGTGGCTGTGTTAACTGAAGAATTATTTCGAATGGTTGTGCTGAAGAGTCCAAACTGCTGGGTTACCTGGGCAACCCTCTAAGAAGCAGATCCTATGCTGGGCACTCAAACTCCAGTGCTGAACGCTGAGGATGGCTCCCACTTGACATATTAAAGTAACAGGCCCTTAGGACTTTTTCTGGGGCAAGAAACTAGAATCTCAGGTTTTCTGGAGATTCCGTATCCCGTAACTGTTATGTTCTTTTCCCACAGAACAGGGAATACAACCTTTTTTTTTTTTTTTTTTGAGGAATAACCTTTCACTTCCTCCAAATCTTGAGATCTCTGGCTTCACTGTTAGAATTCCGTGGAGGACAGACTGGGGGACAAAAGCTGAAGCACCAGGCAGAGCTCCCACTAATGACCAGTAAACCAGCTGTTGTCGAGTTGATTCTGACTCATGGCGACCCCATATGTGTCAGGGTAGAACTGTGCTCCACAGGGTTTCCACTGACTGATTTTTCAGAAGTAGATTGCTGGGCCTTTTTTCTGAGGTGCCTCTGGGTAGATTTGAACCACCAATATTTCATTTAATAGCCAAGTGCTTAACCATTTGTGCCACTCAGAGAAGGTCCCTGGGTTAATTCCTACCAGAAACCAGGAATTGGGGTGAGCAGGAGCCTGTAAGCTGTAGGATAGATGGGAAATCTCCACCACCATTTGGAGATCCTGCTCCTGGAGCCCATTCTTACTATATAGCCAAGAGAAGTGAGATTACCAGAGAGAACTTCGGTGTATAGCAGGGTTGTATGTGGCTCAATGTTGGGGGCGAGGTGCCTGACTGTGGCAGAAGAAATGGAAGGAAACGGTAAAGTGCTAGTCCCAAGACCCTGGCTTTACTGACTATGGAGACTGCAGGCTTAACATTCTCGAGGCTACCCAAAGCCCTGTGAGCTGCCTTCCCCATCAGACTTTGGGGAGGATGTTCCAGCTCTCCAGGGGAAAAGAGATGACCTCTATCAGACCAGGGCTGGACGCACGAAATCACAGTGCTGCCGGATCTTTCTGACTCCGTGAAGAAAGGTGCTAGAAGACGTAGATGGCGTCTCGGCAGGCTTCGCCAGAGACCTGGAGCTCACACTGCTTCCTGACCTCGGAAAATAAGGGCCTGCCACGAAGTGCTGATACCTTCATTACCTTTAAATTGCAACGAAGAATTGTGGAGGCAATGAAGAAGCACAATAGTTTTATTTAAATAGAAAATCCTGGGAAAAAAATTTAATTAGCTCCTTCAGACCAACCAATTTGAACCCATTAATTAAAAGGATTGGAGGCTGTTGCTTAATGGACTTGAATGCGACCTAAGTTTAATTATATCTGAATAACAATTTGCACCATCTCTTCAGCTCTGCTGGCACTGGGCTATCTCAGTATGCATAAAATAAACACTTGGGCTAACTCTCCAAAGCCTCACAATTTTCAAATGAAGCTTAAGCAAATACCACACAATTCCTTGGCAGTGAGTTTTCTTGTCACACTAATTAGGATTGCGGGAAATGCACTACTTGGAAACACCAAAGTAATAGTTTTTTTGGTCATTTTTGTCAACGAGTAATTTTTTTTGTTCTTGCTTGCTGTGTACTCATTACCTGTGACATAATGGGGCAGATGTATCAAGGTCAAATAGCACATTTGAGGTCTGAAGGACAACAGGGTAAGCAGACAGAGCGCATCACCACCAAAAGGCATTCTGGAAGCTTCCATGTACTTATGGTCTTGCTATACACCGGCACCTTAACCACACTAAATTGCTTTTCCTCTAACTCCCCACACCCCCATCACTCTTCCTACTTGCAGATTTCCTTCACGGGGGTGGAGGGGGACGGGGGGAACACACCACACGAATGCAATCAAGCTCTGAGCTTTAACTCTTCTGGAGAAACCTGGGCCTGTTTTATTTATACTGTCTGGCCTTCAGAAGCCTGGCACTTGATGAGGATATTCTAGGTGAGGGAACGTCTCTGAGGCTGCAATTCTGGCTCCATCAAGGAACATTTCTAAGCAGAATGGTCACATTCTCTAAAACTGAACTTTTAAACTAATACAAAAGCAAGAAAGAACAGACGAAGTCACATACATTTTACTTGTGGCACAGGATTGGGACATTCCTATACATGGACAAAGAGTTTGGTAAAACCACTCAGATTGATACCCCAAGTGAAAGGAAAAACAGAGTCATTTTCAAACTCTTAAGGGGAGCAGTTAACGTATGTAAAAATGGCATGGTGAGGGCATTGGTGGCGCAGTGGTTAAGCACTGGGCTGCTAACCAAAAGGATGGCGGTTCGAATCTACCAGCTGTTCCTCAGAAACCCTATAGGGCTGTTCCACTCTGTCCGATTCCACTCTGTCTCGCTCTGAGCTGGAATTGACGCGATGGGAGTGGGTTTTGGTTAACTTTACAAGGGGGAAGGAGAATCAAGATCAACAGCCCGAGGCTGACTGCTAAGAGGCAAAGCTCAGGCTTGCCTCCTTCCTCTCCCGCTTTTAACAATTCTAACACCAACTGTCCCTCCCACAGCACTCTGTACTTCTGTGCTGGGTTCGATAATTCATTGCAATGGCCACACAGAGCTCACATACAACAAGCATGACTATGGGGTTTATTAGGGAAGTAACAGGTAGTGTAGTGGTCAAAGCAATTGACTGCTAACCAAAAGGTCATCAGTTCAAAACCACCAGCAGCTCTGACGGAGAAAGATGTGGCAGTCTGCTTCTGTAGAGATTTATAGCCTTGGAAGCCCTATGGGATCACTATGAGTTGGAATCAACTCGATGGCACTGGGTTTGGTTTTAATAGGTTACAATTCAGCCTCAGGAAAGCTCAGGATACAGTCCTTCCATCAGGACAGCCTCTTCTCAGCTGTGCCCGCGGGCAGGCCTCTCTCTGTCCTCTGGGCCTCTTTGTCCCTTGGCCTGGCCTCTGCCCTCTGCCCTGCTTGGGCAGGTGTTAAATCGCTCTTAGCTCTGCTGCTAAGTGCCTAGAGGCATGCCACCCCACAAGTAAGCCTCGCTGCAGCTCTCTTGCACTTGTCTCCTGATTCCTTCCTTCTGTTGTTATCTTCCGTGTTATAGCTCCTCTCTCTATCTCCTGGATCTAGACGTTCTCAGCACAGGGACCTTGGGTCCAAAGGACACGGCGCCACTCCTGGCTCTTCTTTCTTGATGGTGTTGATATCCTCCCTTCCCACCTCTGGGATGGCTCATTTTAAGTCTGAAACCAGTGCCGTCGAGTCGATTCCGACTCATAGGACAGAGTAGAGCTGCCCCACAGAGTTTCCAAGGAGCGCCTGGCAGATTCGAACTGCTGACCCTTTGGTTAGCAGCTGTAGCACTTAACCACTATGCTACCGGGGTTTCCATTTTAAGTCTAGCTGGATGGCAAAGCTGACCAATCCCCGTTAGGGTTCCATACACCTTATTTGCATGGTCCCACCCTCACAAGGGTACCATATATACCTTATTTACATTATTAGCAAGCTATTCAATCCCCTTGATGACCCACAAGCACCTCATTTGCATAGTCTCACCCAGTCATTTGGTGGAAGTTACAAAGACTATGGCTAGAAGGGCCATATTAAGTAATTCATTGTACTACAACATATAATAAAAGTAGTTCTGAGGAAGACTATGTAAGTTTGGTCAATTTTCAGTCAGTCTTGATGAGGAACACCAAAGATAATCCAAAATGTGAGACACACTCACCATATACTTTTCTAATTAGTTTTAATTAACTAAATTGGTAGGATGGCTCAGGAGGGAGTTCAGGGAAAAAATCAACCATAGCTTATCCAACACATTGATCACTGGCATAAAGCAATCAGGTCAACATGGTGATTCACTCACAGGCTCTGGGGTCAAGGAGACCAGGGTTTAAATCCTGATGCCATCATTTATTAGCTCTCTATAACCATGGCAAACTGTCGGATGCCTCTTCCTGTGGATTGTCTGAGGCCCACTGATAATCCATTCTCTCTAGCTATGGGAACTCAGACGAGGTAACACACCAAACCAAACCAAACCCACTGCTGTCAAGTGGATTCTAACTCATAGTGACTCTATAGGACAGAGTAGATCTGCCCCATACGGTTTCCAAGGCTGTTATCTTTATGGAAGCAGACTGCCACATCTTTCCACTGAGGAGCGGCTGGTGGGTTTGAACTGCCGATCTTTTGGTTAGCAGCTGAGTGCTTTAACCACTGCACCACCAAGGCTCCATAAGTTAACACAAGCTCTCTCAGTCTTGCTCTTTTTAGTTGTAAACTGGGGAAAATAACAATGCTTTACCTCACGGGGTTGCTGTGAGGATTAAATGAGCTATTGCACGGAAAGGACGCATTCCAGGCTTTGGCAGTTAGTAAATGTTCAACAAACAGTAGTTCAAGTTCAAATCCAGGTTTGACTTAACACAGCTACACATATATAACCTTATATCATTTACCTGAAGTTTCTGCGTGCATGAGTTGTGGTTGTGGGTTTTTATACCATGGCCAGCACTTGCATGTGTATTTATGAGATCTCACTGTTCTATAAAGTACCTTGACTCGGGACTCCAAAAAGGAAAGGACACCCATCAGAAGAGAGAGATGACGTGGTTGACAGTGGCTGCCATGTGGAAAGGCCAGTCCCACGAGTCACATGTCATCGCTAAGCCTTGCTTGTTTATATAATGTGATTGGGAATATAATATTCACATTATTACTGGAAATCACTATATTTTTGCTAATGTGTAACCGTTTCATATCTTCAAAAAAAAAAAAAAACCAATAAAATGGCTGAGTATAACACAGTTTATCCCTGATACATGAAGTTTTTGTGCAGCCTGAAGTGTCCCTTTGTGGCCACTCATCTTCCTTTCTGCACCTGATACCATCAGAAGAAACCACAGCAGCCAAATTTCCTCCCACACAGAGGGACGGATTACCCAAAAAGCAAGGTATGCATGGGCTTACTTACCAATCTGCAGTGCACCATATCAATGTGGTGAAACTCATGTGAAATTATACACTACAGATTAGTCGGTAAGCACAATTAAGCCTATACATACCTTGCTTACTGTAAGCCTGTGTACACCTTGCTTACTGGTTAATCTGCCACTGATTGGCCATACAGGTAGGTTGGGTCCTCTCTCGGGCTCCACGATTTTCTCACTCACCCTACCTGAAGACTTTCTTGTAAAAGGATAGAAGAACTAAGGAGACAAAGACGAGGATACTTGTCAAGAGTGCTTAAGTGCCCAAAGTTTTCAAGTTTGGCTGCTACACCAAAGAGCACTTCTTGGAGACCAGATTGCTGGGATGGTGTCCAGACATCCAAATGCCCTTTTAGAAGCAAAACAGAACAACCACACCAAGACCAAAAGTTCTGGCACTTCGGTCATTTGAAAGCCCTGGTACAAAATCGAATGAAGGACTTTACATTGTAAATTCATTAACATGGAGGTTGGGGAGTAGGAGAAAATTTGAGTAAATTTAAAGCTGGGAATGCTGAATAACTACAGCTGTGCCAGCACTAAACGTTCACCATTAAAATTTAGCTCGAGCATCATGTCCTCGGAGGAGCCATTTCTGGTCACCTGTCTCTCTCCCAGGTTCCAAACTAAGCTGATGCCATGGCTCCCTCCCAGCAGTGAGGCAGCACCACATGCGCCTTACCCATCATCTAAGCCTCAGTCTCCATGTCACCAAAATGGGGCTGTAATGGTACCAAGCTCAAGGAACTTTCATGATTAAAAGAGACACAGACAGGGGTTAGTACAAGACCTGGCCTGTGGAACCAAAAAACCAAACCTGTTGCTGTTGAGTTGTTTCTGACACATAGCAACCCCACAGGACAGAGCAGAACTGCCCTGTAGGGTTTCCAAGGAGTGACTGCTGGATTCAAACCACCAACCTTTTGGTTAGCAGCCAAGCTCTTAACCATTGCACCACCAGGGCTTGAGAAAATGGCTGTTATTTTCATGGCAACGTGCACCACAACACAAATGTATCATGTGTGTTAAATCAAGACTGACAACCGGCTCCTGTCCTCTACACCAGGCTCATCCCGGCACTCGGCATTTCATTAACGTCGTAACTTGCAAGGCAGCATTTTACACAATGTAATTTTTTGACTCCACTTGCACCACTATGGTGAGGTTTTACTGTGAGTCTCACTGTTTTCAATGGTTAATGTGCTTGGCTGCTAACCAAAAGGTTGCAGGTTTGAGTCCACCCAGAGGTACCTTGGAAGAAAGGCCTGGCAATCTACTTCTGAAATATCAGTCATTGAAAACCCCGTGGAGCACAGTTCTACTCTGACACATATGGGGTTGCCATGAGTCAGAACTGACTTGACGGCGTTTTTTTTTTTTTTTCTTTAAACCTGTTTATCTTTCACATTGTTGTAATTACTTGTTGACCTGTCAGCTCCCTCTATCATACCTTGTGGGCAAAACTGTCTCAGTCATCCCTGTGTCCGCAACACCTAGGATAAGACCTGGACTCCATTCAGTGATTAATACACGTTTGTTGGCTGGGCAAAAGAATCTAGCAATCAGGTGTGTCTGTAAGGACAGGTAGAATATTTTGGTGTGTATTTGGGTGTGAGATGTGTTTTTGCAGTCTGAGAGGTTACTGAATCATATCTCTGTAAGTTCTTCACTCTCTATACGGGTGGGGGCGAGGGAGAGGAATATATGTGTATGGGTGGCAACTTCTTCCATCTAGATGGAATGGAAATGACTTACTGTACTAGTCACTCAACCATCCCGCTTGAGATGGTTACCTGAGGGCCAATGGGAACTGACATCTCAACTGGAAATGGAAAGTGGATTGCTCCATGTAAGTGCATAAGGTCTTGAGCTACCACTTGCAGGGCCCAGGATGTGGGCAGCACCATGGAGAGGTGGGCACAGGATACCAGAAGGGCAGGGACCCTAGCTGGGGAGATCTTGGCGATCTAGGCATAGGATTCATGAGAACAGGAAGAAATCACTTCCAGGTGCTTGGCATAAGATTCTAGCTGCCCACTGGGTTCACCTTGCACTCATTCCTTCATTCCTTACATTATTACCTGAATGCCTTCCATAAGCCAGGCACTGTCAATGGACCTATAAAGAGAACAAGCTAAAGTTTTTGCCCTTGTGCAGCTGCCTGGGGGTCTGGTTCCATTGGCAGCAGCTGCCTCCAAAACCCAAACCCAAACTCATTGCTACTGAGTCAATTCCGGCTCATAGTGGCTCTGTAGGACAGAGTAAATCATCCCCACAGGGTTTCCAAGGCTGCAAATCTTTATGGAAGCGGGCTGCCACATCTTTTTCCCATGGAGCGTCTGGTGGGTTTGAACTATTGACCTTTCTGTTAGTAGCCAAGTGCTTTAACCAGTGTGCCATCAGGGCTCCTTGGTAGCTGCCTTAAGCCCTGGGTTTTCAAGAAAGGTTATGCAACCACAGGCAAGCTCAACTGGAAGAGCCATGGCTGATTAGGGGGTCAGGGATGAAGACGGAATGGGATGGGATAGGGGCCGCCCATACTGTGTGTCTGCCAACCTGTCCTGGCTTCTTCTACGTGAGTTCCCGGAGACCTGGAAGGGTGGCCAGGACCACCCAAGTCTTGGAGGGGAGTGAGCAGAGGCTGGGGGAGGGAAGGGGTGCAGCAACAATGTGAGCAGCGCCTCTTCCCGTTTCCTGCAGCCAGAATCTGTTCTTGACCTCTACTGCAGAAGGGGAGGTAGCTGTTCCAGCTCACAAATCACCCGGGTCCTGTCAAGGTGCTTCTGCATCCCAGTGCAGGATGTGCACTCCTTCCCAGTATCTACCACGGAATAATAAGCTTCCCATGGAAAGACTGGGAAGGTGAACACGAAGAGGTTAAAAAATGAAAGATGGAGACACGGATTTATCACAAATAAAAACGTGCCACGCTAGTGATCCCTGATTTGCCGCCTTAATCATCCTTCTGTGCCCAGCAGTACACACAGTGACCGTGAACTTTTTTAGCCTCGGGGGTTTACTGGGAAGCTGCTGAACCACTAGCAGTTCACGCTGCTGCAAGGCAGGGTCCTTTATGACTGCTTGAAATAGAACAAACGAGTGTATGCTGCTAATTACTGTTTTTACAGGGTATTACATGAGGTGTATGAATTTTTGGTACAAAAAACACAAATTTTGAACATTTTAATTTGTTACACATATGTGCCCATAGACCCCAGTGGGGATTCTGGGGTATAATTAGTGGTACTTCATATATGTACCATTAAACACTTAAAGCTTGTGGCAGGGGGCAAGAAAAAAAAAAATCCACACTACCTACCAAAAATTCAGACACAATGATTCAGTGTGTTCCTTCCATTAATGAAAACACATGCTATCAACCAAAAATTCAAAGCAGAAAACAACTGGGTCACCAAAGGGTTAAACTGCATGGCTGGAGTTTGCTGGACAGAATGACTTGTCTGTGGGCTGCTGATAATTAATTCACCCAAATTCATATTTCTATTAGAAGGGTCTTTTACGGCTCCCAGGTCTTTTAGCCCCGATTTTCATTACACTGAGTTCCTCTTGTCTTTACAGCTCCCTGCAGCACGGGTCGGCTAACGATGCCTGGCCCCTAATGGCGTGTCAGGACAAAGTTCTGCTGAGCAGAGACTTTTCCGGGCTGGGTGCAGAGATGCAAAGATGGTTCATAAAGAAAAAGAATGAGTCAGACACTGATTAAGCATCAATCACTTCTACACATCTCTGAACCTCTTAAGGAGCCAGGGACTCGCTCGCCTCTCACATAACGAGCCTGGGACTCTCATTCGTTCTGCAGACATTCATTTCTCTGTACCTCCAGCTCTCTACTTCCAACATGGGGTGGAATAAATCGCTTTTAAATTGCTCTGAGACACAGAGGATGGAGCTAGAGGCAGAAAGCGTTATAAATGCAAAGCCTGGCTGGTCTTCAGCGTCATTATTTCAAAGCCCAAGATTCACTGGTTTCAGCGCCTGCTGCTGTGTTCTGGGCAGAAAGGGAGACTTGGTGATACACTGCCTCACTGTCATCACATTTGCCAACTGTTTTAGCTGTAATTCCACTCTGAGTATTTTAATATATTCCAGTCAGATGAACAGGCAGCACGTAACGGGATCAGTGACACCCGCTGAATGCACGGGGTTCTCAGGGATGGATGTCGTGCCCCTCACAGCCAGAATTCAACTATGACCCTGAGTTTAGGACAATCCCTGACACTGTGGGTTGAGACTTCTGGGCCTTTCCTCCATTCCCCCCCTGGACATCAGGGATCTCAGTTCTGGCCTATTTTCCATTCTCTGTCAGGGTAAGTGGATGGTAGGGAGTCAGGGTTCTTTTACAATTTATAAGGCTGAATAAGACATCCCTGAGATTAGGTTAATAGAAGTGTGTGAGGCAGTAATGACATGCTGCTGAAAAACAGCTCTGCCAAATAGTATTTTAAAGGAGCCTGAGCTGTTCCCACAATCCTACGTAGGGAAAAGTAAAATGAGGCAAATGGCAAAAATAGCACTGCTGCTCACAGGCCTCGACGTTCTGACGACTAAAAAGTCCATCTGAGACGGAAGATGAACAGGATGCAACGGGAACCCTTCACTCCAGATCACCACACACAGTTATCAGACTACAAAAAAACTTCCAGGAAATAAAATCTTAATTAAAATAAACAAAATCTCTGCCCAAGGAGCTAACAACTTTGCCAACTATTCTATTCACACCATCGTGCAAATGACTTGGATCTAGAAATGATCAAATGCATTTATAGGTGGAGAAATTGAGGCAGGAAGGAGTTGTATATTCATTTGGCTGGTGGGTGTCCATCAAGTGTACTTGAAGTTGGACTTTATTAATGAGGATGGTCTGCTGAGGACAGGAGGCCCTGGGTAGTGCATAGTTCATGCACTTGGCTGCTAACCAAAAGGTTGATGGTTCAAGTCTACCCGGAGGTACTGCAGAAGAAAGGCCTGGTGATCTATTTCCAAAAAATCAGCCTCTGAGAACCTGATGGAGCACAATTCTACTTTGACATCCATGGGGTTGCCATGAGTTGGAATGTACCTAATGGCAACTGGTGGTATGCTGAGGACTTCACAGATCTTATGATTTGCAAAGAAAAAACAAAACACAAAGAAACAAAAAACTGAGAGAGTTGGGGCCAACCCCAAGACTTACTTGATCCCTGTAAACTGTGGGCAAATTAAACTCTGTAAATCCTTTCCTCGGCTATAAAGTTAACAATAATACCATCCTTGCCTGCATCTTAAGTCTGTTGTGAGACTCAAATAAGACAGCAAATGGGAATATACTTTCTAAAAGCCATGTGTCACACTTAACTAGAAATCGCTGGTATGCCATACAGTCGGCCTCTCTTCCCTACCTTGAAAATAAAAACAAAGTCAGTTAGGGACTGGAGTTGAAAAATTCACTACTGAAAAAAGACCAGACTTAACGGTCTGACTGAGACTGGTGGGACCCCAGAGGACATGGCCTCTGGACTCTCTGTTAGCCCAAAACTAAAACCAACTTTTAGTCTGAAAAAGCCAACTTTTCAGACAATTGATCAGACTGGACTCTAAGACATAAAATGACACTGGTGAGGAGTGAGCTTCTTAGCTCAAGTAGACACATGAGGCCCTGTGGGCAGCTCCTATCCAGAAGTGAGATGAGAAGCCAGAGGAGGACAGAAGCTTGTTGAATGGGCATGGGAAATATAGGATGGAGAAAAGGGATGTGCTGTCACATTGTAGGGAGAGCAGTTAGGGTCACATAACAATGTGTGTATAAGTTTTTTATGAGAAACTGACTGGAAGTGTAAACTCAAAGCACAACCAAAAAAAAAAAGTCACTATTGACAATAAGCTTCCCCATGTTTTAGAAAATGTAAGGGGAGGATCCTGTTTGTCTTTACTCACTCTTGTATCCCTTGCACAAAGCCTGGCACATAAAAGCTGCTCAATTAATATTTGTTAAATTCGTAAACAAGATTTTATTAACAAGCCTGAGAGAGCTTATCTAATACATTAAAGTGCCAGCAACCTTTCAAGGCCAAACTCGGGCCTGTTTGCAAGTCCCCTAACTTCATTTAGTACTTCTAGAATAGAACTGGAGTCTCTGGGTGGCGCAAACTGTGAAGCACTCGACTGTTAGCTGAAAGATGGATGGGCTGTTCAAACCCACTCAGAAATACCTCGGCAGACAGACCTGCCAATCCGCTTCTGAAAGGTCAGAGTCTTGAAAACCCTAGCGACCAGCTCTACTCTGCACACTTGGGGTTGCCATGAGCCGTATCTGACCCGACGGCAACAAACAATGACAGAATAGAATTACAGAAAGAACACAGAGCATTAACCAGCCTGGACACTGGGTGGGCTTCTCCACCCAAAGCACCATACTCATCATGACACTGCTCTGCAAAATACCTCTCAACTTTGCAGTGGCTCCACCAGTTACCTCCTCCACATGGCCTGGGCTCTGCCTATGTCTTTGATAACCAGACCCTCATTCCCTAATCAAATTTTATCTTCTGCTATTTTTCCAACACTTAGACTAGCTGGCTGGGTTTCTAGCTCCCTCTTTAATTGCCATCCCTAACTCCACCACTTGACTCTAACTTCCATCATGAAGGCCAGGTGTATCCACCTCCCCTCCACCCTTCATCTCTTGCATCTTTCATGATGCCTTCCCTGCTTCCTGAGCTGCAGTGATTCTTTTCTCACCTGAAGTTGTTCTGTGTCCAACATACTTGTTGAATGAGGAGGTGTGAGGAAAAGCTGGCGGGGGGCCAATGCCTTGAACAGCGGTGATGGGGGGTAAGTTAAGCACCCCCACCTTATTGCACAAGCTGCTGCTTTATCAGAAGGCCAGTCTCTCCAGGGCGGGGCCTTATCTTTCCTGTTTGGGGCTCCCCAGCCCCTGGCTTGATCCCTCGCACATAGTACTTCTCAGCAATTTTTTTTGACCAAATAAATGAACAAAACTGTAGGCACCTCCTTTTGCAATTCACTAACATTTAAGCTACAGCTGGTCTAGAAAACCACCCCCCAGAAATGACCAAAAGAGATATCACAGCACTGAAAAGGAAGCAAGAAAGATTCACATCCCCATCTCAACAGCAAATGGAAACAAACTTCTCAATAAGATTACTGGTGAGTTTTCACAAAATGACTACAAATTTACCTTGGTTTCTCGGAGAAGAAACTGCAGGTCTCGTCCACTGAGGATACCATGATTTTTCACGTAACTGGGAATATTCTTAGTGCTAGAGCCATAGACTGTTGCATGTACTTCCATATATGTGTGAATAATGTCCAAGTAGATCTTCTTATTCTACAGAGGGGATACAAGGAGAAGGCATTTCTCATTTCTTTTCATTCATGTAACAACCTGCTGTCTCGTAAGGGCAAAACCTGTCCTAAGAGCTGGAGGCCACGTGACAGCAACTCAGCTCCTGAAATCCTTTAAAAAACAATCTGGCTGGATTATGAAGACAGAAAAAGTTATATTTTTGCAAGAAGAAACACATTATATAGCAACATATAACTGAATTCCTATGGCAGCTTACAGCCAATTGTTTTGCAGTATCACTCTCGCCTTGTAATTACCGGGGACCCAACACGTTGTTTTTGGCTCAGCCTCCTCACGGGGGAGGAAGTTTGGGAAAGGAAAGCCCAAAGAAGGCAGTTGGTTGGACTAGAATATTTATCCGGAGATGCTAAGCTGTCCCTGAGGAATACAAACATCTTTAGCGCTTGCCAATATTTCTAGTAATGATTAACTCATGTTGTCAGAACTGGATCCCACCTAATTCAGATCACGGGGAGATGAGAGTTTCCCACAATATATATTGATTAACTTGGCAGCTGGAGAGATAATAAGACTATCTAGGTAGACAAAGGCAAGAAAAGATTAAGCGTAAAATATGACTAGCATGGAAACATTGAGAGAGTACTTTTACTTTTTAGTAAAAACCAAATCAAACCCCTTTTTTCTGTATTTGTAGGCCCTAGATTTTTAGGCATGTTTTCTCTCTCAAAACCACCTGTGGGAAATTGGCAACAGTTACCCAAAAGCAAACATGAGAAGGCAAGGAGGGGAAGGGAAGCTAGACCAATGGAAACAGAACAAACAGAACAGAAATAATAAGAATCCTGACACATAGTAAAAATCATAACCAATAAGAACGGTGACACATTGTACAAAAATTGTAACCAATGAGAGTATTAACACAGTATAAAAACTGTAACCAATGAGAATGCTGATACATTATAAAAATTGTAACCAATGGCGTGAAACAATTTATATAAAAATTGTTAATCAAAAACCTGTTGTAGGTGGAGTCAATCCTGACTCATAGCAACTGGGAGACCTAATTTGTGCTATATAAACATTCACCTAAAACACAATATTAAGAGACAAAACAAAACAAAATGAACAAAAAACCCAAACACCTGTGGAGTAGAAGGAAACTCACTTTCTCTTCTTCCTGAAGTACTTCACATTTCCTAGCGACTGAGTCACACAAGGAAACTCTGGTAGCATAGTTGTTAAATGCTACAGCTGTCAACCAAAAGGTCAGCAGTTCGAACCCACCAGGTGCTCCTTGGAAACACTATGGGGCAGTTCTACTCTGTCCTATCAGGTTGTTATGAGTTGGAATCGACTCAACGGCAACGGGTTTGGTTTTGGGGTTTTTAAGTCAAACAAGCTGGATTTTGTGGTTTTTTTTTTTTTTTTTTAAGTTTGAATGATCCAAGTTCTGTAATGTTTTCCAGTTGTATAAAAGTGGGACACGATTTTCCCATTTGAAGCCTGTTTGCAGACACTCTGGGCAAATCTAACAATAGTTGGCTTTGTGACTTAAGACCACAGCGATACAGGGGCCGCAAGATCAGCAGCCACAGAGTATGGAAGAAAAAGGGGCGGCCGGGAGGAGAAGTGGGGGGCAGCACTTTTCCAGGGTTGTGGAATGACTGACGGGTGGGCCAGTTCCTCAGAGTGTCGCAACCTGCCCCGTGCAATTCATTGCCCCGGTGGCTCTCAACTTCGGGGGACAGGAAAATGGTTATTTCAAAATTATGCATAAAAAGTCTTCATGATTGGAAAAACCGCAGTGTCTATGTTCTCCATCAGGATGGTTTTGTTCAAAATCAAGTAAATCCATCTCTGTTCCCTGATGTATGAATAAAATGAACACTTGGACTGAAAGTTTAATTTCATGCCATGTTTCATGTGGCTGGGAGATGCAAAATTCATTATTTCAGAGATGTGTACCCTTGACTTAGTGCAGAGGTGACTAGACACTGTTTAAAAACCATGACTTCCATTTGTAGCTTGAGTTAAATTTAGGATCACCTACTTACTGCGTGATATGGTTCCATAAAGATTACAGCCTAGAAAACCGTATGGGGCAGTTCTACTCTGTCACATGGGGTCACCATGAGTGTAAATCAATGCAATGGAGCCTACCAACAACTGGGTATAAGTTCATTTGCAGAGCCCTGAGTAGCACAAATGGTTTGCACTTGACTACTAACCTAAAGGATGGCAGTTTGAACCCACCCAGAGGCACTGTGGAAGAAAGGTCCAGGCAATCTGTTTCCATAAAGATTATAGCCAAGAAAACCCAATGGAGCACAGTTCTACTCTGTAACACAAAGGGTCACCATGAGTTGGAATCAACTTGATGGCAATGGGTTGGGGTTTTTTTGGTTTCTGATTAGTCCTTGTGCTAGATGTCGCTGGTAAGTCCTGCCCCCTTAGACCCCCTCAGGAACTCTAAACCCACCCACAGCCCCTGGTAAGTAGGAAACAGGGCTCTGTAACACATCCTCCCACCACTGCCATGGCTGACCAGCCCAGGGTGTCAGTCTGACATGAGACCCATTATAGGTAGGCCAGCAGCCTGTGACTGGCTGCCTGGACTCAGGAGGATGAGCTGACCCTATCAGATCCTCTTGTGGAACTCGGAGTCTGTGCACAGAAAGATCATTTCCAGGTGGGTGTAAATGGTCAATCAGTGCTGGTGTCTGGGTGATCTTGGGCCAAATTACAAGTTCTGGGGAAGCCAGTTGCCATTTTGTGGAGTGGGGGTGGGAAAAGAACCAGGTAAGAGCTGAAAGAAGGAAGGAAAGGGAAAGACAGACAGACACTTGGTCATCAGAGGGACCCAGAAAGTGATGAAGACAGAGACATCAGCTCTGTGAATGTGAGAGATGGAGAGACAGAAAGAGAAGAAAGAGTGAGAAAAGGAAAAAGAAAGAAGAGAAAAAACAGGGCTCAGAGCTGTGTCTGGTTCCCACCCCATCCACAGCCATTCCCTAGATTCCCCAGGTCTTTCTGGATCCTTAATGATAACACCACGAGGGCAGTGGTGGTTCAGTAGTAAAACTCTCGCTTTCCATGCGGGAGACCTGGGTTTGATTCCCAGCCAACGCACTTCATGCTCAGCTACCACCTGTCTGTCAAGTGGAAGTCTGCATGTTGCTATGATTCTAAACAGGCTTCTGCAGAACTTCCAGACTAAGATGGACTAGAAAGAAAGGCTTGACAATGTATTTCCGATAATCAGCAGTGAAAACCCTATGGATCACAATGGTCTGATTCGCGATCCACTATGAGTATGGTGCAGGACTGGGCAGCGTTTCCTTCCATTATGCATGGGGTCACCATGAGCTGGGGGCCGATTAGACACCAGCTAACACAACAGCAACAGCGTAATAACGGCAGCTGTCAAAATTCTTCCCGACCCCACCCCACACGTTTACTTGAGCTACTCTCGGTGGATTCCTGTGGTATCTAAGGAGATCTGGTTGTTCCTTCAGTAGGGATTTGGGTGGGTGGGGGAGATGCATCTGTCCTTTACGCAAAAGGAGACATTTCCCTGTGAAGACAGTCCAAAGGCTCCTTGACTGGTCTTAGTGCGTCTGGTTCCCACTCTGGAGAAGAACAGTCACTGAAGACAGGCTCAAAATTATGATCCAGCAGACCGAATGGCTGGGAAGAAAATAATACAATAAGATACAGAGGAGTTGTCCTCAAATGCCAGAAAAGCTTGGAGCTCCTTGAAGTATAACAAGGGGGCAAGTCTGGCAAATATAAAGAAGTGTATGTAAAGGCTAATAAACTCTATGAACTTCTTAATATTAAGGCATGGTAAAGTCTGAAAGTAGAAATTACCTTCAAAGACAATTGATGTAATTTCACAAATGAGCAATGATGTAATTTCACAAATGAGAAAATCACAACAGGTTAGCAGAGGAAAAAAATGTCTCAAGTGTAACTCTAACCCTTGAAGCTAACATGACAAATTCTATGATTCCACCCCAGCTCTCTTGTTGTCACTTGTCAGAGTTCTGTAGAAACCCAGAGAGGTGAGTCAGCTACCAATTCCAGGTAGTGGTGGACGACAGGAGCTACTTGTACTGAGTCACCTGCAACCCCAATGCTTTCACTTATTAGATGCTAAAGAAGCCCAAAGGTGTCTCCAGCTTATACTTGTTCCCTGAATTTTAGGTCCAAATATCCAAATGCCTCCTGAACCTCCCCAACTATGTCCTGCAGGCACTTCCAACTCAACAGGTCACTATCTTACCCTCCGGGACCAGCATCCCCTCATATGCTCCTGATCTGTGGCTGGAGTTATCTCCCACCCAGGTACTTGTTCCAGAAACCTCAGTACCCTCCTTTAACTTCACACTTGTCATCCTCCCCACCCCAACGTACACTTACATGCACACACACATACACATTCACACAAGTATACACATATGTATGCATCTACTCACACACATACACACACACACACAAACACACACACACACAAACACACATCCATTCTCACACACACCACACACCAAATTAGTCACAAAATTCTGCTGACTCTACATCTATAATATTGAATGTGTCTCCTCCTCGCGAGGCCCTACTCCTAGCTAACCTGGGTTGCACCAGGATTACTACAACCAGACTCTGACTATGTCTCCCTGACCCTCGTCCAGCCTCCTGATTCGCCCTCCTCAAAGGTGCCAGGGATCTTTCTGGATTCCAGCTTCGATCAAGATGCTGACCACTAACTGGTGACCCTACTCAGGAACAAAACAATAAAACCACCACCACCTCCAACTAGCACTATTTACTTTGAGCCTGGCACTGTTAAACTCCTTTATATATACTGGTACACATTAGTACCACTCACATTTTCCACCTCTGGGGTTTACATGTATGCTTTTGTAACATTTTTAATACACACTGGCATCAGAGCAGGAATTTCTGTGACTGTGTAAACCAGAAGGATGTTTGTTGGCACCATGTTGTTGTGCTGGGAGGTTACTGCACGGGGTGCTGTAGCCAGAAGGAGTGGGTGTGAATGACTTTTGTCTCTTTACCCCCTTTGTACAGCGAGATAAGTCTTGTAAGTACACTCGGCCCTCTGTATCTATAGGTTTTGCATCCACGGAGTCAACCAACCACAGATCGAAAATATTTGAAAAGAAAAGAAAGTTCCAAAAAGCAAAATATGAATTTGCAGCACACGGAGCACTATGCCGAATCTACAGAATGAAGCAACGTGCAGGAATACCCTGCTGTAGCCTCCCCTCATTTCACAGTCCTCAGGTTCTCTCCGGCACTCCTTGTTTGAGTTCACAAAGACTGACAAAGCCTTAAGCGTTAAGTGTAAGCACTAACAACTATTTACGTAGCACTTACGTTGTATTAGGTATTATAAGTAATATAGAGATGATTTAAAGTATCCGGGAGGATGTGCCTAAGTTACATGCAAATACTATGCCACTTTATAGAAGCGAATTGAGTATCCATGGATTTTGGTATCCACAGGGGTCCTGAAACCAAGGCCCTGTGGATACTGAGGGACGACTGTACATTTACTGTTTTCTTTGTGTTACTGGAAGGGTGCTGCTTTCGGCATTAGGTAATATTCAAGTGCATAAGTTATTTTCAGGAAAAATACACTTGCAACTCACAACCTTGATGTAATTCATGTACACTGGTACAAATAAGTACCAATTACATTTTTCGGCTGTCTGGAATTCTGAACAGTGAGATAAGCCTTGTAAGGATATTTACAGTTTTCTTTGTGTTATTGGGTAGGTGTGGTTTTCAGGATTAGGTAAGATTCACGTGAGCACTTATTTTTCAGAGAAATACAGCGTAAGCACACATTGTGGCATCCTTAACGTACTGCATGTTAGGTTTTGTACAATCGCCAAGGACCTATCTTCAGGTTTCTAGCTGTAAGTACCTGTTTTGCCACAAGAGGTAATTTATTGCAGTGGTAATGTTCCCACCACAGCACTTCCTTTTAGGGCTTCGGTTTTATAGGAGGCTGGAATTGTGCAATGTCTCCCCTTGTGTATTCTCACACTGGTTTGGAGGTAGGGTATTTGTATTATCCTGTTGTGATGGTTCAGGTGGTGTGTCCACTTTGCTGGGCCACGGTTCACAGTGGTTTGGCAGTTATGTAATGATGTACTTTGGCATTTATGTAACAATGCAGTCTGGCAGTTATGCAATGATACAGTCATCCACCATGATGTGATCTGATGTGATCAGCCAACCAGCTGTAAGAGCAGCTATGCAATAATACAGGGTACCCTTACGTGTTACCCCATGTTTTTAAAAGTTCCACTAAAAAAAAAAAACGATTAAAAAAGCAATTTTTTCCCTGCCTCATTCCACCTATCTTGCCTCCAGAGTTCACCGATATATATGAGTACCACATAATATTAATTAAAAAACCACATGACATAACAAAAGATTACCAACATGCAGTGGTTCAGCATGCATTCCTTTAGTGGAAAAACACTACATCACCAAAAAATTACAAACACAAAACAACTCGCGCATGAGTTTTTAAAGTGCTTTACACGTATGGACTCATTTAAATCCTCCAGCAACCTCATGAAGCAGGTATTATCATCCATATTTCACAGGTGCACCGGTTTCCTAGGGCTGCCATAACCAACTGGGTGGTTTATTAGAAATGCATTGTCTCACAGTTCTAGAGGCGGGAAGTCTGAGATCAGGCTGCCTGCTGCACTGATGCCTTCTGAGGCTTTGAAGAGAATCTGTTCCATTCCTCTCTCCTAGTTCCCAGTGGTCCTTGACTTACACAGCAGCATCACATGGTGTTCTTTCTTTTCTTTTTTTTAATCTTTCTGTGTCCTCTTTTATAAAGACAGCACTCACCCTACCCTGGTATAAAATCAGTTGCTGTTGACTCGACTCCAACTCATAGTGACTCTATGAGTGTTAGCCTAGAACTGTGCTCCAAAGGGTTTTCAATGGCTGATTTCTCAGAAGTAGATCTCCAAGCCTTTTTTCCAAGGGTCCTCTGGGTGGACTGCAAATCTCCCTTTTGATTAGCAGCCAAGCATGTTGACATTTTGCACATGACCTCCTGCTAACTGCTAACATCTTTTCTAAGACCCTATTTCCAAACAAAGGTCAGACTCACAGGTACCAATAGTTAAGACTTCAACATTACCTTTTAGGGGAGTGCAATTCAATTCATGGAGCCCTGGTGGCACACTGGGTTAAGGGCTTGGCTGCTAACGAAAACTTCAGCAGTTCGAATCCACCAGCTGCTCCTTGGAAACCCTCTGGGGCAGCTCTACTCTGTCCTATAGGGTCACTACAAGTTGGAATTGACTTGACAACAAAGGGTTTGGTTTTGGGGTTTAATTCAATTCAAAACAGGTGGGAATGCTGATGTACTTTGAGGTGGAGTGATTTGCCCAGCAGGAGAAACGGCAGGCAGAGATTAACCCAGGTGGCCTGGCTCCAGAGTCTGTGGTTTTTGCCATGGTGCTGTTGCTACTTCTGCAAACCCAGCCTGACATCCTGAACCAGGTGACCTCAAAGGCCTGTGCCCTGGTGGCCTCTCCAGCCCTGTCTGCTGCTCCCCAATGGCATGGTCTCCCAACCCTCTTAATGTTCTAGTCATATTGAACCACTACCAATTTCCCAATGGCCTTCTCCTTCTCCTCTGGGGTCTTATACATTCACACATGCTGTCCCCTCTACCTGCAGCAATCTTCCTTTCCTTTTTGTTGGCTGGCTCCCTTTTGTCCTTTAAGTCTCAGTTCAGCTAGCACGTGCGTTCCTTCCTCAGGCTGCATGAGGGCCCCACCTCCCCAAGCTCTCAACATCTTGAATGTACCTTATTTCTCGTCCCCGAGGCATATGGCCATGAGTTCTGCAATTGTCAGGGTCTCCCTCTCCGCTGACCACTATTCCAGCACCCCCATGCCTGCCACACATTTGCTCTCACGCAGCCCCGATAAGCTGGCAGGAGAGCTGCACTGCTCACCACCAAAGGATGTACATGAGCCCCTTCTCTCTGCATTGTATGTATCACCTTTTATGTTTGAGAAACAGGGTACTCAGGTTTCTTACATTAAGAAGGTCCCCTCCTTGCCTTTCCCCAACCCACAGGAAGGGCTAAAGTGGGAGGAAGCATCCAGAGGCGATGACATGTTCTAGCATTCCGCCCTTCCCTTCTTTTGGTCATCAAGCCTGAAGTGAAGGGGATCCCATGGGGCTAGGTGTCCCATTGCTCCTAGAACCAAAACAAGACCACTCCCCAGAAAGCTTTCCCTAGCTGACTTAAAAGACTAAAACCTGATGTCCTTGAGCCGATTGCAACTCATAGCGACCCTACAGGACAGAGCAGAACTGCTCCATAGGTTTCCAAGGAGCAGCTGGTGGATTCGAGCTGCTGACCTTTTGGTTCGCAGCCTGAACTCTTAACCACTGCACTACTGTCTCAAAAGCCCTATCACCTACAAGCTTCTTGAGATGGAGCTAAAGCGGCCTTGCACCGAGCACCACACCATAGCAGGCCACCACTCTGTCTGGGGCCAAGGGACATGCCTCCAAACGGTCCCAGCTGAGACACTTGCAGCCCCCTCATGCTTTCCGTCTCCAGCTTGATTTAAATTCCCATTAAAAACAACCAATCAAACTGATTAAAACTGAAATCTACCTAAACCCATTTATGTGGTAAAAAAGGTGCTAAGGAAATGGAGTGTGGCCCATGCTGGAGTGGCAAGTGGTGTTTGCAGTGTCTGCTTAGGACTGCAGCTGGAGGCAGGCGCACTGGCAGAACTGGTAGTAAGATACTTAGAATTTGAATAGAGTGCTTCAGGAAAACAATGCAATCTACAGCAACGTGCGCCAGAGAGTCACAGAGGAGGAGAGGAGAATGCAGAGCTGGAGAACCAGTGGCTCTTTCCCTAACTTTTCTCACTGGAATGAACTGGGGGCACAGGAATGTTCTTTGGCAAATGGCAGTATTCTGAGTTGTTGCTTGGGGTGGATATTATGTGCCTGTCTCCCCAGCAACACCTTCGCTCCCCACTTCAGCCACACGTGTCCCCTCTCCAGGGCACCATTTGCCCATATCCTCAGGCATTTTGTGAGCTGCTTATCATCATCCTCCTCATTTTTAATAATTCTGCACCTCTACCCACGTTATTCGCCCAGTGGCGAGTGCCTGGCGAGTGCTGAGCCAGTGGAGTCCTGGCCCCAAAGTGCTGAATGGGCACCAAGGAGTCAGCCCTTTGCAGTTCACTGCAAACTGGCCTGCCGACGCAAGCACGTGCCCTGCCACGTGGAGGTAAGGCTCCCACCAGGGGAAAAGGAAGTCCTCACACACAGAGAAGGCCAAATGTGAGAGCACATATGTCCATGGTTCTAGTTATGTCTGAGCCAGGTGCACCCCTGCCCTCCGTGGATTGGGAGAGCTGACCAGTCCCCGCTGTGGCCTAACCTAGTAGAGTGGGGCTCTAGCTGCATGCAACAGTAAGGGTCCTGACAAGTAGGCTTATGATCTAAGTCTTTATTTTGATCACCATGAATTTTTAATCATTTTTAAAATGTATAGCTTCGACCTGCCCGCCTCCAAATGCAGAAATTGTGCTATTATCAGCAGTTCAAATCCACGAGTCGATCCTTAGAAACCCTATGGGGCAGTTCTACTTTGTCCTATAGGGTCGCTGTGAGTTGGAATTGACTTGACAGGAACAGGTTATGGGCTTATTATTTTACTAATGATGAACAATAAATCATTTTTCTTTAAGAAACACAAGACTATACAACATGCCTTGACCAATGCTAGCCACAAAAGCCCTTTACTAATTACTGCTGCTGCTGTTGTTGTAAGTTGCCATTAAGTTGGCTCCTGACTCATGGTGACCCCGTGCACAACAGAACGGAACACTGCCATGTCCTGCGCCATCGCCAGGATCGTCTAGATCAGACTGTTGTGGTCCATGAAGTTCTCACTGGCTGATTTTCCGAAGTAGATCACCAGCCCTTTCTTCATAGTCCATGTCAGTCTGCAAGCTCCGCTGAAATCCGTTCAGCATCATCACAACATAGAAGCCTCCACTGACAGATGGGTGGTGGCTGTGTGTGAGGTGCACTGGCTGGGACTTGAACCTCGCTCTCCCACATGGAAGGCGAGGATTCTACCACTGAACCACCACTGTGGCTCTTTGAAAGGTTGAGATTGGACTTGTCAACTCCACTGAGGAGATCCTGTGAAGCTCTCTCTACTACAGGCCTCCTCCATTCACTCTGGCATCCACACCTCCTGCTTGAACTGCTTTCGTAATCTCTAACCAAGCTCCCTGTCTGAATCGTGACACAAACCTACGAGTCTTCTCAGATCTTCCTGATTGCCTGTTCTTTGTTCTGCTCAGTCAGTGCCCACACAAGCCAGGCTATCCTCCACTGTCAGACTGGGAAAAAACGTATACTGGGGTGTGTGGGGCTGCTTTCCGAAGTGCAGGGCATTCACTTCCTGTGAGGTGAGCCATGGCCAATGCGAAACCGGCAACGGGAGGGAGCGGGGCGGATAAACGACCCTTTTCTCTCTTCTGTGAACTATGCCAATCTGCAGTTCCTCCTCGCGTACCTTCCAGGGAGTCCAGTGTGCCCAGTAAGCACACTGCTAAGCAACCTGTGAGTCTGTGGGACTCTTTATGAAGCATGAGCCAGCGTGGACACATACTCCATCATACAGTATTATACCTCTCCTTGCCTTGCTTCCCTTTTTCCTCTACCTGTACCTCCCTGGGCTTGCACCCCATCTCCAATAAAGCACTCACAGTGTAATTTTTGCCTTAAGCCCCTTCACAACCCTCTGTGGGTCTGCCCATCTTCCCACCCTGTTCAGCTGCCCAGGTCTTGGACAACAAAACCTCCTTGCCAATGAGCTAGCGTCCAGGATCTTATCTAAGGGTGTATTTTAATAAAAAATAAAATAAAAGCAGAGTTGCAAACCTTAAAAGCTATATTTTAGAACTGATTCATCTTCCTTTTAACATAGCTACCAGTATAAGCTTCTCTCTTAGGAATTATGACATAAAAAGAAAGAAGGAAGAAAGGGAGGAAGAGAGAGAAGGAGGGAGAGAGGGAGCAAAGTAAATAGGAACTATTTCACCTGTCTGCTCCTGAAGCCTTAAATTGAACAAGGATGAAAAAATCTTTTATTCTAAGGTAAGAGGTAAGTTCTAAAATGCAAATCTCTGTGAAAGTCAGCAGTGAAGCAGAAACAATTCACATTACAGAACAATTTAAAGCTTGTACAGTCCTTGGCTCATATCTCAAGTAACTACCCAAGGTTAAGGCAGAGGGTGGGGGTGTTTTTAGAGGAGACCTGGTTACGCAGTGGTTAAGTGCTCGGCTGCTATCCAAAAGGTTATCAGCTCAAACCCACCAGCAGCTCCTTGGGAGAAAGATGTGGCGGTCTTTTTCCATAAAGATTTAGAGCCTCGGAAATCCTATGGGGCAGTTCTACTCCGTCCGACTGAGGTCGCGATGAGTCGGAATGACCAGATGGCAATATGTTTTGGGGAAGTTTTTGCTGTGTCTCACTCAGGACTTGCAAGGCTCTGGAAGGTCCCGGGAAACTACGACTTTCAAAGCCTATCCTACTTGTGCCGCAAACACTTACCTCTCTAGGAGAAAAGGTGGTGCTTATAAGGAGAACATTGATCTCTTTCCAACAGTCCCACCTGCACTCCCCCAATGGGCCACAGGCAATAAAAAAGGGAATCTGCTTCTTTGTGCTGTACTGGGCCCTATACGTACCATCGACCCCATCTGGTATAAACTACAACTAATCTAGGGCAATGGTTGAATAGTTTTGTGTTAGGCTTCACTCAGGTATGATTACTGGTGGTTCTGTAAGCTACTTACTTTGCGTTCTGAGGTGGAGCACAAAGAGTGGAAGCAGAATGAGTGAGAGTGAGAACAGTCACAAGTGCTCCACTTATTAGGTTCTACTCTCTGGCAGCTGAAAAATGTGGCCTCTGGCCTGAAGGAAGAATTGGGAGATTTCTGAGCCTAAGGAATATTGTGGGAAGAACACTCAAGCCCCGTGTTTGCAACTTGGTGCGAAATTTCTCCTCCAGAAATGTCGTTGTTAGAAAGGAATGCTACCTGGTCCTGAGCTATCCCCACGATTGGTCACAGGTTGAATCATTGGCTGATTTTTGCAAGTAGATTGCCAGGCCTTTCATCCTCATCTGTCTTAGCCTGGAAGATCTGCTGAAATCTGTTCAGCATCATAGCAACACATAAGCTTCCACTGACAGGCAGGTGGTACCTGTGCATGAGGTGCGCTGGCCAGGAAACTGGGTCTCCTGCACAGAAGGTGAGAATTCTACCACTGAACCCCCACTGGCACCATCACCTGCAAATAGCGGACGATAATATCACTTCACTGAGTTGCTAGACACCTACTGAATGTGCAGTGCTATGCTAGGGGTGAGAATACTAACATGTATGCAAAAGCTCTATTTAAATACACACTCCTATTTTTTTAAAAAAAATATGGTGCTAACCTTGTCCCCAAATCATAAAAAAAGGAATGAGTCCTGAGATTGCTAGAAATCTTCTCTACACTGCCCAACTTCACCAAATCGCCATGCCCCCTTCAGACCTTAAATCTGAACCCGTGTGTAACCAGTAACCAGTTGCCGTCAAGTGGATTCCGACTCCTGGTGACCTTGTGTGTGTCAGAGCAGAACTGTGTTCCACAGGGTTTTCAATGACTGATTTTTTTGGAATTTTATTGCCAGGCCTTTCTTCTGATAAACCTCTGGTTGTACTCAAACCTCCAACCTATGGTTAGCAGCTGAGTGCATTAACTCTTTGCACCACTGAAGAACTCCAAACCAGTTTGTATGCTTTCCAAAGGATATAGGACATCTTCCTCTGACTCGGCACTGGAGTTTTCTGGCGTTTAGCAAATGCCTCTGAAAGGACCCTGGGGGAACCACCAGTCAGTTTATGAAAACAAGACACCCTTTGACATGGCCTCCTTTCTGCTCTGAGAAGGGCAGGAGGTCTTTAAATTGTAAAGCTGGTTTCTCTTTTCCCCTGACGCAAATACAGTCATTTATGGATAATGATCTCCCTTCATGTACTCTGCTTGCTGCAAAGCCCTAAACCAACAAAGCCCACCGGTCAAGCCATTATGCTTAGAAAACAGACTGAAAGGTTGAAAACAGACCACCAGTGCCCCAGTCTGTCAACAGACTCCTTCATGAGCTTTCTGTTATCAGCTCCATCGGGGCAGTAATGACAGAAAACAGACTGTTAAGTGACAAAGAGAAAGCTGTCACAATGGAAGGTTAAAAAGACGAAGAGGCTGCCTTTCCAAAACTGAAGCTGTAATTTTTATAGAACCTCCAAAGAAAGGGTCGGTGAACTGTGGATGCAATGAACTTGGCCTGAGATTCTCATCCTCCCGTGGAAGAGGTGGGAGATGATAGTCTGATGGGCCTTTGGCCAGGGGCTGACAATCAGATGCTGTTCAAAGGCAAAGGCGGCGTGGCTGCTATCCAGAACCATCCTGTGATTGGCTCCATGGAAGAATTTCAGAGCCTGAGGGTTGGGCGCTGTAAAGAATAGCTTACTCACCACTGGTGGTCTAATAAGGTGTGTGAATGTTCATTTTATGTTGACTTGGGTAGGCTATGGTTTCCAGTTGTTTGGCCAAATACTCATCTAGCTGCTGTCATGGAGTAGTTAAAATAAAAAAAAAAAATTTTTTTTTTTTTGAGTAGTTACATGCGGTTAAATCAGTTGGCCTTGGGTAGAGCAGATTACCTTGTGTAATATAATGTAATGATCTTCCATAATGCAATCTAATGTAATATAATTAATCAGTCAGTTGGGGTTATGCCAGTGTAGGGTGGATCGTAAACTTAATCACTTCTGAGCTATAAAAAGAATGGGCACAGAGACACAGGGGAAGACAGACACCATCTGAGGATCTGTCTACAAAGGAACACCAAGGACTGATCGCTGACATCAAAACTAGGAGACCAACAGAAAGAATCAATACAGCCAAGACCCTGATTTGGACTTTTGGCCCCTAGAACTGTGAGGAAATAACTCTCTTTTCTTTATAGCCCCTCACCTGTGGTATTTCTGTTTGTATTATGGCAACACTAGGAAACTAAGACAGCGTGAGCAAGAGGCTTCTCCCAATGAAACCGAGGCACCGAAGGCCAGGAGCAAAATAACACGTGCCAGGCAGCCTCGAGAGTGAGAGCCAGCCCACCTCTACAGGGCAAGGGTACAACAGGCACACAAAACTGGTGTGGCCAGTCAGCCTGTTACCCGCGGGGAAAGACGAGGAGGGAGGACATCCTTGGAGGGCTGTTGCCTTGTTTCCCTTTGCCATCTAAACAGGTGAGACTGGCCTCTAGAGAACTACCTAGAGAGCTGCACCTGCATCTCTGGGAATTTCTGGGGCACACAGACTAACGCCAGGCCCACGCCCTGATGCACCTAACGGTTGCAGACTGGCTGGGCAGATGCTCTGAGTTGGGATAGGGGCCTGGTTTGGGGAATGGCCAAGCTCCTAGAGTTTCCCAAGGCAATGGATGGTTGAGTTTCCCTTGGAGCAGGTGTGGACTTCACAGAAGGAAGGTCAACTGGGAAGGGCTTTGCCCAGAAAGGTCACAGGAAAGGTACCAGTAAAAAACCTGTTGCCATCAAGTTAACTCTGACTCGTGGTGGTCCCACGTGTGTCAGAGTAGAACCATGCTCCACAGGGTTTTCAATGACTGACTTTTTGGCAGTAGATCACCAGGCCCTTCTTCCGAGGCACCTCTGAGCAGACTTGAACCTCTAAGCCTATGAACTCCAACACTGAAAATCCTTTGGTGGTACAGTTGTACTCTGACACACTTGGGGTTGCCGTAAGTCAGAATCAACTTGATGGCAACTGGTGCTTTGCAAAAGTCCAGGTGATAGTGACTAAGTTTATACTCCACTGAATAAACCTGTGCTTCTCCTTGGACTCTTTCAAAGCAGCAGGTGATGTGGGGAGGTGGAGAGATGTGGCTCCATTAATTTGATTATGAATTACAAAAAACAACAACAAAAACCCACAAGACCAGGTCACTGTGTTGTGGACAAACAGCTACACACAGTGTGAGACTAAAAATATTTCATTTAATGCTTAATTTACTGTAAAGGAATTAATAAAATGATTCTATAGTAGCATTTGTAGGTGTTCATCTCTTTGGAACCCTCATTAATAATAAAAAGCACCTCTTTGGGGAGACCAGGACAGCCAGAGAGGTTCAGGCAGGTCACAAATGTGCCTTCTGTGCTGTCCCCGACCACAATGGCGGTTTGCACAGGAAGATGACAGAGCCTTGTATAAAATGTAATTTAATGTGCCAGGAAGCTCTCATTGTTAAAAGGACGGTGCTCAGGGTAAGCAGCATTGCTTCAAATGCACGGAGGACTGCTTAAAGGTCTTGATCCTTCAGTGGCTCTTAACAGACTCGGCTTTCGGTGGTAAACACGCCGTCTCCCAGAATGGATGGCAGAGATGGGTCACTGTCACCAGCCTGTGCTTAACTATTCAGAGTGAACAGCCTGTGAGCAGACCAGGTCTGGCTCTCCAGGCTGGCCAAGGTGTGCACTGTGCCCGTTGAAGGAATGAAAAACACTGGCTCTGCTACCCAGCCTTTCTGCACCACCAACTTCTTGGGGCAACAGAACCCCACCCTAAGCATACACAGGGCTGTGACCCACACTAGCAGGTGATGAACACACTGGACTTTATCCACAGGGGGAGAGCACGGGTCACCTCAGGAAGGAGTGAGTACCAAGAACAAAGAGAACGCTCTGTAAGCAACAGGAGATTCCATCAGTCCAGGTGATGGCTGTCTGGGGAGGGGCAAATGGGGGGTGCGTACCATCCAAGCAGCGGGGCATGTGTGAGTGGCGGGGGAAGAGTGGGGGAGAGAGGGAGAGAGACTGTGTGTGTGTGTGTGTGTGTGTGTGTGTGTGTGTGTGTGTGAGAGGGAGAGGGGGAGGGAGAGAGGGTGTGTGTGTGTGAGAGAGGGGAGAGAGAGATTGAGAGACTGTGTGTATGTGTATGTGTGTGTGTGTGTGTTTGTGTGTGTTTGGCAAGGGCAGGCAGGGGCACCCTTTAGGACTCTGAAAAGGAAAAGTTTCCTCTCCTGGACATCCTTTAATTTTACTACTGACAAAAGCCTTGTAAAAAAAGGGAGGTGTTCTTTAAATTGTGTGTCAGGGGGCTCCTAACTTAAACTTACCTGCCTAGATTCAAGATCACAATAGTGAAAAGAATACTAAATTCTACGGTCTAAGTCCTGTAGGCCCATGTGTTGCTGTTGTTAGCTGCCATCGAGTTGGCCCCCGATTCATGGTGACCCACGTACAACAGAACAAAACTCTCATCTCCATGATCAGTTATGGATTGGACCGTTGTGATCCAAAGGGTTTTTTGAAGTAGATCGCCGGGCCTTTCTTGCTAGTCCATCTTAGTCTGGAAGCTCCACTGAAACCTGTTCAGCATCATAGCAACATAAAAGCCTCCAATGACGGATGATGGTAATACATGAGATGCAATGGCCGGGAGTCAAACCTGGGTCTCCCACATGAAAGGCAAGAATTTTACCACTGAGCCACAAATGCCCACATGACGTGTAGTAGGTACTAAATAAAAATGACTCTTCAGTGAATGAATTAGTCTAAGTTCTGCCAGTGACCAGTTCTGGGATAGTCATCTAACTTCACAAGGCTTAGCTGTTCATTCTGAGAATAAAGATTTTTATATAAAGGTTCTGAGGGTGACGTAAATAGTGGCTGGCAGAGTCCTTGGCACAGAGCCAGTGCTCAAAACAATATTAGTTCTGCTTCCTTATGACAGGAAGGAGTTGGATGCCATGATGCTAAATACTATTTTGAATTTTCTGTTACTCTAGATTACTCTTGTTTTCTGATTTGTTCATTGCTTTTGTTTGGCTGGCTGGCTTGCTCTGTCAGAATTAGATTTCATTTTTATACCACGAAAGCACCGTTATCAATACTGCACCCTGAAAGAATTCTGCACAAGGTTATCACAAGGCTCTGAAAATTATGTTTTGCAAGGGCAATGAAGAAGTCAAATCTTCAGTTCCTTATAAAATAATTCATACATTTTTCAAGATATTACTGAAAAACTAGATGTTATAACTTTTAGGAGCTCTAAAGATAGCATTCTCTTCCTACATTTTTAAAGATTTTTTTGGGGGGAGGTTCTCAGCACGTACTAGATTAAACGGTTATTCTTTTCTGGGTATAGGCTAGATACATACTGAGCCACCAAACCGTCCCTCACTGCACTGTAGCAATCTGGCCTTTTCTGGGGCCCTATTGACATTTCCGTAAAATTCAGTCAGCAGCTTGGGGTCAAGAGTTAAGTGGGCTGGGTTTTTATTCCAGCTCTGTGACTAGCTTCCTGTCCTAAGCTTCAGTTTCCTTAGCTGTGAAATAAGGAAATACTAAATCTGTCCTATATATGGCAGAGGACTGTTCCTAGAGACAAATGAGATAGGGAAGGTAGTAACATACCTTAAAGAGCAGAGATTTTTTTTTTTTATTCCATAAAGGTCACACACACACACACACACACACACACACCCCTGTGCATCTGAAGGGGCTCCAGCCAGCACTCTGCTATGCTAAGGACAGGGCCACCACTCATCCCTGAGGGAACAACGCCTCCGTGTGCGCTGGGCAAACCCCTCACTCACCAAGGGGTCTTCTGTACTGGATGCTGCGCCCACTGACTTGCAGGATCCCCATCTCTGAGGGGTGTGGGGTGATACAGGCTTGCTTCCACTACCCCACATCACTGGTGCCCATTTCTAGTTTTATACTCTAGCACGTAAGGGCTGGGCTTGTTCACTTTCCTCTCCCAGGCACTCAGCCCAGCCCATATGCATTAATGCCCACGGCTTCATGATGACGGATGTGTCAGTTTGTAATAATGTGCGAAACATCTCCCCTCAGAGTAGCGAGTGTCAACACGTCTTTGTCGTAAGGCTGGAACCTAACGTGAGAAGCCAGACCACTTAAAACACAAGATTCTCTCTCTCTCTTGAGCTCCTTCCCTCCCCTGCTCCAATCAGACTGAAAACCACCTTCTAAATTCCAGCATAATCTCTCTGCACTTTTTGAGGAAGCCACAGAGTAGAGACTGAAATTCTGATTTTGGCCCAGCGGTGAAAGCTCCCATTGAAGGACAGCTCACTGGCAGTCTGTGAGGGAAGGCTGATTTTAAGAGGGAAGTTAAAAATACCCTCCCGCCCTGTCCTCCAAATACATCATATGCCTCTTGAAATTTCTTCCCTTCATTCTTGATTTTTTGAAAGCATTAAGATAGAAGAATAAAAGCGACCAGCTTAATTAGAGCATATTCAAATCTAAAATGCTGCAGATAAACAGATTTAGAAAGTAAAAGCAGAGAAAGTGTCTAATTTAGACGCTGCAGTTTGACAACAGGAACAATTAGACACCGGGAAAGGAAAGGTGAGGTCTCACGCTTGTCAATTATTTTGGAAAACCACTTTTACACTTTCTATAGCCTCCTCTCCACCACTCAATCCAAATAGCACCCGTGTTTCTGAGGCACTATGTGAGCGTGGCCCCAAACTGAGGGCTCACCACCGCATACCTCTGGGAGCTACCTGAGAAAGGGTATGAGACGGGAGTGACGACATCTGGGTTTGAGTCCTGGCTCTGCCACGTACTTGCTCTGGGCACTTGGGCAGGTGGTTTCACCCACCTGACCTTGAGCTCTTCAGGTAATAACGTCCCTCCATCCCAGAGACCACCACTCATCCATCCACGTGCTGTACTGTGGTGGCCTGCGTGCTGCTATGATGCTAGAAGCTGTGCTACCAGTATTTCAAATACCAGCAGGGTCATCATGGTGGGCAGGTCTTAGTGGAGCTTCCAGACTAAGACACACTAGGAAGAGAGGCCTGGTGATCTACGTTAGAAAACTGGCTAAAATGAAAACCCTATGGATCACAGCAGGATATTGTCCAGTATTGTGCTGGAAGAAGAACCCCCTAGGTTGGAAAAAAAAAAAAATTTTTTTTTTTTTTTCTAAAGGCACTCAAAATACACAGTGGCTGCAACAACGAACTTGAGCATGCCAATGATCACCAAGATGGAGCAGGACTGGGCAATGTTTCATTCTGTTGTACAGAGGGTCACCACGAGTCGGAGCTGACTGGACGGCATCTAACGACAATCCCACAGAGGTCTATGGGATCGTATGAGTCATGGAAATAAATGACTCAAAATACAAAGAGCTGTGTTAAGATTCTTCTCACGACTTCTCAAACTTGTATTCTGTACTAGCCAAGCCCTTCTTTCCCATGTCTACCACTAACTAATCTTTGTCTCTAGTCTTTGTTCAAGAGTCTCCCTCCTGCTTAGAAATATCATTCTTTCATTTACCATTCTCGGTGGCCCCTCTTGAAGCAGTCCAGGTTGCACCTTCTTCTGGACACTTTCCTTAAGCAGATCACTAATAGCACCGCCTGCTTCCCCAACCTCCCTAGTATTTATTGCTGCCCCCCAAGTCAATGGCCTCCTCATCCTCTTCTCTCCACCTTCCTCCATTTTATTAGACATTGTCTCCTTCTCCTACCTGACTTCAAGCTTCAGGAGTGCAAAGACCAGCCATATACATGTCTATTGTTAGCCTAGATCAACACCATCAGTAGTTGCTCAATTAACATCTGCTCAATGTAATAGTCAGAAGGAGCCCAAGAAGCCAAGGCCTTTTGGGTTGCAACAAGACAAAGAGCAAAGAATATTCGGAGGGTTGGCGTAACAGATGCTGAGGTAGTGATGCTGATCCAGAAAATGAAACTGTGTAGAGGGCTGGGACATGGCTTCAGTGAAGACCTGGCCCAAATAACTCCATGTTTTAAAAGAACTCTGTAGCAACTGTCTTAGCAAAAACCGATGACCGCAATCTTAAGGATTTTTTTTAGGGAATGGGAGGGCTTGGGATTTCACACATAGAATACGTGTCATGTGACTTAAATTTGTCCTCATAGGTTACCCAGGCTGCTCTATAAAGATACTGGTAGTTGGTGTTGAGTTGGCTCCCAACTCACGGTGACCCCATGCAAAATGAGATGGATCACTGTGATCCATGGAGTTTTCATTGGCTGATTTTTGGAAGTAGATTATCAGGTCTTTCTTCCTAAGTCTGGAAGCTCCGTTGAAACCTATTCAGCATCACAGCGTCAACAAGCCTCCACTGACAGGTGGTGGCTGTACATGAAGCATATAGGCTGGGAATTGAAACCCAGGCCTCTTGCATGGAAGGTGAAAATTCTACCATTGAATCACCACTGCCTTCATGTACTAGTAGAAACAGACCAGATCAAAGCCCTTCCACGGAGTCCCTGAGTGGCGCAAATGGTTAAGCACTGCACTACGAGGCAAAAAGTTGGTGGTTCAAACCCACCCAGAGGCACCTCTGAAGAAAGAAAGGCCTGGTAATCTGCTTCTGAAAGGTCACAGCCTTGAAAACCCTATGGAGACGTTCTACTCTGCATGAGTCAGAAGTGACTTGACAGCAACTAACAACAAAGTCTTTCAAGGAGTATGAAATTTTAAAATGAGTACGGTATCCTGCCACGTGATTCAAAATGAAAATCCATTTCTGAAAACAACAGAAATGTGTATGCTGAAATAAAACTAATTTTCTCTGTATTTTCTAATTTTCAAAGTTAACTGAAGCTGGCTTTTGGTTTTTGGCTTGTTTGGAGGGTGCTGTTGCTTTGCTGGAACTCACGATGAGCCTAATCAGACTGACCCAGGGAATTCCAAAGTGGGGTGCATAACGTGATTCACTGCGCTGGAAGAAGAGAATATGAAAATGCTTATATTTATAGCTTTTCAATGTTTTTTTACAAGTTATATAATATTGCTATAGTACTGTACATTTTATCAATAAATTAATAGCCATATATCAGGAAGGGGTAGTGGTGGGTCGGTGATAGGATTCTTGCCTTCCATGTGGAAGACCTGGCTTTGATTACTGGGTTTCAGTGGAGGAAGAAAGGCCTGGCCATCTACTTCCAAAAAAATCAGCCAATGAAAACTCCATGGATCACAACATTCTATTCCCATTGTGCATGAGGTCACCATGAGTCAGGGGACACTAATAATAACAATAACAACATATTAGCGGTTCATGCCCAAAATTTATTCACTGACCTGGCTGCAACAATACAAAATAAGCCAAAGATCAAGTGGCAATCCAGCCCTGAATAAAACAAAAAAAAACAAAACCCATTGCCGTTGAGTCAATCTTGACTCATAGCGACCCTACAGGACAGAGTAGAACTGTCCCATTGAGTTTCCAAGCAGCACCTGGCAGATTTGAACTGCTGACCTTTTGATTAGCAGCCATAGTACTTAACCACTATAGCACCAGCCCTGAATAAAAAAAGCTTGCAAATAACTACTTGTCCACAGTGAAATGAAGCAAGAAGCCAAATTCTGTTGGCACATATTTCTTCTAGAAGGAAGGGTGAGAAAAGCTGATGAAACCAGAGCACACCTGTGTCTTATCTGTTCGGCTATTTGCAGCTCTCAATTTAGAAGTAAGTGTAAAAGGAGAATGAAGGTGTCTTCTACATTCTAGCGGAATGTGGGCAAGGGAGAGGGGATAGCTTCACTAAAAAGGTTCAAAAGGGGAGGCGTGTGGTCTCCTGTGTCCTTGCAGAATCTCTAAGCTGGGAACTACACAGCTTCTCTCCCAGAGAGTCACCTAACGCCCACTTAGGCAAAAACACAAATACTCCAAATTTATTATCAGAGCAGCCTGCCATAAGCCACATTAGTTCTGATTTCAAATGTATTCAGGTCACCTTCATGCACCATTAACTCAGTTACCCACCAAGCCATTAGACACCATATGTGCGTGACTGGAGGCCTTGGGGTCTCCAGGAACAAATCAATCACCCCAGGGAACCCAGTGAGCTGGCTGGGCTGATAGTTCAGCTGCTAAAGCATATGGAGGGAGTGCAGAGGCTGAGGCTTAACTAGACGTAAAAAAACATTAAAGTGAGAAAGCTTTCCTTAAAAAAAACAGCAGATCCGGAAAAGGCAGAGGGTGCTAGCTCAGAGCAGATGCTGTCCAGGTCTGCTTCCTGAGATGACCTTTCAGATGTCCCCAAACTTAGAACTTAGAAGCTACATTTAAAAGTCAATGTGGCACCAATGAAAATAATACCAGCAATAGATTGGAAAGCCGTGAATATATTTAACTTAAGTGAGTTCATAAAGATACCTAATTAGAATATCAGCACTCTGCGAACACTAATGAACTAATGCATCTAGGCAATGATTCATAACGGCTGCTAAGATCAAGAAAAGCAAGATGACCAGACATGACATGCCTCCTTATGTCGATACCCAGCAACACCAGTGACATTAAAACCAGTTTCCACCAAGTCGATCCTGACTCATGGTGACCTCGTATGTGTCAGAGTAGAATGTGCTCCACAGGTTTTCAGTGGTCGATATTTTGGAAGTACACTACCCAGTCTTTCTGCCAAGGCACCCCTGGATAGACTTGAACCTGCAACCTTTCAGTCAGCAGTTGAGCATGTTCACTGTAGCACCACCCAGGGGCTCCTACCTACGAAGTAATCTTGTAAAAAGGACCTGAATTTGATCAAGCTGCTACATTTTATCTACCAATTTTAGACACTATAGAGGGGACAGCAGGACAGTAAGGCATACCACAGGTATGCAATTAGTAAAATTCAGACTATGCCAAACTCTATGGGATAAATAACCTGGTTTCTTCGACGAATAAACTTATTAAAAGAGATGTAAGGAACACATCCAAGCACAATATGTGGATCTTATTTGCATCCTTATTTGAATAAAATGAAAAGAAAATTTTTTTGAGACAATGAAGAAATCTGACCACTGGCTGTGTATTTAATATTAAGAACTATTGTTAATTATTCTCAGGTGTGATACTGATACTGTGGTTCTTCTTACTATTTAAAGAGTCTTTATATTTCAGAGATACATACTGAAATACTTAAGTATGAAATAATGTCTTGGATTTGTTTCAAAATAATATGGCAGTAGGTGGGGATAAAAAGACTGGTTGCAAGTTAACTGTCAAAGCTTGGCAATGGGTACATGGGGGTTCATTATACTAATCTTTTTATTGCAAATATTCCTAGATAAAAGTTAAAGAAAACAGCGTCACTAGCCCCGGTGGTGTAGTGATTAAGAGCTTGGCTGTTAACCAAAAAGTCAGCAGTTCAAATCCACCAGCCACTCCTTGGAAACCCTATGGGGCACTTCTACTCTGTCCTATAGGGTTGCTGTGAGTCGGAACCAACTCGATGGCACCTAACGACCACATAGTTTATTCTAAAAAATGCTTTTAAATAATCAAATCTGGGGGAGAACCCTTTTTGGTTAATCTTGGCTTTTTGGGGGGTGGGGACAACTTGTGAGCTGTAGACTCCTCTGACCCTGTGTTTTAGTTCTAGCTCTCCCCACCCCGTTTTTCTTTTTTATCTCTTAGGAATTCTTTTAAAAGCTAAGGATCTGGTTGGTCCCCATGAAATCAAAATGGTGATGATAGAATCTCCTGTTTTCTCATCTTTGGGATTGCTGCGACCACAGCGTTATGTGCGGAGAACTTCCTAGTTCTAACCAGTCATCTTCCATTGGGGGTTTCCATTTACAGTCGTGTGCCTCATATTTTCTTCTCCTGGTTTTTGGAGTCTCGAGTACACATGCAAATACTCCATGCTCCATGGCTACGAGAGCGCTGCTTTCCCCTACATTCCTGGTCCTTCTGTTACATCCACCCAACAACTCTTCCATGTAGTTCAGGGCTTGGTCATGAGCATGAGTGATCCTTCCCCCTCTCTCCAGCCTGAGGTGGCACAAGGCAAGAGCTGGGTGGCTGCTTTGCTTTTAGCCCAGTGGGACTTCCAGCAGAGGGGGCGCAGCCACATTAGCCAAAATGGTACCTCCTGTGTGATCAGCTCTGTACCTAGACTTTGCATCCATCATTTCAGTAACTTCTCAGCTTAGGAGGAAAGGACTGTTTCCACGTATAGTTGGAGAAACTGAGGTCCAGAGAGATCAAGAAACTTGCTGAAGGTCATCTAAAAGGTTAGGTGACAGAATGAGGACTAGAGAAGAGCTCTTAACCACCACTCCATGAAACCTAGTTTCTGTGCCAATTTGGTAAAGAGAACACAATCGTACATACCCTCCACCTGGCCCAGTGGTCTCTGGCATACTCTACAGTGACAACGCTATTGTTGTTCTCTATTTTTATCTTCACCCCATCTTTTGCTTACACCGAGATGTCCCACACAGGTGTGTTTCCTGGGCACACAGCTCCACCTTTACTATCCTTCCATTTAATACAAAGATTAGCTTAGCAATCTCCTTGGTGGTAAAGACTGCTGGTGGCTCTCTCTTTCTTTCCCTGTGAATAGAACCCCATTTTTATTTGAAGCAGCAATGGTCTTCCCTTAAAAACTGTATTTGCCATTCTCTCTAGAAACCAGGAATAGGTAAAGACTGGGTATGGCTTCCTAGAGAACGCTTTAAAGGGGGTTACCTTAGCCGGAAAGGATACCCTTTCTATGACCCCCTCCTTCTTCTTACATCCTAAGTGGAATGCAGACCTAGTGGTGGACTTTCAGGAGCCATCTGGAATCAAGAGGTAACCTGGAGGAATGAGTGCCATTGCTAACATGGCAGAGTAGAAAGAAACAGCCTGCGTCCCTGAATATAAGCCACTAAAACAACTCTGAATTGCCTGTCTTTTTTTGAGAAAAACAAATTCCTCATTTCTTTTCTTTTGAATGTATATGTAATCAATCTATTATTCACATCGGAACGTAATTCCTAATGGTACACCCGTCCACTGCCACATTCCAATTCTGAGAACCTTTAATGTCAATATTTCACGTTACCTATGTAGTCATTCATTTGAATGACATTTCTCCTAACGCTCTCAGGTCATTCCTCCCTCCTCCAAATTCCAACAATGGCTTGTTCCAACATTTTATATTTTGCCTATGACAGTGGCTCATACCCTGACACTTGACTGAGTCTTCGCAGTCCAATCACAAGTTAATTTTGCACTTTAAAAAATAACCCATTATTTTGCCTCAAATATTGGCCTTCACACTCTTTTGAGGATTTCTATCACCATGCAAAAACATTCTTGGTGATTACTGTAATGAGGCCCTGGTTGATAACAAGGTGCTCCTTACGCCTTAGCTCATCTTCCCAGAGGCTCTGCTGTTAAGTGATTAGTGTAGTTCTGCTTAGCTGTTCCACACTTCCCCATCTATCAGAACCAATATGACCTCATTTTACACGCCGAGTAAAAAAATGCCAGACTTATCTTCCTTTTACTAATCACGTACCAAAGTCCTATTTTCTGTAGATCTTCCTCATCCTGAGAATCTTACATATCCTTCATCGTTGGTGGCTTTATGATCCTTCCCAAGTGTCCTACTGTCAACAGTAGGTTTTCACCTTCTTATTGTCACACCCTACACATATCTATATATATTTAGAAATACCCAACCCTATTGTTTATATTGAAGAATTACACGTGTATGTCTACAACCTGGGAGACCCTGGTGGCGTAGTGGTTAAGTGCTATGGCTCCTAAGCAAGAGGTCAGCAGCTCGAATCCACCAGATACTCCCTGGAAACTGTGGGGGCTGTTCTACTCTGTCCTACAGGGTCACTATGAGTTGGAATCGACTCGATGGCAATGGGTTTGGTTTTGGTTTTGGTCTACAACCTGATCTTCAAGGCTTACCCTGCTACCTCAATTTTTGTTGGCGTTAAAACAATATTGTCCTCCCCCCTTCCAGTTTGTTGCTGTTGGTGACATGCCTTTAAACACAAATGAACCCAGCTGAAGTGAAGACGCCATTCAATCACAAGCTGAAAGCTTCTCAAATCGGGAGTCAGAGGAACTGAGGGGCTTTAAATAGTTTAAGAATGGTTGAGTGGAGTGTCCCACTCCTGCCACCCTTCCATTTTTCATTCCCTTTGGACTTAATATACATTGCGATGTATACATGTTAATCTGAAATTTTTAATATTTACAAAGATACATGGAAACTAATTTTGATGCTTGCTCAGTTTCTTGCCAGTTATTCGATGCAGATTCTCCTGCCCGTGTTGTTGTTGTTAGTTGTCGCTGAGTCTATTCCAACTCATAGTGACCCCATGTGTGTAGAGTAGAACTGCTCCACAGGGTTTTCAAGGCTATCATTTTTTGGAAGCACATCACCAGGCCTGTCTTCTGAGGCACCTCTGGGTGGGCTCAAACCACCAACATTTTGCTTGTAGTTGAGCACTTAACCATTTGCATCACCTAGGGACTCTTTCTCCTGCCCATACTACCATTTAATGCATAATGTTATTTGGAGAGAGTACTAAGTAAGAGAGAGACTGAAGAAGGAAGTGTAGTTGGTTTGCTAATGCACATGTTTCTCTAATGTCAATGAATGGTAAATAAGGGAGTGATGTTAGCAGAGCATGTAAATTGCTTTGGTTCATGTGTGATTTTTCCCAGTAAGGTAGTACTCTGTAGAATCTGTAACACTGGCGTAATGCAAAATGCCCTCACCCAGCTGAACATGGTAAGTCATGAAGGGACAGAATAAAATACTGGACCCCACACCCCCCTCCCTCCTGGCTCAGTGTGGCCACTGCTCTGCCTTTGACTACCCATGGCAGTGTTGTATATTTACTGTAGTACTTTTTAGGCTTTGTTGTTGTTGCTATTAGCTGCTGTCAAGTTGGCCCCCAACTCTTGGTGACCTCACGCACAATGGGATTGCACCTTTGTGATTTTCATGGGCTGATTTTTTGGAAATAGATGGCCAGACGTTTCCTCCTAGTCTACCTTAGTCTGGAAGCTCCACTGAAGCCTGTTCAGCATCATAAGAACACCCAAGGCTCCAATGACAGATGGGTGGTGGCTGCACGTGAGGTGCACTGGCTGGAATAGAACCTGGGTCTCCCACATGGAAGGTGAGAATTCTACCACTGAGCCACCACTGCTCCCTTTTATACTTTAAATGTGTCTTTTTAACTCTGCTTTCATTTTTGTTGAGATTATTATTGTTTTTTAATAACTGTTCTGGTTCAAAATGACCTAGACTCGTAGTGGTCTGGCCCAACCCTACTTTTCCCATTAAGTCCTACTCAGAAATTTGGTAGTTTTTCAGATTTTTCAGGAATGTTGATATAATGACAAAACAGAAGTACCTGTGTGCCAAGCTTCAAAAACATAATGGTGGTACAAAAAGTAAATCTGGGTAATTAAAATAAATGTACATATTTTTAAACATTAAATAGTTATGAAAAAGCCAACTTGCATTTTAAAAATGAAGATTTGATTTTACTAATATTTTATGGTTCAGGAGGCTAGGAGCATGAGTTTTATACCAGAAGACTGTCCCCAATTAAGGGGGTGAACAAAGAACCCATGAAACTCAAATCCAGTTACATTCAACACATTTACTTTAAAAGGCAAGTTTCATGCAAATATTCAAGAAGGTCAGAGGGAAAGGAGGAAGAAGGTATTATCAGAGTAGTCGATGCCTAGAGGGGCAGCCAAAAAGGCAGGAGACTCAGCCATCACCAATATTTAGATCCAGGGTGTCTTGGTTATCTAGTGCTGCTATAACAGAAATACCACAAATGAATGGCTTTAACAAAAAGAAAGTTATTCTCTCACAGTCTAGAAGGCTAGGAGTCTGAATTCAGGCCAACTCCAGGGGAAGGCTTTCTCCCTCTGTTGGCTCTGACAGAAGGTCCTTGTCATCAATCTTTCCCTGGTCTAGGGGCTTCTCAGTGCAGGGACCCTGGGTCCAAATGACATGCTCTCTCCCAGCTCTTGTGTCTTGGTAGTATGAGGTCCCCCTGTCTCTCTGCTCACTTCTCTTTTTTATATCTCAAAAGTGGCTGATTCAAGTCACAACCAAATCTTGTAAACTGAGTCCTGCCTCATTAACATAACTGTCTTTAATCCTGCCTCATTAACATCCTAGAGGTAGGATTTACAACACATAGGAAAATCGTATCAGATGACAAAATGGTGGCCGGTCACACAATACTGGGAATCATGGCCCAGCCAAACTGACACACATTTTTGAGAGACATAATTCAAACCATAAAATGAGGTCTGAGATTTTTTTCTTCAAGAGCCAGACATTTATAATATTTCAGGCTTTGTGAGCCATGAGCTCTTTGTTGATACTAGTCCATTCTGCGGCTGTAGCATGAAAGCAGCCATGGACAGTAACAAACACGTGGGCATGGCTGGTTCCAGTAAGACTTTATTATGCACTGACATGTGTATTTCATATAATTTTTCACATGTCACAAAATACTCTTCTTCTTTTGATTTGTTTTCAACCACTTAAAAATGTAAGCGTCATGCTAAGTTCATGGGCCCCACAGAAACAGGTGGCAGGCCTGTAGGACGAGTTTGCCAACCCTGATTTAAAGCTTTGATATGTGTTAAGGAAGAGGTTAACCCCTGTATTATAAATAACAGCTGGATACAAACTGGCAAAAGCTGATAACAGTACAATTTGAATAGCCAGGGGTGGCCAGCAAGAGGAAGAAAAATTCCAAAAGCAAATCTTTTAATGAAATACAGCTCAGTGAGTTAGATTAGTAGATGAGTAACAAGGTGCTTGACTAAGTCTTTCTTTCCATGTTTGATTTAAAGTAGAAGTATTTTGTGTTTTGTAAGAAAAATGGAAAGTCAACTAAATTGCATATTGTTTAAATAAATAAGTAGAACATTAAACACTCAGCTGAGTATGCTGTTTTAGCACAGCTACTCTCAATTATCCATAGCACACGTCACTGCTCATTGCTTCTTACTCAACATTAAGAGGGAGAAGTAGTTGATGGGCTAATACAGACCTTTCAAGCAGGCAAAAATGTGGTACCTGTATACTGGGAATGTTTTATTTTAACATAAACGTGTAATGCAATCTCTAAAAAATCTTCGGAGTGGTGTGTAAATCAAAAAATACTTTCAAAGCAAGGTAAATGTAGACCTTAAATACCAAAACCACAGGCATAGGCAAGTACGGTAGCACACACAGCCGACTTTTGTGTGCACAACTCAAGGCGTGGGTGCAGAAGTGCGTGGGCACCGTGGGGAACAGTCTGCCAGCTGATAGCATTTAGCATCCTGTTAGCCATAGCATGTTTGACAACAGGAATGGCAGACACAGGCTAAGCAGGGGTTGGGAAGTAGAGGTATATCTTAGAAGATCGTTGGCTCTACAATCAATCCTTCAGGGAAATGGTTCTCAGCCCTGGGATATGTCAGAATCATCTGGGGAGGTAAAGGCTGAAAAGCTTTTGAGTGTTCTCAAAGTTTGGATCCATCACTAAAATTATCAAAATCCCCTAGAATATCTGTGATCCTTAGGCCCTACCCAGCCTCACTGCAGCTGAATGTCTGGGGGTGGAACCTACTTTTAACGAGTTCCCAGATGATTCTGATGCATGCTATATTGAAAATGAATAAGAAGAAAACGAAAATCCTCACAACTGGACCAATAAACAACATCGTGATAAATGAAGGAGAAGCTGAAGTTGTCAATGATTTTATTCTACTTGGACCAACAATCTACATCCCTGGAAGCAGCAGTTAAGAAATCAATAAAGTATTGCACTGGGCAAATCTGCTGCGAAAGGCTTCTTTAAAGTGTTAAAAACCAAAGATGTCCATTTGTTGAGTAAGGTGTTCCTGACCCAAGCCATGGTCTTTTCAATCGTCTCACATGCATGTGAAAGCTGGACGATGAAAAATGAAAGACCAGAAGAAGATGTGATGCATTTGAACTGCGGTGTTGGCAAAGAATATTGAACATACTATGAACTGCCAAAAGAACAAATCGGTCTTAGAAGAAATATAACCAGAATGCACCATAGAAGAGAGAATGGTGAGACACCGGCTTGCTTACTTTGGACACATCATCAGGAAAGACCAAAAGCTACAAAAAGGACATCATGTTTGGTAAAGGGTTAGCAAAAAGTAGGGAAACCCTCAACGAGATGGACTGACACAGTAGCCATAGCAATGGGCTCAAACATACGAAGGATTATGAAGTTAATACAGGACCAAGTAACATTTTGTTCTGTTATACATAATGTTGCCATGAGTTGGAGCCAACTTGATGGCAACTAACAACAACATACTATAAAACCACTCTTTAAAGAAACATTCCTGGTAGCTTCATCTTCCTGTCTGGACACGACAGAACCTTCTAGAACACTGGTTGCACACTGTAATCACCTGGGGAGGTTTCATCACACTTCCAAAGATTCTGATCTACCTGATATGGGCTGGGGCCTGGGATTGGGATTTAAAAAAAAAACGCTCCAGGTGATTCCAAAAAGCAGCAGGGTCTGAGAACTACTACAGCACGCCAGGGCTACTTACCAGGGGCCAAAGCCAGAGGAAAGGATAATCATAATGATGATTTGTGTCCATTAATGTTAAAGATTGGGCTAGCTCATAAAGGACTTTGTGTTTCACATAGCCAGAGTTTATTAGGTAAATAATTGTTTTTATTAAAAATATATATTTCAAATGTGTGTGTTTTTTTTAAATCAAAAAAAGGCTACATTTATGGTTAATCAGGGCTCAAAGAATGCAGGCAGTTAAAAATCAGTTTCTAAGGAACTGCAAATTGAAATGATTGGGAGAGCAAATCTCTAAAGATCAAGCCCAGCAACACTTGATTGCAAGGTTTAAGGCAGCTAAGATGAACAAGCATATTTTAGAGCCCAAGCAGGATTTCTGAAAACGGTTTCCCTTTCTACAGAAAAAAAAAAAAAAGGCAGAACCAAATACTAATTTTTTAAAAAAATTTACTGTGGTAAAATATAACAAAAAATTGCCATTTTAACCGTTTTTAAGTACACAATTCAGTGACATTAATTACTTTCACTAGATTGTGAAAGTATCACTGCTGCTTTTTAAAATGTTTCGTTTTCCCATACAGAAACTCAGTACTCCTTAGGCAGTAACTCCCGTCCTCCCCCACCCGCAAGGCCCTGCTGCTAGTTGCTGTCGGGTCGATGCTGGCAACCCCGTAAGTGCAGAGTAGAACTGCTCCATAGGGTTTTCAAGGCTGGACCCTTTTGGAAACAGATCACCAAGACTTTCTTCTGAGGTACATCTGGCTGGGTTCAAACTGTCAGTCTTTCGGTTAGTAGTCGAGGGCTTACCTGGCTGCGCCTCAGTGCCTGGTAACCAAAAATAAACTCTTGTTTCTATGCATTTGTCTATTCTAGATATTTCATATAAGTGGGATCCTACAGTATGTGTTCTTTGTGATGGATTTATTTCACTCAGCATAATGCTCTCAGGTTCATCCATGTTGTAGCATATATCAGGACTTCATTTCTCTTCTTGGCCAAGTAATACGCCATTGTATGTATGTACAATATTTTGTTTATCCGTTCATTTGGTGATGGACAAATCAACAAATATGGAACTACAAGGGGCCCCAAATAGCCAAAACAATTGTCTTAGTTATCTTACTTAAAGCCGAGAAACACTCCATTGTATACATGGGTTGTTTCCACCTTTGGCTATTGTAATTAAAGTTGCAATGAACATTGCTGTACAAATATCTATTTGAGTCCTTGCTTTTAAGACTTTTGGATATATACCTAGGCGTGGAATTGTGGGTCACATGGCAGTTCTATGACTAACTTTTTGAGGAACTGCCCAACTATTTTTCATAGCAGTTGCAATGTTTTACAATCCCTCTAGCAATGCATAAAAGATCCAATTATTTCACATCCTTGCCAACGCTTGTTATTTTCTATTTTTTCTAATAAAAGTCATCCCAGCGTATGAAATAGTATTTCATGGCTTTGATTTGCATTTCCCTAATGACAAATGATGCTGAGCATCTTTTCATGTGCTTGTTGGCCATTTGTGTGTCTTCTTTGGTAAAATGTCTATTCGAGTCCTTTGCCCATTTTTAATTGGGCTGTTTGTTTTTTTATTGTTGAGTTGTAAGAGTTCTTCAGAGATTCTGGTTTATTAAACCTGTATCAGATATATGCTTCCCAAATATTTTCTCCCATTCTGTATGCTGTCTCTTTACTTTGTTGCAAAAGCCCTTTAATGCACAGGTTTTTCATTTTGATAAAGTCCAATTTATCTGTTTTTTTTTTTTCTTTTGTTGCTTATCTTTCTGTGTTGTATTTAAGAATCCAATGCCAAAAACAAGGCCCTGAAGCTTTACCCTTATGAATTTTTAAGTTTTAGTTCTTGTATTTAGATCATTGATCTATTTTGAGTTAATTTTCGTATATGGCGTGAGGTATGAGTCCAGCGTCATTCTTTTGCATGTGGATCATTTGTTGAAGAGGCTATTCTTTCCCCAGTGAATGGACTTGGCACCCTTGTCAAAAGTCAACTGACCGTAGATGTATGCGCTTATTTCTGGACTCTCAATTCTATTCCATTGGTCTATGTATCTATTCTTACACCCATCCAAAAAAAAACCAAGCCCATTGTGGTCAAGTCAATTGTTTTTATTATTGTAGCTTTACAGCACATTTTGAAATCCAGATATGTGAGTCCTCCTAGTTTGTTCTTGTTTTTCAAGATTGCTCTTATGGATTGAATTTGTCTCACCAAAGTATTACTGTAAATCCCAACCCCTATACCCTGGTGGCATACTGGTTAAGTGCTACGGCTGTTAACCAAAAGGTCAGCAGTTTGAATCCACCAGGTGCTCCTTGGAAACTCTTTGGGGCAATTCTACTCTGTCCTATAGGGTCTCTATGAGTCGGAATCGACTCAGTGGCAATGGGTTTTCTCATGAGATCCTCACAAAAACCCTGCCAGGCAGTAGGTGTGGAAACTGAAGCTCAGAGAAGACAGGTGGCTTGTTCAAGGTTACAATACTGGGTGAGGAGGGGCAGGGGGTGGGGTTCGTCTCCAGAGCTCCTCCCACTTCTTAACCACACTACCTAGAGCTTAGCCAGGCCAGGAAGGGTGCACCTGCATTTTAACGGCATAAAGCTGAGCCCACATAAAGGTGTTTTTCTCTACCAGAATAATTTACAATCAGTCATAAATGATGAGTATTTGGTGCTGAGCAATAAGATAGTAACAGCCATTATTTATGGGGGTAGTGGTGGTTCGGTGGGAGAATTCTGCCCTTCCATCCTGGAAACCCAGGTTCAATTCCTGGCCAATGCACCACATGCATACCCACCACCCTTCTGTCAGTGGAGGACTGCTTGTTGCTGTGATGCTGAACAGGTTTCAGTGGAACTTCCAGACTAAGATAGACTAGGAAGAAAGGCCTGGCAATCTACATCTGAAAATCAGCCAATGAAAACTCTATGCATCTCAACGGTCTGAGCTACAACTGATCATGAGGATGATGCAAACCGGGCAGCGCTTTGTTCCGTTGTACGTGGGGTCGCCCTGAGTTGAGGGCCGACTTGAGAATAGCTAACCACAGCAACAAGCCACTATTTATTAAGCATTTACCCTATGCCAGGAACTATGCTATATGCATATTTCTAGTTGACTCCTTTCCACAATCCTCTGATGTGGCTATTATTATCCCTTTTAGCATGTAATGTTCATATGCAAACAGTCCAGCCAGCAGCTAAAAGGCAGGGATGGGACAGACAGACCAGAAAATGAACTCTTAATCCTAAAAGCCCTAAGTCTGAATGACACCCTCCTTGTCTTAGAGGGAAATGAGGTGCCTGGAAAACATCTACTGAGAGCTCACTATGTGCAGGCCCTATACGAAGCCCTTCTTGGCATTCCTTATCTCATCTCTACAGCCCTATGTGCTGGGTACTGCCAGCATCACTCTTGTGTTACAGATGAGGAAACTTGGCTTACAGAGGTCAAAAACATGCCCAAGGCCACAGAGCAGACTTTAGAGTCAAGGCCAAGTCCACAGCCCATGGCCTAGCCCCTTCACCATACAGAATACAGCTGCAAGGTCCAAACGACTTATTTTTTTCTCTTGTGCTGGAATTGTGAGATGGAATAAACGGCACACTTCTTTGGCCCGACTCCATTCAAATGTTCACATTTTACCCTCTTAAATTGTTTACTTTGAATCTCCTGTGGTCAGGAACTGGCTGGGCATTGGGGATGCAAATGTAAATAAGCCACCAGGTCCCTGCCCTCAGGGATCTCACAGTCCACACACTGGCAATCCACTTGCTCGTAAGAATCTCCATCCTTGCTGAAAGCAGCACTCACCACACCAACAAAGCCACTTTCTCTACGGTTTCAGGTGCTGGCGGGCTGCCTCTGTCTGCTGGTTTGCCTGCATGAAATTTAATTCTTTGAACCCCATGTCCAGCTGGCAAAGAGAAGTGCTCGAAAGTTACAGATGTTTCCTCACACGGACTAGAAACTGCTTACACTAAGGCCTTTGTGTCTGCTCCTAAGCCATGACTCATCTGTCTTCTGGGCCTCAGCCACAGTAACACTTCCTTATTTTATTCCTGAAAGAACAAACCTGGAAAGGAATACCTGACCCTGGAGACAAGTAATGCTAGCTACTCATCACAAGATAATAAAGATTCAGGACAAATACACACTTTTTTTTCCCCCCCTGCAAGGTCCTAAGCAAATACTTCTAAGCCGGTTTATCAAACCATTGTTAATTCACACTATCAAAAGTCTAAAAAGTCTAAAGGTAGGGAGAAATAATTGAGAGAAGAGGAAGAAGAAGAGCAGGGGAGAGGAAAGAAAGAAAAGAGCAGAGAAAAGGAAGACAGAGGAAGGGAGAGACAACCATACACGCTGGTGAAGGTAGGCCGGAGGCGGGTACCCGCTACACTGAGGACTCAGAGCAGAAAAACCCTCAGAAAGCATCTAGTCCAGTCACGCCCAAGGGCTGGGATCCCTCAGCTATAATCACAATATATCACACTAATATTTAGGGAGAGATTGCTAATATGCCAGTCACTTAACAATTTTTTTTTTTTTTTTTTTAATTTACAATCATTATCTCGAGTAATCCAAATAACCCTGGGGGTTGTGTATATTATTTACCCCATTTTACAGCTGGGGACACTGAGGCTTAGGTTAAAAAAAAAAAAAAACCCACTGCCGTTGAGTTGATTTCAACTCGTAGCGACCCAATAGGACAGAGTGGAACTGCCCCAGAGGGTTTCTGAGGAGCACCTGGGGGATGCGAACTGCCAACCTTTTGGTTAGCAGCTGCAGCTCTTAACCACTATACCACCAGGGTTTCCTAGATTAGTTAAGGGTCAGGAAAAAGAGCACACAGCCAGTGTCAGAGCCTAGAAATGAATCCTAGCCTTCACTAAAGCCCATGCCCTTAACTGTTTGTATCCTGCCTCTAGGGCTCTACAGAAACTTCCAACAGCCTGTTGAATTCCTGCCTCTGGTGAAGGTGAAAGAGAGACGGAGGGAGAGAGAGAGAGTGGAAGAGAGAGAGAATGATGAAAGTTGAGACCCCTGCCGCCCACTCTCCCAACCACATGGTCCCCACCTCCCTTCTCTAACACTAGGGCTGCAGGAGCTGAGTGCCAGAAAAGCCACACACACTGCAAGTGCCTGGCATGAGCACATGGAGAAACAAAACAACCAAAACAATCAGTTGCTGATGAGCTGACTCCAGCTCACGGCGACCCCAGTGTGCAGAGCAGAACTGCTCCGTAGGGTTTTCAAGGCTGTGATCTTTCAGAAGCAGATTGCCAAGCCTTTCTTCTGAAGTTCCTCTGGGTGGCTTCAAGCCATCAACCTTCAGGTTAGTAGTCGAGTGCTTAACCTTTCATACCACCCAGGGACTCCATGAGCACATGGGAGCCAGATGTAAAACGCTTTTTCCCCCTGCAATGTCTTTCCAATGCTGTGTGCTGAAAATGCTCTAGTCCCAACTGCACAGGCAAAGTATTTCCAGGGCCCAGATCAACTTCCAAGGAAGAATGAGAACGCATGTATTTGGAGCTGAGCAGCAATAAACCAATACCTGGTACAGAGGTGCACCCTGCATGGCAATGGTGGAGACCTCAGCATGTCTGGAGGCCTTCTAAGTGGGGCTGGGCGTGGAGGAAAAATAAAGCAGCTAGGTATGTGCTAGATGGGGCAGATGCTGCAGATTTGTGGAGGACTGAGCTAGAGTTGGAAACCCTGGTGGTGTAGTGGCTAAGTGCTACAGCTGCTAACCAAGAGGTCGGCAGTTCAAATCCGCCAGGCGCTCCTTGGAAACTCTATGGCGCAGTTCTACTCCGTCCTATAGGGTCGCTATGAGTCGGAATCGACTCGACAGTGGTGGGTTTGGTGGTTTTGGCTGCTAAGGTTGAAGTCCCTGTGTTAATGTGGCTGGCTATTAACTGAAAGGTTGGAGGTTTGAGTCACCCAGAGGCACCCTGGAAGAAAGGCCTAGAGATCTACTTCCAAAAAACCAGCCACTGAAAACCCTATGGAACACAGTTTTACTGTGACACATGTGGGCCGAAAGCAACTGGTACTGGTGCTAGAGTTAAGCCCGAACTACCTGCGTGGACTCATCAGTGAGTCATTGTGAGTGGTAGCCAGCTCTCTCTAAAGAAGGAGTCAGGATTGTAGGAACAGGTTGGGGATAAGTCCCAAACCAAAAAAGAGAACTGTTATCAGTTCTGACACTGGGAGCCCTTTGAATAAACAAGTCCAGTCAACAGAGGAAGGTAAAGCCATGGGCGAACATAAACTTTCTATTTTGTCACTGTCTTAGTCATCTAGTGTTGCTACAACAGAAATACCACAAAAGGATGGTTTTAGCAAAGAGAAATTTACTTCCTCACAGTAATGTAGGCTAAAAGTCTAAATTCAGGGCGTCAGCTACAGGGGAAGGCTTTCTCTCTTTATTGGCTCTGGGGAAAGGTCCTTCTCATCAACCTTCTCCTGGACTAGGAGCCTCACCGTGCAGGAACCCAGGGCCTAAAGGACACACTCTGCTGCCGGCACTGCTTTCTTGGTGGTATGAGCTCCCCTGACTCTCTGCTTGCTTCTCTCTTTTATATTCCATAAGAAACCACCTCAAAACACAATCTAATTCTGTAGATTGGGTCCTGCCTCATCAACACAACTGCTGCCCATCCCCCCTCATTAACATCACAGAGGCAGGATTTACACATAGGAAAATCACACTGGATGACAAAATGGCGGGCAATCACACAATACCGGGAATCATGATGCAGCCAAGATCATATACACATTTTTGGGGGGATGCAATTGAATCCATGACAGTCGCTATCAAAATTGCTGTGTTGCTTTTGTCTGTGCGAGTGTTGTTTGATTTTGGAAAGAGAGAGGGGTAAGTGAATGTGCCACAGACAGGAAATCCATTTCCCTCCTGCTCTATCTTGTTACAAGAATTTCAACACTGTCAGGGCACCTCCGTGAGTCCTGATTGATAGACAATCGTACCTGTTCTGTTCCCCACATTCCCTCCCTTACAGGCAACGATGGTCCTGTGACCCAGTTTGGATAATGAGAACTCTCAGGGGAAGTCCAGCAGGGGAACTGCAGGTAAAGCTTCTGCTTCTAGATAAAAGGAACATGAATAGCTGACTCTACTCCCTTTTCCTTTTTGCTGCTTGGATCACAAATACGATGCTTGGAGCTGTAGAAGTCCCTGTGACCCCAAGGCAGCAAGCCAACATGCTAAGGATGACAAAGCTGAAAGACAGAGGAGCCCTGGTCTTTAGTGACACTGTGGAGACACTGCCCCAGCCCCGGGCTGCCCACCCCTGGACTTTGTTTTGTGAGAAGAGTAAACCCTTGTATGAGTTACTGCTGGCTATGCATTCTGGTAATTAAAGCTGAATGTATTTCTAACTGATTCAAAGAGAAATAGCTCCCGATCACATCCGTCTAGCTTATTAAACATATTTTCACAACTATTTGCTTGTTTGATTCCCATGTCAACCCTGTGTGCTAGGCAGAAGAGGTGCTGTGAGCCTTCTTCAATGATAAGGAAGTAGTTCAGAGACACGAAGTGACATGGTCAGCATGCAGAAATAGCTAGTAGCAGAGCAGGGTCTGTTCGGGTCAGCTGAGCTCCTGCCACCTCAGATGGTGCTGGTAGGATGACCCATTCTGGCTCCTAGTTGAGTTCCATTTTAGAGGGCCTGAAGCCCTGGTTGTGTAGTGGTTAAGAGCTATGGCTGCTAACCAAAAGGTCGGCAGTTCAAATCCAGGCACTCCCTGGAAGTCCTATGGGGCAGTTCTGCTCTGTCCTATAGGATCGCTATGAGTCGGAACTGATTCAATGGCAATGGGCTTGGGTTTTTTTTTGGACCCTTAAATTGAAGGACCACTGGTGGCACAGTGGTGAAGTGCTCAGCTGCTAACTGAAAAGTCTCTGGTTCAAACCCACTAGCCCTTGGGGAAAAAGATGTTGTAGTCTGCTTCCATAAAGATTTACAGCCTCGGAAACCCTATGGGGCAGTTCTACTGTGTCCTATAGGGTTGCTATAAGTCAGAGCTGACTCAGCAGCAATCTTTTTTTTTTTAACCTTAAATGGAGGGAAGTGGTGGTTCAGTGGTAGAATTCTCACCTTTCATGTGGGAGACCCAGGTTCAATTCCTGGACGATGTACCTTGTACGCGGTCACCACCCACTTGTCAGTGGAGGCTTGTGTGTTGCTGTGATGCTGAACAGGTTTCAGTGGACTTTCCAGACTATGACAGACTAGGAAGAAGGGTCTGCTCATCTACCTCCTAAAATAAGCCAATGAAACCCTATGAGTCACAACAGCCCAATCCTGTTGTGCGTGGGGTCGCCATGAGTTGGGGACCAACTCGAAGGCAGCTACCAACAACATCCTTTGATTATATAAGGGGTACCTGACTGGTGCAAATGATTAATATGCTCAGCTACCAACCAAAGGGCTGAAACTTTGAGTCCACCCAGAGGCACCTCGAAGAAAAGTGTCTTGATTTATTTTTAAAAAATCAGCACTGATAACTCCATGGGCCACATTATCTACCTGACACACATGGAGGCACCATACATGGGAGTCAATTCAGTGGCAACTTTTTTTTTTTTTTTTAAACCCTTGGATTACAATCCTCTAAGACCTGGTACATTCTCATGAAATATAAGCAAGCAACACTAATTTAATATTTTAGACCTTGGCCTCAGCTGAAGGGTGGAGAGAGGCCTGCTAATTCCAGCAGGACTTGGTAAGCCACCAGATAAGGATGGAGGATAATTTCTTCCCTTCACCAGGCCCACTAACAAGGCTTTTCCAGGCCAGCAGAAGGAATTAACACCTGGTCCAAATGGTAGAGATTTGTCCATGAAAGCGGCTACGCCTCTGCTTCTCCTTAAAGCTGTTAATCAAATCATCACTGGTTTAAATTAGCTAATTGTTGGCTCATTCTGTGTGCCTATCATCACTTAGTGAAGAAAAAGACACTGTCCGATTGAGGGAGAATTCTCTGCATCAAGTCCAGAAATGATCTACATCAATATAAATTAAAAAGAAGAAAAGGGGAAAGGGAAAGAGGAGAAGAGAGAAAAGGGCAGAAGAGAGGAGAGGAGAAAGGGAAAAGAAAGAAAAGGAGGGAAAGAAAGAAAAGGAAGCTTTGAGCTGGATGCAGCCTCTCTGGCCCTCAGTCAGGTCCGGGTTCAAATTCTAGTCGCCCAGGACCCTGAACACCTCTTGGAGCCATGGTTCCCTCAGGGTGAAATGCAGATAATGCCTTACGGAACTGCTGGGAAGCTCTGCCTTTCTGAGATTATCCACTGCAAGGACACTGGCACCATCTGGAGACCGGGGCAAACCTTAGTTGGTTCTGAAGACCAGACATAATCATCAACTGGTCTGAACCAGCAGGGTCTGTGTTGCTTTGCTCCCACTACAGTGGGAATGGCAGGCCTCTGGAGTTGTGCAGTGAACAACATGCATGACCCCAAGTCAGGCCCCCAATGACTCCTACCTCTGTGGCAGTGGAGCTCTCCAGACGCCTGGACAGAGGATCACAATACAGTCAAGGCCAGCACTGTTGGCTCCCTGGGTCCCTTCCCTCTACCACTACCTCCCCTGGTCCTCACCTCTCTTCTCTAGCTGAGGAGATGGGTGTTATGACCTCAATTAAGGAGAGGAAACGAACTTTCCCCAAACCACACGAGCCATCACTTATGTCTTACGAGTCACATCCTCAAGCTCCTAACTTCTCCCTCAAAGCCCACCTGGTCTCTACTACCACCCAGTTTTTCATTTAATTTTTAAATTCCCCCCCATTTCCACTTGTCCAAGTCAGTATTTCTCTCTCTCCCAGCTCCTGGAGGGAAGACATATGTTTACAATCCCTGATATGCAAGGGGGTCCCTAATAACAAGTTTTATTTATTTACATCCTTTTTAAAAATAATATTTTATTGTGTTTTCAGTGAAAGATTTTAATTTTTTTAACCTTATTTTTCTTTCCTTTTTCAAAATTGTTGTAAATATATATAACACATTTGCCAATTCAACATTTTTCAGGTGTACAATTTAGTGATATCAATTACATTAATCACGTCGTGGCTCCGTGATCACCCATAATTGCCACCAAATTTCCCACCACCATAAACAGAAACTCACTGCTTCCTAAACAATGACACCCCTTTCCTCCATCCTCCTATCTCTGGTAACCACTAATAAACTTTGCTGTGTATATATTTGCCTACACTTATTATTTCATGTAGTGGGATCATAGAATATTTGTCCTTTGCAAATGACTTCTTTCACTCAGCATAATGTTTTCAAGGTTCATCCACGTAGTAGCATGTATCAGGTCTTCATTTCTCTTTATGGCGGCATAGTATTCCATGGTATGGATAAAACACGTTTTATTTATCCATTCGTCCACTGATGGACATTTAGGTTGTTTCCCCCTTTTGGCTACGGTGAAGAGTGCTGCAGTGAACATTGGTATACGTGTAAAACCTGGTTTTACGTGACAACAAGTGCTATAAATACCATGAAAATCAACAGATTTCGTCATTAGATAAGGAAGGGTTTGTTTCACTTGTTTAGAGATTAAGGTAACTAATGTCACCTGTTCCAGTATCAGTGGTTCTGTATGAGGGATTTCAAGTTTCCACACAGAATTTTACAGAAATTTTCCTTGAAATCTGTCCCATGTCATCAGGGATGTATTCAGGCTCTTGGGGTTTGAGGGGATCTGTGAGAGAAAGAGGAAGAAGTGGCAGGAGAGCCCATTTCTTGGGAGGCAGTCTAGTGTAGAGGTCACAGTGTACATTCCCTCAGTTCAAATCCTAACTTGGCCATTTACAACCTGTGGGGCCTTAACCTCCATCTGCCTCAGTTCTCTCTCTCAAGAATGGGCTAAAGAATAGTACTGACTTCACGGAGTTGTTGCAAAGACCATGATGAGCACCTAGGGAGTGTGCAAATGTTGGCCATTATCGTTATCATCTCCTCAGAGAGCTTGGCCTAGTTAAAAATAGAATCAAGGAGGGGAAAAGGGAAGGCCAGCCAGCTGTACAAGTTCCAACTGGGCAAGGACAACTCCAGTGTTCCCAGGAACTCTGCGGTCCCTCCAGTCTGGCCCAGGATCCTCAACGAAGGAGGGGGTCCTGATTTATCTTGAGTACAGATGAACTTGTTTAGTCCTATGGGCTTTATAGCCAGATTTATGAGCATATGTTGCTTATAAGATTTTTATCTAAGTGCATGGATGCAAAATATAATTTTAGAAGCACACACATTATTACATTTTCAAAAATATTTTCTAAATTGGTTTATCACTGTTTCCCAGTGTCATAATACCTCTTCGTACAATAAAACTATGGATTCTGCCTCCAACAAACACTCCACATTGTGTAAATATTTTCCCTATCTGTATTCTTGATACAAAGCTCCATTGACAAGAGCTGTCCTTGCACAGTCTCTGTTTCCAGGTCTCAGTGACATGGCACTGCACTGACATAGAAGGTTCCAGAAAGCCAGTCCCATGGTTGCAGTTTTTACCAAACATTTTCCCACAAGTATTCTAGCTGGCTTGGCTAACGCCTCACATACATATTCTCCATGGCAATGGAAACAGCTGTCTGAAAGAGGTCAAATCTCTTCAACCAGCGCAACACACTCGGCTGGCTTATCTGAACTCCATTCCCAGATTTATGAGTTGCGGCTCCACCTCCATTTTAAAACGATGCTCCTACTTTGCTTTTTTTTCTCTACGAAATGGCCAGAAATCCATCTTCCATTCCCTTCTGCTACCATTTTTGCTATATTTGCTCAGTTTCTAAACAAGGGTTGAATTGAGGACCACAGGGAATATGTTTAAATGCATCCTTTTGTAGGTGTGTCTGAACCTCTCTCTCTTGCAGTGCCGATAAAGAGTCGGTATTAATATCCCCGTATGAAGCCCTCACAGCTTCTAGGATTTTCATTCCTGAACCAAACAAAGATATCCAAGCTCCCCTTCCCTCAGGAAGCCGTCCTTGACGTGGGAGGGTGGGGAGGCCCTTAGCGGTCTCTCCCCACCTGGAATTGCACAGCGTCAACCCCCACTTCCCTCACTGGGAAGTGAACACACCCAGACTTGCCACACTCCCAGAATCTCAATATCCAACAGTGTGTTGTCTCCTGCTGGCCAGGTGTCGCCCTGAATGCAGATACGTTTCCTCAAATTGTGACTGCTTTTCGAAGAATTCGGATTATGTCTCGAATTCTCATGCAACATATAGTTTTCCCCTAGCTGTGCTTTAGTAATGTTTTAAGGGGGAAAATATAATCAACTGGGTATCTCAGTGATTGCTATAAATCTGTCCCTGATCACATTCAGAACTAGCTGCGCCTTTCAGGCTCTTACAGATTCATTTAGGACTTGCTCTCTGTTCAAGAGCTATCTTAGCCCTTTTTTTGGCTGAAGGAACCGATCTTGCAAGACTTTTGTAACAACCTTCTGGAGGGTTCTCTGGCTTCCCGCAGTACTGCTCATTGTTAGGTTATTATGGCAAGATGCTTCCTGCTCCTACTCCTCCCCGGAGCCCGGCTTCCACACACTTAAGCTCTCTCTGAACCTTCTGTTCATTGGCAGCCATTACTCTTCTCTTTCTTTGCTCTCAGGCAGCAACTTCTTTCCCTGTCCCTAAATACCACTGTTCCCATGTTGGTTGCCAAAGCACTGGGACTGGAGTAATAGTAAAAAGCCTCAAGGCAAATTACAACCACAACAGCTGTGTTTACTAAGAGCTACAAATGAACTCATTCCAGAGCTATTAGAGTGGGCAGGCAGTGATTCGGAACCTTCCAGAAGCACCCATCCTCAGGATATTCACTGGCTGCTAGAGCTTCGAATGGCCCTAGTCAGTCCTGGCTTTTGGAGGAGATCTCTGCTGAGCACACGGGGTCTTTTTCACCCACAACACTTTTATGTTTTCTTCTCACAGTTACGGTAATTTGCACTTAGCTGTATATGTGGGGGCGGGGGGGGGGCTGCCTGTCACCAATGGAGGAGGCAACTGACTGGTGGGGTTAGTCGTTCTCGTGAGGAGCATCCAAAAATTATTCTCCACCCCCAGCCTCTTCAAATGTCTCCCTAACCACCTGCAGCAAGACCTCAAATTCCACCATTCATCATTTACCCTTTGGATCATTGAGTGATCTTTCCAAAAAGCGAATGTCCCAGCGAGAGGAGTGACACCTAGAAGACCATCAGTCACTCACTCCTTAAGGTGAATTAGTTTCTTCTAAACATCTCTGAAAAGGAGCCTGGGTGCCACAGTGGTTTGCAATTGATTGCTAACATAAATGTTGGTGGTTCAAACCTACCAAGTGGCTCCTTGGGAGAAAGGCCTGGTGAATCGCTTCTGTAAAGATTACAGCCACTGAGAACCCTACGGGGGCAGTTCTACTCTGTACACATGGGCTTGTCGTGAGCTGGGGACTGACTGGATGGGGGCTAACAACAACAACAACAACAACAAATATCTCAGGAATCCCTAGGGTGCACACGAGTGGCTTGGAGGTTGAAGTCTACACAGAGGCATCTTGGAAGAAAGGCCAATCTATTTCCAAAAACACAAGCCATTGAAAACCCTGTGAAGCACAGCTCTACTGTGACACACATACAGGGTCACCATGAATCAGAGTCCACTAGATGACAAGCAGGTATTTTAAAAGCAAAACGAAACATCTCTGAGGCTTTGTTTTATCACCTGTAAAACTGACACACACGCTTCCTGAGGCTATGTGGAAGTGCTCTGCAACCTCTAAAATTCATACAAATTGTTATTTGAATTCCTGGGTTAAAAGGCAAGTATTCTTGAGAGAGATTTCACCGGAACCCATACCTGCTACTCACCACCTTATTGTTGTTGTTAGCTGCCCTGAAGTCGATTCTGAATCATGGCGACCCCATGTGTGCAGAGCAGAACTCCAAAAACCTAAGCTTACTGCCGTTGAGTTGATTCTGACTCAGTGACCCTGTAAAACAGAGTAGAACTGCCCCATAGTGTTTCCTAGGCTGTAATCTTTACAGAAGCAGATTGCCACATCACTTTCCCATGGAGCAACTGGTGGGTCCACACTGCTGACATTCCAGGTAGCAGCCGATGTGTTTTAACCACAGTGCCACCAGGGCTCCAGAGCTAGTAGGGATTAACTTGGATGACATGTTGTTACCATGAAAATAAGACGGCAGCTCCTTGGCAGCTGGGCCTTGCAGCTGCTAAGCTGGTCTGGGAAGTAAAGACCCCGAACTCAGGACGCAGTCCTGGTCAAACAAGAGGCACAATAAGTATCTTCTTACAGTATGGGGTGGGGGTCAGCTACAACATGGCAGACATACACCACACATAGAAAGAAAGCAATTAAGAATTTTTCAGATCTACGAAATGGGTGATCACTTCCCACACTCGCCTGTTTATAGAATTACTTGAGCCTAACTGGTGAACACACAGATTCCCAGGTCCCTCCCCTGAAGACTCTGATCTGAAGAGGCTGAGGAGGGGCCCTGGCACCTCGATGCTTAGTATGTTCCCAGGTGGTACTTACAACTGTTCAAGTCTGCTTAACACTGACCGAGATTATTAGGGTCTAAGAACTGACTTAAGCTTTCTTGTCTTTCCTTGGAACATAAGTTGGGAATTATCTCAGGAAAAAAAAAAAGTCCTTGCTATTTCAGAGTACCATGTTGGGTTCCTGCAGGGACCTACAACTAAGCTCCTGTTTGAAGCTGTAATCATGAGAGAGAGGCTCTACCAGTTGTGTTGTTTTGGTTGTTAGCTGCCATCAAGTCAAAAGTCATGGGGACCCCAAGCACTGGTCCTGCACCATCCCCATGATTGATTGTTGATCAAACTGATGTGATCCATAGAGTTTTCACGGGCTGATTTTCGGAAGTAGATCACCAGGCTTTTCTTTCTAGCCTGCCTTAGTCTGGAAGCTCCACTGAAATCAGTTCAGCATCATAGCAACACCCAAGCCCCCAGGGATAGACGGGTGGTGGCTGCACATGAGGTGCGCTGGCTGAGAATCAAACCTGGGCCTAGAGGAGGGGTTTTTCACGTTCAGGTAGGAAGACGTCTACTGACTTTATTATACTTATGTAAGAGCAGCAAGTTAACAGCCTCAAAGTGCCAGATGGGGGGTCGCAATGCCATGGGCTCTTCTTATCCACCCCAAGCCCCACCCAAAGAAGAATCAGCTTCAGTCACAAGCTCAGCTGGCAGCAGCAGCCACAGGCAGGCCGTGTCAGGGCTGGGCTGGCAAGTCAGAAGGGCTCGTGGGCGGGCTCTGATGATAAGGACCAACTCCGAGCCTAACATACCGGGCTCAAGAACCTGGGGTTGCTGTGGAGCTGCAGACTTACCCAAAGGGTTTCAACAGACAAGGCTTTGTTCTTCCTCTCCCCGCCCACCCTTATACCTTAAAATTCGACAAATTTCCCAACAGACCATTGAAAGGATGTCTTGACCTGGATAAAATATGGAACTCATGGCTCCATTTAAGTTTCCTTCTGCAACTTCACCCTCTTCAGAGGAAACCTATTCCTTCTGAGGAGGCTAGGAAAAATGGTGGCTTCTTCCTGGCTTCCACAGGACATGGGTGGCAAACTCAAGTGTTTCTGAGGGCCAAACAGATCACGGAGATAAAGAAGGAGACCAAGTGAACTGTCAGCCCTGGAACAGCCCAGAGCTCACATGTGGGGATGGCCACCACTCAGCTCTAACCAATCTTTGGCGTGTGGGGAAGGTGAGTCCAATTTGCCAAATCATTTATTTTCAGGAGAAGCTAGTGATTCTGGCTTTTCAGATGAGCTTTCTCAGGTGGCAAATTTCCCAACTTAAAAAACGCCATGCTGGCCATACACAAGTGCCTGTGAGTTAGACTCCACCTGTGGGACTGAGGCTGTGCTCTTCATTGCGGACCACAAAGCTGTGTCCTGATGCTAGGACAGCGTGAGCAACATCTTTCTGGACGTTTCCAGCCCGTGGATGAGCTTTTCCTCCTTGGAGCGTCCTTCCTGTTCTCTTGCCCCCGCCCCTTCCCACACACGTCCTACAAACACAGAATCTCTGGGTTGACAGGATCTTAAAATTCAGGTAGTCCAACATGCCCTTGGCATTCGTGACATCTCTCCCAAAGCCCTGCAAACGCGCGTTCAGCCAACAGCAACGGGAGGCTAATGGCTTCCTAGGTGGCTCGCCTCATCTTTGGACAGTGCTGATGAGTAAGTTATGCCTTGTATGATATTCCTGGAATGCTCATCAAGTTCACTATCTCTGGTCCCTTTTCAGGTCACACAGAACAAATCTAATTCTTTGTGTGCCAGCCCTTCAGAGTTCCAGCCCACATCGACCTTTTTTTTTCCCCTGGCCTAACATCTGTTTCTTCAGTCTTCATAAAGCATGGCTCTGAGTCTCCCCATATCCTACTCCTTCCAATCAAAAGGGCTCTGATTTGCCTAGATAATAATACTACTAACAGCAAAAATTATCACAGACCTTAGTAAGTACGAGACATTGTCCTGATAGCTTTATATTTATTAATTCATGCAATCTTCACAAGAACCAAAAAGTAGGTATTATCTCCCATTTTACAGATGAGAGAACAGAGGCACAGAGAGCCAAAATGACTTGTCTACAATTACACAGCTACTCAGTGTAGAGCCAGGATTTAACCTCAGGCATTGGGAGTTCCGTGGTGAATTCTCTCTTTCCATGAGGGAGACGCAGGTTTGATTCCTGGTCAGTGCACCTCACATGCAGCTACCACCTGTCTGCTAGTGGAGGCTTACATGTTGCTATGATGCTGAACAGGTTTCAGTGGAGCTTCTAGACTAAAACAGACTAGGAAGAAAGGCCTGGTGATCTACTTCTGAAAATCGGCCAGTGAAAATCCTATGGATCACAACAGTCTGATCCACAACAAATCATGGGGATGGTGCAAGACTGGGCAGCGTTTTGTACTGTTGTGAATGGGGAAGCCATGAGTTGGTGGTCAAAGAGATGGCAGCTAACAGCAACAACAGTGTGGCTCCCAAGTCCCCAGGTGGACTCACCAGGCAGGGGAAGGATGAGGACCAACATATCCTGAGGGGGACAGGGACTGGTGACCCGCCTGCCAGGTGCTCTCAAATGTGTTAGAGCATTCCCCCCCTTCATTCTATATGGTGTGCCTCAACTGAAAGTCCATTATCAGTTCTTGGCAGCTGACCATACTGTCGACTCATATGGAGCCTACTGTCAAGGAAAATCTTTAAATCTCTGTTATATACATTGGTGCTATTTTACAACAATTCCATCCTCTCCTTGGGACGACTGGTTTTCTGAACTCTGTGTCTGGCTTGGCCCAGTTACCACTCCCCACCCCCTGGCTGGGCTCCCTGGTCTGGGTCTGTCCTACTTCTGATAGCCCGTAATAAACTTGTCTCATTGGCTATCTGCTCCGTGCCCCTGCTCTTGAAAAAATTAGAGAAGGCCAAGAAGGAGTTTAGATTATAGAATCATGGAACTCAGGGGACCTAAACAAAAGAACATCCAGTTCTCTGCCTCGTTTTACAGATGAGGAAATTGAGACCTGAGGGCAAGTGACTTCCAAGGACAAGCAGCCAGTTAATGCTGCTACTGAAATTAGAATGTGGCCGTCTGCTTTCCCACCTAGGGCTCCTCCAACTGCTCCAGACTGTCTTCAGTAGAGTCTCCAGATTGAACAGGACTTCAATAAGGACAGTGTGTTCTCTCTGCCAACCAACAAGGAAACCTGCATAGGTTTATGCTGCTAACACAAAGCCTGATGAAACAGGGAATGGACCACTAGGACGACGAGATGAGAAAAAAGGCCGCCCGAGGTCCCCAAGCTCCTGGGTACAAACACTTCTCAAATACTGATGTGCTTACGATGGCTACCATGAAGCGTTAGCTTATAAAATTAGCATGCAGCCAAGACTACTTCTGAAAAGTCCTTAAGTCTCTTAGACCTTAGTCCTTGGAATCTTAAAAGCTAATGGTTCACTTCCGATGCTTCTCTTAGCATTTGGTTTCTCCTCTCTGTTCTGTTTTCTCCCCAAGCTAGCAGGTGAGTTTGGAGAAAAGGCCTGTGATGTGACTGCAGTTTATCATATCTCAGGCACTGAGTGGAATCCTGCGGTGGTGCAAATGGTTAATGTGCTTGGCTGCTGGCTGAAACACTGGAGGTTCAAGTCCACCCAGAGGTACCTTGAAAAGAAAGGACTGGTGATCTACTTCTGAAAAATCAGCCACTGAAAACATTATGGAGCACAGTTCTACTCTGACACACATAGGGTGCCATAGGTTTCAACTGACTCGACAGGCATCTGTTTTTTTTTTTTTTTTTAATTTACTTTTTATTTATTGTGCTTTAAGTGGAAGTTTACAAATCAAGTCAGTCTCTCATATAAAAACTTATACACACTTTGCTCTGTACTCCTAGCTGCTCTCTCCCTAATGAGACAGCATACTCCTCCTCTCCACCGTGTATTACCCATGTCCATTCAACCAGCTCTTGTCCGCCTCTGCCTTCTCATCTCCTCTAGAAAGGAGCCGCCCACATAGCCTCATGTGTCTACTTGAGCCAAGAAGCTCACCCTCACCAGTATCATTTTCTGTCTTGTAGTTTAGTCCAATCCCTGTCTGAAGAGTTGGCTTTGGGAATGGTTCCAGTCTTGGGCTAACAGAGGGTCTGGGGACGATGACCTCCAGGGTCCCTCCAGTCTCAGTCAGACCATTAAGTCTGGTCTTTTTACGAGAATTTGAGGTCTACAACCCACTGTTCTCCTACTCCATCAGGGATTCTCTGTTGCGTTCCCTGTCAGGGCGATCATCAGTGGTAGCCATCTAGTTCTTCTGGTCTCTGGTTTATGTGGACGTTTCTGCCAACTGCTTTTTTTAAACTGGTTTTTCAGGCACTGAGCCGGATATAACACCAGCTCAGATGACCAAGGCTTGGTGAGTCCCTGTCACCAAGTGGCTGACCATCTCCACTGAACTTCTCCCTGGGGAAAGCAATCTGCTCCCTGCCTCTGGGAAGTAGACTGAATTGTGTTCCCTCAAGACATGTGTTGGAATCCCATCTACTATACTTGTGGATATAATCCTGTTTGGAAATAGAGTTTTCTTTGTTGTGTTACTGCGGCTGCATCAGTGCAAGGTGTGTCTTAAATCTAATCGCTTCTTAGTCATAAGGAGCAGCATAGAGAACAGAGACAAGAGGCAAAAACGGGGGAAAATAGATGCCATGTGAAGATTACCAAGGAACCAAGGAACTCCAGGACTATAGAAGCTGAGGGAGACAAGGCTCTTCTGCCAGAACCACAGAGGAAAAGCCTTCTCTGATAGCCAGTGCCCTGAATTCAGACTTGTAGCCTCCAGAACTGTGAGAAAATTAATTTCTATTCTTTAAAGCCACCCACTTGTGGTATTTTTGTTACAGCAGCACTGGGAAGCTAAGGCATGTAGCCTCTAAGGGATCACGACAAAGTCTTTTCTGAACGACTTTTTTCCCCAAGGAGATAAACCAGAAGAGATACAGAGATGATTCTGAATGCTCTTCCGGTTGGAACCAGAACCAAGAGCTACGGTCGCATTAGATTTTACAGAAAATTCAATGAAACTGAGTCCAACTCTGTTATTTCAAAATGTATGCAAATTTGACCTAAGGTGGGTTTATGTTTATCTGATTTGTCTCTACATTATCTGTGAAGAAAAGTCTGGCTAAGTCAAATGAAAGAGTAAACAGGGTGACAAGGCTTAACTTACAAAAATGTGTTCTTTTACAAGGTTTCAGTACATTCATTAATTACAAAGGTCTTTTCTGGTTCATTAAAACAATGTACTCACCAGAAACCAAACCCAATGCCATCAAGTGGATTCTGACTCATGGAGATCCCATAGGACAGAGGAGAACTGCCCCATAGGGCTTCTAAGGAGCGGCTGGTGGATTTGAACTGCTGACCTTTTTGGTTAGCAGCCAAGCTCTTAACCACTGTGCCACAATGTACTAGGAGAGTTAATTCTTATTATGAGATAAAACAGCATTTCTCTAAACTACTCTAATTTCCAATTTTGCATGAAGAAAGTTAAGCCCAAGTCAACCAAATTAGTGAGCTAGATAATTATATAGCTTTAAGAATGGGATCCTATCTCAGAAGTCACCTAGTCTAGAGTCTTTTTATTTTTTCGGTTGTTTAAAGCAGTTGAACCTTTTATTATTATCGTGGTAAAAATATCTGTAACAGAACAAATTGCCATTTCGACATTTTTTACATATGCCATTCCATGACATTAATTGGGATTCTCATGTTGAACGACCATCACCACTGGAACCATTTTTTCTCGTGAAATCTTACTGGAAACCCAAAGCTACGTCACAGATAAATTAGAGTTGCTTTGGCGGGCTGGGGCCCACACTGTGTGGCCCCCCTTCCCCTCCACAGCACCCCTCCCCTAGAACACCAAGGAACAGAGAAGAGAAATTACTGACCTCTGTCAGGGGTTGGCAAATCTTTTCTGTAAAGGGACGGATAGTAAATATTTTAGGCTTTGCAGGAACACATAGTCTCTCACATACTCTTTTTGTTTCGTTTTTATAACCCTTCAAAAATGTAAAAAACGTTTATAGCTTGCAAGTTGTACAAATGCAGGCCACAGGCTGGATGTGGCCTGCAGGCTGCTGTTTGCCAACCTTCATTTATTTTTTTAACAGCTTTATTGAGGTATAAAACCAGTACCAATGGTTGAGTCGACCTCAGCTAATGGCAACCCCGTGTGGGCAGAGTAAGACTGCCCCACAGAGTTTTCAATGGCTGTGACCTTTCAGAAGCAGGCCGTCAAGCCTTTCTTCTGAGGCACCTGTGGGTGGATTAGAATCGCCAGCCTTCTGGTTAGCAGCCAAGCCCTTAGGCATTTGTGTCACCCAAGGAAGCCTTAGTGAAGTATAACTGACATATAAGAAGCTGTCTGGAATCAATTCAACAGCAACAGGTTTTTTGTTTTGTTTTGTTTTGGTATACATGTAAAGTAAATAATTTTATAAGTGCTGGCACATGTATACACCTGTGAAACCTTCACCATAATCAAGACAGTGAAGATGTCCATCACCCCAAAAGTTTCCTTATGCCCCTATATAATCAATCCTTCTCTCTCCCCTCTCCTCAAGCAACCAGATCTGCTTTCTGCCACTATAGATTAGTTTGCATCTTCTAGAGTTTTACATTCGTAGAATCACACAGTATGTGCTCTTCTTTTGGGTTTGGTTCTTCTATTCAGCATACTTGCTCTAAGATCAGTCACCCTGTTGTGTGTATCAATAATTCATTCCTTCTTACCAGTACCTTCATTTATACAAGCGAGGAATCAGATGACACCAGAGCTGGCCCAGGAAGTGGTCTCCAAGCTCCTCTACCCCACTGTCTCCCCATGTCATCTGGCTGCTAAGCTCGCCAGCGCTTTTCCAGAACTCTCAAACCTCTATGTGGCTACAGAATATGTACAAGCCTGGCTCCTCTCCTTTTCTATCAAACCCCCCTCTTCTAGTCTCCCTCAGACCCAAGAGCACTGGAAAATGCCCATAGCAAAATCATTACAAGTTGTATTCCAGCTTCCCCAGATAAATCAGTACTAAACTAAATCAAAAGGAGATTAATACATTCATCAAACTGTTACTAAGTGCTTGCTATGTGGCAGGCACCGTGGTGGGTAAGCAAACCAGATTCAATTCCTGCCCTCATAGGGCTTGTTGCTGTTGTTAGTTGCTCGTAAATTGATTCTGACTCATGACAGCCGAAAGTGTTACAGAGTAGAACCTCTCCATAGGGTTTTCTTGGCTGTAACCTTAATGGAAGCAGATTGCCAGGCCTTTTCTTCCACAGTGCTGGCGAGTGGGTTCAAACCGTCAACCTTTAGGTTAGCAGTTAAGTGCAAACCATTTGTGCCACCCAGGACCTTCCTTATAGAGCTCACCATCTAGTAATTAAGGAGAGACTGACGACAAGAGATAAATCAACACACGATTGCAAGCTGAGCAAAATGACAAGGACGGGATGACCACGGTGCTGTGATAGGGATGGGCGAGGCGTGGCAGTCGAGGGCATGCCTTAAGGACAGGCTGGCCATTGCAGGCCTGTTTGAAAAGGTCCGAGGCTTGAGCATGTGAAGGGACCGGCCATTAAAGAGGCCTGGCCAAGCACAGGTGGCAGGAGGGGGGTGCAGGTGCCAGTGTAGCCACAGCAGGAGGAAGGAGCGTAGCAGGTGCACAGCGGGCCGTGGCTAACTCACAGTCTCCCTAAGCCATACTACTGCTACTGAGATGGGATTTCACTGTAAATTTAATGTGTTCTAAGTTTAAAATGAAACCATTGGAGGGTTTTGAGTAAAGGAATGACATGATCCAATTTACATTCTAAGAAGATGGCTGCTTTGTGTAGAATGGATTAGAGAAGGGCAGGGGGTTAGGGATGAAGAGAAGAGAAAGGCTGAATTATATTTCTGGAAGGTCTGCTGTCCCATTTTTAGGCTACGGCTAAGGGAGGGTCCATGTCCTAACTTGAGGCAATGCTTTAAAGTCACACCATCTTTGAGGTCTGCATAAAAAGGATTTTTCTGAATTGAGATGAGACTGACTTTGGTTGCAGCCAGACAGGTTATGGTTGGGGCAAGCCAGGCCCTTGGGGCCCACATCTGGAAACAATTTTAATTCCCCAAATAAGGAGTATTTACTCTTTGCAAAACTGGCTGCAGGACTGTTGCTGACCTTTCACTCTTACACTGGGTAGCCAGGAGCAGCAATTTACTTGTTATGCCAATATTTGTTCACAGTTTCAGCTACATGCTTAAGTCACCCATCCTTTCTGCATACTGGAATCTTTGGGCGGTACAAATGGCTAACAGCTGCTCATCAACAGGTTGGAGGCTCCAGTCCATCCAGAGGCACCTTGGAAGAAAGGTCTGGTGATCTCCTTCTGAAAAACCCCTATGGAGCATAGTTCTACTCGGACACCCATGGGGTCACCATGAGTCCTGTTCTAGTCATGGAATCATCTTTGAGTGGCAAAACCTAAGGGCAGAGAGCAGAAGAGCAGCTCTGTCAAGCAAGGAGTGGTAGGTAGGCCAGAACACCAGCTGTGCTGTGTGACCTTAGGCAAGTCACTCCAGCTCTGTGAGCCAGTTCCTCATCTATAAACCAGATGGTTAAGGATGATAACAGCTGCCCCCCCCCCACCTCAAAAGAAATTGGTGTGTACCACCTTACATGCTGGCCGTGAAAGGCTCTGAGAAGTATCAATATGGCACAAACGTATGGCCTCTCCTTTTATCAGTGCATTAGCTATAGAATAAGGGCTAGCCTTGCAGAATGCCTACTGGGAGGGTCCACTCTCAGTACTCGCTGCCTTGTCTTTGGAGTGACAGGGATTTTAGTAGTCACATTGCATCTTTCCAGGTATCAGTTATCCATCAGCCTCAATACATGGAACATGATGAAGAATGCTGAAAACAAGCTAAAAAGACCCTAATGAGATCCATGCTACTGGCCAAGTGTGGCCTCCAGAGACATACTTGGTTTACTCAGGCACAGCTGAGTTCAGGGGTCGGCAAACTTCTTCTGAAAAGAGTCAGACAGTAAATATTCTAGGCTTTGCGGGTCATATGGTTTCTGTCACAACGGCAGGTGCAGTATGGAGGCAGCCATAGATAACACAGGAATAAATGTGTATGACTATGTTCCAATAAAACTCTATTTATAAAACCAGGTGGAGCATTAAACGTGGCTCATGGGCCAGAGTTTGCTCACCCCTGGCAAGGTTTAAAAACTTGACTATCTTTAGGCAGGCTTACATTTGCCAGTTCCTCACAGGCTCTGAAGAAAGGCCTGGTGACCTGCTTCCGAAAAATCAGCCACTGAAAACCCTACAGAGTACAGTTCTACGCTGACACACATGAGGCTGCTTGCCAGGAGTCGGAACTGACTTGATGGCAATTAGCTTTTCACAGCCTCTATCACTGCCTCACACTCCCACCAATTCTCGCTTTTGTGCTTCCTATCTGGCCCCAGTAATGATGTTAATAATAGCAGCAATTATTTATTTAGACTTACTGTGTGCCAGGTGGAAACTCTGGTGGCATAGTGGTCAAGTGCCTGGTGGCGTAGTGGTTAAGTGTTACGACTGCTAACCAAAAGGCTGGCAGTTTGAATCCCCCAGGCACTCCTTGGAAACTCTGTGGGGCAGTTCTACTCTGTCCTCTATGGTCACTATGAGTCGGAAGCGACTCGATGGCAGTAGGTTTGGTTTTGGGTTTGGTGTGCCAGGTGCTGTTCTAAGTACTTTATAATGTTAACTAATCGCCACAAAAATCTTAGTATCATTTCTATTTTACAGATGAAAACGAAGCAAAGAGAAGTTAAGTAACTTGCCCGAGATCAAGCAGCAGGTGGGAGAGCCAGGATACGAGCCCAGCAATGCTCACATACTGCGTTGTGTTCTAACGTTTGAGAATATGTCCTGAATTCATGTTAAAACTTCACAGTATTTCTCATCTTTTAGGGCCTTTCCCAGTACAGAATGTTGGAATGATGTAATAAAATTGAAATACACTAGATTTTGAGTATTTAGATGAAGACCAAGGTAGACACACTGCCTCTCAGCCATCTGTTGGGGTCAGAAAACCAACATCACAGAATTGTCTTTCACCCTGTACATCACTTGTATACCCCTATTTGTAGGATTTTTAGCTCCCCTGACAAGCGAGAGAGAACAACAGAAAACCGCAGCTTGGATCATTCTGGAAGGTGATGGATTCTTACATTTAGGAACAGCCATGTTTTTAAGTCCTAGAGATGGTTTGGTCGCACAAAAATATTTCCTCAAAAAAATCAAAACAAAACAAATGATGCCATCTACATACTAAGGCAGACTTGCCATATAAAAAGGTTTGCCTTGCTTATCTGCGGGTCACACCCAATCCGGTTCTTTTCCTGCTGTGATACACAGTATGCAGAGGATCAGGTCACCTGCATAGGTAACATCTCAAATGTGGAGAGATTTCTAAATCCCACCCTAAATCTCTAGGCTCAAGTTGGTTAACACTTTCGGGATTCTGACTGGCATCCAGGGAGTTTCCTTTAAGTGGTAGTACTATTTTACATACGTGTGTGTATGTGTGTATATATAATTCACACACACATATATATATATATTATACATGACCAATAAAGCAAAAAAGCTTTCAGAACCAATTAAGATTGTTTTTCTAGGGAACCTGAAAAAGCTGCTGGAGACATCCAGAAGAAGATGGCATTTGAGTTACAAAGCAGAAGTGATATATTTCAAGGCCAAGTCTGCACAGGATGCAAGCTACTTTCTTCAAGCAGGTGCAAAGGGGAGAAGGGAGCTGTAGCTCTCTTCTATGAGCCTGAGTCGTCCTAAAATCAATGCTGCGATCCGTTCATTTCACAGCCAAGCTGAGAAGGAGAACACCCAACTTGCCCTTTTTAACCCGAGTCTGGCAGAAAGTCAGCTGAAAAATGCACTGTTGACACAGGGCCGATTCTGATACGAGGGAAGTAAAGATGTATAAATTCAGGGGAACATCTTAAATAACCATTTATAATCCAGATTGATTTTATTTTACTTGGTAGGGGAAAGTGTGAAAAGCATATGGAGAAAATAAATCTTATTTACCAGCCGAGGGTTTTTCAGCCTTGGTGCTACTGACATTTTGGGCCTGTTGATACCTCGTGGCAGGGCTGTCCTGTGCACTGCAGAATGTTTAGCCGCACGCTTGACTTCTACTAAATGCCAGTAGCATCCCGTCCCAGACAACCAAAAATGTCTCCAGACATTGCCAAATGTCCCTTAGGGGCAAAACTGCCCCCAGTTGAGAATTCTGTATTAGACTAAGGCAGATTTTAGCCACTGATGGCAAAGACAGCTATCTGGAATTAAATCAGCTTCCCAGGAAACAGGCCAATTTAACAGTCCCTTCGGTATAGCTGGCCTCTTAGAACCGAAGGGGGCGGGCTGGGCAAAACTTTCCCTTTTCTGAACACGGGGTCAGAAAACCAACAGGAGGGAATGTTTTTTCACCCTGTACATCACTTGTATGAACCCATTTGTAGGGTTTTTAACTTCCTAGAAAAGGGAGATATAAGTTTCAGTTTATGATCATTTTGGAAAGCGATGGGCTTTTACGCTTAGGAACAGGCATGTTTTTAAGTCCTAGAGATGGTTTGGTCCCATAAAAATATTTCCTCCAAAAGAAAAGAAACTCTACAAACAACAACAAATGATTCCATCTGCATACTAAGGCAGGCTTCCTGTATAAAAAGATCTGCCTTGCTTGTCAATAGGTCACACCCAATCCAGTTCTGTTTCTGCTGTACCTTCCCCCAGTTGCACTCTGGAAACCACATACCAGGAAGACAAAGGGACTCAACCTGTTGGAAAATCTGGTTCCGTCTGTAGCCAAGAGCTTTATCCAAACTCCCAGCGGACATTTCTGTTTCTGAATTAGTTGAATAATGACCACTGACCATGATTATTGACCACAGCCAGAAGGATGTGAAGGTCACTGCCTTCCCCAGGCCAACGGAGCTGCCGACCTATGCAATTTCCCAAAGGATGGAGGAAAAGACTCATTTGCAAAAGGGTCTCTCTGCAGTGCCTGGCTTCAGAAAGGTATCCACTCCCAGAAACAAGTACAAGCGACATTTTGGGTCGCTTCCAAAATGCAGACAGTGAGGGGTCTGTGATGCAGCCACTGTGTGGATGAGCAGATTCTGCCTTTATTAGATAACCAAATGCTGAGAAACCAAATCCTTGAACGTTCTTGTTTACTTCTGAGCAGATCCCATTAAGCCCTGGGCACTTGCCTTGATTACTCCCTGGATCAAAGTCAAATTAAATTACCCAGCAAGCTTCTTTTCAGGAAGAGACACACGCAGACTGACTCACCTTCCAGAAGCTATCCACTTTGCCATACACAAGGGACTGGTTCTGCCTTTTGATTTCATTAATGTGGTGAATGTCGCTGGAGTTCAGGTGCTGCTCCACCACGAACCCCAGAAAGCTGTTGTCTGGAGTATGAGCTAATGCGAAAAAGAAAGGAAAGGAGAGTTAGGGTTTAATTTGCAAGAAGAAATAACAACAAATGTAATACGCGCTATCTCACAAACGAGTCAATGTTTTTATTTTACCTGGGAGGGGTGGAAGACTGCCCTCTCCCATGTAGCCCTGGTAAAGGCTTCACATAGAACAGTTTTCTCCAAGATGGACTAACTTAAACCAAATCTTTTTCTTTTTAGCATAAAATACATTTGTCTAAAAGTCATTAAGCTGTACACACCCTCCTTCCTGTTGCCTCAGCACAAGGCTACCGTCTCCTGACAGAAACACCCTCATCCTGGCTTCACCACCTCATGGCCAGAGCCTTGTAGAGAAAGGAGCTGAATCAGTCAGTGGTTCTTAACAGAGATGCTGAAGGCTGTCATAAACTCTGATCTGACTCTAGTCATGCCACAGGCCTTCCGCATGACGACAAACTGTCCAGTTGGGTACAAAGGGATTGGGGGCAGAACCTGGAAATAATACTCTAAACTTCTACCTTCTCAAAAGAATTACTCATTGATGAAACATGCATTTATGCGAGTCTATTGAATAGGTGGATGATAGAAACACAGAGAAAAGGGGACGCTCACCGGGAAATGAACCACCCCAAAATACCAACCACTGCAAAAAAAAAACAAAAACAAAAACCAGTTGCCACCAAGGCGATTCCAACTCATGCCGACTCCATGTGTGTCCGGGTAGAATTGAGCTCTACAGAGTCTATCAAGACTGTGACCTTTCAGGAGCAGATCACCAGGCCTGTCTTCAGAGGCACCTCTGGCTGGGTTTGAACTGCCAACCTTTCGGTTAGTAGCCGAATGCTTAACCATTTGTGCCACCCAGGGACTCTGTCTAGTCTATAGACTATACTGTTCAGGAAGAGACCAGTGTTTTTCTCTGGATCTCTCTCAATATTTCTGTTCAAAATTTCTCTATTTTAACACTTGACCAAGAGGGAAAACAACTCCAAACGCTCCCCAAACATTTGTATCTTATACCTATCACTTAAAAAGAAATTCCAAGGGAGGCAACAACCAGAAAACAATTCTCTCTTGATTAAACAGGAACGCTCCTCTCCTGGACATTGCTCCCACCCAGAGAAATCTCACAGGTGTTCAGAAGATGAAGCCACTATTAAACGCAGCAACTGCTCTGCTGGACTCTGACCAGAGTCGGACAGCTATAACTACGTGAAGGCAGATTCCTCCTGGTAATGGAGTTAAATTCAGTAAAAACCACACGCTGCAGCTTCAACCAAGCTCATTTACAGGGTGGTTAGGTGGCGGGTCACCAAATGGAGCAAATAAGCCCCTTTCCTTTTGTTGTGGCTTTCTGGGGACTGAGGAGCCCCATCCCAGGTAAGGAAGCTGGCACAGAGGCCCTTTAAGATGGGCAGGGCGGGGCCCTATCCTCACAGCCCTGCAGCACAGAGGTGAACCCGCCAACACTGGCTCAAAGCCGTAAACTGCGGAGATGAACGAACTGCATCAAACCGTGTTGTCACCATCCAGTCTCCCAGGCTTCTGCCTAATGGGAGTGACAGAATGAGGAGATAATCGGGTTGTGACTGGGGAGTTGTGTCCGGTCTGGCCAATCTGTTATTTCATTTCTGCCTTTTTGAACAAGTGCCCAGAGGCAATGGCTGTAGTCGGCTGAAAAGTAAATTACTGACTAAATTCCACCGGCAACAAGAGGCAAGGACTGATTTTTTATTATTTTTTTTTTTGGAGGAGCTGGAGGAGAGGAGATTTGAAGGGCCGTGGGGGAGGGGAGGAGAGCCCATGTACATACTAAACTACTAAACATCAATAGCAAAATAAAGCCAAACGAGTTGCCATCAAGTCGATTCCAACTTGGTTCAATAAGGCAGCCTTCAATACCTCATTGTAAAACATTTTGTTAACTGTGAAAGTTTCAAAATATAATCTGACACTCTAACCTTAGGGACCACTTTTTTTATATTTTAAAGCTGGTAGCATTTTAAAACCAGAAAATTGACACAGTGACTAAAGCTCCATGATTTAGATATTTGTTTCTGCAACTCCGTTATCTATTCCCTACAAGGGTACTTAAAAAAATCTGGTACATTTCAGTAAAAAACATTAACGGGTCTTTGCTCATTTCATATGGGGGTATTTGTAGTTCAGTGGTAGGATGCCCACCTTCCCTGTGGAAGACCCAGGTTGGAAGCCTTAGGTCATTTCATATGGGGGTATCTGGAGGTCAGCGGTAGGATGCCCGCCTTCCCTGCGGAAGACCCAGGTTGGAAGCCTTAGGTCATTTCATATGGGGGTATTTGTAGTCCAGTGGTAGGATGCCCACCCTCCCTGCGGAAGACCCAGGTTGGAATCCTGGCTGAGGTACCTCAAGAGCAGCCACCACCAATCTGCCGGTGAAGGCTTGTGTGTGTTGCTATGATGCTGGCCAGGTTTCTGTGGAGATTCCAGACTAAGACAGGACTAGGAAAAAAGGCCCAGTGATTTCCTTCTGAAAATCAGCCAATGAAAACCCTGTGGATCACAATGGTCTGATCCACAACCAAGTAAGGGAATGGCTCAGGACCTGGCAGTGTTTTATTCCAGTGCGCATGGGGTCTTCAAGAGTCAGGGCCCAAGCCTATGGCAACCAACAACAGTAACAACTCATTTCATGTTATACTAAGGTATAGTCACAAATAAAACAGTAATTGTTAAAACCAAATATTCTCACACATATACATATATACATCTTTGTGTCAAAGACTTCCCTAGCTTATAGCTTGAATGTTGAGAGGGAGAGGAAGACATAAATAACCTATCCAAAATACTGATGACAAATGGTGGGATTTTGCTGCACTATGACTGCAATTTGGTACAAAATCAAATTTGATGCCATATGAAGACTGAACTACATCTATAAGCTCTCCTCTATCCAAGTTATCATCCAAAGCCTTTGTCTCTGCTCCTCTTTCCTGTCTTGAGATGTTAACTTGTGGATCAACGAGTGAGGCTTAGGGGCCTCAGGTGAGACTTAGGAAGAAATACAGGCAGCGCGTACATATGGCAACACATTTAATGTGCAGTGGCTTGAGCCCCCGTCAGGCCTCTCCATATATTTCTTCCTGGATACCTCTGAACCTATCATAGGACGCTGAGCCTCTGGGACGTGACGGATTGCTCAGCTGCGATTCACCCCAGCAGGTGATTCTGAATTAACCACAGGCCCCAGGGTGGCTTGCTTCCACAGACCTGAACAGCAGCTGGCTTCCCCCCTGGTAACATCTGCACAGAGAGTCTAGGTAAAAAGCATTCCTAAATTGGCTTAAAAAAAGCCACATGTACAGACTGGGGCTATCTGAAATGGCTTTTTTGTAAAGATTCAACCTCAGACCAAGCTTTCTCTTTGGCTCTACCTTAAGATGGCAAGCAGACATCAGCTGTGTTAGAAGGATTTCAAAGAGAAGGCATTTACATTTCAAGGTAAATCAAAGAAATCCCATCATAAACAAGATGCAGGAAATCCTCTACTCTTGGAAACCACTCTGCCCGAGGAAACAAACATATGTGATTAAAAAAAAAATCCCTGAAGGTTGAGTTCTATGTGCTGACTTTTGTGCTGAGTGCTTCATAGTGATGATCTGATTTTATACTCATGACAACCTTCTATACAATGTTTGCACAGATGAGAAACAGAGGCCAAGAGTTACTTACACACTACCTAAGCCCACATGCTAGGAAATGGCAAGGTTCGGATTCCACCAGGCCAGCTGGCTCCAGAGCCTAAGCTCCTTAAACCATTCCAATGCACAGCCTAGTAGTCCAAATATTTTATTATCTGGGCTCTGAGAATGGCAGTGGTAGAACATGCTTCAGAGGAAATCAACATTATAAGATAGACCAAAATATATATGAGACCCAGTGTATATATAAAACCAAACCAAACCTGTTGTCAATGAGTCCATTAGGAGTAGAACTGCTCCATAGGGTTTCCAAGGAACAGCTAGTGGCTTCAAACTGCTGACCTTTAGGTTAGTAGCAGAGCTCTTAACCACTGTGCCCCCAGGACCTCCATACACACACACACATATATGTATATGGAAACCCTGGTGGCGTAGTAGTTAAGTGCTACAGCTGCTAACCAAGAGGTCGGCAGTTTGAATCTGCCAGGTGCTCCTTGGAAACTCTATAGTGCAGTTCTACTCTGTCCTATAGGGTCGCTATGAGTTGAAATCTACTTGACGGCAGTGGGTATATATAAATGTATGTATATATGTATATGTATGTGTTTTTGTGTATACACACACGCATATATATAAGTATATCTATATATGTATATAGATATATAGTTTTGCCATCCTGCTAGACTTAAAATGAGCCATCCCAAAGATAGTGAGACATGGCAGCAGCAGAACCAGGAGACCTCCGTGAGATGGTACAGTGGGCTTCCCAGCCCATGGAGCAAGGCAGTTAACAGTGGGTGTGCCAACCCATGGAGTAAGAGAGCTGAGAGCTTTGGGTACAAGGGTTCCTGGTGGAATGGGTTGCCTCTGGGCACTTAGTGGCAGAGCTAGGCTTGCAGACCCATGGAGCGAGAGAGCTGAGCGCCTTCAGACCAAGGCTTGCTAGTGGAATCGGGTACCCCTGAGCACTTCCTGATGATGCTGAAGAGCTTTGTAACACTTGTCTAAACAGGTCAGGGCAGAGGCTGTGCTGAGGGTTCAAGAGGCTGAGGACCAGAGAGATGATTTTTTTCCTTTTTTTAAAATTGTACTTTAGATGAAGGTTTACAGAACAAATTAGCTTCTCCTTAAACAGTTAGTGGAGATATTGTTTTATGATATTGGTTAACAACCCTATGGCATGTGAACACTTTCCCTCCTCGACCTCGGCTTCCCGATTACCAGCTTTCTTGTCCCCTCCTGCCTTTAGTCCTTGCCCCTGGGCTGTTGTGCCCCCTTAGTTTCATTTGTTTTACGGTCCTGTCTAATCTTTGATTAAAGGGTGAACCTCGGGAATGACTTCATTACTGAGCTAAAAGGGTGTCCAGGGTCCATACTCTCAGGATTTCTCCAGTCTCTGTCAGGCCAGTAAGTCTGGTCTTCTTCTGTGAGTTAGAATTTTGTTCTATATTTTTCTCCAGCTCTGTCTGGGACCCTCTATTGTGATCCCTGTCAGAGCAGTTAGTGGTTGTAGTTGGGCACCATCTAGTTGTACTGCACTCAGTCTGGTGGAGGCCATGGGAGATGTGGTCCATTAGTCCTCTGGGCTAATCTTTCCCTTATATCTTTCAGTTTTCATTCTTCCTCGCTCCCGAAGGGGTGATACCAATGGAGTATTTTAAATGGCCACTAATAGGCTTTTAAGATCCCAGACGCTACTCACCAAAGTAGAATGTAGAACATTTTCTTTATAAACTATGTTATGCCAATTGAATTAGATGTTCCTGAGACCACGGTCCCCTAAGCCCAGCAATTTGGTCCCTCAGAGAGTCTGGAGCTCCCATGACCTTGCCTTGTTCAAGTTGTACTGGCTTTCCCAGTATTGTGTACTGTCCTACCCTTCACCAAAGTTACCACTTATCTATTGTCTATTTAGTGTTTTTCCAACCCCACCCCTGGAAGGAGAGAACTTGCCAAAAAGTTTTACAATGAGAGGGTTAGCTGTTTTTTTCTAAACTAAATCAGAGGCTTTAGTTGCTTGAAAACACGGAACCAAACGCTGATGAAAGTTGATAGGAGAGATGGGAAGCAGTGAGATGTTACCTCAAAACAGATGAAGAAAAAAAAAGAAAAGGACCAGACAGCTCTCACTAATTTTCTGACTAGAAATGCCACCCCCATTCCCAGGGATAATCCAGATGATCCAGAACGTTCCACAAGTGGGGTTATTACTTCAACTGACAAAAAGCCAACATCATCCAACTCTTCTTCATTGTCAAAGTAAATTTTTATGATTTTGGTATTTTTTTTTTATGTATGTATTAAAATATATCTGTAGGTTTATATCAATGTTTCCAACCCCCAAAGACAAATAAAGATTAGATTTATAAAGATACTGAAAGGCAATAATAATGAAAACTAAAAAACATAATGAGGTATTTGACTTATGTCAGAACTGAGTTATAACGGAGTCATTGCAACGGAGCTCCATTGTCTAAGTCGGAGACTACCTGTACATAGTATTACCCCAATTTCTTGAGTAAGTTGTACCATATTTATGACAGGCCAAGCTGATCTTTTTACATGAAACATTTTTACAAAACTCCCTTTTGACTAAGCTGATTGGACAGAAATTCTGTCTGATAACCACAACCAGTTGCCATTGAATCGATTCTGACTCACAGCAACCCTGTGTGTGTCAGAGAACTGCACTCCATGGGGTTTTCCATGGCTGATTTTTTTCTGGAAGTAGATTGCCAGGCCTTTCTTCCATAGTATCTCTTGGTGGACTCAAACCTCCAACCTTTTAGTAAGCAGGCAAGCACATCAACTGTTTGTACCACACAGGGACTCTTCCTGTCTAATACACCCTACCAAAAGACAGTTGGGATGTTTTCAATTCTTGACTATTTAGATAAATGAATACTATACATTACACCAGAAGGGATTTGGTAAATATTAATAATGGTCTTAGAATAATTTAGGAAAAACATTTTTCTTATTAAGAAAAGCATTATTTTAAGCACCTATTTACAAATTATTAAAAATTGGTTTGATGGGCTCACTAAGCAGATGACACCAATGAGTACTTTCGAGAAATACTGTCAGCTTAGCTTGAATAATTCATTCAACTACAAACATTGTAGAGAGCTCTTCTGAAAAACCAGGATATATGCTAAGTATTGACGGACAATAACAGAAACAGTCTATGGGGATGACAACAGCAACTCAAACGATTAGATAGGAACCTTAAGGGGCAGTGAGTTCATGTCAATGGAGGAGGAACAATTTAGAAAAAGAGGGTAAGAATGGTTGCATAACTCAAAGAACGTAATCAATGTCACTAAATTGTACATGTAGAAACAGTTGTATTGTGTAGGTTTTGCTGTGTATATTCTCAACAACAACCAAATAAAATTTAGGGAAAAAAAAAGTCTCTGGATGGTGCAAATGATTAATACGCTAGGCTGCTAAGCAAAAGATTGGTGGTTTGAGTCCACCCAGGGGCTCCTCAGAAGAAAGTCCTGGAGATCTACTTCTGAGAGATCAGCCACTGAAAACCCCGTGGAGCACAGTTCTACGCTGACACACGTGACGTTACCATGGGTCAGAGCTGACTCGATGGCAACTGGTCGGTTTAACATAAAGGTGATTTCTGCTCTCCCAGGGCTTAGAGACGGCATAATAAATGAAGTATACATCATATTCACCTAGCAGTAATAATATCCTCTTTTAAACTAAGATTCAAAATTTGTGTTAACACAAACTGATCTTTCTTCCAATTGCATAAAACCTCCCAGGTCTGTTTTTTTCCTACACTAAGTCCCAAACATCTCTAATAAGTGCGAATATTCATTTTTTTAATCATGATAAAATAGATTTTATTGCTGAAAAAAAAAATTTGCTGTTTCAAGAAGTCTTACCTGTACAATTCAGTGACATTAATGACATTCACCATGCTGTGCAACTCTCACCAGTCACCATTTCCAAAAATTTTTTCATCACCACAAACAGCACCCCTTTTAAGCAACACCACTCCTCCCTCCATCGCTTGGCACCACTGATAAACTGTTGGCCTGTGCATTTCCTGTTCTAGATATTCCATATAAATGGAATCCTACAGTATTTACCCTTTTGAGAATGACTTATTTCACTCAGATTAACGGTTTCAAGGTCCATCTGTGTTGCAGCAAGTTACCAAAACCTCATTTCTCTTTATGGCTGAATAGTGTTTCATTGTATGGATGTACCACACTTTGTTTATTCATTCATTCCTTGATGGACACTTGGGCCCTTCCCACCGTTTGGCTATTGTGAGTAATGCTGGAATAAACACTGGTGTACAAGTTAACTGTGGAGTCTCTTTTGCAAATATTTATTTTAACAGGTTGTCTGTTTGGCCTTTAACTGAAGTTGGCCCTACAGTGTTGCATATTCTCATACCAAAGAGCAGAGACCCGAGAGCGAGACTGGGCTCTTCTTTCCACCCTCACAGCCAGGCCATTACCAAGTCCTGGGATGTTGGTTTCTCAAAATCCATCAACCTAGTCCCCTTTTCTTCCCCCTTCTCAGTCTGAGCCTCACTGATTCTTGCTGAGACTTCCGCAACAAATAAGCTTTTCTTTTCTCTAAATAGAAATGGTTTTTATCAGTTTTTCTGATTATAATAGAAATATATCCTCAGTGTAAAACTTTTTTCAGGTAATAGAGAAAGGCTGAAGGAAAAAAAAAAAAAAAAGAGAGTGAGAGAAGCCATCCATGTCCTTGCCATCTAGAAATAACCACTATTAGTGGGCTTTTTTCCCAGGCTTATGGATTATTATCTTTCAGACCAAAATTGAATTCTACTACACCTAGGTACTCTTTTGTAAACTTTTTTCACTTGCACATTGAGCCATAGGTTAACTACCGCAGCTCATCACTGCTCGTTAAAGCAGCGCAGCGCTTCCCTGTTTGATGCGTCTGAAGCCATTCCGTCAGGTGTGGACGTCCTGTGGTTCTGATCTGCCCAGCAGCCCTTTGTGGAACTAACCGCCTTTCCCAAACCATGCAATTCTGTCCTGTCCAGGCGGTGGGAGCGCTGCCAATTCTGACCCCAAGTTTCCTTTCATAATTCCGGGGAGGCACATAACCCACAGGACGCGACCCTAACTAGTGATCAGTTGGGGGTTGTGTGTATGATCCAAGCCCAGCCAATCAGTGTCACCATGACTTGTCAGAGGCACTTATGAAGAAACCGTTTTTCCATTGTGATTACTAAGCTGGCAGGATGTAAGTCCGGAGCTGCAGATGGTCACCTCTGCACCCCTAAGGATAGGCCACGTGAGCAGAACATAACCCAGGGAAAGAACAGAGCCAGGATGTCCTCTCAGCCCTGAATCCAGCTGTGCCCACAGTCAGTTCAACAATTCCCGGTGACAACATTTCAAACAATCAGATTTTTACCAACTTGGTTCTGGAGTGTGGGGCTGCCATTCACAAGTACCAGTGGGATGGGACCAGATGAGCTGTCCAAAGCTGAGGGGGTAGGGCTGCCATGCCCACGGGGCAGGAGAACAGGGCCTGCCAGGGCCGAGGGGGTGGAGTAGCCACTCCAGACAGACTAGGAGAATGGGACCATCCAAATGTGAGGGAGCAGAGCTGCCATCCCACTGGGCCTGGAAGGCCGAGCTGAAGCCCAAAATGGAGGGACCTCCATCCAGAATCCAGACAGCGTGGCTAACACCCAGATTCTGGAGGACAGGACCACTGCATAAATGGTCTCAGGGAAAAGAGGATTATTTTCAAGCCTTGAGAGCTAATGTAATATATTCTGCTGAGTTGCTTGGTACCTGTTATCCCTTCTTTCCCTCTAATTTCTCTCATTTGTAATAGAAATGTCTACCTTGTGCCTGTCCCACCATTGTACTTTGGAAGCAGATAACTTGTACTATACATTTCATAGATGAAAAGAAATTTTGCCTCCATATGGAATCTGGGCTTGCAATTGATTTAAGACTTTTGGGATGATATGATGGCATGAAAGTGTTTGTTTTACATGTAGCAAGGACATGAATTTTGGGGGACCAAAGGGTAGAATGTTATAGATTGAACTGTGTCCCACAAAAATGTGTGTCAACTTGGCTAGGCCACAATTCCCAGTATTGTATGACTGTCCATGATTTTGTCATCTGATGTGATTTTCCCAAGTGTTGTAAATCCTACCTCTAGGATGTTAATAAGGCAGAAGTAGAGGCAGGTATGTTAATGAGGCAGCACTCAATTTACAAGATTAGGTTGTATCCTGAGTCAATCACTTCTGAGATATAAGAGAGAGAAGTGAGCAGAGAGACAGAGGGATCTCCTACCACCAAGAAAGCAGAGCTCGGAGCAAAGCTCATGCTTTGGGCCTGGCGTCCCTGTGCAGAGTAACTCCAAGACCAGAGGAAGATGAACGACGAAGACCATCTCACAGAGCCAACAGAAAGAGAGAAATCTGTCCCCTGGAGCTGGTGCCCTGAATTTGGACTTTTTGCCTCCCAAACTGTGAGAGTATAAATTTCTCTTTGTTAAAGCCACCCACTTGTGGTATTTCTGTTATAGCAGCACTAGATAACTAAGACGATATCCATCACACAACTTTTGCCAGCTCAACTTTTCATAGTTGTACAATTTATTGACATCACTTAAAATAATCAGCTGTGTAACTCTACCTTTAATCAGTGTGATTTTTCCAACACTGTTAACCCTCATTTCCCCCCATCCCTAGCAGTCACTAATAAACTTTGATCTCTATACATTTGCCTTTTCTTGTCCTTTTATATAAATGAGGTCATACAATATTTGTTTTTCTGCAACTGACTTATTTCACTCATCATGTCTTCAAGCTCCATTCATATTGTAGCATGAATCAAGACGTCCTTTCTTCTACTGGCTAAAAGTAGTATTCCATTGCATGTAAGTACCACATTTTGTTTATCCATTCATCTGTTGATGGGCACTTAGGTTGTTTCCACCTTTTGCCTACTGTGAATAGTACTGCAATGAACACTGGTGTACAGGTTTCTGCTTTCAGTCTTTTGGGTAGATACCTAGGAGTGGAATTGCTGGGTCATATTAAAAAAAAAAAAATTTTTTTTAATGGTAGTTCCATTTTTAGTTTTTTGAGGAGCCTCCAAACTATTTTCCACAATGGCTGTACTATTTTGCAATTCTCAAAAGCAGCTGGAGCGCTGCTGGCACAATGGTTAAGAGCAACAGCTATCAATCTACCAGTCGCTCCTTAGAAACCACAGGGGAGAGTTCGACTCTGTCCTACAGAGTCGCTATGAGTTGGAATCGACTCAGTGGCATTGGGTTTGGTTTTTGGTTCTATAAATGTCTATTAGATCCTGTTGGCTGATACTGTTGTTCAGTTCTTTTATATCCTTGCTGATTTTCTGTATAGTAGTTTTATGAGTTGCTGAGAAACATCAGCTATTTTTTTAAAGGTGAATTGAGGACGGGCCTATGGATTGGTATGTCATACAGTAAATAGAGCAAATTCTTAATTGTAGACTCTGGGCTGTGGATTTCGACTGTACAATTCTTCCATCTTTTCTGTATGTTTAAAAAATTTCATAAGAAAACACTGAGGAAGAATATTGGCTGCCGTCATCTTCCTGATGTTGAGGCTTATTCCGACAATGATGAAACTGACACAATAGAAAAAAAAATACTGGAAAATAAAGTCAGGTCACAATAAGTAATCTGGTTTTAGAAGTCATATGTACAAGTGTTGTTGTATTTCAAATTTCCCCAAAAGTGATTTTTCTTTTTTAAATGGTAGTAATGCTAGGTCTTTGAGAGAAGGCTAGGATGCAGACTAAGGAAACTATAACGTGCAGTTGAGTAGAGGAGATGAGTGCCTGGACTGTTGGCAGAAAGTGCACCAGCGTGTCATAAAGCCATTTATGAGGGGATGGACTCCTTAGAAGAATACTGCTTAAGAAGGCAGAGATTCAGACTAGAGGAGCCGTGAGGCTGATCCTATTACTCACTGGTCTGCACAGAAGTAAAAGGCAAGAGTCCTCATGATCCAGCCTAACGACTAAAAAGGCAGTATGAATATAAATAGCTCCTTTGTTTTCATGCCGTAAAAAGAAAATTGTATAAGGAGGTGACTTATCCTTGGCTGAAACCAACAGGTTTACCATGTCCATGAGGGTGAACTGGCTTATTTCTAAAATTCCTGCTTTGTCAGGCAATATTTTTGGTACCTAAGCCATCATTCCAGTTTGATCATGCAGATAAAAATGGCTCTGCATCCCAAATTCTGGGAGAAATTCAAAGAATGAGAACATGAATGACAAGAGCAAACAGTATGGTTTCAACAATTCTTATTAGGCCAACCATGTGGATAAGTTTTGTGGGAGACAGAAGATAGTATGACAAGGCCACTAGCCTTAAATTTGTACAGTATTTCTTACCCTTTCCTACACTGTTACATGGACTAAGAACAGAAAGGCATTATCGTTCACCTAGCTTAATTCATTTAATAAATATTTTCTGGACAACTACTATGGGCCAGGTACTCTTCAATGTGTTGGAGTTTCAGTAATGAACAAAACAGAAAAACATCCCTACCTTAGATTCTGGAGCTAAACACCTCCAGAATCCCTAATCTGTTCTTCACTCAACTCCGTTATAGCTCCCTGGCTTTGTACCCAAATTTCACATGTACCAAGAAATGCTGAATATTCTTCAGCCTTGACTACACTACAGAACGTGAGCACCCAGAAAGCAAATTCTCTAGTGTCTTCATCTGTGAGTGACAGCCAAAACTTTGCAGGTACTCAAAAATAAATAAACTCATATAAACGGTGTTGCTTAGAGACCAAGGAAATGCTCTGATAATGACATGCCTAGAGAGGCTGTTAAGCAGACTGCTAAAGGTTTCTGAACTTTTTCAATTGTAGGATGTAAAAATAGGTCTGAAACAAAACCTGCCTGAAACGAGGGAAGAGGAAACTCATAATCTCTGCTATTGTTACTTCCAGCCATAGTTTCCAGGGAAAGGGAGGGAAGCACTCAGTCAGATAAAGACGTTTTCCCACTGCTGGCGTTTTGACACAGCCAGATGAACTTGTGAAGTAGGATGTCATGCAGATAATTAGAACTATCCCAATGCAGGATAATCCAAGCTGCAAGTCATCAATTTCAGAGTTTTATTTTGCTCTTCTAAATGGTATAGGTAACTGCCTTCTATTTTATTTTTCTCTGTGACTAAGTTTCTTGCATTTATTTATTGATATATAATGTACCTTGTTTGGGATTATGAAAAATAAAAAGATTGCCTTTGAGAGCTTACAACAAGCAGCATGCCTAACAAGCCACAGTAGGCCGTACCAAGCAGACTGAAAGAATGCCTAAACTTAGGGGCAAGCCAAATGCAGAATAAGCAGAGAAAGGGCAACAATTAATTCTCATCAAGAAATAACAAAAGTATCCCAAAATGAATACAAATTAGGAGATACCACTTGGTGGAACATAAAACAGCCTTGTAAAGAATGGTTTAAAAGTCTGAGCAGAACTCTGAAAAAATTATGATTTAGTAAGTGGCGGCGGGGAATCACTGCCTTTAAGTTGATTCCAATTTTCATAGCAACCCTATAGGACACAGTAGAACGGCCCCACAGGGTTTCTAAGGCTGTAAATCTTTATGCAAGCAGACTGCCACATCTTTCTCCTGCGGAGCAGCTGGTAGGTTCGAACTCTTGACCTTTTGTTTAGAGCCGATTTTAACCACTGCACCATCTTCTTGATTGTTGATATGTTTGCGTCAATGGATTATGCCAATCCATCTCACAGTTTCCCTTGTTTTCTATGACCCTCTACCATGATGTCTTTAGTGATTGATTTTTCCTGATGATGTGTCCAAAGTTAAGTGAGCTGAAGTCTCACCATCCTTACTTCTAAGGTGCACTCTGGATGTGTTTCTTCTGAGACTGATTGGTTCGCTCTTCCGGTAGTCTGTAATATAGTCAATATTCTTCACCAACACTACAATTCAAATGCATCAATTCTTCAGTTTTCCTTCTTCATTGTTTAGCTTTCACATGTATATGAAGTGACTGAAAAGACCATGGCTTGGGTCAGGTAAACCTTAGTCTTCAAAGCAACATCTTTGCTAGAGGTCTTTGAAAGCTGATTTGCCTAACACAATACATCATTTGATATCTTCACTGCTATTTCCATGGACATTGTTGATCCAAGTAGAATGAAATTGTTGACAAATTCAATTTTTTCTCCGTTTATCATGATGTTTATTAGTCCAGTTGTTAGGATTTTCATTTTCTTTACATTCAGGCATAATCCATACTGAAGGCTGTAGTCTTTGGCTTTCATCAGTAAAGCGCTCCAAGCGCAAGCAAGGTTATGTCATCTGCATATTACAGGTTGCTAATGAGTCTTCCTTCAAGCCTGATGCTGTGTTCTTCTTCATAGTCACATAGTCCAGCTTCATAGAGTAGTTGTTCAGCATATAGATTAAGTAAGGTGAAAGGGTACAACCCTGAAGCACACCTTTTCCAAATTTAAACCCAGCAACATGCCCATTCGAATGACTGCCTCTTGATTCATGTACACGTTCCACATATTCCACAAATTCCAGAACACAATAAAGTGTTCTAGAATTTCCCTTCTTCGTAAAGTCATCTATAATACGTTATGATCCACACTGCTGAATACCTCCATAGTCGATAAAACTCAGGTAAACATCTTTCTGGTACGCCCTGCTTTCAGCCAGCAACCACCTGATATCAGCAGTGATATCTCTTGTTCCATGTCCTCTTTGAATTTGGCTTGAACTTCTGGCAGTTCCCTGCCAATGTATACCTGCAGTTGTTTTTGAACTACCTTCAGCAAAATTTTGCTAGTATGTGACATTAATGATATTATTTGATAATTTCCACATTCCATTTGATCACCTTTCATGTAAAAATATATATGTGAAAAACATAAAAGGAAAAATCCCTAAATGATAATAATGGTTCTGTCTGGAGCTGGTTCCATTTGGGGTTTATTACAAAAAAGAGGGAACATCTTCTTCCACCCAAAAAAGTAACCCGTAACCCCAAATGGAACCATTATTATCATTTTAAAATTTGATTCGAAAGTCTGAGAAAGTCATTTAAATAGAACCTTAAAGAAAAAGTAACATTTTGCTGTAAGGGTGATTTGAAGGAGATGTTTCTGAGTGGCATCTTTTAGAGACCAGGAAGCTGTGGGTGAGGCTGGGACCAGGGCTTGGGGAGGTATGTGGTGGGAGAAGAGAAGGGAAGGGAGGCTCAAGGCCACAGTGCCAAGGGTCTTGGACTCAGAGATGCGGGGTTTGGGCTTGACTGCACGGGCAAATGAAAGGTGCTGTGGTTTCTGAGGATGAATACCTTGATTTTTTTAGATGAACTTTTAGGAGCTAGCTCTGGCGGCAGTATGAAGGCCTCAGTGTCTAGCTCAGAGGCCATGCTAGGGTCTAGACAAGAGGGGAACAGGGGGAGGAGGGCCAGGCCTTGAAGGTGAATAGAAAGGAACGAGTGGACTTTTCAGCTTCTAGAAAAAACATCACTCAGCAGATCTAGTCAAAGAGCCTTCCTGTTGTCGAACTACCTGGTCCTTCTAGAAGGTTCTTAGAAAGGTATCAGGCAGTCTATGCTGACACCTACTAAAATACCCAACTGCAAACTAAATACATGGAGGGGATGGCTCCGGTGAACTTCTGAGATTTGGGGCAAAACCATGAGGCAAAATAAAGGCTTTTCAACTTGTAGAAACTCTACCAACTTAGTGAGGAAGCAGCCTTACAGTGAGAAGTAAACCATGAGTAGTCAAGCATGCAAAAGTGATCCAGAGTAGTTCACTTCCCTGCTCCTAAAAGATGCTTCAGTAATGGGGAGTTTTTCTCCACCATTTTTCTTCACCTTCTGGGCCTTCTCTAACTTGGCTTCCCAGATTTTCTCTGCACTGCCCTCATACCGGGGTCCTGGTGGGGCAGTGGTTAAGAGCTCAGCTGCTAACTAAAAGGTTGGCAGTTCGAATCCACCAGCGGCTCCTTAGAAACCCTATGGGGCAGTTCTACTCTGTCCTATGAGGTCGCTATGAGTCGGAATCAACTCGATGGCAACAGGTTTTTTTTTTTTTTTTTTTTTGAGGAGGGGAGCACTCATATCAGAACACTGCTAAGTGCTAACAAGACAGCTGAACTTGAAGAAAACAAGATTCTACAAGTATAATACTCCATTTCTATGGTCCCCAAACTTTCATTGTGCACCCCAATTGGTAAAAAACAACCTAAGCACACAAAAGTCTGAGTATGCCCTCGATACGTGTACATTTTTATATGCAAATTATGTCATGATTACTATCAATCCATATATGAAAAAGGTCCCTGGGTGGCACAGTTTGCACTGGACTACCAACCTAAAAGCTGGTGATTTGAATCTACCCAGTAGTGCCATGGAAGAAAGGCCTGGCAATCTGCTTCCATAAAGGTTATAGCCAAGAAAACCCTATGGAGCAGTTCTATTCTGTAATACATGGGGTTGCCATCAGTCCACGACATCAAATTTGGTTATTTTGGTTTTATATATTACAAACCAGAAAAAGCAGCTGCTGTAGAGTTGAGACTCACGGAGACCCCGTGTGTATCAGAGCAGAACTGTACCCCACAGAGTTTTCAATCGCTGGTTTTCTGGAGGCAGATCACCAGGCTCTCCTTCCGAGGCATCTCTGGGTAGACTTGAACCTCCAATCTTTCAGTTAGCAGCTGTGCGTCACCCAGGGATTTCGGAACATTTATTATGCATGTAAATTTGTTTCTTTCTTTTTTTTTTTAAATTAAGAAGGAATACACATAAATTCTGACATTTTCTTCTTATACCCTTCAGACCTTTAGAACGACCACATTTACCCAAAGGGTGAGGGCATGGAGGGTTTTGGAGGATTTTGAGGAAAAGGCCTGAGTGGACCCAGCTCCTCTGCCATGTGGGAAGGGAGGCCCTTCTCTCAAGGTTGCAGCCAAGTTCTCTGTAAGTCAGGCTCCGGAGAGCAGGCTGCAGGAGACAGTTTTTAACATGCTGCAAATTCCCCAGCCCAGACACATCTCATCTTGACAAAGGCGTCCAACTGCTTCTTTGTCCTATTTCCTTCACAGTCTCATCCATGAGGAATTTTTCCATCAACCACTGATGCTCACTGCCTTGTTCCACTGTTCATTACGGGTTTTCAAAATGCTGATTTTCTAATCTTATCACCCCTCTTGCATTTATTAGCTGTGATTTCTCTATAATTAACCACTCTCTCTCATCAACTACTTGATTGCCTTCAAATACAATTTGTCCTAGAGAGGCAGGATAAAGGCTGGATTCTTTTCCTTTACTTTTCAAAGTATGAGTCGGTGTCCCAGTAACTTGCAAAGGTGACTGACTGGATTTTCCGGGGTTTTCTGGAGTCCATCATTCATCTGTCAGTTTGTCATACTACGGTGGTTTGTGTTGTTACGATGCTGAAGCTATGCTACTGGTATTTCAAATACCAGCAGGGTCACCCATGGTGGACAGGTTTCAGCAGAGCTTCCAAACTAAGACAGTCTAGGAAGAGAGGCCTGGCAATCTACCTCTGAAAATTAGCCAGTGAAAACCCCATATATCAAAATAAAACGCTGTCCTATATAGTGCTGAAGATGAACCGTGTAAGTTGAAATCCACTCAAAATACACAGTGGCTGCAACAATGGGCTCGAGCACACCGATGAATGTGAAGATGGCACAGGACCAGACAATGTTTCATTCTGTTATACGTAGGTCGCTAAGAGAAAAAAATGAACTCATACTGATATTTTCTATTCAAACTGAAGACTATAGAGTCTATGCTTAAATCCTTTACTTTTATTCTTCTAAAGTAATTTTATACTTTTATATACTTCCATACTAAAAATCTTGATTTCTACAACATACTGATAATAGTTTCAAATAATTACATAAGAATGTTTTAAAAAATACTGGGTTTTTTATCCAGTCACTTCAAGTCACTTGAAGTCATTATTTTCTCTGTGTGAGGGATTAACACCGGCCTGACTGATAGTTAGGTTTGTTTGTTTCATTTATTTATTTCTACCTGTTTTCAATGTTCATTGTTTTTGTTAGGTGCTGTCGAGTTGGTTCCAGCTCACAGTGACCCTATGTACAACAGAACAAAACGCTGCTCAGTCCTGCGCCATCCTTACAATCATTGGTATATTTCAGCCCATTGTTGAAGACACCCTGTCAATCCATCTCATTGAAGGTCTTCCTCTTTTTTGCTGACCCTCTGCTTTACCAAGGTTGATGCCCCTCTCCAGGGACTGGTCCCTCCTGATCACATGTCCAAAGTGTGTAAAACAAAGTCTCACCATCGTCACTTCCAAGGGGCACTCTGGTTGTATTACTTCCAAGACAGAATTTTCATTCTTTTGGCAGTCCATGGCATAGTCAATACTCTTCGCCAATACCGTAATTCAAAGGAATCAATTCTTCTGTCTTCTTTATTCATTGGCCAGCTTTCGCATGCATATGAGGATATTGGGTCAGGCACACCTTAGTCCTCAAAGTGACACCTTTGCTTTTCAACACTTTAAAGAGATCTTTTGTAGCAGATCTGCCCAATGCAATACATCATTTGATTTCTTGACTGTTGCTTCCATGGGCATTATTTTGGATCCAAGCAAAATGAAATCCTTGACGACTTCAATATTTTCTCTGTTTATCATGATGTTGCTTATTGGTCCCAGTGTGAGGATTTTTGTTGTACGTTGAGGTTTAATTCATATTGAAGGCTGTGGTCTTTGATCTTCATCAGTAAGTGCTTCAAGTCCTCTTCACTTTCAGCAAGCAAGGTTGTGTCATCTGCACAACTGAGGCTGTTAATGAGTCTTCTTCCAATCTTGATGCCGTGTTCTTCTTCATATAGTTCACCTTCTCAGATTATTTGCTCAGCATACAGAATGAATACGGTGAAAGGATACAACTCTGACGCACACCTTTGCTGATTTTAAAACACACAGTATTCCCTTGTTCTGTTCGAACAACAGCCTCTTGGTCTATGTATAGGTTCCTCATGAGCACAATTAAGTGCTCAGGAATTCCCATTCTTCCCAATGTTATCCATAATTTGTTATGATCCACACAGCTGAATGCCTTTGCATAGTCAATAAAACACTGGTAAACATCTTACTGGTATTTTCTGTTCCAGCAAAGATCCATGTAACACCAGCAATGATATCCCTCATTCAGCATCCTCTTCTGAATCCAGTTTGTATTTCTGGCAGTACCCTGTCAATGTATAGCTGCAACTGTTTTTGAATTATCTTGAGTAAAATTTTACTTGCTTGTGATGTTAATGATATTGTTTGATAATTTCTGCATTCTGTTGGATCACCTTTCTTTGGAATGGGCACAAATATGGATCTCTTCCAGTTGGTTGGACGGGTGCTGTCTTCCAAATTTCCTGGCACAGATGAGTGAGCACTTCAGTGTTGCATCCATTTGTTAAAACATCTCAATTGGTATTCTATCAATTCCGGGAGCCTTGTTTTTTGCCAACACCTTCAGTACAGCTTATACTCCCTTCCTTCAGTATCACTGGTTCTTGATCATGCACTACCTCCTGAAATGGCTGAATGCTGATCAATTGTTTTTGGTATAGTGACTCTGTGTATTCCTTCTATTTTCTTTTGATGCTTCTGGCATCTTCAATATTTTCCCCACAGAATCCATCAAACTTGCAATTCACGGTTTGAATTTTTTCATCAGTTCCTTCAGCTTGAGAAATGCCGAGTGTGTTCTAACCAGTAATTATCAATGCATCTTGATCCCATGTTTGATTAATTTCAGATTGCAGAAGTTTGTGAAAATCTTCAATTTCCTCTTCTTTGGCCTTAGTGGTTGGTGTGTAAATTTGAGTAATAGTCGTGTTAACTGGTCTTCCTTGTAAGTGTATAGATATTACCCTATCACCGACAGCATTGTACTTTAGGATAGAAATGGAAATGTTCTTTCTGACAGTGAACTTAAAGTGGAACTCCATTCCCCTTTAATTGGTCATAGTAGACCATATGACTGCCTGATTCAAAAGGGCCAATACCAATCCATTTTCAGCTCACTAATGCCTAGGATATTGATTTTTGTGCATTTCATTTCTGATGACTTCCAATTTTCCTAGATTCAAACTTCATACATTCCATGTTCCAACTATTAATGGATGTTTGTGGCTGCTTCTTTTAATTTTGAGTCATGCCACTTGAGCAAATGAAGGTCTCGAAAGCTTTACCCCATCCATATCATTAAGGTTGACTCTAAAGAAGCAGCTCTTCCCCAGTTGTCTTTTAAGTGCCTTCCAAATTAATGGGCTCATCTTTCAGCACTAGCCCTTTCAGCACTGTCAGACAATATTCTGCTGGTATTCATAAGGTTTTCACTGGTCAATCTTTTCACAAGTACACCATCAGGTTCTTCTTCCTAGTCTGGAAGCTCCGCTGAAACCTGTCCACCATGGGTAACCCAGCTGGTATTTGAAATACCTGGAAATAGCTTCCAGCTTCATAGCAACACCCAAGCAGCCACAGTATGACAAACTGACATGTGGTGGTTTCAATGTTTGGTGAATGCTTTTTTTTTTCAAATTTATTTAAATTTTTTTTAGTTATGTAAAACATCTATATGGCTCCAAAGTCAAAACAAGGAACATTTAGAGACATCTGCCTTCTATATCTGTCCCTGCACGCCCCTCCTCCAATGGTAATCATCTGTATTAGTTTTTTATTTATCTTTCCATTGGTTCTTTTGAAAACATAAGCAAATTCATGCACACAGACACACACCCTCTTCCATATCCCCTTTTTATATAGAGGGGAATAACTCTACACACTGGTCTACACCTTGGGTTTTATTAATATATCCTAGACAACACCCTCTGTACTAGTGGAGACCCGCCTCATCCCTCTCCCCAGAGATACAGTACTTCACTAAATCAATTAAACGTATTACCCACTCAGTCCCCTGTTATGAACATGTAGGTTGTTTCTAGTCTTTTCCTATCACAAATAAAGCCACGAGAGACTGTATAGAATTGGTGAAAATTCTTTTTTGGATGTTTGGTAAAATTCTCCAGTGAAACCACCTGGGCTTAGAGGTTTCATTTTTGTGAGCTTTTAAATTAAAATTTCAACTAAAAAAAAGTTATATGACTAAACATGTTATCTATTTTATCTTGGCTGAGTTTTAGAAGTTTGTGAATTTTGAGGAATTGGTCCATTTCTTATAAGTTGTCAAATTCATGACTGTACAGTTGTTCACAGTATTCCCTTATTATATGTTTAATGACCATAAGATCTGTTGTGAAAATTCCTGTTTCATTTCTGATACTGGTGATTTGCATTTTCTCTCTTTTTATTTTGTCAAGCTTGCTGGAGGTTTATTCATTTTATTGATTTTTTTCAAAGAACCAGATCTTTGTTTCATTAATTTTCTCTACTGTTTTCCTGTTTCAATTTCATTGATTTTTGCTAACTTTATTATTTCATTCTTTCTGCTTGCTTTAGGTTTATTTTGTTTTTCTACTTTCTTGAGTTAGCGACTTAGATCATTGATTGGAGACCTTTCTCATTTCTAATGTGTATGCCATTTTTTATTTTTGCTCATTTGAGAAAGGTTTAAAGATATGGGTCTGCTCATTTAAAGAAAAAACGTGTAAGTAGTTTAGTTTTGCTAGATCTACGCAAATACCCTCCCACAGGGTACAACTAACACAGTGGCTACAGCAATGAGCTCAAGCATAACAAAGATTTTGAGGATGGCACAGGACCAGGCAGTGTTTCATTCCATTGTGCGTAAGGTTGCTATGAGTCGGAACTGGCTCAACAGCACCTAACAGCAACAACAACAGGGGTGATACCATGTGGTATTCCCATCATCAGGGTAGACGGCCTGCTTTGCTTGGTTTATCACCAACAGAATAGGTATGTTGTCAAACTTTTGGAATTCTGCCAATTCAGTAAGTGGGACACAGCATCTCAGTGCAGTTTTAAAATGCATTTCTCTCATGCAACTGGTTAAATATCTTTTCATATATTTGGGGCTATGAATTTCTTTTTCCTTGGAACTCTTAGTATGTTTTGCCTGTTTCCCGTTGGATTGTGGATTTTTTATTCTCAATACATAGTTCTTTGTACAAGTGATATTAACGCTGGGCCTGTGATATAACTTGCTTACAGTGGTTTTTTTTTTTTTTTTGCCACGCAGTTCCTTTAAAAAAAAAATACAGTCAAATGTATCATTTGTTTCTCGATTCCTGCTGAATTCTGTGTCATAGTCAGGAAATATATCCCCATCCCAGGTTAAAAAGGAATTAATCCATGTGTTTGTCTTTAGTTACATTTTAAGCAGTAAAATTCTTTTAATTCAATCAACCAACACTGCTGAAATCCTCCATCCATGAAGGATGGAAGATGATTCAGGACTCAGAATTCCAACATTTTACAAGATAATTTTATACTTTCCAGAAAAGCCTCTCAGGGAAACCCCACCTCGTGGTGGGCATAAACACATCATGTCATTCAGGCAGTTCTGGCCATTATGGACAGAGCTAACCTTTGCTGTCTCTTGACATACACACAGGTCACTTCTTAGGTTCTTTTGTCCCACCTCACCCCCGTCCCTAAAAGTTACACAGCAAAGTCAAGCTGCCACCTAACTTCTTACCAAGCCTCACCATGCTGACAGCCATCTGTCACCAATACGCCCAATGCTGTTCCCCAAGGACAGGCAGCAATAACAGGATGATTTAGCTCCAAGAACAATACCTATAATGTTTACAATGCCTATAGCCACCTCTCACAAATCTCTCTAAGCCAAAAAGAACATGTAAAAACCAAATTTTAATTTTTAAAATTGTTCTCCCATTATCCGTAATCCTTCTTAATTCTCCCTTCTCAAACATAACAACCAAGGATTAGTCCAATGTGCTTGTTATGACACATTTACTGAGCCTGCAGACAGAGTCATCCAGTGGATGCACACAAGGAGGAAGGTTAATCACATGGTTGTCCTCAAGGACAGGGGCCCCTTGAGTCTTAACAAGGGAAACAGATTCAAATCTCAGAAATTCTCTGATGGAAACCAGTGGCTTTAAAGTTATTCTAATAATTTTGGAAAATGGGAATTCTTCACCCTGAGCATCCAAGTTAGCTGAGGAATTCATAAGCTTTCATTTCCAGAAGATGATGTATCATCACTAAGGGTCTGTTGACTTAAATGATAAATTCATTTTGGGCACAAACACTATCAAATTTGGCTATCTGGCTTTACTAATAGCTCTCAGCTAATTAGAAAGGAAATGAAGCTAGAGGCAGGTAAACCGACAGAAGCAGTAAGATACAGTGAATATGGAAAAGAAAACTATAGAAATAGAAAAATTATAAGAACATAGTAGTTGAGGTCAGTTAGTTCATCATCTTTTAGTGTGCTCTATCACCACATTGGAGTCCTGGTGGCATAATGGTTAGAGCCTGGCTGGTAACCAAAAGCTTGGCAGTTCCGGTCTACCTAGCTGCTCCCTGGAAACCCTATGGGGCAGTTCTATCCTGTCCTACAGGGTTGCTATCAGTTGGAATCAACTTGATGGCAATGGGTTTTATATATTACCTCATATAAGAATAACCACTACTGACAACAGTGACTCCAAGTCAGCAAGGGAAGGTGACATTCCTTTCTAGGACCAGTATTTAAGAAATCAGTAAAGTAAGAAGCAGGGTTTAAAAAGGCTCCACTTAAAAAAAGCTAATATTTTAAAAAGTTTGAGGCTGAAAATAATTACGGTTTAATTATCCAGAAAATGTATCTACATGGAAGACCTCCTTAAACAGAAGTGGGGCCTAAACAGCATCTGTGGTGTGGAGCGTGTTTAGAGCCTGCCAATCCAACACCAACCCACAAAGTCTTTTCCCAAGAGGTTTCTACTGATACTTCACAAACTTTCAAACTTCAAACCTTCCTCCAGAACATCTCCAAGGCTTTTTACAAAATGCTCACAGGGCCTTTCAATTCCAATATAAGAAATCCAGTTCATTCCAAGGAAAAGGCTCAACAGTACATACTTTGGAAGCTAAGGGCCCTGAGAATCATAGCCCAAATAGATGTCAGACTTATTTATTTTTTCATCCATCTTCGGTGGCATTCTAGAAAGCAGAGGGAAAGCATGAATACTCACGAAACATGGTATAAAACTGCTGAGGGTTCAGATTCCATTTTCCCCAGGGGGTCTTGTGGCCTTTAGACTGGGCATAATTAGCATGATTAAATTCTGGTTCAGTGCCAAATGAGTCTAGGACTCGGAGCATGCACCTGAAAAAAAAAAAAAGTGATGAGTTTAAAAGTACGCCCTAGACCTCAAAGTTCAAAAGGGGAAACCTCCAACCCCTCTTCAAAGACTACCAAGAATGGACAGATAGTTTTACCTGGAAATACTATTGGGCAGGAATTGAGAGATTTTAGAAGAGCTTGTATATCAAACATCTACCTGTGTGACTTTAGTACCTTAGCCATTACATAACAGCTACCATTTCCTTCAGATGAGCTGACTACAGCATAGATGATTTCTCAAATACTACTAAAAAAAAAATCCCATTAAAGCTAGGACTGCAGATTTCCGTGTTCACTGCTGTATACCTGGCACCTAGCCAGGATTAAGCATATAAAAACTATTTGCCATTGAGTCGATTCCAACTCGTGGCCACCCATTGTGTGTCAGGGTGGAACTGTGCTCCATAGGGTTTTCAATGGCAGCTTTTTTGGAATTAGATTGCCAGGTCTTTTCCCAAAGTGCCTCTGGGTGGACTGGAACCACCAACCTTTCGGTTAGCAGCCAAGCACTAGCTGTTTGTTCCACTCAGGGCTGAGCCTAGAGCAGGTGCTTAATGAACAGCTGTTGAAGAAACGAAGAGCTACCATATTTAGCAGTCCCATTCTGCTTGAGGCATATGGCATGCCTACCTCTCTCGGCAATCATTCAACATTTTCATCAGTTAGAGTATTTGGTTTACGCTATCAACTAAAGCTTAGAATCTTGCTCAATAGGCAGTGCCAATATTTAAGCTTTCGATAGTAACAGAAACATATTCCTTTCTCCTGAGCCTGAAGAAATGAAACTGAAGATGTTTCATTAGGTTGCTCTACCAAAGCTTTAGCTGTAGGCCGAATCTGGTCCACTGACTTGTGCATGATTTGTGAGCTAAAAATAGTTTTTACATTTTTTTAATGGATTAAAAAAAAGACTTTCATGAAACATGAAAATCATATAAAATTCAAATTTTAGCATCCATAGTAAAATGTTACTTGAACACAGCCAAGCCCAATCATTTACATGTTATCTATGGCAGCTTTTGTGCTATAACATCAGAGTTGGGTAGCTGCAAGAGAGACCATATGGCCCTGTTCTACTGTGCACAAAGAATGGCCAGTTGGAACAAAGGAATCAATACTGAAACAAAACTTATTGATTTTTATTACATTTATTTCATCACTCATCCTCAAAACAATGATGTAAATTTAGCTGGGGACTGGCCTTTGGTACCAATGATAATTCTGAATGACTGGACCAATAAGCACAAAAGTCAGTAAAGATTAAAGCCTACATTTTTTTCTTTTATTATTTTTTATTGTGCTTTAGATGAAGGTTTACAGAGCAAATTAGTTTCTCATTAAACAATATATGTATTGTTTTGTGGCACTGGCTGCTAATCCTGCCATGTGTCAACACTCTCCCCTTCTCAATCTTGGGTTCCCCATTTCCATTTGCCCACTTTCCTGTCCCCTCCTGCCTTCCTGACCTTGCCCCTAGGCTGGTGTGTCCATTTAGTCTTATATACATGATTGAGCTACGTGTATTACTGTTTGTTTTATGGGCCTGTCTGCTCTTTGGCTGACGGGTGAACCTCAGGAGTGACTTCAGTACTGAGTTAAAAGGGTGTTCAGGAGCCATACTTTCAGGGTTTCTCCAGGTTCCATCAGACCAGTAAGTATGGTCTTTTTTTCTTTTTTTGAGTTAGAGTTTTGTTCTACACTTTTCTCCAGCTCTGTTTGGGACCCTCTATTGTGATCCCTGTCACAGCAGTTGGTGGTGGTAGCCGGGCAGCATCTAGTTATGCTGGACTCAGTCTGGTAGAGGCTGTGGTAGCTGTGGTCCATTAGTGCTTTGGACTAATCTTTCCCTTGTGTCTTTAGTTTTCTTCATTCTCCCTTGCTCCAAATGGGGTGGGGCCAGCAGTGTATCTTAGATGGCCACTGACAAGCTTTTAAGACCCCAGATGCTACTCTTCAAAGTAAGATGTAGAATATTTTCTTCATAAACTATGCCAGGCCAACTGAGCTGTATGTCCCCTGAGACCATGGTCCTCAGCCCTCAGCCTTGTAATTTGGTCCCTTACGGAATTCCGATGTGTCCGTGAAGCTTCTATGACTTTGCCTTGATCAAGTTGTATAAAGCCTACATTTTAGAATCAGATGATGGCATTGATTTTTAAGTGTCTGACTCTATATCTTTCTTCCTTGTCCACCATTAGGATGCCATTCTTTCAACTTTTTATTTTTACTTCAATGTGCTAGTTAGGAAAAAAGAAAAAAAAATCCAAACACTGGATTGAATTCTCCAGGAAGAGCAATAGTAAAACTGCCATTTTAGTGTGATCACTCTCTCATCAGAGATCCCCACCATTTGTCTACACAAGAAAGAGAAGAAAAGAAAGGGGGAGAAAGGGAGGGTGGGCCAGGATCATATGGCGAAACACAGGCTGACCACATGAAGGGGTCCTGGCTTTGGATTTCTATGTGGCTCTCATCACAGTGACAATTTTCACAGTATCACCAAGAGCGTGCCATCAGCATGGCAGTCAATAGGTGGACAAAAAAAGGGCCCCAAGTCCAGGAAAAAGAAAGTAAGGGACCTAAAGGAACTGATCAGCGCTTGTTTTCCCTGCTCTTTGAATAGCTCAGAGCATTCCTTTCCTCTATTTAATAATAAGCCTTCTCATTTCTTAATATTTATCTTAAAATAAGATAAAAAAGGAATGGGTTGAAGCCAGCATATTTCTTCAGAAAAAGGCAGTAGTATTCAGAAAGCAGTGCAGACAATAGCGGCAGCTCTCCAGAAGGTCGCCATGAGAGAAGAGAGGGGAAGAAGGAAGGAAGACACAGTCACGGGCTAAAGTTGCTCTGACAGGTGGGGCTGTGGAATGTCAGCTCCTCACCACAGCTGGAATTTGCCAGCACCCCTCTGTGAGTCCATGAGTTCAACGGTCCCTGAAGTCACTGCAGGGAGAAACATGCCACCTTGTTGTAAGGAACCCTCACCCAAAACCTCCAGCATCTTCCACTTATTTGCCGTCAAATCTCTCTAACGGTCTCTGCTGTTCCTCTCTAGCTTTTCTAGCTTTGGCTTGTGATTATATTTTTAACTGGGAATTTTACTATTGTTATTTTTAATTTGGACAATTAAAACAAGCCATGACAAGTAAAGATGCCTGGTGGGAGCTTAACTCCTGAAAGCCTGGGTTTCTTTTTTTTATAGTGTCTAGATGTTAGACTTCTTCATGATGAAAGACTATGGAATGATTGAAAAACTGAGATATGACTCTACAATCTTAAACTTGAGGTTTGGGGTTGGAAATTGTCTGTTTTCTGTCTTACTCAGGTTTATTTTATAAAACAGGGGCAGGAGACTAATCTTTGTTCATGACAGGAGGCTCAACATTATAGATTTTCTTTTTCAATCCTTCCACATCTGTGGGTTTTAGAACTGTGCTTGTGTTGTTAATATTTATGCTGCTCCTCTAATGTCTTTTGTGTGTCTGGAGCATCAAGGACAGACTAATGACTTATTTGCCTCGATGCCCGAGGCAGCTGCCTTCCTCCAACAAGGACAGCCACATCAATGCCAAGTGAGTCTTGGAACAGTCTCAATACTCTTGGCTGCTCCACTACGAGATGGACACACACAACATTCTTGCTAGGACTTACTTTCTAATTTGGAGTTTCAGGTAAGACATGGTATCTTGGACTACTTGCACCTTATTTTCCTGTTTATCTTGTAGTGAGTTGACTGGTGGTCCTCCAGAAAATACGTCAATTTCCCAGAACAATGCAAACCTGACTTCATTTGGAAAAAGGTTCTTTGCAGATGTAATTAAGGTAAGGATCTCAAGAGCAGATCATCTTGGATTACCCAAGTGGGCCCTAAATCCAATGGTAAGTGTTCTCATAAGAGACAGAAGAAGAGAGGGCCATGTAAACACAGAGGTAGAAAGTGGAGTCTTATAGCTACAAGCCGAGAAATGCCTGGAGTCACCAGAAGCTGGAAGAGGCAAGGAAGAATCCTACCCTAGAGCCTTCGGAGACAGCACAACCAAGCGAACACCTTGATTTTTGGAATTTATGCCTCCAGAACTGTGACAAAATGAACTTCTGATGTTTTAATCCATCCAGTTTGTGGTAATTTGTTATGGAAGCCTCAGGAAAATAATACAGTCTTCAATGCTAAGCAAAGGCTTCATGGGAAGAAAAGAGCTATGAGTTTTACAATACCTAGCAGAATAAGGGGTCACATCTAGATACAGATAATCCCTGACTTGTAATCTATTCAAGTTATGACCAACTGTAATTAACAACCGCTTTTTTTATGCATCTTCTTGTTAGTAATATGTATCACATATGACCTTAAAATATATCTGTAAATCTATACGTAATGTTTCCAACTCCCAAAGACAAATACAGGATTTACAAAGATACTGATAATAAAAGGCAATAATGAAAACTGAAAAAAAAAAAAAAGGTATTCTATTCACATCACAGCCGACTTAATGATGGAGTTGTTGGAATGGAACCCTATCATAAGTCAGGGACTACCTGCATTTAATAGATGTTTATTTAATTGAATCTCCTGGGTCCCTACAAAAATTGGACAGAATTTGCAAATGTTTCTCCAAGTCATGGGCATCAAGTGTTTGCTCCTTAGTTGAAAGATCAGACAGTCACTTTACATTTAATGAAATTCATACCATCTATTGGTTTTACTGGTACTATCAAACAAGACAACTGATTTCTGATCCAAACCAAGATGAAAATCCTGTCAATTTCTAAACTTCAAAAGAGATAAAAATGGACAAAAAACGTTCTAGAGTGCCTGCTTGGTCTTCTGATGAAATCTTAGCTTGTTCACACCACAAAGAGTACAAGGCTACACTATTAATGGACCTCTTTGCCAGCTAATATTATTAAGGTGGATGATTTATTATAAAGAAAGGCAAAATAAACATTACAATGTACCAAAAAATCCCCTCTGAGGTGCCTTTTCATCCAACAAGAATCAAATACCAATCAACAGTGACCATGTTAGTAATGAAATTGTTCTTTTTAATTGACCTAAACACTACCGCTGAGGATATTTTTCTATCCAAACAGCCCTTCCTAATAGTGAGGTTATGTGAGTCATGGGATGTCTGTACTGCCCAATTCCTTGTTCACATTTATCAGATGCCTGCCATCTGCAAAAAACCAGAACGCAACAGGTTCTGCTTTTCTTTTTTTAATGTTGTAGCTAAAAAAAAAAAATGTTTAGTACACGGCTTATTAACCAAGAAGAAAGACGGTTATTTCCACCTAATTGAGAAGGAATGTGGTGGCCTGTGATTTATGAAGATTTTAGGGAAAAAACCAACCAGGAAAAAAAAAAAAAATGATGAAAAAAGACGGTCTGCATTTCTGGCTCAAACTAAGTTTTTCATTTTTTTTTTCTGTGAAAGTATAACCAAAAAGACATGAAGACAGCTGTCTCTCTTCAGTCAAAGCTGTCCCCCCACCACCCGTGAGTGCTTCACTGCCAATGAGGAAATCACTGTGGGTGAGTCTACAGTGGGTGGTTTTCTGCCCCCTCTGTTTTTGAGAAGGTCCTAAATACTTTCAGTTTAATTTTCTTCTAATTTCTAAAAGACGTCCAATCTGACGGAACGTTGGAGGTTAAAGTTAACATTAAACTCTAAACTACCCTGAAAAAGAGAGATCTAGTTTAGGCTATTTAAAAAAAAAAAAAAAAAAGCCAGTTGCCATCAGGCTGATTCTGACTTACATGTGTCCGTAGAACTGGGCTCCACAGGGTTTTCAATGACTGATTTTTAGGAGATAGATCACCAGGCATTTCTTTAGAAGTGCCTCTGTGTGGGCTGGAATTGCTAATCTTTCAGTTAGTTAGTAGCTGAGTGCTTAACTGTTTGCGCCAACCAGGAACTCCAGTTCAGGCTATTAGGACTCAATTATTAAGTCAGAAGAATACGTCAAACTATCCTCTTTACCCACTAACAATAGAAAAAAAGCATGGAGGAATTTCTAAGTCGTAATAATTGAGAAATTTTACATTTTCTCTTAGAAGTTGGTTTAAACTATAAATCAACATTCACTATCAACTGGTACAATGTTTACCTATCTTCACAATTTTTGCCAAATTCATACCCTTTATACTATCATATTAAGTAAATATTTAAATTTATTCGCCTTTTTTAACTTCATTTTTTAATTGAGCTGATAAATGAAAGCCAGTATTAACTGCAATAAATGGCAGGTAACAAAAAAACCATACAGACCCTCCAAAAAAGTACTATTAAATTCAAGCTAGATGCATAGGCCGGCTTAAAGCTGAGACTTACAGCTACTTTCACTTCATTAAAATGCACGCAAGTGTTAAAATAAATGTTGAAGATATAACCAAACCAAACCAAATCCAGTGCCAGCAAGTCGATTTTGACTCATGCTGAAGATACATTAGCATTACATTAAGCCTTTTCTCAGGCTGAAATAAAATTGAAAAATTAATGAATCTCATTATACAATTGAATGTTATTTAGTTTTAGTGCTATGTTTGTGCACCATGTAAAATTATGTAAATCCTTTCAAATACTTCTCATCCCAAACCTACATTCTGGAAACACGGAGCTAGTATTTCAAGTAAGAAAGGCAGTCACCCTAGTCATATTAAGCATGAAGCTTATCTTAAAAAGTACAAGACCCAGCCTTCAGACAAGGTCTTCCTGGCATTCTCTTCCAAAAATGACAAGAAGACTGATGAAGGCAAAGGTATAAGAAATGAATCATCGTCTCAAACTTAGGGAACACAAGAAATGACACTGCTCATACTGTATCAAAATCATTATTTGATTAAATAGATGAGACTGCTGTGGGTGTATTGAGAGAGGAATGTTAAGTGTTAAAAAAAAAAAAGTATTAGGGAAGGCAAAAAGGAGGTGGGACATTTGTTTTCTATTCTTGAGAAATCAATGAAAATAATGAATAGCCCTTGAAGATAAAAAGTCACTGTGAAGAATCTGAATTTCAATTAGAAATGAGAAATATACTCCACACAGTTCAAAAGATAATGTTTGATAAGCTTCTTCTATCTGCAAACTTGTAATCCTTGGGGTGGTGGAGCTCTAAAAATATGAAGAACAGTATATTAGTACTTACTGGTAATGAACCCATGATGGTCCAAGAGTTTTCTTGAATTGAGCGAGTCCCACAATATCAATATAAATGAGTTCAACGATTCTGTCCCCTACAGTTGGGCAGCCAGATCGGTTTCCTACAACCTTCTTCATTATTCTAGAGAAAAAGCAGAGGAGGGAAAGAAAAGACATAATTCACTCCAAGGTACTACACCTGGCAACTTTAATAGGCAAATATGCATTCAAAGAAACCTCACTGAACACAGCAGCATGGGCCTTCCAAATACACTGCCCATCCAAATTCTTACCACCCAGCAAAATCTACCCACAGCCCTGATACTGACTCTCGAAAAAAACAAGCACAGCCTTTGAAACCAAGAAAGCTCTGGGTCGGGATTTGCCTTCACCAACCAGCAGCTATGAGACCTCAGGTATGTTAACCTGTCTGAGTTTTTCTCTCATCATCTTCCCTCTTTCTCCCTGACCACCAAAAAAAAAAAAAAAAAAAAGGCTTGAATATGGATTGGATATGATGCTAACCTCTCAGAAGTCCTTAGGCAGATTAAATGAGCTATTAACAACAAAGTCCCTAGTGTAGACTCTCAGTGACTATTAGTTTCCTCCACACAGCTGGTACTTATTATTCCAGGCCTTACTGACTAACCTATCCTTTCTTTCTCTAACTGCCTTCCATTTCTAGCTTCTACTGTAATAATTTCTTTCTATACTGTCTTTCAGCATTCCCTAATTATTTCTCTTATGTAAATTTTTTCTTACTAGACTGTATTACAGAACCAGCCCTATGACTTATATTTCATTACCCTTCCCACTTCCCTTTCCACCCATCCACTCACTCATCCACTCACTCATCCACCCACCCACCCATCCACCCATCCCCATCCATCCATCCATCCATCCATCACCCTTGAACTCAGAAAGTGCCACTCTACATGATCGACATGCCAGCTTCACAGGTGGTAGTAAATGACTGCTAAACATACTGCGTTCACCTAGAAAATCAGTCATTACTGCTCCTTTTTACCCCTGCCCACACCCCATAACAATCCTTCACCAAGTTCTGGGCAGTCTACTTCAAAGGACAAGAGTCACATTCAAGACTCTGCTCTACAGTGTTGTAGGGTCAGTTCTTCAGGCCTTCTTTTCTTCTCTGCTGGGTTTCTGAAAACACTGAGACCCCTATAACCACTTTCTTCCTACATGACTCTATCCTAAGGGTCAGAAAACTTTTTCTATAAATGGCCATGCAGGAAATACTTTCACTTTTTCAAAAAAAACTTTGCAACTACTCATCCCTGACGGTGTAGCCATCTACCACCACAACCAGTTGCCACTGAGTCAATTCTGACTCGTTGTGTGTCTGGGTAGAATTGTGCTCCCTAGTGTTTTCAGTGGCTGATTTTTCAGAACCAAATCACCAGGTCACCTTGAACCGCTAACTTTTTTTTTTTTTAACCGCTAACTTTTTGATTAGCAGTCAAGCACATTGACCCTTTATACCACCCAGGGACCAAAACAGCCATAGACATAATATAAACAAATGGGTATGGCTGTGCTTCAATAAAACTTTATTTACAAATACAGGGAGAGGGATGGATTTGTTCTTCTTGTTTGCTGGCCCCACTATTAAGTGGTTCCCAAACTTGTCTGACAGTATAATCACTTGGGGGCATCTACTTATGCCTGAGTCCAGTTCCCAAAAGCTGTGACTTGATTAGTCTGAGCTTTGGAATTTTAAAAAGATCCCAGGCAAGGGCTGATTATCCAATAGGCAAGGTAAGCACAGTGCTTCCCTTACTTACCAAATCATTTGTAGTGAACAATTTCACATGGGTTTCACCACGTCTTTGATTAGTAAGTAAGCACAAGTAAGCCCATGCTTACCTTGCTTACTGGGTTATCTGCCCCTGTCAGGGACTGTCAATTTGAAAAGAGGCTTTGATTCTGTAGGAAGGTGCTGTGGGGTGGGAGACAGACAGATGCCAGCCATAACTCAAAGCAGAATCTTTGATGTGAAAAAAATGTGAAACTGTTCACTACAGATAATCTGGTAAGCAAGGTAGGCACTGTGCTTACCTTGCCTATAGGACAATCTACCCCTGACCAAGTAATTCTAATACGCTGGCAGGTTTGGGAACCACTGCTCTATGTTGCTCCTATGATAATCTTCTTAAATAAAAGACATCTGGCACTGACACCATGCTTAAAGACTTTATAGACGTCTCTTGATCGGAGAATTAAATCTATGCTTGACAAATCCCTACACAGGTCTCTTGCCCACTCCAGGGAGAACTTGTGTGCTTCCTGGTGTTTCTCTCCCAATGCCTTATACTTCATTTGTTCACTACCCACTCATCCCTTCATTTCTTCATCCTCTCACTTATTCATTCAATAAACAGGAATAAGCACCCCGTGTGTGTGTACCAGGTACTTTCTAGGTGCTAAACACGGTGAACCATATCCACAGTTCCTGCACTCCCGCTTAGGTTCTAACGTCCACGCCTCCATCTGCATTAACCAGATTGGGCTCTAATTAACAGAAGACCGACAACTCCTTGACCATATGCTGGCCATCTCTGCATATGCCATACCAAGAGCCAGCCCACAGAAAACACTGAAAGAGTAATTGTTAAACATATGAATGTATCTACTTTATAAGTTGTATAGCCTATGCGTTTTAAGCAAGCAGGAAGAAGGCAACAAGAGGCAGCAGGGTAAAAGGACAATGGTGGTGATTAAGGGTTCAGAAGACCTCAAGTTTATCTACCCTTGAAAGTCACAATGTGGTTAAGGATACAGGCTTCAAAGTCAGACAGACACAGGGATCAAATTCCGGCTCTTCCACATACTACCCATGTAACACTGACCAATTCAATTTTGGTCTCTGAGCCTCAGTTTCCTCATCTTTAAAATGCAGGCAGTACCAACAACTACTTCTGAATTTGTGCTAGGGACTAAATAGATAAAACATAAGAAGGGCTTAGCATCTGGTGCACTTGAATGGTGCCTTTGAATTGTGGTGTTGGCGAGGAATATTGAGTATGCCATGGACTGCCAGAAGAACAATTCTGTCTTGGAAGAAGTACAGCCAGGATGCTCCTTAAAAGCGAGGATGGTGAGACTTCGTCTCATGTATTTTGGATGTTATCAGGAAGGACCAGTCCCTGGAGAAGGACATCACGCTTGGTGAAATACAGAGCCAGAGAAAAAGAGGATGACCTTCAATGAGATGGACTGACACAGTGACTGCAACAATGGGCTCAAACACAGCAACGATGGTGAGGATGGCGCAAGACCGGGCAGTGTTTCATTCTGTTGTACACAGAGTTGCTACGAGTTGGAACCAACTCGACAGCACCTAACAACAACAGCAACAACATCTGCCGCACATTAAACGTTCAACAAATTTTAGCTGTGAATAGTCATCATCAGTATTTTGGCTGTCATAATTGTTGATACTACTGTTTTAATTAAAGCCCTTATCACAGCACCTGGTGTCTGGAAATCACTTAACACATGATAGCTGCTGTTATCTTTATTGATACTACTGCTTTCAATTCCACACCGCCACTGACCAGATGTGGATCTTGGACCTAACACAAGTGGCCCTTCATAGCATCAATGTCTGGCATAATAAAGCAGGAGCAGGGTGGAACATACATTGCCTTAACATCCTTTCTAACTCTAGAATGTTCACTCAAGGTATTTCTCCTGAAAACATTTGACATATTGCACCATGATAACTTGGCCATTGAGTAGAAAGCTTCTATGGGCAGTGATCCGAATGGAGTAACAGTGACCTACAGGTTTCCTGCTTAGCTGTCTCAATCTAAAAGGGATTAAGAAAGGGCTAGCACTAGAAGCAAATTTCAGTGAAGGAGAAAACTCAGGTGGAGTTAACAGATTCAGTTGAAAGTTGGCTAACTGAAAAGGGATAGGATCTGGGCTTTCAGGAAATTCATTCCATCCAAATTAAATTATAAACAGGAATGTGCCCTGTTTTAAGGTTTAGAGAGCCTGATGCTGAGTCGGGAATGGTATGAATTTCATCAAGAGACAGGGAATTAGTAGAGTCGGTAATGTTTTGTGCTGCAGATGTTGGAAGCACCTGGAATAGCAAAGCATAAGCTTCTTAGTTTGAATTTTCTGCATTCATTTATGAAGCCTCTGGAGCCCACAGCTACAATGAAAACATATTATCCTTTTCACAGTGTATGTATTTAGCTCCTGAAAATAATCTTCTTATCTCCTGTTTAGTGAATTATCACTTCCATTTTCCTCCACAAGAAATTACACACTAATAGAGGGCTTGAAGAGTTTACAATTTCTTTTTTGTATTCTGATTTTAAAATTGAAAAGTAATCTCCTTACTCTTTGAGCTCAGCCAGTGACGCTGAAATCCTAATGTCATGGCCCAGTAAGTACAGAGATGTAATTAAATCACTCCACTGAACTAATTCACCGAGAGGGCCACCACTGAAAGCTGTCTCTGCAATCTTAAATCCAGATTCCTTGGTCAGGAGTCCCAGGTGAACAAGGACCTGGAAAACAACAAAAGAGGCACACGTTGAGTATTCCCACTGAACCAAGGACAAACTCCACAGTAACACACCCAAAAGTCATCAACCGATTCTAAACTCATGTTGATGTTCTGAAATCTCAATGTGGGATATGCCATTTTTCCAAAAATAAGAAAGCGATTGCTGCCCTTGATATGGCTATGAGCATGAGCTGTGATGAGACACACCTGCTTTTCAAAAATGGGATCTATCTGGAAAATCCGAATTAAGGGAAGTTAAGCCAGGACAACATGATCTTGTCTTGTAACAATATTGGATTTCTTCCCGTAGCAGGAATATTTTTAACCTTTAATATGGAAAATTTCAGCATGTACAAAAACAGATATAATACAGTCAATCCTGATATACCCATTACATAGCTTCAATAATCATTAGTTCATGACAAACCATATTTAATTTACAAAAAAAAAAAAACAACACTGTTGCCATCAAGCAGACACCGGCTCATGGCGAAACCATGTGTGTCAGAATAGAGCTGTGCTCTGTAGGGTTCTCAGTGGCTGATTTTTTGGAAGTAGATTGTCAGGGCTTTCTTCTGAGATGCCTCTAGGTAGACTCAAACCTCCAACCTTTGGGTCAGCAGCCGAGTGTGATAACCATTTAAACTACCCAGGGACTTAATCTATATCTCCCATTTTCTCCCAACCTCTCTAGATTATTTTGAAGCAGACCCTAAATGATATAGCTTTTCACTTGTAAATATTTCAGAAAGTATCTGTAAAAGAAAACAAATGTTTACTTAAAAAAAACGACCATACATCATCATCAAGTTTATAGTTAATAATAATTCTTCAGTACTGTCATGGATTGAATTATGTCCCCTCAAAAATGTGTGTATCAACTTGGTTAGGCCATGATTCCCAGTATTGTGTGGTTTTCCTCCATTTTGTGATTGGAATTTTATGTTGAGAGGATTAGGGTGGGATTGTAACATCACCCTACTCAGGTCACCTCCTGATCCAAGGTAAAGGGAGTTTCCCTGGGGTGGGGTCTGTACCACCTTTTATCTCTCAAGAGATGAAAGGGAAGCAAGCAGAGAGTTGGGGACCTCATAACACCAAGAAAGCAGCACCAAGAGCAGAGCCCGTCCTTTGGACACAGGGTCCCCGCACCTGAGAAGCTCCTCAGCCAGGGGAAGATTGAAGACAAAGGCCTTCCTCCAGAGCCGACAGAGAGAGAAAATGTTCCCCTGGAGCCCACACCCTGAATTTGGACTTGTAACCTACTAGACTGTGAGAAATTTCTCTTTGTTAAAGCCACGCACTTGTGGCCTTTCTGTTTTAGCAGCACTAGATGACTGAGACAAATATCATCCAGTATCCAGTCAGTGTTCACATGTCAACAGTCTCCTATTTTTTGTAAGTGCAGTTGTTCAATTCAGAAGCCAAATAAATCACAACTGCCCGGTAAGTTTCTTAACCTCCTTCAGCCTATATTCACTCCTCATCACTCTTTCTGAGGAGGAGGTGTTTGTAATTCATTTGTCAAAGACACTGGGTTGTATTTCCAGGAGAGTCTCCCACACGGGATTTTTGCTGAATTAAATCAAATGGTCGTATATAACAGATTCCTCTGTCCTTTATATTTCCAGTAGATTAGTAATTAGATACACAGATCGATCAATTTGGATTTGATTTTCTGGCCATCTACTTCACAGATGATGCTTGTACTTTCACGGAGAGGTACAAGGTCTGGGTGTCTCTGTTTTGTGTTGTGAGCAGCCACTGATGATCACTGCTAGACTCATTCATCCATTATAACCAAAACCAGTTGCCACTGAGTCAGTCCCAACACACAAGGTGACCTCTTGAGTGTCAAAGTAGAACTGTGCTCCATAGGGTTTCAAGGCTGATTTTTTGAAAGTAAATCACCAGGCCTTTCTTCCTAGGTGCCTCTGGGTAGACTCCAAGATCCAACCTTTCAGTTAGCAGCCAAGCACCTTAACAGTCTTCATCACCCTGGGGCCCCATTCATCCATTAAGGGATGCAAAATGTTGATATTCTATCAATCCTTCTTCATTTATTAGCTGTAATACCCCTATAGAGAAACTACCCCTCATCAGTTCTTTGGTTACCCTGAGGTACTGTTTGCATTAAAAATGCCTAGTCAATGCTTGATTCTTTCCTTTACTTACCTGTTTTCAAAACAGAAATTTGTTCTTTGGCATACTCCAATAGGAACCAATGGGGTTTAAAAAACATCGCTATAAAATCATGGATATAAGCATATTTGATGTGTTTCAGTACACTGCATTATTATCCTTACTGATTATCAAATTGTTCCATCTTGGCCAGTGGGAAGCCATCCAAGTTGGCTCTTAAGTTCTTTTGACACAACCCTAGTAGTCCTGGATAGCTTCTTTGCTCTCTGGTATGACAAGATGTTCTAAGCTTGTCATGAACTACTTCTATCTCAGACCTGATGCGGCCATTTTTCCAAGATCCCCTAATACCCATTAGTGGAAATAGTATTTAGAGATCAAAATCTGGTACTTGGGGTGCTCATTACTACTAGGTTAATCAGTCTCTAGGCCTTTTGAGTACATACAACTAAGAAATTTATTTTTTCTCAAAGATAAAACAAATCATGAGTTCTAATTCAAACTCAGGATTACAATGTTTTTATGTAATATTAATCATCTTATATCTGTTATCTCCTTTCTCCCACACTGAAAATTCTACTTCTCAGGGACACTAACAAAATTACTCAGTCACTTTATCCCCATATACACAATTGCATTCAGAATAAGAATTACAGCACCACTACCTACTACATGATTAGGAAGAAATGTTTTTTGTCTTTGTTTTTTGTTTGGTGATATCCCATTAGAAATGTTCAGACAAATTACCGTGTTCTAATCACTAAGAATAGTCCTTCTCTATGTTTTCGTAAAAAACTATGTATGCAGCTAGTTTATTTTATTTTCTTTGTGGTTTTTAGGGCTTTTTTTTTTTTGTAATTAAATTTTGTTTTAGACTTATACAAAATGGCTCCAAATTCAAATCTACAAAGATATATTCAGAGAAGTTTTGCTTTTACATCTAATGCCTCTATCTCATTCCCTTCCTCCCCTATAATATAGGACCACTTATTTTTAATTTTGCAGCTTAGTCTTTCAATTTATTTTCATATAAGCAAGAAGCACATGTGTATTTTATATATATACACACACACACATACATACAGACATACACACTTTGTCTCCCTTTTAAAAACACATACTTCTCTCCAACTATCTTTTTTCACTTAACAGCATACCCCCGAGACTACTCCATAGAGAGATATTCTTTATTTCCTTTTACAGCCCATCTGGAGAATCTCATCACATGTCCTTCCATAGAGGACTATTTGGTGCCAGAACGTTTGGTTCTGTGGTCTCATAAACTCCAGGATCTAAATAAAAATGACCCATCAAACTATGACTTGGAGTATTGCTGTTTTTTTTTTTGAGACTATAAAATTAGTCATATTATAAAAATCAAACTCATTTTTAAGTTCTTTTTAGATGTGTGCACAAAACATTCACTTTACTCAGTTCTTAAACCAAAACATTTCATCTAAAGCCACAACCACTTAATCTATAGCTATGGGGTACAAACTCTTCCAAGCCCAGAAGTATTCTAAGGGTTTTCCAAACAACTCCTCATCAACTTGAAACAAATTAGTACAGGCTTAATTGATAGCATCTCTCTCTTAGGAACACAGTCAGAAATATTAACCAAACAGCTGAAATAGAACCCACCGGTTGCTCAATTTAACAACTGACAATGACTAAAAATACAAAATTATCATAGATGATGTAATTGAACTGGGAGAAACTCAAAGGCTGGGTTCCGGAAAAGAAACGGGGAAAAGTTTCCAGACTCTACTGAGAGAGGCAGTCAGATGGTTCAAATGAAAATCTTGCAGGCATATATGCTGCTTGGCTTCACCAAGAAATACATGTGCAGCTCCCTGCTGGGCAAGAGTATGGCTATTGGGGAAAGGAATACGCATGTACAAAAGACAGAGCAGGTTCACCCTGAGAGAATATCATTTGAGACATGACATTTCTCTTAGTCTTGTTTCCAAGCAAAGTCAAATTTTAAAAAAGAACCGGTGTCTGACTGAACTGAATTAATAAGATACTCACTTTCTTCCTCTTTCTTTTCTCAAGATTCTGCTTTTCTGCCAGGGACTTGATTGCCTGGATCCACGCATCGGCCATTCGCCGGATCCGGAGTCTCATCCACCGGAATTCTTCGTGCTTTTTCATCATACTGTAGAGAATATTAAAATCCGTACGAATTTCGGCCTAGAAACAAAAATTTAATAAAATGAATAGAAGATAAAATGTCAGAAAGCATAATGGTTTCCATGCCAAGACATCTGAAAACTGGAAAGAGACAGTCAATTAGATACAGGGCTTCAAAAATGAGTCTTGTCTGCTGCGCAGCTTTAGTTTAACGTCCCAGGTTTGCAAACTGAAGTCAGGCCCCTGACTGCTGATACACAGTAAGGAACATCATTAAAAAATTAGAAATTGGGAATGCCAGCACAGTCATTGCAAAGCACTGGGCCATGTTAAAATGCATTTTTCACAATGAGTATGCTTCCAGCACCCCGAAATTTTCTGTGCCCAAATTTATTGTGCCACATGGATCTTCTGCAGAGCAGCAGACTCCTGGGAAAACTGAAATAAATTCTTAACAGGCTACCTACCACTACAGAGGTTGCCAAAAAGCTTCTTCTGTCCCATAATGTAAAGAGAGAAATCAATGTTCAACTTCTAGTTTTATCTCAGTCCAAACAAGCAAAAAAACCATTATTGTCTAAGGAACTTAAAAGTCAGGAATACCACTTTTCTAATGCAGCTGAGTAAAATTTAAAATTCCAGGAAGAACATTTTAAAATCCAGGGAGAATATTTTTCTAATGTAGCTAGATGTATCCAGTGATTGAAATAACAGAAAAATAATACCAGTATTTTTTTTTTCACAAAGCAGCTAAAGTATACTGAATCCATCTTTCAAGAGTCACCATAGTTCATTCTAAAATACTCATCTGATCATGTTCCCCCTAAACTCAACGATTTCCCAGGACTCCCATGGTCTAAACCATTTATCAGAAAACCACGATCCTTGGGCCAAATCCTCCTTGCTGCCTGTTTTTGTAAAAAAGCTTTTACAGGAGCACTTTCACATCTATTCATTTACACTTGTCTGTGCCATTCTCTGTGCTGCAATAGCAGTTGAGTAGTTGGGATAGAGGCCATATGACCGGCAAAAACAAAAGTATCTACTATTTGGCTTTTTACAGAAAAAGTTTGTTTATCTCTGTTTTAAAGAAAAATAACTTAAGCTTTCAAAGATGGCATATAAAGCCTTTTATAGTCCTACCTAACTTTCCAATCTCTTCTTTAACTCATCTAATCCAAACACAACTTGCCTCACTAAGCCAAGATCTACTCCCTGGAAACATAAACCTCTTTTATAACTGGTGGCTTTGCATGCACTTCCCTTTATCACAGACATCCTTCTCTCTTTGACCTAGTATAATCTCACACATCATGTTTTCTTTTTTTTCTGAATTTTATTTTGATGTTGCTGTTGAGACCATACAGAGTAAAACATACACCAATTCAACAGTTTCTACATATACAACTTAGTGACATTGATTACACTCTTAGAGTTGTACAGCCATTCTCACCCTCTTTTTCTGAGTTGTTCCTCCCTCACTATCCCGCCGCTAAGGTTCCCATATAATCTTCTGAGTTGCTGTTGTCAATTTGATCCCATATACATAGTTCTTAAAAGAGCATGATACTCAAGACAGATCTTTTTCTCTAGTTAAGCTAAACATTTGTTCAGTCTTAAGAAGACTTCAGGGGATATTTCTGGTTTAAGGTTTAAAGATAATCTAAGGGCAAGTGTGTGAGGGGTTCATCTACCCTCCATGGCTCCAGAAGGTCTGGAGTCCGTAAGAATTTGAAATTCTATTCTGCATTTTCCCATTTTTGATCAGGATTCTTTTATAGAATCTTCTATCAAAATGTCCAGTAATGGTAGAACACCATCCAGTTCTGGCCTCATGCCAAAGAAAACAGTTGTTCATAGAGGCAATTGGCCACACATTCCATATTCTCCTCCTATTCCTGACTCTCCCTATTCCCTCTGTTGCTCCGGGTGAATAGAGACCAATTGTTGTACCTTGGATGGCTACTTGCAAGCTTTTAAGACCCCAGGCACTACACAAAGAACTAGGAGGTAGAATGAAAGCACTAAACACATTGTTAGGCCAATTAACTGGGATGTCCCATGAAACCAGGACCCTAAACCTCCAAACCAAGGAATCAAATGCCATGAGGTGTTTGCTTGTACATAAACAGTTTCAGCAGCTATTCTTTTTTTTTTTTTCCAATTCAATTTTTTATAGGTATACAACTTATTCACAGCAATTAATCAGCTGTGTGACCCTACCTTAATCAATGTGATTTTTTTAATTATCATTAACCCTCCTTTACTGCTTCCCCCTACCCGCTGTAATCCCTAATAAACTTTGGTCTCTGTACATTTGTCTTTCCTTGTCTTTTTATCTAAGTGAGGTCATACAATATTTGTCCATTTCTAACTGGCTTATTTCACTCAGCATAATGTTTTCCAGCTCCATCCATGTATCAAGACGTAATTTCTCTTACTGGCTGAGTAGTATTCCATTGTATATATGTACCACATTTTGTTTATCTATTCATCTGATGATAAGCATTTAGGTTGTTTCCACCTTTTGGCTATTGTGAATAGTGCTGCAATGAACATTAGTGGATAAGTCTCTGAATCTCTGCTTTTAAGTCTTTTGGTATATACCCAGGAGTGGAATTGCTGAGTCATATGATAGTTCTATTCTTAGTTTCTTGAGGAACTGCCACACTTTTTTCCACAACAGCTGTACCATATTGCATTCCCACCAGCAATAAGTAAGTGTTCCAATTTCCCCACACCCTCGCCAACATTTGTTATTTTGGTTATTTATTTATCACAGCCAGTCTAGTGAGAGTGAAATGGTATCTCATTGTGGTTTTGATTTGCATCTCTCCGAGGGTTAATGATGATGAGCATCTTCTCATGTGTTAGGTGGCCATTTGAATGTCCTCTTTGGTGAAATGTCTAGTCAAGTCCTTTGCCCATTTTGATTGGGTTATTTGTCTTTTTGTTGTTAAGATGTCAACCAACTAAACCAAGCCCGTTGCCATCAAGTCGATTCCAACACATGGTGAACCTACAGCACAGAGTAGAACTGCCCCATGGAGCTTCCAAGGAACGTCTGGTGGATTCTAACCGCTGACCCTCTGGTTAGCAGCTGTAGCACTTAACCACTACGCCACCAGGGTTTCCAAGATGTCAAAGTTTTATATATATTTTGGTTATTATTATCTTTATAGGATATATGAGTTCCAAAGATATTCTCCCAGTTGGTAAACTGTCTTTTCACTTTTTTGGTAAAGCCTTTTGATAAACAAAATTTTTACTTTTTACCAAGTCCCATTTATTTTGTCTTATGTAGTCTCTGCTTTTATTATATTAGATAATCCACTGTTTAAAACTAGGCCTGACAGCATTGCCCCTGCATTTTCTTCTGAAAATTTTATGGTTTTAGTTTGCCCATGTAGGTTCTTAATCCGTTTTTCATTTGTTTTGGTGTATGGTGTGAGGCAAAGGTCCTATTTCACTTTTCTGCATGTGGAAATCCAATTTTCTCAGCACTATTTATTGAAGATTCCTCTTTTCCCACTAGCCTGGTGATGGCTAAGGTTGTGTGCCAACTTGGCTAGGCGATGATTCTCAGTGGTTTGGCAGTCGTATGATGTTGTGATCACTTCCATGATGAGATTTGATATGCGATCACCTCCATCATGGCATCTGCTGTGAGTAGCCAATCAGTTGAAAGGGAGTTTCCTCGGGCATGTGGCATTCATTGAGTGTAAGTGGACGTTCTGGCAAGGCTATGAGCTTTTGCTCATTCTGGATGCTGCAGCTGGCTCCTGTTCATGTGACCTCCAGTTCTTGGGACCTGAGCTAGCAGCTTACCTGCAGTCTTGCCTGCTGATTCTGGGATTCATCGATCTTTGCAGCCTGTGAGCAAGAGCCCTGCTCTCTGACCTGCCGATCTTGGGTTCACCAGCCCCTGTGGTTAGGTGAGTCAGGAGAAGCTTCTATCTTGACTCATGGACTTGGGACGTTCCAGCCTCTACAACCATGTGAACCATTTCCTTGATATAAATCTATATATTTATTTATATGCTTTATTGGTTTTACTTCTCTAGAGAACCAAGCCTAAGAAAGCACCTTTGTCAAAAATCAGTTGAAGATTGATATGTGGGTTTATTTCTGGACTCTCATTTCTATTTCACTGATCTAAGTGTCTATTTTTATAATAGTACTAGGCTGTTTTGATTACTGTAGCTGTAAAAATGTTTTAAATCAGGAAGTGTAGTCCTCCTACTTTGTTCTTCTCATTCCACAATGCTTTAGCTATTCAGCATCTCTTGTCATTCCATATAGAGTTCAGGATTGGTTTTTCCATTTCTGTAAAGAAGGCTGTTGGAATTTTAATTGGGATTATGTTGAATCTATAGATTGCTTTGGGTTGTACCCTCATCCTAACAACGTTAAGTCTTCCAATCCAAGAACATGGAGCATCTTTCCATTTATGTAAGTCCTGTTTTATATTCTTCAGCTAGGTTTTATAGTTTTCATTTTAACTCCTTCACATCCCTGGTTAAATTTATTGTAGGTATTTTATTCTCTTAGAAGTTATCATAAATGAAATTACTTTCTTAATTTCCCTTTCAGGTTTCTTATTGCTGGTGTATAGAAAACTAACTGATTTTTTTTGTTTGTTTGTTTTTAACCTTGTACCCTGCAAACTCTGCTAAATTTCTCTATTAGCTCTATAAGTTATATTGTGGATTCTTTGGGATTTTCTATATAGAGGATCATATCATCCATGAATAGAACTAATTTTACCTCCTTTCCAAAATGGATACCTTTCATTTCTTTTTTCTTGTCTTATTGCTCTGGCTAGGACTTCTAATACAATACCGGATAGAAGTGGTGAGAGCGCACACCTTGTCTTGTTTTCAATTTCAAGAGGAAAGCTCTCAACCTTTCTCCATTAAATATAATGTTAGCTGTTGGCTTTTCATATATGGCCTGAATCATACTGAGGAATTTCCCTTCTATTCCAATCTTTAGAGTTTTCATCAAGCAATCGTATTAGATTTTATCAAATGCTTTTTCTGCATCCATTGAGATGATCATGTAGTTCTTTTCCTTTGTTCTAGTGATGTAGTGTATAATGTTCACTGATTTTCTAATGTTGAACTATCCCTGCATTCCTGGAATAAATCCCACTTGGTCATTGTGTATGACCCTTTTAATATGCTGTTGGATTCTGTTTGCTAGTTTTTTTTTTTTTTTTTGAGGATGTTACATCAAAATTCGTAAGAGATATTGGCCTTTAGTTTTCTTTTCTTATAGTGTCTTTGTCTGGTTTTGGTTAGCAGGTGTATGTGTTTCATTACAGTTCTTCATAATATTCTATCATAATTTTCTTTATTTCTATTGGGCCTATTGTAATGTCCCCTCTTTCATTTCTTATTTTAGTTATTTGCATCTTTTCTCCATTTTCCTTTGTCAGTTGAGCTAAAGGTTTGTCAATTTTATTGATCTTTTCTATGAACTAACTTCTGGTTTTATTGATTCCATTGTTTTTCTGTTTTTGATTTTATTTATTTATGCTCTGATTTTTGTTTCTTCTGGTAGATTTAGGCTGAGTTTACTCTTCTCTTTCTAGTTTCTGGAGTTATTGAGGTAGGCTACTGATTTCAGTTCTTTCTTCTTTTTTCATGTAGGCATTTAATTTATTGTTTTATGTTTCCCCCTGAGTACTGCCTTCACTCCATCCCATAAATTTTGGTATGTTTTGCTTATATTTTCATTTAAATCTAAGAAATCTGTGACTTTTCTTTTGATTTCTTACTTGACCCATTGGTAGTTTAAAAGTATGTTGTTTAATTTCCATATGTTTGTGCATTTTTCAGTTCTTTTCTTTTTTTTCCTATTATTGATTTCTAGCTTACTCTGCTGTGGTCAGAGAAGATACTTTATATGCTCTCAATCTTCTTAAATTTATAAAGACTTGCTTTGTGACCTAACACACGGTCTATCCTGGAGAATGATCCAAGAGCACTGGAATAGAATGTATATCATGCTGTTGTTGGGTGAAGTGTTCAATATATGTTTATAAATCTAGTTGGTTTATAGTGTCATTCAGGTTTTCTGTTTCCTTGTTGAACTTCCTTCGAGACGTTCTGTTCCAATACTGAAAGTGGTGTACTGACATCTCCAACTACTGTGGTGCTACGTATTTCTCCTTCAATTTTATCAGTACTTAATTTATATATTTAGGTGCTCTGATATTGGGTGCATATATATTTATGACTGTTAAATGTTCTTCATTAATTGACCCTTTTATTACTATGTAATGTCCATCTTTATCTCTTCTAACAGATTTTGTCTTAAAGTCTACTTTGTCTGATGTTAATACTGCCACCCAAGCATTCTTTTGGCTATTATCTGCATGGCATTTTTTTACCCCCATCCTTTTACTTTCAACCTCTCCGTGTCCTTAATCTAAAGTGTGTCCCCTGTAAACAGCATACAGTTGGATCTTTCTTTCTTTTTTTTTTTTAATCCATTCTGCCACTCTTGGCCTTTTGATTGGAGCATTTAGTACATTTACATTCACTGTAAAAAACCAATAAGAAGTGACTTACCGCTGCCCTGTTTTTTTTTTTATGCTTAAGATGCCTTCTTTGTCTTTGTCATTTACGACTACTTGTTTTTGTGTTTTGTTGGTTTATTGTAGTGAGCCTTTTTGGTTCTGTTCTCCTTTCCCTTTGTGCATGTTTTTTAGATATTTTCTTAGTGGTTACCATGAATATTACATTTAACAGCTTATATTTATAATACTCTAGGGTAAGTCAGTACCAACTTAACTTTAGTAACATACAAGAAGTTCTATATCTACACCATTCCTCTCCCCACCTTTGTTGCGGTTATCTCTAATTTCATTTTCATATTTCTTTTGCTTTGTAACAATTTTATACTTTTTATATATTTGTTATTAAAAATTTGAAGGACAAAACATTTAGAATTACCAAGAATGAATACCTCATTACCAACCCTTGTACTTGTCCATTCATTTCCCCTTATTAGGGATCTTTGTTTGTATGCATAGCTTTGAATGACTTTTTAGTGTCTTTTCCCTTCTGCCTATAGAACTCCCATTACTACTTTTTGTAGGCTGGTCTGGTGCATATGAACTCTCTCAGCTCAAGTTTATCTGGGAATGTTTTAATTTCACCCTCATTCTTGAAGGATACTTTTGTTGGGTATAGTATTCTTCGTTGACAGTTCTTCCCCCCGCCCCCCAGCATTTTAAATGTATCGTTCCACTGCCTTCTGGCCTCCAATGTTTCTGACTAGAAGTAGGCATTTAATCTTATTGGTAATCCTTTGCATGTGAGCATTTGTTTCTCTCTCACCGCTTTCAGAAATCTCTCTGTATCTTTACTTTTTAAGAGCCTAACCATGATTTGTCTGGGTGTAGATCTATTTGGGTTCATCCTGTTTGGAATTCTTTGAGGTTCTTGGATTTGCAGGTTCATGTCCTTGGTTACATTGGGGATATTTTCTGTCATTATTTATTTAAATATTCTTTTTGTCCTTTTTTCTCCTCATCTCCTACTGTACTTCCCATAATGTACATATTAGGTCTCTTGTTGTTGTCCCGTAATTCCATTAAACTGTGCTCAGCCTTCTCGAGCCTCTGCTCTTACTGACCTTCAGCATCTGTAATTTTAATTATCTTATGCTCTAATTTGCTGATTTTTCTGTCTGATTAAATCTGTGGGTAAGTCCTTCTATTATGTTTATCATTGCAGTTACTGTACCTTTCAATTGCAGTATCTGTTTTTATATCCTCATTTTGTTCTTGCATTGTTTTCCTTATTTATTTTAGCTCTTTGTCTATGTTTTCCCTTAGGTCTTTAATTATGTTTAATGTTGTTGCATTATATTCTTCCATTCTTTTAATTATTTGGGTCATTTATTTCTAGATGCACTTTCATTCCCTTTGTGATGTTCATTTGGATGTGTCATTGTTTCTCTGTTCTTTATGTGTCTGTGATTTTTTGGGGGGGCACTGGAATTTTTCAGAGTGTTAACTTTCTCAATTTCCTTGCCCTCATTTGATGGTTTTCCCACATTATTTTCTGCAAAAAAATCTTAGGTGGGCAGAGTCTTCAGTCTTTGCTTGCCATTTTCTCTCCCTCTCTGTGACAGCTCCTTTTCCATCCCTGGTTTAATTAGGACTCAAAAGTTCCAGATTGCAGTTTACAACTTTCAGTCTCTCAAAGACACCAGAAAACATGCTATGATCAGTATGTCCACCAGTTGGCCCTGCCATTGAGGTGAGATACTGTGTACTAATCAATCTGTTCACCAGATGGCTCAGTTCTCTCTCTCTGGTTATTACTCCCTTCTCTTTTGTTTTTTTGTGACTGTGTTTTTCAGAGAACCCACACCCAGTGAGCTCCCTTTGGGGCTGGGTATTGTCCTTCAGTTTTGCCTGAGGCTTCCTTCTCTCCTCTGTGGGGTCTGCTTCTATCTCAGCTGGCTTTCAGGGGAAGCACAAGCAGACTCTCCTATTTCAGGAGGAGGAGGAGGTGCTAGTACTCCCCAGGAGAACTTCCAAAAGACCTGTGTTTTGGTTTCAGAGCCCCAGTGGCCCTGTGGTGGTTGGGCGTACGAAGGCAGTCTCCTCTTAGGTGACCCTCCTCCTAGCTCCACTGTAGGGGACTTTCTGTAGGAGTTTATATCAGTCTACCAGCCAACATTTACTGTGTTATGTTCTGAATGGACCCCCTGGGAGGTTCACCTTGTTGCTATCAGGGCCCACCCTGTAGCATGCTAGCCTGTCTGCAGTTCCCCGCTGCTGTCTTCTGACCCCTGATTCAGAGTCCCTGAAAGCTGGGTGGCATTTCCTCATTGTATTCCTTGTTGTATTTATGGAGGAAAGTTGGAACCATGGTCTATTTACATTGCCATCTTCCCAGAATTCTAACTCATTTTAAATTCAGCTCCAATGTTGACTACTCTATGAAGTCACCTGACCCCTGCAGGCTGAGATTGTTGCTTCTTCATTAATTCTCATGGGCCTCTATGACAGTGCTTATGACAAGTATGGTCATTATTTAAAACAATCATGCTCATTAGATCACTGAGTGCTTCCATGTCGGGTACCAGGTCTTGTTCATGTGAGTTGCACGTTCTTTAGGAACCTTCAGAGAATTGCTCAATAAATAAATATATGTTGACTGGTTGACTGATTTGGTCACCCAGATTTCCACAGGACTGGTGACAGAATTTCTCCAGTTTAACATTATTTCACATTACAGCTTGGGTTTCTAGAAGGTTCCACATGCACTCACTTGGCATCTGACCTAAATGCACAAGCCTAGTAAGAAGTTTCCAAAATCACTTACCAATGAATTATGATCAGCTTCTTCATAGGGATTTTTTGCTCTCCAGGGTAAACGAGGACACCAATTTTCAACCTGAAAAAACAAACCAGAGACACTAAGCACGCTTAGGCTATTTCTTTAAATGAATTAAATACATGCACAAAGCACTGAGAACAGTACCTGGAACACATAAGCATTACACTAATGTTGGCTATTAAAAAAAAAAAATTTTTTTTTTTTTTTTAATCATTATTACTCAAACTCCTACACTTAGCTAGCAATGTAGGAGTACAGGTGCCAGATACAGGGGTCCTTTCTGGTGAAATAATCAGAAAAGATCAAGAGGAGCAACAACACTTTACGTTCGTCCTTCAACGTGCTTTGTAGTCACTGATTCCTAAATCACTTATCCTCACACTGCTACACCAGAAGAAGACGGGTTCACGTGGCAGATATTTGAAAGGCTTGAACACTGTCACAGGTGAATGAGGAGGTAAATGTGCCTCTGCAACCATTTAGCAACAGAGAGGAATAACTGCTATCTGCTATGGCTTGTCTGCAACAGAAACAGGGTGACATTTAAGTCACATAACTCAACCATTTAACTCACATTTAGGAATGCAACAGAAAGTTAAGACTGATGGTCAAGGCTTTCCTCATTTTCTGGTGCTTCACTTCACCCTATCTCAAAAAATAAAGTAGTAAAACCTATCAGAGAAAACGGTGGAAAAAAAATAAATAAATAAACAAACCTCACCGATCCTGTGAGGGCCATTCTGGAAGATGGATTGTTCTGTCAATGTACAGGGTTTAAAGAGCCAGGGGAGAGCAAAAGCGGAGGGAAAAGTGCCAGATTTCATAAGAATTACTTCAACAAAGTTATCGAAGAAAATAAGGCAAATTAATTTCTAGTAAAGGAAAAAACAAAAATTACACGAGAAATGCATTGAGTAATATCGATGCCTGGCCTCTTTATCAAAACTGGCTATATAATTTCAAGATAGCATATCACCTATTTACTAATATGTAATGGGATTATTGGAGTCCTGGTGGCACAGTACTTAAGAGATCGGCTGCTAACCAAAAGGTCAGCAGTTCAAATCCACTAGCCACTCCTTGGAAGCCCTATGGGGCATTTCTACTCTGTCCTGACTATGAGTCAGAATCAACTCAATGGCAACTTTTTTGTTTGTTTGGCTAATAAACAGCCAAGAAGCCCTGGTGGTGCAATGATTGACCACTTAGCTGCTAATCGAAAGGTTGGCAGTTCAAACCCACCCAGCAGCTCCACAGGAGAAAGACCTAGAGATCTGCTTCCATAAAAGGCTACAGCCAAAAATACCCAATGGGGCAGTTCTACTCTGTCATATGAGGTTACTATGAGTCAAAGTCGATTGCACCACACCAAAACAACAACAATAAACAGTCACTAAAAATTTTTCTATGGGTTAGCCAAGTGGGCCTATAAAACATAACAGAGGTAGAAGGTAGTGGGCAACCATGGTAGGGTCATTGAGTCAGAAGTGGTATATGTGAGACCACAGCTCACAGGTTAGCAGAGCAGAGTCAGACAAGATGGTTTGCCCTCTAGGCTCTGGGCCAGTTTTCAAAGAAACATGTCAGTTTCACTAATCTAGAAATTACTCCTAATGCAAGGTGATTTTTACCATAACCAAAAATAACTGGCTTGATGTGCATAAAGTCAACTGCCACTGTAAATAATCTAAAACCAATAAGCAAGGCTTGGGGGAGGGTGGAATCCCTTGAAAGAAAAAGTACAGTGTTCCCTTTTCTTCTGGCAGAATAAAATTAAACAACTGCCATCAAGTTGATTCCATGTGTGTCAGAGTACAACTGTGCTCCACAGGGTTTTTAATGGCTCATATTTTGGAAGTAGACTGCCAGATCTTTTATCTGAGGTGCCTCTGTGTGGACTTGAAGCTCCAACATTTCAGTTAGCAGCCAAGAGCTTAACCAGTTGTACCACCCAAGGACTCTGGAATAAAATTAGACTTTACCATATTTGTGAATGACTTCAGAGATGCCTCATAAGGAAAGCTGAAATGGTTCTTACTTAAAAAAAAAAAAAAAAAAAAAAAACTTGCCTTGGATGTTCATGGTCTAATTACCAACCTTAGAGCAGTATCACCATGAAAGGCATTACCTGGAACTTCATATAAGAGAAAAATGGGGGAAACTGGTTGTCTTGGTCATCTAGTGCTGCTATAACAGAAATACCACAAGTGGATCACTTTAACAAAGAGAAGTTTATTCTCTCATAGTCCAGTAGGTCAGAAGTCCAAATTCAGGGTGCCGGCTCCAGCGGAAGGCTTTCTCTCTCTGTTGGCTCTGGAGGAAGGTCCCTGTCATCAGTCTTCCTTTGGTCTGGGAGCATCTCAGTGCAAGAAGCTCAGGTCCAAAGGACACGCTCTGCTCCTGATGCTGCTTTCTTGGTAGTATGAGGTCCCCATGTCTCTCTGCTTGCTTCTCTTTTATATCTCAAAAGTGATTGGCTTAAGACACTATCTAATCTTGTGGATCCCATCAATATAACTGCCACCAATCCATCTCATTATCTCATAGTGATAGGATTTTCAACAAACAGGGAAATCACGTCAGATGGCAAAATGGTACACAATTGTACAATACTGGGAATCACGACCTAGCCAAGTTGACAGATATTTTGGGGGGACACAATTCAATCCATGACACCAGTATAAAATAAGCCTGCATTTAGATGAAGTCCTGGTTGGTCTCCAGCAGCACCACACACATCTGTGCCTCATGTTCTTAGGCCTGAATGAATTATTTAGCTCAAATTAAATCTTTGTAAATGAACTCAATAAAACATTGCTCTAAAGCATACTCATAATATGAATGCTTCAAATGAATTGCAGACATGACTATGAGATCTCCAATGCCCCCCACCTCCACCACAAAAGAACCCAAAAAAACAAAGGGCACACGCTTGAAATAAATCTCACACTAAACAAATAAATTTATCCAGCAACATGACCAGGCCAAAAAAAATTTTCCTGTGAGTAGCATGATGGGGAAAGAGGAATCAAGACTGTGAATAAAGAAAATCAACCTAAAGGAGAGACATTAGTGAGACCAGATATTGAGAAAGGATAATACATTCTCGTCCGCTCCCCCGTCCCAATAAGAATCTCCCAAGATTCACTCTGCTGAAAATTTGGTTCAAGGTGATCTAAAACACGACTTCCCCTATAGAATACTTGAGACTTTAATTCCTCTTTGAAACTGATCATTTATCTCAATTCTTCTTACTCTGAATCACTGGAAAATACTTTTCAAGGATTTAAGAGTACCCCTGTAAGTATGGAAAATGTTTTATTTTTAGATGCCATCAAGTCGGTTCTGACTCTTAGCAACCCTATGTACAACAGAACGAAATATTGGCTGGTTCTCTGCCATTTTCACAATTGTTGCTATGTTTGAGCCCATTGTTGTAGCCACTGTGTCCATCCATTTTGTTGAGGGTCTTCCCCTTCTTTTTTGACCCCCTACCTTAACAAGCATGATGTCCTTCTCCAGGGACTGGTCCCTCCTGATGTCTCTGGTGCAATGAATTGCTTATATGGCCCTTCTAGCCACAGTCTTTGTGACTCACTCACAATGATTGTGTCGGGCCATGCAAATAAGGTACATGGAACCCTAATGAAGGGACTGGTCAGTTTTGCCATCCCGTTAGGCTTAAAATGACCTTTCCGAGAGGCGAGAAGAGAGGATTTCACTACTACCAAGAAAGAGAAGCCAAGAGTGCAGCATGTCCTTTGAACCTGGGAATCCTTGCGCTGAGAAGTTCCTGGAACCAGGAGACTGACAGAAAGAGAGAGAGAGAGTTGTAACACTGAAGACGGTGAGAAGCAGTGGCAGATAAACAGTGGCAGGAGAGACTGGCATGAGACCACCCATTAGGCTTCCCAGCCCACTGACTGAGAAAGCTCCGTGCCTTTAGGTAGGAGGCTTGTTGGCAGAGTAGGGTGCCTCGTGGCATTTGGCGGAGCTAGGCTTGCCGAGCTGAGTGGCTTCGGGTCGAGGCTTCCTGGTGGAGTGGCCAGAGAGAGACCTGCCTACTGAGAAGAGGCTGTCCTGACCAAAGAACTGTATTCTGAACATTCCTGAACATGAACTAGAACCTGTTACTTCCCTAATAAACCCCAGAACTGCACGAATGGTCTGTGAGTTCTGTGTGGTCATTGCAATGAATTATCAAATACAGTAGAGAAGTACAGAGTGACATGGAAGGGACAGGTGCTGTCAGAATTGGTAAGACGGTTGGAGGCTGGAGGCATGTCTGACCTCCACCTCACAGGAATCGGCCTGGATTGCTGATCTTGATTCTCCTCCCTTGTGAAGTTAGAGGAGGTCAGATGCCTCTGGTCACACCATTTTTACAATGTCTAAAGTATATGACATGAAGTCTTGCCATCTTTGCTTCTGAGGAGCATTCTGGCTGTACTTCTTCCAAGACAGGTTTGTTCATTCTTCTGGCAGTCTATGGTATACTCAAAATTCTTCCCCACCACCATAATTCAAAGGCATCGATTCTTCTTTGGTCTTTCTTATTCATTGTCCAGCTTTCACATGCACATGAGACAACTGGAAATACCACGGCTTGGGAACCACGGCTTGGGAGCCACCACTCGTCTGTCAGTTTGTCATACTATGGTGGTTTGCATGTTGTTGTGATGCTGGAGTTTATGCTACCGGTATTTTAAATACCAGCAGGGTCACCCACGGTGGACAGATTTCAGTGGAACAATCAGACTAAGACAGACTGGGAAGAAGGAACTTGCCATCTACTTCTGAAAAAAAACAGCCCGGTGACAACCTTATGGAAAATAGAGCCGGTGTATTTTAGCCTTTAGCTAGAAATCTTACTGTTGCATATTCCTTGTAATGGTGGAAAAATCAATCATGAACATCTTGACAACAGAATGATAAGGGTAGATTTCTAAGGCTGTTGCTTTCGTACCCAGTGATGGGATAACTGGTTAACAAAATAATTAAATTATACATAAACCAATTATCCCATGGCGGGGCAGCAGGGGGAAGGAAACATTTCTTTCTTTCTGAAACCTCAGAGGATTACTAGGATTGGAGGACAGCCAGGACTGGCAATAACTCCAAGGACTGAAACAAACAGCCCTCAGATGAGCAACATTTTCCTAAGAAAGAGTGTCATTAATAACACACAGGAAAAATCTTGCTCCAGGCTAATAACTCAATCTCCTAATCCCTCACTTGATTTTCTGTCTGTTCCATCCAGGGTTCTTTAATGAGTTAAACCCACCAGGACAGCATCACGCCAATAAAGCTGTGCTCCAGAATGAGCTCATTGCCTGCCTGACCTTGAGGTTCCCCAATTTCAAATCATTCTTACTCGTTCTTCTCCTGGCTGCTTCTCAGAACCCTAGTGGCCTACTTCTGCCCGTGGCCACCTTCTTTTGCCCATACCTTAGCCACACTTTTGCAATGCAGACTGTTTTGGATTGAATTGTGTCTCCCAAAAATATGTGATGTAAATCCTAATACCTATACCTGTGAATGTGATACCATTTGGGAATAGGGTTTTCTTTGTTATATGAATGAGACCAAAGCAGTATAGGGTGTGTTTTAAGCTAATCGCTTCTGAGATATAAAAGGAGCAGGCCAGGCACAGAGCAGCAAGGAAGCATATATGAGAGAAGACTGATGTCATGTGAGATCACCAAGGAACCAAAGGAAGAGAAGCTGAATGAGACAAGGATTTTCCCCCAGAGCAGAGAGAGCCTTCCCCTAGACCCGATGCCCTGGATTCAGACAGCTAGCCTCCTAAACTTAGAGAAAATAAATTTCTGTTCATTAGAGGCACCCACCTGTGGTAATTCTGTTATAGTAGCACTAAGAGATTAAGACAGTCACACCTGGTGCTCTCCCTGAGACAGGGCTTTATCTTCACCCTGGGACAGGTACCATGCTGTGGCACTGGATGCTCCCAATGTCTACACCATCGCTGCCTGACACCAGTGGCTGAGCCAACCCTGCCCAAGCCCTCAGCCAAGGAAGGGGACTAGGGAGCCTTAAAAAGCAGCCTGCAATTCACCACCGTGAAGTCTAAGAACTGAAAACAGTCTTGAGTTCACGGCAATGTGCACAGGACAACAACTGATAGAGAAGCAGAACCATGACACTAACATCCTTCAATCAGAAGGCAAAACTCCTTGGACATGAACTAATCTTTTTAGTGCACTAGCCCCAGGCCACAAAATGAAGAGGCAGCAAAAAAAGTAAAAAAGGGAAAGGCCACCCAGTCTAGAACTTTGGAACTTTAACGCTTACTCCGTGGCCAGGACCCTAGAAATCATTTGTCTTGAGTGAGGAAATATCAAATAAAACAATTTGTTTTTCAACATTCCTCCCCCCAATGATTGAAACTGCTTTGATCTGAGTAGATCTTGTAGCTTAATCTTGAGCACTGTGAATCAAAGAAATTCTCGGAGTTCCTAAACAGAGAGAAACTAGGTCAGGCTTACTTTCAAGGTCCATAGGATGGACAAGTCATTACATGTACCGAAAAAGAAATTGCTGGTAAATACATACACAGCTCAAGTTGAAATTTAAAAGGGGGGAGGGAGTGGCGACAGGAAAAAATAAAATTATAGCCAACGTTAGTAGGAGGTTCAGCATGTATATGCACATACTTAGGTAAAGATGACATAACTCTTTGTAGCAATGTTCTGTTCTTTTGAAAAAATAATGACCAACTCTATTATGGCCTTTCCTCTTGTGATTAATGTGACATGTTCTGTTCTAATGGATCACGGACGTACAGAATCTCCTGCTGTGTTTTCAGAGGGCAAGCACAACCAAAACTAAATGGAAAAAATGCATAAGCAAAGTGTCAGATTTTCTCTGAGTGATGCTGTTGTGGGGCTTTTCATGTCCTTCTTTTTGCTAATTAGCATATTATAATTTTTTATTTTTACAATGAACACTAGTAGAATACTTCTTAAAAGGGTTACATTATATAAACATAATTATCATTTACTGAAGGCTTACAATGTGCCAGGCTCTCTAGAAAAAAAAGCCAAAACACTTGCAGGCATTACATCATTTAATCACCCTGAGTACCCTTCGACATGGGTACCATCGCCATGTTGTTGTTGTTGTTAGCTGCTCTTGAGACAGCCCTCGACCATGGTGACCCAATGCACTATGGAACAAAACACTGCTCCTGTACCATCCCCATGATCCGTTACAGATTGGAATGTTATAATCCATGGGGTTTTCACTGACCGATATTTGGAAGTAGATCATCAGGCCTTTCTTCCTAATCTGTCTTAGTCTAGAAACTCTGCTGAAACCTGTTCAGCGTCATAATAACATGCAAGCCTCCACTGACAGACAAGTGGTGGCTACTTCTGAGGTGCACTGGCCGAGACTTGAACACGTATCTTTCACGTGGGAGGCAAGAAGTCTACCACTGAACCACCAATGTCTCACATCACCACATTACATGTGAGGAAATCAAGGCTTAATGGGTTGGGAACCTGACTGAGATGATCTCACCAGTAAGTGGCAGGGCTGGGTGACAATTCAGATCTGTTGCTTCCTTGACCAGGAGACAATAGAGCCACCCTAAAGACCAAGGTTAGTGGAAGACAAGAGAGCTGTTGAGTGGGGAAAGAGGACTGAGTCTAGCTCAGCCAAAATGGATTCTACGCCCAACTGTGCAAATAACTAGGGATGCAACCTTGAACCATTTGCCTGTCAAGTGTTCTCACCTACAAAATGAAGGAGATGAATGGGATAACCTCTTAATTCTATCATTCTATAAGAGCTGAAGGAAACCCTAGTGGTGCAGTGGTTAAACATTTCTGCTGCTAACCAAAAGGATGGCAGTTCACATCCACCAGGCACTCCTTGGAAACTCTATGGGGTAGTTCTACTCTGTCCTATGGGATCACTATGAGTCAGAATTGACTTGATGGCAACAGTTTTTATAAGAGCTGAAAGAGATCTTTTTTATTTCATGCTGCCAGGTTATATATCAAAAGAACAGTGTTAACTATATATCAACACATTGAAAAGTTTATGTATTTGTTCATTTGATATTTTGATTGCACATATATACACATACATATATACATACACATTTACATATTACACACACTACGTGTGTGTGTGTGTGTGTGTTATACTGATGACAGGTCAAATGATGTTACTCATTAAGGGATAAAACCAAAAAACCAAACCCACTGCTTTTGAGTCAATTCCGACTCACAGCGACCCTATAAGACAGAGTAGAACTGCCCCATAGAGTTTCCAAGGAGCGCCTGGCGGATCTGAACTGTGGACCTTTTGGTTAGCAGCCATAGCACTTAACTACTATGCCACCAGGGTTTCCCATTAAGGGACAGGTATCGAGAAAAAGAAAAAAAGCACAGGACTTCTCTACCACACTCTACCTCCTGCCCACTCCACTTTCTAAAATTTCAAAAAGGAAATGCTAAAAGCAAAAGACACGTACACGTATAAGTGCTTCTGCTACCTAGGCTGGTCCTCTGCACCAAACACCTCAGTTGATTAATATTTTGTCTACACTGCTTGCTTGAAATGGTTGTATACGGGGGCGGGGGGCAGAAAGACAAAAGATAACAACAAAAGTTACAACATGAGCCAAGCACTAGGATAGGCACTTTATACAAATTATCTCATTTGGTCTTCAAAAGAATCCTTCAAAAAAGGCCAATTCTTAAGCCAGATGAAGACACCAAGGCACAGAGAGGGTGAACCCCTTGCCCCTGACAGCAGAGCTAAGGACAGAAGCCAGGGTCTGAAATGACGTCTGTCCCACTTTGAGGTAGGACACTTCATCACCACCAAAGAATTTATTTCTGCAGTCCCATAAGCATAGTCCAGTCTTCAACATTGGAGTATTATTGCCTAAATCTTCTACATGAAATCCTTTAAAAAGAGTTTGTTATGCTCCTCCTGTGAGGCCACACTGTAAGATTAATGGAAGTCAAACAGTTCTCTGCTTCCAGCTCTTGACCCTACTGTCTGTTCTGCACCCAGTGCAAGAAGGATCTTTTTAAAGACTCAAGTCAATCGCTTGTGCTTATTTTACACTTGCTCAAAACCTTCAACTGCCTCTCATTCCACTCAGAATAAAATCTAGAATTTATACCAAGATCCTACAGAATCTGACCTCAACACTTAAATGTCTGTCTCACTCACCCTGCCCTATACATGCAGACCTCTTTGTAAGTCTAAATGCACACCAAGCTCACCCACACTTCAGTAGGGTTGCCAGATTGGGGAGTGGGGGGGTCAGTTGAATTTGAATTTCAGATGAACTTTTTTTCAAGTATGTCTCATATAATATTTGTGATATTCTGACACTTAAATTATTTATTGTGTATCTGAAATTCAAATTTAACTGCATATCTTGTATTTTCTCTGGTGACCCTATAACCCAGAAACCTCAGGGTTTTTGTATTTGCTGTTCTTTCTACCTGGAACACTTCCTTCCAGAGAGTTCCACGCCTCACTCCCTTATTTCCTTGCACTCAGTGCTCAAATTTGTCCTATGAGAAGCCTTTGCTCACCTACATACCTGGTCACTCAAGACTCTTACCCAACTAATTTTTCTTCAGGGTACTCACCATTGGTGAAAATTATTTCATGTGCTGGTTGACTATTCATTGTTTGCTGCTGCTGTTGTTAGTGATCACTGAGTTGATTTTGACTCACAGTGACCCCAGCTGACAGAGCAGAAACTGCCCCACGGAGTTTTCTAGTCTGTAATCTTTATGGGAGCAGATCGCCAGGTCTTTCTCCCATGGAGCCACTGGGTGGGTTAGAACTGCTGATCTTTCACTTAGCAGCTGGCACTTAACCATTGTACCACTAGGGCTCCACTGCTCCATTAGAATGTAAGTTTCTGGAGGACAGAAACTTCATCTGTCCTGTTCACTACTGTGTCCCCACCATCAAGATCTGTGCCTGACACACTGATCATCAGCGGCTCCTAACACCACGAAGAGAGAGATATCCAGACATCATGTGCCTCCTCACAGTAGTATAGAATGCCATCCAAGAAACAGTCTTGCAAAAAATATTGAGCCTGACTCTAATCAAGTCTTACAAATAACTACCAATTTACAGGAAATACAAACGGTGGAGAAACAAATTAGACAACAACCAAACCCACTGCCATCGAGTTCATTCCTACTCATAGTGACCCTATAGGACAGAGTAGAACTGCTTCACAGAGTTTCCAAAGCAGCAAATCTTTACCAAAGCAGACTGTCATATCCTTCTCCTGTGGTGGGTTTGAACTGCTGACCTTTCGGTTAGTAGCCGAAGAGTTTCAATCACTGCATCACCAGGGCTCCTTTAGACAACATTGGGATATAATCATCAAAACTCAGACTATAAAAACTTGGTAAGAAAATGAAGCAGTTTATTCAATAAAAAATTGCAAAGCGTAAAAATAAACCAAAAAAAAACCAAACCCGTTGCTGTTGAGTCAATTCCGACTCACAGCGACCCCACAACAAACGGCAACCTAAATCTAAAAGACATCAACTATTGCCGGTTTATAGTCCTTATTCGAAACCCAATTCAAATAACTAAACTTTAATTTATAAGATGATCTAGAAATGTGACTACTAACAAGATATTTGATAATATTAAGGAGTTAACATTAATTTTTAGGTGTAAAATGGTAATATGGTAATGTGTTCTAAAATATCTCCCTTCTTTTAAGGACACACACTGAAATATTTATAAATGATATGATGCCTGGGATTTGCTTAAAAATGAGGGGGAACATAGGTGAAATGAGATTGGATAATGGGCAGACAGGGGTGCATCATACTACTTTTAACATATGATTGACATTTTCTATACTAAAAAGTTTAAAAATAAAAAATTAAAAAAAATTTATTGGCATGCAATAGAAATCAATAGACAACATTAAGTGTGCAGAAAAACAAACTGAAGATGACTACTTTGAAGCCCCAGATTGTCACATTTATTACAAACCAAAAAACCAAATCAGTTGCCACGGAGTGGACTCTGACTAATGGTGCCACCTATATGTCAGAGAAAAACTGCTCCATAGGGTTTTCAGTGGATGATCTTTTGGAAATAGACTGTTGCACCTTCCTTCCGAAGCACTCTGGGTGGACCGGAACCTCCAACCTTTTGGTTAGCAGCCAAGGGCGTTAACTGTTTGCATGGTTGTTGTTACTTAGGTACTGTCGAGCAGGTTTTGGCTCACAGAGACCCTCTATGTACACTGGAAGGAAGCACTGCCCGCTCCCGCGCCATCCTCACAATCATTGTTATGCTTGAGCCCACTGTTGCTGCCACTGTGTCAATCCATCTCAGCGAGGGTCTTCCTCTTTTTTGCTGACCCTCTACTTTACAAAGCATAATGTCCTCCAGGGACTGGTCCCTCCTCATAACTTGTCCAAAGTAAGTGAGAGGAAGTCTCACCATCCTCCCTTCTAAGGAGTCTTCTCTGGCTGTACTTCTTCCAAGACAGTTTTGTTCATTCTTCTGGCAGTCCATAATATGGTCAATACTCATAATTCAAAGGTATCAATTCTTCTTCAATCTTCCTTATTCATTGTCCGCCTTTCGCATGCACATGGAAAAAAAAAAAAACTGAAAATACCACAGTTAGAGTCAGGCACACCTTAGTTCTTAAAGTAACATCTTTGGTTTTTAACACTTTAAAGTGGTCTTTGAAGCAGATTTGCCCAATGCAATGTGTTGTTTGATTTCTTGCCTGTTGCTTCCATTGGTGTTAATGTGGATTCAAGTAAAATGAAATCCCTGACAACTTCAATCTTTTCTCCGTTTATCATGATGTTGTTTACTGGTCCAGTTGTGAGGATTTTTGTTCTCTTTATGTTGTGATGTAATCCATACTGAAGGCTCTAGTATTTGCCTTTCATCAGTAAGTGCTCTAAGTCCTCTTCACTTTCAACAAGACTGTGTCATCTGCATGTCGCACGTTGTTAACGAGTCTTCCTCCAACCCTGATGCTGAGTTCTTCCTCATATATTCTAGCTTTTCAGAGTACTTACTCAGCATAGAGACTGAAGAAGTGTAGCAGAAGGATACAACCCTGATGCACACTTTTCCTGGTTTTAAAACACACAGTATCCCCTTGTTCTGTTTGAACGGCTGCCTCTGGGTCCATGTACAGGTTCCTCATGTGCACAATGAAGCATGATGGAATTCCCATTCTTCACAATGTTATCCATAATTTGTTATGATCCACACAGTTGAATTCCTTTGTATAGCCAATAAAACACAGGTAAACATCTTTCTAGTATTCTCTGCCCTCAGCCAAGATCCATTTGACATCAGTAATGATATCCCTCATTCCAAGTCCTCTTCCAAATCCAGCTTGGATTTCTGGTAGTTCTTTGTTGATGTACTGCTGCAACCACTTTTGAGTGATATTCAGCAAAATTTTACTTGTGTGTGATATTAATGATATTGTTCAATAATTTCCGCATTCTGTTCGATCACCTTTCTTTGCAATGGGCACGAATATGGATCTCTTCCAGACGACTGGCCAGGTAGCTGCCTTCCAAATTCTTGGCATAGGTGAGTGAGCACCTTCAGCTCTGCATCCTTTTGTTCAAACATCTCAACTGGTATTCTGCCAATTCCTGGAGCCTAGTTCAATGCTGCCGCTATTCATTAGGTTTTCACTGGCTAATGCTTTTCAGAAGTTCCGTTGTACGTAGGGTTGCTATGAGTCGGAACTGACTTGACGGCACCTAACAACAACAACAACAGTTCTATGCCAACGCTTTCAGTGCAGCTTGGACTTCTTTCCTTTCTTCGGTCCCTCCTGAACGGTTGAACGCCCGCCAACTCTTTTCGGTACAGCGACTCTTGTGTGTTCCTTCCATCTTCTTTTGATGTTTCCTGCGTCATTCAGTATTTTCCCCTCGAATCTTTCAATATTGCAACTCGAGGCTTGAATTTTTTCTTCAGTTCTTTTAGCTTGAGAAATGCCAAGCATGTTCTTCACTTTTGGTTTTCTAACTTCAGGTCTTCGCACATTTCATTATAATACTTTCCTTTGTCTCCTGGAGCTATCCTTTGAAATCTTCTGTTCAGTTTTTTTACTTCATCATTTCTTCCACACACTTTAGCTACTCTAAGTTCAAGAGCAAATTTTAGAGTCTCTTTTGACCATCCATTTTGTTCTTCTCTTTCTTTCCTGTCTTTTTAATGACCTTTTGCTTTCTTCATGTATGATATCATTCCACAACTTATCTGGTCTTTGGTCGTTATTAGCATTCAATGTGTCAAATTTATTCTTCAGATGGTCTCTAACTAAGCTCGGGTGAGACATACTGAAGGTCATATTTTGGCTCTCGTGGACTTGCTTTAATTTTCTACAGCTTCAACTTAAACTTGCATGTGAGTAGTTGATGCTCTGTTCTGCAGTTGACCCTGGCCTTGATCTGACTGATGATATTGAGCTTTTTCATTTTGTCTTTCCACAGATGTATTTGATTCCTGCACATTCCATCTGGCAAGATTCACGTGTATTGTCGCCTTTTTATGTTGTTGAAAAACGTATTTGCAACAAAAAAGTCACTGGTCTCACAAAATTCTATCATGTGATCTCCGGTCTCATTTCTATCACCAAGGCTGTATTTTCCAACTACTGATCCTTCTTTGTTTTCAACTTTCACATTCCAATCATCAGTAATTACCAGTGCATCTTAATTGCATGTTTGATCAATTTTAGAATGCAGATGTTGGTAAAAACCCACTTCTTTGGCCTTAGTGGTTTATGTGTAAATTTTAATACTAGTCATATTAACTGGTCTTCCTTGTAGGTGTATTGATATTATACTGACAGCACTGTAATTCCAGATAGATCTGGAACTGTTCTTTTTGACAATGAATGCAATGTTATTCCTCTTTGTCATTCCTGGCGTAGCAGACCATAAGACTGTCCAATTCAAAATGGCCAACACCAGCGCATTTCAGCTCACTAATGCCAAGGTATCGATGTTTATGCATGCCATTTCATTTTTGACAACTTCCAATTTTCCTAGATTCATACTCATACATTCCACATTCAGGTTATTAATGGATGTTTGCAGCTGTTTCTTCTCATTTTGAGTAGTGCTAAATCAGCAAATGATGGTCCCAAAATCTTTACTTAATCCATGTCATTAAGGTTGACTCTGCTTTGAGCAGGCAGCTCTTCCCCAATCATATTTTGAGGGCCTTCCAATCTGAGGGGCTCATCTTCCAGCACTATATCAGAAAATGTTCTGCTGCTATTCCTAAGGTTTTCGCTAGCCAATTTTTTCAGAAGTAGACTGCCAGGTCCTTCTTCCTATTCTGTCTTAGTCTGGAAGTTCCACTGAAATCTGTCCACCATGGGTGACCCTGGTGGTATTTGAAATACCAGTGTCATAGATTCCAACATCACAGCAACACCCATGTGTTGCACCACCTAGGGACTCCACATGTATTAAAAATGTTAATCAAAGAAGTGCTGGTTGGGGTTTGGCCAAGTCCTGTCGTTTGCCTTTCTAATTTATGTAAGGCTGAGGCCAGAACAAAAAGTCTAAATGTAAATATTACAGTACCTGAAACTTAAAAATAGACAGGAAACATCACTAAGAACACGGACCTGAGAGAGGGAAGAGAATGAGGGGAGAAAACTGAGAAATCAGTTAGGCTGACTGATAAAAAAAAAAAAAAAAAATAGTACTCTGTAAACTCAGGACTGTTTTATACAAAAATTCTTTTTCTAAGGATGTCTAGAACTTGGGTAATAAGAACAAATAATATACACAGATGAAAAGGATAAGAAATAAAGGCTGAACTCAAGAAATGAAAAGAACATGATTACAAATCTGTGCCATATCCTTTTGTGCCAAGAAATATTATCTCACTGAAAGAGAATTTCCTATTTCAAAAGTCTAAGCATTTAAAAGGTATGCGGTGGTATTCTCGTCTAACAGTCTAGCGATATTTTTAAAGTACTCCCCAGCCCAGGCCAGAATGTTAGTTGTATTTTTTTCATTCAGGTTTTCTCCTACAACCTAAAGAGTCAATTCCTTATCGTTGTCCACTTTGACAAATTAATCAGTGCAACTCCATTTCCAAGTTATCTTTAGGAGGCAACACAGCCCATAAATTCAAATCATTGTACTGGTTATTAAGATTTCATTTCGTGCTCGCATTCACAAACATTTAAGCTTTCAACCTTTGCTGTTGGGCATTAATCTTGGCATTAATCAAGGGATTAAGTACGCTGAATTTAAACTCAAGGTTAATAGCGTGCTCAGCCAATATTAGTTTTACATACTGCCAAGGGAGAGTGCAAAGAGGCAAAGACGTTTATGCCTGATGTTCATAATGTAAGAACCAGATTGATGAGTAAGGCATGAAATTGCTTCTTTTGTTCCTTTATGAAATACACACATACACACACGCACACAGGCATACACACGTACACACACACACTCACTAATCTAGTCCAAAATGGCAACAGTTTGTATACATCCTAAGATCTAGCAATCAATCGTCGTGCAATTTGATTACTTCAGAGCAATTATATTTGCAGTGGCAACAGAAATTTTAAAAAAACAGCACAAAAAATATTAAGAAGCTTAGAAAGGTTTAATGTTTGCTAGTTGCTAGAACAACTAGGTAAAGAGAAGAATATGAGTGGGTATCCAATATATTAGCATCATCTACCAATATAACATCAAGAGGGGTGAAGAAATTCATTCTAGGTTTTGTAAAAGCTGATAGCGGTAAAAGACTCTGTGGAGAGCTAAGTTAATATACCTGAAACAATGACATTCGGAGCGATCGCTTCATAGGTCCTTGTCTCTATAACGGGAGTAGTTACATGGCTCACAAAAACAGATAGAGAAAATGAACTGCCTGATGTTCTGGAAATGCAAGGCTGCCTAATGAATCATTCCCTCACTCCTACCGCTTGGACTGGCTGAGCACCTGCTATCTGTGAGTTACGGCCTCTGGAGAGCTGATGCTGATTCTCTTTCTTCGGGGGAAGGATATCATAGCAATTACAGAGTATTAGAAAACTAGCCATGAAGAATGACTAATTGAAACGAGCTAAATGAGAGGCATATTTCAAACACAAGTGGTTTGAACAGAGAACGGAATGTAAATCAAGTTATTAACCCGATTTTGGTTTTCCTTTTACAAGAAGGGGTAACCGTAATGGAAAGTGCAGGACTCTGGAGATAGGCGACTTAACTTCTCTGAGTTATCTATGTGTTTTTCTCTCTTGAGAGACTGAAATGAAATCATGCGTTTGAAAGGTCTGGCATACAGTGGTGGCTCAATAATGTTTCATTCTTTTATTGTCTGCTACTCAAACACCAGAGTCGCTGGGTGCTGCAAACAGTTAAGTGTTTGGCTGGTGGTTCAAGTCCAAACGAGAGGTGCCTTGGAAGAAAGGCCTGGTGATCTGCTCCAAAAAATCAGCCCTTAAAAACCTTATGGAGCACAGTTCTACCGTGACACATGTGAGATCGCCATGAGTCAGAGCTGACTTGATGACTTGGTGACAGCTGGTTGATTTTACCCAAACCCCTACCCTACGTGAGGGCAAGAACTAGATTTTTATCTCCACACCCCCAGTCCCTAATTCAGTGTCAGATGCATAATAAGCAGCTGTAGAGACATCATAAAGGGAAATGTTGATGGCTTTACTTCCTGTGATTTAGCAAAGATTTGTAGACTCCAAGCTGGTGAGGGTAAACTAGACATTTATAATGCCATAACTCAGTGGGAGTTGGCACACTGGGACACCCATGGAGAGGAAAATGAAGGAAGACTGCCGGCTCCTAAGACTGGTCTCCATCTGAGTGCTTCCATTCCTGGGTGACTGACCATGAGGGACACTGTACTTCATGTCCTCTGCTATCTGTCAACGTTCTGAGGCTAAAGGCAGATAGAAACAAGAATTGTCACTTTAATAAGGACTAAGAAAGGAATAAAAGTCACTGGTCATATACTGATCATGTAAACAAGTCAATGTCATCTCCACCAGTGAAGATGTCCTTCGTAAGCCATTTTCCCAACTGCAAAAGAAACCTGGCATACGACCCAGGAAGGACAGGATTCGGGGTTTGATGAAACAACAAAATTAAAGAAAGTTTAAAGAAGGCAAGAAAAAACCCCTGGACTACCTAAGAGCATCCAAGGGCCATGAATGTTGTTCAGGATTTTAAAAGTACTAGGAAGGAATTAACCGACTTCAGAAAACAACTCTAATAATTTTACATTAAAAATGGCAGGGATGCACTGGTGGCCCGTATCCCCAGCTCACCATTTGAATGCAAACAGATGTATCAGATCAACAGAAAAGAAGACAAGGTCAATGGCTAAATTTCTACATTATTGGAAGTCGAAGGAAGTAAAATTATATTAGGTTGGTAAATAAGAACTAAAAACTGATTCTATATCTAAAATGGAATCAAGGGCCCACATAAAACTTCCCAAGCTAACACTCTGAAACTGTCCTCAAATAATGACATCAGAAGCCATAAAAAACGTGTTAGTTATGTTAACTGAGTGTCTATCTGGCCTGGTGATCTACTTCTGAAAATCAGCCAATGAAAACCCTGCGGTTCACAAGAGAACACTGTCCGATCCACAACTGATCATGGGGATGACAGAGGACCAGGGAACATTTTGTTCCATTGTGCGTGACATCGCCATGAGTTGGGGCTAACTTGATGACAGCTAACAACATCTTCTGGGCTCTACTATACGCACATTCTTATATAAACTCAGGAATTCTCACAACATCCTCATGACAAGGTCCTTTAAAAACAAACAGAAAATAAAACTACTGTTTTATAATTGAAGAACCAGAGGCACAAAGGGGGTAAGTAACTTTTCCAAAGCCACAGAGCTTGGAGAGCAGCAGACACAAAGCTGGCATCAAGTATAAGGCAGGACTTCTGACTGAAGTGACCACATTGGTGAAATTCTCCTCTAACTCTCTGAGGGTACCTACAGTGATGGCATGATGAAGTAGAATTTGTAAGAAGCCCAGAGGTTCAAGGATATTTTCAGAGGAAGACTAAAAAAGAGGGTCCTGGTTTTCTTCCCCGGGGAACCATCTCCACCCTTCCCAGGCCTAATCACCTGCATCCTTTCTTCCTCTTCCACTTGACTCTTCTAGGATAAAGAATGCACAGCGTGGTACCCAGAAACACACGTTCTCGGTAATGACTGACAAACGAGTGCAACAGGTGTTCAATAAGTGCCTGCTGAACTGAATTCAGTGACACAGAAAGAAAAACCCAATCAGCTCTGCAAGAAGAGAGTAACCAGGCAATGAAGCACAGCCCCATGCCTCACTCCGGGGCCAACAATAGGTGCAGGTAGTCCCCAACTTAGGATGGCATTCCATTCTGATAGCTCCATCATAAGTCAGTTCTGACCTAAGTCCATTACCTCATATCAAATTAACAACTGATGGTTCTTACGGTACAAATGCTGAATAAGATCACGCTATAGGCCTGGTCTACGATGAAGCTGGGGTCAGTGTCATAACAATGAAGTAGGAGCGGTAACGGCTATGGGGTGTGCGTGGTTCAGTTGTTGTATGTTGTAGAGTTGAACACTGCCCAGCTTCCTATCTGTTACGACTTCTGATACCGATGCCGACACCAACTTCATTGTAGACCAGGACATAGCCTGCTATAGGGCAGTGTTTTGAACATAAATCATAAAACTGAACATCTTGGAGTGAACATCTGAGAATGATAACATCAGCAAATTATGTGCTACAACACTGTATGTAGTACATATTACTAATGATAAGACAAAGAAAAAAAGGACAGTTGAAAGTGCAGTTTGTTGTAACCTGAATACGTCCTAAGTCGGGGACTACCTGTATCTGTGACCTATCATATATGACCCATCCGCCCTATGCGCCTCTCTATTTATTTATTTACTTTGAACATTTTATTGTGGTTTGGGTGAAAGTTTACAGACATTTTGCTTTGTGACATCAGTTGCAATCCCCTCAATGTGACAGCACTCTACCTGCTCCCTCCTTGGGTTCCTCGTTTCCATTTGCTCATCTTTCCTGCCCCTTCCTGCCTTCTGAACTTTGTTTTTGGGCAGATGCTGCCCTTTTGGTCTCGTATGGTTGACTGTTCTGAGGCACATGGGTATTATTATTCACTTTATACGTCTGTCTATTGTTTGGCTGAAAGGTGATCTCTGGGAGTAGGTTCTATTCCAGGTTTAAAGAATATTTAAGGACCACAGTCTCAGGGGTTCCACTAGTCTCTATCAGACCCTTAAGTCCGGTCTTTTTTATGAATTTGAATTTTCTGTGTTTTTCTCCCACTCTGTCCAGGACCTTCTACTGTGATCCCAAATCAGAGCAGTCAGTAGTGGTAGCCAGACACCATTTAGTTCTTCTGGTCTTTGGCTAGTAGAGACTATGGTTTATGTGGTCCATTAGTCCTTCTGACTAATTGTTATCTTGAGTCTTTGATTTTCTTTGCTCTGGTCGGGAAGAGACCAATAGTTGTATCTTAAATGGCTGCTTGCTAACTTTTAAGACTCATCAAAGCAGGATGTAGAACACTGTCTTTATAGACTCTTATACCAACTGACTTAGCTGTCCCCGAGACTATGGTCCTAAGCCCTCAAGCCCAGTGACCCAGTTGCTCAAGGTGTTTGATTATGGCTAAGAAGTTTTCATAACCTTGCCCCATGTGCTCTACTATATACATGGATATCTTATAGCACATACAAAGACATAGGTAGAAATATCCTCCACCAAAGTTATACATGCTGGTGGGTATACTCCATCCACTCCTGTTCAGCTTATGTATCTACCTATGTACCCACTTGTAAATTACTATTTGTTATTACTGCTACTGCAGGGTTGTGTATGTAATAGTACTTATATGCTGTTGTTTCCTTTTACTCCTACATTCCTCCCAGTGCCTTCCTTTGCCTTGGTCACGCTGTGCTGACATCCTCCTTATTGTGTATTACCTTTCCCTTCACCCAAGTTAAATTTTTTTTTTTTATCTAGTTAGAGATCTTCCCTCCTTCCCCCTGCCATCCCTGGTAACCATCAAAGAATGTTTCTTTCAGTATGTGAACCTTTTCTTGACCTTTTATAATAGTGGTCTCATACAATATTTGTCCTTTTGTGATTGACTTATTTCACTCAACATAATATCCTTCAGGTTCGTCTATGTTGGGAGATGTTTTCGCAGATTCGTCACTAATCTTTAACATTGCGTAGTATTCCATTGTGTGTATACACCATAGTTTATCCATTCATTCGTTGACAGGCACTCACGTTGTTTCCATCTTTTTGCTATTGTAATTAATGCTGCAATGAACACGGGTATGCATATTTCTATTCCTGTCACAGCTCTTATTTCTCTATGACATATACCTAGTAGTGGGATTGCTGGATGATAAGGTATCTCTGTTTCTAACTTTGTAATGAAGGGCCCATACTGTTTTCCACAGTGGCTGTACCATTTTACAATCCCATCAGCAGTGTAGGAGAGTTCCAATCTCCCCACACCCTTGCCAGGATTTGTTGTTTTCGATCACTGCCATACTCCTCTCCATTTACTTTTACCAGATTCTTCCTTACTTTTCTCTCAGCTATACCCTTCTTTCATTGAGGGAAGGGAGAGGTGTCTCCAAAAGAAGGGAATAAAGGCATGAGTAACTGTAGTCCCTTTCCTGCCCGGGTAATCCCTGAGTGGTAAAATGGTTAAAGCACTCGCTACTAACCAGAATGTTGGCGGTTTGAATCCACCCAGGGAAGCCTCAGAAGAAAGGCCTGGCAACCTACTTGTGAAAAAACCAGCAATTTAAAGCCCCATGGAGCACAGTTCTACTCTGATACACATGGGTTTGCCATGTGTAGGAACAGACTCGATGGCAGTTGGTTTGGTTTCTGTTTTTTTCCTTCCAGACCATTGTTCCATACCTTCTCAGCTTCCGCCTAAGCGGTGGAAACAGGGCTTAAGTGGAAATGTAAAATCCTCTACTTTTACCTCAACAGTCCATTCCAACATGCAAACTCTTAGGAGGGAGTGAAACTAGCTCAGCTTGTCAATCAGGGAGCACAGTTGGACTCTGACTAAATTCTATCAAATGGAAAAAAGAAGAAAACTTTTGAAAATTAAATGCAATAAGAAACCTTTTCCTCAGGGCAGGAAAGGTGCTTGTAACTGACTTCTCACTGGAGTGAAGGTTCACCCAGGGCCCCGGGGCCTTACTCCCCTGGAGAAGGAAAGGAGAAGGCGGGCCATGGGACTCACGAGCCAGAAACACTGAATTAAGTGCTACAGAATCAATTTGCCAGCAGCCTGCAAATAAGGAAGATCACACACAACTCTCAGTGCTTTTAATTTCCAAGAGATATTTTAACCGTCATTAGCTCTGGGGTTCCTGGGATAGCAGTGGCGTGGTTATGGGGCAAACTTACCAAAGAAAAAAAAACCCAGAGGATTGGACAATACTGAAGAACCAGAAGTAACAGTCTAGGAAAGAGGCTGCCAGAGGAGCTAAAACCCACAGAATCCTGAGCCATACACCCTCAGCAAGGCTGGTTTGGCCTCCATCCCCAAAAGAAGCCCCTCCTGGCCACCTTATACACTGAGTGGAGAGAAGTACCTGAGTCCCACAGGATAAATAGGGCAAAAGCATTCGATTCAGCCGTGTATTTTCTTAATCTTTAAAAATGGAGGCATTTGCCTTCCTGCATGGCACCATCAGGGAGCTGTTACTACAACTGGTCCAACGGCAAGAGCAATCAAAAACGCAGGCGCGAATCAAAAGAAACGGCAGTGGAAAGCCTGCCCTGGGTGCACAGTCTCTGAAATTAGTATGAGCACCTGTTTGTTTCACAAGGCCCTGAAGGGCTGCCCACTGTCCATGGGGGAGGGGGCACCGGTGCTGATCCCCTACTTGTTTCCTTCTCTATATATGGGAGATTAGACAGACACAGACAAACAGATAGATATGTATATATATATATGGCAAGTGCTGACTCTACCCCGCCCCCTTGACTCTCCTAAAGGTCAAACAGAGGTCACTGAACCTGTAACACATTCCATGTTTCATGGGCCCTGATCTGTAAAATTTGCCAGCAGCCTGCTAATGGGGAAAATCACACACCCAACTCTCAGTGCTTTTAATTTCCAAGAGGTATTTTAATAACCAGAGTCCCTGGGTGGTACGAATGGTTAGCGCCTGGAAATCTACTTCCGAAAAATTAGCTGCTGAAAACCCTATGGAGCACAGTTCTACTCTGACACACAAGGGGTCCCCATGAGTCAGAATCAACTGGCCAGCAACTGTTTCTGGTTCTGGTTATTTTAAGGGCTGTCATTAGCGGTGGCATTCTCATGATAGCAGTGGGGTGGCCATGAGGCAACCTTGTCAAAAAAGGCTCTATGTCCTCAAAAAAAAAAAAAAAAAAATCGCTACTTAAATGCAACAGTACAAATGAAAATGAAGCCCAGATAAAAAGAAGAAAAAAAAAAAAGGTGAAATACCTACCTCAAGCTATTTTCCCTCAGGAAAAAAAGGTCTTCCTACTTGGGGAGAGTAATAAGAAAAAGGGAAACACGCCCTCCATGTAAATATGCCTGTTTTAAAACTTTTCAAATTCCACCCTTGGCTACAAAACAGACAATCCACATATTCACCCCAAGACGCCACAGAAGTGACTCACCTCACTGAGGTAAATAAAAAAGGAGCAGGTGGACCCATCCACTCCATAGTCTGCGTAGCAGGGATCCGAGCGCCACATATCTTTCATCCACTGAAACGACAAGAGCCAGATAAGGACATCACCTAGCAGCCCCTTCTCAGGGCTCCTGCATATCAGGTGACAGATGAAAGGGTAGGGAGGCCAAGGATGGGGTGAATGGCTCACATAGTGGCCTACATAACAGAGCGATGGAGTCCCTGAGCTCAGGTCAACATGACCATTGTTCAGCTCCTGACTGATCCACAGGCAGACAGTGGCTAAGCTGGGCCTCACAGAAGTGCTTACATTGGAGGGAGGCCGTGGGATGGTTCAGGTAATAAAGCCCAGGCGAGGCAACGGCTAGGAGAGTTTTATCAAAAGCAAGTGCCTAATGTGACCCTGGGTGGCGCAAACAGTTAAGCGCTCAACTATTACTCAAAAGGTTGGCAGTTTGAACCCACCCAGAGGCACCCTGGAAGAAAGGCCTGGCAATCTGCTTCTGAAAGACCACAGCCTCAAAAACCCTATGGGCAGTTCTACCCTGACACACAAAGGGTCACCATGAGTCAGAACTGACTCAGTGGCAACTGGTTTGGGTTTTTTTTGTTGTTTTTGTTTTGTTGATGAGATTCATGCATGTAAATACCCCCTGCTCAAAGAAACAGAGTTTCACCTGCCCTTTGTACAGTGCCTGGAACAGAGCGTGGAATGGGTGAATGAACGTGCATTCACAGGCATCCCAACCCGAGACTACGGAAATGCTTCTAGGGTTTGGGCTCACCACCCTAACTGCATACCTAAACTGAAACTTTCCTCTGAAAATTACCCAGCAGGAGTGGACTCCCGAGGGGCAGATCATACAAATGGAATTAAAAGAAAAGAACGTTCTTAAGAGTGAATGACTGGCTAAGAACTTCTGGGTTATCAACCCCAAATGAAAATATGCATTTAAACCACAATCCGGAGACCTCAGTGTGGGGGGCTTGGGGACTGTGCAGCTAGGACACTAAATAACAGCAGGCCTTTGTCATTGGCTTTGGAAGCTGGGTGAAGAGAAAAGGCACAGCAGGCGCCTGAAAAGGCCCTGGCTATTTCAGTCTCACCGATACAGAGGTGGCAGCAGAGAAGGGACTGTCACAGCCACAGCCCCAAACTGGCAGAACTGAGGCGATCCTTAAATAGCTCACTTGCCCATCTGCATGGCTGGGAAAGGGAAGGAAGGGGAGGGAAGGGGAAAGGTCATACTGAAGACTGAGGATGATGGAAATGAGCAGGCATCACATCTGCCTTACCTTGATTTTCCCCTCGCAGTGGGGGTAGCCATCCATAGGAGGCAATACACACTTTTCTTGAGCTCCATTAATGATATCTGTAAAAGACAGAAAACCTCAATCAGGATATCATGAAGTTTATAAAAACACAAGCCTAACACCCTATCAAGCAGAGAGGGAGGGCGACAAGCCGGGGGGAGGGGTCTATACTGGTAGCCAGCCATGTTCTGACCCATGGAACCTCATCAGCTCTAAACACATCTGGGGGACCTGACCCAAGGACAGCCTACTTCCAGGATGGCCAAAGAACTATGACATGTGTGGCCTGCCTTGAAAGGGTGAGCTAGGCCAACCAGAGTCCTTGCTCTGAATTTGCAATTGGGAAACCAAACAAGTAGGGAGCAGGAAAGTAAACCATGAGGTTAGAAGCGTCCACTGGGGCTGATGGGGCCATTCTCAGCAATGCAGGCAAGCTGAAGTCATGAGCGGACTTCTGAAGATATGCCTGTGTGCAGGAGAAAGATAGGTGAATAGACCTGGTGTGCAGGGGAGCAGAGAAGTCCAGGGCAGATCAGGTCTGACCTGAGGAACTCCCGTTCTGGTTCCATGTGGTATAGCTTCTTATAGGCCTGGTTCTTAAGATTTCCTCAAAGGTGTCCTGTTTGCTTTAGACATATTTCCTCGCAATAAACTCTCTTTATGCTAGCTAGGATCTAGTAGGTTCCTATTCCTTATAGCTAAAGAGGAAAAATGAAAAGAAGATCTTCAAGAATACTGTGGTCTAGTGGTAGACAACAGACAATTAAATAAACAACTGAACACTTTAACAGACATTACGTTAGGTTGGGGCAAGGGTCAAACCCAGTCCATGAGGGTCAAAGTCGGCTTCCTGGATCCAGAGACATCCTAGCTGAGATGTGAAGATGAAGTAGGTACGAGCCAGGTAAAGTGACAAGATAAAGATGGCATCAAAGAACTGAGGCAGTTCCAAATGCAGGAATACACGTTGGCTTGAATGAAGAAATGTGTGGTATTGAGAGGCCAGAGAGGAGAAGCAACGGGTCTAAAACAGGAAAGGTCTCATAAGCCATAAGGACTCTGGGTTTCATCTTAAGGGCATGGCAGAGCACTGAAAGGTTTTAAGAAGGGGGTTCATATGATCAGATTTTTGTTTAGAAATAATCATTTTAGTTATAAATTAGGACAATCCTAAACCTATGTGCTTTTCTTTTTGGACCTACTACATTTTCCAGAAATGCTCGGAAAATGTCACCATTGCTTATTTCTGACAGTTTTCTATACAAAGTACTAATTAGACAGTACACCACCATTTGACCAAAAAACCAAACCCATTGCCGTCGAGCTGATTCTGACTCATAGCAACCCTGTGGGACAGAGTAGAACTGCCCCACGGAGTTTCCAAGGAACTCCTGGTGGATTTGAACTTCTGACCTTTTTGTTAGCAGCAGTAGCTCCTAAGCACTATGCTACCACGGTCTCCCTACCAACCACAGCAGAAAGTAAATATTTAAGGCCTCAGAGGCCATAAGGTCTCTGTCATAACTACTCAACCCTGGCACTGTTGTGCAAAATCAGCCATAGACAATACGTAAATGAATCGGCAGAGCTGTTTTCCGTTACAACTTTAGTTACAGAACCACGTACAGGCCCCTGTGTTTCCTATGTTCAGAGGTTCCTAAAACTAGGATCCTCACTTCTGTGAAGACCTGCTATACGGACTTCCTTTAAGAGTATCTTCAGGGATTCCTGTGCCTGGAACACCCATCTTCTCACCCCCTTCTGCCCTCCACCTTCTCTCTACCAGTTAAAGCCCTGCCTCCCTTAAGATTCAGCATAGCATCACCTCCCTAAAGAAACAGCGCTTAACTGCCCCTTCTTGAGCTGCAATGTCAAGATTTAGTTTTTCCTAGGAGCAGCCCTGGGCTCCTGCGCTGTCTCTCCAGGGAACAATCCTGTCATTTTCTTTGTATTTGACCACGTAGCCTCCTAGGTGTGAGGACCTTATGAAAAGGTTATGTCTTCTTCTTCTTTTTTTTTTTTTTTTTTCAATTTTATGCTGTGTAACCACCATCATTATCCATTTCCCAATTTTTCCATCACCCCTAACAGAAGCTCAGTGTCCCCTAACCAATGAGTCCCCCCTTTTCCCTCCCTCCTCACCCTGGTAACCACTAATAACCTTTGATCTCTATACATTTGCCTATTCTAAACCTTTCATATAAGTGAAAAAAACCCACTGCCGTCGAGTTGATTCGACTCACAGTGATCCTGTATGTAAGTGAGATCACACAATCTTTGTCCTTTTGTGATCGACTTACTTTGCTCATCATAACATTTTCAAGGTACATCCATGTAGTGGTATGCATCAAAATCCATTTCTCTTCATGGCTGAATAATATCCTATTGCATGTATGTCTATCCATTCATCTGTGGATGGACATTGACATTGTTTCCCTCTTTTTTTTGGCTATTGTGAATAGTGCTGCAATGAACCCTGGTATACAAGTACCTGTTTGCATTCCTGCTTTCAACTCTTTTGGGTATAATCCCAGGAGTGGAACTGCTCAGTCACATGGTAATTCTATGTTTAATTTTCTGGAGGAACCACCAAAATGTTTTCCAGTGGCTACACCATTTTACAATCCCACCAGCAATGGACGAGGGTTTCAATTTCTCCAAAGCCTCGACAACACCTATTGTTTTCTGTTTTTTTTTTAATCATAGCCATCCTAAGTAGGGGTGAAGTGGTATCTCACTGTGGTTTTGATTTGCATTTGGGAAGATGACGTTCTTTTGCTCCATTTCTGGGTACTCTTTAAGTGCTACTTGAGTGAACAAGCACATGCACACGTGTGTTTCCATCTGCCCCCCGGGCCTGACTCCACCTCAGGGAGAACCAGGCTGTGCTACGACACCTGCTAGTTCACAGTTTTTAGTCCTCTTCCAATTGCCAGTTTTTCAGCTAATCCAACAAGGGCGTCTCTGCAATCCCATTATCTTATGACAAATTTTCTCCCACCTACTTAGTCACACAGTTTCATGGGTCCGTATAAACAACAAAGACTTTTCATTTAATGGCTAGTGGCTCTGGGGCAAGAGGAATCCACAGATGGGAGAAACAGGAAGTCCCAGGCCTCTGAGCGTCAGCTGAGCTGCTTCCTGGCCACAAGTAACCTGAGCAAAACCTCCAGCACTTCATAACCCGTGAGGATTTTCGGGTCCTTCTCAAAGGGTATCTCCCCCATTTTGTTTCCAAAATGTACAACATGGCCTGTCAGGAGCTTATTTATCATCACCAATGATGACAAAAGCACTTAATAAAGGATGTTTTTATTATTTTGTGTCCATGGAGAACTATCTTACTTCTGGAAGAGCCTCTAATAATTCCAGTCAAAAGAGGTTAATGTTACTGCTTTTCAGAGACCGAACTTAAAATATACAGGCCCCTTTAAAAGACGGAGAGAGGGTTCTGCCAAGATATATTACTAGAATGGTCTCCCTGCTGCTCACCACAAGCCAATTTTTTAAATATGGAAAGGGCAAAGAAAAAACAAAGGTTTCAGTTCTCACTACTTTTTGGAATTGAGTATTTCCCCTTACCCTCACACCAGCCCAAGCAGCAAGTAAGTGTCTTTTTACAGGGAACTTCACTCTGGTACTGATTCTATGGCACCATCAAGCAGGTGCCTACACAAAAAGCAAATTACGTAGGTGTGAGAATTCTGTTGTTTTATCGGTCACCGGACTGTACTCACACAATGTACTAGGTGCTAGATTACTGGGTTTAATCTAAGAGAGAAAACCCTTCTCCTATTATCAAAAACGCTTACGATTCAGGAAGGACACACACACAGCAGGTGCAGGAGCAGCAAAGGGTGCTGTAGGTACACAGAGAGTAGGTGTTCCTGTCAGGTGTACAGCCAGAGTCTCCCTCAGAGGCTAAATACACCTACATATACTGAGAGACACGCATACGGAGAGAGACAATGGCATTTCAAATACAGGCCGCTCCTGGGTTATGAATGACTTACGGACAACTGGTACCTGAGAATGCACTGCCATGAAGCCTATTACATTAAAAATTTGAATTAAATACATTTATTCCGCACATATTACTTTGCGATGCTCACGAAAACACTGCGTGGTTTAGAAATGTTTCTTAAGTGTTTTATGTGCATAGAAAGGTAAAATACGTACTATATACTAAGACAAACATCTGACTAGCTGACGCTAAATAAGCGCCATATGTACCTGTTCCGACTTACCTACAAATTTGACTTAAAGACAGACTCGGGAACGGATCTCATTCGTAACTCGGGGACTGCCTGTACGTATTTGGAAGCATCAGGGACAGAGAGATGTGGAACCAGACAGATTTTTTTTACTCATGCTTTTCTCTGTCTTTGAGAAAGGAAGGAAAGGGAAAAAAGGTAAGGGCAGAGAGAGCAGAAGTAAATGGTAAAGATGGTCTCAAAGAGGGTCTCATGGGGCCCGTGAAAATAGAAAAGAGGGTGATACAGGACAGGAAATGAAAGTTGATGGTAATAACTTGCCTTGATAGATTACCTGGCTTTTTAAAGTGCTGTCACACACATTATCACATTTTGTATTCACCACATCCCCTTGAAAAAGGAAGACAGTTACCTCATCTTATAGTTTGGAAAGTAGAAACTTTAAAATCCTCACCACCTACCTCTAAACGCAGCCCACAATCACTACAAATAATGTCTCTCAAAAGCCTGCTGCTTGTTTCGGTGGTTACCAGGGCTGGGAAGAAGGGGAGAAGGGGAGTCACTGCTTAGGGGACACTGGGTTTCTGTTCACGGTGGTGAAATAATTTAGGAAAGGATAGTGGTGATAGTTGTACAGCATGATGAATGTAACCAAAGTCACGGAATTGTGCATGCAAAAATCTCTGAATTGGCAAATGTCTTGTTACACATATTTTTTTTTACCGGAAAAAAAAAAAAAGCCTCCTGCTCATTCTGTGCTGAAATGTCCAAGATGTATGCTCATAAGACAAGGTCCCTGCCCTCAGGGAGCTTACAGGATATAAGGAGGAGAAGGACGCACATAAACCAGTGGACAGGGTGCACATGAGGCAGGCGGGGCCTGCTTGAAGGCAGGGCAGCCCCCTAGCGCTACCGCCCAATGCCCAACAGAATGCCTGTCACCCAACAGAATGCCTGGCACACTGAGGACTCCATATGTATTCATTTTTTAACAAATGAATGAAGTATACTGTATCAGAGGAGTGGAGAAATGATTTAGAAGTGAAGAAGGGAGAAAGTGCACAGGAGAAGGGAGGCGGGAGATCCTCGCTTGGAGCCAAGGAACCACAAATGTGCAGTTCTGACCGACGTGCTGAACACAGCAAAAGGAAAGGAAAAACGGCAGGAAGGGACACTGTGAAAGATGAGTTATTTCTGATGCTGGAGGAGGGGATGCGGTCTGTCTCCCCTGTCAGCTATTGGTGTTTAAAAAGACAGACTGACACATCTGAAAAACCACTAGGTGCCTTACACCACTGGGTACAAGGTTCACTGGGTACCATACCAAAGGAGCCCTGGCGATGCAATGGTTAAGTGCTCAGATGCTAACCTAAAGGTCAGCAGTTCAAATCCACCAGCTGCTCCTCGGAAACTCTATGGGTCAGTTCTACTCTGTCCTATAGGGTTGCTAAGAGTCGAAACAGATTGGACGGCAACAGTCGGGGTACCACACCAAGGTAATTTTATCTTCTAACTGCCCAGTTCAATGCATAGGCCAAAAAGCAAGCCAAAGCTATTGCCATCAAGTTTGATGCATGGCGGCCCCACATGTTACAGAGTAGAACTGCGCCGTAGGGTCTCCTTGGCTGTAATCTTTATAGAAAGAGATTGACAGGCCTTTCTTCCAGTGTTAAAAGCATGGTCAACCATACAGACTCACAAAACACTCACCTACTACAAACTCACGTAAAGTTAATGACAACCACTCCTCCCTGCTGAACAAGAGATCCAGAAATATGGTTACAAAAATAAGGCTTAAAAAAAAAATAGAGGCTCACGATTGGGGTCAGCTTTAATCCTTATTATAGCAATTGCTTAAAATGCCACCACCACATGTAAAAAACCTAACTACATGCTCCTGAGTGATGATAAAGTGAGAAAGTGGACTGAGTGCCTGCCAGGCGAGACAGAGCTAGACAGAGAGTAAGAGAGGTTTGTAAGCCAACTCCAAAGTAACAAAAGACAGTCATCTCAGAGTGAAAGCTGACCCTGCCACGAGGACAGACTCCTTTGTCAAGCTCACTTTTCTGTACATTAATTTTAGCAAAAATGACGAGCGTCTGAAATGGAATTTCTTTTTAAGAACACGAAGAACATGGGATCATTAGCTCTTTCCCTAGAACTGAAGAGGCATCTGATATGTGAAGGGTGTCTGGATTCCTCACCACAGGTATTTTAAAGGTAAAAAACAGAAGAAAAAGTATGTTTATAAGAACTCTCAGAAACCTTGCAATGCATGGCCATCTCTATGCCCCATCAAGCTTTAGAAAACTGAGTTCCATCTCTTCATCCAGTTCCTCTGCCAACAGCCAAGATAACCATCATCATGAGAGAGGGCACCATTCAGCCCAAAGACACCCCACACATATTTCCTTTCAAAAGATAAAGGGTCTCCAGTGATTGTGCTTTGTGTGTGGGACAAGGTTGCTTTTCTCTGGAAACACCCGATAGGAACATGGAGCAACACTTATCAGATGGCCCTGCAGAGCACACCCAGGTGAGCACGCTGTTGGCCCTGTGCTCAGCTCCCAGTTGGGAAACGACTCCATCTCTACTCGCCTGGAGGCCCAGCACTTACCAGACCTACATCAGGTGGCTTTGCTTCAGCAGTTCACAGTAATAAATTGTCAGACAACACCCACGGTGAAATGGGATCTGCCATTAAAAATTACCTCAACATAGGCAAAGGTACAGAGACCAAAACTTATTAGTGGTTAGCAGGGGCAGGAGGGAGAAGGAAAGGAAGTGTCTTTGCTTAAGGGGGACTGAGTTTCTATTAATGGTGGGGGAGTAATTCCAAACAAACAGTACTGAAAATAGCAGAACTTGATGAAAGTAATCAATGTCGCTGAACTGCACAGGTAGAAAATGTTGAATTGGCAAATGTTTTGTTATATATATTTTTATCACAAATCAATGAAAAATGTAAACTGTTAAAAAAAAAAAAATTACCTCACCAGTCCTCCTCAGCTTGGCAAATATTTGTTTCAGGCTGCTTTACGGTTATACTAAAAAAAAGTGATTTCATTTCTACGACTGAATCACGTGCACACATTCTAGCCCCAGGTTCCACAGTAACAGGGACGGCCTGCCCACCACAGGAGCTGGGAGTGGGCAGCCCAAGAAGGGTAATGAGTATGGGCCATTCACGAACCCCCAAGGAACCACGTGGGTACCTTTGAAAAGAGTTGTTTGTCTTTTGCTGTTTTTGTTTTAATCTAAAAAGTTAAAAATGCAGTCACCTTTGAACCAAGGAATGTTAGAGCTAGACGGGACTTCTGAAGCCATATTAGTCAGCCCTTTAGTTTTCCTGAGTTAATAAAATCAAGGCCTAGAGAGATTAAGTGCCTTCCTCATTCAGTGATTCAACAACGTTCCTTCAGCACCTTCCATGTGCAAGGCACTCTGAACATTCAACCAGGCCTTTGACTTCTGAGTCAAGATCATTTTCTCTACACTGTTCTCTGGGTATTCAAAGGCAGGCCACCACCCTCACCACCATCTTCTTACTCTGCACTGGAAATCTGAAGTATGAACGCTAAGGAACAACAAAGATAAATTTTATTCCTCCCTGAATAAGGACCTCTAAGGGGCTTGTGGACCTGCCCGGAGCTACAATACTGCCCCGCGTTTGTTTAGACACAAACACGTACTATGAGCATAATGCAAATCAACAAGAAAATCATATTCAGTGCACACAGTTCCTGGGTTACTCGCAACTATTCAGGAGCGGAACTAATACATAAAAAGAATGAAGCTGAATGACTATGAAAAGACATTGCCAAGTATAGCTCATTTCATGAAATTTCAAATTACAACACAGCCAAATAACCCTGTATTATTTATACTTCCCTGTGTCACTCCCTCTATCATTTTTTTTTTTTTGCAAAGTTATTTGCCAATTTATGTTTTTAAGCCAGCATTAATAAGGTTTTACTCCTGTTGGTAAAATAGCATGAAAAAAGAGACGTTAGGACCAATTTTCTCAGTTTCAGGGGTACAATGTACAAAAATGTCACACGTATGGGTACACACACACACACACACACATACACACCCATATATATGCACCTACCCCTCCATTCTGATAAGCCCCCAGCCACTGCTACTTTTAGGTTAGATCCCAAAAAATGTTCCGCCAGGGAGAAGGTAGGTAATCACAGACACAGGGGCATATTCATGGGGAGCACTGACAGTTGGGGTTAAACACTTGCCACTGATTCATTCAACAAATATTGCACCTAAATGAGCATCTACAATGCTTTCACTACCTTCCCAAGAAGTAGACAGAGGAACACTAAGCAATCTCTGTAACTTAGAGAGGAACCTACACTTTGCATACTAGAAAAGGTAGTCAGCACAATGCAATATAGAATAAGAGACCGACAACAAAGGTGACAGATGAACGAACAATAGAAGGGTGAAGCAGACTGCTACGGCTGAGAGTGATCACAGAAAGCTTTCTGGATTTGACAGGCCATTTGTTATTCTCCCAGGTCTGCTCTCCCTTCATTCCACAGTAACAGAATTTTTAGCTGAGTGCCTGGCCACCCCACTAAAAACTACATTCCCCAGCTTCCCTTGCAGCTAGATATGACCATGTGACTAGGTGTAGGCCAATAAGATATGAGAGGGAATTCTAGGTAATCTCCAACTTCCGGAAAATCTGCCTCATGGAGTCTACCATACTACCCCTCTTCCCATGGGCTGAAAATCGACACGCATGATCCAGCAAAACGAAAGGAATCACGAATCCTGAATGGCTGTGTGGGGAAAAGCCACTCTGCCGGCCTGGAATGCTCACTACTGGCCTATGATGTAAAAGAGAAGTAACACCCTGTCTCATTTAAGAACTATGGTTTGGAGTCTCTTTGTTGCGGCGGGTTACAGTAATCACCTCAGTCAAGTAGGATTTGAGTTGAGCTTTAAAGGACGAGTAGGAGTAGATGAGAGGGACAGGAGAAAGATGAACACACAGAAAAACAGTACAAATATTGGCAGCTAACACACATTGAGCACCTATTACAATCCATGAAGGTGAAATCTCTTAATCAATCCTCACAATAACCCTAAAAGGTAAACACTATTATCCCCACTCCACAGTAGAGGACACTCAGGCCCAGAAAGTTTAAGCAACTTGGCCAAGGTCACAGAATAAGTCAGTCATTCTTAACCCTGTCTGTGCATTAAAATCACCCGAGGAGCTTTTAAAAGTATATCCTAGCCTCCTGAATTTCTGATTTACAGGCTCTGGGGAAGGACTCAGCCACAGCTCTTCTTTTTAACACTCCCCCCACCCCAGGTGATTCTAATGTGCAACCATGTCTGGGAATCACTTGAGTAAATGGTACAAGAAGTGCGTGCAGTGAAGTAGAGGAAAGGCCAGACACGAAAGACAGATTTTATCTTTTGTTTCTATTCCTCCTAGAGTGTTCTACTGTCAGAGAAAATCCACCCCCAGTGAGTAAAAGTAACAAGTCATCCATGTCTGAAAGGGTGTGGGTGAGTGAAGGGGGACGGTTTGGCTAAAGTAGGATGGGGCAGTGGTAGTCCAATGGTAGAATTTTTACCTTCCACGTGGGAGATCTGCATTTGATTCCTCATGTGCAGCCACCACCCATCTGTCAGTGGAAGTTTGCGTGTTGCTATGATACTGAACAGGTTTCAGGAGAGCTTCCAGACTAAGATGGACTAGGAAGAAAGGCCTGGCAACCTACTTCTGAAAATCAGCCAATGAAAATCTTATGGATTACAATGGTTTAATGTGCAACTGATCATGGGGACAGTGCAGAACTGGGCAACATTTCCATCTGATGTGCATGGGGTCTCCATGAGTCAGGGCGGACTCAAGGACAGCTAACTGTAACAGTAAGAGTTACGGAAGTAAGAGATAAGATTGGGAAGGTGGCACTGCATGCCGCAGAACTGTGAATTCCAAGTTCAGAACACAATTCATCACGGAGGTAACAGGAAAGTCGCTGTGTACACCGGTGTTGTGTGAGTACCATGGCCCTGAGGAAGTAACTGACAGTCTTTGAGAAGCAACATACTGAAAAAGGTGAAACCCAAGAATAAAAGACAGCCAAAACCACATCTTGAGACTAAAAATTCAACAGTATGTACTTTAAAAGATACTACAGTAGAAAATCTTTACGGTTGAACGGATTTTATATCTAAAGTTGTAAGTCACCAAGAGTCAAAATCTGTCTTTCACTAGTTAGGACAGCCAGGGCTATTTTTCCATTATGGGGTCTATAAAGACAAGTATGAAGGCTCAGTCCCTACTATGGTTTAGAGCGGCTTCTAATGCTTTTCTTAAACCATCCCTTTAACACCCATTTCCGTTTTATTGAACTCTTATTGATGCTTTCTAGGTAGGTAACTAGTTACATCTTTCAAATTTTCAAACATATTTCCAAAATGAAATTCTATCAGCCTCTAAATTTACAATGTTATTAAAAAAATCCATCTTTTTCTAATCTTCAGAATAGCAGGCCAACTCCCTGAACAACATGCCATCTCACTTTGGCCACCGTGTAAGATGCCTCCTCATTATGAAGCAATGTGCTCCAGGAATTAACACCGTGCAATGTACTAAGGGAGAGCAGCCCTCACCTGTGCAGGTATTTTTAAATCCTCAAACACATTCAACCTCAGCAGTGGAGATGGTGGAAAAAAAAAAAAAAGTAAGTAACAACTATGCCTTGGAAAAGGCTGGGCTTTGCCAGGTAAGAGGTCTCCGCTGGCATTACCCCTCTGCCACTTACCTGCTACAGGACCTGGATAAGTCACTTAACCTTTCCAAGCCTTGGTTCCCTTGTGCAAAAAAGTTAGAAGACTTTCTTACATCTGAGTTACCCCTTCCGTGCCAGGCGCCAGACCTGGCACTAATTTATGGCTATGAGTCAGAATCAACTTGATGGCAACAAGTTTGGTCACCTCTGAACGCCCTTCAAAGCAGAATACAGAAAAGCAGAGAGATAAAGCCACGAGAAAGAGAGATCGCCCGTGCCATGTTGAAATAGCACACATTCACACAAATCATCTAATCTTTTCAATACTGTTGTCCTATTGTCCATACATTTGTTGTGTCTGTCTTAGCCATCTGTCTTAGTCATCTAGTGCTGCTGTAACAGAAATACCACAAATGGATAGCTTTAACAAAGAGAATTTATTCTCTCACAGTCTAGTCCAAATCCAGGGCATCAGCCCCAGGGGACGGCTTTCTCTCTCTGTCGACTCTGGAGGAAGACCCTTGTCATCAATCTTCCCCTGGTCAAAGAGCTCCTCAGGCACAGGGACCCCAGGTCCAAAGGACGTGCTCTGCTCCCAGTGCTGCTTTCTTGGTGGTATGAAGTTTCCATGTCTCTCTGCTTGCTTCTCTCTTTTATATCTCAAAAGACATTGCCTTAAGATACTATCTTATAGACCTCATCGAAATAACTGTCGCTAATCCATCTCGTTAACATCACAGCGACAGGATTTACAACACACAGGGAAATCACATCAGATGACACAATGGTAGACAAGCATACAATACTGGGAATCATGACCTAGTCAAGTCAGCAGGTATTTTGGGGGGACACTTTAATCCATGACACCATTCCTGATTCATTTTATGTCGCAAAGCTTGGTGCAGTGTGAGATACAATGATTAAAATGCTTTAGCTTATGGAAGGAAAAAATTAAGCATTTTTACATGAATATAAAAGCACAGCAGCATATACTATATACTCTAATAGCACTGGGACTGGAAAATGAAACTGGGTTTGCAATGTGCTTTGAAAAATCAGTTATTTTTATGCATAAATCTACATGTATTCATCTCTATGTAAATGTCATTTTCTGTAAATTTATACTTAATTTCTGCTATCATTTCTTCTGTAACAAAATGTTCTTCAGCATTTTAAGTAACAATGTAAGGGACATAAAATATTCAACATGGGTATATATGAAGCTCTTATATATGTATCCAGTTACAATAAATGTGTATCACAGTCACTAAATTGAGTGAATGATAGTTTTATACATCAAAAACAAAAGATTTTATTGGTATCATATTTCCAGAAAAAAAGTGTTTCTGTGTATAATATTTTAAAACTAAACTGTAGTGCTGATATATTTTGATAAACCCTCAGCTGTCTGTTTAGATATAAGAAAATACACCGGGAAGTAAGTGGTAGACCATTAAAAATTCAAGATCATACCTGCAAAACTACACTGTATTCTCAAGTTGGAGCCCGAAGGCAATTTTCATAAGCATTCTTTTCAATAAGCAAGTCAGGGCACAGCCTTTCACAACTTCCCCCTCTTTGTCACTTGCAATTTACTGAAAGAGGAAAGAACCATCACGTAGCTATCCACTGTAGCAGCGACATACCCCAGGGACAGGGAGCACAAGCATCCTTCTTCATCCCCTCAAACAATGAGCGGTTCTAGTTTTCTTCTACAGCAGGGTTGAGTTAAGCACAGTTTATACGTTCCTGACTGTGTTTATCAAGTCTTAGAAGATGTTTTGGGTTTGGACTTTGTTAAGAGAAATAATGAAAAAAAAGTACGTACACATGCGCGCACACATACACGCATATATATATACACGCATGCATATATACACTATCATACATATAAACATAAATATATAGATATGTATGTCTATATCCCACTGCCATGAAGTCTATTCCCACTTATAGCGACTCTATAGGACAGAGTAGAACTGCCCCATAGTTTTGAAAGCTGTAAATCTCTACCGAGGCAGACTACCACATCTTTCTCCTGAAAAGTGTGTGTGTGTATACACACACACAGACATATATGTAAAATGTGTGTATCTGTGTTTCTTAAAATTGGAGAAGAAAGAAATACAGAATTAACAACTTGTGGGAGAAGGCTTGTTATATCCCTAAGTTATTTTTGATTGTATAAATTACCAAAAATAGGGGTGTTCTCTTCAAATTACACAACATCCCTTTTTGAAGTGCTTCTCACAAGCCTTTGTGCAGCTGTTGGTAAAGGACAGGGATTCTAACTGGCCACCCAGACCTCTACAGGCCAGGAAGGAGGAAGCACTCTTGTTAGTCTTGTAAAAGGAGATCAAGGTAAGTTTTTGTTTTCATCCTCTTGCCATCAACTGAGTTTTTCATTTGTTTTCGCTGCTTGCCTGTGATCTCCCTCCTCTGCTTTTTAGCATAGAACAATAAATTGAAAGATAATTCAGTATTAAGATGACACCTTGATAATAAGTTTCTGATATTAGAAAAAGAAGCCAAGAAAGTAAAATAAAAGGAGCTGAAGACCTAGGACATTGAGAATACCCTACAAGTAAACCAAACTTTTGGGTAAAAGCATGAAAAAAAGGTTGATAGCCACTAATTTTTAGGTCTTATTTGATATACAGAGTCAGATAGAATCTACATGGTCACTGGTATAAAACATACAAGCTAGATAGTGTCCTCAGCTTGAGATGTCTCTTATAAAACAGGCTGTCCTATAATTTAATTTCTGCTATAATCTCTCCAAGCCCTTAGTAGGTTTTCCTTCATGTGGAAAGGAAACATGCCTGGCATTAAGATCATGTAAATCTGGACACTGATACTTGGCTTGTGAAGGTAAGAGAATCACGCGCATATTCTTGAACGTTAAGTGTTACCCTGGAATTCTGTTCATCAACTCAACACGTGAATGTGTGAATCCAAGTTATTCCTAGTACGAAATACAAAGGTTTTCAACAACCTTGGAATTCATTTGTTTTAGGAAGTAGTAGTCTGTTCCCATAGTGGTATTTGGTTTTTGAGTCATCTCCTAGAGGGCACTGGTCCTTAGGTGGTGGGATTACTACCTGCAGGCCTTCACCTGAAGCCTCATTGCACCAAGCACAGTACTCAGAACAAGCTGCAGTCACTCGCTCACCCCGTAGTCATGGCATCCAGAGCAGAGGGTGTGCTATCATTAAAAGCACACTCTCCTTGCCATCCCAGAAATGCTGGTTATTGTCCCTAAAGCAAAAAAGAGCTGGTATACTTACTAAAATGTGGGAAAGAGTCAGAGCTGAGCTGAGAGGTAACTCAGCTTGTTTGCAGGCCAGGGCATAATGCAAAACTGCACTACTTGCACAAGAACTATGTGATTGTGTTGAACCTGGGATTCTTTACCAACAAAGCTAAGGAATTACGGTGCTTACAGTGGCATAGAAGCTTGCGTGGAAATAACCTTCCCACAAACAACAATCACCGTAAGACACTGAAGAGTGAGGAAAAGCAGGCATGAACTACAAGGGATGTGATCCTTGAAAGAAGGGAACTGCACTACAAAAGGTTCACATTAATATGGTTCTGCCCCTGCGCATACTCCCCAGTGGTGATGGGAGGTGACCAGAATGCCTGCGAACAGTTACAGTCTTAAGTTGGCTGGAGGTGCCAGAAGACAACATTTGGGCAATCAGAGTAGCTAAAAGTTGAGGTAGGATATTCCCCAAAACAAGGAGCCAAAGAAGGAGAGCCCAAAAGTCTGTACATGAACAACCCTAAAATCCTTGAGTGATGCCCTAACTGAGCATTTCCAGGGGAAACTCCAAGGAAAGCTGTAAAAGTGTTCAGAGCTTTAGGCTGCTGTTCACTGCAGGGGAAGCCAGAGTTTGAATCCCAACAAGACAGAGGTGTTTGGTCAATGTCTTAGGCCTTCCTTAAAACCCCAAAAGGACCTCATCTCAGGCCCTGTACTACAGAATCTTCATAGAACTAGGAGAAAAAAGAAAACAAACCCACCTTAACGAACCATAAAATCAAGCCTTCATAAATTCAAAGTGATAAGCCAGTAATTTAACTGCCTGGTAGAATAAAACCAGCATTCTTCAGAGGAAGAAAACAATCTAAAGTCTCTAAAACATATCATTAAAATGTCCACTGTGTAATAAAAAAACTACTAGATATGTGAAGAAACAGGAAAATGTGAACCAAAGTCAAGAGAAGTAGTCAACAAAATATATCCCAAGATGATACAAATGTTAGGATTTGCAAAAAATGATTACAGACAAAAGAAAAATGGTCATCATCAACGAATAAAAGGTGATTCTAAGCAAAGAAATGGGCATTGTTTTTTTTTAAAAATGGAAATTCCAGAACTGAAAAGTATATTTTCTAAAATGAAAACCTCATAGAATGGAAAATTAACAGTAGTTTGGAGATGGCAGAAAAAAGCATCAGTGAATTTGAAAGAATGGAAATTATCCAATCTGAAAGGCAGGAAAAAAAAAAGATTGAAAAAAAAAAAAAGGGCAGAGCCTCAACCTGTGGGACAACATCACGTAGCCCAGCCTCCATGTAATAGACACCCAGAGGTAGGAGAGAGAGAGAATGGAGAAGAAAAGTATTGAAAGAAGTAACAGCCAAAGCTTCCCAACTTAGGTGAGAAATATTAACTCCACATCCAATAATTCAAAGAACCACAAGCAGGATAAATACAATGACATTTATCATAATCAAATTTCTAAAACCCAAAAATAAAGGGATAATGTTTAAAGCAGCTAGAGAAAAAGAGACATTACATAAAAGACAGCAAAGGTAGAAATGTTACCTGACCTCTCCTCAGAAAAAAATGGAAGGTCAGAAAACAATGAAACAGCATTTTTAAAGTGTTGAAAGAAAACTGTCAACTTTGAATTCTGTATCTACGCCCTTGAAAAACACTGGTGGAAAAAAAAAAAAAAGCCATTTTCAGATAAACGAATGATGAGAGAATTCACCAACTGTAGACCTGCACTACAAGAAATAATAGAAGTTCATTGGGTTGAAAGCAGAAAAACATCAGATGGTAACCTGGAACTACAGAAAGGAATGAAGAGCCTCAGAAACGTTAATATGTGAGCAAACATAAAAGACTATTATTTTTCCTTCTCTTTCTTTATTACACAACTGACTAATGCAAAAATTGTATTACGCTACAGTGGGTTTAAAACATTGGTTGATATAAAATATATAATAACAGTAGCACAAAGAATGAGGGGAATTAATAGAATTAAACATGATTTAAACATTGTTGTTGTTGCTAGGTGCTGTCGAGTCGGTTCCGACTCCTAGCAACCCTATGCTCGACAGAACGAACCATTTGCCCGGTTCTGTGCCATCCTCACAATTGTTGCTATGCTTGAGCCCATTGTTGCAGCCACTCTGTCAATCCATCTCGTCGAGGGTCTTCCTCTTTTTCGCTGACTCTCAACTTTACCAAGCATGATGTCCCTCTCTAGGGATTGAGCCCTCCGGACATGTCCAGAAACCCTGGTGGCGTAGTGGTTAAGTGCTACGACTACTAAGCAAAAGGCTGGCTGTTCAAATCCACCAGGTGCTCCTTGGACACTCTATGGGGCAGCTCTACTCTGTCCTATATGGTCGCTATGAGTTGGAATCGACTCGATGGCAACGAGTGTTTGTTTTTGACAACATGTCCAAAGTATGTAAGACACAGTCTCACCAGCCTTGCTTCCAAGGAGCATTCTGGATGTACTTCTTCCAAGACAGATTTGTTCATTCTTTTGGCAGTTCATGGTATATTCAATATTCTTCACCAAACCACAATTCAAAGACGTCGATTCTTCTTCAGTCTTCCTTATTCATTGTCCAGTTTTTGCATGCATATCAGGCCACTGAAAATACCATGGCTTCGGTCAGGGCCACCTTAGCTCTCAAGGTGACATCTTTCAACACTTTAAAGAGATCTCTTGCAGCAGATTTGCCCAATGCAATGTGTCTTTTGATTTCTTGACTGCTGCTTCCATGGGTGTTGGCTGTGGGTCCAAGTCAAACGAAATCCTTGACAACCTCAATCTTTTCTCCATTTATCATGGTATTGCTTACTGATGCAGTTGTGAGGATTTTTGTTTTCTTTATGTTGAGGTGTAATCCATACTGAAGGCTGTGGTCTTTGATCTTAATCAGTAAGTGCTTCAAGACCTTTTCACCTTCAGCAAGCTAGGTTGTGTCATGTGCGTAACACAGGTTGTTAATGAGTCCTCCTCTAATCCTATTGCCCTGTTCTTCTTCATATAGTCCAGCTTCTTGGATTATTAGCTCAGCATACAGACTGAACAGGTATGGTGAAAAGATACAACCCTGACACATACCTTTCAGCCATGATGCACACCTTTCCTGACTTTAAACCATGCAGTAGTCCCTTGTTCTGTTTGAACAACGGCCTCTTGATTTACGTACTGGTTCCTCATGAGCAAAATTAAGTATCCTAGAGTTCCCATTCTTTGCAATGTTATCCACAATTTGTTATGATTCACACAGTTGAATGACTGCACAGTCAATAAAACACAGGTAAACATCTTTCTGGTATTCTCTGCTTTCAGTCAGGATCCATCTGACATCAGCAATGATATCCCCGGTTCCACATCCTCTTCTGAATCCGGCTTGAATTTCTGGCAGTTCCCTGTTAATATATTGCTGCAGCCACTTCTGAATGATCTTCAGCAAAATTTTACTTGCATGTGATGTTAATGATACTGTTCGATAATTTCGGCATTCTGTTGGATTGCCTTTCTTGGGAACAGGCATAAATACAGATCTCTTCCAGTTGGTTGACCAGGTAGCTGTCTTCCAAATTTCTTGACACAGACAAGTGGGCACTTCCAGCGCTGCATCCATTTGTTGAAACATCTCAATTGCTATTCTGCCAATTCCTGGAGCTTTGTTTTTTGCCAATGCCTTCAGTGCAGCTTGGACTTCTTCCTTCAGTACCATCAGTTCTTGATCATATGTTACCTCCTGAAATGGTTGAATGTCAACCAATTCTTTTTGGTATAGTGACTCTGTGTATTCCTTCCATCTTCTTTTGACATTTCCTGCATGGTTCAATATTTTCCATGTAGAATCCCTCAGCATTGCAACTCGAGGCTTGAATTTTTTCTTTAGTTCTTTCAGCTTGAGAAATGCTGAGCATGCTCTTCCTTTTTGGATTTCTATCTCCAGGTCTTTGGACATGTCATAATAATACTTTATTTTGTTTTCTTGAGCCACCCTTTGAAATCTTCTGTTCAGCTCTTTTACTTCATCATCTTTTCATTTTGCTTAAGTTACTCGACGTTCAGAGCAAATTTCAGGGTCTCTTCTGACATCCAGTTAGGTCTTTTCTTTCTCCCTTATCTTTTTAACGGCCTCTTGCTTTCATCATGTATGATGTCCTTGATGTCATTCCACAACTCGTCTGGTCTTTGGTCATCAGTGTTCAACACGTCAAATGTATTCTTGAGATGGTCTATAAATTCAGGTGGGATATACTTAAGGTCGTGCTCTGGCTCTCATCGGCCTGTTCTAATTTTCTTCAGTTTCAACTTGAGCTTGCATATGAGTAATTGATGGTCTGATCCACAGTCAGCTCCTCACCTTGTTGTGACTGATGATACTGAGATTTTCCTTTGTCTCTTTCCACAGATGTAGTCAATTTAATTCCTGTGCATCCCATGCAGTGAGGTCCGTGTGTATAGTCACCGTTTATGTTGGTGAAAAAAAAGTACTTGCAGTGAAGAAGACGTTGGTCTTACAAAATTCAATCATGTGATCTCCAGCATTGTTTCTATCACCAAGGCCATATTTTCCAACTACCAATCCTTCTTCTTTATTTCCAACTTTTGCATTCCCATCACAAGTAATTATTGATGCACCCTGATTGCATGTTCAATCAATTTCAGACTGCAGAAGCTGGTAAAAATCTTCAGTTTCTTCATCTTTGGCCTTAATGGTTGGTGCATAAATTTGAGTAATAGTTGTATTAACTGGTCTTCCTTGCAGGAGTATGGACATTATCCTATCACTGACAGTGTTGTACTTCAGGATAGATCTTGAAATGTTCTTTTTGACAATGAATGCAACACCATTACTCTTCAAGTTCCCGTTCCTAGCATAATAGACCGTATAATTATCTGATTCAAAATGGCCAATGCCAGTCCATTTCGGCTCACTAATGCCTAGGGTATCTATCCTCATGTGTTCCGTTTCATTTTTGACGATTTCCAATTTTCCTAGATTCATGCTTTGTACATTCCATATTCCAATTATTAATGGATGTTTACAGCTGTTTCTACTCACTTTGCGTCATGCCACATCAGCAAACGAAGGTCTTGAAAGCTTGACTCCATTCACGTCATTAAGGTTGACTTTACTTTGAGGAGGCAGCTCTTCCCCCGTTGTATTTTGAGTACCTTCCAACCTGAGGGGCTCATCTTCCCACACTATATCAGACAATGTTCCACTACTATTCATAAGGTTTTCACTGGCTAATTCTTTTCAGTGGTCCTTCTTCTGAGTCTGTCTTAGCCTGGAAGCTCAGCTCAAACCTTTCCACCATGAATGACCCTACTGATACTTAAGTACGGGAGGCACAGCTTCCAGCATCATAACAATACACAAGTCCCCACAGTATAATCAACTGACAGAACCATGGGGTATATAAACATTATTGCTAAGTAAACTGATAATTTAAGAAGATGTACAAGCAATCCTCAGGTTATGAAAAAGATCTGTTCCTAACTGCCTGTAGATTGAATTTGTAAGTTCAGAACAGGGGCATATGGTTCTTATTTAACCCTACTTTAGTGCAAGAAAAGGCCCAAAGTCTTTTCAACAATTTAAAAGCTGTATGTGCAGCAAGTGAAGGTGATTGTGATGAAGGATTTGTTGTGGGTAGGAGTTCGTTCAATCATTTCAAAGTGAGGGCAAATTTACAAAATATTAAAGGGCAAGTCAAGTCAGACATTCATAATCCACAGACTGCTGTATCCTAATCTCTAGAACAAGGGTGGGCAAACCATGGACAATAATTCCACTGGAATGTAGCCATGCCATTCATTTACACACCATCTATGGCTGTTCTCACACTACAATGACAAAGTTAAATAGCTGCACAGAGAGTGTACGGTCTGCAAAGCTAAAATATTTACTATCTGGCCGTTTACAGAAAAAGTTTGTCAGCCTGTGTCCTATAGAGTCTCTTGGTCAGTCTTACTACTTATAGGATGTGTTTGGTGTCTAGGAGGTAGAGTAATAATGACATTTTCATCCCAAATTGCTTTCATTCTGAAACAAAGGTGAAAGGCAAAAAAACTGACATAGGTTTCAGTCATCAAGGGCTCCAGCTCATACTTGTGGGTTCCAGTCTGTTCTTATTCTCCTCCACTTAACATTTATCTCCCTTCCTGGTTGCCTGCCCTGTGGACTTCCAGCTCCAGCATCAGATGCTGATGCATACAGACAGTAGCCTCACAGAAACAGTTAAACAAGCTCCCACAATTGTGTACAGGAATGTAATCAAATGGTTACACAATTTGAAGAATATAATCAAATCCCTTTGATAAACCCTTTAATGACCCAATTATTTTCCACTTTGAATTTTTTGTTGAAATCATGTGTTTTCAGAAATAGAAGGCATGCTGAAATCAATGGAAAAAAATTTTTTTGAAGTAATATGTATTTTGATACATTATGTGGTACACATATGTCCCAAGTGGACTCTGGTGGTAGGATTGGTGGGATGAGGACCATTTCTTCAGATTCACACAGTTATACAGGTCCCCACCAGGTGGCAGCACATGCTAAAAATAGGAAAGCAGCTTCCCAAGAAAACTGAGAGGCAGAAAATATAGGTGGTACATATATGTCATTATAAACAAATCTCTTAATATACACACATGTACATGCATGTACACACACACGCCTCTGAGTTGTTCTACTTCTCTAATTTAATCTTGACTAATGCAAATAAAGAAAACTAAAAAGCCCAAGGTGGTTCTTTGGAAAGATAAATAAAATTTATAAACCCCATAGCAACACTGATTAAGAAAAAAAGAAAATACAAATTAGCAATATTAGGGAAAAAGTAAGGTATCACCACAAATCCTATAGAAGTTAAAAGAATGATAAGAGAATATTATGAGCAACTTCACTGTAATATAGTCTACTGCTTAGAAAAAATGATGGGCTTGAGTGTTTCAGGCAGTGTTATTCAGAGTAGCCTAAAACTTGAAATGACTCACATGCTCAGTATCAAGAAAATGGACAAACAGGTTATACCAGCGTAGTACTAGAATACTACTCTGCGATGAAAAAAATAAATAAAAAAGAATGAACTATTGGTATACACAACACCATGAATGGATCTCAAAAACATTAAGCTGGGAGAAAGAACCCAGACAAACACAAAACATTCATGCTGCATAGTTTCACTTTTATGAAGCACAGTAACAGGCAAAATTAATCTATTAATGACAGAAGTCAGGAAAGTGACTGCATATGGGGGATAAAAACTTAATGGAAGGAGGCATAAGGGAGCTTTCCAGGGTTGATGGATATGCTCTATATCTTGCCTGGGGTGCTGGTTTTATGGACGTGTACATTTATCAAAACGTAGCCAATTGTACACTTAAAATCTTGCATTATATGTAATTTTGCCCTCACCAAAAAATTAAGCTAAGTTCCTTTAAAAATGTATGCTTTCTCTATGACTTAAGAATAAAATCAAAGGAACACTATTTTTCTTTGCCTCCATTTATTAAAATTCCCTGCCAACCATCTTCAGGGGAAGAGCTTGTTCTACAATAAGCTAATACACACCCTGAATACCTCAAATAATACAACCTTGAATGTTTCCAATATTACACATTTTACTGTGGGCTGACCAGCACTGCTAAGGGCTCCATCAATTAAGGCTCATTACAAAAGCACATGGAGAACTGAAGTTTCATCTTTATTCTGGAAATTACAAACACAGAGTTACGTACAACCTGTTGGTAAAGTGTTTTTCTCTGTCACTGACCACACGTATCTCACATTTGGAGCAGACTAGTTAATTGTGTATTTACAGTGCTTGGTCCAAAGCCAGAGAAAGACTTAAATAACAGCCTTTACTCTAAAAGGTAACTGCCCATGTGCAGAAAGAGTCAAAAGTACCAGGAAATAATTCACCCTCAAGATACTCAACAGAAGAAGGCTGTGACTTCACTCCTATTCCCCGTCTATAGGCTTCGACAGGAATCACCAGGCTTCAATGTACAATATGCAATTCCAATTTCTCAACCTATTTGTAGTACATGGCTTGCTGCCTCAACAGCTAAGCTGAAAACAAGTATAGAAAGGGGAAGACAGTACAAATGAGAGAAATATATGGGGTATTTAGGAATTTCTCTTTTGTATTTCTAACATTATTCAAAGGCAATAAATCAAAGGGTCAGAGAATGTTTGCTTCCTGCAAAAATTTTAGTGAGGTTTAAGTCCACCCAGAAGAAAGGCCTGGCAACCTATTTCTGAAAAAAATCAGCCATTGAAAACCCTATGGAGCACAATTCTACTCTGGCACACATGGGGTCACCACGAGTTGGAACTGACTCAACGGCAACTGGATTACTGGTCTGCAAAAGAGCTGCAGGTCAAAGAGTAATCACTAAGGATTTCGATAACCATGTGACAACATGTCACCATAGGAGCTTTGAGGTATTCAGAGTACGAGTTCTGTGCAAGGTCGTGTGGAAGCAGGGTAGAACTTGTTGGGAAGAAGCAAAGTTTATGTGTTCTAAGAGAAGTTCCAGGGACGTTTGCTATACTCCTAAGAGTGCTGTCCTAGGAGACCTTTGGGCATTGATTATGGGATGAAAGGAAGACAGCTTTGAAGTGCTGGCATTTTTTTGTAAATGGAGTCTGTACACACCCAATCTGAAGACATAAGTTTTTGAGGAAATAAAGGATGACAAAAGGGATAAAAATTAGATATTTATCTAAGTATTAGACATGAGAAGAGAGAATTCCCAGGCAGTTCTTTTTTGGCTCGACTCTACCATTACGGAATCAGAAGAGAGGGTGCAGCTACACTCACCAACACTTGTAGTTCAGCTTGTTGAAATAAAGAAGATACTCATGCAAACATATTCCATTTAAAAATATTAAATAAAATCAAAGAGCTATAAAATTTTAACTATGAATCTTGTTTCCATTTATTCAACTTAATGATGTGAATACTTAAATTCAACATTCAATACTTAATTCAAACTTTCCAAAGTCTACCCAGCCTTCAGATTTAGCTCAAACTCCCCCTACAAACTTTGCCAAGACTCCTCTAGTTCAAACAGATTCCTTTAGGATTCTTGCGAACTTGTATAGAATTTCAATCAATAAAAAAAAAATTTTTTTTTTTTTATGTACAGTCTAGAATGTCCTCTGGTGTTTGCTTTGACTGTCCTCTAATTGGGGTGTGTTTGTGTGTGTGCAGATGCACATAACCTAAGAAGTCTGCAAAGTCAGTAAGACTAACTTCTACGAGCTCAGTGCCCACGTCTCAGCCTTTTTTTTTATTATTATTCCCTATAAAAATAGAGCAACACTGGTTCACACAACTGATACAGAATACAACTTTGTGTATTAAAGATTGTGTTAGTGCTGGTACTTGGAAGGGACAGATACAAACTTCAGGAGAGTAGAAGAAATGATGGGCTCATGTACTTCTGGGTAAGATGGAAAAGTACTGCTGGGAATACCTAAGTGATAATATTATTCTCAAATGTGTGCATTACTATTTTATAGAAAAAGTGAAGACTTATTATCTTTTTAAATAGTCACTTTCCTCTTCTTCCATTCGTCTTCTCCTCCCTCATTCAGAGGAAAGGTAAAGTCTTACACTATTTTCATGCTTATTGTTCTGGAATCATCTTGGATTTTATACATAAGACCCAATAGCCCCAAACTCAACCTATCCCCCAAACAAACACAAACAGCCACTCCCCTGCCACACACATATTTAGTCACTACCAACGCTACCACAAACAACAACAAACAACCCCTCTTCCCGTTGTCAGTCTACACTCAGTGCTTCAGTATACCTCAGAACACATCTAATTGAAAGAGACTACAAGGGACCACCCAACTCATCGTGGTCCTGTATGTCATATTGAACTATATTTGAGTTTTATTAAATTGTAAAGAACATCAACGGGCATTGAGTTTATGTTAACGGTGGTGGAATGATTTGGAAAAGGATAGCGAGAATGGTTACACAATTTGAAGAATGTATTCAATGTCACTGAACTGTACATGTAGAAATTATACATGTTGAGATGAAATATGTTTTGTTATCTACATTTTTCACCACAGTAAAAAAAAAATTTTTTTTTTTTATAAACAAGGATTCTGTATCAAAACTTTGATCTGCCTGATTTCCAGTTCCCCGTATAAATAGCTCCTGCAACTCTCTGACCATTCTTAGAGCTGGGGGGCGGGGGGGGGGGGGAAGTGATATGACATCACAAATTGGCATAATGTTCTAACTTCACATTTTCAAATATATTATTCATACAAAGAGTTTAACAGAAACACATAAAACAGTAACACATAAAAAATGTACATACACACATACATACACTTTAAAAGAAAACAACTGGTTGTTGTTGTTAGTTGCTGTCAAGTTGGATCCAACTAATGACCTTGTATATAATAAAAGAAAATGCTGCCTGGTCCTGTACCGTCCTCACGATCTTTGGTATGTCTGCATCCACTGTTGTAGCTACTGCGTCAATCCATCCCATTTAGGGCTTCCAATGCTTTTGCTGAGCCTCTACTTTACCAAACACGATGTCCTTTTGTAGTGGTTGGTCCTTCCTGATGACATGTCCAAAATAAGCAAGACAGAACATTCAGTATTATTTCCTCTAAGGCTGATTTGTTTGTTCTTCCGGCAGTCCATGGTATATTTGATATTCTTTGCCAACACCACAATTTGAATGCCTCAATTCTGCTTCTGTATTCCTTTTTCATTGTCCAATTTTCGCATGCATAAGAGGCAATTAAAAAGACCATGTTTTGGGTCAGGTACCTTAGTCATCAAAGTAATATCTTTGTTTTTTTAAGTCTTAAAGAGGTCTTTTGTACATTTTCCCAATGCGATATATCGTTTGCTTTTCTGACTGTTGCTTCCACGGGCACTGATTGTGATCCAAATAGAATGAAATTCCTGACAACTTCAATTTCTTCATCATTTATCATAATGTTATTTACTGGTCCATTTGTGAGGATTTTCATTTTCTTCATGTTCAGGTGTAATCCATACTGAAGGCTGTAGTTTTTGATCTTCATCAATAAGTGCTTCAAGTCATTCGTATTCATTTTCAGCAAGCCAGGCTGTCTTCCACATACTGCAGTTAATGGGTCTTCCTCCAATTCTGATGCATTGTTCTTCATATAGTCTGGCTTCTTCAATTATTTGTTTAGCATACAGACCACATAAGTAAGGTGAAAGAAAACAACCCTGCTGCACATTTTTTTCAATTTTGAACCACACAGTATCCCTTGTTCTGTTTGAACGACTGCCTCATGATTCAGGTAAAGGTTCCACATGAGCACAATTAAGTGTTCTGGAATTTCCGTTCTTCATAATTGTCATGGATTGAATTGCGTACTCAAAAAGTATGTCAACGTGGCTAGGCCATGGTTTCTAGGGTTGTGTGATTCTCCACCATTTTGTCATCGGATGTGATTTTCCTATGTGTTTTAAATCCTACCTCTGTGATACTGGTCATGCAGGATTGGATGCAGTTATGTTAATGAGGCAGGACACAATCTACAAGATTAGATTATATCTTATATCAATCTCTTTTGAGATATAAAAGATAGAAGTGAGCAGAGAGAGAGAGGGACCTCATACCACCAAGAAATAAGATCCAAGAGAACAGTGCATCCTGATCATTAGCCATTAATATAAAAAAAAAAAAATAGAGAAATGTAAATCAAAACTACAATGAGATTCCATCTCACTCCAACAAGCCTAACATTAACCCAAAAAACACAAAATAGTAAACACTGGAGAGGTTGTAGAGAGACTGGAACTCTTATACACTGCTGGTGGGAATGTAAAACAGTACAACCACTTTGGAAATCAATTTGGTTCTTCCTTAAAAAGCTAGAAATAGAACTACCATACAATCCAGCAATCCCACTCCTTGGAATATATCCTAGAGAAATAGCCTTTACATGAACAGATATATGCACACCCATGTTCACTGAGCACTGTGTACCATAGCAAAAAAGAAGTAAGCAACCAAGGTGTTCACCGATGGACGAATGGATAAATTATGGTATATTCACACAATGGAATAAAACTCATCAATAAAGAACAATGATGAATCCGTGAAACATTTCATAACATGGAGGAATCCGGAAGACATTATGTGGAGTGAAATCAGTCAGTTGCAAAACGACGAATATTGTATGAGACCACTATTATAAGAACTCAAGAAATCGTTTAAACAGAGAAGAAAATATTCTTTGATGGTTACAAGAGTGGGGAGGGAGGGAGGAAGAGGGGTATTCACTAATTAGGCAGTAGACAAGAACTATTTTAGGTGAAGAGAAAGACTACACAAAATACAGGAGAGGTCAGCATAACTGGACTAAACCAAAAGCAGTTTCCTGAATAAACTGAATGCTTCAAAGGCCAGCATAGCAGGGATGGGGGTTTGGACACCACTGTTTCAGGGGACATCTAGATCAATTGGCATAATAAAATCTATTAAAAAAACATTCTGCATCCCCCGTTGGAGAGTGACATCTGAGGTCTTAAACACTAGCAAGAGGCCATCGAAGATGCCTCATTTGGTCTCAGCCCACCTGGAGCAAAGGAGAATGAAGAACACCAAAGACACAAGGTAATTATGAGCCCAAGAGACAGAAAGGGCCACATAAACCAGAGACTACATCGGCCTGAGACCAGAAGAACTAGACGGTGCCTGGCTACAACCGATGACTTTCCTGACAGGGAACTCAACAGAGAACCCCTGAGGGAGCAGGAAAGCAGTAGAACGTAGACCTCAAATTTTTGTAAAAAGACCGGACTTAACAGTCTAATTGAGACTAGAAGGATCCCAGAGGTCATAGTCCCCAGACCTTCTGTTAGCCCAAGACAGGAACCATTCCCAGAGCCAACTCTTCAGACAGGGATTGGACTGGACTAAGAAAATGATACTGGTGAGGAGTGAGTTTCTTGGATCAAGTAGACACATGAGAATATGTGGGCAGCTCCTGTGTGGAGAGGAGATGAGAACACAGAGGGGGTCAGAAGCTGGCTGAATGGACACGAAAATAGAGAGTGGAGAGGAGTGTGCTATCTCATTAGAGCAACTAAAAAAACTAGGAGTATATAAAAACTAACAAGCCCAATAGCAAGGTGTATATAAATTTTTGTATGAGAGACTGACTTGATTTGTATACTTCCACTTGAAGCACAATAAAAATTAAAAAGAAAAAAAGAGAACAGTGCGTCCTCTGGACCCGGGGTTCCTGCACTGAGAAGCTCCTCAACCGGGGAAGACTGATGACAATGACTTTCTCCCGGAGCCAAAAGAGAGAGAAAGCCTTTCCCTGCAGCTAGCGCCCTGAATTCACACCTCTAGCCTCCTAGACTGTGTGAGAATAAATTTCTCTTTGTTAATGCCACTCACTTGTAGTATTTCTGTTACAGCAGCATTAGATAACTAGAACAATAATGTTACCCATAATTGGTTAGAAGACCTTGATTGGCTAACTATAAAATGGAACAGGGTTAGCACTTAAGGGCTTGGTAGATTTTTTTTTAACTTATATTATTTTTTCTAAAATTTTACTAGGAAAACTTGAAACATACTCAACTCTAGAAGAAATGGTATAACAAACTCCCACTACCCATCACTTGGCTTCAACAATTAACAATATATTGCCAAATAGGTTTCATCTATACCACTCCAACCCTTATCTACCTCCCTTTTTTGCAGCTTTATTGAGGAATATTCTACATACCACTGTATTTACCCACTGTATGTATATAACTCAATGATTTTAATAAACTTACAGGGCTGTGTAGCCAGCACCACAATCCAGGCATAGACACTTCCAAGCTCGCATTAAGTTCCCCTGTGCCCATCTGCTGTCATTTCCTACTCCCATCCCCAACTCTAGGAAATCACTGATTTGCCTTCTGTTTCCACAGGTTTGCCTTTTTTGGACATTCCATATAACTGGCCTTTTTCACCCAGCATAATGTTTTTGAGGTTCATCCATGTTAGAGCATGAATCCATTCCATATTACTGCTAAAAAGTATTCCATTATACTCTGTTTTATTTGTCCATTCAACAACTAACAAACATTTAGGTTGTTTCCAGTCTTCTGGCTGTTGTGTATAATGCTGCTATGAACACCTGTATACAAGTCTTTGTAGGGACATATGTGTTCATTTCTCTTGAAAAGATAACTAGGAGTCAAACTCCTGAGTCACATGATGAATTCTGTTTCATTTTCAAGAAAGTGTCAGATCATTTCCCAAAATGACTCTGCCATTTTACCTTCCCAACCATAACAGCATGAGGTTGAAATTCCTGCACACCTTTGCCAACACAACCATTCTAATGGATGTGTACACATATCCCATTCTGTCAGCGGTGGCTTGTGTGTTGCTATGATGCTGAACAGCGGACCTTCCAGATATAAATTTTGGAAAGACATGTTACATAATTTGATACATTCTATGGAAAATGCTGTTCTTTAATTTCACTTTTTTGTGCTTTTTCTCTGAATGGTTAAGCTTTAATTTTATATTTTAAATCCCTCTTCTCTCTCTCTAGCTCACTCAGTCTTCCTTAGATTTATTTGTGTTAAATACACAGGCAACAAAACACTTGCCATTTCAACATTCTTCACACGTACGACGCAGTGACATTAACTGTGTTCATCACGTTGTGCAACCGTCATTATCCGTTTCCAAATTTTTCCATTTCCCTTAACAGGAGCTGGATGTCATTTACGATCAAGATTGCTACCGTTACTGGATGTGGCATTTTTATATACCCCACTCCAAATCTAGTCAACACCCTTCATTGGTGAAGCTGCTGGTTTTCTCGGCTTGCTGTGCCCTGCTAGAATGACCCTGGTGACAGAGCTAGGGCAGGGGATGGCAGCAACTACAGACAAAAGACTGGGTGGACTCCCACTGCTCCATCCAAATTCAAGAGTTTTTCATGTGTAATCACTCTCAATTTGGTGTATGCCTTCGGTCAATTTCCAAAGCTCTGAAATTGTCTTTGACAATTTTGTCCAGTTTTATCACTGTTTTTTGTGGAGAGGAAGTGCCAAGTTACTCGTTCCATCACAATGGAAGTCCCACCATCTAAGCTGTATTATTTTTGCCCAAAGAACAACAAATATTACAAAATATAACAGCCTAATTTCTTCATATTTGCTGCATTGGGAAATCATAATTTTCACCTATCTTTCATCTTCTGGATTCTATAGTCCTTACCATTTGAATATAGACTTTTTTGTTCTTTCGAATAAGATAAAAAGTGTCTTTTAGCAAAGTGAAATAAATGACAGAAGAGAGGGCTCATGAAATAGAAAGGTTACAATATCTGCAGAATAAGGTCAGCTGTATAAAGGATTCTCTATTTTTGACTATCTCTCATGTACTCTACAAGGAATAAGTTTTCTTTTTTTCCCCAAGAATTAAAATTAATTACACAGGGTGAAAAGGAATGGAGAAGAGAAGGACAAAAAAAAAAGTAAAAGAACAAAGAGAAAGAAGAACCATAAGGTGGAGTCATATGTTGAGGAAAAAAAAAAAAATTCATTAATTAAAAGAAAAACCTTGCACCAGTAAAGCTTAAAGCCAAGGATATTAAGAACAGGAAATTCAGAAAAACTAAATGAGCCAGACAGCCACTCCCTCAATACGAAACCAAGTACTTTTAATATTTGGTGCTTATTTAGTGCCCTCGGATTCCAGAAATTGACTCTCCTGTTCATCTAGTTATATATGATTACAGCAAGTTTTTACATTGTGTGTTATTTTTTAAATACCAGATGTCTACCCCCAAATTCCTTGAAACATAACCATGTGAAAAAAGAACCAATTCAAACACAATTGGCTCTGGCTACCCTGTTACACAAAATTTAATGGACTGAAACCGCTACGTTCCCCACCCCACCTCTTTGCCTTAAATGGCCAAGACCACAAAACATGTACTCGGAAGACTGCCAAACATCACTAGATGAAACCTCTTCCCTTCCAAAGTACTTCACCCTGTCCTTTCTACCTCCCAAATAAAGTTGCAGTTATTTTTGAGCCACACTATAAATAATAAAACCATAGATTTCCATGGCTTGTAAGGAATGTTGTGAAACCATCTAACCCACCACTCCTCCACCCTGAAGCAGAATGTGGATTAAGACAGGGAAGTATTTGTTGTGTTTAAGGTTAAGAAGTTGAGCTGAAATACAGACTGCAATTGAGTGTAACTCAAGCTTCCTGAAACTGCTCCTGTGGGTATCAAGGCAGCCCAAACAGTACTCTGATGGTTCCAACAGAAACCCTGAACAGCCCTTTCCTGTTTGGTTCAAGTCAGATCACTGACAAGCTGCTAGCTGGCCACTGCACTGCTGTTGCTCTTGTAATTCTCAGAGAGGATCTTGTGATGAGTCAGATCAGAATGAATCTCTTAAAATTATGACAGAGAAGAAAGAGTGAGAATAAAAGAGAAGGCCAAGCTAAATATCAGGGAGAAATGTATTTTTAACACCATAAATGTTTCTTTCCAATTATAACTTATTTCACAGTTCCAATGCTTGGAAATTACTTCAAGAGGACCCCGATATGATTGCATTTCTCCTGCCTGATTGGGCAAAGTCATCTAGCTGACTTGGGCCCGCTGAACTCCCAATTTCACTGTGAACCTTAGTAGAAGCTTCTTGCACAGTCCAGCTCCATTACACCTATATTCAACTCATAAGTGCTTTAACTATAGTTTCTAGATTGTCCTGGCCATTCCAATTGTTCTTTTCTAGTGTCTTCAAACCCCTAAAGAGCCACCAAACATCAATCGATGTATAGACCATCTCAAACTCTCTGCACCTGCCTTTTACAAAGCCACAGCGTCACATGCAAGACTACAGCCCCCCTAGACAGAACTTGACCTGCAGCAGAATGTAGCTGGGATAAAATTCCTTTGTTAGAGGATATATTTCTAAGTTGTCCCAGAAATACGAACATCATACCCTGAATACTTAATCCTAGTGGTTTCTGAGACATAATCACCCAGTATTCCAGTAAAATCCCTGCGTTAAAACTTGGAAACAGATGAAAATAAAAACACTGCAAATGATGGCCAACAGTTACTTTACTGCCAGCTTGGAGATCTTCCAACTACTTACAAGGCTCCTGGGGTTAGAGCGCAGAAGGCAATGGGTGCTTTATCTACTGATTAATGCCTGAAACGGTGCAGACCACACTGACAGAAGGTAGAGCAAAGCTTCTTCTCTCTCCTCTATCTACTCCCTCACCCAAAGGCAAAAGGTTTGAGTCAACTGGAAAAGCGGACTTCTTTTGACTCTACTGAAGGGGCAATGCTGTGTGAAGTAGTCACAGTACTGCTCCTTGCTATAGCCCCTTCAATCCATTTGGCGGAAACACCCAGAGACCAGCTAGGCAGGAAGTAGGAAGGGCCGCAAGGCAAGCAAGCAGCCTGCTGGGAAGTGTGGTCCAGCCTTCCCACCTCCCACTTGCACTGCACACATCACATGGTGCCTTGTGTGAAAAGATCCAAAGAGGGAGGACAGAAGACCGTCTCACGTCAGTTAGTAAAGCAACAGTCACAGACCAGGCAGCCACTGCACATCCCGGGTCAGCCAACTGTACCTCAAAGGCCTTTGCAACTACCTGGTTACACGCTTGACTACTAGCCAAAAGGTTGGTGGTTCAAACTCACCCAGAGGTGTCTTGGAAGAAAGTTTACAGCCTTGAAAACCCTATGGAGCACCGCTGTACTCTGCACACATAGGGTCATCATGAGTCAGAATCAACTCGATGGCAGCTAAGAACAACAACAAACAGACAAATAAAAGGAAGAGAGAAGGAGGGACGGATGGAATAAATACGTGTAACAAGAGGAAGGAAAAAGAACAAAGGAGCAAAGCAAAGCACACACTCCTATTAACATCTGCACTCATGTGCTGCTTCCCCTCTGTTCTTATCACATTAAAATCACAGCCCCAGTAACCAGCCTAGTGCTCAGAACCAAGTGCCCACTGATAATGTATTCGTTTGCAATTCAATGAATCCACCAACCATTTTCAACTTTCCTTTTTTCCACTCACTGAAGAGTAACACTTATTATCGTATACATGTTATGAAAACATGCAGGAAGGGCCAGGGCATGCACAGTGATGCCTCAAATGAATTGTAATGAAATGACAATCAGCTAGCTTTCATGTGTGAAGGTCTCAGAAGGACCCAAGCTCCCCTGAGTACATGCCTGCTTGCAATTTTTGCCTCTGAAAAGAACAGTTCTGCCCTGAGCCAGGCAAATAACTGAGAAGGGGCAAGTGAAGGCCCGTGGCCACCTTTACTTGAAAGCTATTTGGAGAGTCCACCTTGAAACATGGCCTTCCAGGTACCAAACTGTTCTTGTCAGTTTAGTTACCTGGCTCCACCACTGAGGCTTTTAGAACAGCTGCAAGGGCAGAAAGTCATATCACATGTTTTAACAAAGACCCCCTATGCCAAGTGCTCCCAGGTGTCATGGAACATGCACACCATAGTCGACGGTGACAGGAGCTGCCTGTGGATCAGAAGCCCTGCAGACAGGAATGCAGCTACCACCTGGGGCCATGACAAAGACTGAGAGCAAAACAGGTCCTAATGGGGGAAAAATAAAAACAGAGAGGTCTGGACTCAAGATAAGCCAGGGCAGGGCAAATGGCGGGACGGAACAAACCTGAATTCTATCAAAATCACAGCAGTTTGGACTCGGATGCCCTTAGATAGACCCCAAAGGCCCTAGTTTTAAACAGAAAGAAACCAGAGCCTGGCTTTATCCTAAGTTAAAACTACCCATTCCGGGAAGAGCTGATAATAGAAATAAGCTCTCCTGCCACTCAATGCAACATGTTGGAGAGGAAAGAGCATGGGGTCGGATCTCAGTTCTACTACTTAACAGCTGGGGTCCTTGGGCAAGCCACAGTCCTCTTTGAGCCTCACTGCTCTCCTCTGAAAGTGGAGAGTAACTGTTGCGAGATTAAATGAGATGCCGTATGGGAAGCACAGGGTTGGTGATAAATAAATGGCAGTAAGTCTCAAGAAGTCTCGTGATGAGTTTTCCTCACTCTGCTGTGGACCTGCTGTTTGGGCTTATCCGCTCCACTCCAGTTGCCCTCTCTGTAATTAATTAATAAATGGTGGGGCGAGGGGAGAACGTTCTATGACTGCTTCCTGTTCTGCCTTTCCTGAGGCACACTCAGTTCCAAGGACATAGGTACAACCTGAAACCCTACATGACTGTCATGATATTGTTATTCATTAAATTAGGCAATGTTTATCTACCAAGCGTAGTCCCTGGGTGGTGCAAACAGTTAAGGTGCTTGGTTGTTAATCAAAAGATTGGAGGTCTACCCTGAGGTGCCTCATAACAAAGGCTTGGTGATACATTTCCAAAAAACCAGCCACTAAAAACCATCTGGAGCACAGCTCTACTCTGAAACACATGGGATGGCCATGAGCTGGAATCATTTCAATAGCAACTGATTGGTACCTACCAAAGTAAAGACGAGTTTCCTTCCATTTTACTCATCCATTCTAAGTGTACCCAACCCTTTCACCAATTAAAACGTCATGCTCCAGACAAATACACACCATGCCTGGCAACAATGAAATTTAACAGGGAAACCGTCTGGATAAACAGTCATGAAGAGTTCCAGAAGGGACCAGCTATCATGACTCTGCTGATATAAACGAAGAGATGAACCACTATGCTTCATGCCACCTGAACAAACACAAAAAGTAAAACATTAAAAGAAGACTCAACAGCACTGCACCTGCCTAAGTACCCCATAGATCTGGCCTCTGAAACCAACAGGACAAATGTCCTTGGGGGTCAGTTGGGGTTAGTCTGCCCCCACTTCCAGTCGGCACTAAGGCTGCTGTACGCTAAGATGTAGGCATCTTTAGTGGAGGCTACGTACTCAACCAACATACTACAGGGGGACTCTTAACAGCAACAAGGCAGACCTCCATGGGAATCTGACCAGAGTATGACATCCTCTCCCTCCCTGGTAACTGCTGGTTGTGAGACTATTGCAAACTGCTACAAAAGACTCCCACGGTGGAGGCTCCAGAGTCAGCATTCTACCTGCCTCCCTGTGCACTCCATAGTTCAGGCCTCTGAAACAAACAGGACAGACCTCCCTGGGGGATCAGTTTGGATCCATCTATTCCCCCTTCCAGTCAGTGCCAAGGACTGCTGACTGAGGCTACTGCATGCTAAAGCTGGCATCTTTAGTGGAGGATACACTCTCAGGCAACATACCATAGGGGAGGCTCTGATAGCAGCAAGGCAGACCTCCCCAGGTGGTTTGTTCAGAGTGTGACAGCCCCTCCCTCTACTGGTAAATGTCAGCTGCTAGGCTGACATTAACTCCTACAGACGGTTCCCTACAGTGGGACTCAGGAGGTGGGTCAGCTAAGTGGAGACTGCTCCTCTGACTGCCACAGGGCTACTGGGGATCTGAAACCAACAAGACAGATCTCTTGGAGGTCCTTCTGGAGAATGCCAACACTTCTTCATCCTGTAGCTGAGGAAAGTCGGCCTGTGCTTTCACTGAATGCCAGCTGAGATATAAGCAGCCCCCACAGAGCAGGGAAGGAAGCTGTAGGCAAAACCAGAGGACAACATGCAGTCCAGAAGGTGGTTTGCTGGATGTGCGTTGTCCACCTAAAAACATGGTTGCAGAAACAGATTAAGGAAGGGAATAATAAGCAGAGAGAGAAGACTGTGTTCTCAGGTGGACAGATTGATTAGTACATGATATCTCGCCTAAGTCACAGTGCCCACTGGTGGACAGACTAACCACAGCATGTTTTCTGGTGTGTATGGGACTGACTGAAAGTTGAAAAACAAGATCTAAAACTTTTGAATCCTAATTAATCCAGGGAGGGAGATGGAGCTATTATAGAAAGGGAGAGGAAATAGTAAGCAAAGGCTGAAAGCTTTGCCCATCTAAGAGTTTTCTGCAGAAAGCAGTATGGGCAAAAACATCAAATATTGGTGAAAACTGAGAAAGTAAACACCCTCAAAAATTCCAATTCCCAACAAAAAATCACAAGACACACAGAGAACAGAGGAATAATGGCCCATTCAAATGAACACAGCAAAGGGAATGAAAGCGCATCTAGGGATGAACGAATAATTTAAAAAAAAAGGGAAGGATATAATACAACAATGTTAAATGTAAATAAGGAACTAAGGGTAAACATAGACAAAGAGCTAAAAGAAATAAGGAAAATAATATAAAAACAAAATGAGGATCTAAAAAAAGTATTGTTAACTGAAAGGGACAATGACCAAAATGAGAAACTCAACAGAGAGACTTATTAACAGATTTAATAAGGCAGAAGAAAGAATCAGTGAATTAGAGAAGACAGTTAAAATTACAGATGCTGAAAAGCAATAAGAATGGAGGCTCAAAAAGGCCAAGCACACTTTAACAGAATTATGGGACGACAGCAACAAAAGACCTACTATATGCATAATGGGAATTCCAGAAAGAGATGAGAGAAAGGGAAAGAAAGAATATTTGGATACCCGATAAGACTGAGTGCCATTTCTAGTCAGAAATGTTGGAGACTGGCCAGAAGGCAATGGAGTGATATATTTAACATGCTCATAGAATACTGTCAACGAAGAATACTATAACCAGCGAAATTACCCTTCAAGAATGAGGGTGAAATTAAAGCATTCCCAGATAAACTGAAGCATAGAGAGTTCACATCCACAAGACTAGCCCTACAAAAAACACTAATAGGAGTTCCATAGATGGAAGGGAAAACACATCAGAAAGTCATTCAAAGCTACACATAGAAAAAAAAAAAAAAAGTTCCCTAATAAAGGGGAATCAACTGACAAGTATAAGGGCTAGTAATAAGGTATCCACATTCAGTAATTCTAAATGTTTTTTCCTTCAATTTTTTTAAATAACAAATACATAAAAAGCAAGGATAAAATTATGTTACAAGGCACAAGAAATACGAAAACAAAATTAGGAATAACAACAACAAAAGGGGAGGAGAGGAATGGTATATAGAATTGCTTGGATGTCACTGAAGTTAAGTTGGTATCAACTTACCCTAGAATGTTATAAATACAAGCTTTTAAATATAATATTCATGGTAACCACTAAGAAAACATACACAAAAAGCAAGGAGAAGGGAACCAAAAAGGCTTACTACAATAAACCAATAAAACAAAAAAGCAAGCAGTAGGAAACAACAAAGAAGGCTTAAGACACACAATAAACAAACAACAAAATGGCAGAACTAAGTCACTTCTTATCAGTAATTACGGTGCATGTAAACGTTCTAAATTCTCCACTCAAAAGGCAAAGAGTGGCAGAATAGATGATTAAAAAAAATTATCTGACTATATGCTGTTTATGAGACACACCTTAAACACAAGAACACAAATACCTTAAAAGTAAAAGGATAGAAAAAAATATCCCATGCAAATAATAACCAATAACAAGCTGGGGTGGCAATCTTAATATCTGACAATGTAGACTTTAAGACAAAATCTGTTAAAGATATAAAGCTGAACATTATATAATGAGGGAACTGAAGGATGATGAAGAGAGTTTTAGAAGGACAATTTATATCGCTGAAGATGAGTACAAAGCCAACTGTATGAAATGAACAGAGACAAAAGAAATGCCTCATATTTGTACATGGAAAGAGAACACAGGAAGGAAGAACATAATGAGAGGGTAAGCAAATCACCAGTCCCCTGATTTATGTCCTTATAAGCAGAATTGGACACAACCTGTCAGCTGCTGTGTAAAGAATTTAACTTTGTCCCAAAGAGTTCTGGCCTCTGTCCTTGGTTTCTGGGAAGTGATCTCTAAGCTTCTGGTATGTTATGTCTCTATTTGCCTGCGGGCCTTGGGTCCCCAAAGAGTCAAAGAGTATGATTTAGTGTAGGAGCAGACCACACCAGAAAGACCAACAATGTGATGTAGGGTGAGGCTTTGGGTTACGCAGTATCAGTCAGCCTGGAGGCTGAGATCAACCACGTGGGCAATTAATCAGTCATGCCTACATGACTGGGCCCTAATAAGAATTCGGGGTACCAAGGTCCAGGTGAGCTTCCCTGGTTGGCAATACTCCATGTATACTGTTACATATTGTTGCTGGAAAAGCATAATACATCCATGACTCCATGGGAAGAGGAAAATATAAACTTCACATTTGGTACATCCCTGAACTCTGCCCTAGGCACTTCTTACCTGGGCTGATTTTAATCTGTAGCCTTTCCCTCTAATAAACCATAACTGTGAGTATAACAGAGCCCTTAGGTGGTACAAACATTTAACATGCTCAGCTACTAACTAATAGTTTAGAGGTTCTGGTTCACCCGGAGGTGCCTTGGAAGAAAGGCCCAGCCATCTACTTCTGAAAAATTAGTTACACTGAAAACCCTATGGGGCACAGTTCTACTCTGACACACATGGGGTCACCAAGAGTCAGTATCAACTCAATGGCAATGTTTTTGGTTTTGGTCAAGTTAACAATTTTCAGTGAGTTCTGTTAGTATTTCTAGAGAATTATAAAACCTGAGGGTAGTTTTGGGAACCCCCTCAAAGTTTCAATTGATTTAAGAAGTATGGGAAGTCTTGGGAAGACTACGCCCCCTCTAATTTCATAGCTGGCTCTGAATTTTCACACCTGCTTTAATCTCCCACAAAACCCCCAGGGATTGCTGAGTGCTCTTATCAGACAACATCCTCTGAGAAATATAGAGAAGCTCTGCCCAGAACTGGTGCAAAGGCCAAAGTTAAGAGCAGATAAAGATGGATCAACCCGGCAAGACAAAGCTCGTGGAGGGATCATTTCACTGGTGCAACAATGTGTGCTGTCTGAAGGAGGGAGGATGGATATGAGAATACTGTACATACGTAGGAGAAAGTAAGTCAGATGGTCTGTCTTAAAGCTGCATAGTCAGCAGGGATTAGGACTCCCTGAAAGAGACGGGCCTGGGAATAAGCCCTAAACACCATATCTAAGCCCCTCACATCTATGCACGCATAATACACTGTGTGCTGCTGCCAAGACCCCCTGCCTCAGGCGGCCTGCACGAGAGCAGGTGCAAGCAAGCCAGCTGACAGCTTTGTGCCTGGGTCACAACAAAGGGCATTGTTGTAACAGGGACTTGGGAAGGGCCACAGAGGGGAGAGGTGCACGCTGATGGGCAGAGGGGTCCCCCAGAGCCTGGGCCCAGCAGTGGTCTTCTCCTAAATTTCACAAGGGTGAGACAGCCGAGGTTGAAGGGGGCAAGCCAGCCTGGGCAGCTTAGCCCCTAGAAAAACCACAGCCCGAGAGGGACAAGAAGTCTGGGTCTTAAAGAGAAGGTCACGTGGGAAGGTGTGGAGAAGCCACAGTGGGATGGCTGGGGCCTTAGAGACAACAAGCAAGATAAAGGACATCCAAAAAGACTGACAATTTAAACACGTGCAAAGCCCTTCAGCTTCCACATGCTAACTACTAGCTTCTGCCTGCTCATGATTTTTTTTTTTTTAAACATAATTTGTTTTTGCAATGCTGTGAAAATAGTTACAATGGGAGGTTTGGGCAGACCAAGCCCATTATGTACTTCTAATTATTTCCAGGAAGTATGTGTATGTGTGGTGGGGGAAGGATGGAAGGGGAAAGAGGTGGCTTTCAGGGGAGAACGTGGCTACCAAAGCAATCTTCCTGAAAACCAATCATCTGGGGAATTTGTGGAAGGGTGGACGGATGTAGGTATTACACTCATATACATCTTCTGAAGAAAGATAACTGCCATTGTCATCTTATCTATTGGTTTTTGCAGAAGGCATGACACTCATGCCTATTAGTTTTCATTCATCAGAACAAGGCACCATCAATTTTCATTGGCCTTTGCAAATGCTTTTAAAAAAAAAAAAAAACCCCAGTGCTGTTGAGTATGGTACTAAACGCCAACAAACAAATATCTGGTTCAGGATTGGCAAACTTTTTTTTTTTTTCTAACGGCCAATTAGTAAATACCTAGGCTGCAGGCTACACAGTCTGTTAGCAATCCCCAACTCTAGTGTTGTAGCAGGAAAGTGGCCACCGGAAACATGTAAACGAATGAGCACGGCTGTATTCCAGAACAATTTTATTTATAAAAACAGACCATGGGGTAGATTTTGGCCCACAGCAGACATTTGCCAATCCGTGGTCTAGTTCATACACAGAACCTATGAGAGGCGGACACAGGTCTTGGATGGCCTCTAGGTTTTCAGAGGAAGCAGTGTTACCCTTATCTGAGAGGAAATGCGAATCGCGCTCCAGGTAAAACATTCCAGGAGGCTCTCTCCTCACAGGAGACGCCCAGGGCCAGGTCAGGGAGACAGAACCACCCAAAACCAACAGATCAGGGAAGCCTTCACATCCAGACACCAGCACGAGGATTCAAACAGTTAAGTGCTCAGCTACTAACCAAAAGGTGGGCGGTTCGAATCCACCCAGCAGCTCCTCCAAAGAAAGCCCTGGGGATCTACTTCTGAAAAATCAGTCATTGAAAACTCGATGGAGAACAGCTCTCCTCTGATACACAGGGACCGCCACAAGCTGAACTGACTCAATGGCAACGGGTTTAGTTTCTGGATTTCACTTCCAGACACCAGCACTAGGGTTCAAACTTCAGTGAGTGCTCATGAGACTTAAAGAAAAAAAAAAAAGGACAGGAACAGAAAATTCACAAAATACATACGCTCCCTAAAACATATGGAAAATGTTCAACCTCAAAGAAACACATGTAGAATATCATTTTCTATTTCTTATACTGGGAGAGATGTTTTGTTAAAGAGAAATGTCACATATTTAGCCAGAGACTGTAAAACAGGCATACACATACGGTATTGGTGACAACGTAACTTGCAATGTCCATGAAAAGTCTTAAAACACTTATCCTAGAGACTTCAGTTAAAAACAGCAAAGGTTTACTGTCCGGAGAGACTCAACTAGAAAAGGTTTGGGACCTAGAACAGTGGACAGGGAAGTGGAAGTAAGGTGCCTACTCCACATTTAAAAGGCCCCACCTCCAGCTTTGTGGCAGAGTGCTAGCAGTGAGGCTTCCAGCCCTCTAGGCAGGACGATGAAGGATCTGCCTCTGAGGAAGCTAACCACCTGAGGGAAAGACTGATCCTGACATTTATTAAACAGATTAAATAGATTTATATGTACCTAGAATAATAACTAAACTAACATTATTTGCAACTGCCCCCTCACCCCTTTTTATAAGGGCACTTGACCAGGAAATGGAGAGAAAAATGGAATGTCCTATAACATGGTATCTTGACTTTAGTCTTTTAACAATTTCCTTGTGGATAAGACTGGCAAGTGACAGGCTAACTAGATGGACCTGCAGCCGTGGAAACCCTATGCGGTAGCTATGAGTTGGAGTCAACTCGGTGGCAAAGGGGTTGTGTTAATCAATAGACCCGTGTCAAGCTGGAAGTTGTTCTCTCGTGCTAACCACTGTCTCTTTTCTTCAACTTGTTTATCGACAGTCAAAATGACACCACTCATGATCCATCTGGAAGGGAAAACTAATAGCTCAGAAGACAACAAAAGCTTTAAATCGTCACAATATGACAGTTAAATATTTAGAAGATAAGCCAAATGATATTGAATAGGGATTAAGGTAAAATCCCATACCTAGGTTTAAAGCATCAATTGCAGAGAAGCAAAAGAAGAATGGGGATGAGGCAGATGACGTGGCTTAACAACAGTCCATACAGAAGAGACTGGAAGGTTTAGTAAATTGTCAACTGAATAAGAGCCAAAGTACAATGTAGCTGCTACGCATATATTACGTAAGTCTAATGTGCAGAATATGACAGTAAATTGTCTTTTCTTCTGACCTCTGCACTGGCCAGACAGTTTCTGGAGGAATTAACACAGTTCCAGTACCCCATAACAAGAAGAATTTCAACAAACTGCAGTCTGCTCAGAGCAGAGTATGTAGAAGGGAAAAGGATGGAGACACTGGCAGGAGTGGACTGGTGATGGACCTGCAGATTCACTGCCCAAAAAGGAACACTCTGTAGAAACAGGACCCAAGTCTCCAAACATTAAGTTTCTCTGAAGGCTAAGTCAAGACTAGCAGGTGAAAACACTAGAACTGCCCCAAACTGAGAAGGCTATCTTTTACAATGGCTGAGCCCTATCTGGGCTCATGGAGACACACTCCAAAGAACACCATTCATTTAGACCAGGGATCAGCAAACTACTTCTGTAAAGAGCCAGACAGTAAATATTTTGGGCCTTGCAGGCCATATGGTTGCTGTTATAACTACTCAATTCTGAAGTTATAACACAAAAACAGCCACAGACAAAAAGCAAGTAAATGGGCATGGCTGAATTCCAAAAGAACTTTATTTATAAAAAACGGGGGTGGGGGGGTGGGGCTGGATGTGGCCCACAGGTGTAGTTTGCTGACTCGAGATAGACTATGATGTGAATGGAACCCACTGAAGCTGTGCAATGTGACGGCTAAGCCCTACCACTAGGTTTGTGCAGGTAAGGCTGGAGGACTAATCCCACTGATTTTCGGAAGTTGCAGTCAGTCCCTTGGCTTGAGGGAAAGGTGAAAGCATGCAAATACCTTCTACTTCTAAAAGTCTATGAATCTTGTAGCCAGGAGGACTAGAACTCAGTTTATTGAGCCCTGGAGCTACACTCTTCACTGTAGCTCACACTCCCAGCCTGGTATGCCTCAATCTGCAGCCAGCTTACACTCTGAAATCCTATAACTGCCAGCCAGCTACATCTCTTATCTCAGAGGCCTTAGTGCAGTGATGCCCACATCTTTGCACCCTGATGTCACAGAGAGAGAACCCAGTGGCTGGGGAAACTGTTCCACTTTCTCCTTTGGAAACTGTTAAGAACAGAGGAAGTACAGACTGGAAGCCACCTGTTGGAGATGCTCTAGAAGGGGTCCTTGTGCAGACTGGGTGGTAGGGCCTGACCTCTACCTCATGACGCTTTGTGTCAAGATCTTATCTTGGGCCAAGAGTGATGTGGTGAGAAAATACAGATCTTAGGTCAAGACATGCCTTGATTACTCATGAAACATTAAGCTAAAAGCAAGAAGCCAATTTAGATCAAGCATCACAACTGCCACTATAGCATTCTGAAGACACAAGGTCATACACCAACATCGCCTAAACAATTAGACAAAACCTGACAGTAGTTTCTATAAAGAACGAGCACTAATTTTTTCAGTGACGGCTTTAAATCTGAAGAGAGACAGGCAAACATAGAGAGGAAGTGGATCTCCACAATCTATAAACCCACTTCATGCCCCAAAACCCACACCCTACTCAAAAGGTATGATCTGTTAAAGCCTTGATTATATTTTACTTATTCTTTGGCAAATGAATAGAACTTGTCCCATTTTGCTACCTCTAATAGCAATTTTTTGAGGCTCATTAGCTGTGGTAAGAAAGCTTATGGAACGAAGACATGCACAGAACCTTTTAAAACCATTAGCTGAAACCACACTTTGATCTTTATAGTAACAGCCAATATCTACCAAGCATTTGCTGTGTGCCAGCCTTTCACATGCATTTTCTCATGTGACAAGGACCCCATAAGCTAGCTCCTGCTGTGCAGACCAGGGAACTGAGACTTGACCTCTGTGAAGGTTAATTTTGTACGTCAGCTTAGCTAGGCTGTGATACCCAGAGGTTTACTCAAACGCTAGTTTAGTTGCTACAGTTATATGTGATTGAATTGGTTGGCCTTAAGTAAAGAAGATTACCCTCCATAACGTGGGTGGGCCTCAACCAATCAGTTGAAGGCTTTAAGACCAAAAAAGGGAGTTTCCCCATAGTGCATTTTGCTGCCAGACTATAAATAGACTTTTGCTAGAACTCCCTTCATGTTTCTCTCTTCTCATTGCCTGGTCTATGGAATTTGGGGACAAGACTGCAGGAATCTCCATCCTGTCACCTGACCTATAGATTTTGGACTTGCCAGGTTCTCACAATCATGTCAGCTGATTTCTTAAAATAAATCTTGATCTATCTCCCCACCCGTTTCTCTACGTAAACATTAAGTATATATATGTACACACGTACATATACACACATATGTGACTAAGACAACCTCTTATATATTGACTTGGCCAAGAACACAGAGCTGGTGGAACTCAGATGCCAACCCAAGCAACCTGTGTACAAAGTCTGTACCCTTGACCACTGCATATATGTGGGTACCATCATTATACTGAACCGTTGCATCCACATCAACTTACCATGGTTTCAAGGCTGTTCTCTGAAACATCCACGTTTAGCCTAGCAGAAGCACACATTACAGATACTGTTTGGGAGTAAATGGAGTCTTAAATTTGGGGTGGTTTAGTTTGGGTTTGAATAAACCACCTTCTGCAGTGGAATTGAAAGGGCATAGGAGTGTTTCTCAAACACGCCCAGGATGAGTCTGCCTCAGGGCCACTACACAGGCTGGTCCCTTTGCCTAGAACACTTTTTCCCCAGAGAGTGCCATGGCTCTCCCTTCCTCATTCACTGGGGTGTCTGCTCAGTGTCACTTCTTCAGACAACCCTCCTCCACCAAAGACAGTATCTTCTTCCCTTGCTATTTCCTTACCTGTTTTACTGTTCTCCATCTCGTTTATTACAAAGCATCTAAACCCAATCACCCAGTGCCATCGAAGTAATGTTTATTATCTGCCCGGGCTGATGGAACGAAACCTCCACAAGAGAAGAGACCTTGTTTTGCTCATCACTCTATCTCCAAAAAAAAAAAACAAAAACCAAACTCATTGCCGTCAGGTTGATTCCAACTCATAGCGACCCTACAGGACAGAGTAGAACTGCCCACAGAGTTTCCAAGAAGCAGCTGGTGGATTCGAACTGCCAACATTTTGGTTAGCAGCCTGAGCTCTTAACCACTGCGCCACCAGGGCTCCACTCTCTCCAGTGCCTAGAAAGTGCCTGGCACAGAGCAGGCGCCTCTAGCATCTGTTAGGAATGAACCAAATCAATCATTCCCTGAGTGGTCGAACAGCAGCTGCTTTGTATTTTGATCTTTTTCATCTTTCTGCTTAGCTGTAATTTCCGAATTTTCAGCAGTAAAATAGTATCCTTTTTATAATATGGAAGAAAAGCTCTGTTTTTAAAGCCCTTCCTTTTGTAAATGCTACCCTGTTACACATAAACTTGAAGGTAGGGATTATGGCTGCTTGGGGGTCACTGCTAGCCTGGAGGCATAAAAACCACTACTAAATTAACAGCCGGGCGCCCTCAAATGACAGGCTAGCATATCCAGGTCCAGCGCCCAGCCACAAGCACGCACTCATCATGGGCATTCCTGGCCAACTCAGCTGCTTCCAATGGCTCTCTGCCCTCCGGGTAGAACCATCCTCCCCACAGGGCACAGCCATGGGCCAACAGCCATCCACTTAAACCTTACACCATTCTTCGGAAGTCCAGGGAAGGCAGTTTATCTTCATCGCCCTGTTACTCACGTCTGACAAAGGCCAAAAAAGTAAGGAGAGAACAGAGCCTACAACTGCCCCCAAAAGGACAGCCACCTGCCTCTCCAGAGTCAGGATTCAGAAAAGCAGTGAAGAGAGGCTACTAGAACTTTGGCCAGCAGTTCACTGCGTTTAGACACCATGTCAGATACCATCAGATACAGCTCTTACTAATCTTCTCTTTGCTCCAACCCAAACCGTACCCCGAAACAGGAGTCTTAAATATTTACTTTGTTCTGCTGCTAATCTTGCTGTAACTTGTACTGCTTATTAACCAAACTTAATGAAGGCAATTATTGAGAAAGTTCTATTAGCATAAAGTTCAGACAGGTTAATGAATGTCTTCCCTTGAGAGCTGAATACTACAGCACAGGAAATCTCCTCCCTTGTTGGAGTGAGAGGGTACAGTGAAGGGTCACAGTTCCCAGATATGCTTCTGTCTCCTGTAACGGTCCTGGGCCGTATGACCTCCACCATGTGATAGAGGAAATTTCCCAGTGCCCATTTCTCCTGTAAGTCATTCCTACCCTTACCCCCAGACAGATGCAGAGTTTGAAGGTCACTGCCTACACTTCTGGGTCCTCCTGGAGAAGGGGGAAAAAGGATCTTGGCTGAGGGTCAAGAAAGGTATTGTGAGCACTGCTGACACTCTCAACCCTTCTCCTCCTCCCACTAGCCTGTGAGGTTCCATTCACAACGGGAGCCCAAACTTCTCATCCAGCTGTGTTTCCACTGGCTGACATGGGCCTGGCATACAGACAGTCGGCGCTGGTTATCAGAGATAGATAGGTATGTGTTTGCCACGTTATGCTTGAGATTCCTCTCTTCTAATGCTGTGCTAATCCTAAAGGGTAGAGGCAACAGTTAAGGGGAGTGAGATGCTGTGCTAGGATGTCGGCAGGCATTCTCTTATTGCATCCTCGTGAGCTAGTGAGGGCAACGTTGGCATCATTACCTGCCTTGTGCAGAGAATAAAGCTGAGGGTCAGCGATAGTAAGTAAAATGCCAGCAGGGAGTAAGTAAGGGAGCCAGGAGTTTTGCTCAAGATGGACGCCAAAGACCAGGCTTCTGGGCCATAAGTGCCAAGGAACTTCCAGAAAGTCTTGTTCTCAGCTCCAGTTATCTCTATAAAATACAGCATAAGAACTGGGCAGTTTATGCACTCATCATTGACCGTGCCTCGATGCATGGCCCAGTGATCTACTTCTGAAAAATCCACCACTGAAATCCCTGTGGAGCACAGTTGTATTCTGACATACATGGGGCTGCCGAATAGGAATCACCTCGAAGGCAACTGGTTTACAGATGAGGAAACTGGTTGGGTTTATTCTTATCCAGGGTTTAGCTTATATCCTGCCCATGGTCAACACGACCAGGAGGTGACAAAGCTGGGATTTGAACCCAGGCAGTCAGGTACCAGAGTCTGTATGCTGAACCACAACCCTATGGCTGCTGTTCAATCAAGTGCCCCAACAGGGGGGCATCAGCACAAGCCCTTCACTGGATGCTTATTTATGGCTCTTCCACAATCACTGTGTTTCAAGAACCCGTCTCCAGCTGCACCAAGTAAAGAGAAAATCTCCACTGTAAATGTTGACTCAGAAAGCTCACCAACATGAAACATAAAGACAGCTTAAAACCAGCTAATAGTGTAGCTGTCTGACTCTGGCAAGGCAAATAAAAATACAGCTTACAACCTTCTGTCAATCCCAGGCATGCAGTCCTGCTGGCTCTGTTGCTGCTCTGTGCCCTGGACTGGACATAAGGGACTTGGGACCAAAATCACGCGCAGAGCGTTGGCTGAACATCCAAGAGTGAAAGGAGGCTGCAACGAAGACTTGCCACTGCCCCGAGGTGGGGCCAGTTCAGCTCCTCTCCATCAGATATCTAATTGGGTATCTGTCCTATACCAAGGTCTTCTCATAACTTTTAAACTTAAATTAAGAAAACTTTCAGACCACCTTTACCACATATGGAGCCCTGGAGGCGCAGTGTTTAAGAGTTCAGCTGCTAACCAAAAGGTCAGCAGTTTGAATCCACCAGCTGCTCCTTGCGGCAGTTCTACTCTGTCCTATAGGGGCACTATGGGTCAGAATCTACTTGACGGCAATGGGTTTTGGTTTTACTCCATATATTCTGTCTCATCTTTTTCTGGGATATAAGGGCAATGGGAAAGACAGACATTAGCAACTCACGTCCATTCAGTCCGCCTAAATTTAGATGCAATGGATACACAAAGCCAAAAGCACAGCTTAAAAGAAAATCCCTCAAAACCCCACAAACATAAAAAATCTCAAAACACATGGAGATAGATACACCCATCCCTCACCACCAAAACAGAATTCTTTCCAAAATTTCTCCTTTCTTTAATCTCAGGCTCTAGAATGAATTTACTGGAACACTTGTCAATGGAAACAGGTAAAGGATGAAACCGCAGACAAGGGACTATCTGAGGGAAAGCATATGCTGTGCTTTAGCTGCGGAACGTCTATTGATTCAAAGCCATATGTAAGCTGATCTCAGAACTGTATACACACACCTCATTAAGCCAAATTAGCACAAGCGGGATCTGTCGCCTTCTGATTAAAACAAACAAATCTAATTTCAGTGCGTCCTATCTCTGATCCGAAGAACATCCATGTTCTGAAGAATTTTCATAAACACAAAGCTTGAACAAGTTCCCCGGGGCCAGTCCCAACACTGTGCACATTACGTTCTCCCCACTGTTTTCCCATTAAATGACTGGACAAGAATAGCATTCCCCAGAGGGATACATACTTACTTTTTAAAATTAAAAAAGCCACGTATTTCTCCAAAGGTCAGTAATTGGTCCAAAGGCGTTAAGATTGCTAGTTACCTTCTTACTTTTTGCAAGAAATATTTACTCAAAGCAACCTCTAATGTAGTGTAGGTGGCTAGAAGTTATTTCAATCCTATTTATATTTTTATAATTAGCCATGGGGGGGTGGAGTGGTTATCTTCTTATGGAAACTTAGTTTTCATAAAACTTTGGGAAGCAAAAGTATTTCCCCTTTTGACAATGTAACAGTCAACTTTCCAGGTGTTTTCAGGCATCCCAAAAGCGTATGTCATCAAAAAGAGGCGAATGGCAGCAACAGCTATCCTGAACTAATGGCTTGGCCATCGCTGCCATCATAAAAGCTCCGTCCACAGCGGCTGACCTGGTATGCGATCAGGAAAGGGAGCGTGATGTTTGGTCTGACAAACACTTATTGAGAACCTGCTATCTGCCAGGACCCCAACTAGGTACTTGATTTAAAAGAAAAGTGCAAAATACTGCCCATGTCTTTGAGGAGCTTAGAACCTGGTTAGAGACAGGTAAAGAGCAGAAAGGTCCAAGGGTGTACAAAGCAGACATGGGAACAGAAAGCAAACACTGGGGCTGTGGTGGTATCAAGGAGGGCTTCATAGGGAAGACAGTCCTTCAGTTGGGTCTTACAAAAGAAGGTGTAAGAGTTAGCTGGAAAAAGAGAAGGCTATTCCAGGCTGAAGACAAAAACAGGTAAAAGGACAAGGACATAAATATGAGGATTGGTGGCTAAGTGGTAGAATTCTAGCCTACCCACCTTCTCAATCTCATCTCTTTTCTATGTTGTTCTAAAAATGCTCTGTAGGATATTTTATGCTGTGAAGTAGATCTTTGAGGACCTATCTTGTTTTCCTTAACTAATTTACTCTCTCATATCTTCATAATTATACTCTGTCTAAAAATAATAAAACGGAATTTCTTCTAAAATATTCTGCAATTTAAATCCACTCTCTGAGTATTTTGCCCTCATTATTCTGAATTAGTAGCTCTTTCATGAAAATAAATATTTGCCTCCCAATATACCCAGCACCCAGTGCCCGCAATACAAGCAGGAGTAAAATGCAGATTGCCAAAAATGTACTGGTTTAGGTCCAGGAAAGGAGTTTCTTAAGGTCAGCATCCCAAAATAGTCTACTGGGAGTTTATAAAGTCTCTTTCCTTGGAGGTCTCAAAGATCAGCTGCAAAGCCAAAAGGAGTGGGGGAGAGGGCTTACAAGCAGCCTTGCTAACAAGTGGGCAGTCCCAGGGTGGTGCAAACAGTTAACATGTTGGGGTGCTAACTGAAAGGTTAGAGGTTCAAGTCCACCCAAGACGCACCTCGGAGGAAAGGCCTGGAGATCTACTTCTGAAAAACCAGTCACTGAGAACCCTTTGGAGCACAATTCTACTCTGACACTCACGGGGTCCCCAGGAGTCAGAGATTCTCAACAGCAACTGAGAATGGAGAAGATGGGAGAAGACTTCCCACCTCAGCTGGCCTATCCGGATACCTCAGAGTCCCAGGCATCTTTCTGCACTTACCAAAAGTGGGAACACCTGCTGGGCTCAGAGTCCAAACAATACCTGCAGATCAGGGTTTCTCAACCACTGCACCATTGACATTTTGCGCTGGAAGATTCTCGGTTGTGGGAGCTGACCTGTGCATTGTAGGATGTTTACAGTATCCCCGGCACCTACCCACATGATGCCAATAGCACTTCCACAGCTGTAACAACTAAAAATGTCTTCAGATATTGCCTAATGTCCCCTGGGAGGTAAAATTATGCTCATTTGAGAGCCACTGCCATAGATACACAGCCCCAAAGGTCAGCATTACTTCTCCTGAGTTGTATTTTTCATCTTCTCCTTCTTAAATAAGAAAACCAAAAAGCCCTTGACCACACAAAATGAAAACCACATCAACAATGACATGCATTTTTTTTTTCTGTGAAGATACCGAAATTATCATTTCAGACAAGTATCCAAATATTTACTGCTGCCCATGCTGAGAATGAAACAGAAAGCCAACAGGTATACCGGAGGATCACGTTTTGTTTCTTGCTCAGATTAATAGGAAAGCACCCTGTGATCTCAGCTCTCTCCTGCCCCTTGGCGATATCTGGGGTCCCACTGACTGGCCAACATCCGACTTTGGGAAACCAGGCTGCTGAGACCCTGGCTGGCCTGGTGGCTGGGAAATTTCAGGTGCTCCTTCAACACAACTGAGAATGCAGAGGCACAAACAAGGAAACTGCACAGGCGTAACTTAATTTCAAGGTCCATTAGCAGCACAGAGGGGGGGAAACTGCACTTCCAAATGCAAGCCCTGAAACTCAGCAGGGACATTTTTCATTTCCAATTTTCAAATGGCAAGAATCATAATTATGGTTGTCTTCTTAAGAATAACATCCACGTTCAAATACACTGCACTTCAACCCCAAATACTGGAATATGTTCCATGTTACAACCGGTGCTTGGGAAATGCAGGGCTACTAAGGTACAGTTTTGGACCAAATGCCAGAAAACAGCCACTTGAGCTGTGCCTGCACCTTCGATTTTGTGATTGCGCTTCCCGATTCAGCTTGTAATTTTAAGTGTTCATAACACAAAGAGGATACTATCATTACGTTTTGGTTTTTAGTAAGTAAATGGCCAATGCTGGCCAGTTATTCAGCCAATGTTGAATGTCAAAAAATGTTATAAACAAATAACAAATGCATACAAAAGACAAACACATAGCAAATACTCTTTCCTCCATAGACAACGGTGCAACGTCCTCCAAAATATTACGATCTGGAGACCTGATGGCGCTGTGGTTAGGCGTTAGGCTGCTAACAAAAAGGCTGGCAGTTCAAATCCACCAGTCGCTCCTTGGAAACCCTATGGGGCAGGTCTACTTTGTCCTATAGGGTCGCTATGAGTTGAAATGGACTCGACAGCAACAGGTTTGGTTTAGTTTGGTTAGAGCTGTAACCACCATATTTTATGAGACTACCCAGAACAGACCATTACTAGGAAGCTCAGTTATAACCAATGAAAAGAGAGTGGTCTGCTGAGGCCTGAGAAAGGGATGTAAGAAAGCAAGTTCCACTCCCAAGCAAATTCCCATACATAGAAATGGAGATGAAAAACTATAAGGCAAAACTCTAGGCAGCAGTGAAACCAAAAGCTGTCACCTCCTGCACAATCCAACCCAGGTGAGTAGTTTTTATTGTGTACATTCAACAGGTAAGGCTTGAACAAAACAAAGGTAAAGTAGACACTGTCTCAGTCCTCAGGAGACACGCATTTTCAGGATCAGATACCTCTTCTTCATACTTCTCCCCAACGTAAGGCACATGGCAAAGAATTACAGAGCCAGACCCAATGCTACTCTCTCTACTTCGTTAATTTAAGATCACAAAAACTACAGAAAGGCAGAACCAGTCTTCCCCAAAACCAAAACATTGTTCTGTAAGTAGATAATTTTGACGAAGGAGCACAGGAACCCTTTTGAGAGTAAACTTGGAGAAATTAATTTACTATGTGATTGGTTTGAGTGTGAGGATTTTTTTTAAAATCTGCTTTTTCGTTTCTCTTTAACAAGATAAAAAGAGCTCAAAAACGCAGTGCAATTTGATTTCTTGATTTTAACAAAGTTCATTTCCACCTAAATTTCTCCAGGGGTACATTCACTTTCACATAATCAAAAAGCCCAAGAGTGATAAATTTGAAAAGAGAAGCCATTTTGTATAAAAACCACACAGAACATGGCTACACAGAGAAAGGAAAGAAGACACGCACACACACAAACATATACACGGCTGTCCCGAAGAAGACATAAATTTAGGGAGCCCTTCTTCAATTCCTATGGTACCCAATTTGCAGGCAGTTTATAGCCAACCAGAAGATACATCAGCAAGCAATAAGACATACCAGTAAGCAATCGGAAACATCACTGAGCAATAAGACACCACCAGAGTAAGCAGTAAAGACACACCAGGGAAAATGTTGCTGAGCAATTACCACATGTCTTAATGCAGGGAGAGAGAAAGAGAAACTTCACCCATTTAGGATTAGAACCCTATAAAAATGAACTCTCAAAGCTCAGAGTCATGTCTGCCATATCAAAGATGGTCTAAGGGCTGCCAGCACAGCCATGATCAGAAAGAGGGCAGAAAGGCTGCTCATGAATGAGGACTATAAACTTAAGCCCCTGCCCTTTTGGGCACCCTTTTTTATAGAGACTAAGGGAGTCCTTGGGAGGGGAAAACATTTAACGTACTCAGCTGCTAACCTAAAGATTGGTGGTTGGAGTCTACCCAGAGATACCACAGAAGAAATGCCTGGCGACCTACTTCCAAAAAATCAGTAATTAAAAACTCTGTGGAACACAGTTCTACTCTGACACACATAAGGTCACCATGGGTCAAAATCAACTCAACAGGAACTGGTTTGGTTTGGTTTACCAAGACTAATCTATAAACATAGCAAATATTTCTAGAATATATGTTCGATAATTGACAAGATATAAAGGATCCCCCAGTCTCTGGGGGAAACAAAGGAGGATGCCCAACACACCCAAATCCACTGTCGTCAACGGAGTCTAAGAAAGGGATGCACATGCACATAATGCAGAGAAAGGACAAGCTTTTACACCAAAGCTCAGGTCAACCAAAGGAACAAGGCTCTCAGACACAGACAACTTGCTTATGAGACAGCTTATCAAATACTCCAGGAAACTGTCAGTTCTCCTTCTCCAGGAATCTTTAAGAGAATGGCAGCATGTTTCTCCAGACTCATCCATTTGCAATGATTTACAAATGGACGCAATAGAAATAGACCAAAAAATCACAACCTCTGCGACCTGGCGCTAGGAGGTCTTCAGCTGAGCTACAGGGGATACCAGCACCAACGGTTTCCCTGAACAAGTACTTAAACTCAGTGGAACCTGTGAAACCACTTACTTCTCAGAGGTGCTGAGAAGACTAGGTAAAACCATGTATCTCAGAGGGCCGGGAACAATACACGCTATTTATAAGATGGTTGCTAAATGTTAGTTTCCCCTCTTCCTTCCCAGTTTTTTCTGGGTCCAATCCATTTCTAGTCTATATCTCTTCCATAGGGCTCTTTGCTGCAGTCTTCCCACCTTCAAGTTCACCCTGCTGCAGGAAGCCGTCTATAGTGACACCCAGCCCACAAAGACCACAGTTCCAGTTATCTTACGCAAATGTCTTATTTTCCTAATTGGCTAGTAAAAATCTTGAAGACAGAAGGCTATATCCCACACACACATGGAAGATGCCAAGGAGTGAGAATGAGGTTAATTATTAAAGGCATAACTCTAAATGTGCTCCTATTTCCCAAAGAGAAAAAAAACCTTAAAACAAAACACTCTGGTTCTTTAAATGTTATAAAAAAAGAAAGGGCCACATAAACCAGAGAGTATATCAGCCTGAGACCAGAAGAACTAGATAGTGCCCAGCTACCACCAATGACTGCCCTGACAGGGAACACAACAAAGAACCCCTGATGGAGCAGGAGAACAGTGGGATGCAGACCTCATATTCTCATAAAAAGAAGAGAGTTAATGGTCTGACTTAGATTAGAGGGACCCCAGAGATCATGGTTCCAGGGCCCTTTGTTAGCCCAAGACTGGAACCATTCTTGAAGCCAAATCTTCAGACAGGGATTGGACTGGACAATAAGACAGAAAATGATACTGGTGCTGAGAGAGCTTCTTGGCTCAAGTAGTCACATGAGACTGTGGGCAGCTGCTGCCTAGAGGTGAGATGAGAAGGCAGAGGGGACAGGAGCTGGATGAATGGACACAGGGAATACTGGGTGGAGGGGAGGAGTGCTGTCTTATTAGGGGGAGAGCAGCTAGGAGTACATAGCCAGGTGTGTAAGTTTCTGTATGAGAGACTGACTTGATTTATAAACTTTCACTTAAAGCACAATGAGTTAAAAAAAAAATTATGAAAAAGGCAGCACTAGTGGCACACCAGTTGGAGCCAGTGGTGGTTCGGTGGAAGAACTCTCATCTTCTGTGCAAGAGACCCCGTTCGATCCCCGCCCAATGCACCTTATACACAGGCACCACCTGTCAGTTGAGGCCTGCATGTTGCTATGATGCTGAACAGGTTTCAACAGCACTTCCAGACTAAGACTAGGAAAAGAGGCCTGACGATCTACTTCCACAAATCAGCCAATGAAAACCCTGTGGATCATAACGGTTTGACCCCGTTGTGCTTGAAGTCATCATGAGTCAAGGCCAACTAGATGGCTACTAACAACAACAGTGGCAGATCTAAAGGAGGCCCACTCAGAGTCAGTGACTTACAGAATGTGCTCAAGAGAGATCTGTTAACTAAGTGAACCAGCTCAGCGCAGGGGCTGGGTCAGGATACCATCTGAAAGCAGCAGCCACCAACCCCCTCCCATTTCATTCCTGGAGGTTTACCCGCAATCCTCTGCCCTGAGACTTGAAGTCTGGGTGGGGAGACCACTACGGAGCCAGAAGGCAACAAGATCCCCATTTTGGTGATGAGGATGACAGCAGAAATGTTTACATGGGCCCTCAAACTACAGGAAAGGCACCCGAGTAGTGCAAACCGTTAAGTGCTCAACTACTAGCCAAAAGGCTAGTGGTCTGAACTCTCCCAGAGACACCTCAGAAGACAGGTCTGACGATCTGCTTCTGAAAGGTCATGGCCTTGAAAACCCTATGGAGCTGTTCTACTCTGCACTCATGGGGTTGCCATGAATCTGAATCAACTCAATGACAACTAACAACAAGGACAACAAGCTGCAGGACAGAGGTACTGTGGGGCCACAAGTTAAAGACAGAACATGCTGCCCCACCTTGGGAAACAGGATTGTGCAGAACCGCAACAAAATCAGCTAGGACCTTTCCAATTGCATTTTCTACTGAGGATGGGGGTGGGGGAGTGGAGACTGGAGAGGCAGGGGTTCCATTTATTAATAAGCAACACAACACAGTGGGAGGCTTTCTTGTCTAATTACAGAAGCTGTTGGAAACTGCAGAGAAGACAGGATTCATGGCCTAGATGACACTGCTTCTGTGTTGTAATTAAAAGTTATTTTTAATACCTTTGTCTGTTGGACATTTTGGATTATTCGAAATATATTTTGTAATTTCAAACTTGCTCAAGGGCAAAGAACATCATCAAAAGGTAATACAACAAGCTTGCATAATGCAAAACAGTTAAATGCTTTGACACCGGGAGGTGGGAAAGGAAAAGGATCACCTCCACTTAAATCCGTGAAATTTTTATAAGAAAGAGGGAAACAGAAACCAACAAGCTAAAAAGTATAGTAAACAAGATTTTTAAAATTCCAGAAGTAGCGCAGTTACTTACTTTATCCATTAACTAGAGTCCGGCAATCACCACCAGAACTACACACACAGCTCATCCACAACCACTCACCCAAAGAACCTAATCCTTGGGCTCTACGTTTTCTCCTGTGCCCCCAGGAAGCGATAGTGGCCACCCTATGACAGCATGTCCTGACTCAACCAGAAAGATCTAGGAGTCACCCCTGAGATAGTGTAATAAGGGTCCCATTTGAACTGTAGACAACAGTTTAGGGGTTGTTTTTTACCCATTTCTCTTTTGTTGCCCAAGATTTCAATTTCAAGAATGGGGTGGACAAAAATTTCCCATAAGGAGAGCTGCATAGGCTTGTCCATGAGTAGCGTCAGAATTAGGTCAAGATTAGACAGGGGCCATTTATTTCCCAAGTGCCATTTCCAGAAATTATATTTCTGCATACACATATAGAAGTCCCCAGGTGGTGCAAACAATTAACGCACTCAGCTGCCAACCCAAAAGTTGAAGGCTTGAGTCCACCTAGAGGCACCTTGGAAGAAAAGCCTGGTGATCTAATTCCCAAAAATCAGCCACTGAAAACCCTATGCAGCAGAGTTCTACTCTGGCACACATGGGGTCACCATGAGTCACAGTCAATTCAACAGTATCTGGTACGGGTACACATCAGAGCCATTTTCTGCATGAGGGGCTCTTCTTTAACAACGGGAAGGAGAGAATCTATTAAATATCACAGATTTTTGAGACTGTTTGATGGGAGTGGAAAGGAGGAAGGAACTCTAACTGGTATGAGCTTCTCAGATATATATTTCTATATTTCACTTGTCCACGCTACGAATCTTCTCATTAGAAGTGCATTCTAGGAGCTCATTATAAGCAAATATATTATATGCAGATGTCTCATAGGAACCACCATCTTATACATGATGATGAGACTATAAAACCTTTTAACATCTGTTATTCGAAAATAAATTTACACTTAGCTTTACATGGCTGTACCAGGCTGACAGAATTTATATTATAGCAATAAGAAGCGCTGTATTCCTTTTTTTTTTTCCAAAGCAGAGTCTGACTCCACGACAGGGCACAGAACTGCCATTCTTACCTGCCATGTTAATTTTCTCAAGTGCAACCAAGCTGGGAAGAGCTGTAGTGGAGTTGGTGGAGTTCGTTCCCGTGCCATTGATTACAAGATTGTCCACCTTCGACTCTAACTTGCCAATGCGCTGCAAAATATTATCCAGTAACACAGCAAGAGTCTTCTTCAGATCTGTAACAGAAAATGCAGATGATTTTAAAATTCTTTGGCCCCACGTATCTGTCTGGGTTTTCCTCTCTTTAACACCTAGAACAAAATGTCTCAAATGCTTTTAAAGTGGCAGAGCTAAAAAGCACTGTCCTATGACCTGACCTAACAGACCACATCTGAAAGATGACAGCAGCCCCACCAAAATCAAACCAAACCCTTCACGGAGAGCTGATTCTGACTCACAGCAACCCTACAGAAAAGAGGAGAACTGCCCCGTAAGGTTTCCAAGGCTGTAAATATTCACGGAAGTAAACTGCCAAATCTTTTTGTCACAGAGCAGCTGGTGGATTCGAACCTTCGACCTTTTGGTTAGCAGCCGAGCTCTTAACCACTGTACCACCAGGGCTGCCCCTAACAAGCCCAGAGCCTACTAAACAAATTGATCTACTATGGAATGTAAGTTCGGCAATGAGTGACATTAAAAAATTATTTCCAGCTATTAGCCTGATGGAGCCCTGATGGCACTGTGCTTATGAGCTACAGCCTCTAACCAAAAGGTCGGCAATTCGAATCCACCAGCTGCTCCCTGGAAACCCTATGCGGCAAGTTCTACTCTGTCCTATAGGGTTGCAATGAGTCGGAATCAACTCGACAGCAACGAGTTTGGTCTCTGGGTTTTTTTATTAGCTTGGCAGAAAAAAGTTTTTGTTACTTAGCATCCCACCATATTGTTGTTAGCTACAGCCGAGTTGGCCCCCCGCTCCTGGCAACCCTTGCATAAAGTAGTTGTGATCCATAGGGCTTTCACTAGCTGATATTTGGAAGTAAATCACCAGCTCTTTCTTCCTAGCCCATCTTAGTCTGGAAGCTCCACTGAAACCTGTTCAGCACCACAGCAACACCCAAACCCCTGTTGACAAATGGGTGGTGGTTGTACATGAGGTACACTGGCTGGGGCCATGGAACCCAGGTCTCCCGCATAAGATGTGCGAATTCACCTAGTGGATCACCACCATGGTACTCTATTAAAATTCTCATCCCTTATACCATGGCGATTACTGATGCACCAAATGGCAACAAAGTCCTGAAGTGGCTTCTCGATCAAGTTTGCTGTTATTTTTAGTGCTGTGTACTCTAGCATGCCCCAATTTTTTGAAAAGTGGTTATTTATGTTGGTTACATATGGTAGCACTTAATAAAAGCTACAGTTCCAGATTTCCAGGCATGCTGAATAACCCAGAGTTAACTATAATCAGATTTAGAAAAGAAACTTAAAATATAGACTAGATTCACTTGTTTGTTCAATAAATATCTACTGAACAAATACAGTGTCCCAGGCATCCAGGCACATTGTTCTAGATGCCGGGGATATTCTCTTACGGCGCTTGCATTTAAGGGTTGACTCCCTTTCTTACATATCTGACTCTGGTTTAAAGAGTGCTGCACTTTCCTCGTGGATAAATTACAGGCACATTGTCCTTACCCACACCCAAGGCTTTTCTAAGTTTGTATACAAGGTATTCACAAAGAAAGAGCTGAACGCAGCCCCTCTCCTCTGGCAACTTATAACGAAAGAAAGATATGCTGACTTGTACATGTCGGAAAGGCAGATGGACAACAGAAGAGCCGTGCATGGAAACATACTCCAGACTCATTTATGAATTAGGAGTGGGCCAGGTAGAGAAGTAAACAGTGTGGGCAGTTACCATCTTCCATTCTGCTGGGAACAGAGGCAGACCTGCCTGAGAAAGTGTTCTGATCTGAAAAGGAAATAAAGACACACCCATTCAATTTCATGAATCCCACACCAGGCCAACAAGCCTCGTCAAGCCACATTCAGGCCATCCTACTTGGCCAAGAGCAGGGAGAGACTCATCTGAACAGAAACACAGATAAGTAACTAGCATGGACGTCATGTTATTAGTGGATGACAGGCAGCACCACTTCAGCTGATCCAAAACGCCAAACAGAGACAAAACCCACATCTTGTACGCCTGTCATTCTGTGTGTCTGGCAGTAACCGGCCCAAACATCTGACTTCTTAACAATGTTAAGATCTGTAACAGCTTGTTCATTCATTCATTCTCACAAACACCTAGCTTCCATGTGTATCTTACCTACTTGTAGTAACACATGCTGGCCACACAATTAGAGCAACGGTGATAAAAACGTACAACTGAAGCAAAGGTGGGGCGGGGCGGGCAGTAACATTTACTGAATACCTACTCTGTGCCGTGCACACGTATAAGCAATCCCACTGTATCTTCATATCCTCCCTATGAGGCACGTACAACTCCGTTTTATAGATGAGAAAACTGAGGTTCACGGAGATTAGGTAACATGTTCATGGTTACAGAGATAAGAAGTCAGAAAAAGGCCTTGAACTCAGGTCTAACTAATTCTGTGATGCCTGACTTGAGACCAGCCTGAAGTCAAAGGCTAGGAAGGAAAAAAAGAAACGTCAAGTGTGAAATTCAGTGTCTTTCACGCCATGTTGTTGTTAGCTGCTGTGACATCAGCTTCCAACTCATGGGGACCCCATGAACAACAGAACAAAATACTGCCCGGTCTTGCACCATCCCCAATGATTGGATGCAGATTAGACTATGGTGATCCATAGGGTTGTCACTGGTTGATTTTCCAAAGTAGATCGCCAGGCCTTCCCTTCTAGTCCATCTTAATCCAGAAGCTCTGCATCGTAGGAACATGCAAGCCTGCAGCAACAGATGGGGTGTGGCGGTGCTGAGGTGCACGGGCCAGAAATCAAATCCAGGTCTCCGACATCGAAGTTGGGAATTCTACCACTGAACAACCACTGCCCCCACCTTTCATCCATAGCACAGTGATTAAGGGCCCAAACTCTGGAGCAGACTTTCTCGGTTTGGAGCGTCCCCATTCCTGTTTCCTTGTCTGGAAAACAGTGAAAAGGATAAACCGACCTATTTGGGGTCATTATCCAACTTAATGAGTTAATATTTATAAAACATTTAGAACAGTGTCTGGCACATAATAAGCACTACATAACTCTTACATACACAAATGAGAAATAAATTAAAGCCTTCCTCTGGAAAATGCTCTCTCTGTTCCCAAAGAAATCCTTCCTGGGTGATACAAAGCTTTCTAATCAAAGGGTCATGAAATCATTCTGCTCTGGGGTCTGGAGTCCCATGGTCAGCATGACTCACAGTTTGTCACTGGTACCTCATTAGCTGGCAGGAACAGTGGGATTCAGTCACCAGCTCTGTTCTTATACTGAGCCTAATGTATCAACTGGTTCTTCCGAGTTCTAAAGATTGCCAGAGCCTAACTACACAGAGGGGGGCAACGTGCTACTGAGAGGCAGCATAAAATATAGAGTCAGGATAAAGAAACCACTCCTCAGATATAAAATATCAATCACCCCATCTCCAGCCTCTTTGCCTGGAGACTGTATCACCAGTCAACCAGCTCCTACATAAATGGCATTTAACTATTACCAGCAACTGGAGCCATTAAAAATACCTAAGGTTGGCAGTTTGAATCCACCAGCCACTCCTTGGAAACCCTATGGGGCAGTTCTACTCTGCACTATAGGGTTGTAATGAGTTGGAATTCACTTGATGGCAACAGGGTTAGTTTTTGGTTTTTATAGTCTTCTCACAAATGAGGCTAAATTATCATACCTTTCCAGGTGATGAAATTATTTCCCACCTTTGTATTTTACAGTTAAAAACTTGCAAAAACTGTTAATAGTTTTATTGTAATTATAAATCAATACTGAAGCATTGTTCTTTGTGTTTTAATCTTAATGGTAAGCCTTTTGTCCAATAAGGCTGTATACCCAAGAATAACTTCCATAGAGTATTCATAATGCAATGAGTTAAAATATTCTGCCAAATTCTAATATAATATTTTTATATTAACCACTGTTTTACTGTTACTGTAGCAGGATTACAATTTTCAATCACTAACAGGCTTTTTACATTTTGTTTGTACTTCAAAGTCTTAGCAATGAAAATTTAATCCCAACATCGCTATTGCAATTCTGTGTTCCTAAAACTTACCATACATGATAAAGACTAGATCAAAGTAGTTGAAAACATTTAAAATGTCCCTCTGGGGAAGGGGAGCATTGGCTTCTATCATGCCAAGAGTTCTTTGATAAATGGTGAGATCTCAACACTGCATTGGAATAGATGCTCTGAAATCTACATCTGTAGGCTTTCATTTCCAGGAGGCCATGAAACCAGAGGAGGAAAGGGGGCTACAAGCTGCTGACACATCCTTCAGCAGGACAGCCAAGGAGACATCACTGCCAGCTGTACTCTCTGCCATGTCTACAATGCAAGGAGACAGGCTCTCAGTAGAAAGAGGGGTCCTGCTGGTGGAACAAGGTTTCTGGATCTACCAGCAAAAGCTGTGAGACTGCTAGTAAACCCTGATTTACCAGCTCACCAAATCCATCAATATTTGTAGTCTTACCAAGAAAGGCGGTACCTGGGGCCTAGGTGGTTCCCACTCTATCTCCCCACTAGGAGAAGTCCTCAACCCTGCTGTCCTCAGACTCACCTGCCATCAGAGATTCCGGAGCCCACCCCCAAAGAACAAAGTCAGAGTCTGCAGAACCTACTTTAAGGATTCTGAGGCACAGCCCAGGTGGAGAACTACTTTTAAGGTGTGGGCAGACCATGATTTGCTGGTACAGAAATGTTCAATGAGCAAGGACTTAAATTTGAACTGACAAAAATAATTTACCTCAGTGCTTGCTCCCAACTCAAATCCCTCTTCACCATGGCTGCTGCAGAGAGCTAACAACAGAGCCACAAAGCTGTTTCACTTGCTGCTCTGGAGAAGCCCAACAAAGACAGGGCGTTAATGAGAAACGAAGGTGCTAATGAAAAAAAGAATTAACCCTGACCCCTCATTCTCATCGACTGTCACATGAATTTCAAGTTTCATCAATTATATATTTTTAAATTAATTTTAAAGTGACCTTCTACAGAAAGATAATGGAGTTAACAGTAATGATCAAAACACTGTCCATTCATTATGTACAAGGACATTCAAAGTGGCACTATTTATAAAGGCGAATAGTGTTATTTATTATGTCTGAGAACTGGAAATATCAACACACCCGACAATAAGATTAAATTACATTATGTCCACCCACACATGAGATAGAATAAATCACTAGGTTGTAAGCTGAATGAGTGCAGAAACCAAGTCTGTCTTGTCATCTCTGTGTATCGTCACTAGCTATTAACATCAGGAGCTCAAAAAATGTTTATTAAACGGACGAATGAAAAAAGGAGAAGTATATATATAATGGCATGAGGAAATACAACAAAAATGAATTTAAAAAGCTGTATATAAAATACAATCCCAAATTTTAAAAAAGTATATATATATGTATATATACACACACACACATTTTATATATATGCATTTGAATTATGGTGTTGGCAAAGAATATTGAATATACCATGGACTGCTAGAAGAACGAACGAATCTGTCTCGGAAGAAGTACAGCCAGAAGGCTCTTTAGAATCAAGGATGGCGAGACATGTTATCAGGAGGCACCAGTCTCTGGGTAAGAACATCATGCTTGGTAAAGTAGAGGGTCAGCAACAAAGATAAACATATGTTTATCTCTCTGCATTAAAAAAAAAAAAAAAAAGTACTAGAGAGAAGTCAAAATTTTATCAATGGTGAGATCTGGGGTTTGGGAATAAGTATTTGTATTTTTTACTTCTTCTTCATAGTTCCTCAAGTGGATACACACATTCATACCACTTTTACAACCAGAAAGCCATTATATGCTATTCTAACCGCGGAAGCAGTACAGTGAGTTCTACCTTTAGAATTCAAAAACCCTAACCACAAGTACCCTGATGTCATCCTATATGAGGGATTCGCACTGCCTTATCTCATTGGACTCCGAAGCACAAAATGGACAATTCACTGGCATGTAATCTCACAAATGCGCCTATCACCCTGCAGTTGTCCCTGTCCAGGGAGCACTGCCTGGACGCAAAAGGGTGCTGAACAATCACTCTGAGACTGCAAGAGGCCCTCTCGGGTGGCTCAATATCATTGACGAACGTCCTCTCCTGGGTTAAAAGCTACCGTCTAAGCGCTGATCATACACTGCATCTAGAAGTGATTTAATTCTGCAGGGAGAGCTATTAGTATTGCAGGGAACTTTCTAGGCAGGAGAATCTGAGAAAAGATCGCATCTAGGCCTGGTGATGGTATCAAGTGCCTTAGGAAACCGACATCTGGAATGGAGTTCCTGGGCCTTTCTCTGAGTTTCCCTAACACCTGGCCAGCCACAAAAAATACCAGGCAAGCATTTTAGCCCTTATAAAAGGAGAAAAACTGCACTGTCGCCCAACCTCAGCCAGATAGTGCCTGAGCCGATCCTGGAACCAGCCTGACTCAGGGCCTGCATTCTTCCCTGCAGGAAAGGGCAGCAATTACACAATATCCTTCCAGCTCACCACCCTTACCAGAAATATTACCACCACCAACGCTCTTCAGATACAAAGATGAGCTTCGCCACACCCAGCTCGTCTTTTAGTCTACATGGCAATGACAATGACACCTCCCGTTTCCGAAATGCCACAATTACGCAGTGAAGTTAACACACTTTAGAAAGGGGCCTAGGGAAGATACCAGAAACATCTCTCTAGGCTTAGAGTCCAGAGCACTAGCTCTGAGCAGGGCTGGCTTGAGGACACCCATGGGTGATTCTGGTGAGAAAATCCTTGCCCCTCCCTGTTCAGAATGGTAGGGCAAAGGCTTGTCTTCCCCTGGAGTAGAGCTTACCTCTCATGTCTGGTCAGGCCCAATCCCTGTAAATTCTACAGTCAACTGCATAAAGATGTTCCTGAAGCCATGTTGTTGTTAGGTGCCATCAAGTCAGTTCTGACTCATAGTGAGCCTACGTACAACAGAACGAAACACTCCCTGGTCCTGTGACATCCCCACAATTGCTGCTATGCTTGAACCCACTGTTGCAGCCACTTGTCAATCCATCCTGTTGAGGGTCTTCCTCTTTTTCACTGACCCTCTACCTTACCAAGCAGGACATACTTTTCCAGGCACTGGGCCCTCCTGGTAACATGTCCTAAGTACGTGCGCCGAAGTCTCGCCATCCTCACTTCTCAGGAGCATTCTCGTTATACTTCTTCCAAGACAGGCTTGTTCGTTCTTCTGGCGGTCTGTGGTATACTTAATATTCTTCACCAATACCATAATTCAAAGGCATCAATTCTTCAGTCTTCCTTATTCACTATCCAGCTTTCACATGCATATGAGGCAATTGAAAATATCGTGGCCTGGGTCAGGCATTCCTTAGTCCTCAAAGTGACAATTTTGCTTTTTAACACTTTAAAGAGGTCTTTTGCAAAAGAATTGCCCAATGCAATATGTCTTTGATTTCTTGACTGCTGCTTCTATGGGTGTTGATTGTGGGTCCAAGTAAAATGAAAACCTTGACAACTTCCTGAAGTCCTGTGTTCACACAAATAAACTACAGGTCTCCATGGACAGTTCTGGTTAGTTGGTAACAGATGCAGGTACATACAGGCCAGGTTAGTAATAACTAATAGTAATGGGTGCACTTTACCAAGCTAAGTATTTCAGGGACCTGGCCCCATGTAATCCTTACAATAACTCTATGAGGTAAATGATATCGTATCCTCCATATTATAAAAGATGAAGCAGGGTTAATGAAGATCAGTGACTTGCCCAAGGTAACACATCTAGTACACAGCATAGCCCCTCCATAGTCCACATATAAACACTCTCTCAGCTGCCTTCCAGAATAAACATGGGTTCCCCTGTCAGGATCATACATAACAGTTACTTGGAGGCTTTCTGCATCTCGTTTCCAGACTCATTAAAAACATTATTCTGCTTAGCTCCTACCCAAAGGTTGGAGGTTTCAAGTCCACCCAGAGGCACCTCAGAAGAAAGGTCTCATGATCTACTTCTGAAAAACTGGACATTAAAAACCCACGGAGCACAGCTCTCTCCTCCCTGAGGTACATGCAGTCGCCATGAGTCAGAGCCAACTTGACAGTAACTGGCAGTTGTATCACACAGTCACAGCTCCCTGCAGGGGGAGCTGCTGCTATTCTTCACGTCTCTAACACCAACTACGTACCAGGTAACATGCTATACCCTGAGGTACAGTGTGGAACAAAACAGTTTATCATCTCTCTCCCCCACTTCTAAGTGGGGGAGAAAGATGGTAAACAAATACAATAAATAGGGAATGTTAGGTAGCTTAAGCGCTACAAAGAATGAGAACACAGTGGTGTCTAGTCTTACTTCAGTTAAGGAGGCTGGGCAGGCTTCTGTGAAAGAGTGACATCTAAAAGGGTGACAGAGGTAACAAAAGGAAGTGAGTCCCGTTCTATCTGGAGGTAGAGGGCACAACAAATGCAGAGGCTCAGAGATAGAAAAATGCTGGGCCACCACCGAGAGCCTCTCTCTGGAAGACAGCTGTGGTGCGGGGCAGACGTGAAAAGTGCGACAGCTCCTTAGAGTGGCCACAGTGGCACAAGGTCTGCACAAGCAACTCTGACAGAAAAGGAACAGCCAAGAAGAGGGGGCAGAGGCTTCGTGGGAGCTGCGGCCACCAGGCAAGGCAAGGAACCCTACTTCAGGGGCTGGAACATTCTAAGCCTGCCACAGAGACCCTCACATAGGCATTCCTTTCCCTCAACTAGGATGGCTCTATTAGTGCCTGAGGCAGTGGTGTGGCGTTAAAGGACTGGTCTTGATGGTAAGGGAAATATAAAAATAAGCCCCAATTCCTCCTGAAAACCCACTCTGATTTTCTGATTTTCGTCCTCTCATCTAAAAGACTCCCAAGTTCCTCCTCAGAGCTTCCTGTCTCTGGCCAGGCTGTGTGCCTGCAAGCTCGACCGGCTCTGATGTGGAGACCAGACTGGGCTGTACCTCCACCACAGGAACACTGGAAACACCCCAGGCCCCAGGGATGCCCATTTTTAGGCACAGAACTTTTTAAAGCAGAAAACCATTCATTTTAATCACACTAGCCACATCACCATAGAGTAATCACAACCTCGTTAGACACATCAAACAGTCCAACTATGTTTTTCCCTACCAGTTTCACTCTCAGACCAAGACGAGTATATTTCACTCAAGGGCAGGGAATTCCTGCTTCAGCAATGGCAGTTTTCCACAGCACCCCACAAAAGTCCCAGCTCTCCAAACAGCAAAACACAAAATAAATGGGACCTCATAAAAACTAAAAATTTTTGTTCATCAAAAGACTTTTGCAAAAAAGTCAAAAGACAAGCTACTGACTGGGGAGAATATCTTCGGAAACCATCTATCTGACAAGAATCTGTTGCTGTTAGGTGCTGTCAAGGCAGTGCCAATTCATAAGAACCCTATGTATAACAGAACAAAGCACTTCCTGGTCCTGCACCATCCTCACAATAGTTGCTATGTTTGAGCCATTCTTGCAGCCACCGTGTCAATCCATCTCATTGAGAATCGTCCTCTTTTTCCCTGACCTTCCACTTTAGCAAGCACAATGACCTTCTCCAGGGACTGGTCCCTCCTGATAAGACGTCCAAAATACATGAGATTAAGGCTTGCCATCCTCACTTCTAAGGAACATTCTGGCTGTACTTCTTCCAAGACAGATTAGTTTGTTCTTCTGGCAACCCAAAAGTACATTCAACATTCTTCATCAACACCATTAATTCAAAGGAATCAATTCTACTTTCCTTATTCACTGTCCAGCTTTCAAATGTATAAGAGGCGACTGAAAATACCATGGCCTGGGTCAGGGCCACCTTATTCCTCAAAGTGACATCTTTGCTTTTTAACACTTTGCAGAGGTCTTATGGCAGCAGATTTGCCCAGTGCAATACGTTGTTTGGTATCTTGCCTGCTGCTTCTATGGGTGTTGATGGTGGATAGAAGTAAAATGAAATCCTTGACGACTTCAATCTTTTCTTCATTTATCAGGATGTTGCTTAATGGTCCAGTTGTAAGGATTTTGGTTTCCTTTATGTTCACATGTAATCCACACTGAAGGCTGCAGTCTTTGATCTTCATCAGTAAGTACTTCAAATCTCTTTTTTGCTTTCAACAAGCAAGGCTGTGTCATCTGCATATACAGCAGGTTGTTAATGAGTCTTCCTCCGATCCTAATGTCACATTCTTCTTCATATATAGTCTGGCTTCTTGGATTATTTGCTCAGCACAGAGATTAAATAACTATGGTGAAAGGATACAACCCTGACGAACTTTCCTGATTTTAAAACACTCAGTATCCTCTTCCTGTCGAACAACTGCCTCTTGGTCTCTGTTCAGGTTTTGCACAAGCACAACTGAGTGCTAGGAAACGCCCACTCTTCTCAATATTATCCATAACTGGTTATGATCCACACAGTGGAATGCCTTTGCATAGTCAATAAAACATAGGTAAACATCTTTCTGGTATTCTCAGCCAAGATCCACCTGACATCAGCAATGATATCCCTCTTTCCATATCTTCTTCTGAATTCAGCTTGAATTTCTCGAAGTTCCCTGTCAATGTGCTGCTGCAACCGTTTTTGAATGATCTTCAGCAAAATTTTACTTGTATGTGATAGTAACGATAATGTCTGATAATGTCTGCATTCTGTTTGATCACTTTTCTTTAGAATGAGCACAAATATGGATCTCTTTCAGTCGGTTGGCCAGGTAGCTTTCTTTCAAATCTCTTGGCATAGACAAGTGAGCACCTCCAGCACTGCATCTGTTTGTTGAAACATCTTGATTGGTATTCCTTCAATTCCTGGAGCCTTGTTTTTTCACCAATTCCTTCAGTGCAGCTTGGACTTCTTCTATCAGTACCATGGGTTCTTAATCATATGCTACTTCCTGAAATGGATGAACGTTGACCAATTTTTTGGTTACAGTGACTCTGTGTATTCCTCCCATCTTCCGTTCAATATTTTGCCCATAAATAGAATCCTTCAATATTGCAACTTGAGATCTGAATTCTTTCTTCAGTTCTTTCACCTTGAGAAATGCCAAGCATGTTCTTCCCTTTTGGTTTTCCAACTTCAGGTCTTTGCACAAGAATCTAATAACATATATATATGTATAGACACACATACCTATACCTATACCTACACCTACACACACACACATATATATATATATATATATATATATATATATATAACTTCGACAACTTAACAACAAAAAGACAAATAACCCAATCATGAAATGGGCAAAGGACGCGAACAGACATTTAACCAAAGAGGACACTCAAATGTCCACTAAACACATGAAAAGATGGTCAGCATCATTAGCCATCAGACAGATACAAATCAAAACCACAGGGAGATACCATTCCACTGCCACTAGCATGGCTAAGATTAAAAAAGCAGAAAACAACAAATGTTGGTGGGGATATGGGGAAATTGGAACCCTTACCCATTGCTGGTGGGAATGTGGAATCTGGGGGTGGCAGCTGCCACAGCCCAGGCTGGTGACTGCTCCCAGGCACAGCTCCCAGGGCCGAGAGAAGCAAGCAGGTGAGACACTCAGGATTGGCAAAGTGTGAATCACAAGGGCAGAGTTTCACCTGCCTCATGTTTCCATTCCCGTTAATTAAAGAACTACAAGTGGGCCCTACAGTTCTGTTAGATAAGAGGTGTTCACTAGGGATCAGAATTTGGGTCAGGCCATTGGAGACAGAAATCGATTCACCTCAGAAACAAGAAGAGCATTGACTGGGGTGAGTGGCACCACTCACTGACACAATCCTGTGACATCACTGACAGGCAGGGCCCGCCAGGCTGGTCTGGGAGCCACAGATGAAGCTAAGCTGCTGAGAGCCCCTGCTCCACAGGCGGCAGGAGGCCAGTGCCAACCTACTACTCTTAGGCGTGACAGAGAAACACACAGAAACCCTGCCACACCCCAAGAATGAATGCTCCGATTGTCCTACATAGGCTGTATGGAAGATGCTCCAGGTATCGTGTTTGAATTACCAAGTCCCAAAATGATTCAGAAGCATCTTTTAAATCATCACAATAAGGATAGTGGGGGGGAGGTAGTGGGCTGGGGCAACAGGGTGTCAGGTACTGTTTGAAAGTTCTTCTATTACTACTTGAACACTGGTCACATATCAACAGTATGAAGGTACCTGGCATGCAGCATCTCATTCAAGCTTAACAGTCACCTGATAAAACAGGTACCATTGCCCTGTTTTAAAAGTAGTTTGTGCCTCTGGGGCCCAGGCAGCACAGCCAGTATGTAGCAAAGCCAAACCAGCTGGCTCCAAAAGCCAAGCTCCTAACCATTGTAACTCCTAACTGCTACTCAAAAGAAGCATTTCCAGAAGATAGAGAAACACTCCTTATAAAGAAGATATCTTGACTAACCCAAAGAAAAGGATAAAAGAGATTTAGTTTACCAAGTATCTCAGAGGTAGAAAGACTGATCAAGGGCCAGAAAACATTTTTAGTAAAGGGTCAAACAGTAAATATTTCAAGTTTTCTGGTCTCTGTTGCAACTACTCAACTCTGCCGTTGTAGCATGAAAGCAGCCACACAGATAATATACAGACAAATGGGCATAGCTGTGTCCCAATAAAACTTTATTTACAAAAACAGCCAGAGGGCCAAATATGACCCACACTCCACGGTTTGCTGTATTCTGCTCTAGGATCGCAAACCAAGGACTCTAATAAATTAGTAATAATCTAAACTCAGCTACTATAATTCTTCAAACACCTGCCACACCTATGGAAGATCCTGAGAGCCTCTGATTACACCAGTATGACAGGAGAAAAGAAGATATGTCCTTTGCATGTTAGTCAGGTTCATTCAAACCAGACACAAACCCCAGCCACAGGAGCAGCTCTCCACTCTTCCAGCACAGACATCTAGGCAGTACATTGCACATGGGCTGCTTTTGGGCAGAAAGAGAGACTGCAAACTGATGGCCCCTGCATCCTTTTCCCTACTGGGTCAGCCCAGCAAAACTGCTGAACATCCTCTAGTCTCTGCATCTTTGCCAGCTAATGTGCCTACAACTGAGACTGACAATTCCAGGGGAAGCACACATCATCAGAATGGCTCTCCATCTTTCCAGGGCTGCACCTGGATGACACCAACCCTTGGCTCAACCCTCTTGGCTCAATCCAAGGTGTTGTTGCCCAAAACAGGGAATCAGGGGAAGGCTATCAAATTGTAACTTCCACAAGAGGATGGTGTTAGATTGTGTTCTCTATTTCTACTCTCAGGGCAGTGGTTCTCAAAGGTAGGGGTGTGGGGGCAATTTTGACATTTGGCAATGTTTTGAGACATTCTTGATTACCACAACTGGGTAAGGGGTGCTACTAACATCTACTGAGTAGCTCAACATCCTAAAATGAACAAGACAGTTTCCATAACAAAGAACAATCGAGCCCAAAATGTCAATTGTGCTGAGGCTGGAAGCCCTGACTTACTGGGATATCACCACACAATGATCCCAAATATCTCAAGCACATAGGCACAGTCCGCTAGAATTCCAGAAACTCACTCCAAGGACCACTTTGATTGACATGTCAAGTTGATCTTAGGGGTGAGAAATATAGCCTCGTGCGTCAGGATTGCTAATGGAGCCTTTTTGTTAGTTTTTAGAAAAAGAGGAATTACTAGGCCAAGGTTTATCTGCAAAGGGAAGAAGATGAAATAAATCATTTTTATGGTTTCTCTGAGCTCCAAAGTCCTGATTCTAAGCATACAAGGTGTTGGAAATTCTAACAGGCTACTCTGGGAGCTTCCAGTAACTTTTTTTTAATATCTGAAATTGAAAACCTAAGACCAGATCACTGCTCTTTAGAATGTGGAGAGCAGCCTGCTCTATGAAATTTTTTGCAGTACATAATAAAAACAGGCAAGATAACTAGAGAAAGTCTATAAATTTACCGTAAATTTACCATAACTTCTTCCTTCTCATAGAACATACTTGATTGACTGAGATAAGCAGAATCAGGAAATTACTACTGAATTAGTCCCTTTACCCCGCCCCACCTCCGCCAAATGCTTATCTGAAAGTAGAAACTTTAAAACAGCATTTGATTTGTTATATTATACACACTGGTAATAACAAGGATGGCAATTTGCTTTTTGTTTTCTTCCTGGTGGTGTAGCCGCTCTACTCTGAAGATGTTAGAGGAGATCTAATTTAAAATGCATCCTCAGAAAAACCACTTAGTTGTTTTTCAATATGGGCTCTCAAAATGGAGTCTCATTTTTTCATTCCATCACATCAAACAGAGTGATATCTTACTTATTGTTGTTAGATGTCGTCGAGTCGGTTCCAACTCATAGCCAGAGACGCGATGAACAACAGAACAAAACAGTGCCTGGTCCTGTGCCATCCTTACAACCGTTGCCGTGATATTTTACTCAGACACTTTAAAAGCCACTGCCTACAGAGAGTCCAAGATCTTAAATAGTGAGATAATGCAAATAATAAGCACTCAGAAAGGATTTCCCCACTGTTCCTTAAAAGTACTCATTTTCTTCTGAGGAAAAAAAATTGAAATAAAATTCTTTATGTGAAATAAAAAAGTAACCAAGTCCCATGAACTTTTTAAAAAACACAAAATATATGCATTATAGAGTATGTTTCATGTGTTTGAACTCAAGCTTCACTCTACTGCTGCATTTTCAGTAATCACCATTTGAACTCTACATACATCAAGAACCTTCCTTGATTGGGGCACAAAGTGTAACGCCAACCTTTCCTCACCTGACTCAACCCCATTCTTTTTTTTATTGTGTTTTAAGTGAAAGTTTACATTTCAAGTTAGTTTCTCATATAAAAATTTATACACACATTGTTATGTGACCCTAGTTGCTCTCCCTACAATGTGACAGCACATTCCTCCTTTCCACGCTGTATTTAACGTGTCCATTCAACCAGCTCCTGTCCCTCTCTACCTTCCCATCTCACCTCTGGACAGGAGCTGTCCGTTTAGTCTCATGAATCTACTTGAGCAAAGAAGCATACTCTTCGCAAGTATCATTTCATGTCTTATAATCCAGTCTCATCTTTGTCTGAAGAGCTGGATTTGGGAATGGTTTAAGTTTTGGGCTAACAGAGAGTCCGGGGGGCCTGTCTTATGGGGTACCCTCAGTCACAGTCAGACCATTAAGTCTAGTCTTCTTACTAGAATTTGAGTTCTGCACCCTACTTTTCTCTGCTCCGTCAAAGACTCTCTGTTGCGTTCCCTGTCAGGGTGGTCACTGGTGGTGGCCAGGCTCCATCTAGTTCTTCCAGTCTCAGGCTGATGGAGTCTCCAGTTTATGCGGCCCTTTCTGTTCCCTGGGCTCATATTTTCCTTGTGTCTTTGGCATTCTTCATTCTCCTTTGCTCCAGGTGGGTTGGGACCAACTGATGCACCTTAGATGGCCACTTGCTAGCGTTTAAGACCCCAGACACCGCTCACACCAAAATGGGATGCAGAACATTTCCTAAATAAACTTTGTTATGCCAGTTGACTTAGATGTCCCCTGAAACCATGGTCCCCAGACCCCTGCCCCTGCTACTCTGTCCCTTGAAATGTTTGCCAACCCCATTCTTGTATTCCTTTTATTTTACACATTCCAAACACTGACACCACTGAAGTCTAGATCTGCCACTGAATAGTAACAACAGCTCATCTTCCACAGATCAAGTTCCTCTGGAAAATCAGTGACTTCAGGAGAGCTGGGACGCTAGGTTTAGCAAAACCCGGTATAATCCAAATCTCATTTGTAACTTTTGTTCTGTAAGCATTTATGTATATGTTTTTCCATGTATGTAAATAAAATATCAGAAAGATATGAACTGAAATGTTAATTGTGGTTATTCTTGAAGTGGTAGGTTTCCACGTAATTTTGCCCTTTTTTTGGTGGGGGGGGGTTGGTGTACACTTTCCAAAATTTTCTATATTAAGTTCAAAGATTCTTTTGCCAAAAGAAAAAAAAAATACATTATAGTCTATACATGTATTTTTTTTTTTTTAATCCTACCTCATTTCAAAAAAGGGTTTGAGACACCTATCAGAAAAGTGGAAACCCTGGTGGCATGGTGGTTAAGAGCTATGGCTACTAACCAAAAAGGTCAGCAGTTCGAATCCACCAGGTGCTCTTTGGAAACTCTATGGGGCAATTCTACTCTGTTCTGTAGGGTCACTATGAGTCGGAATCGACTCGACGGCAATGGGTTTTTTTTTTAATCAAAAAAAATAAGTACAGAAAGATTTCTTTCAGAGTGAGGGAAATCAGAGATACAGGCAAGAAGAAAAAGTAATAAAATCTGAAGAACCCAAAGGTCAAAGCCACTGGCCAGTATGGATGCCCTCAAGTCCTAAGCACCCGGCTGGAGGAGGCACACTTCTGGCTCGGAGTTCATGGGAATTCACAGAACATTCCTCTTTATCCCTCCCTGCCTCACCCTCACCAGGCCTAATTAAGTTTTGTTTAGAGAAAGATAATGAGAATACTTTTCTGCATTCCCTGAACACACTCCCAGACGAGACTACACAGTCCAGAAATATATGTGATAATGGAGGAGGAGCTAGCTGCAAATTAAATACAACCAACGGGGCACTCCCTATTGCTAAGCAACTGACCCATTGCTCTTGGGGTAAGATATCTGTGTGCGCAAGAGCTCAGTAGCACCAACAGGGTATTGTATTAACTTTCTAGAAATGTACCTCTGTGTTTAATTCATGAAGGAACACCCACAAGGACACCTGATTCATGGTAAGAGCAAGTCCTGGGAGCCTCTGGGGTCCTGTCAAGGTAAAGCCATGCCCCCACTGAGAGAGGCCCGTGGTACAGTGCTTACCGTAAGCTGTCATGACACCAGCATATGGTCCATCCACCACGTTCCTGTTTTCATCTGCCAGCGTCTTGATGTACCTTTTGCTGAGGTCCAGGATCTGCTCGCACAGCATGGAGCTGCTTTCAGGCTGAGTTCGCTGCTGGATGGTAAAATGCAGGAGCATCATACCCCAAATGAAGCCAAAAGTCACCAGGAAAAACCCCAGCTTCTGAGATGACAACTTCCACGGAGTAAAGAGAGCCATTGCTCTAGGGCAACTTCACCGGCCCTCGTCTCTCAAAGCGTGGAAGGAAGACACAAACTCATGGTGCAGGCGAGTCCATCAGTCTCACTCGGGCTCCTGAGTCAGCCGATGCCCTTTTCTCAGTTCCATTCTGCTGTGAAGGAGGAGGAAAATTAGCAACGTGGTCATGAGAAAAAAAAAAACAAAACCACAGTGCAATAAACCAGAAAGCCATGCTTTCACTCGAAGAGCTCCAACCTCCCCATCCCTTTTATTTTTTTAATTTGCTTATTCAGTATTTTATGGTATGATGCAGGATCTGTAAGCTGAGAGGGGAAATCTGGCTAGGCAGCAAGAAGCTGTGCAAATACGGCAGGGAAATGCATGTCTGAGTGTGTGAACAGGTGTAACAGGGCTGTTCCAGTCTGGACCAAGTTCAAAACAGGAAGCTCGTTTTGCAAGGTAGATAGAAGAGTTTTTACTGAATGTCAGCAAAAACCCAAGCAAGCGGTAGAGTTGGATCACCGTCATGTACTTTGTGTATCTGTAACTTGAGCTTGCAAAGTCATTCTGTGCTTCTGGCGAGAACACGTGTGCGCACCTGGAGAGGGGAGCAGGAAAGTGATGCTCTCTCAGGGGTCATTAGCCCAGGAAGGGGGTAAGAGCCCTCGTGTTATTTAGGCATGGCAGGGCTTTCATTATCAGTGATCAGAGAGGAGCTGAATCTCTCAGGGCTGCAGGTGGCCTGTGTACCACTGGAGAGATATGCCAAAGGCACTCAAGCGAGGACAGTAAGACTTTGGCTCGCTTACTTTGGACATGTTCTCAGGGAAGACCAATTGTTAGAAAAAGAAATCATGGCTGGTAAAGTAGAGGGTTAGTGAAAATGAGGGAAACCCTCTGTGAGATGGATTGGCACAACAGCCACAACAAAAGACTCAAACATACCAACCATCATGAAGGTAGCGCAGGACCAGGCAACACTTCACTCTGTTATACGTAAGGTTGCCCTGAGTCAGACCCAATTTGAGGAAACTAACAACAACCCAGTCAGCTGTCTTTCGGTTCTATCGGCAGGTTAAAGATGCACTTTCCTGCTCACTTGCTCACTGCAACACAGGAAATGCGATGCAGGTGGCAGTCAGCTTCTTTGAAGTTCTCACTTGCACTCTCACCCTGGGCAAAATGAGAACTTAGATGGTACAGTGCCAAAACAAAGGTGACCAGACCCTCTCTGATACCGGCACAGATTTGGACAAGGTCCTAAATCGTGGCTTCCCAACAAGTGGGGCCCCAGCATAGGTTGCAAATGGACTACAGAAACAGCAAGATAGCCACCCCTTCAGGAGAGCCCTGTGCCCAAGGACAAGCCACTTCATAAGTGGTATCATCTTCTAAGTAGGGCAGAGGAACGGCTGAGCAATGACCTCCTACGGGGGACTAACCCAGACATATTTCAGTGTGTGCACACATTCCAGTTCAAAGAACTCTTTCTCCCCAGCAGCCTAGGAGGAAGTGCCAGTACATCCTGAGCAATCAGCTTTCAGAGTCTTCTGTGCAGTGGAACCCTAATTGTCTGTCTCACTCACTGTTTGCCCCTCACCCATCAGCACAGTAATGAGTAGCTGGTAGTACTACTACTAATAATAAACAGTAAATGATAAATATTACCTATGTTCCAGACAAGGGCAGTGGTAGTTCAGTGGTAGGACTCTCTCTCACCCTCCACACAGGAGACCTGGGTGTGATTTTGGACCACTGCACCTCATGCGTCTGTCAGTGGAGGCTTGCTTACTGCTATGATGCTGAATAGGTTTCAGTAGAGCTTCCAGACTAAGAAGAACTAGGAAGAATGGCCTGGCAATCTACTGAAAATCAGCCAATGAAAACCCTATGGATCACAAGAGCCTGATCCTCAAGCAATCATGGGGATGGCACAGGTATGGGTAGCATTTTGTTCCATTGCGCACCGGCTCGCCATGAGTCAGGGGCCAACTTGACAGCAGCTAACGACAAAATGTTGCAAGTATTGTTCTAAGTGCGTTTTGCCTTAGCTCACTGAATCCTCCTAAGAGCCCTATATGGTAAGAACTATTACTATTATGCCCAGTTGACAGATGAGAACACAAGGGCAGAGTGAGTACCTTGGCAAAGGTAGGCCAGCTGTTATGGGGCAAAGGAGGGAGAGCCCAGTAGTTCATTAAACCACATTGTCCTTCTGCTCACCACCCCACCCCCATCAGCCTGTTTATATATGACCAAAATGATTCATTCACGTTTAAAACATTGTAAAAAGCAACAAAATATGCGACATATGTTTTATGGTCCACAAAGCCTAAAGTATTTATTATCTGGCCCTTTATATGAAGGAACCCTAGTGGTGCAGTGTTTAAGCACTCAGTTTATAATCAAAAGGTTGGCAGTTCGAATCCACCAGCCACTCTGCAGGAGAAAGATATGGCAGTCTGCTTCCATAAAGACTTACAGCCTCGGCCACTGAGAATGGGAAAAAGACAGGATGCCTGTTATCATTGTTTCTATTTAACAGTGCACTGGAAGTGCTATCTAAAGCAATAAGGAAAGAAAAAGAAATAAAGGGCATCTAAACAGAAAGGAAGAAGTAAAAAGTATCCCTACTTAAAGATGATATGATACTATACACAGAGAACCCCAAAGATTCCACAAGAAAACTACTGAAACTAATAGGTTCAGCAGAGTAGCAGGATGCAAGATATACAAAAATCAGTTGGATTGCTATACACCAATAAAGAGAACAACTAAAAGGAAATCAGAAAAACAATGCTATTTATAACAGGCCCTAAAAAGATAAAATACTTGGGAATAAATCTAACCAGGGACTTAAAAGATCTATACAAAAAAAACTACAAATCATTATTGCAAGAAACCAAGAGAGACATATATAAATGGAAAAATATACCATGATCATAGATAGATAGGAAGACTCAACATTGTGAAAATATCAATTTTACCTAAAGCGATCTAGAGATATAATGCAGTCCTGATCCAGATACCAACTGCATTCTTTAACAAGATGGAAAAACTGATTACCAATTTTATATGGAAAGGAAAGGGGCCCCAGATAAGCAAAATATTATTAAAGAAAAAGAATCATGTAGGAGGCCTCACACAATCTGATCTCAGAACCTACTATACAGCCATGGTAGTCAAAACAGCCTGGTAGTGCTACAACGACAGACACATAAGTCCAATGGAACAGAATCGAGAACCCAGACATTAATCCATCCACCTATGGTCAGCTGATCTTTGACACAGGACCAAAGTCCATTAAATAGGGGAGAGGCAGTCTTAACAAATGGTGCTGGCATAACTGGATGCCCATCTACAAAAAAATGAAACAGGACCTATACCTCACACTATCCAGAAAAACCACCTCAAAATGGATCAAACACCTAAGTACAAAACCTAAAATGATAAAGATCATGGAAGAAAAAATAGGGACAATGCTAGGGGCCCTAATGCATGGCATAAATACAATATGAACCATAACTAAAAATGCACAAACACCAGAAGATAAGCTATGTAACTGGGAGCGCCTAAAAATTAAACACCTATGCTCATCAACACACTTCATCACAAGGGTAAAAGGAGAATCTACAGACTGGGAAAAAATTTGGGGCAATGATATATCCAACAAGGATCTAATCTCTAAAACCTATAAAATACTTTATCTCAACAGCAAAAAGACAAATAATCTAATTAAAAAATGGGCAAAGGATATTGTCTTAGTTATCTAGTACTGCTATAACAGAAATACCAGAAGGTGATTGATGGCTTTAGCAAAGAGAAATTTATTCTCTCACAGTCGTTTACAAGTCCAAATTCAGGGTGTCAGCTCCAAGCAAAGGCTTTTGGGAACCTGGGTAGACAGGGGAAGAATGCTGACCCTTGTGGGGATTGCAACCAATGTCACAAAACAATTTGTGTATAAATTTTCCAATGAGAAACTAATTAGCGCTATAAACTTTCACCTAAAGCACATTAAATGAGCCCTAGTGGCACAGTGGGTAAAGCTGCTAACTGAAAAGTCAGTGGTTCAAACCTACCAGCTACTCCGAGGGAGAAAGCTGTGGCAGTTTGCTTCTGTAAGGATTAAACCTGTTGCCGTTAAGTCGATTACGATTCATAGCAACCCTATAAGACAGAGTAGAACTGCCCCATAGGGTTTACACGAAGCGGTCAGTAGATATGAACTGCCAACCTTTTGGTTAGCAGCTGAGCTCTTAACCACTGTGCCACTAGGGCCTTGGAAACCCTATGGATCAGTTCTACTCTGTCCTACAGGGTAGCTATGAGTCAGAACTGACTGGATCGCAGTGGCTGTTTTTGTTTTGTTTTTCCTTTTAAAGCACAATAAAACTTAAAAAAAGAGATGTCAGCTAGGGGTGGGACCTTCTTCCAAATGACTTGCTCCCATGGCTGGCAAGATGTTGCTGGCCTTGTGAACTTCTCCTTAGGTCTGCTTGAGCGTCCTTACAACATGGTGCCCAGCTTCCAACACGGTGAGTGATTCACGCGAGAGTGAGGCAGAAATCATGATGTCTTTTATGCACTAGCCTCAGAAGCCATACTCTGTAACTTCTACAGTATTCTATTGGTTACACAGGCCAGCCAAGATTCAATGTGGGAGGAGACCACACGGCAGTATAAATACCAGCAAGCAAGGACCATTGGGAGTATTCTTTGAGGATGACTACATCATAAAACATCTTTTAAATTACTCAACAGAGCATTTAACATTCAGAGACAAAGTATTTGCATCTAATTTATTTCACCACGATTCAGAGCTATGCCAAAGGACAAGGCATAAATACTTGACATATATCTGCAGAACCAAGTGGGCTCACCAAAATGCACTCTTTCCTTGAGAACAAAGAGCATCTGTTCCAAAGGAATATACTGACTACTCTTAGGGCCCTAAGAAGCAAACTTCTGGTACTTTTATCCTAGCCCTTTTGTCTCATGTGAGTCCTTGAAGGTTCAGACCCAATAAGGTCATTCTGAAAACACCCTTCTATATGATCAAGAACTATTAAGAATAATTTTTAAACGTTTTTTAGATTGAGGTGAAATTTACAAAACATAAAATTAATCATTTTAAGTGTACAATTCAGTGGAATTTCGTACATTCTCAGCGTTGTGTAGCCATCATTTCTATCTACTTGAAAACCTATTTTATCATCCCCAAAACAGACCCTGTGCCTGGGAAGCAGGCACTCCCCATTCTTCTTTCCTCTAGCCCCTGGCAACCACTGACTCTACTTTCTGTCTCTATGAATTTACCTATTCTGGATATGTCATATAAATGGAACTGTACAATTAAAAAAAAAAAAAGATTTACAGCCTTCGAAACCCTATGGGGCAGTTATACTGTCACAGAGGGTCACTATGAGTTGGAATCAACTCGACGACAGTAGGTTTGGTTTTGCTCTTGTTCTTGTTTTGTGTGTGTGTGTGTGTGTGTGTGTTGGCCTTTTATAGAAAAAGTCTGACAACCCCTGAATTACAGGCCAGTGATTCTCAAAGTGTGGTCCCTTAATCAACAGCAACAGCAACGCCTGTTAGAAATACACACTCCTGGTTCTCCACCCAGACTTACTGAATCAGCAACTCCGGGCATGAGCCCAGCAACCTGTGTTTAAAAGCCCCCCAGGTGGCTATGGTGCTCACTGAAGTCTGAGGCCCCTGAACCAGGCTGACTGACCCCAGGTTCACATATATCAGCACGACGCTATACAACCTCTGCTGATGCAATTTGGCTCCAACTACTTTCTGTACTACTTTACAACAGGAGGTCCCCCATCCCATCTACCTCTCCTCACCCATTTGTCTGTTCATCACCATGAACCCTGTGCACCTTCTTCAGGATCTCCTGCCTTCACTCAAGCTGCTCCTCCCACCCAGCAGGCCCTGCACCCATTATGCTATTCTCCAAGCCCCAATTTCGTCCACCTCTTCAGACCACCTTTCTTTCCCACTGCTCCCCTCCTAGTCTGAAGTCCTAAAACACTTCTCTACCTTGGCTTGCTGACAAGTCTCTGTGTGGGGCTCCTTTAAGGGACCCCCGCATACCTGCTCAGGAAAAGACGCTGACCACAATGACACAACAAAGTATCTGTTGACAAGGGGAACTTGTCATCTGAGACACGACCGCTCTTCACACAGCCTGTCGAAATGCTGGCTCCCTGACGGTGGCTGCCTTCTTTCCTTCCTTCATTCGTCTGGCACTTTGAAAGCCACCCCACTATTGCTCCCCTAGAACTGGTGCTTCCCCGAGTTCCACAAGAAGTGGCTGCCTTCATTATGCCTCCTAACCAAACATACCAAGCTTCCTTTTTTTGAGAACCCACACTCATTAGTCAATTTTACCCCAGAGCTGAAGGGATTTTCCCAGGGTAGGTAAATGAGGTGCTATACCAAGAAAGACAGTCTTCTGAAGATTTTCTTTTACTATTTTAGGACACAGTCCCAAAGGCTGACACGAACTACCTGTCAACTTTCAGACAGGAAGTCCTGCTCCACTTCCTCAATTAACCCAAGTGAAGAGGCTGCTGAAGGCTGCAGAGTTGAAGCAAGGAAAAGGCCAAGGCCAGGAACTGACCAAGGGCTTCATTAGAAGGTGGAGTGGTTCTCTGCATTTGCCTGGGGAACATTCCCAGGTGTTGCATTCCAGGGTCTAAAGAGCTGCCAAGAAACTCAGCCTGGGTCCCGTTAATATAAATTTGAGGCCAAAATCCCTAGCTATAAGGAGTTCAGAGCACAGTTCTGATTACTGAAGGCCCAGATTTTAGGGGACTATACAACTGCCAGGAATGTTCTCTTCCTTTGGTGTAATCTACAATTTGAAATAACAGAAATTTTTATCAGCATACCCACCACCGTCTAGTCAATTCCGACTCATAGCGACCCTGTAGGATGGAGTAGAATTTCCAAGGAGCGCCTGATGGATCTGAACTGCCAACCTTTTGGTTAGCAGTCATAGTAGCACTTAACCACTACGCCATTAGGGTTTCCTTTATCAGCATACACATAGTAAATACAGAATTAAATTAGAATTCACCTCTACAATTCCTATTAAGAAGGTAAAACTTTAAACATTTTTCAAAACCATTATATATTATCCCTACTAAGGTAAGATAGGGCTACTGTGGTGGCTTGTGTGTTGCTATGATACTGGAAGCAATGCCACCAGTATTTCAAACACCAGCTGGGTCATCCATAATGAACAGGTTTCAGTGGAGTTTCCAGACCAAGAGAGACTAGAAAGAAAGGCCTGGTGATCTACTTCCAATAATAAGCCAATGACAACCCAATGGATCACAGAATATTGTCCAATACTTTGACTTGCTTACTTTGGACATGTCATCAGGAAGGACCGATCGTTGGAGTAGGACATCATGTTTGGTAAGGTGGAGGGCTGAGACAATGTTCACAACAATGGACTTGCCCATACCAGTGATCATGAAGATGGCGCAGGACAAGGCAAAGTTTCATTCTGTTATACATGGGTTGCCATGAGTTAAGGTTGACTCAACAGTACTAACAACAACAACAAACGATAACCAAAGAGGACAACAGGCCTCATCAGAGGGTCTTGATGCTAAAAAAGGGACTTAATAATGATCATAAATAATGGCCACCCAACTAAACAGAGAGGCCTCAGGCACTTAGTGCATAAAAAGCTGTGGATCAGGCTAAGACTCTGCCTGCTATGAGAACAGCTGGATTCTGTAGCAAAGTGGAGCTCTTGGGCAAGAAAAGGACTATATGGTGTATCTCAGAAGATCTTGTTGCCAACCAGAATAACAACAGCTCAGGGGGGTATGACTTTACCCATCCACCTCCAGAATGAATTTGAAGGAAGTCTGTTTGCAGCGAGCTAGGGTCCATCACTGTCACTAACCACCCTAACACAAATCCCCTCCATCCCTGTACTTCCTGTAAAGGAGTATCCACTTCCTTCCTTCCCACTCACTCCTCAACACAAGAAAATCTGGTTTCCATCTTTCCAAAGCTGGCCAAAGATCTTTGGTAAAGATATGTGTCAGTTCTCTTAATGTAAGAAACAAAAGTGCAAGAAAAGATGCTCACTGTCATTAGCCAATAGAGAAATGCAATTCAAAACAATGAGATATCACTTCACACCCACTCTGTGGCTGTCGACTCCAACTCCCAGTGAGCCTATAGGACAAGTTCGAACTGCCCCATAGGGTTTCCAAGGCTGTAATTTTTACTGAAGCAGACTGACACATCTTTCTCCTGCAGAACGGCTGGTGGGTTAGAACCGCTGACTTTTAGGTTAGCAGCAGAGCACTTAAACCACTGTACCACCAGGGCTCCTCTCACACCCACTAGGATGGCTATAATTTTAAAAAAGATAATAACAAGTGTTGGCAAGGATGTGGAGAAACTGGAACCCTCATACACTGCTGGTAGGAATGTAAAATGTTGCAGCCACTCTCGAAAATTGTCTGGCAGTTCATCAAACAACTAGTTAAACATAATAGTTATAATTCCACACCTATCGATATGCTCAAAAAATGAAAACATATGTCCACACAAAAATTTCAAAGTCCACAACCAAGTTATTCATAATAGTCAAACGTCCATCAACAGATGAGTGGATAAACAAAATGTAATTAATCTGTACAATGGGACATTATTCAGCAATAAAAAGACACGGGGTACTGACACATGCTACAACATGGGCAAACCTTGAAAATGTTGAGTGAAAGAAACTAATCACAAAGGGCCACATATTGTATTATTCATGACATGTCCAGAGTAGGCAAATATATACAAACAGAGACAGAAAAGAGGTTTGTGGTTACCTAGGACTGAGGGAAATGGGATTGAGGGTGAAGGCTAAGAGATGTGCAGTTTCTTTTGGGACAATGATAATGACAATAATAATGATAAAGGTTGGCAGTTCGAACCCACCTAGTGGCACCACAGAAGAAATTCTGGAGATGTGCTTCCATAACGATTACAGCGAAGAAAAACCTATGGAGCAATTCTACTATGTGACAAGTGGGGTGAGAATTGACTCGATGACAATCGGTTTGGTTGTTTTTTGGTTTAGCCATTACAATTTCTAGTCAGGATGAATCTGGGCTTCCTCTATTCAGCAGCCAAAACATGGCACAGAAATAAACTAAGTGCCAACCTTGAAATGATGGCACAACCTCTCACCAAATTCCCAAGTCTACGCTCAGCAAAGTTGCTCATGGGCCTTAAGGATCAGCTTTCAAAGGAAATATGATCAATTAAAATGTATAAAATACCTTTACAGAGACTGGGATACTACATAAGATTTTGCTTAGGAAAATAATAAACAAGAGCAAACCCTCAATTTACAGAGGACAGCACCATGGCCCAGACACCACTACATTTTCCAGCTCGGTTCAGAACTGAACCAGTACCCACGTCCACTCAAGCCCAGGTCCTGTCTTCTACACGCCACAGGTCTCTACCAAACCAAGCTGAGTCTACCAGCCACCTTCAGAAACTCAGAATGGAAAAGACCTCCAAAGGAAACTCAAACCAGAACCCACTGTCAAATGATGTTAAGAAGCTGTGAGAATCTAATGCAATGTCCTACCAACCTCACAAGCTTGCAGGATCAACAGATGATAGGAAGAAAAGCACACATCTACGGAGTTGTTGGTATAAGGAAAACAGATGGATTTGGGGGGAATTCTTGCTCTAAATATAACTGTCTTCTGTTGTCTTTAAAAGAAGCTGAGAAGAAGGAAGGGACAAGCTAAGTAGCTTTTACTTCAAACTAAGTCCAAATTGCTGGGATGGTGCTCTGAGATCGTTTCTCCCCTAACGGCCTAGACATACAGGCCCAGTGCCACCAACTGGAAATCAATCTTAGAGGCCACTCAGCTACCTACTGCCTACCAGCCACAGATTCTGACTCACAGCGACCCCATGTGTGCAGAGTAGAACTGCTCTACAAGGTTTTCGAGGCTGTGACCTTTTAGGAGAAGATCACCAGGCCTGTCTTCCAAAGCGTCTTTGTGTTGGTTGGAACTGCCAACCTTTTGGTTAACAGCCAAGTGCTTAGCCATCTGTACCACCCTATCTTAGAACCCACTCAGCAGCAACTCCAAATCTTAAGCACAAATCCTTGACAGCTAAGATAATCACCAAACTTTCTTCCAAGTCCAGGTAGGGAGTGCACTCGGGAGAAAACAGGGATGCTGGCCTAGAGCAGATATGAACAGGGGCCCTTCTTTTTCACATCCATGACCTCTGTCCTCTGATGAACTCTAGTCCTTTTTCTCTTTTTATAAACAGGAAAAACACAATCTAAGTGAAAACAGTCTGTTCCCTTAGAACTGGCTAAACAAGTCTTATTTTGAGCTATTACCTGAAAGACATCGACAGAAACAGCACAACGTTGGCACACTTCGGGAGGCTTTTTTAACATCTGGGTTTTAAACAGCACAGCCCCTTTTACTTCAGAAATAAACCACAATGACAGCCAGTAGTTTCATTTATTATGCTATATTTGCATTCTTGGTGTAGGAAGGGAAAGGGAAGCCTCCAACCCCACCCACTGTCCATTGAGTGTAGCCCAGGGCTCCTTACCTGGCATCAATAGCAGAATAAATGTTTTAACACTGTAATAGGACTCTGTCTCCAGAATATGTACCCTTTCCTGTCCCTCTATTCCTTTCTTCCCCGACTCCCACCTACAACCACCACCTGACCATGTTACATCACGGCCCTCTCCACCAGAGAGTACAGAGGAAACGGAAACGGTTAGAAATGAACGTGCAATGATTTTCTCTTAGACTCTTGGGTGTGTGCACCACTGGCAGGTGGACAAAGAGGAAAGAGGACATAGGAGTGAGAAGGAAGCTGCTGCTGCTTGATCAGATAAGATTTTCACATGTTCTGTGAGCTTCATTCACCAGGCCCACAGGTTATTCACAGTTGACAGAATTTTCCATCAACAACAAATGAAACCACAGCAACCCTTAGAACTGCAAAAAAAACATTTACTAAACCAAAACAAACAAACAAACAAAAAAAGGCATGGCACCCTGAAAAATGAAATAAATTCCTTTAATTCTAAGTTTCTCAACCTTGACACAATTGACATTTTGGGCTGGGTCATTCTTTGTGGTGGGGGACTGTCTTATGCGTTGTAGGGTATTTAGCAGCATCCCTGGCCTCATGCAGTAGGTGCTGGTAGCACTCCCTCCCCACAACTGTAACGATCAATGTCGAAAGACATTCTCAAATATCCCCTGGATGATAAAAGTGCCCCCAGTTGAGAACCACTGCCTCAACCAATCAGCAGGACCTTTCCAATTCTGTAGGAAGCAGCTCAAAGAAGGTCAGGCATTAGGACTAGATTGCAGTGCAAAGGAGAAGCAAGCCAAGGTCAAACCAAGGTCAAATCAGAAGTCTGTCACCAGCCCAGAGGACCAGCAGGCACAGGGCTCCGTGTTACAGCTGTGACGGCCACAGACAGATGTTCTTGTCCTATATCATTGAGTCAATTCCTACTCATGGTGACTCCATGTGTTACTGAGTAGAACTGCTCCACAGGGCTTTCTTGGTTGTGATCTTGAGGGAAGAAGATCTCCAGGCCTTTTTTCCATGGTTCCTCTGGGTAGATTCAAACTGCCTACCTTTCGGTTACCAGTCAAGCACCAATCATTTGTGCCACCTGTTTCCCAATGCTCTCTCAAGTTGACTGACACAAGTCTCCATTTCTTCCTATCCTTCAGTGCCATAACTGTCTTGGCATCAGCCAAACAGCTTATTTCTAGTCTGGCCATGCCACCATTAGTAACTCGTATCTGACATTGGGGCTTTGCTCACAAAGATCCCAGCCTATAAAGAAAGAGGCACAGGGAAGAGGCTTTGAGAAAGCCAAATCTGAATGATGCTTCATGGCACAGTCTTAAGGAAGAAGGACTACCATCTGGCTTCCAGCCAAGGAAGCCACAACAGGCATTCTGACAGTCGATGATGACTAAGAAAAAAAGAGGAGCAGTCTGTGAAGAAATCCCACGGGGTGTGAATTTGTCAGGTAAGTCTACTCAACACTGAAGCACAACTCTCAAAAGATTCACTTCCACTCAGAAGAAAAGGGAACTAAAACCTCAAAATAATTTCATGGTAAGTATGAGCCTTTGTTGCTGAGAAACAGACTTCTGGCCACTCACTACATCTAGACAACATCCATGAAGGCCAACAGGCCCAAAATGGCCTCAGTATTGAGGGCAGTGGTGGTTCAGTGGAGTCCTGCTGGCACACTGGTTAAGAGCTCAGCTGCTAACCAAAAGGTCAGCAGTTCGAATCCACCAGCCACTCCTTGGAAACCCTATGGATCGGTTCTACTCTGTCCTATAAGGGTCGCTATGAGTCGGAATCGACTTGACAGCCACGGGTTTGCTGTTTTCGTGGTTCAGTGGTAGACTTCTCACCTTCCATGCAAGAGGCCTGGGTTTGATTCCTGGTTGATGCACTTCAAGCACAGCCACCACCCATCTGTCAGTGGAGGCTTGTATGTTGCTTTGATGCCGAACAGATGCCAGCAGGGCTTCTGTACTAGGAAGAAAGGCCTGGTGATCTACTTCCAAAAGCCAGCCGGTGAAAACCTATGGATCACAACGGTCTAATCTATAACCGATCACAGGGATGGTGCAGTACGAGGCAGTGTCCATTGCACGTGGGTCGCCATGAGTCAGGGGCCAACTACATGGTAGCCAACAACAACAATAAAGAAGACAGTAGTCACAAAGACTACAAAAATGATTTCATAAAAGTAGGGCAATACCTTCACAATAAAGCTCATTATTCAATAAGCACTCACTGAATCCTAGAGCTCCATTACCCCAATCCTCCACCTGAAGGGAAAAGAAGCTGGGTATAGGGCTGCCCCTGAGTGTCCTTGGTGCACCATCTTGCACTGTCTGCAGAAATGAGACAGCCGGCCAAGCACTTGATTTGATAAAGACCATCAGGTTTATTAAAAAAAAAAATAGCTGTTAAGTGAGGAAAGGTATAATATTGCACACACGCATATACACACACACACACACACACATACACAACCTAAAATGGCCACTCAGAGGCCTATCAAATTTAAACCTTATAATGAATTTCTCCTGTTTCTAAAATCAGCCTAAAAAAATCCACGTGGAGCACAGAGCCCCAAGCTTTGGCAGGCCCTCGGTTATAGGTACTCCAGGTCTGAATTTTCTCAGGGAAGAACTCAGTGTGCAGATGTTGGCTGACAGGTTTAATTGTCTCCCAGTTTATAAACCAAGGTCAACTCTCCAAAATACTACAAAAATCTTGGATTGGCCTAGAGGGGGCCTGGTTACAAGCCTTCACATTGCACAAATGATGAATTAGCTCAAACTAAAATGGAGCCTCTCAGGATACCCTCAGAGTTAAAGACCGCCTGAACCAGGGCTTCTCCACCCAGGATGCACTTAATCTTCCCTGAGCGCTTTTTTAAGTAACACACATTAGGGCTGTGAAACTATCCTGTAGGATGTTTTAATGGTGGACAAATGACATGCACTTACAAAGAGTGAACCCTCTGTAAACTATGACCGTAAGTTAATAACCCTGTGTCAATACTGGTTCACCAATGTTAGCATGTACAACACGAATATAAGAGGTTTCTAACAGGAGAAACAGAACGGGAGAGAGGCAACATATGAGAACTCTGTACTTCTTGAACAGTCTTTCTGTAAATCTAAAGCTGCTCATAAAAAAACTATTTAAAAATTTAAATTCAGGCTTACACACAATATATAGATATGCAGGCCTTACCGCCCCCCCCCAGCCCCCAATTCTGATTTACTTCATCTGAGGTATGGCCCAAGCAGGGGTATTTTTTTTTTTTTTAAAGCTCCCTAGGTGATTTTAATATGCAGCCAGCCATGAGAACTATGATATTCTTGGGAAAATGTTCCTTTTATCAACTCTATGGGTCCTACGTAGTGGGACCCAAAATGTAGGTCTGCTGCAGGTTTACTAGACAGTTCTCGTAAAGGTATCCTAGCTTCTTAAAGGATTACAAGCTGGTCTTCTCAGGCCCACGCTCGCTCTACCCAGGAGCCAGTCTTTCCGGAACAGCTGGTCCACCAGAGGCCCTGTTATAGCATCACCGCCTTGTAGAGGAACTTGTTGAGAATGATGCCAGACTATTATGACTTTTATTAACCTCTCCTTGGCATTTACCTCCTAAGATGAGAAATCACCTGCAGTTAAACTAATGGCCTCAACTTCTACCAATGCTTCTAGTAACCCGCACCTCTATTAACTTGCTACTCAAAGTCTCGTCCATGGACCAGCAGCATCGAGATCACCTGGTAAGTTATCAGAAATGCAGAATCTAAGACCCAAGCCCAGGCCACCTGAATCACAATGGGTGTTTTTAACAAGATCTCCAGTTTATCTGTTTGCACATTAAAGTTTGAGAAGCACTGGTATTATCTCATCCACAAGAGAAGAAAAACAGGGACCAGGTCAGGTGCTAATTTCCAGCGGAGAATAAGGGAGGATATGGCACAACTCTCCTTTTAGAATGGATACAGAACTCAATGATTTGATATTACTTTCCACCCTCCTGAGAATAGAAAGCCGAGAATTGTATGTGCAGATGGCACGGTTTTATCCCTGTGAACCAGGAATCCCTGCCACAAAACAACTGGTCCTGCTTTCTAATTGCTGGCAAAAGAAGGGTTTTTGGAGCCATAATGCTAAAATTAGAATCACAATTTGGATACATGTCTTCCAGCTTTGAAGCCTGATATAGTAAATACTTGGGTAGCGCAAACAGTTAAGCACTGGACTAATAACTGAAAGCTTGGCAGTTCAAAACCATCCTTGGAAGAAAGGCCTGGTGATCTACTTCTGAAAGATCACAGCCATTGAAAACCCTATACAGCACAGTTCTCGGACACACATGGGGTTGCCACCCCCACACAGCAGATACCTTACGCAGCTACTCAACACACGCTTTGTACTGCTTAAAGTTAGACATCATGGGGGGTTTACTAAGTTTTCGCTGTTGTTGCTATTGTTTTATAATTGCTAAGTGCTCGTTTAGAACTCCTGCCTTCGCAGTCACAGAAACGTTCTCAGTTGGCTTCAAAGTAGAACAGCCTTCAACTGAGGAAAGCATCTCATTCGGTGCCTTAATTTTGCATAAAAGAATGTCTCTAGAAACAGCTCTAGTTCCAGTATTGACCAGGGCACATCATCTTGACTTCATGGCCACTGGAAAGCCTTTCAAAGGTTAGGTAAAAGAAACTATATTTACAAAGGATACCTCAAGGGATACAAAACCCATTCATTCCTCCCCATCAGTTTTGCCCAAACTTTTGTGACCAACTAAGTTCGTTAACATAATATATAATCAGTCTCTCTCTTTCTCCCACACCCCTCCCTACACACACACAACTACACCCCTCCTTCCTTGGGAATTTTTAAATTATTTCTTTTTATATGATAAATTTATGGTGATAAAAGTTAAAACCTATTTCAGGCTTGAAATGAGACCACTAAAGTTTATGAAGTTGATCTATTTTAATAACATCTTTGTTAATGCTTACAATGAGTAATGGCAAATTATCTTTTGCCCAGTTGATTGATTTAATTATGTAAGAAAAAAAAGAGTGATGTGTAAATAAAATCAACTCCAAAACCGTGTATTTATTAGTACACATAAAACCAGATAGCCATCTAATACTGAATACCAGATGGTATTCAAAACCAGACAGCAATCTGATTAGTTGCCACAGCATCAAAAATACATTTAAAACAAACAAACAAAAAACCTTCCCAGAGTTTGGATTTCTTATATCTGAATTAAAAAGAAAAAAAAAAATTCAGTGGTTAAGGGAGGACTCCATATTTCCGCTAGACACATGTGTATGCAGAGCGTGTGCTCCATTTCCTCAGAAGAGACCCCAGAGGAAGACCACACCTTCATGGGAGCCCTCACACTCCTGCTGGGGGAGGAATCACCAATAGCACCTGAGTTTGGTGGGACTGCACGGTTCCTGCCCTCAGGAGGTGTGCATTCTAAGGCTTCAGTTCCTGTGGGTTACGTGGGCAAGACTTTCCTACCCAGAGGGAGTTACTGGGTGGTACAAACAGAACATGCACTCAGCTGCTATCCAAAGGTTAGAGGTTCCAGGTGCCCTAGGAGCAGCCCTGGAGAAAAGGCCTGATGATCTACTTCTGAAAAATCACCCATTAAAAAAACCTATGGAGCATAGCTCTACTCTGACACACCTGGGGTCGCCAGGCGTGAGAAATGACTCAGCGGCAACTGGTACCAGTTCCTACCCAACAGAACTCAACCACAACTGGCCATCACCTACATGGTCATGTGGACACGAGCTAGGGGGGATGAAGATGCCTTATTTTGCCATTATACGCAGCCAGGTTTCCCAACCCAGCTGGACACTATTAAAGCTAGTACTGTATTTTAATCTTTGCCTGGCTTCTTTTGTCTACTTCCTCCAGTTCAGACACCAGAAGGTTGGAAGGATGCGATTTAACTGACATCTCGAAACGCCCATACATTTATTTTTACAATTTTTCTGTCTTGTTTCTAAAAATCAGGATAAGACAGGTGGATTCCGGCAGCTATTTGAAGCATTTCTCCACGAAAACATATTGCAGGTGTAGGAATCTTTAATCCTAATAAATTAAAACATAAAATGATGACAACAGTCAAAATATTTTTTTTTAAATATTGATTTTTAAAATATGCCAAAATAATTTTCATCAGATCAATGCAACTTCTAGCCAAAGGGAAAATAATCTGGAAGAAATCAACAGAATGATCAGCATAATCCTCAGTAATCTATACTTCGACCTAAATCCTACTAATGCATCCTGTCTTTACCCAACAGTCTATTAAGAATATAAATAATTTTTTTTATAACATATAATGTCCAAAAACCTCCCGGTTGCTAGTGCAGAGTGTTCTCCTGTCACTGTCTTTCCCATGTTCTTGAGAGATACTGATAGGCTTCCAAACACTTCCATTCTAAAGGTGGATCATAGGTGCAAATGCATATTTTATTTAATGGCTTTCACATATGGAAATTGGTAAAACCAACATCACCGCCATTCAGAAACGCAAGCTCAGAGCACTCTCAAAAATCACGGAGTTGGGGTGGGGGGCTGAGAACCAACAGATGGGAGCCACTGCCCTAGATGCTGCAAAACAGATCCCTGAATTTAGCCTGAACCCATACCTGGACCACACATCTTGGAAGAAATCTCTAGAACACTTTAAAAAAAGTTGACCTAAAATAGAAAGCAATAAGAAAGGGGCTTGTGAAACGTTTAACACTGGAGAAGAAAGCTCTCTTTCATCTTAGCATCAGGATTATTCATCTGGGCACCACAGCAACAGGTTGGTTTAACTTCACTGACACAGTAGAACATACTAGCATTGTTTCCGTCTTCATACAGCTGCTAGGAGAAGCTTAAAGCAAAAGGACAGTCTACTTCCAGGAACTGAATTGTACTCCAGGGTATCTATTTGGTATTAAAAAACCTCATTCCTGGCTCTTATTTTCCTACTCTTCTTCTGTCATCTTTTTCTTTCTTAACATTAAGTGTATTTTTACCTTCCTATAAGTTTTATGTATTATATCATGTATTTTTACCTTGATGCATTACATGTATCTATATGTTTTATTACATGATATACATATCAGGGTAACAAGTAATTGAGCAAAAAAGAACAAGATAGTTATGGTAGGCGGAATAATAACCGGTTAACCAGCTGCTGTCGAACTGATACCAACTCACAGGACCACGTGTCTATCAAAGCAGAACTGTGCTCCAAAGGTTTCAATGGCTGGCTTTTCAGGAGTGGATCGCCAGGACTGTCTTTTGAGGTACCTCTGGGTGGACCTCAATCAGCAACCTTTCAGTTTGCAGCCGAGCCTAAGTGTTGACACCAACCAGGGGCCCAGGCAGAACTGCGGATTCCCCAAAAAAGTTCACATCTTAATGCCTAGAACCTGTTACATTACATGGCAAAGGAGAATTAAGGTATCAGATTGGATTAAGGTTGCTGCGATGGTTAAGTCTGTGTGTCAATTTGGCTGAGCCATGGCTCTTAGTGGTCTGGAAGTTATGTAATGATGCAGTCTGGCAGTTCTGTAATGCTATAGTTTGGCAGTTACCTAACGACGTAGTCATCCTCCATGACATGATCTAATGTGATCAGTCAATCTGTTCTAAGGGGAGTTTCCTTGCGGATGTGGCCTTCATCCAGTATATATACATGGATGTTCTGGCAAAGCTCCCTCGCTTGCTCTGGATCCTGCAACGGCCCATCATCATCTGATCTCCTATTCTTGGAACCTGGCCTGGCTGCCTGCCAATCTTGGGACTCATTGGCCTTCAAAGCCTGTGAGCCAGTGGCCAGCCATCTTACCTGCCAATCTTGAGATTCACTGACCTCTGAAGCCTGTGAGCCAGCATCCTGCCATCTGACCTGCTGATCTTGGGTTGGTCAGCTACATGAGTCAGGAGAGCCCTCCAGCCTGATGCCTGACCCATGGACTTGGGACTTGACAGCCTCTACAGCTATGTGAGCCACTTCCTTGAAATAAATCTTACTCTCTCTCTCTCTCTTCCTCCCTCTCTCTCTCTCTATATATATATGCTTCATTGGTTTTGCTTCTCTAGAGAACTCAGCCTAAAGCAGTTGCTAATCAGCTGACCTTAAAACAGGGCAATTATCCTGGATTATGCGGTGGGCTCAGGGTAAGCTCAAGGTCCTTGAAAGTGGAAGAGGGAGACAGTAGGGTAGGTCTGAACGATAACAGTTTTTCCTCAAGAACTCACAGACTATTTACTAAATTGTTGTTGTTAGGTGCTGTTGGGTTGATTCCGACTCATGGCGACCCTATGTACAACAGAAGGAAACACTGCCTGGTCCGGCATCACCCTTACAAATTGTTGCTATGTTTGAGATATTCCTGCAGCCACTCTGTCAATCAATCTCGTTTAAAGTCTTCCTCTTTTTCACGGACCCTCTACTTTACCAAGCATGATGTCCTTGTCCAGGGACTGGTCCCTCCTGATAACATGTCCAAAGTACAAAAGACAAAATGTCACCATCCTCACATCTAAGGAGCATTCTGCTTGTACTCTGTCCAAGACAGATTTGTTTGTTCTTCTGGCAGTCCATGGTATATTCAAAATTCTTTGCCAATACCATAAATGAAATGCATCAATTCTTCTTCAGTCTTCCTTATTCACTGTCCAGTTTTCACATGCATATGAGGTGACTGAAAATACCATGGCTTGGGTTAGGTGCTCCTTAATCCTTAAAGTGGCATCTTTGCTTTTTAACACTTTAAAGAGGTCTTTTGCAGCACATTTGCCCAATGCAATACATCGTTTGATTTCTTTACTGCTGCTTCCATGGGCATTGATTGTAGATCCAAGTAAAATGAAATCCTTGACAAATTCAACCTTTTCTCCATTTATCATGATGTTGATTATTGATTGAGCTGTGAGGAGTTTTGCTTTATGTTGAAGTGTAATCCATACTGAAGGCTGTGGTCTTTGATCTTCATCAGTAAGTGCTTCAAGCCCTCTTCACTTTTAGCAAGCAAGGCTGTGTCATCTGCATAACGCAGGTTGTTAATGAGTCTCCCTCCAAACCTGATGCCCTGTTCTTCTTCATACAGTCCAGCTTCCTGGATCATTTGCTCAGCATACAGATTGAATAGGTATGGTGAAAGGATACAACCTTGACACACACCTTTCCTGACTTTAAAGCACCTAGAATTCCTTGTTCTGTTTGAATGACTTTCTCTTAGTCTATGCACAGGTTCAGCATGAGCACAGTTAAGTGTTCCAGAATTCCCATTCTTTGCAATGTTATCCATAATTTGTTAAGATCCACACAGTCGAATGCCTTTGCATAGTCAATAAAACACAGGTAAACATCCTTCTGGTATTCTCTGCTTTCAGCCAATATCCATCTGACAACAGCAACGATATCCCGTTTTCCACATCCTCTTCCGAATCCGGCTTGAATTTCTGGCAATTCTCTGTTGTACACTGCTGCAGCCGCTTTTATATGATCTTCAGCAAAATTTTACTTCCTTGTGATCTTAATGATACTGTTTGATAATTTCTACATTATGCTGGATCATCTTTCTTTGCAATGGACAGAAATATGGACCTCTTGCAGTCAGCTGGCCAGGTAGCTGTCTTCCAAATTTCTTGGCATAAAACCAAGGACATTGTCAAAAAATCAAGGACATGGATTTAACAAGTCTAATTATTTGGTTTCTTGGCATAAAACCAAGGACACTGACATAAAATCAAGAACACGGATTTAACAAGTCCAGTTATTTGGTTTCTCCTAGTAACCTTTAGTTCTACTCTAGTTTGTAGTAATCAGATTAAGAATTTTAGAAGACATAGGCACGTTCCCTAATAAAGATGACAACACTAAAAAGTAACTGCAATCATGAGGGAGAAAGCCCAAGATAAATGAACAAAAAAGGACAATACTTGAAGGTCATTTATTGTTAAGGACAAAGACTAAAGCATCTTAGGAGTCCCTGGGAGCATCACTCTACGGTGGCAAAGCAGAAGTGATTTTCAAAATAATGACACCTCGTCATTTGAAAAGAAGGTATAACGTAGATTTGCGTGATAGTTCCCAATCAATTCTTACGGCTGAACTCGTTACACTGGTAGATAAATGAGGCACTGCTAAGAGTGGGGTGCAGAGGGAAGGAACAACCAAATGGTAAGATGGCAAAAGCACAGATGTGTTCAAATGCCACGTGTCACTTGCCAAGCACATTGCTGGTCCTCTGGAGCCTGTTTCCACCAAACTATATGTTCTATAAAGGCAAAACTGTATCTTAATTATCACTGCAATAAGACCTAACAGTCATTAAGTTAACATATATCCTCTCATGAAATTCTCACTCTAAGACTATGAGGTAGGTGTTATTATTATCCCCATTTTAGAGTGTGTGAAACTGAGGCATTAAGAAGTACCAAGTCATTGGTTCAAGGGCACAGTGCTACTAGGTGGAAGAGCAGAGTCTGAGACTCTGGCTGTCTAGCTCCTTAACCCCTGCTCCCAGATGCCTCTGCACCTATCAGAGGGCTTGGCACATATATGGTACCCAAATTTATGGAATGAATGAATGAATGGAGTGACTCTGAAAAAAGAGGGATTAAATCCCTTGATCTGACATATAATAAAAAGCGCTCAAGAAACAAAAGTCGCTTTCCTTTTACAGTTCATAAAGTAAGCCCTATAAGGCAGCTGTGTTCAAATGAGGACCAGGGTAGGTATACCAGAACCACCTGGACATTTTTCAAAACTCATAGCCCTGAGTAGAGTCTCTCCTGCATCCTCCACCCCCAATTCTAATTTTGTGGTTCTGTGTTAGGGTTCAGTCTGGGAATTAAAAGAAGAAGAAAACAACTTTGCAGGTAATTCTGGAACCCACATCCTTCCCCCCTCACCCAGGGAAGTGTCTCTGCTAGAAGTGGTAGAATCCAGCTCGGCCGAATGCAGAGCCTCACAAACCTAGCAGCGGGGACTGAATTACAAAGACGTAAAATGTAGGCAGTGAACAAAACAATCAGGCTGTTAGAGCCTGGCAGCATGGACAGGCCAAGAAGGTTAAAAAAAAAAAAAAAAAAAAAAAGCCTTCAAACACCTTAAACGGGAGCGGCTAGCCTGAGAAAAAGGAGAACTCACTAACATATGTCACCTGTTTAAAAAAACCAAAAACCAAACTTGCTGTGGTCGAGTCAATTCCAACATACAGCGACCCTACAGGGCAGAGCATAATTGCCTAGTGTTTCCAGGGAGTGGCTGGTGGATTTGAACTGCCGTGGTTAGCAGCTAAACCCTTAACTACCATGCCACCAGGGCCCCATCACCAGTTTAGAAGTAGATCTAAATCTTACTATTTTTCTCTTGCAGTTCTACCCACATGACATTAGAGTGGAATTTTAGAGCATTTTCTTTAGAACGAAAACTAGATAAAAGGGCAACGAGAGGCCATCTAGAGAACTAGAGATCCTATGAGAAGAATAAACACTCATGGAAGACATTCAGTGAAAGCTCAAGATATGCTCTCTGCCCTTAGAAACTAACCACCTCCCCACCCCACATACACAACAGAGTGCAGCACACAGCGTTACTAACTCAGTGGGTCGCAGAGATCCTAGCGGGTTGGAGAGAAGCTCTGAGGCTTCATGAAGACCCTGTGACCTGAATTGGGTCTTATTCCTTCATCATACTTCTTTTTCTTAGGGAATTTTAAAAAATATTTTATTTTGTTTCTGTTGTTATACACAGCAAAACACACGTCAATTCAATAATTTCCACATGTACAATTCAGTGACACTGATAATATTCAAGTTGTGTAACCATTCTCATCCTCCTTTTCTAAATTGTTCCTCCCTCATTAACATAAACTCAGTGCCCTCTAAGCTTCCTACCTAACCTTTTGAGTTGCTGTTGTCAATTTGATTCCATATAGATAGTTTAAAAGAGTACTACGCTCAAGGCAGACAGTCTCTACTAAGCTGAACTATTGTTTGGCTTAAAAAAGGCTTCAGGGGGTATCTTTGGTTTACAGTTTAAAGATTATCTCAGGGCAACCAGGGGTTCACCCAGGTTTAAAGATTATCTCAGGGCAATAGTTTCAGGGATTCACCCAGCCTCAATGGCACCATGAAATCTGGATTCCATGAGAATCTGAAATTCTGATCTACATCCCCCCATCCTCTGATCAGGATTCTTCTACAGAATCTTTAAGATAAAATTAATACCAGGCCCCAGGCTAGACACCAGCAGGTACAAAGGAGAATAAAGCAAAGTTTCTAACGCTAAGGACTCCAAGCTCAAGGTCCAAGAACAGATAACACAGCATACAGACGGCCAGTGTTCTCTGTAGCCTCAGGGGCCTGGGAAGAGCAGTTCTAAACTGGAGTGAGGGAACCTGGTGCACAGAAATCCAGGCCTGCCACTACCTAGGGGCAGAGCTTTGGATCCATCAAAGCTTCAGGAAACCTTAGTTTTGTCTGGCTGCAAAATTAAGCAGTGGAAATAGGTGGTCTCCAAGTGCCTTCCGCTTTAAATTTCAAATGAGAGGAACAGGTTTTTATCCACCAGCTATTTGAACATTTTAATTACTCAGGATGATCATACCCACGAACTAGAAAACGATCTAGATGGCTGGGGGCGGGGAGGGGGGGGAGTTGTAGATCATCGAAACCAATTTACAGTAAGAGAATTACAGATGAATGAAGTCATTAGGCAAAACAGAAAACCACTAAAGTTAATTTTCACTGTGCCCCTCCCTCTTAGAACCTGCCTCAAATACACTCAATCCGAGCCACCTGCCTCTCATGACCACTAGATTTACAAATCATTAAAATCACTTTTATAATCACTCCATGCAAAAAACTGTGGACATTATTAGAATGATTTAAATGCCTACAGCAATACAGCAGGACTGGGGGTGGGGAAGGGTAGGTAATAATGCCTCAGCAAAACATGCGACCAACACATCATTTGGATGTCCGCTTTTTCAAAGTTCCTTAAATTTTCCCAGTTCAGTCAACATTTAACTTTCTTTTCTGACTGCCTGACACTCCAGAATACTCTACCAATCAACTGAATCAGGTCAACTGTCCCCTGGGATCCTCTGCTCCATGGTTCTCCCCGTCAAAACCCACCCCAGGATCAAGCTAAGGCAATGGTCCTCAATGTGCATCCAAATAAACTTGGCAGATTTTTAAAATCAACTGTCATCCCCCTCACCTAAGATTCTGATTCAGTTGGAAACCAATATTATTTTTAAACACCCAGAAATTCTAAGACGCAACTAGGGTTGAGAATTATTGAGTTAAGATTTTCACCTTACCAGGCAAACAAAGTGAACTGGTGAAAAAGGGGGTGAAAATGGGGGTACAGAAGATGGCAGACAAGGACAGGGGTGGGGGGCTATGTTAAACTGGAGCACACACCCCATCTATGAGGGAACAGTCGTTTCTCAGCTCTGGCTACCCGACAAGGGGAGACAGTCTGGGGTGGCCAGATTTTCTCATCTTTCAAGAGAAGCCACAAACCCAAAGTTTTAGGTCAAATTTCTGTATTTTCTAATTTGGGTACTAATTCAAATCTTTTTTTAAATTCTGAGTGGGCCATACAAAACTCATTTGCAGCCTGCCAATACCCACAACCACCCTGACTGAACACTTGCTGATGGTGAGGTGTGAAGTCCAGCAGAAAGACTGAAACAAATACGAGACCTTGAGTCCGAGGAGTTCACAGTCCTGATCCCCTGATCAACCTCCGTCTTACAGGGGTTTGGAACTTTATCCTAACTGCTCAACTTTCTAAAAAGTAGCCAGTATTACTCTCAACCAAATATCAATTTTTGATCACCACTCTCAGGCCTCAGAGCACTCGCTTCCAGTCCACATGGTCTACCCAACAGAAGCTTGTGGGTTAGTTACACTTAACTGCTAATCCTAAAAACAGGAAGGGGACTTAAAAGTCATATAGTGAGAGAAATACAGGCTCCAAGATCCAGGAAGTCTAAGTGTATTTCCCAGGGCCACAAACCACAAGGACTGTTGAAGGTACAGTGACCAACTTGTACCTGTTTGCCTGGGACTTCCCTAGTTTTAGCACTAGAAGTCTTGTGTCCTGGGAAACACCTCAGTCCTGGACAAAACAGGACAGCTGGTCACCCTAGAGGAAGGACAGAACCAGGCTATTTCTTGTGAATGCACCCCATAATCTTGTAATTCTTGACACATACACGGATATTTGAGTTTTAGTTTCATGATTTGCTTCCCTCTTAAGATTTAAGCTCCTTTAAGGAAGGATTCAAGTCCTTACGTGAGCTGAGTACTTACAATTTGCCGGGAAAAGTCCTTGTAGCCCTTGTAGTCAATAAAGGTGCCTGCTGGTGGTGTCCTTGGAGAATGCAGACATCGCTGCTTTGGAAATCTCTCTGGAGAACTTTAAGGTCTCAACCACTCACACGCCTGAGCTTCCTCCTCAGTCCTATAACCGCTTTACCACTTCACTAACATCAAGTATGAGAAACACAAATCAACGAAATCAGAGAAGCAACTCTCAGCTGGCTGCATCCCTCTCTCCTTGGAAGGCAGTCTCCTTCTGTGCCAATGAGGTTATTACCCATCATCAAGGGACACGGCACATAGTGTGTTCCGAATCCTCCGCTCGGAGAGACACCTCAGGAGGCAGCTCCTCAGCCGTGAAAGAAGTTGGCCTTTGCAATCCCCCCTCAGAAGGCTATTTTGGAATGATTCAAGAGGGTCAGAGCCAAACCCCAGTGTTTTTCATGGTCAGAAAGGCACTGCGGTGTGGTAGGAAAGCTTAGGAATTAGATCCAGATTCAGATCTCAGCCTTGATATGAACTGGTCCTGGAAGTTACAGAGCTGGAGATACAGTTTCCTCATCTATAAAATGTCTACCTTACAAAATTTTAATGGGGATTAGAGAAAACATTTGCAAAGGGTCTAGTCCACTGCCTGGCTCATGATGAGTGGTGGGTGTTACTGAGGAAGCCTAACGCTCCTCTAAGGAGCCCCAGAGTCTTCTGGAAGTCAGGTGAGAGAACCTGCCCTCCTGCCTGGTTTAAAAAAAAAAAAAAAAAAACCTGCCTTCTCTGACCTAGTTTTATTTTGAGGCAGATTGTGGTTTTCTTTCTGCTCTTCAGTTCCCTTTCTCAAAAGATACAAGTATATCTGTGTGAAACACAAAAGGCAGGTAGGTGTCAGCAAAATGTCACCACAACTGACACAAAGGATTTTTCTATCTCGTCCATCAGTTCTGATGAGGAAGCCAAGCAGCCTTCTGTCACCAAGCACGATCGCTAATGTTGGTAAAGATCGCTACTTCAAAGGATTTCCTGGGTCAGCACCTAAGAACCTTACACCCATTCCACCGAACTCATTATGACACATGATAATATTCCATCTTGCAAAGCAAAGCTGGATTTTATGACTCATCATACAGAATCATCTTCTAGCAGTCCCTATATTTTAGAATTATGACCACAGCAAGACAAAAAAAAAAGTAAAAAACAGCCCTGTGCCCTTATGTCTTACAACCTACAAAAGATAAAACAAGACTTACACATGCCTGGGAAGCAAGTCACATTGACATAATTTTAACCTATCTTAGATTCAAGAAGAATAAATGTTTGTACTATTCAAACACTTTGGGGTGGGAGGGGTAATGGGGTGCAGCCCTCATCAGGAACTCATGTAGCTATTTATTTCACTTTGGAATAATCACTCTTTAAGAAATGCCATTGTTGTTAGGTGCTATGGAGTCGATTTGGACTCACAGAACTTCATGTGATAAAGGAGAACTGCCCCATAGGGTTTTCTGGGCTGTCATCTTTAGGGGAGCAGATCGCCAGGTTTATCTCCCATGGAGCTGCTGGGTGGGTTCCAAGCACCAACCTTTTGGTTGGCAACTGAAGTGGAGTGCTTAGCCATTGTGTTATCAGGCATCCTTTAAGAAATGGTGTACCAAATTTAAAAAAGTAATGTGTTCTATATCGCAGTACACCAAGAAAACTATAAAGATCTTCTAATACGCAGACGTTTGATCTGTACATTGATGCACAGGGAGCATTTACCACCCACCACTGAGGAATGTGGTTTATTTCTGTTATAAATTTTTTTTTTTTTTTGTAACAACAGCTTTGTTGAGATATAATGCACACATGATACAAATCACCCGTTTAAAGTGTACGGTTCAATGTTTTTTAGTATATCCAAAGACTTGTGCAATCATCACCATAATCAATTTTAAAACATTCTATCACCCCCTAGAAAACCCCATACCCTTTATCTATCACCCTCAACTCCCCATCTACCCTAGACCTAGGCAGCCACTCATCTATTTTCTGTCTATACAGATATGTCTATTCTGGCATTTCATATAAATGGAATCCTGTGATTTTTTTGTGACTGCCTTCTCTCATTTAGCAATACGTCTCCAAGGTTCATCCATATTATGGCATGTATCAGTATTTCATTCCAATTTGTGATTAAATAATACATTCCACTGTATGGATATATCACATTTTATTTATCCATTCATCAATTGATAGCTATTATGAATAATGCTGCTGTGAACATCCATGTAAAAGTTTCTCAGTAGACCTGTTTTCATTCCTCTTGGCTGTATACCTAGGAGTGGAATTGTCGGGTCATGTGATAACTTTTATGTTTAACATTTTGAGGAATTGCTTAAATGTTTTCTAAAGTGGCTGTAACAATTTACATTCCCACCAGCAGTATATAAGGGTTTCAATTTCTTCACATCCTTGTCAACACATACTATTATCTGCTTTTTTGATTGTAGCCTTCCTAGTGGGTATACAGCGGTACCTCATTGTGGTTTTGATTTGCAATTCCCTGATGACTAGGGTCAAGCATCTTTACATGTGCTCATTGGCCATTTGTATATCTTTTTTGGAGAAATGTCTATTCAGATTCTTTGCCCATTTTTAACTGGGTTATTGCTCTTTTTATTATTGAGTCACAGAGTTCTTTATATACTCAAGATACAGGTTATTTTTAAGACATATGATTTTCAAATAATTCCTCCAGAGTCGGCCTGCCTGAGTCCAGAGGGCAAAGCATCAAGACACTAAGCGTTATTCTCAGGCCCTGAAACCTAATGGAATTTGTGCTGCTGCATTTTATACTTGCTTGGCACCAACGCCATTGAGTTGATTCTGACCTATAGCGACCCTATAGGACAGAGCAGAACTGCCCCATAAGGGTTCCAGTGAGTGGCTGGTGGATATGAACTAATGATTTTTTGGTTAGCAGCTGAGCTCTTAACCACTGTGCAATAGGGCTCTTTATTCCTTCTATTTTCTCCCTTTGGGAAGGGGAATGTCTATCCTATGCCTGTCCTAACACTGCATTTTGGAAGCAGACGGCTTGTTTTCTAGTTCCACAGGTCCAAAGACGAAGAGGGATTTTGCTACAGGGTGGATCATACCAGAGTCTCATCCATACCTGGTCTGGATGATTTAGATGATGAGGCTGGGAACTTACTGATGAGATTTTGGCCTTAGAGTTGATACCGTGGTGAGTTGAGACTTTGTGTGTGTATGTGTGTGTATGTGTACGTGTGTGTGTGTGTGTGCACTTTAGGTGAAAGTTTACAGCACAAATTAGTTTCTCATTCAAAAATTTATACACAAATTGTTTTGTGACATTGGCTGTAATCCCTGCAATGTGTCAGCACTCTCCCCCTCTCCACTCTGGGTTCCCCATGTCCATTTGACCAGTTTTCCTGTCCCTTCCTGCATTCTCTTCTTTGCTTTTGGGCAGGTGTTAACCCATTTGGTCTCATATACTTGATTGAACTAAGAAGCACATTCCACAAATGTGTTGTTTCTTTTATAAGCCTGTTTAATCTTTGGCTGAATGGTGGACTTCAGGAGTGGCTTCAATCCTGAGTTAGTAGGGTGTTTGGGGTCACAATCTCAGTGGCTCCTCCAGTCTTTGTCAGACCACTAAGTCTGGTCTTGAGACTTTTGGGGATAATTGGATGAGGTAAATATATTTTTCTCACAGAATGAACACGAATTTGGGGGGGGCAGGGTGCAGGGTGAACTTGAATAGGATGCACATTGCTATTATGTGCCTCCGAGTTGATTCTGACTCATAGCAATCCTATAAGATGGCAGAACTGCCCCATAGGGTTTCCATTGCTGTAATCTTTATGGGAGCAGATTACCACGTATTTTCTCCTGTGGAGCAGCTGGTGGATTCAAACTCCTGACCTATTGGTTAGCAGCCAAGCATTTAACATTGCTCCTTATGGGTTGAATAACCCATCGCCATCGAGTTGATTCTGACTCACGTCAACCATACAGGACAGAGTAGAACTGCCCCATAGGGCTTCCAAGGCTGCAGTCTTTACAGAAGCAGACTGACACATCTTTCTTCCTCAGAGTGGAGTACCTGGTAGGTTCAAACCACCAAACTTTCAGTTAGCAATTGAGCATTTAACCACTGCGCCACCAGGGCTCCTTATGGACGAAATAACCAAACCCAAAACCCATTGCCATCGAGTCGATTCTGGCCCATAGCAACCTTACAGGACACAGCAAAACTGCCCCATAGGGTTTCCAAGGAGCAGCTGGTGGATTCCAACTGTCGACCTTTTGGTTAGCAGCCATAGCTCCTAACCACTGCACCACCAGGGATCCCCCCCCCCAGAAAGATATCTCCAAATCCTAATCCCTGGAACCTGTAAGATTGACCTTATTTGGAATAAGGGTCTTTGCAGATGTATTTAAGTTAAGGATCTAGGGAGAAGATCATCCTGGATTTAGGGTGGGCCTTAAACCCAGTGACAGTTGTCCTTATGAGAGACAGAAACAGAGAAGACACAGAGATAAAGAGAGAAGGCCACGTAAAGAGAGGCAGAAATTGGAGTTACACAGCCACAAGCCAAGGAAGACCAAGGGCCGCCGGCAGTCACCAGAAGCTAGGAGAGGGGCATGGAACGGTCTCTCTCTCAGAGCCTCCAGGAAGAACTAACCATGCTGACTTCTTTATTTCAGAGTTTGGGTCTCCAGAATTGTGAGAAGATGAGTTTCTTTGTTTTAAGTCACTTAGTTCATGGTAATTTGTTGTGGCCAATAGAGATACTATATGTTATGAATCTTAACTTCTATATGTTCAACACATGATTGTGATAGTTTGTTCTCAATAAGATGATTTTATTTCTCTACGTTTGTCCAGTTGTAAAGTATGAAAATTCATTTAAGTCGTTTTTCTAGCAGTTCTTACCATCATTTTCTGTGGTACTTTTTCATCTACTTGGGCACATCTTATGGGCTCCTCAATATGTCATACAGCTAAAGGATTTTTTTTTTTTTAATAAAATAAAATCATGACTCTTTTACAAATATAAAATGAACATATACCAAAGATCTTATTTAACTCACTAATTAATGAGGGAGTCATAAAATGTTACAACAGATTCAAAGAGAGTTCAAGAACACATACACATACAGGCCTTCAGGAATGCTGAAATAAATTTGTTAATATGTATAAATCTGTCTTTTGGGAGAGATTAATAGTATGTCCACTAGAGAAAATTCATTGGCATTTCTATGAACAGAAATCATTTGCATTACTACCATTTTTCTACAAGTTGCTGAACTGTAAAACAGTTAAAAGAAAACAAAAGACACAGATAACTCAGAAGGGTTCAGTAGATACTCAGCAATCTTTTCTTCTAGTTTCAGTCTTTCCCAATTATTTTTAACAATTTTTTTTTTTAAAAGATGTTGTATCAGTCAGAATCCAATCAGAAGACAGAAACCACTCAGTAATTTGAACAAGGCAAGTTTAATATAAACTATTATTAAGTATAACCAGAGACTGGGGTAATAAGAGATCAGCTAAGTAAGAAGTAGAAGGAATTGTAAAGAATACAGGAATAGCAGCTATAGAAGGCAGGGCCACTACCCACAGGACTGAAATAGCACACCCAAGGAGGAGACATCTATCTCATGGCTGAGATCCTGGCTTTGTAGGGGAGGAGGCAGCTAAGGCTCAGTGGATGGCAGAGAAGTCCCTGTGGTGCTGCACTGTTGGAATGTGCTAGAAATCCTCCCTCTGGAACTTGCCAGAAATCTGCTCTCTAGAGTGCCAGGGAAAGCTGTTCACAGAGAGGTACTCTGCTACAAAACTGCCCAAGAGAGTGCTAAGGGAGTCAGCTGACCACTGGGTACTGCTGCCAGGCGCACACCACGGGAGCCATACACTGGAGAAGGCACAGGCCTGGACAAGTCTTTCCAGAAAGCACACAGGAACAAGCAGCAAAACCCTTTCCTCCTGAAATGTTTCTCTGGAGCCCACTATTGACAAAGCTTCACATCGAGTCAGCTGCAAAGGAAAAGCATTTAAGGGGCCCAGATCCTTTCCACAGAGCAGGTAAAAAGGATGACTTTGGAGTTAAGAGGGCATAGATCAGTACTGGCATATGTGCCGCAGTCAGATACATTTGGGAAATTCCAGATATACATCCAATGAAAGGCACTGTGCTCTGGATGAAGGACTTTAGGTAACTTGGGAACCAAACAGGAAAAGAAGGATTCCAATCAAGCTTCTCTTGTCCCATATTTTGCCACGGGCTGACCCTGAGTGTTTTCTTTATACGTCTACAATGCTAAGCATCGTTCTCAACTTTTTGTGAATCCTCACCATCCCCTTCAAAGGAACACCCTTCTTGCTGTCTATCTCACCCTTGGTGGCACAAACAGCTAAGCGTTCCACTGCTAACCAAAAAGTTGGCGGTTCAACCCCACCCAGCCGCTCCATGGGAGAAATACCTGACGATCTGCTCCTCTAAAGATTACGGCCCAGAAAACATTATGGGACAGTTCTACTCTGCCACACGGTGTCTCTCGGAGTCAAAAATCTCTCAAGGGCACCTAACAACAACAAAACACATATATACATGCACATACACTCTATTATAAATACATTTTGTCGTAAACAACAAATGATATTGCTACAAATGATCTCAAACTAATGCTGTGAATTTCTGATAATTATGTCTTGAAATAGTGACTAAAAATAGCCCAGCCCCTTCCTCTATTATCAGGAAGATTGCCCTTCTGTATAAATCCTTCCCATTTTGTGCTAACAGTCTCACTGAAATCACCACAATGACACTGGTGCTCTTTGGATCCAATTCTTCACTGTGTTGACTGAAAAATAAATACACTGGTTCCCTCACTCGCCAAGAACTAGGAGAAAAAAGTGGGAGGAAAATCAAGCTAAAGAGGATCCTGGAGTAGGCCAAGCACCTTTTCGTCTTGAGGAGCCCTTCCCTGATAAGTTCACCCCCAGGAATCATAAGACACAATTCAAAGCTTAGTCGATACCTGTAGAGTTTGGCTTTTCCAGAATACTGCCTATAAAACAAAAGAAAGGTTCTCCCCACTATCTGAAAGTAGAACATTCCTACGAAACCTTTCATAAGCCGAATGACATAAAGTAAAGAAGCAATTACCATTCATTTCTGTCAGGATTTTTTTTTTTTTTTAATTGTACTTTAATTGAAGGCTTACAGAACAAACTAGCTTCTCTTAAACAATAAGTACACATATTGTTTTGTGACATTGGCTACCAACCCCACAACATGTCAACACTCTCCCTTCTTGACCTTGGGTTCCCTATTACCGGCTTTCCTGTACTGTCCCCTCCTGCCTTCTAGGCCCTGCCCCTGGGCTAGTGTGCCCCTTTAGTATCGTTTTGTTTTATGGGCCTGTCTAGTCTTTGGCTGAAGGATGAACCTCAGGAGTGACTTCATTACTGAGCTAAAAGGGTGTCTAGAGGCCATACTCTCGGGGTTTCTCTAGTCTCTGTCAGGCCAGTAAGTCTGGTCTTCTTTTGTGAGTTAAAATTTTTGTTCTACATTTTCTGTAGCTCCATCCAGGACCCCTACTGTGATTCCTATTAGAACAGTCAGAGGTGGTAGTTGGGCACCGTTTAGTTGTGCTGGAGTCTGTCTGGTGGAGGTTGTGGTAGTTGTGGTCCATTAGTCCTTTGGACTAATCTTTCCCTTGTGTCTCTAGTTTTCTTCATTCTCCCTTGCTCCTGATGGGGTGAGACTAGTGGAGTATCTTAGATGACAGCTCACAAGCTTTTAAGACCCCAGACGCTACTCACCAAAGTAGAATATAAAGCATTTTCTTTATAAACTATGTTACGCCATTGAGCTAGATATTCTCTGAGACCATGGTCACCACAGCCCTCAGCCCAGTAATTCGGTCCCTTGGAGAGTTTGGATGTGTCTATGGAGCTTCCATGACCTTGCCTTGGACAAGTTGTGCTGGCTTCCCCAGTACTGTGTACTGTCTTACCCTTCACCAAAGTTACCACTTATCTATTGTCTATTTAGTGTTTTTCCACCCCCACTTCCACCCCTTCCTTGTAACCATTGTTTCTTTTTGGTGTGTAAACCTTTTCATGAGTTTTTACAGCAGTGGTCTCATACAATATTTGTCCTTTTGTGATTGACTTATTTCACTCAGCATAATGCCCTCCAGATTCATCCATGTTGTGAGACACTTCACAGATTTATCATTGTTCTTTATCATTACGTAGTGCTCCATCGTGTGTACGTACCATTATGTGTATGTGCCATACTCTGTTTACCCATTCATCTGTTGACAGGCACCTACATTGTTTCCTTTTTTTTGCTATTGTGAACAATGCTGCAACAAACATAGATGTGCATATGTCTATTTATACAATGGCTCTTATTTCTCCAGGATACATTCCTGGGAGTGGGATTGCTGGATCATATGATATCCCTATTTCTAGCTTTCTAAGGAAGCACCATATCATTTTCCAAAATGGTTATACCATTTTACATTCAATGTGGGGAAATTTTTAAGCGTTCCCAGACCCAAAAGATCACCTACCAAATCATATCAAATAACACATAAAATACTTACAAGATCTCTTTGGCTTTTCTGAAACTTTAGAACACATCTTGCTAATGAATGCACACAATTAATCGACACAAAGCACAGATGCTCGCACAGTTCAAAGAGATGGCAGCTTGATGCTGAGATGTTGAGTGTAGTTCCTGAGGAAGGAGCTTGGCGATGCCACTCTCGCTGCTCAGGGTGCGTACTGCCTCTTTAACAGCTCGCTGCAAAACAAATGGTGAACGCTATTTCCTCTTTTCACTTTTTTTACGTAAAAGCAAAAATCCTCTTCAGATTTCTTTCAGTTAGTGAAAACAGGCACTAGTGTAGGTCTTTCATAAAAGCAAAGTGGTGTAAAGCAAACTTTCGGCAAGTGGGGGATACCTGTGTCTTGTGGAAGCGGAATTACTTTTTGTTTGTTTTAGACAGTAATTTATAGCTCAGAATTAGAGTATTCATAAATGGTAAACACCACAGAAAATGAATACAAATGCAGGCCCTGCTTGCCAAGGACAGCTAGTTTCTAAAACCCCCTATTTCAGATTTTTGTTTTTGGGTTCAGATAGAAGAGTGATGAGAACAGTCATAAAAAAAACCATACACAGAGCTCATTCCTGGTATGGGTCTTTTAAGCTCAGTTTTGTTTTCCAGACACGTGCCCAACACGTGGTCAAGTTTCTCACGATTCACAAGGAGGAAAGCATAGGCGTGGCTCTGGGATACAGACTCCAGGTACACGTCCTATTGATGAGAGACCGGATGGGGTGGAAGATCAGGGCCATGCTTTCTGGTACAAGTGGACAGCTCAGAGAGGGCAGGAAACTCAAGTTACATTTGTTGGTAACGATAGATAAATCAGTTGCTGACCAGTCTATTTCAACTCATGACAACCCCATGTGTGTCAAAGTAGAACTGTGGCTGATTTTTCAGGAGTAGATTCCCATGCCTTTCTTTCAAGGTGCCTCCGGGTACACTCAAACCTCCAACCATTTGGTTAGCAGTGAGCATGTTAACAGTTTGCATCTCCCAGGAATTCTAACTGATAAGGCTAGGCCTTTATTATTTGACACTACACTAGAGATCAGAGGTCAAGAAGTTTTTTTTTTTTAATTAGTTACCAACATGTGAAAAAACTGGGAGATTTCACAAAAAAAAATCTGAGTTTCTAGCCTCTCCCAAAAAAACAGACAATTTGGTAGCTCTGAACCCATTCTTGCAAGGGAACCTTGGCAGGAATGTGGCAGTGGGGCGTGGCTCTCCAATGTGCCACAGGACCCACACAGGCTGCCTGTTATACCTGTGTTACCTGACTAACCCCTGCTGACATTTCTGTTTCGTCCTACACTATGGGACTGCAAGCTCCATGAGGGCTGGGCCGGCACGTTTTTTATTCATAAGCATATTTCGACATAGTGCCTATCACACAGGTCCTAGCAACTATGCCTGCTGTACGCGAGGCACTCAATACCTTCTGAATAAATGACTGCATGAACTGTATTAATTAGGCCTTCTGCACACTATCTCATTTAATTCCTAAAATCATTTTGAAATGTTTGCTCCCCATAAGGCTCAGAGAATTGGCTAACTGCGCTTCCAATGTTCACTCAGCTAGTGATTACAGAACCTGATTCCAAGTTTATATGACTTCCAAGCAAAGGAGTGTGGAAAGGCAAGTCAGGGTAGAGGAAAAAAAAAGCTTCTAGTTAAAAAAAAAAAAAAAAAACAGAGCAACAGGCTGATTGCAAATACTCTCTGGTTCCCCAGATAGTTTTGTTCCACACTTGTAAATAGAAGGTACATATATTATATGGTCATTGCTTCCCTCTTCTATAAATCCCTTAAGAATCTTGCATCAAGGAAGCCAAAATCCACCTGCTCAATCTTCAAATGGGATTAATTCAACTACAGAGATTAGTGACCATGTTTCAACTAGGCAACTCAGAAGGAAAATCATTAAATTTAAACATAACGTGCCATCAATTTGTGTTTGCAAAGACAAAAGGCCATCCGGGAAAGTCATTCCACTTAACGGGAAGCAGGGATTCTTAGCCAAAGGGCAGAGCAGCAGAACAACCACTCACTAACAAATGTTCTCTCTCCGGCTACATACCAGAGAGCTGGTAGCTAAACAAATGACTGTTGAAGCTGCTTATCTTAAAACACAAAAGGTGCTATCCGTTCACAGTATGAAATGGAATCACAAGCAGTTCCATGAAGGGGTCAGAAGTGCAGGAAAGCTCTAACATATACCCACAGAGGGGCATCCACCTACTAGCATATACTGATGTGAGTGGCACCTCAGCAGTGGACAAAGAACCACCCACTCTTTTCTCTGGCCCCTTCTGTAACCAAAGATTTAGCACGCTGATTTACATAGACGGGACTATTACTCAGCCATAAAGATAAATGAAATTCTGATACATGCTATGACACTGATGAACCTTGAAAGCATTATGTTGAGTGAAGTAAGTCAGACCTGAACGGACAAATACTGTATGATCCCACTTACATGAAATATCTAGAATAGGCAAACGCATTAAGACAAAAGTTCATTAGTGGTTACCAGGGGCTAGGGGTAGGGGACATAGGAGTTATGCTGAAGGGGCACTGGGTTTCTGACTGAGTGACATAAAACATTTAGAAATGGACACTGGTGATGGTAGCACAACATGGTGAATGTAAGTAACGTCAATAAACTGTACACTTAAAAATGGCAAACTTTTTGTTATACATATTTGACCACAACAACAACAAAAAAAATTTTTAATGTAACACATTGAGATAAAATCACCCGTTTATATGTTTATCTCCCTGGACCAGGCATCTCAACGGCAGAACCACGTCTTACTGCTGGAATCCCCAGCGCCTTGTATGATGACTACACATAGTAACGTTTATGGTATTTTCCCATTCCTAGAACTCAAGGCTGGTAGTCTGTAAAGAAATCTTGTCCTGATCTATATATTTCTATATGAATACCCAGAGAAAGGTCCAAAGTAAAATCACATACAGGTATCCATTCAAACTGGAAAATAAACATTGCAGGAAATCAAATGTCAGCCTCATACATTGAGGGGCCATGTCCATGACACATGCCTGAGAGATCTGATCACTACTGCTGACCAAGCAGGAGGCTATGCCTAGAATGTGCTTCTTAAACGTTAATGCGCCTGAGAATCACAGGGGGATTTGGTTATAGTGCAAATGCTGACTCAGTGGGCCTAGAAAGTCTGCATTTCTAACAAGCTGCCATTTTGTGGGCCTCCCTTTGAGTAGAAAGTGTCTAGGAGAAACTGGGGCCCATAACCACCACCTTTCTTCCTTGCAACCTATACCATGGTCTAAGGAGCTGAGCTAACATGCCCCAAAGAAGTGGAAATTCCAAAGATAAGAATCTTTTCCTTTTATTCCATTCAGGGTCTAATGTCCATCAGCAGTGGACTCCAAAGGAGTAAAAAAAAAAAAACCCTTCAAGTCGATTCTAACTAATAGAGACCCTAGAGGACAGAGTAGAACTTCCCTATAGACTTTCCTAGGCTAATGAGTCGGAATCGACTCGACGGCAACAGCTTTTTAATCTTTACAAAAGCAGAATGCCACATCTTTCTCCCACAGAGCGGCTGGTAGGTTTGAACCACTGACCTTTTAGTAAGCAGCCAAGTGCTTAACTACTGCACAGCCAGGGCTCCAACACTTTCTCAGCACTTTATTTTTAATATACAAATCATTTCCAACAAATACTCCATGGGAAAGACCAAGTACCTGCCACTGGAAACTTACTGCAGATCATGAAATGCCAGGAAACAGTCACATACCTTATTGTAGAGCAAGATGACAAACGAGCAAAACCGAAAATTTCAAGACAAAGCCTCGGCCCTGGGAACAATAACCATGATTGGCATTGCTTCGACCCACATCTTCTTAAAACCATGCATAAAATTGTGGGGCTTGTACTGGTTATCCACAGAAAGACTGCAGGACGAAGGGGTGGAGACAAGAAGCTGGAAAGAAAAACTAATTAAAAAGCAAATAGGGAAAAATTAGCTTGGAAAGGGCTCACTGAACTGCTAACAGAATAGAGTGCCGAGGTGAAAAACAAATGCAAAAGAGATTTGGCAGAATCCAAAAAGAACATGATCAGAATGAGAAATGAGGCTGGAGACCACACGTCAGCAGGAGAGGCAGTGAGAGGGACATTTGTGGAGATGAAAACAGAAAAAAGTTCCCTGGACAAAAGAGAAGCACACAGACTGGACTGAAGGAGAGAGAGAGATGGGGAGGGAAGTGGGCAGCTGATTGTACCCTAGGGCCAGGACAGATCCCTGCTAGAGAAAACAAAACAGCAACACACACACTCACTCACACATATACACAGTCACACCCACAAACATGCACACACGCATATACACACAATACATACCTATACTCATACATACACATATATGCATACACTCACACAAACATACACACATACACATGCACATATACACAATACATACACACACAAATACACATACACAGGTAATCACAATATAGACATACACAAAATATACATACACAAATACACTCATGTACACATACACACACACGCACATAATCACAATATATACAAACACATACATAAATACACTCATACACACACATACAAACATACACATGCACATATACCCCCCTGTACTATATATACGGAAACCCTGGTGACATAGTGGTTAAGTGCTACAGCTGCTAACCAAAGGGTCAGCAGTTCGAATCCGCCAGGCACTCCTTGGGAACTCCATGGTGAAGTTCTACTCTGTCCTATAGGGTCGCTATGAGTCGGAATCGACTCAATGGCACTGGGTTTGGTTTTTGAACTATATATACAGACATACACACAGAGAGAGAACATCAGTGAATCTAATCCAATGTAATCGAAGCTCTTATAAGAAAAATGGAGACCAAATGGAGCTGCCCAAGCAACCACAAATCATCTCATAACTACAAATAAAAGCCATCCTGATATGTGCAGAGAATTGACTGGCACCGACGTGAACCCGCTTCCCCCATGTATTATTAGGCTATTCCTGCTCCTCTCCATTAGTATAGGAAACAACAAGGCAGAGATACCATCTTATGTTCCTTTTATCTGAACCATTTACTACTGTTGCTGTTAGGTATCACTGAGTCAGTTCCAACTCATAGTGACCCTATGTACCACAGAACGAAACACTGCCCAGTCCTGCACCATCCTTACAATTGTTGCTATTTTTGAGCTCATCGTTGCAGCCACTGGTGTCAATCCATCCTGTTCAGGGTCTTCCTCTTTTTTTGCTCTCTACTTTACTGAGCATGATGTCCTTCTCCAGGGACTGGTCCCTCCTGATATCCTGTCTTCCTCTTTCTAATTAGGAAAAAGTATCAGGATGGGATAATCATATTGGCAGTTCCTTAAGGTGGATGAGTGATCGGGATGTTTACCAAAAAAAAAAAAAGTTCTAATAACTCCCCCTTATGTTGTGTGCCCTTCCAACTCCATAATATCCAAGCCCCTCTGCCTTCGCTGCAGGCCTTCCCACCTGGAGCAAGCATACATTTCCAGGCTTATTTGTTGCCACTGCCACACTTCAGCAAACTAACCATTCCAGAACCAGCTAGATGTGCTTCTACCCCTGAGGCACTTTCCCAGGGCTTCAGATGCCTTGGTTCTGATTCAGACCCCTGCTAAGAATTCGTATTGCCACCCAGATATACTGGATCAGAATCTAAAGTTTCACAAGATCTTCAGGTGATTCTTCCGTAAAACTTCCTGGTTGCTTGTTAGAAATGCAAATTCTCAGCAAGGAGCTTGTTAGAAATGCAAATTCTCAGCAGGGGTTCAAACTGGAACAAACCAACTCACTCAAGGCCCTGCTTTCCCATATACTACACACCTATCTTTTTTTTTTTTTTTATCTTACCCTTCAAGGAGCCCTGGTGGCACAGTGGTTAAAGCAATCGACTGCTAACGGAAAGGTTAGTGGTTGGAAACCACCAGTGGCTCTTTGGGAGAAAAATGTGGCAGTCTGCTTCCTAGAGATCGACAGCCTTGGAAACCCTGTAGAGTTGCTATGAGTCGGAACCGACCCCACAGCAGTGGTGATGGTGGATCTTGCCCTTCTCTTTCAGTCAATTCCTACTCCAAGTTTCCGGGTGACTTAGCTCCTCTGGGAAGCCACTCCACCTGCAGACTGGGTTCACTCCTTTATCTGAGCTCAAAGTACACTCTGCACACTCTTCTTTGACCTGCTCAAATTCTATCATTACTGGCTGCCTGCATATCCATCTCCCCCACCCCTTTGATTATGAACTTCTGCAGGGCGGGGCTGGTGTCTTATTTTAGTAGCTTCCTCAGAGCCTATGGACATTAATTGATAAGTCTTTCATGAGTTTTTAACTAATAAAAAATGGAACAAGAGCATGAGGGATTGTTTAAGGGATCAAATGAGAGACTGCGGGATGAATAAATAAAAGAACGAATTTGTGAACTGCAAGACTTAATACTGTTAAAATATCAACACTACCCAAAGCAATCTACAGATTCAACGCAATCCTGATCAAAATTCCAAAAGCCTTCTTTACAGAAATAAAAAAACCAATCTCAACTTTAAATGAAATGGCAAGAGGCTCTGAATAGCTAACACAATGTTGAAGGAGAAGAACAAAGTAGGAGGACTCACATTTCATAATTTTAAAACATACTAAATAATTACAGTAATCTAAAGACTGGTACTAGAATAATAACAGACACATAGACCAATGGAACAGAATTGAGACTCCAGAAATAAACCTACACATCTATGGTCAACTGATTTTTGACAATAGTGATAAGCCCATTCAATGAGGAAAGAAGAGCCTCTTCAACAAACGGTGCTGGGAAAACTGGATTTCCACCTGCAGAAAAATGAAGCAGGATCCATTACTCACAGCACACACAAAAACAAATTCAAAATAGATTAAGGACCTAAATGTGCAAACTAAAACCATAAAATTCTTAGAAGAAAAAGGAGGGGCAACATAGGCCCAGCTTTTAACAATGGATTATCTAATATAATGACAAAAGCATAAACAGCAAAAGACAAATAAATAAATGGGACTTTATAAAAATTAAAAATTTTGTTCATCAAAAGACCTTACCAAAAAAGTGAAAAGACAAGCTTCCAACTGGAAGAATCTCTTAGGAAACCATATATCTGGCAAGAATCTAATAACAAAAATATATATAAAACGTTGACAACAACTAAAAGTCAACGCAATCATAAAATGGGTAAAGGATTTAAATAGTCATTTCACAATGAGAACATTCAAATGGCCACCAAACACATGAAAACATGCTCAGAGTCATTAACCAACAGACTAAAGCCAAACCAAGCCTGTTGTCATTGTGTGGATTCTGACTCATAGTGACCCTACAGCACAGAGCAGACCTGCCCCATAGGGTTTCCAAGGATAGGCTGTTGGATTCAAACTGCCAACCTTCCGGTTAACAACCGAGCTCTGAACCACTACACTACCAGGGCTCCCATTAGCCATCAGAGAGATGCAAATTGAAACCATGATGAGATACCATTTCACTCCCACCAGTATAGCTACGATCAAAAAAAAAAAAAAAAAAAAATACTAAGAACAACCGATGTTGGCATGGATGTGGGGAAATTGGAAGCCTTATCCATTACTGCTGGGCATGCAAAATAATACAGCCATTGTGGAAAATAGTGTGGCCATTCCTTGAAAACCTAAAAATCGAACCACTGTATGATGCAGCAAGTCTACGCCTGGGTAAACACCCAAAAGACCTGAAAGCAGAGACTGAAACAGAGACTTGCAAACCAACATTCACTGCAGCATTATTCACAATAGTCAAAAGGTAGAAAAAACCTCAATGTCCATCAACAGGTGAATGTGGTACACACACACCATGGGCTACTACTCAGCCAGCAGGAGAGACGAAGTCTTGAAATGTGCTACAGTATGGATGGAGCTGGAAGACATTATGCTGAATGAAATAAGCCAATCGGAAAAGGACAAATATTGTATCTCCTCACTTATATAAAAAGACAAGAAGAGAACAAAGTTTATTAGTGGTTACCAAGGGCAGAAGGGAGGGGGGAAAAGGGGCGTAAACAGTGATGGGAATATTATGTTGATTAAGGGCAGGGTTACACAGCTGATTACTGTAATTGCTGTCAATAAGTTGTACACCCATAAAAAGTAAAACTGGCAAAAGTTGTGTGACAGATATTATAAAGCAATGACACACAAAAAAAGTAGCTGCTGAGGCTGCTTATGTACAACCAACCTTGCTTTGGAGGTTTAGGGTCATAGTTTCAAGGGACATCCCAGCTGACTGGCCTAATAACATGTTTAACACTTCTGTTCTACCTCCTAGTTCGTTGCCTAGTGCCTGTCTTGAAGGTTTCCAAGTGGCCATCCAAGGCACAACAATTGGTCTCTCTTTGTTTGGAACAACAGGGGAAGAAGGAGAGTCAGGAATAGGATGAGGATATGAAATGTGTGGCTAATTGCCTCCATGAACAATGAGACCAGGAGAACTGGATGGTGCCTGGCTACCACTACTGAATATTTTGATCAAAGAGTATATAGATGAAACCTGATCAAATGGAGGAAAATGAACAACAGAACTTCAAATTCTCATGGACTCCAGACTTCCTAGAGCCATGAAGTTTGGACAAACCCCTGAAACCATTGTCCTGAGATAATCTCAAAACCTTAAACCAAAAATATTCCCTGAAATCCTCTTAAAACCAAACAATAGTTTAGCTTAAGTAGTAAAAAAGGACTGCCTTGAACGTTATGCTCTATTAAGAACTATCTATATGGGATCAAACTGACAAGAGCAACTCGAGAGATCAGACAGGAACTTTAAGGGGTGGTGAATTTATGTTAATGGGGGAGGAAGAACTCAGAAAACGGAGGGTGAGAATGGTTACACAACTCGAAGGAATGTAATCAATGTCACTAAATGGTACATGCAGAATCTGAAGAACTGGTGTATGTTTTGCTGTGTATATTCTCAACAAGATAAATAACATTATACGTTAAAAAAAAATGTATCTAGATTGCTTTGCTTTTCTCTGGTCAAACTGTTCTACATTCCACTTTGGTGAATACCATCTGGGGTCTTAAAAGCTTGCAAGTAGCCACCTGAGATACACCCATTGGTCCCATCCCACTCAGAGCAAAGGGGAATGAAGAAAAACCCAAAAGCAGAAGGAAAATACTAGCCCAAAGGACTAAAGGACCACAGGAACCAGAGACTCCACCAGCCTGAGGCTAGAAGAAGTAGATGGCCCAGCTACCACCAACGACCACCCTGACAGGAAATACAACAGAGTGCTCCAGACAGAGCAGGAGAAAAATGCAGAACAGAATTCAAATTCATGTAAAAAGACCAGACTTACTGGTCTGACAGAGACTGGAGGAACCCCTGCAACTATGGCCCCCAGATGCTGTTAACCAGAGCTGAAACCATTCCTGAAGCCCACCCTTTAGAAAAAGATTAGGTCTGTAAAACAAAAAATAATACACGTGAAGAACATGCTTCTTAGTTCAATCAGATATATGAGACCAAACGGGGGGCTCCTATCCAAAAGCAGGATGAGAAGGCAGGAAGGGACAGGAACTGGTCAAATGGACACAGGGAACCCAGAGTGGAAAGGCGGGGAGTGCTGTCACATTGAGGGGATTTCAGCCAATGTCACAAAACTATTTTGTGTATAAATTTTTGAATGAGAAATTAACTTGAGCTATAAATTTTCACGTAAAGCACAATTAAAAAAAAAAAAAGTGGTAGACTTATTGTATTTACGGCCCCACCCAATTCATGATCTTGTATCCATGCCCTTTGGAAGGAGACTCTGCAACACTTCCTATCAAGAGTCTATTTCATTATCCTTTGAATCTGGACTGGCCATGTACCTTGCTTTGGCCTACAAGATGCAGCAGAAGTCACGGTATGCCAATTCCAAACCTAGGCCCCAAAGACTTTGTGTGCTTCTGCTTGCCCTCTTACGACCACTAAATAACCCTGGGCTAGCTTGCTGGAGAATGGCACGCCATGTGCCAAAGAGCCCAGCTGCCCCACTGAGGCCATCCTAGACCAGATTCAGGCAGCCAACCCCCAAACAGGGAAAGCCCAGCTAAGACCAGCAGACTGACCCTGGTCTCATGAGTGAACCCAACTGAGACCAGAAAAGCCACCCAAATAACCTGTAGACTCATGTGCAATAATAAATACTTACTGTCTTACAACATTATCTTTTGGGATAGTTTATGCGGCAACTGGAGTCCCTGGGTGGTGCAAACAGGTAGCATGCTCAGCTGTTAACTGAAAGGTTAGAGATTTGAGTCTATTGAGACGCACTTGGAGGAAAGGCCTGGCAATCTACTTCTGAAGATCAGCTATTGTGAACCCTATGGAGCACAGTTCTACTCTGACACACACGGAGTGACCATGAGTCAGAACTGACTCAACGATGACGACAACTGGTTTGGTTTGGTTTTTATGTGACAACAGCTAACTGATACAAGGAATGAATAAACAGTCTCATTTACTACAGTGATGTTTCTAGAAGACAGGAGCTTTGTTGTTCTGTACCACACGAAAAATGCAGTTCTTAAACACAGTGTTGAAACATACTATTACAAGGTGTGAGGTACTTGAGCAAAATACTTCTGAACCTTACAAATGATTTATCTTATGCTACTGTGGACAGCACTGTGGACTCACAGTCATCCTCATCTATAACAACGCTATTCTAACTCATCTATTTCCATATGCTTTCTTGAGCAGGAAGTATAAGAGTAGAATCAAGAACCCTCTTTGCACCCCCAGCAAAAATTATACTTCCTTGTAGCCAATAACAGTAACTGCAAACATTTATGGATCACCTATTTTATACACATATAACCTATATGTACTACTGTGTTATACATGTGACCATCACCTGCCCTGTGTCGCAGTTCTCAATGAATCTAAAAGATAATTTTTGGTGATGACATCAGATTCTTTTGGGAAAGGGCAAGATACAGATGCATTTTACTAAGTTATAGTCCTTTTTTTTTCCTTCAACTCTCCATGGGTATTCCCTCTTCAGTCAACAAAACGCCTAGTGCTGCAATCAGCATTGAGGATACAAAAGACATGGTCTTCTGCCCTCAAATAATTCCCCCTGTGGACTTAAAAGGCCCTCCTCTCTCAGCAGGAGTCTAGATAAGAGGATAGCTTTATCCTTTCAAATTGGCCTTAGCTGTACCAGTGGTATTTTAGAAGCGCCTCAAACTCACCCATCTCTCTTAATTGAAGTCAAAGGAATGTTCTTGCTGAGGGTAATTGGTACACTACAATGGATGTCTTTCCACTGGTGTCTTTCCATTATGTACTTCCTCTTGAGGGTGGCTTTCAGTTCAGTTTTCAATGGCCCACACCTACTTTTCATTACCTGTCCCCAAGTAACTCTAGTCTAGCAAATTATTAAGCCCTGAGAGCCTCTGTTTCTTGTTTAAAATGGAGAATCAAATGAGATTAAAAGGAAGTCCAAAGGTTTGGCATAGTTCCGGGCATGTATAAGTCCTCAATAAAGGTTTTTTTCCCTCATTCGGCTACAAAGACACACTTGGTACACAACACACGCCAGTCCAGATCCCATTTATCCCTATCTGCTCAATCTAGAAGATGTCACATGTGCAGTAACAGCAATAACATAAAATCCTGAAAGTAATATCCAAACACCATATCCATTCAGTTAACTTTCCCCTAACACTGTACTGAGTATAACTGACATGGGGTCCCTGAAGATCCTACACCTTCCCAGTGACTTCTCTTCCTGAAGGGGCACCAGCAACCTCTTTACATAGTCCACAGAGGTAACTACTGAGAAAACAAGCCACTGGGGTCCTAGTAAACAACACACTCCTTACCCTACTGAAGACAGTCTCTGCCAAGCCCAAAGTGGGGCTATTTTCTGGAAAATATTTCTAGGATAAGCAAGACTCCTGTCATGTACAGACCAGGGCTCCAATCTCTGTTCAGATGGTCCTCACCTGCCAAGCACATGCTCATGCCTCCCTCCTACCCTTCCCCCCACACTGCACTCGTTCACTGAGCACCTGGACTCTGAGTGAATAAAGATTACCAGACAAACCACGAGCTTCTTCCCTAGAGGAAGAGCAGAAATGGCAAAAGTAGCAGCCTAAAAAACGATGCCAAATCTGTCTTCATTAATCACCTTCCTATGTCACCTGTGAAATGCTCAAGGCAAAAAGCTACAGAATGAATCATATTACCTGCTTACACAAGGAAGCCTGGGTTCCTTCTAGCAAGCTTCCCTTCCCAGCACTATTTCCAAAACCAGCTTTGATTGTCCTTGAGGAGCTTCACAGTAAATCCTCTAGATCATGAAACAGCCTCCACTAACAGAAAAACTGGAATTCCGTGTTTAAGGAGTAACTCAGTGGTTGTGTTTTCAGTTATTAAGTGGTTCTGAGCTATCTCACCTTCAGCAATTTTTCCTCTTTACCATCCTTCTATCCTGGAAATCGCTGGATTGCAACATGAGAATTTCACACTCAACCCGAAAGTCAAGTTTGGTCATACAAGTCCTCAATGTGAACAAGCTTTAACAAGGTTCAGACTTATCCATCTTTCACCTACTGACTCCCCTGTGTAGATCTATAAATGTCCAGGACTGATACTAATTAACACAGCCAAACCAAGTTAAGCTGACCCAATGTGGACCTTGTTCCTTATTTCTGCTGATCTCACTGCAACAAACCAAACATATGATGAAAGCAGGATATTATTCCGTACAAGACACCAACTTCCCAAGCTTCTCTATCGCAGAACAGCTGAAAGGTGTTGGAGTCTGCTGGAACAGTTCAGTATCCATGGAAACTTAAAATAATAATGCCTTTCTAAGGTTCCCAACTGTGAACAGTGGAGATTACAAAATCCATTATAGGCCTAAAACAAAATCATATAACTAAGTCCTTCAGAATCAAATATAAATCAAACCACAGTGCAATACAGATTAATGAAACCACAGGAATCAAACCACAACTCAATACCACCACACACCCACCAAAATGGGTAACGTGAAAAAGAAAATTCCAAGTGTGGTAAGGATTTAAAGCAAAGGAAACGCTCTTACACTGTTAGTAAAAGTACAGCTTGGTATAACCACTTTGAAAAACTGTTTGACATTATCTCATAAAGCTGAACATGTGTACTCATGACCCAAATATTCTACTCCGAAATAGCTACTCAACCGAAATATGTATGTATGTTTACCAATAATATAGTAGAATATATCCAGAATCACTATCAGTAATAACTAAAAATGGCAAGTCCCAGCTGCTCAGTGGTGAAGAGCTCAGCTGCTAACCAAAAGGCCAGCAGTTCGAATCCACCAGACGCTCCTTGGAAACCCTATGGGGCAGTTCTACTCTGTCCTATAGGGGCGCTATGAGTTGTAATCAACTTGATGGCAACAGGTCATGGGTTAAAAATGACAAATTACTCAAATGCCAATCTACGGTACCAAGAACCAAACCAAGTTGTCACTGAATCAATTCTAAGTAGAACTGTGCTCCATAGGGTTTTCCACAACTGTGACCTTTCAGAAGTAGATCTCCAGGCTGCTCTTCTGAGAGACTTCAAGGTGGACTCGAGCCTACAACCTTTCGGTTAGCAGCAGAATACATTAACCATTTGCACAAACCAGGGACTTTCCATCTATGGTAGAATGGATGAACTGTGGCACAGTCATATAATGGAATATAATACAGCAATGTGAATGAGTGATCTACAACTATATGTAACAATATGGAGGAGGCTCACAAACATAAGTTAGCCAAACACAAAACAGTACATCCTATATGAGCTTATATAAATCAGTATAAAAACAGACAAAACATAATGGGGAAAAGACAGTCTTTTTAACAAACAGTCCTGGCAAAACTGGATGTCCATCTGCAAAAAAATGAAACAGGACCCATACCTCACACACTGTATATAAAAACTAACTCAAAATGGATCAAAGATGTAAATATAAAGCCAAAAACTATGAAGTGCATAGAAGAAAAAATACAGTCAACGCTAAAGGCCCTAATACACAGCATTAACAGGCTACAAACCACAACCAACAACACACAAGCTCCAGAGGATAAGCTAGATAACCGGGATCCTCTAAAAATTAAACACACGCTCATCAAAAGACTTCACCAAAAGAGTAAAAAGACAACCTACAGACTGGGAAAAAATTTTTGGCTATTACAAATCAGACAAAGGTCTAATCTCTAAAATCTACACAAAAATCCAACGCCTCTACAACAAAAAGATAAATAATCCAATTTAAAAATGGGCAAAGGAAATGAACAGACACTTCACCAAAGAAGACATTCAAGCAGCCAACAGACACATGAGGAAATGCTCAGGATCTGTGGCCATTAGAGAAATGCAAATCAAAACCACAATGAGATACCATCTCACCCCATCATTACTGGCACAAATCAATAAAACAGGAAATAACAAATGTTGGAGAGGCTGCGGGGAGACTGGAACTCTTATGCACTGCTGGTGAAAAGTAAAATGATACAACCATTCTGGAAAACAATATGGTGACTCCTTATAAAGCTAGAAACAGAAGTACCATATGATTCAGCAAACCCACTTCTAGGAATATATCCCAGAGAAAAAAGAGTCGTCACTCAGATAGACATATGCACACCCAGGTTCACTGCAGCATTGTTCACAACAGCAAAAGGATGGAAACAACCTAGGTGCCCATCAACGGATGAACAGATAAACAAACTGTGGTACATACACACAATGGAGTATTACGTAATGATAAAGAAAAAGGATGAATCTGGGAAGCATCTCATAACATGGATGAATCTGGAGGGCATTATGCTGAGTGAAATACGTCAATTACAAAAGAACAAATATTGTATGAGACCACTACTGTAAACACTCATGAAAAAACAATCTTTGATGGTTACAAAGTGGAGGGGTGGGGACAGAAAAACAATAGACAATAGATAAGTGAAAACTTTGGTGAAGGGTAAAAATGTACAAAATACTGGGGAAGCCAGCACAATGTGTACAAAGCAAGGTCATGGTAGCTCCATAGATACATCCAAACTCCCTGAAGGACCGAATTCTTGGGCTGAGGGCTATGGGGACCATGATCTCGGGGAATGTCTAGCTCATTTGGCATAACATAGTTTATAAAGAATATGTTTTACGTTCTACTTTGGTGAGTAGATCTGGGGTCTTAAAAGCCTATGAGCACCCATCTAAGATACTCCACCGGTCTCACCCCTTCGAGAGCAAGGGAGAATGAAGAAAACTAAAGATAAAAGGGAATGATTAGTCCAAAGGACTAACAGACCACATCTACCACAGCTTCCACCACACTGAGACTAGGACAACCAGATGGTGCCCACCTATCACCACTGACTGCTCTGACAGGAGTCACAATAGAGGGTCTCGGACAGAGCTGGAGAAAAAGTAGAACAAAATTCTAACTCAGAAAGAAAAAAGACCAGACTTGCTGGCCTGACAGAGACTGGAGAAACCCAGAGAGTATGGCCCCCCGGCGTACTTTCAGCTCAGTAATGAGGTCACTCATGAGGTTCACCCTTCAGTCAAAGATCGAACAGGCCCATGGAACAAAACATGACAAAAAGGGCAGAGCAGCCCTGGGGCAGGGACTGGAAGGCAGGAGGAAAGAGGAAAGCAGGTAATAGGGAACACAGGGTTGAGAAGGGAGAGTGTTGACATGTCGTGGGGTTGTTAACCAATGTCACAGAACAATGTGTGTACTAACTGATGTGAAACTAGTTTGTTCTGTAAACCTTCATCTAAACTACAATTTAAAAAACAACAGACAAAACAGTGACTGTAAGGGAACATGAGGGTGGTTCTCCAGCGCTGCCAAGGTTCTGTTTTTTATCTGGGGATTGCATGGGAGTGTGCACCTTGTGAAAATTATCAAGTTGTACACTTACAATGTGTGCTTTTCTGCATAGATACCATACTGCAATAAAATGTTAAAAATAAAATCAAGGGTGGTACTGGTTTCCATAAGTCACTGACATACACCAATCACCTGCTTCAATCACTCTCTGCCAACATGCTGGTTGGTTGTTAGGTAGATTCAGGATCTTGAAGATGGCTACTCTAGAAGAGGTAACTAGATAGCTTAGGTACTAGCTGGTTGAATGGCCTAAGGCAAATTCTTTCACCCTTTTGCCTCAGACTCATTTGTTTAAAAAAAAAAGAGACTAGACAGAATGCTGGCCAAGGTCGTCAGCTCTAATTCTTAAAGATTTGAAGAGCATCTCCCTCATTCGTCCCCCATTCTTGACCTTCACAGTGTGTATCAGAATCATAGGCGGTGGTTGGTAAGGATGAGGTTTGAGGCCCACATGGGACCTGAGAGAGCAAAGAGCAACTAACACTGATCCTCCTCATCTCAGAATGCAAGACTTAAAAGGAGGACCACTCAAGTCTCTCACCTGGATCTACTTAATTAGTAATGTCTCCAAAGTCAATACAGTATCTGATTAGAAAACATGGTAGTTCACCACCTATTTATTCACCTGCAAATTCAGCCCAATATTCCAATGTGCTGTCATCTGTCTATTGGTTCCTATCTTTCTTCTAAGAAAATCATGTGAAAGGATGTGCAAAGTGATTATTTTAACAAAGTCATCAGCAAAGACTACAAATAAAATGCATTCCAAAGGCCTCTCCAGACAGGGCTCTCCAAAGAGCAAAACAGTGCCTTGACGTCAAGGAGGAGATGAGGCAAACATCAGCTTTAGCAAATCACCATTCCACACCAAGTGGAGCTTGGCACTCAAGCTGGTTCATTTACCACCACCACTTAGGAGAGAGAGATGCAAGTTTCAAGTTCTTATTGCTACCTTCCCTCTCTCTGGAAAATAATGGTTTAACACATCACAACTGAACAATAAACAGAAATATTTCTGGAAAAGTGCGAGAAGATAATGGAAAGAAGGGGAGAAGATCCAAGTGTTCACCATAATTTTCCATATAAAAGTAGAATTTCTGGCCCTTGAATTTTTTTTTAGCCTTTTACTGTGTTTTAGGTGAAAATTTACACAGCAAATTAGGTTCTCATTTAACAACTTTTATACAAATTGTTCCGTGACATTGTTTACATTTTTATAATGTGTCAGCATTCTCATTATTTCCATTCTGTTTGTTCTGTTTCCATTGATCTAACTTCCCTGCCCCTCCTTTACTTCTCATCTTTTGCTTCTGAGTAAATGTTGACTATTTGGTCTTACATAGTTGATTGTTTAAAGGAGCACATTACTCACATGTGATACTGTTTATTTTATAAGCCAATCTACTATTTGGCTCAAAGGTGACCTCCGGGAGTGGCTTCAATTCCAAGTTCAAAGGGTATCTTAGGGCGATAGTCTCCAGGCGTGCCTCTAGTCTCTATCAGTCCAGTAAGTCTGGGCTCTTATAGGAAGTTGAATTTTGTTCTACATTTTTCTCCCTTTCTATCCGGGACCTTCCATTATGTCTCTGGTCAGAATGGTAGGTAATAGTAGCTGGTCACCATCTAGTTCTTCTGGTCTTAGAACAGATGAGGCCACAATTCATGTGGGCTATTAATCCTATGGTTTCTTCTTTAAGTCTTTGATTTCCTCATTCTCTTTCACTCCAGATGAGTAGAAATCAATAGTTTTATCTTAGATGATGACTCACAAGCTTTTATGACCCCAGATGAAAATCACCAAACTAGGATGCAGAACATAAACTTTATGAACTATGTCATGCCAATTGACTGAGTTGTCCCACAAGGCTATGGTCCTAAGCCTTTTAACTCAGTAAACCAATTCCACGAGGTGTTTGCATATATCTAGGAAGTCTCCCTAACTATGTCCCCACGTGCTTTATTATATACATAAATATATCTGCAGCACACACAAGTACATACGCTCAGAGATACACCTACACATACACACATGTACTCACACATGCCTTTCTATACACATATATGCATACTTATCTACCTATGTAACCACACTCATTTTTCAGTTATTACTGTTGTTGCAAAATTGTGTCTGTTACACTATTTATCGAAATTGTCTCTTATTCTTGCATACTTCTAAGTGTCTCATTTACCTTGGTCAAGTTGTGTACACTTCGCTCATAGTCGGTGCTCCCTTTCCCATGACCAAAAATAACAAGTGTCTACTGTCCAGTGTGATGGATCACATCTGTGTGGCTTTTCTAGCCATGGTCTTCTAACTCCCATCCAAGTGATTCGGCAGGACTGTGCAGATACAGTAATTGTTGCCCACCAAAGGGATCAGTCAGTTTTGCCATCCCACTGGGCCTGAGGTAAGCCATCCCAGAGGCGGGTAAGACAGTAACCCACCATCAGCAAGGAAGCACAGCCAGGAGCCACCACGTCCTTTGAACCTAGAATCCCTGCATTGAGAAGCTCCAAGAACCAGGAGACAGACAGAGGGAGCTGTAACACTGAAAGCAGCAGAGACCAGCAGCAAGACTGGCAGGAAATGGCGCAGTGGACATCCCGGCCCATGAAGCATGAAAGCTGAGTACCTTTGGGCAGAGACTGAGGGTCAGGGAGAGGCGTGCCCACAGCTGGGAAGAGGCTATCCTAATGGAAGAACTATATCCTTGAGTGTTCCTGAACCTGAACTGTAACCTGTTACTTCCCTAATAAAGCCCATAATCCTGAGTATGGTCTGTGAGTTCTGTGGTGCCACTGCAATCAATTACTGAACCCAGCAGAGAAGGGACAGTTGGTGTCAGCACTGGTAAAGATGGCAGAGAGAGGAGGCATGTCCAACTACCACTTCACAGGAATCAGTTTTGGGCTGCTGATCTTGATTCTCCTTCTGCTTTGTGAAGTTAGAGAAGGTAAGACACCGCTTCCATGCGGTTTTTTACAGTAGCCATCAAAGAACGTTGTTTTCTGCGTGTGTACCTATTCTTGGCTTTTTATAAGAATGAGACCATGTAACATTTGTCCTTTCGTGACTGATCTATTTCACTTAGCATAATGTCCTCCAGATTCATCCACGTTATGTTTCATGGATTCCTCATTATTCTTTAGACTTGTATAGTATTTCAGTGGAGCACGGGTGGTGCAGTTGTTAAGAGAGCCACTGCTAACCAAGAAGTCAGTAGTTCAAATCCACCAGCCACTACTTAGAAACCCTATTCAGCAGTTCTACTCTGTCCTATAGGGTCACTATGAGTCGGAATCAACTCGATGGCAACTAATCTTTAGTATTCCATTGTATGTATGTACCATAATTTGTTTATCCATTCATCTGTTGATGGGCACGTACATGTTCCTACCTTTTTGCTGTTACGAATAATGCTGCAATGAACACAGGTGTGCATCAGTCTATTTGTGTTCCTGCTATTAGATCTCTAGGGTATATATGTAGGAGCAGAATTGCTGGATCATAAGGTATTTCTATTTCTAGCTTTTTGAAGAAGGACCATACTATTTTTCTATAGCAGTTTTACCATTTTGCAATCTCACAAGCAGTGTATAAAAATTCCAATCTACCCACAACATGGCCCTTGAATTTTGAGAAAGTTGGAAATGCTCCAAATTTCCAGAGAGGTCTGATTTAACACTCTCTCAAAACTGGGAAAGAGGAGGCTCAGGAAGCAAGTTAACCATTTTCAGGTGTTTAACACCATTGTACTACCATCCGTCTGTCATTCTTTTGTACTACGGTGGCTTGCATGTTGCTATGATGCTGGAAGCAATGCCACTAGTATTTCAAATATCAGCAGGATCACCCATGATGGACAGGTTTCAGCAGAGCTTCCAGACTAAGACAGACTAGGAAGAAAGGCCTGTTAACCTACTATAAAAATTAGCCAATGAAAACCCTATGAATCACAACAGAATACTATCTAACTGGACTCAGACATGCCAATGATTTTGAGGACAGCACACGACCAGGCAACGTTTTGTTCTGTTGTACGTGGCGTTGCCACGAGTCAGAGTGGATGTGCCAGCAGCTAACAACAAAAACAACAACGTTGTGGTACAAATAAAGGACAATCCCATATGCAACCCCTCTGTCACCCACCCAAAACAGAAAAGCAAGAGAAGCAGGAAGACAACTGACCACTGGTGACACACGGTCGCAGGACAGGTCATCCACACAGCCTCCTGCATGCCAGCGGGACAAAGAACACTGGGCAATCCTGCCCTCAAGAAACGTTAGAAAAACTGACACTGATCACAAGAATGGGGTCTTTCATTATTGATTCTCTTTGTTAGTTAACTTTTATTTTCCCCAGAGGCTAAGAGTAAAATAAGGTTTAATTAAAACAAAGGACAGGGTATAAAAATAACAATATTTAGAAAAAAATCCAGCCAAAAAGGCCAAATAGATATACAGGCTAGTGTTACAGTTATTAAATATTTGCTTCTCTCAGATACTGAGTTTCATGGCTTGCCAAAGCTCTTGTGAAGGCCTTGTCTCTTGACCCTGTTTCCTTAGTTATTTCATATAGAAGTAATATATTCTTTCTTAGAACTTACACCAAATGGAACAAAGACCATGGTTTTTGGCTTATATACATATCTACGCCATTTACACGACAAATACTGATTTTTCAGTGGTAGATCACGAGGCCTTCCTTACAAGGCACCTCTGGATGGACTCAAACCACCAAGCTTTTGGCTAGCAGCCAAGAGCATTAACTGTCTGTACCACCAAAGGACTCAGAAATAGAACACAAGGTCTTTTCACCCTCCAATAAAGAGTACCTACTGTCCAGCTGAGATTCATGAACCTTGGCTGAGTTTTGATGTATGAACCAACAACGCAGTAGGGTAAAGGCCAATCCTTCTCCTTAAAACCTCAGTGAGCTGTGAAAGTCACTTTGCCGAGCCTGCAAGCACTGACCTCCTGAGGCTGGTGACAGATATCACTAAAGCCTAGTGTCTCACCTCAGAAAGAACCTCACCACAAGTTTCCCAGCAAAGCAGGGCTGTTCAGGACCAGTGATTCATGGCCAGGCTGTTAAAATCACTCCTGAGCCTAGGAGAAGCAAATTATCAGCAGCTTTGATAAGTATCTGTCTTCTTTCACCTTTCAGTATCATCATGGGGATTGCCATGTACCTTGGGAAATAAAGCCTGATCTGAAAGCTAAAACATGAAAAGCTGGCTCAGTTACTTGGAGGAGGAAGCTAACCAGGCCAAGGTAACCTCAGATGGACCAATTAGGTTTCCCAGAGAAAAATATCTAGTTCCTCACCTTATACACCATTCTTCAATAACTGCCCCAGTGGTAGGCAGAATAATGGCCTCCCACAGATGCCCATGTCCTAAACCCTAGAACCTGTGAGTATGTTAGGTTAGATGGCAAAAGGAAATTAAAGTGGCAGATGGAATTAAGGTATTTTTTAATCAGGTGACCTTAAAATAGATTATCTGGGATTAATCCAGGTGGGCCCAATATAATCACAAGTGTCCTTAAATGTGGAAGAGGGAGGCAGAAGAGTCTGTCAGGTTGATGCTGCATGAGAAAGGCTCTAGCGGCCATTGCTGGCTTTGACGACGGAGGAAGGGGAGCCTGAGCCAAGCAACGTGAGCAGTCTCCAGATGCTGAAAAAGGCAAAAAAACAAACAGATCCTCCCCAAGATACTCAAGAAAGGAACACAGCCCTGCTGACCCCTGATTTTAGTCCAGTGAGAACCTGTATCAGTATTCTATTTCTGTTGTAATAAATTACCACTCAGTGGCTTAAAACAAAAGAAATTTATTCCCTCACAGATCCAGGGTCCAGAATTCCAAAATCAGCTCCACTGGACCAAAATCAAGGTGCCAGGAGGACCAGGCTACTCTGGCGGCTCTAGGCAAAAATCTATCCTGTGCCTCTTCCAGCTTCTGGTGGCTGCCGGCATTCCTTGGATTGTGACCACACCATTTCAATGTCTGCCTCCGTGGTCACACTGCCATCCCCTCTTCTGTCAGTGTAAAATCTTCCTCTGTCTCTCTTATAGGGACATTTGCGAGTACGCTAGGGCCCATCTGCATAATCCAAGATAATCTCCCCATCTCAAAAGCATTAACTTAAACACATTTGCAAAGACCCTTTTCCCATATAAGGTAAAACTTATAGCAGGCTTCGAACTGGTTATTTTCAGTTCGAGCCCCTGCTGAGAATTTGCATTTCCACCTCAGACTTACTGAATCAGAATCTACATTTTAAGAATATCCCCCAGGTGATTCTTATGTATATATCCACGGGGGATGATGTTAAATTTTAACAAAATACTTACCTGTACATAAGAATCACCTGGGAATATGCGAAATTTTAATAAAATCTTAAAATTTAACAAGATCCCTATGTATTTGTAAGAATTAGCTGGGAATCTTGTTAAAATATAGATTCTGATTCAGTAAATCTGGGGTGGAAATGCAAATTCCACCAAAAATAACTGTTCCAAGGCCTGGTTTACAGGTTCCAGGAATTAGCACCTGGTATCTTTGGGGGAGAAGCCCTGGTAGTTAGTGGTTAAGCACTTGGCTGCTAACCAAAAGGTCAGCAGTTTAAACCCACCAACCCACTCCACAGGAGAAAGATGGGGCAGTCTACTTCAATGAAGATGTACAGCCTTGGAAACAATATGGGGCAGCTCTACTCTGTCCAATAGGATCGCTATGAGTCAGAAGCAACTCAATGGCAGTGGGTTTTCTGAGATCTTTGGGAGATCTTATGCAGCCTACTATATACCCATTTTAGACTTCTGACCTCCAGGACAGTAAGAAAATAAATTTGTGTTGTTTTATGCCATTAAATTGGGGGTAATTTGTTACAGCAGCAACAGGGAACTGATAGACTCCATACCTCCCAAACATATGCTGCAGATCAGAAGAAGCCCGGGTGAGAGCATGGAGCTAGCTCAAAACAGCCCATCTCTACTATTCACATCAGCATCCCGGTAATCCTCCGTAACTAAAGATGAAAGCCTTCTATTCCCATTGCTATACTTGATATGAAAGGATGCTAAGAGTCGGAAGTAAGTGGCCACTAGAAGCTTCCAAATTCACCCTTCTCTCCTCTTCTTACCTATCACAAGTTTCTTAAACTTCATGGCAACTCATAAAGCAAAGCTAAGAGAAATAAAAAGAACTTACACTCATTTCAGAAGACTCCTCTTAATAATGAGTACACACCATTCACAAAGTCAAAGAGCTTTGCTCACAAAGCCAATAATCCCTACTACAGAGTTAAGAAAAATCTAAGAGCCTAGGGGACCACATTCAACAATTAAGAACAGCCTCACCAGGTAGCTTTCCAGCTTCCCCGCGGCAGAACATCATACCTTTAAGAACCTGTTAATCACTATTCCTTCTCTGGGCACGTCACACAGCCCATTTTCTATCATTTCTGTAAGCATTTCTATTTCTAGAAGGGCTTCGTTTCAATGATCTGCCTTTGGGACACTGCAGCATTCCCCTGCTGACGTCTCCTCCTCTCCCAGAGCTCTCGATGTTGGGATGCCACTGGGCTCTGTCCTTACCTCTTCTCTGTGTTCTCCCCCTTAGGGGCTGTACCCTGCCCCATGATTTCAAATACTATACTGTATATACTCTACATACTATACCATACTACATATACTATACTATAGACTATACTACAAAGACTAGATTGTATTACATATACTATACTATACAGACTATGGAACCCTGGCGGCAAAGTGGTTTAAGAGCTCAGGGTGCTAACTAAAAGGTCAGCAGCTCGAATCCACCAGGTGCTCCTTAGAAACCCTATGGGGCAGCTCTACTCTGTCCTAGAGGGTTGCTATGAGTCGGAATCGACTCAACAGCACACAACAACAACAATATACAGACTATGGAACCCTGGTGCCCAGTGGTTAAGTGTTCGGCTGCTAACCAAAAGGCTGGCAGTTTGAATCCACCAGTCACTCCTTGGAAACCCTATGGGGCAGTTCTACTCTGTTCCATATGATCTAACTATGAGTCAGAATCGTCTTGACTGCAAGGGGTTTGGTTTTGGTTTATACAGACTATACCATAAAGACTATACCGTTATTACCTCTACTAACGGAAACCCTGGTGGCATAGTGGTTAAGAGCTACAGCTGCTAACCAAAGGGTCGGCAGTTCAAATCTACCAAGCACTCCTTGGGAACCGTATAGGACGATTCTACTCTGTCCTATTGGGTCACAATGAGTCGGAATTGACTCAATGGCAGTGGGTTTTGTTTTTTTTTTTAAATACTATTATGAGACTGGAAACCCTGGTGGCATAGTGGTTAAGTGCTACGGCTGCTAACCAAAGGGTCGGCAGTTCAAATCCGCCAGGCACTCCTTGGAAACTCTATGGGGCAGTTCTACTCTGTCCTATAGGGTCGCTATGAGTCAGAATCGACTCGACGGCACTGGGTTTTTTTTTTTTTTTACAATACTATACCATGGAGCCCCCAGGTGGTACAAGCAGTTAACATGCTCACTGCTAACCAAAAGGGGGTGGTGGTTCAAGTCCACTTAGAGGTTCTTTGGAAGAAAGGCCTGGAGATCTACTTCCAAAAAGTTAGCCATTGAAAACCCTATGGAGCACAGTTCTACTCTGACACACATGGGGATGCCACAAGCTGGAGTCAACTCGATGGCAACTAGCTTTTTTATACTATGCTAAAAAAAAAAATAAAATTTTTTTTTTTTTTTTATAGGTGGCAAGGTTTGTACTCGACCAGTAACCTAAAGGTTGGCAGTGTGAACCCAGTCAGTGCCTCTGTGGAAGAAAGGCCTAGCTATCTGCTTCTGTAAAGACTACAGACAAGAAAACCCCTTGGAGCAATTCTACTCTGTAACACAGGGTCACCATGAGTCAGAACTGCTCGATGGCAATAGGTTTTTGGTTTTATAAATACTATATTGCACAAATGTTATAAGCCAACGCCCTTAAATTCATATATTCAGCCCTGACCCCTCAATTGAGCACGTTCCAAACCCAAATATTCAACTGCCTGTTCAACAGCCCTACCTGAGTGTTTAATAACTATCCCCCACTTGTTGTTGTTAGGTGCCGTTGAGTCAGTACCAACTCATAGTGTCCATACATGTAACAGAACGAAACGTTGCCTGGTCCTGTGCCATCTTCACAATATTAGGTATTTTTGAGCCCCCTGTGGCAGCCAACATGTCGATCCATGTTTTTGAGGGTCTTCTTCTTTTTCACTGACCCTCTACTTCACCAAGCATGATGTCCTTCTCCAGGGACTGATCCCTCCTGATAATGTGTCCAAAGTAAGACTCCTTACTTTCATGGAGCATTCTGGCTATACTTCTTCCAAGACAGATTTGTTTGTTCTTCTGGCAGTTGATGGTCTTTTCAATATTCTTCACCAAAACCATAATTCAAATGTTTCAATTCTTCGGGCTTCCCTTTCCATTATCCAGCTTACACATGCATCTGAGGCAAACGAAGACACTATGGTTTGGGTCAGGTACACCTTAGTCACCAAAGTGACATCTTTGCTTTTTAACCTTTAAAAAAGATCTTTTGCAGCACATTTGCCCAATGCAGTATGTCATTTGATTTCTCGACTGCTGCTTCCATGAGCATCGATTGTTATTCTATGTAAAATGTAATCCTTAACAACTTCAATGGTTTCTCCATTTATCATGATGTTGCTTATCGGTTCAGTTGTCAGGATTTTTGTGTTCTTTACGCTGAGGCCTCACTCACACTGAAGGCTGTAGTCTTTGATCTTCATCCGTAAAGGCTTGAAATCCTCTTCACTTTCAGCAAGCAAGGTAGTGTCATATGCATAACGCAGGTTGTTAATGAGTCTTCCTCCAATCCTGATGCCCTCTTCTTCATGTATACTCCAGCTTCTTGGATTATTTGCTCAGTATACATAATAATGTAAAAATAATACAGAATAAATATGGCGAAAGGATACAAGCCTGCTGCACACCTTTTCCAACTTTAAACCACGCAGTAGCCCCTTGTTCTGTTCAAATGACTGCCTGTTTGTCCACGTACAACTTGGCATGCCCAGAACAGAACTGCTGATACAGCTGCCTCATGAGTTCAGTAAACAGCTGAGCACCCATCCACTGCTCAAACAAAACCCTTAGCCCTCACATGCACATTCTTCTCCTTCCCTCATATCCCTCAGACTGAACCCGTCAGTAATTCTGCCTCCAAAATTTATCCAAAATCTGACTCTTGGTCACCATCTCCACTATTTCAACCCCAGTCCAAGCTATTATCATCTCCCACCAGACTACAGGAACAGCCTCCTAGCTTCATCTTCCTGTCTCGCTCACCCTTGCCCCCAACTAGCCTTCACCCTGCACATGGCAACTGCCATCTTTCTAAGGTGTAAACTAGATGTCGCTCCCAGGATAAAGCTATCCAGGGGCTTCTACCTACATTCAAACTCCAAACTACATGATCACTGTCTGCCCCCTGACCTCTCTTTCCATTTTCTTCCTAATTTACTAAGATGTAAGCATGCTGGCCTTCGGTCCTCCCCTGGAACATGCCAAGGCTCTTCCCCAGCTCGCAGCCTTTGTCCTTGCTGTTCCGGCAACTAGGAATGTTCTTCCTCCAGGTCTGTGCACGACTGCCCCCTTCTCCTCCCTAAGGTCTCACCTCAGTCATGCACCTTACTGCCCAAGTGGAAGCAACCCCCGGCCATGTTCTTTCGTGCTGCCCTTCTGTGTCTTTTTCAAAACACTCTGGAATACCCACAGTGGTCCTATTGTGGATGCCGCCTGTGATTTCCTACCAGCAGAATATAAGCTCACGGGGGCAGGACTCTTTTATCATGGTACCCGCTGTGTCTGCTTCACAGCAGAAGCTCAACAAATACTTGTTCAAGGGCTGATCGAGTGGTTTCACAATCCAAGGGCAACGTCAAATCATCTTAAAGAGTATCTTTGGTTTCAAGGAACAGTGACTGCCTGGGTTTCCACAGGAAAGGTGTCAGTATCTCCTAGGGTCTTCCACTTCCTTCCCACTCTCTGGGCATCTCTGCCCTCTCTTTATGTATGTCTCATTCTCCCCTTTCTACCAACTGGCTGGCTCCTTCACCTTCAATCATAGAGTGCCCCTGCTCCTCTATAGCCTGGTTTGCCAAGGCCCTACCTAATCCCAGGACATCACACCACTTGCTAACTATCAAGTTTCCTTCTGAGTCTCCCAATTCAACTTCCAGAGAGACAATTTCACTGGCACAGGAAGAAGGGGACACAGTATAGAGCAAGCACACGTAGGTGGAAATTAATATTTCTAGTACTGATGCAAAGAAATCTTCCCAATAATAGCAAAACAAACTGCGTCTCCATTCATGCACCTTTAAAAGATGAGCACGTAACCACACAATACTCCCCAAGGGTGGGAGGGGCGTCAAGTCCAGCAGATGGTGGGATCACAAGCAACAGCAAGATGCACGCCAGCATGAATGAGAATGAAGACGAGGAGGGAAGAAGAGTCCCCACGTAAACACGATTAATTAAAACTAAACAGGGAAAGAACATGCCTGATCTTTTTAGAAGTGCCTGTACAAAGGCGCTCTCTTAAATGGAATGCTTACTCTTGGCCCATGAACAACGACTCCAGTTTATGCCAGGTAGTAGGTGTGCTAGAGGGTTTTACTCACATCAGGTCTAAGCCTCACAATACACTTGCCAAGTAACTTTCCAGTTCCCGTCAAGTCGATTCTGACTTATAGTGATCCCACGTGTTGCAAAATAGAACCATGCTCCACCAAGGCTGAGATTTTTTTGGAAACAGATCACCAGGTCTTTTTTCCAAGGCACCTTGGGTGGGTTCCAACTGCCAACCTTTCTGAGTTGTTTAGCACTTACCTGTATGCACCACGTGGGGGCTCCCTGGAGTAGTGGTTAAGAGCTCGGCTGCTAACCAAAAGGTCAGCAGTTCAAAAGTACCAGCCACTCCTTGGAAACTCTATGGGCCAAGTTCTACTCTATCCTATGGGGTTGCTACGAGCCGGGATCAATTTGACAGCACCTAAAAACAACAAGAAGGGACTCCTTGCATAGTAACTACTAGCTCATTTTCAGCTGAAGACAGATGTTCAGACAGGTACAAGGCAAGTTTCTCTATGAGGCACAGCAGGCACACTGCCTAGGGCCAAGGAAACTTTTAAGCGTTCATGAAAATGCTTTAAATTTCATAAAAACAAGTGGATATAATCCACCCTGGATTCATCTTTATATCAATACAGTCATGAATTTTTTTTTTTTTTTTTTAAATGAAGGAAAGGGTCCGGGAAGCCAGAAGGGCCTTGGGCCCACAGTAGTCATAACACAGCTCTGGAGAAGTGAGCTGACTTGCCCAAGATCACAAGCAGCAAAGAGCTGCAGATGGAGCTCCCATCAGGCCCTGCCCTTTCACAGACCTCCTTAGGCCTTTGCCAGTTGCCGTCGAGTCAATTCCAGCTCACAGAGACCCTGTGTGTCAGAGTAGAGCAGTGCTCTGTAGAGTTTTCAATGGCTGGTTTCTCAGAAGTGGATCACCAAGCCTTTTTTCTGAGGCACCTCTGGGCAGACCTGAACCTCCAACCTTTCAGTTAGAAACCAAGGGTGTTAAACATTTGCATAACCCAGAGGCTCCTTTCCACCTTTATACCCCATAAAATTCTGAGGATCTTTAGAGTTTTAGAATGCCTCCATCACCTATCTTTTTTAAAAATGCACTTTTAATGCAAGAATTGTGGTGCTTGAAATGTACCTTACAGGACTCATGAAAAATCTGATTATTCCTCCTGTGACTACTTCTTGTATCGTAGCTGACTTGGAAGACCAGGTTTTCTCAATGAACACTGAAAGCAAGAAGCCTGGGTATCCCCTATCCCTAGATCATCCCTCTGAGAGCATCCAAGGTGAAGAAAGACTGACAGTTTCAAATAGTGTTTCTCAGTGCATGACCCTGGACCAACTAACTACATAGGACCAATTAACTATGTAGGGAGGACCTGGGACACTCACTGAAAATGCAGATTCCGGAGCCAACCCACATCTGCTGACTTTCCGGGGTGCGGCCCAGGAATCTGCATTCTAAACTAGCACCCCAGGGGACTGGGACCTACTGTGGTGATTAAGACCCACTGACAGGAGCACAAATATGGGAAAACTACTGTTTGCACAGCTTTAACATGTTACAATTTTTCCAGAATAAAACTACCATGTACAATGAGACAAGACTGCACTTTAGTTCTGAACGTTACCACGTTATATATGTGCGTATATATACATATATATATATATATCATAATGACAAACCCATTTCTAGAATATAAGCCACCAAAGCAACCCTGAATTTGGAGTCCTTGCTTTTCTAGGTGCTAGTATGGTGGCGTAGTGGTTAAGTGCTACGGCTGCTAACCAAAGGGTCGGCAGTTCAAATCCACCAGGCGCTCCTTGGAAACTCTATGGGGCAGTTCTACTCTGTCCTATAGGGTAGCTCTGAGTCAGAATCGACTCGACGGCACTGGGGATAGTATCTAACTACTTCATTTTTCCTAGTACAGTTGTCCCCAAGCGTTTGGATAATTTCCAGTTCCTGTTGAGTTGACTGACTCATGGCAACCCCATTTGTGTCAGAGTAGAACTGTCCCTCATAGGATTTTCAATGGCTGATTTTTTGGAAGTAGATTGCAAGGCCTTTCTTCTGAGGTGCTTCTGGGTGGACTCGAACCTCCAACCTTTCAGTTAGCGAATGTGTTAACCATGTGTACGACCCAGGGACTCCATTTAGATAATGAAATGGCTGTTTTCTTATACATTAATTCCCTTTTATTACTCTTAACCAAACCCAGTGCCGTCGAGTCGATTCCGACTCATAGCGACCCTATAGGACAGAGTAGAACTGCCCCCATAGAGTTTCTGAGGAATGCCTGGCAGATTCGAACTGCCGACCCTTTGGTTAGCAGCCATAGCACTTAACCACTACACCACCAGGGTTTCCACCTTTTATATTACAGTTAGGAAATTACATTTATTTATTTTTTTTAATTCTGTATGCCAAAAAGTACTTTACAGAGACATCATGTATGATTTTCATTCTGAATGGTAAGGAGAGCATTATAAAATAATGGTTATAAAATGCGGCAATGGGCCTTAAAGGATTAAGAATGGCCAAAAAAAACCAAATCCTCTAGACATGCTTTCTGAGATGTTGCTTATCTCAGAAGAAGTAAAGAAGGTCCCTGTTGAGAACTGAATTATGCACACCCCGCCCCCCAAAGGCCACCAAAATATGTGTTGAAATCCTTACTCCTGTATCTATAAATATAATCCTGTTTGGAAATAGAGTTTTTTTCTTTTATTATATCGATGACATTATACCAGTGTACGATGTCACTTCTAGCTATAAAAAGACCTGAACAGACACAGAGACACACGCAGGTGAAGACAGATGCCACGTGAGGACCGTCTACAAGTCAAGGAACCAAGGAATCTCTAGGACTGCCAATAAGGAACTGAGACAGATAGGATTAACTGTGTTGGGGGGTGGGGGGGGTGGGAGAGCTGTTAAAAGGTTACCATCTAGAAGTTGGGTAAACAGGAACCACATGAAATAAGGTTGAAACAACCTGTGAATTACTATCTCCTTCTTAGTGTTTTTCTAGTCCCTTCCCCCTTTACAGGCTCCCGCATGAGCAGAAGAACAAAGTATGACAGCTGTTTAACCTTCCTTAGCCCCCCAGAAGATGGCGATGTAGTGCCAAAGATCAGTGCGTTTGCACTATATCCCATGATAAGTGATGCCAAGGGCTGCCAAAAGGACTCCATCTTGAATATCGGCAGGTTCCATCTTGGATTCCAGATGCGCCGGCATCCTGAGAAGTACCCACCCCTTGGAAAAAGCCCACTAAATGTTCATTACTCATCTGTCCCTACCAAACCCATCTAAGCCCTACCAGGCTTGCTTTCCTTTTTTGAGGCAGCCTTTTGGAGAGGCTTAGTTCCCTGCTGACTCCTTTTGCTTGACTCAAGCAAAATAAAGCTTGCTGAAGATAAAGTTCGTCTTTCGTGAGTATTCTTACTCCTTACACTAAGGAGAAGACAAGGACCCTTTGTGTCAGACAGGCTATTTGTTACAGAAGGAATGAATATAGCTGAGACCCTGATTTGGACTTTTAGCATCCAAAACTGTGAAAAAATAAAGTTCTGTTCTTTAAAGCCACCCATCTGTGGTATTTCTGTTACAGTAGCACTAGGTAACCATGAGAGTCCCTAAGGACATGCCCCCCACGAAAAAAAAAAAAAAAGAGACAGAGCTGGGGCTAGAAAGGCTGGCAGCCAGAGGCAGATACTTACAATATCACTGGTACTAGGGGACTGAGTCCTGGGCCGATAGCAAGGTAGAGACACTGAGCAACAGAACAATAAACACAAAATTCTGCACAGAGGTTACTGGGGCAGGAGGCAGGGGCAGGGGCTGGGAGAGGGGAGGAACATATAGATAGATGTGAGTTACTGCTAAGTCCAAGTTCTTGGGTGGTGTAGTTTCAAAGGTATTCAGTAATAATAATAATGTCTTCGGGTTATCCAGAGAAACAGAGCCAGTAAGATATAGACACAGAAGTACAGATAGAGATGATTTTAAGGAATTGACTCAAGCAATTGTGGGGGGTTGGCAAGTCCAAAGTCCACAGGTGAGGCAACAGTCTGCAGACTCCTGCAGGTTTGCATCCCAAAATCTGTACGTCAAGCGAAGGAAAAAAGAAGAGGGAAGGTGTCTTAGTCATCTAGTGCTGCTGTAACATAAATACCACAAGTGGATGGCTTTAACACAGAGAAATTTATTTCCTCACAGTATATTAGGCTAAAAGTCCAAACTCAGTACGTCAGCTCCAGGGGAAGGCTTTCTCTCTCTGTCAGCTCTGGAGGAAGGTCCTGTCATCAGTCTTACCCTGGTCGAGGAGCCCTTCAGGCGCAGGGAATCCAGGTCCAAAGGACACGTTCTGCTCCTGGTGTTGCCTTCTTGGTGGTATGAGATCCCCACTTTTCTGCTTGCCTCCCTTTACTTTTATCTCTTGAGAGATAAAAGGTAGTGCAGGCCACACCCTAGGGAAACTCCCTTTACACTAGATCAGGGAGGTGACCTGAGTAAGGGTGGTGTTATAATCCCACCCTAATTCTGTCAACATAAAATAACAATCACAAAATGGAGGACAACCACACAGTACTGGGATTCATGGCCTAACTAAGTTGATTCACACATTTTTGGGGGGACATGGGCTTATGGGTATAATTCAATCCATGACAGGAGGAGTTCTGGCAAAATATCTACTTACAGTCTGGAGGCAAAACACACCCTAAGGGAACTCCCTTTTTGCTCTTAAGGCCTTCCACTGATTGGATGAACCCTTCCAGATTATGAAAGATAATCTGTTTTACTGCAGCCAACTAATTTAATCACATGTAATTACTTCACAACAGCAAGTAGATTAGTATTTGACCAAACAGCTGGGCACCACAGCCTAACCATGTTGACACACAAAGTTAGTTAGCACAAATGGTAATAATAATAATAAAGGTATGAAACTGGTTGCACGTACTCATTAGTATCTATCAACCCTGATATTAAAAATCATAGAGGGGAAAATAATTAATTCAGCAATCATATCAAAACACAGCCATTTGTATTACACACAGCAAATTATGGGTTTGCATAGACTCTTTTAAGTCTGAGCGCTAATCAGCAGCTTTTGGAGGGATGGGTTGGTCACTGTTCTCATAGTGAAAAAAAAAAGAGGGCACTTGGCAACGGAGCAGTGGCCTCCTGAGCAATGAGTATGTCAGGGCAGATAAAGATGCTGGTGCTGGCAGCCACCAAGGCCACGTCAGACAACCATTCTGCTTTCTCATTAGCATTGTGCGCTGTTACCTCCTGGACAATAATACCTTCCTCAGGGGATCTGACAAGCACAGGTCACCCTGAAGGCAAAAGGAGAAAAGGATCAGGAGACGAATCGTAAAAACGGGTTCTCCCTCTCTGGTGCTGCCACAAGCTGACCCAGAGCAGCAGATGAGGCTACAGTAGGGGAGGACACAGAAAATGAGGTGCAGCCCAAGTGGAGCAGGAAAAGGGAAGGGAAGGTACGGGAAGAAAGCCATAACCCTCAGAAAATGGTAACCATCCCCTGTTTTAGGCATACGCCATTCAATTTCCTTTTCTCTTATGGGGTGGTATAAACTGTTAACGTGCTCAGCTGCTAAGTAAAAGACTGGAGGTTCAACTCCACCCAGAGGTGCCTAGGAAGAAATACGGTGATCTACTCCCAAAAAATCGGCCCATGGAAACCCTACGGAGCACAGCTCTTCTCTGGCACACACGGGGTTGCCCTGAGTCAGAGCTGCCTTGACGGCAGCTGGTTTGGTTTTTTTCTCCTCTCACTCCGCCAGCAAGCGTCAAGGAGAAGCACTAGTTAACAGCAGCTGGGGACACGGGGCGTCAGCGTGGCCTCAACTTCCCTTCTACAGTGACTCCTCTAGCCAATATCATCACAAAGTACAGCTTCTGCTATGGCAGATCAAGGCTCTGATTGTGTGGGATAAGTCTATCAAGGCCATAAAGATGACAGGTCATGTCACTTTTAGGAAAGAGATAAAATGTATAACCTGGCACTTCCTTCTCCAACGTCCACACACAAGAAGGTGGCCCAGAATATTGGCACTGACGGAAAATGCGAGGCCACTGACACGACACAACTTGCTAGGGCTCTCCCCTTATTTCAATGACTTCCCACTGCACTTGAGGGTCAATTCCAAACTCCTTACCTTGGCCCGAAAAAAGCCCCTCATGATCTGGCCTTTTGCTCTCTCACCAACCTCCTCTCATCCTATTTTCCCCCATTGTGGGGACACAATGCCAGTGTCTTGCATCACAGGATCTTTGCACATGCTCTACCCCCGGCCTGGCCAGGTCTTTCCATGGCTGCCTTATTTTCAAGTCACAGTTCAAATGCAGTTATGAAACACATGCTCCCTCTTGCTCTCTCTCCGTTTCCTCTCCGTTTCCTCTCCAGGCCATGTAACTACTTGTAATTCTCCTGTTTTATTTACCAGAATGTATGCTCCATGACAGCGGAGAACTGACCTGTTTCGTTCACCACTGCGTCCTTGGTGACGAGAAGTGTACCCAGCACACAGTAAGTGCCCGACTATCTCTTGAAAAAGTAAATAAATGGAGAAAGGCTAACAGAAGTTACAGTGAAAGACACTTGATCTGTACTAAATTGGGTATATCCGATTGCAATTGGGGGATGGAGGACTAAGAGTAGCTGTTACGGATTGAACTGAATCCCACAGAAAGATATGTTGAAATCCCCAGTAACTGTGAATGTGACCTTGTTTGGAAATAGGGTCTCTGAAGTTATTACCAGGTAAGTTAACATGTGGTCATACTGGAGTAGGGTGGGTCCTACTCCAAGGAGTGGAGTCTTTATAAAAGAGGAGAAGAGAGATAGACGCCCAGACAGAAGACAGCCACGTGACAAGTGAGGCAGAGACTGTAGGACGCAGAGCTGTAAGTCAGGGTACACCAAGGACTGCCAGGAGCCAACAGAAGTTAGGAGAGAGGCATGGAACGGATTCTCCTTCAGAGCCTTAGAAGGAATCAACATGGCCGATGCCCTGATTTGGGACTCCTAGCCTCCAGAACTGTGAGACAATAAATTTTTGTTCTAAGCCACCCAATTTGTGGTACTTGGTTGCAGCAGAGCTACGAAACTAACACAGTGTCTAAACAGAGGGCAGAGAAACCAAGAGATAAGTGACATTACTAGACAGCAACGATCACCATCATCCAGGTGGAGCCGCTGTGCCCTGTGAAAGCAGCATCACACTGAAGGAAGAGGGAGACTTCCAGAACTCAAAGAGGAAGGAAGGTGCCAGGGAACCTCCAGACAACCCTGCTAGAAGTATCTGGAGGCTACATTCCCATGGCAGAAAATCTGTCTAAACCCTTCAAGCATGACTACCAGCAGTGTCCTTACCAAGGTTAGTCATTCACACATTCCTGAAATATCTCCCCACGGTTGTGACCTTCTCAGCCTTTATTAGGGGGTCAGCTAAAATAGTCATCACGGTTCAAATAAAAGACTTGCCCTCTGCAAAGTGCTATGTCATCAATTCTTAATTTCAGAGAAGTTGGCCTGAGATGGAGAGAAAATAAAACCTCAGGTATTCCAAAAACTTACGTCTAGTCAATGATTTTAAGACTCTAATTGTTCTATTTGTCAGACTACTGAAGCGCCTTGTGGGCAAGGGCCATGTGAATCGCACCCATCTGTACCATCTCCAGATACAGAGCACCTAGTTGGTGCCCAATCAATACTTGCTTCCCTCAAATGCCAACAGAACAACTAATGAGTAACAATGGATGATAAAACCCAAATCCATGGCCATCAATTCTGATTCATGCCGACCATGTTTATATCAGAGTAGAATTGTACTCCATAGGGTTTTCCGTGACTATGATCTATCTTTGAAAGTAGATCGCCAGGCCTTTCCTCCATGGCATCACTAGGTGGATTTGAACTGTCAACCTTTTGGTTAGTAGCTGAGCACAAACCATTTGTGCCACCCAAAGGTCTTACAATGTATACTAAACAAAACAACAGCAACAACAACAAAAAAAAAAACCATTGCCATCGAGTAGATTTCGACTCATAGCAATCCTATAGGACAGATTAGAACTGCCCCACGGGGTTTCCAAGGCTGTAAATCTTTACAGAAGCAAACTGCCACAGCTTCATTTCCCAAGGGTGAAGGTCCAAATAATAAGGACAAGAAGAAAAAGCAAAGGATTCTGGGTAAACCATAAAAAGAAGCTCCTCGACGACACAAGGAACAAAACCACAAAACAGACATCACATGATCAAACAACTGGGAGGAAATCGCAGAGTGGTGACACTACAGTATTGTTGGGTCAGCATGCAGAACGGTAAAAATCATTATGTTTTTTCTAAACAGGGATTTAATGCTCCATCCTCACAGAGTGAATAGCAGAAAGAGGTAGAGACTACTGTTTTTAGAAAAAGAAGAAAAGAGCAGGCAAGCAAAATACCAGCAGCCAGCTGGGAAACACCAGTCTCCGTCAAAGAACTGAACTATAATCCTCAAAAAACAAAAAACCAAACTCATTGCTGTCCAGTCAATTCTGACTCACAGTGACCATATAGGACAGAGTAGAACAGCCTCATAGAGCTTCCAAGGAGTGCCTGGTGGATTCAAACTGCCCTTAACCACTACGCCACTAGGGTTTCCCCTATAATCCCCAGGTGGCACAAAAAGAACAGCTTTCAATCCACAGCTGGTCCCACTGCTCTGACCACTTTGCCCCACCCAGGGCTTCAAACTGGGTCTGTTCCAGTTGGAACCTCTGCTGAGAATTTACATTTCTAACAAGTTCCAGGAGGTGCTAATGCTGCTGGTTAGCAACCAACTCTGAGAAGCACTAGTAGAGCAGTGGCTCTCAAAATTTATTATACGTAAGAATCACCTGAGGGTCTTGTTAAAATGTAGATTCTGATTCGGTATATCTGAGACAGAAAGGCAAATTCTCGGCAGAGGCCTGAACCAGAACGAACCGGTTCGAAGCCCTGACCCCACCATGGGAGCTGTCTTACAGGACAGGCATATTTCCACACTACATCAGGAAGCAGGAAAGCACAATGCCCTCCAGTGAGAGGTGGAAGGCAAAAAGGATATGCAAGGAGTTAAGAAAGGAAGGGAACACAGCACTCTAAGAATTTAGTCAAATAGTGTGAAAAAGATTTTCCTAAGAAATACTGGCACAGTATTTTTAAAAAATCTCCGGAATGGAGTTTAATGTTTATTTTCAATTCTATCACCAATTTTGGAAGATACAAAAGTATTTAATTTCTCGGAAATAGTACACATGCAACAACATTTCCTGGTGTACTGATTTTTACCTTATGTTAACCAAAATATTTTAAGACAACTTAATATGCCATGAGAATACGTTTCAAGGGAGCTGGGGAACTGCACCACAAATACCACTCATTCAGAAAATTAACTTTTGTCTACTTACTAAGAGTCAGAAGGGAGTCCCTGGGTAGTGCAAACGGTTAACACACTGGCTGCTAACTGAAAAACTAATGGCTGAAGTCCACCCAGAGGTGCCTCAGAAGAAAAGTCTGGCAATCTGTTTCTGAAAAATCAGCCACTGAAAGCCCTACGGAGCACAGTTCTACTCTGACATATGGGGTCGACTCAGCAGAAGTGGTTACCGGTTTTAGAGAGTTAGAAACAGTCCAACACCTACCATTTACAAGTTAGGCTATAATTTAATCTTTGTATCCTTGGCACCTGCCACAGAAGGAAAAAAAAGAACTCAATAAACATAGGGTGAACCAATGAATGAGTTTGTTGAACTGTGTTCATGTCATCTTGAGAGAAATTTTTCAAATAGTTGAGAATTCAAAGGCAGTGCCTACTGCTTTAAAAAAAAAAAATTGCCTTGTAAATCAAATAAACACGCACATTCCTCTTGCACTATTACACCTTAGTCTCTTGAAAAAAAGGAGATAAAGCCTTTAAGCTACAACGGGGAGCTAAGGATCTGTGACCTTTACGAGCATCAACTATTACTTATTAGGAGTTGAACTTAATGGAAAAATAATTTTGAACCTAATGGGAAAATGATTAGCTAGCTCTCTAAAAAAATCTAAGCTGCCACATTTTTTCAAAGGGTCATTTTGCTTTGAAAACAGGCCCTGTATCAAATTGGAAAAGAAAACACATACACACTAAACACCATGTTCTAAGACGTTACCTTGGAGTACAGATGTGCTCTGACACATGCAGGCTCACCAGGAGTCGGAACCCACTCAACAGCAACTGGTTATTTCGTCTGTTGAAAGTTATGCATTTGATAAAATCATCCTTTAATTGATGATACGTTACATCTAAAATTTTATTAAAGATATTGATTTCTTTAAAAAAAATCCTATCTAGGATGCCATAAAAATTTTTTTCACCTTATGATATGAAGAGAAAAATTATATAACACACACACAGCGATTTCATAGCTAGTACCTGAGCAACAGAAGCAGCAGCCTAAAATCTTTTTTCAAAATCAAGGGAAAAACAAAAAATATCCTTTCATACACCAAGGATAGGTCATGAGTCACAATTCACAAGCACCAGGCAAATCTGCGCCAGATCAACGCTCAGCAAAAACTTCCACTTCTGATTATTTGCTTGCAGGCTGCCACATGAACTAAACAAACATCTCACAGAAGGTTAAGGAACAATACAAGCAATGAGAAAAGTCAACTTGTAAAGAATCCCATGACTGCAGTGCTGAAGAGGAGACTGAGGGGAGCTACCTTACGTAATTATTTGGGAAAAAAATATTTTTAATTCCATGAGGATCATTTTACGCTGGCATTCCAGAAAAAGAAGCTAGGTCTATCTTATTCTTAGGAGGCCCTGGGTGGCACAAACAGTTAAGCACCCAGATACTAACCGAAAGGTTGGTAGCTTGAATCCATCCAGAGGCACCTTGGAAGAAAGTCTAGCGATCTACTTCCTCAAGTTCACAGCCACAGTTCTACTGTGACGCATGTGGGGTCACCATGAGTCAGAATTGACTCAACATCCACTAGTTTTAATCTCTTCTTAGACTCGCAGCATTTTAAAGGTGAAGGGATCTTTGAGACCATTTATTCCAGACACCCAAGTGACCTGCTGTAAAACAAAAGCCAGTTACAGGCATAGCAAAGCCTAGATTCCCCAGTCCTCTAAGATCCAATCCAGCGTCTTCTCCAACACAGCACATGGAATACAGTCCACTCCCTAATACAATCTTCACAAATAAAACCAACTGTAGGAAAGGAGATCGTCCAGCCCATTCTGTTCTTCCCAACACACACACACACCCAAGGCCTCAAATACATACAGTGAAGATGGCAGACATTCAAAAGCATGAAAACATTATAACGGGATCCACTCAAAGCAGGAAGTACTAGGAATTCAAAAATGAACGAGGCTAAAGGAAACCCATTCCACCAGGAGGTCAGTTAGTGAGTGGAATGGAGACCTACAGACCAAAATTACAAAACCACACGCTACATCCTAGACAGGCGAAAAGCACAGGGTATTATGGGAAATTTCTGACCTCATGATTCAAGTGTTTAGATCTTCTGCCCCCATGCCACACACCCTATAATTTCTAGGGCAACTTCTAGGAAATTATACTTCAACTTAATTGGATAAAAAAAGATAGAAAAGTTGCACACGATGCCCAGACTAAAATCAAAAGACTATGTCAGAACCTTTAAAAAGATTAAGCCCTTCTTTAAAACAGGAAACTCATACTTTAAACTTTTCCTGAGTCAAGTTGCAGCTTTAAGTCACCCTCTTGGACGGGTGAGAAATGAGCCATGGGCTTAGGGAACCTGAAGGAATCCAAACTGTTTGTAGGAATATTCCAAAGAGCACTCCAGTCCTGGGGGTTGACAACTTCCATTATATATGACCCCGACACTAACTGTGTTCTGGATATTTGAGAGTGAAGGTCATGAAAGTAAAATAGAAATGGAACCTTCACAGCCATGGTAACTAATTTAATACTGCTGGACCCCAAAAGCCTGACCAACATAACCAGACCATGAGGAAAGACTACTAGAGATACTAATAAAACTGCACCCACATACAGCCTCTTCATCAGGATCCTGGAGTGAGGTTTTTGTGGCATATGGGCCACTGAACCACAAAATGCCAACTAATACCAAGGAGATGCACAAACACTCGTGGAACAGATTCTATTGGTGTCTTTAGGTGATCATCAGTACAGAGTGCAGGGGAAAGGATGAAGACACTCCTAACTTTCTAGAAAGGCTTGATGGGGAGGTAGGATTTTAGAAGCTGCTTAAATGACTAGAGCAAGACTGTATTCTCCAGAAAACATCAGCCACTGAAAATCCTATGGAGCACAGTTCTACTCAGACACACATGGAGCTGCCGTGAGTCAGGCTCTACGGCACCTGGTTTTGGACTCTGAGGTTATCTACACTGCCCGGGGAGAGAATTCATGCTGGCAGGCACCGAAACTCTTGGATTCTAAACATTTCCCATCACTTGTTTCTTAGTGTTCAGCAAAAGATTAGACTGATTCAGACATGTATTATACTGCACAGCACACAAACAGACACCTTCCCTTTGAGGCACTGAACAACTGATGGGGAGACTTTTGAAGAGGTAATACAGTACGGAAGGGTAGTGGTGGTTCAATGAGAGGCTTTTTACCTTCTTGTGCAAACTCAGGTTCTATTCCTGGCCACTGTACCTCATGCACAGCCACCACCCATCTGTCGGTGGAGGCTTGTGTGTTACTGTGATGCTGAACAGGTTTCAGCAGAGCTTCCAGACGAGGAAGAAAGACCTGGCAATCTACTTCAGAAAATCAGTCGATAAAAACCCTATGGATCACGACGGTTTGATCCCACTGGGTTGGAACCAACTCAACAGCAGCTAACAACAAAAACAGTATCATACTATCTGCCTCCTCATAACTGCCCAAGGTTGTAGCAAAAATGAATAATCAAAAAGTACCTTCCTCACACTAGAATCTACAAGCACTCTGTTCCACCTAACACAGAAGTAGTACCGTATTTTAAATCTACCATCACAGGCAGCTCTGAGAATAAGTTTAGTCTCCCTGGAAGTTGGCACAACATATACTTACTTAGGAAGGCATATATGAAATGGTACTAGCAACGAAACTAATTCAAATCACAGGAAATTGCTCCAGAAAGACCGTATCACTTCTTTTTCCTTCCTAAAATTGAAAGAGGGACAGTAAAAGAACCATATGCAAATGGCCACTGGCAGAGTTTCATGTTTAAGGTATACAGAACTACTCAAGAGCACCTCAAGGTTTTCTGCAAATGCCTATTCATTAACCCACCAGGAGGCAGAACACCATCTGGCACCCGCGTCCAGCAGAAGATATATTGCTCGGATCAATTCTGAGCAGCAAGCAAGTTTATTTATATCCTTTCAAAATTTTATGCACAAAATGACAAGGACATAAATGTCTGCGTTAGACATGCCAGGAGACTTAACGAGACTGGAAAAGAGGATCCAAAAATGGGATCCAGCAGAAGCCAGCTTTCATCAGGACTGACTGAACAATGCCCTCCCAGCTATCAGGACTCTCAGCAAACTCCACTGGGCCATGGCTAGAAACTCCAAGACACTACAAGGACGTTGGGCACGTAAGAGAAGCAGAGGTTGCACATCTTTTGAGGGAGACGGTTCTGTATCAACTGATGCCCAAAGACTTGGAGGGGCTGATATTCAACCCGGGATGACTCCAGAGTCTGGCTGGGGCAAAAGGGCTCTGGGGTTTGTCCACACAGTCTGGGCACAAGGCCAGTAGCTGTCTAGACTCTCACACAGGAGAAAGACAGCCAATTGTTAGTGTTGGGAGTCCCTATAAGACAGGTCACTGCAGGGTTGCTCCTCGGGATTGCACATTTTGGGCCTCGTGGTCAACCAGATTCTTCTTTTTCCAGGTAAAACTGCTGCTTTTTTTTCCTAATAGAAATATACCTTGCTCAATGCCAAACATTTAGTAAATACTGGAAAACCACAAGGAAATTAATCAGTCATCACTGAATGTACTGACAGAGCTCACAACAGAAGGTCTCAGAGGGAGCTGGAGAAAAACGTAGAACAAAATTCTAACTCACAAAAAAGACCAGACTTACTGGTCTGACAGAGACTGGAGAAACCCTGAGAGTATGGCCCCCAACACCCTTTTAGCTCAGCAATGAAGTCACTCATGAAGTTCACCCTTCAGCCAAGATTAGACAGGCCCATAATACAAACAATAATACATGTAGCTCAATCACGTATACAAGACTAAACGGGCACACCAGTCCAGGGGCAAGGATGAGAAGGCAGGAGGGGACAGGAAAGCTGGACAAATGGAAATGGGGAACCCAAGGTCGAGAAGGGGAATGTTGACACGTCGCAGGGTTGGCAGCCAAGGTCACAAAACAACATGTGTATTAATTGTTTAATGAGAAAGTAATTTGCTCTGTAAACCTTCATCTAAAGCACAATAATTTTTTTTAAAAAGCGTTTCCAGAAAAAAAAAAATTACAATGAAAGTATACAAATAAAACAGATTTAAAAAAAAAAAAATCAGTCATCATTCCACCACCCGCAGATATCAACTGAGAAGACTTTGGTGTATTTCTAGAGAGCAAGCGAGCCCTGGTTAAGAGCTCAGTTGCTAACCAAAAGGTCAGCAGTTCCAATCCATCAGCCGCTCCTTGGAAACCCTATGGGGCAGTTCTATGCTGTCCTATAGGGTCGATAGGAGTCGGAATCGACTCAACAGCAACAAGTTTGGATTTTTTTGCCTTATGTCTGTGTGTGTATCACAAAAATTATTACACTGCTTCTTCGTCACCTACTTTTATCTTTTAATAATACTTATTAAATATTTTTCATGAAAATAAATATTTTTTTTAACCACAATTTAAAAGTTAAATAACACACCACTGGGCATAGATGGAAAACCTGGTGGCACAGTGGTTAAGAGCTATGGCTGCTAACCAAAAAGTCGGCAGTTCAAATCCACCAGGTGCTCCTGTCCTAGAGGCCGCTATGAGTCATAATTAACTTGATGGCGACCGTTTTTTTTTAGCCATAGATACCATGTTTTAATTAAATAATTCCACACTATTTGGGTATTTATTTCACTCTCAATTTTTCTATACTGAAAATAACGTAATAAACTTCCACTCCTACTTTTGCAATCTCAGATATTTCTTCTGAATAAATGAATTATTGAATCATTTAATATGAGGATTTCTGGAGCTTTTTAAGTAATAATAATCCCAAGCTTTCCTACAGGAAGGTTGTACCAATATATGTTCCCCACTAGCAAGGTATAAAAATGCCCGTACCCCATGTTCTCACCAAAGCTTTTATCATGTATGTTTTATTGTCATGACTGCTGCTAATAAAAACCATAACCACATATATTGTGCACTTACTAAGTTCCAGGCACTGTTCTCAGTGATTTACAGGTTTAAAGTAGGACTATGTTCTTAGCCCCATTTTATGGATGGGGAAACTGATTCACAGGAAGGTTAATTTGCTGAACGTTACCCGGCTGGTTACTGGACGCGCTGGCATTTGAGATGCCAGGCTCTTAATCACTATGCCATCCAGCCACATGATAAACTGTCTGGAAGAATGGGAGAAAGGAATCAGATTAACAACCGGCACCAAGACCACGGGAAATACATCCCGCTGATCATACACCCTAGAACTTTACTTACTCGTTCCACATCACCGAGTGATGGACTCAGTCCTATGTTCTAGCAAACCAGATCTGAAAGTAGACTATGAGCTTCCCATTGGCTTGCTCACCAAAGAGTGGCCTGGGCTTATTAGCCTGGCATGAAACCATTTGCCTAGGACAGTAACCACATGAAAGGATTTATTCATTTTCTTGTGTCCCAAAAAAATAAAAAAGGGGTTGGGAAGCAAAGAACCTCCTGTGAGCTTTGTGTCTAGTCACAGCACCCGCTTTAGCCACCTGGACCCTAATCAGACCCTCAAAAGCCCTTCTGGGCATTGCCACCCCATAGAAGTTTGCGTGTGCAGTACAAATTCTTAAGGAAAAATGAAAAAGCCTCTGGAAACAATCTGTGATTGCAAGGGCCAGCTCATACTTCAACATTCCAGTGAGTATCCAGAGTATCAATGGAAAAAAAGAGAATCAAAGAGATGCCCTATGAAACCACACTCACTACAGAAACCAAGGACCAAATGGGGAAAGGAGGTTAGCATTCATTACTGACCAGTGAGAAGACCAAAGGAAAAATCTCACCACAAGACTGTGGATCACCAGATGGCACTGGATGCAGACAGACCGCCCATCCACAGCTCCATCCAAACCTGTGAGGCACCTACCCAGAAGCGGCCAGTAAGACAGTTTATGACCAGCTAGTGTTCACACAGAGCACCACAGAATCATTTCAAAACCACTTTGGAAAGGCTCAAATTCAGAAATGTTGTCTTTGTGGCTTATTTAATAGACCCAAAACCAAACCAAACTCATCGCCATCGAGTATATTCCGACTCATGGTGACCCTACAGAACAGAGGAGAACTGCCACACAGGGTTTCCAAGGCTGTAAACCTTTACAGAAGCTGACTGCCACATCTTTCTACTGTGGAGCGGCTGGTGGATTCAGACCGCCAACCTTTCAGTTAGCAGCCAAAAGCTTAAGCATGGCACTACCGGGACTCTCTATTTAATAGAAGGTCACCATAAAATCCCAAAAGACAGTTTAATCAACATGAGACTAATGAAAGTTGTTCTAAAGAAAGGAAAAAGAGAGCCACTGAGGCTAATCACATGTTACTCTCTAATCGTAAACCCAACCTGACACTGGCGTAGAGCAAGAGCACCAAGAGCCGGGTCCCTTCCCTCCCAGCAGCCCTTTCCTGGCCACCATCTTGTATTTTGCCGTCTCACATAAAACTCCTTCCCCCCATTTCCAGTTAATTCAAGTGCTGTAGGCTGGTTCAATGCCCAGGTCCAAATACCATAACTTTTACCTGCTAAAACTCATGCCAGTTGCTGATTACTAGAAATCTTCTTCTGTTTAATAATAACAACAATAATAGCTAAAATGTTTTGAGTACTTGCAATCCCAGACATTGCATTAACTTGCTTAATCCTTACTGCCACCTCACAGGGTAGTTACTGTTATTAATTTCCATTTTACAGATGAGAGCACTGAGGCAGAAATAGTAAATACTTTGCCCAAGGCTGCATGATGGAAAAGTCAGGATTCAGAACAAGCTCCTTTCGCTCCAGAGGCCACCCCTTAACCACAAGCGATGGCTGGACGCCCACCCTCTGAGGGCCCAGGCTTCACTTCTGTCCTCCATCCCCACAGCTTCCCCTTCTCCGATCACTCATCCTTAGAAAGGCCACCCGCAGATTCCCTTGGGAAGGAACGTGTGCTTCCTGATGACAATTATTCAGCTTTGACTACAACTCAGGAGAACTCATTTTGAGAAAACAGCACTGGGTGAGGTTAACGATTTCCCTGAAAGCCTTTTCCAACAAAAACACAAATTAACAGCTGGATAGTACCGGATATAAACGGAAGTGACAAATTTCACCACAATAAATGAATAGGTTGGAAGATGTTCCTGTTCATTACCACCTCCCTCTGCCCAGGTAACCCCTCCCTGGGTGACACAAATCCTTCTTCTCCATTTCTTCCTATTATTTAAACCTCTAAAGTGTTACGTTTTCACTTTCATAAAACTGACACTACAATCTGCTGTTTGCAGTGTGTTTAGCCCTGCAGCTAAAACCTCAGGCACCCATGATGGCATCAGCTGGCTGTCCTCCCAGTTCATTCAGTAAATATTTTGAGCATCTTCTACGTGCTGGGCAGCATTCTAGGCACTTGGAACACAGCGATAAATCTGACCAAATCCCTGCTTGCCCACATGGTGCCCTCAGCAAGACAGACTCCAATAAGAAACACACAAACCAAACATGTGTATGCACACATGTATGTAATTTCAGAAAATATAAAAAATGATATGAAAAAAATAAAGAGCGTACGAAGATCTGGGGAAAGTACAAGAAGACTTGCATGGCTGGAGTGGAATAAACCATGGAGAAGGAATCAGGAGATGACGTCAAACAGGTAGAGGAACCAGGTCATTCTGAACTGATGGATCCACCCCCTTACCATCCTCCCCTCCCACCCCCAGGGTCTACGTCACCATCATTCTACACTGGACAATGGTCATGCCTTCTTAGCTGGCATCTTTGCTCCTACTCTTGCCCCTTACAGCCAACTCTCCACACAATGAATGATCTTTATAAAATATAAATCAGGTCAGCTCACCCTCCTGCTCAAAACCCTCCAAGCACTTCTACCACAATGAGAATAAAACCCAAACTCGGCACCACGCTCAGCAAGGCTCCCCAAGTTCTGGCACACCTTGCTCCCCAACTTCATCTCCCTGCTCTTCTTCACATCCCACAGGGTTTCTGAGCTTGGTCCAGTTTGTTGCTGCCTCAGAGCCTCCACACGTTCCGCCCTCTCCTCCTCTTCCCAGAACTCTTCTCCCTCTGGACACTGCCTTGGATCTCTGCCACCATTCAAGTCTCCACTCAAACGTCACTCCCTCAAGCAGCCTCCTGACCAGCCATTCTAAAATGGCACCCAGAGCACTACTCTCTATCCTTAGCCCTATCTGATTTGTCTTCACAGCCCTTAACTCCACCTAACATATGACTTGCTCATTTCTCCCCTATGTCCATCTTTATTCACCTCTGTATTCCCTCCCAGTAACTAGAACGGTGCTGGGTACAGAAATGCCAGTTGTCATCAAGTCTGTTCCTACTCATGGAGACTCCATGTGTGTCTGAGTAGAACAGTGCTCCGTGGGATTTTTAGTGGTTCATTTTTTCACCAGTAGATCACCAGGTACCTCTAGGTAGGCTCCAACCGCCAATCTTTCAGTTAGCAGCCGAGCATGTTAACCATCTACACCACCCAGGGACTTCTGCTCTTGATCCAGGGGTCCTCAAAGGCATGAACAAAGCAGAAGCCCAACCATCACGGGCTCTCAGCAGAACACCAAGGAATCCTGGTAACATGGAATCCCATCATCTGAACTGGGAACAACGGGGCTGGGAGGAAACTGCAGCAGGTATGGGCGCAGGCCTCTGTGTCTCTAAAGGACGCAGAAAACATTTTTAAAAATTCATATCTCTCCCCTTTCCTACAGAATTTGTTTTTTCCTTGGTTACTCCCTTGGCCACCCACTGGCAGATAAGTGATTGTGCCAAAGATCTGAGTAGGTTAGAGAAAGAACGATTCATAATTGGGAAAGTGTTACCCTGTTACCTAATTTATTTTCCTGGGAACTGAAAGAAACACTGCTATATGATCCGAGGGGCTGGGTACCGAAAGCCAGGTAAGCATTCATAGCAAAATTACTGCAGAAATGAAATCAGATATGCAACACATGGAGTCTTTATCGGACTACACAGCAATCACGTAAAAATGGCAATTAGTTCCCTTAGAGGATGATAGTTAATATCGCCTTTACATTTTTTTTTTTTTTTACATAGCCCACTTTTTTAGGTTTTGTTTTTTACTGATGTTTCCCTGCATCAGCAATCAGCAACATAATCAACATCAACGTGAAGCATTTTCCCTGAGACACGAACAACACTTTCACACTCACAGAGGCGTTCCATTTGGAAAACAGGGCGAGGGGTGGGGGACTTAAAGGGTCTAATTTTGATCCCGTGACATCCTGGGATGCCCTCACCCCTGGCCAGAAGGCTGCAGGATGAGGTTCTGTCCATACATTAAAGACTTAACACAAACGACCGCTGGCAAAGAAAACCCTCCCTTGCCTCAAAAATGCTCTCCCCCCAGGCCAGCCCCGCCTGCTCCCCAACCAGACATATGTTGACATATGTCTGCACGGGACAGTGAATAGGCATGATCCCTGCCCTCCAACTGTGGGAGAAACAGACATATCAGTGGATAATTATAATTTAAAGGGGAATCCATCCATTGATTCAGCATGGACTTTCCTGAGCACCTACTACGTGCCAGGCACTGTTTGGGATGCAGAGCACACAGCAGTACACCAGTACAACAGGGCATGACACGCACATGGAATTCCAAGACACGGAGCCCTGGCGTCACAGTGGTTAAGCACTTGGCTGCTAACCGAAAGGTCAGCAGTTCAAGCCTGCCTGCCTCTCTGGGGGAGAGAGATGTGGCAGTCTGCTTCCATAAAGATTTGCAGCCTTGGAAACTCTATGAGGCAGTTCTAGTCTGTCTTATGGGGTCGCTATGAGTCAGAATCGACTCGACAGCAATGGGCTTGGTTATTCCAAGACACAGAAGAAACGCCTCACATCCAATCCGGGATGATCAAGGAAGGCATCAAAGGGAGGAATCGGAATGCATCTTGAAGGATGAAAAGAAAATGGAGGAGTAGGGCATCCCCGGAAGGGAGAACAGGGCACATGTGATGCAGAAGCACCAGTGAACACTCAAGAGCACTGTCCCCTGTATGCCTGGGACACAAGGGAGGCAGGCCAGTCTGGGAGACAAAAAAAGTTAACCGGGGCCTCGATGCCAACCAGGATTAGGGCCCTGCTTTATCAATGAGTGACTTTGAAGACCTTCAGTTCCTGGCGTGACATGATCCCATTCCCATCTCAGATATAATTTCCTCGACCACTTTTATGTCCAAGGAGAGCCCCTCCTTCATCAGTTAGGAGCCAAAACCAAAACGTGTTGCCATAGAGTCAATTCCAACTCATGACGACCCCATCTGTTATAGAGCAGAACTGCTCCACAGGGTTTTCTTGGCTATAATCTTTTATGAAAGCAGATCACAGGCTTTTCTTCTCTGGAACCACTGGATGGGCTTGAGCCCCCAATCTTTAGGTTAATAGTCCAGCACAAACCATTTGTGACACCCAGTGATCTTAGTTAGGAGCCAAGAGGGATGAAAATGCAAAAAAAAAAAAAAAAAGGAAGATTGAGCAATTGGGTACAAATAAATTTCAAAGAATAAAGCATATAAGAGTCTTCCCTGTTTTCATTCAAAAAGAAGGCTAAGAAACCATGGAAGGGAGCAGAAAGAAGATAATGCCTTTAACAGAAAAACTAAGTGAGCAAAGAATAGCTTCCCAGGGACAAATATCCCTGACACAGCAATTTTGGTAGAACGGTTCGTCTTCATGTCTGCTGCAACCAAGAGAAGCCTGATGGCCGATGCTCTCCCCGTTCCGTGAGGCCGGCTGTGCACACCACACCTAGGGGGGAAGCCGCATCACGCTCCAAACTGGGCCTCCTTGGTGCACCATGAAGGAGCCAGCCTCTGACAGCTCCACAAAGGACTGAGAGTACATATTCTCACCAGGCCTGATGGCCGCAGAAAAAAGCTGCTTTTAAAAATAATTGTTTTAAGTTAATTTAACAGTCCCAACATTCCCAAGGGCCTTCAAACTAACTACTGAATTTCCCCATCATGTGAAGGGCAATTTCAGATGCCTGTGATCCAAACTTCAACCATTAAACAACCATTCAATCCCTATAGACAAGACGTGCTTACTACTCAGAAAATAGTATTCTGAATATAATACACGATGTAATGACATTGTGCTGCAATGCAATGGCTTCCAGCCCAAAACCAATTATAAGCTCCTTTTTTTTTTTATATGGTGTATCCAGCTTATTGACCACCTTTTACACCTATAAGCTACTCTAGCTTCAAATGAACTTAATTGCTTCAACACGCAAACTCCAATTTAATTTCTATACAATGATCTGCCTTCCAGATAAAATTCTAAAGCCCAAAAAGTGACACCATAATTACGCCGGATGTTTCCTTTATTACAGAAACAAGCATAATGAATTTTACTACCTTGAAGACCAATGTTTCCATTATTAGTGTAGCCACGCATGAGACGGAGAAGTTTTGTTAATCCACCACTGAAAGTTGCCATGATGTCTAACTGGCACACTTTATAATATTTCAAAGGTCTCCAGTCAGAATCAACATCAAGACATGGCTTAAAAATTAGTCTTCTCTTTATGTACTGCATAATTCTTTATGTAACATACAGAAACAGGCGAAACTTGGGTGTGCTGTAAGAAGTCAGGGTCGTGGTTACTCTAGAGATGGGGACGGTATGATGCTGACTGGAAGGAGAGTACAGGGGAGCTGCCGAGTACTATCCACAAAACCAACCTGTTGCCATCAAGTTGATTTTTGACTAATGGGGACCCCCATGTGTTGCAGAGCAGAACTGCTGCTTTCTTCTGCAGCACTGCTGGGCGAGTTCAAGCCACTAACCTTCAAGTTGAGCAGCCGATGGCAAACTGAGTGCACTACCCAGGGACCTTCCGGGTACTACAAATGTTTTGTTTCTTGAACTGGGTACTGGTTACACAGGTGTCTTCAGCTTGTGACAAATTTCATCAAGTTGTACACTTACAAAATGGAGCCCTGGTGGCACAGTGGTTGAGAGCTCAGCTGCTAACCAAAAGGTCAGCAGTTGGAATCCACCAGCCACTCCTTGGAAACCCTATGGGCAGTTCTACTCTGTCCTATACGATTGCTATGAGTCAGAATCAACTCAATGGCAACAGGTACACTTAGAACTTGTGTACTGTTCTGTGTGCCTAAATCCATAAACATTTTTAAAAGCTGAAGGGAAGAAAAAATGTGACCACTCTCTCAAAGGCCAAGAACTTCGAGTCTAAAGGGCACGTGCCAGAGCAACAGTTTCACGTGGACTGAAATGAGAGAGCAACAGGCCCAAACTGGGCCTGCTTTCATTCTCTTCCACTCATTTGTTTCAGCCGTTCTAACAGTGTGTGTGATGCCAAGAACGGGTCACTATTTAACATCCCCTCCTCTATATGACAAAATCATTTCCAGGGATAATCATGCCATAATCAACAATCATTTTCTTGAATTGTTCTTTAGTTTTAAAAAACTATTCGCTGCTGACCAAAAGGTTGGCAGTTCAAATCCACCAGGCATTCCTTGGAAACCCTACAGGGCAGTTCTACCCTGTGCTATGGCATTGCTGTGAGTTGGAATCAACTCAACAGCAACAGGATTTGTTTGTTTGGTTTTATTTAAAAAGAATCAATGTCAATTTTAAAGTTATTCAAATACAGTAAAGCAGCTCACCGATGCACTAAAAATTGCACTGACAAACACGACATCTTACAGTTCTCACTCTTCCACTGTTGCAAGTTTTAAACGCAAACAAAAACGCCAGTGGGTCACACAGTATGAAAGAACTGAAGTAACTCAGGTTGTTTCTTCATCTTAAACTGTGCTACATCGTTTATCGCGGGTCTCTGTTTAAACACAGGAACATGTTGTACCACAGGGGACAGAGACAGCAATGGTGCCTAAAGACAAACAATTCTGAACTGTAAGGAACTTCTTCTCGAAGTGACGCTCGTAGCTGAGTCCACACGCGTCAGGGGCCAGCCATATAACTGGGAGTTCTCTGAAGTAATTCCCATGTAGAACAGAATGTTTATTAAAGGATAAGTAATAAAAAAGTGTGCTAATCTGGAGTTCAAATATATTATTAAAACTCCATACAGTACCAATTATTTTAGAACTTTGATCAACAAAAGCTCTTTTTTCTCCAGGAAATATTTTATTACTGGCATTGTTAAGAGTTGCCCGCCCACTGTGATGATAAAAAGAAGACTGGCTAAAGTCAGTTTTATTGTTTTTAGTCACTACAAACAACACGCCCTGTTTTAGCTGCACCTGGACAGGACCGCTGCCACTAACCCACCCTTGGGAGGCAGCTGCAACACAAACAGCGGCAAAGGAACCAGGCAAACAAAAATCTTCTGAAGACACAAAATAAACGGCAAAGTTCAGGCACTGAGACAGCCCTTCAGCTTATATGGAGGGTAAAGGAAGGTTTCTCAACCTTGGTAGTATTGGCTATCTGGGCTAGAGAATTCTTTGATGTGGCGAGCTGTCTTGTACCATGTAGGAGGTTTGGCCTCTGCCCACTAGATACCAGTAACATACTCCCTCACCCCCAACACAAGATGTGACTACCAAAAAGGTTTCCAGATCTTACCAAATGTCCCCTGAGGAACAAACTGCCCCAGGTGAAAATCACTGGGGTGAGGCTTTAGAACACCTTTGGAAAAGAACGCAAGAAATCGAGCACAGCGCTTGCTTCTGAAAAGATGGAGTGTTTACAGTTCCCTTGGAATTATTAGGAGTCCTAGGATGGGTTTTTTTTGTTTAAGGTGGTGCAATGGTTAATGTGCTCAGCTGCTAACCCAAAGGTTGGAGGTTCAAGTCTGCCCAGAGGTACCTTGGAAGAAAGCCCTGATGATTTACTTCCAAAAAATCAGCCACTGAAAACCTTATTAAGCACAGTTCTAGTCTGACACTTGTGGGATTGTGTGAGTCAGAATCAGCTCGATGGCAACTGGCTCCTGGCTGATTTATTAACATGTGCGTCTATCTCTTATTCAAACAGAAAAATTTAAATCCATAAAGAAAGCTGGAGAAAGAAACAAGGCAGAAAAGAATGGTTAGGGAAGAGAGTATATCACTGTGAAAAGTGCCAGCCGCCCTCTCAAATTATTTTTCCTTCCTTTTCTTACTTATTTTCAAAATTTCCCAAATACACAGAAAAAAAATTTAGCACCTTTCCAATAAGGTCATTCCACCCCATGAAATATTGTCTATAAACAGGGAAATGGTCATTCTAAGTAAAATATTCCTTGTCTCTCACTTGCAGTCTCTCATTTTACATACAATTCTATCTTTACTCTGTGTTTTCTCTAGGTCAAACCAGACAGGAAGCAGCAAATGAGAACAGTAGTGGCAGGTGCAACAACAGTCTGCAGAGAGCCCAGTGGAGAGCCAGCCTCAATACTGCAAAAAGAGTGAGGGACTGGAAGATGATAGGCCTGGGTTAGAGTCTCTGTTCTGCCACTTTCTAAACCTCTTGTTGTTTCTGTTATTGTTAGCTGCCATCAAGTCACCTCTGACTCATGGCAACTCCAAGTACAACACAGCAGAATATTGCACAGTCCTGTGACATCCCCACCATCACTGGTATGCTTGAGTCCATTTTTGTAGCCACTGTGTATTTTGAGTGCCTTCCAACCTAGGGGCCCCGCCTTCCAGTACTATATCGGACAATGTTCTATTGTGATCCAGAGAATTTTCATTGGTTATTTTCAGAAGTAGATTGCCAGGCCTTTCTTCCTAGTCTTAGTCTGGAAGTTTCACTGCACCCTGTCCGCCATGGGTGACCCTGCTGGTATTCGAAATACCATAGCTTCCAGCATCATAGCAACATGCAAGCGAACACAGTACAACACACTGACAGATATCTGGTGGTCTAACCCTCTGACCTTGACCAAATCACAACCTCCCGAGATGTAATACGTTTCACGTTACCATGTGAGCTAAGTTATAAGAAACACGTGGCAGTTTTTATACAAATGTCAAATATCATTACCTTTACTGCAAAATTATACATATTGTGATTCTCAACCAGAGAGAACTGCTGGCTTTACGAACAGTTATATTATTGAAAAGAGCCCTAGGGTTTCAGCAGCATCAACAGTAAATTTAGAAGGGTGGAAAAGAATACGAAGCAGAAAAGCTAGGAGAGCATAGCAGTGAAGGGCAAAGGCCAGAGAGCCAGACTGCCCGGCTTTGAATACTGCTGGGTGCCCTTGAGCAAGCTCCTTAACTTCTATATGCCTCAGCATCTTTTCCTATAAACTGGGATAATAATAGTGCCTGCCTCACAGGGCAGCTTTGATGATTAAATGAATGAACACAGGTAAAGAGCTGAGAACACTGCCTTCCTAGCAAATAGTGAGCACTCAACAAATGTTAGCTATTACTGAGAAGTCAAATATCTACGTAAAAATCACACAGTGTAAAAAGCATAACAGGAATATGGAAAGAGGACATCGGTGGTACCAGACAAGCACAGAGGAGGGAAATGGCATGAGGGAAGGGGATCAGGAATGGAAACTCGTGGCAGAAAGGAATAGGTGCTGGTTGAATGGACACGGGAAATCCTGGGTGGAAAGGAGGAGTGTGCTATCACATTATAGGGAGAGCAACTAAGGTCACATAACAATGTGTGTATAAACTTTTGTATGAGAAACTAACTTGAGCCGTAAACGCTCACTAAAACACAAAAAACAAAAAAAGAATGGAAACTCATGGAGTTTCTTTCCCAAAGCAATCGCTCACTCTACTTACTGCCTTCCTTTTCACCAAGAGGTTACACTCCCAGAGCCGACATCTGCCCTTTTGCTTAGGGGTCCATTCTCTGCCCTCCTGCCCTCTGCAATAGATCACAGGGAACTACATCTCCCAAACTCCCTTGCCAACTGGCCTCATTGTAGGCTGACCTATGGGAGGCACCAGCAGAAGCTGGGAGTGCAAAAGTGGGGAAGAAGCCAGGGTCTCCCTCCCTCTCTGCCAGGGGTATTTCCTCCAAGGACGCAGCTGTCTTCTGAGGGCCCCAGCTTCACTGCTGATACCACCACCAACTCCCATCTCCCCTCCAGCCCTGCAGCTACGCATCTGGGTTTCCACAACACACCTTGTTTGACATCTCAGCTCTTCCATCGCCCATGAACCCAGTTTCCTATATTAGGTTCTCTGTTTGAAATGCCTAGTCCAGTTTTCCTGACTGAACCCTAACACCCGAGCTCTAAAAGGACCAAACCAGTTGCTGTCAAGTCAACTCTGAAAAACGGCGACCCCATGCATGTTAGAGTAGACCTGGGCTCCGCAGGGTTTACAATGGCTGATTTTCAGAGGTAGATTGTCAGGGCTTTTTTCTGAGGTACCTCTGGGTGGACTTTAACCGCCAACCTTTGGGTTAGTAGTGACGTACTTAATCATCTGCACCTCCCAGGTACTCCTTCTGGAAGAACCAAACAAAAAACGAAACCAAACCCACTGCCTTTGCGTCAAATTCTGACTCATAGCGACCCTGCAGGGCAGAGTAGAACCACCCCATAGGGTTTCCAAGGCTGTAAATCTTTAAGGAAACAGGCTGTCACATCTTTCTGCCATGGAGCAGCCGGTGGTTCAAAATGCTGACCTTTCAGTTAGTAGCTAAGCACTTAACCACTGCACCACAAGGGCTGCTCTTCTGGAAGGACCAAAAGCCAAACCAAACCCATTGCCATTGAGTCGATTCCAACTCATGGCAACCCTACAGGACAGAGTAGAAGGCCCCATACGGTTTCCAAGGAGCGCCTAGTAGATTCGAACTGCCAACCTTTTGGTTAGCAGCCGTAGCTCTTAACCACCATGCCACCAGGGTTTCCTCTGGAAGGATACGACTCCCTAAAACTCTCCTGCCAAAAACCTCTCCACCACCACCGCCTCCCACGATCTCGCTTCGCTTTCTCACTCTCAGGCCTCTAATGGGTTGGTTTTTGTTTTTTCATTCACTGCTGGAAGAAGGGGGTAAAAGAAAATTTATAAAGATATCAGTGCTATTTCAGCTTTTTACCAAGTTACATTACATTACCTCTGCAACCTTGCAACATGGAATACTGGCTGCCCTCGCACCAAGGCAGCACTGGTGTCCTTCGACGTAAGTGCTATTTACTTTTTAAAGACTAAGCATTACACTCATAAATACCTTGATTTAAAAAAAAAAAAAAAAATTTTCCCCCCCAAATGCAGCCGAAAGCACAGAGGCAATTTACTCTAAGTAACTAGTCAGCATCTGCCGTTCCTGACTGCTGCCTGCAGCCTGTGTAATCACTGTCCACTAATTCCGGGGCAACTTCCATACTCTTTTCTGTCCACTGTTTCTTACCCTAGTGGGTAAAAAATTAATGCCTGACACTAATCACACTAGGCAGTAACAGGTATGAGTTCGTTTGGAAAAAAGCAGTAGTGAACCAAATTCTGATAAGTCAAACAGAGAAAGAGGGGCCTGGGAGGATGAGGGGAATGTTGGCTAGTCATCAAAATCCAGGTTCTCTTTTTCCTGGACACACAGCTAGTCTACATTTCCCAGTTATGTGTGGCCAGGTGACAGAGTCCTAGGAAATGAGGTGTGAGTGGCAAGTGCTGCTAAAACACTGCCAGTCCCGGCCATAAAAACCACCAGTGATGGCTCCTCCACATGTCTCCCTTTTCATTGGGCTAGAATGAAAATTATTCCAGGGGGATGTTGGGGGCCCCGTGTTCAAAAAGTCAGAGTCTACTTCAACCTGTCACCACCCATCTGCCAGTCTGGCATACTGTGGTGGCTCACACATTGCTATGATGCTGGAAGTTATGTTACCAGTATTCCAAATACCAGCAGGGTCACCCACGGTGGATAGGTTTCAGCAGAGTTTCTAAGCTATGAGAGACTAGGAAGAAAGGTCTGGTGATTCTGAAAATTAGAGAGTGAAACCCCAAGAGAATATTGTCCAAGACTTCAACTCACTTATGTTAGTTAGACACATTATAGGAAGGGTCCAATTGCTGGAGAAGGGCATCATGTTTGATAAAGTGGAGGGCCAGAGATGGCAAAGGAAACCCTCAGTGAGATGGACTGACACATCGGCCACAATGACTGAGTCAAACATGCCAATAACCATGAAGATGGCTCGGGACTGGGCAACGTTTTGTTCTGTTGTACCTAAGGCAACCATGAGTCAGAGCCAACTCGACAGCAACTAACAACTTCAACCTTGGTCACTTCTCAAGTGGGGCATTTCCCTTTCCTTGAACCGATCTGTTTACCAGCCCAGAACTATGGGTGAGAAATAAAACTTATATTGGATGTAAAATACCTACACACACACGTAAACACACACACACAGGAGTCCATGTGTTACAAAAGGTCACTAACCCAGGATATCCATCAAGGTGTCTGGGAGGGTTCAGGTGTGTAAGATAATCCCTAGTAAACTGCCTTCCAGAAAGAATCCTAAAAGCAGGTCCACCTGAGCTCAGGGCTCAGGATCAAGCACCTATTCCCAGTACCATGCTTCCTGGCAGGGAGAACAGGGCAGTGCAAACCAACCACCATGTCACTTTTTGGTATAAAAACCAAGGCCCACAGAGGTCGGGGCTTCTAAGCCTCTCAGCACATGTTGACAGAAACAAAGCTACGACCCCCAGGTTCCCTAGGTCAGTGATACTCAAAGTCAGGCCTGCCTACCAGTGCTGGGCCACAAAGTGCTGGCTTCTGGTTTGTAAAGAGATAAATACTGAGGCTAAGTATTTTAGAAACCTCTATACCAGGTTGCCACCACCCACCTGTCTGTTTGTTATACTGTGGTGGCTTGATGCTGGAAGCTACACCACTAGTATTTCAATACCAGCAGATTCACCTATGGACAGGATTCAACAGAGTGTCCAGACTAAGACTGACTAGGAAGAAAGGACTGGAGATCTATGTCTGAAAATTTAACCAGTGAAAACTCTATGTCACAGTAGAATACTGTCTAATATAGTGCTGGAAGATGAGCCCCCTATGTTGGAAGGTACTCAAAATACACAGTGGCCACAATAATGGACTCAGGCATACCAAAAACTGTGAAGACAGTACAGGACTGAGCAATGTTTTATTCTGTTACACATAATGTCACCCTAAATCAAAGCCAACTCAATGGCAACTAACAACTACAACATAGCAAATTCATGATAATGTTATTTATATATTGGAATCTAATAATAAAATTGGTGGCTTGTATTTTATACATCTTTTTTTATTGTTTCATTTTGCTAGTAATTTATTTTTATTCTAGTAGTCCACATAGTTAAAAATTTTTAAAAACCATTCTGCTTCTCTAGCCACCAGTGTCCCAAAGCTATTCAGCCAAATTCCCCAGGCCACCACCCCTCCCTTCACTAATCCCTCTCCCGCACCTTCACTCGGGCTCTGGTCAGACCCTCCGGCTCAGCACCTCCTTTTCGCCTTCCTTTCAAGGTGGCACCGCTCTCCCTAGAAGCGTGGTGTTAAACCTGCAGGAGGCCCTCCAGTGTGTCAGCTGCGGGTGCTGATTCCTGTAAGCTGTCCTGAGGCTCACGCCAAAATGGAGAGAGAAGCAAATGATCAGTCAGCCGACAACAACGTGGCTGTGAGCTAAAATAGCACAGGACTCTGCTTCCAGAAAATGGCCAAAGCAAGCGGAGAAATGACTGGAAACCTGTCAATGGGCTTTACCCACATTAATTAACCAGAGGGGAGCTTCAGTCTGCCAGACAGACGCTGCCTATCCATCACTCTAAACCTGAAAGGGAAAAGAAAAATGCTATTCGCCTCTCCGCTCCAGGTAGGCCCGACATACATACATAAATCCCATACCTGATACAGGGAAAAACGTGAGGTTATTTACCCGTGAGCCATCTGAGGCATCAAGTATGATGAAGTATTATGGGAAAGGAATGGGATGTGGAGATAGCATTAGCTCTGCCATGCAAGACTGACTGAATTGCCCCTTGCAAGAGAGGCCTGAACTAGCCAGAGGAAGGAATCAAGAGAAAGAAAGATAGAAAATAGATACAGACCTCCAAGAAGATAGCTGAAGAGAAAAGCGGATGCCAATGACAGAACGGCAGCCCTCCCAAAAGAATGAACAAATGAAAACACAGGTAAGGAGAGAATTAGGTAGAGCCAACTTTCTTCAGAATGGAGGTAGGCTGGGCTTCCGTTTAAGTCTAGGTCCCAGGCAGACCTCATTTTTTACAATTCCAAGTTCAAAAGGCCTGTCATTTCAGAGTTAATAAGACATGTGCTATCAGGGAGATCTACATTACACTTGATCTCAGCCTACCTAGTGGTTAAGAGCCTGACTGCTAACCAAAAGGTCAGCAGTTCAAATCTACCAGCTGCTCCATGGAAACCCTATGGGGCTCTTCTACTCTGTTTCTGCGGTCAATATGAGTCAGAATGGAACGGGATTGACTCGACAGCAACTGCTTTAACAGGTTTATCAGGGAGATCAGAAAGGCACGGAATCTATGTAGCAGGTAGGTGAGTTACTGTTGCATTAACCCTCTGTATTTGTCTGAATATTTGAAATACTTAGTAATCAAAAACAAAAAAAAAAAATTTTTTTTTTTTTAAAGTAAAGCCAGAGAATAAATGTTGTGATGCTATTCTGAAACCTCTTGCCATGCACTGGAATCACTGATTGGTGAAAATGGTTAACACACTTGGCTGCTAACAAAAGGTTAGAGGTTCGAGTCCACCCAGAGGCACCCCAGAAGAAAGGCCTGGTGATCTAATTCAGACAAATCAGTCAATATGTGGGGATCATAGTCTCGGGGAACATCTAGCTCAATTCGCATAAGTTTATAAGGAAAATGTTCTACATTCTACTTTGGTGAGTAGCAACTGGGTCTTAAAAGCTCGTAAGCAGCCATCTAGGATACTCACTGGTCTCACCCCATCTGGAGCAAGGGAGAATGAAGAAAACCAAAGACACAAGGGAAAGGTTAGTTCAGAGGACTAGGGGACCACAACTACCACAGCCTCCACCAGAATGAGTCCATCACAACCAGATGGTGCCCACGTACCATCAAAGACCAGACTTACTGGTCTGACAGAGACTGGAGAAACCCCAAGCATATGGCCCCCAGATACCCTTTTAGCTCAGTAATGAAGTCATTCCTGAAGTTCACCCTTCAGCCAAAGATTAGATAGGCCCAAAAACCAAAATGAGACTAAAAGGGGCACACCAGCCCAGGGCAAGGACTAAAAGCCAGCAAGGGACAGGAAAGCTGGTAACAGGGAACCCAAGGTAGAGAAGGGGAGAACGTCGACATGTTGTGGGGTTGGTAACCAATGTCACAAAACAATGTGTGTACTGATCGTTTAATGAGAAGTTAGTTTGTTCTATAACCTTCATGTAACGTATGATTAGAAATAAAAAAAAATCAGCCACTAAAAACCCTACGGAGCACAGTTCTACTCTGACATACATGGAGTTATCATGATTCAGAATGGACTCAATGGCAACTGGCTGGTTTTTACTGGTTTGCCATCTGCTGGAAGTTCTGATTAGACAGTCAAAAGTTGGCACTCCTTGTGAAGAAAGCTGCTCGGCTCCTCCACGTTTGGCCTGGGGAGGAGCCGTGTGACTGGGCCCGTGGCCCTGATCTCTGCCCCTAGATGTCTACCTTTCACTTGAGCCAGGAGGAAATAGAGTTTAACCTACCATGCCACACTACCGATGGGTAGTGACTATCTAGAGTACAGTCTTTCAGGTTCCGAGGCACTTCTTGGGCTCTGAGGAGGGCTGAGATTGGGTACTGACGTGTACCATAGGCAAAGAGCTAGGAAGTGGTGACAGACATTCTCCAGCTGACAATCTTGCCAATGCCTGTTGCCGCCATCAGGCTGGCTCAAGAGGTCTGTTCCTTGCCCCACTCCAGACAAGTTCATGCACAGGACTTTCCCCCTTAGCTTCACACAGCACCATCAAGATCAGGTGTTAACATTTAATAAGACATGACTAACACCCTGAGGGAGTCCCTGGGTGTGCAAAAGGTTAGTGTACATGGCTGCTAATTGAAAGGTTGGAGGTTCAAGTCCACCTAGAGGCACCTCAGAAGAAAGGCCTGGCAATCTGCTTCTGAAAGGTCATAGCCTTGAAGCCATACGAAGCACAGTTCTACTCTGACTCATATGAGGTCATCATGAGTCAGGGCCAAATTTGACGGCAATTGGTTTTAACGTCCTAGGATCCATAGAAAGAAATCTGAGCACAGGTCATGAAGGTGTTTCCTTTTGATTGCACCTAAGACATGCCATTTAAGTCCTGGCTTCTTGCCCCATGGTATGCCTCTTTCCAGATTACTCACCTTTGACATCTATAGGAAAGCTTCATAAACTTTAACTCCCATATTCTGGATTTGTTGATGAATGTATTTCAGTGTCTGTGCTACAAGGAAAATGAAACTTTTCTACCTAAAAATAAGATTTCTTCCCTCATCCATTCTGCTCATTGTGCTGCCCTGTGCCAGGCTGTGCTGGTCACTGATGGATTGAGAGGAATAAGGTCTGTCCCAGCCCTCAAAGAGTTAACAGGCTAGACAGACCCACAAGGAACTAAAACCCATTCATATTCCCTTCTGCCTTTCTCTGCTTTCTTTGGCAGTATTCGTTCATAAGCTCTACTGATTTCACCAGGAACACTGCGTCTTTCTCCTCCAGTCATGTCTCAAGAAATAAAGCTTAGAAGCTGGTTCTTTGAGAAATTAGGGTGCAAAAAACCAGGTACAGGATCTATTCACTCATCTGAGAAACATTTCCTGACATCAATTTCCCCATAATAACCTTTCTTATCACAGGCTCTTTGGCAGCTGACAAAGGGTCATTTAGTCTTAGAAGCTAATAATTTCCCTTATCTAAACTGATGCTTTGGTTATAAACCTAAGCATAAAGCCAGGACAACTTCCTTCTACCTAAATCAGAAGGAAAATGATTTTACAACATGGCGGGGAAAGAATGATGGGCCATCTCTCCACTTTCAGGAAGCCGACTATTTCACACTTGAAGCACGGGTTGCCAAAAGGTGTAGAGACCATGTGCTTTATCTCCTGAAGGCTATTTAAAGGATTACAAGAAACGTAAAGGCATCTGTGATGCGGCTTTCAAGTTATAAATGCCAATGACAACGAAGTCTGCTGCTTTGGGAACTCCTCCAAGCACAGGTTGAAAAGAGCCCGAGTCGACGGCTCTGGAGGAGGCTGACAGACAGCTGCTCTTTCGGCAGTTATTCCTAAAGGAGCCAAGAGGCCTCTCCAAAGGCAGCTAGGTATGGCGTGCTCAAGGGGAAAAGTGACAACATATTTCGTGGCAGACAGACAGAGCCCTGGAGTCCCATATGACGCCAACACGTCTGCCTGCCCGCCCTGTGAAGCTGTCAAACCCGCACAGTGCAGAGCTGAAAACAGGAGGGAAGTAGATACTGCCATAAAAACCGCAGCTCAGTAAAGGCAGAATGGCACTCGCCCTCCCTGGAGCAGAAGCCATGGCAGTTGGGTGGCAAGGGCTGCAGACACAGCTCCAAGTGTCCCCAATGCCAGCCTGCCACCTCCAGCCACCATGCCTGGCAACCGTGAGAAAGCAGTGAGCCGATTTCCCTATCTGTCAGCACTAAGCCAGTTTCAGAGGAAAAGACCGTGTAAGACAGAATGAAGTTCGTTCTCATTAAGTAGTGTGTGGGGTGTGTGCATGGGGTGGGAGGCCGGAGGGATGGATTAAATATGCTTGTGGCATCTTAAACAACGTCCCACATCTGAGAGATTCAAAATCCCTTTGAGGGTCCAAAGGACACACTTCCTGTTTTTCTGACTTCTCTCAGCAGGACGAACTCTGAGGGTGACAGTTAAAGAGAAGCCTCAGATGAGAGTCACAGGGCCACGTGATTTTTCCAGCGCTAACATTAATGCCTTTATTTACATCAGTCATTCGTCGGCTTGTGGTTGCTGGTGTGTTTTTTCCCCGAGATGCTGTTAAATACGAAGTCTGTTCAAAGACCCACGTACATAAAAAGAAACAAAGGTAAGAAGAGACAATGTTTCATTCTGTGGGCCCCATAATCTTGACACCCAAATCTTATCAGCCTGTGAAATTCAAATGTTCTCCTTCAAGCTAGCAGTCTGATTTACCAAGGTAACTCTCAAGGTCAGAGCGGGCAGTGGCTTTAAGCCCTAGACACTGTTCAGACAGCTGAAAACAAGGAAGTACTTAGCAAATTGCTTCCTCCATAGAATACGCTTATAATTAGAGACTTAGAAAATTGTACTTCTTGAGCAATATGAACAAACCAAAGTTTCATTTGTTCCTTCACAGAGACACAGTTCAGAGTCTGTGCAATCCTTACGAGCCAAGCTCTCTAGTTTGGTGGTTTTACTGTACTACCAACACGATCCTATATGTGTCAGGTTGTGGATGGGCCGCTCTGAGACCTCAGCCCTTCTATGTGAGTATAACCAGCCAAGGTCAAGCTCAATAAACATGTATTGGTAACTAATGAATGAATGAATGGCCTTCTGCTCCCAACACTTTGTTAGTTCTAGATAGATAAAACATTTTTGTCCAGTTACCCCTAAAGATCAATTCCAACAGACCTTAGCCAGAAAGTCAGAGGTATCCCCTCCAGCTTGCGAAAGCCATCGTGTCTGTATTTTGATGTCTTCAAACACTAACACGTGACTCACTAGCTGGCCCTCTCCCTCCCAAGGGCTCTGTGCTTAGACAGGGTGAGTATTTGCTTACTGTAGTACTCACATGGCCAGACGGGTCCTCCTCCAATGTCCACTTTGGAACAGTAATCACTCCTGAAATCATAAGGACAAAGACATTTTTAAGTTTCCTCCTCAAAGACTTGATTTATTGCAAACAGACAGGCTGACAGACAGGCTAACAAACAGCCTCTATAAACTTTGCTTCTCTTTTTTGGGAACCCAACTGCCTTTTCAGATAGTCTACAAAAAAAAAAAAAAAAAAGAAAGACCTAAAAATAGCTAGGTGGGAGGCCCTCTCACTTCAACACCCAGAGGCATTTATCTAAGAAACTACGTTATCTTGCTTGTTAGGATCCAAATCCATCCATTATTAGTTCAGCAAGAGCAAGGCTACAGCTGGCAAAGATGCAGCGTCTGCAACAAAACAACTCTTTGTTCCAAGTCTCAGGAGGCATTAACCCAGTGCTTTTACTGATGCTGTCTCGACTAGACTCTGTCAATATATACACATAGTCTCAAGCATACACACCATTTTTAAAATAGCTCTATTACAGGAAAAAAAAAAAAAGCAACGGCATTCACATAGGAGATAAAGCCAATCAAATTACAAGTCTGTTCATTCAAATCCGACAGATCACTTACAGCCTCTTCACCTTGAAGAATAAAACCTCCAAAAAAGCAGTAAGAAGCCAGTTCAGAAATATATCTACTATGTGCTTCTGATACAGCTAGTATGTTCTCTCCATAGAACTCCGTGATAAAGAATAAAAAGGGGGGTCGCGCGTCCTTTAACAGGTACGTATGGTGTGTTTCTGATATTCAGGGAAAGTACCAGCAGAGAAGAGGAAACTGAAAAAGGAACTCAATATGGAGGGAGGGAGGGAGGGAGGGAGGAAGGCAGAGAAAAAATAAAGACCATGCCACACAGACCCATTTTCAAGTTGACTGACCGCCAAAGTTCCTAAGACTAACCAACTGGTCTACCTCATTCTTAAAGAAATGATGAAAGAGTATGTTACAGCATTTTCTTCTAAAAGATGTCTTAGGAGAATTTCCTTTATTTTTAATCCAAACAAAGCCGATTCCCTCTTAATGTGGTCTGTAGCACACAACTACAGTATTAACATTTTTGTCTGTGTCAACACACTTTGGGTAACACCAGAGGGTCATACATAGGGACAACTTGGGAGAGCTGGCTCAATCTACACTCATTCCAAAGCCACCATCACCAGGAAATAGTCTGTGCTCAATAAATGTTTACTAAACAAAGAATAAGAGGCCATGGTGGCCCAACACTTAAGCATCAGAGGCACCAGGCTGTTAACCAAAAGATTGGTGGCTTAAACCTACCAAGCACCTCTGGGGGAGAAAGACCTGGCGATCTGCTCTCGTAAAGACTACAGCCTAGAAAACCCTACAGGGCAATACTACTCTGTCACATGGGGTTGCTGAGTCAAAAATTGACTCAACAGCGCCTAACGACAACAATTAAAGAATGAAAAGATGGAAGGAACTCAATCAGTGCAGTATCCACATGGTCCCCTTTTTATATCAGCTTCTGTCTCAGAGTCTCAGGGTAGTATAAACAGTGAATGGCTCGGCTGCTAACTGATGGGTTGGAGGTTCAAGTTCACCCAAAGGAATCTCAGAAGGAAGGCCTGGCAATCTACTTCCAAAAAATCAGCCAATGAAAACCCTATGGAGCACAGTTCTACTTTGACACACATGGGGTCACCATGAGCCGGAGTCAACTCAACAGCAACTAGTGATGGTCTGTCTGCGACAGCTCTGAGGCAAAAGAATGGGTTTTGAAACTGGATTTTTGAGATCATGAAAATGTTGTTACACTTCAGTAAGTCCAGCCATCAAGACCTATTTCTAGAAAACAATCCTGTGCATCTTGGTCATCATCAAAATACCTCATTCATACAGCAGTGTAGGCTAACGGAATGAATACTCATGTCTACAGGCTAAATAACATCAACTTTCTCCATGTTTTCATAAACATCTCATTTGGTATATTATACAGCAAGTTCTCCACATGAAACCTGAGATCATCAATTGCAGGGGTGGTAGTTCACTTATGAATCATACCAGGGGTAAAACTGCAAGGTTCAAAGAATATTCATGATGCATAAAAATTCTTTAATAAGTTCATTATCCTTTACCTCCCTGATGCTTTCAAATCTGGATCTTTTTTTTTTTTTTCCTTTAATACTACCAACACCAGTTAAGAACCCAATCTTCATTTTATCCTGAGATCAGAAAACCTACTCCCTAAGTTATATGAAAGGCAATGTCGCGTACCCTTGGTTCTACACATTAGCAAATTCATGGCAGCTGAGAAACCACCTTTATCCTCAGCCAAGTTTTAATGTTCAACTCATCTTAAGTATTTCCTGCAGAGTCAAGTATATAGCCTAGCACTAATAAAAATTTACAGCCTTTTCTAGCTATGTCTACTGATAAAGAAAATGCTGAAGAAGGTCCTTTTCCTTCCTAATTTTCACCAAGTTTTTGCCCAAAAGCATCTTTCCTGGGGATTTATAAAACTTCCTCAAACTCGTCCTAAGTTTATGTTTTGATTTTCCTCCATTCTTAATTATACCTAACCTGTGAAGCAAGGAAGGTGAGATTGGGTCTTACATACTTTGGACATGTTGTCAGGAGGGATCAGTCCCTGGAGGGCATTGTCATGGTTTGAATTATGTCCCCCCAAAAACGTGTGTATCAACTTGATTAGGCCATGATTCCCAGTCTTGTGTGGTTGTCCGCCATTTTGTGATTGTAATTTTATGTTAAGAGGATTAAGGTGGGATTGTAACACCACCCTTGCTCAGGTCACCTCCCTGATCCAAAGTAAAAGGAGTTTCCTTGGGGTGTAGCCTGCCTTTTATCAAGAAATAAAAGGAAAAGGAAGTAAGCAGAGAGTGGGGGATCTCATACTGCCAAGAAAGCAGCACCAGGAGCAGAGTGCGTCCTTTGGACCTGGGGTCCCTGCGCCTGAGAAGCTCCTTGACCTGGGGAAGATTGAGGACAAGGACCTTCCTCCAGAGCCGACAGAAAGAAAAAGCCTTTCCCTGGAGCTGACGCCTTGAATTTGGACTTTTAATCTACCTTACTGTGAGGAAATAAATTTCTCTTTGTTAAAGCCATCCACTTGTGGTTATTTCTATTATGGCAGCACTAGATGTCTAAGACAGACATCATGCTTGGTAAAGTAGAGGTCAGTGGAAAAGAGGAAGACCTTCAACAAGATGGACTGACACAATGGCTGCAACAATGGGCTCAAACACAACAATGACTGTAAGGATGGCACAGGACCAGGCAGTATGTGATTCTGTGATACCCAGGATGGCTGTCAGAGCCGACTCAACAGCACCTAACATCAACAACAACAACCTGTGAAAGCATTTGTGCATAGAGATCATGGAAATGCAATTCGACCTAGGAGGAGGAATAAGGTAGCAATCAGAGGGGACAGCGAGAGTAGCCAGGAAAAAACTGGAATTCTGTTTTCAACCAACATTTATCTCTTTCATTTATATTTTCGATAAAAGATATTTTAAATGGCTTGCAAACAAAATATCATCCTTGACAAGCTCTGCACTCCAGGACAGCATTTTAATAGGGTTCTACATTGGTGTTTCTTGCCCTCCCATTTAAAGCATCTCGAAAGGTAAGCCATGATGAACCAATGCACGCGGGAAGACCACTTGCATGGTACCCACTTGCGATCTGATGATGTAGGGACAAGGGTGGCCAGTTCCAGACCCGTGGGTCTCACATTTACCTAGACCCTGATGCTCTTCAATACTGGAACCTGTCAGTTGATCCCTTTTGAATTTTTACACTCAAAACTTTTCGTCCTCTTATTCCCTGTGGGCAACATGTCTCTCCACAGAAAATTTCAGAATCCCGCATGCTACATACAACCATGGACGAAACTCAAAGCAGTCTTTCCCTCTTTCCTTTTCCACAGCCCCAGACAAAGGTGGCTAATTGAGAACACCAAAGCTGTTCCATATGCTAATTCCTTTAGGTAGTCTGAGCACTCTAATAGAGTCACTATGAGTCGGAATCAACTGGACAGCAATGGGTTTTTCAGCAACAGGATGGCTCACAGGGCAGTGGTGGCTCAGTGGCAAAATTCTCGCTTTCCACGCAGGAGACCTGGGTTCAATCACCTGCCAGTGCACCTCATAGGCAGCCACCATCCATTGTCAGTGGAAGCCTGCATGTTGTGATGATGATGAACAGGCTTCAGTGGAGCCTCCAGACTAAGATGAACAAGGAAGAAAGGCCTGGCAATCTACTTCCAAAAATCAGCCAATGAAAACCCTGTGGATCACAACGGCTGGATTCACAACCAACATGGGGATAGCGCAGGACCACACAGTTTCATTCTGTTGTGCTGGGGGTCACTACAAGCCAGGCGCTGACTTGATAGCAGCTGACAACAAAAACAGTTCTACCTAAAATATTACCCTCAAGTCTAGAGGAAAGATTTCAAGCAGTAAGACTACCTAGTCATACACACTGTAAACAAATAATGACCATACCTTAGCAAGCATCAGATAGTCACATAGGAAAAGGCTCCTACACTTAGAATACTGGCTTCATGTGACTCTGGTCCCACGTGGGGGACGTTAGCTCTCAGTTAACTTCCCCCACAGTGAAATTTTGCCCAGTTACAAAGATCTGGAGCGGTCCTTGACACCAGAAGTTACACAATGTGAACCTGAAATATGTTTGGTTTTATCACACTTTAAAACTTTCTAGCATCTTTCCATTTCAATAAAGCTTCTCGACAAGCCTCTAGTGAAAGTTGCCCAAAACATAATCATGTCTAAATCTTCCCCCAACTAGGTCGCGCTGCCTTGGCTCAAATGCAGGGTTTCAGCCCTCAAAAAGTGCCGCTGCAAAGAAGGGATTCTCCAAATCTCCATCTCCTCAGGTGTAAAACGGAAGTCGTCAAAGTGCCTCACCTCGTGAGCGGTGGTGGGGAATTGCGGGTCAACATCAGGAAAGCACATCTCATGGCATCAGAGAGGCACAGCGAGCCCTTTATCAATGTTGTTGTTTCAGTTCCGACTCACAGTGACGCTAGAGGACAGGGTAGAACTGCCCCCATAGGGTTTCCAAGGAGCAGCTGGTGGATTTGAACTGCTGACCTTTCGGTTAGCAGCTGAGCACTTAACCACTACACCACCAGGGCTCCTCTATCAACGTTAGTTATTGTTACTATGGTTGCTGTTGCAGTAACAGGAAAATAAATCATAAGCCAATAAAAGGGGAGGTCTAGAACCAGTCGGAAGCTGGAGCCAAACCAGCTGGTGGCGCTTGATGCGCGCTGCGCTTTCACGTTGCTGACAAGCTATTTTGTCAGGCAGGTGTGACAACAAGGACGATTTAGCGGCTTGGGACCTGGAATACTCTTAGTTAAAATGACTGTTCTCCTACACTTGATGCCCGGATGAAGCACGTCTGATTTACAAATGAGAAAAAATAGACTCAAACCTTTCCACTTCTGAAATTTATCACTAACTTGGATCATAGGGACGATATTTTTTAGTCAATATATATATCCAAGATTTTATCAAGACATGGAGAAACCAGGGCTGGAGGCCACTTATCTAGGTTTGCAGCCACTTTTAATTTTCAGTGACAGTACCACAAAAGACAGATTCCTTTTACAAAACCTGCATACCACACAAATAAAATTCTGTATTTTTATCAAAATTATTTTAACAGGTGTCCCTGGGTGGTCCCAGGGGCTAACCAAAAGGCTGGAGGAGGTTCTAGTCTACCCAGAGGCATCTCAGGAGAAGTGCCTAGCGATCCATTCCAAAAACTCAGCCACTGAAAACCCTATGGAACACAGCCCTACTCTGACACACGGGGGGTCGCTGTAAATCAGAGTCGACTAGATGGCAACTGGTTTTAGGGAATTCATTGTAAAAAGTCTGCTTGGGAGACAATCCACAAGTGACACCCATTTCTTGCCAGTAGCCCAAGGTTCTCAAAGGTAGTTTCTGGACCAGCATGTCAACATCTGGAAAGTTAGAAATATGCAAAATCTCAGAACCCCACCCCACTGTCCCCACACACCTGATGGGGCCTGAGATCTGTTTCAATAAGTCCCCCAGTGATAAGGACAAAGGCTGAAGTTTGAGGACCACTGCCAACAGCCTATTAACATGTGGGCTGGGACATTACTTCAGAGAGCTCACTCCCTTAAAAAACTACCTGGCATTTTTCCGTTATAGTATGATGTCAGCTGTTCCTTCCTATTTTTAATTCCTCAGGACGAGGCTGACTATGATTCATTCCACACCTTATGTGATCACTTAAATAGGAAAGCTCCTTCTCTCCCACCCCTAATGGAAGGTGACTGCTGCCGGTTATTTCTGATGTAATTACAGGAACGAGTCAGTCACAAAAGCCGGTCCTTTATCAACCTCGGTAAAAGCTGAAATGGAGAGTTATAATCATAACCCTCCATTCTTTTCCATAATGGGTCCATAATAATGTAGCCTTTGAAACTGATCTGACCACATGTCACAACAAGGAAACACAGAACCCGGGATCAAATTTAGTTTATTCTAAATAGAGATCAAAACTGTAAGTGCTGGGGGAAACCATTTTCAATTGACAAGAAACAATTACGCATCAACCCATCTGGCTTTTCTCATTTATCTAAGTGAGAAATGAAAAACAAAAACAAAAACAAAAATTGTCAGCATAATGGTTTCTATTGGTCCTCAGGTGGCCTCACACTACTGAACGGTCTTATCACCCGGCCCCACCCATCATCTAACTTACCCTATTACCAAAGCAGGAAGCAGGAAGGACCACTTCCTAAATGATAAATAAAATCTGTCCTATAACTTTAATTCGTTGAGGTGCGGATAAATTCAGAGAAGTTAATTTCACATCTGCTGTGAGGTCTTCTGACGAATTGTGAATACCAACATATTACCCATGTCCTTTCCTTTTTTGATTAATTTCACACTTACGGTGGATAAGAAAGGTTCTTGTAAGATACTAAATCAACCTCAAATGTTCAAGTAAACAGAGAACCCAGATAAGGAAAATGATAATGGAATGGGTTCTGGGAGGTGTCTGAAGTGCCGTGTAATAAGAGTTCAGGAGCCTGAGTGTGTTTAAGCTGTAAACTCCATCCAATACTCTTCCAGGAGGGGAGGAGAATGAAAGCTGAAAGCGGGTATTCTCAAGATTGCAATCAGCATTGATAAACTTGTGCCCTTTCCTTTGACTAAAGAACTGAACTTACTTGTCACGTTACCAAGTCTTAGTTTCCCAAGGGTTCCTCTGTGTATTATTTAGTCTCTTTACACCTTTTTTTTTATCTTCTCTCAACTCTTTCCCTTTGATCATCTCAGGATCACCTCAATGTGTGAAGGGGCAGGACTCCCTCAAGAGAGGTTACGAAAGAAAGGCCCGTGAATCTAGTCTCCTCACGCAGTTTTGGACAATCAGGGGCCTTTGTGTACACATGTTAACCCTACTCCCAACAATAAGGCCTGCACTGATTGAGAACCTATGAACTAAGACGCTGTTAGCTATCTGTATACACTGTATAAGTTATCTAACTTCATGATTCAAAAACCAGCTGCTGTCACGCAGATTCTGACTTGTAGCAACCCAGGTGTTGCAGAGTAGAACTGCATCCACAGGGTTTTCAATGGCTATGACTTTTTGGAAGTGGATCTCCAGGCCTTTTTTCCAAGGTGCTACTGGGTAGATTTGAAAAGCCAACATTTCAGTCAGTAGCAATGCCTAAACATTTGTACCACCCAGTGACTCCTAATATAACAATGTTGTTCTTTAACATTGTTGGTAGTTGCCATCAAGTAGACGCCAACTTATGGAGACCCCATGTGCACAGAACATAACTGTTCCATAGAGTTTTCAGGGCTGTGACCTTTCAGAAGCACATCAACAGGCCTGTCTTCTGAGGTGCCTTTGGGTGGGTTCAAATCACGTTTCGGCTAATAGTCAAGCACTAAACCATGTGAGCCACCCAGAGACTCCTAACACAACAAGGTTGTTGTTGTTGTTATTGCTGTGTGCATCGAGTTGATTCCAACTCACAGTGACCCTATACGATAAGAGTGGAACTGCCCCCATAGAGTTGTCTAGACTATAATTTTTACAAGAGCAGATCACTAGGTCTTTACGCCCGAGGAGCCACTGGTGGGTTCCGATCTCTAATCTTCTGGTTAGCAGCTGAGTGCTTAACCATGGCACCACCAGAGCTCCTTAACATAACAGCAGCCCTATGTTATGTCCATTCCACAGATGAAGAAACTGAGGCTCACAAAGCTCAGTATCTTATCGCCATGTTCACAAATATCTGCAAGGCTCTCAAGTCTAATTGTCCATACCACACTGCTTTCCTATGTGCACAAATAACAGAACATCTACAGCTGCCTAGATGTTACCCCAGAAGATATGAAGACGCTTCAGGCATGCCATCTTCCTCTACCAAACTTCTCTGCCCATTCCAGCTGCAACTCACCCAAATCTTCTCTTAATCCCAACATTCACTACCTACTAATTCATTAGGATTGAAGTTGTCGAGGGTTTCATTTTACTTGGATCCACAACCAACACCCATGGAAGCAGCACTGGGCAAATCTGCTGCCAAGTCCTCCTTAACGTGTTAAACAGCAAAGATGTTACCTGGAAGACCAAGGTGCGCCTGACCCAAGTCATGGTGTTTTCAATCGTCTCATCTGCATGTGAAAGCTGGACAATGAATAAGGAAGACCAGAGAAGAACTGGTGCCTTCGAATTATGGTGTTGGTGAAGGATACTGAATATACTACGGATTGCCAAAAGAACAAACATGTCTCGGAAGAAGTACAGCCAGAACGCTCTTTAGAAGAGACGATGGCGAGACTATGTCTCCCATACTTTGGACATGTTATCAGGAGAGATCAGCCCCTGGAAAAGGACATCATGCTTGGTAAAGAAGAGGGTAAGCCAAATCAGGAAGACCCTCAACCAGATGGAATGACACAGTGGCTGCAACAATGGGCTCAAGAGGAACAACAACTGTGAGGATGGCACGGGACCAGGCAGTGTTTTGTTCTGTTGCATATAGGATTACAATGAGTCAGAACCAACTCAAGGGCACCTAACAACAATAACAAAAATTTACTAGGAGTCCCTGGGTGGTGCAGTCAATGTGCTCTGCTGCTATCCGAAAGACCAGCAGCTCAAATCCACCCAGAGGCACCTCAGAAGAAAGGTCTGGCAATCTACTTCCTAAAAATCAGTCATTGAAAATCCTATGTAGCACAGTTCTACTCTAAAACACATAGGATTAGAAGGTCACCTTGTTTGGAAATCAACTTGACAGCAACCCTTTTTTTTTTTTTTTAATTGAATTACCAATGTCCACTTGTATACCCTGTGCCTCATATCTCCCCTCACAAATAAGTCTGCCTATTAAGGACCCGGGGCCCTGGTGGCACAGTGGTTAAGCATTTGACTACTAACCAAAAGGTCGGCAGTTCAAATCCACCAGCTGCTCCTTGGAAACCCTACGGGGCAATTCTGCTCTGTCCAAAGGGTTGCTATGAAGTCGAAGTCAACTTGACAGCAACCGGATTTTGGGTTTACCAAGGACCTGTTTGTAATCCTACTACTAAATGCAACAACCAGTTATCTCTTAACATTGTCGAGAGTGGTGCTCTCCAAAATGTAGCCACTTGCCACATGTGGCCATTTAAATTTAATTAAAATGAAAGGAAACTTAAAATTTGGTTCTTCAGATGCACTAGTCCTATTTCAAGTGTTCAGTAGCCACAAATGGCTACTGGCTACCATATTGGACAACACAGATATAGACCATTTCCATCCTCTCAGAAAGCTCTACTGGACAGTGCTGGTCTAAAGGCATTTCAGGTGAGCATCTATTCATGCAAGAGGACGGAGCGTCTTTACCACAGGACTAATTATAGGCTTTGCTAGGCTCACTGTGGCCATACTCAGGTGTCTTTATATCTGTCTTGTGAGGAATAACATTTCTTGAGGAGTTAAGTCATTCAACAAACCTAAGTAAAGCAAGACTACCAGCCTTGTAGAACAGGAAGCATCAGAAATGAGAGGAACTAAGAAATAATTATCTTAAGCGCTTCCACTCAGGAATAACCACCCTATGCGACTTTAGGTTGGGAAACACTCAAACACAACCACCTACGTACACCACCTAGACAGGAACAACCTCGTCATAGCTGTCTCCAGGTGAGAAGTTAACCTCTGCTATGGGAGCCCTGGTGGCACAGTGGTTAAAGAGCTTAGCTGCTAACCAAAACATCAGCAATTCAAATCTACCAGCCGCTCCTTGGAAACCCTACGGGGCAGTTCTACTTTGTCTTATAAGGCCGCTATGAGTTGGAATCAACTTGACGGCAACGGGTGTGGTTTGGTTTGGTTTTATTCCTCCTTGGCAAAACAAGGTCCCCGAATGTGTTCTTGTTTCTAAGCATTAAAGAAAAAAGTGCAAGAAAGCCAGTCCTCTAACTGCTGCATTTCGTACCAATCACTCTCACCCAATCGCATCACTGAAAGTTGGAAAAATGAGCAATGAGACAAGTTTCTGTGACAATGACAGTCTGACAGCAGGCTAAAAAAAGAGAGCCACTCCCCTCCCGGGCAACTTACCTAAGAATTATTCAAAATGTTTCCTGGAATTAAACACTTGAAAAACTCTGAATGTAGCTCCAATTACAGGAAGGATCTAAAGTGCAGTGTTGGGTACTGTGGGATGAGCCTCCCGGCTGGCTGGCAGGGAACAACAGCCTGGGGTAGGGCCCCCAGAGTGGTAAGTAGCAAGGCCACTGACGCTCATCTTCCACTGCTGTGCCCTGCATGTGGCACTTCCTCTCCCTTCCCCAGCTCTTCACTGCTTTCCTCCCTCTCCCAGGCCTGGGCCTTAGGCTACTAGGACTGAACTGCAAGCCCACACCAAGCCAGCCCTTCCACAGCAGCTAACGCTGGTCTATGAAGTGGTGGACCCAAATCAGAATTCACCTTCACTGCCAACCCCTTTATGTAATTCTGACAAGCCCCTTGACAGTTCCAGACTAAAAATGGTATACAGGTCAGACCTGGGCCTTGCCCACCACGATGACAAGGTTGGTGTTGTCATGAGGTGCTGTCGAGTCAATTCAGACTCATAGCGACCCTATGTACAACAGAATGGAACACTACCCAGCCCTGCACTATCCTATTATGCTTGAGCCCATTGTTGCAGCCACTGTGCCAATCCATCTCTTTGAGGGTCTTCTTTTTCACTGACCCTCTACTCTACCAAGCATGATGTCCTTCTCCAGGGACTGATCCCTCCTGACAACATGTCCAAAGTATGAGAGATGAAGTCTCGCCATCCTTGCTTCTAAGGAGCATTCTGAGAAGACAGTGAATAGGAACTCTGGTGAGCTAAGCAACAAATTCAGGTGGAAAGTTTTCTAATAAAAATGCAAACTAATTCATCATTCTGGGCACTGGATGGGGAAAAATAAACTATGTTGCTCCTGGAGCCTATGAAAGCCATGGAAACCTGAATTTTCGTTGCTCTCTCCTCTCTCTGAGCTCCCACCTCAGTGGTATCAGTAGGTCCCCTCTCTGCCTCTCTTCCCAGCATTCTCTCCTCCGGTTAAGAAACACAGTCAACTAGCTCAATGACAGTTCCAGCCTAGCTCACAACAATGGAATCTCTGGGTGGTAAAAGTGTTAATACGTGCCCATGGGAGGCTGCAAACAGAAAGGCTGGAAGTTGGAGATCACGCGGAGGCTCTTTGGAAGGAAGGCCTAACAATCTACTTCTGACAGGTCACAGCCACTGCAAACCCTACGGGGTTCTACTCTGAAACACATGGGGTCACCATGAGTTGGAATCAACTCAATGCCAACTGGTGGTGGCAAGCTCACAACAGCTTCCTAACCTGGCAGGCCTATCTCCAGCCTTATCACAGCTGCCAGGTGAATTCTAGGGAAACCTCCCCAGGCCACACCTTTTCATTCTCAAAACAGCTTAGACACCACCATCTCTAAAATCAAATTCTGGCCTCCAAAGCCTTCTTTCATTAGGAAGGTCAACATTCTCTCCCTAGCTTTACTGACCCCCCTCCCTCTGTGACCCAACTTACCCTTGCATAACACACCTACTCTAGGCAACTTTCCTGGACCTGAAGTGACCCTTCTCTCCTGCATGTGGTTAACACCCATAATTACCAGACTGTAAACTCAAGAGCTGGGCATGTCTTATGCTTCCTGGAATCTCTCAACGTCCTATAGCATTTAGACACATAATCTTACACAAAACAGATACTCAACAAATACTTATTAATTCACTGAAAATACAGTTTCTATTCATATTCTGTTGGTTACGTGAAGGCATTCAGCTGTGTGAATCGTAACAAATTGTGGGTAATTATGAAGAATGGGAATTCCAGGACACTTAATTGTGCCCATGCAGAACCTGTGTATGAATCAAGAGGCAGTCATCTGAACAGAACAAGAGGGTACCGCATAGTTTAAAATCAGAAAAGGTGGGCGGCGGGGTTATATCCTGTCACCTTACTTATTCAATCTCTGTGATGAACAAATAGTCTGAGAAGCTGAACTATGTGAAGCAGAACGTGACATCAGGATTGGAAGAAAACTCATTAACAATGATACCAACGATCATGGAGATGGCAGAGGACTGGGCGGCATTTCTTTCTGTTACCTGAAAGGTTGCCATGAGTTGGTACCAACTCTACAAGCAATGAACAATATTCTATTCATACACTATTACTCAGATACTGGATTCTCAGACCACTAAGGTCATCCCCCTCCAAGGCACAGTTTGCTAAGGTTAAGTGTGCAAGCCCATGGAGGTGCTCTGCCACAGACAGGAGCCCAGGCTCTGGAGTCAGGCCGTCTGAGTTCCAGCTCCACCGTTTACCGGGCAAAGCAATTAACATCCCTAAGCCTCTGTTCCATCTTCTGTGAAGCAGAGGCAATAAGAGTACCCCACAGGGTGCTGAAGGTTAAAAAGATAACGGTAAAGCACTTAACCACAGTGTCTAGTTTGCAGCAGGCTTTCGGTAAATGTTATCTCTTCCCCTCCTCCTCTTTGGATGAGTAAGTCTCCTTAAAGAGACAAGGAATAGTAGAAATAATGGGGTCTTTGGCTCCGAACCCCAACTCTGATCAGATCCTAGCTATGGATCTCTGGGAGAAACCATTCAACCACTTGGCCTCAGTATCTCCATCAGTCCTAGTACCAGTACCAGTTGCCACAGGGTTTTCAATGGCTGAGTTTTCAGAAGTAGATTGCCAGGCCTTTCTTCTGTGGCGCCTCAGAGTAGACTTGAACCTCTAACCCTTCAGTTAGTAATAATAATTAAAAAAAAAAAACCTATTGCCATTGAGCTGATTCTGACTCGTACCAACCCAGCAGGACATAAAAGAAGTGTCCCATAGGGTTTCCATGGAGTGGCTGGTGGATTTAAACCGCCGACCCTTTGGTTAGCAGCAGAAGCTCTTAATCACTGCACCACCAGGGCTCCTCACTTAGTAACAGAGCCTGTTAACCCTCTACACCACCCAGGGACTCCATCTCCATCAGTAAAACAGGGCTAATCACTGTTATTCTAAAGATTAAATGAAGAGATCTACCTGAAGTTCCCAGTACGTAGTAAGCAACTCCATCAGTGGTATTTACTAAAAATTATTTTGATTCAAAGTCCTAATACAACCGGAAAAGGAAGGAAAAAAAAAAAACAAAACACCTTGCTACTCCTCGCTGACATCACTGTCAGCCCTTTTCACTCACGTTCTTCTGGGGAGTCCATAAACCAGGCCCTCACTGTTTATGCTGACGCCCTCTGGTCAGCAGCGAAAGGCTTTCACACAGTGAGCATGGGAAAACTCCCTCACTGAGAACTCTGAGGAAATCCATTTCTTTAAGGGGGATATGTGCATCCTCATACTTGTCACTTTACCAGTCTCCACATATTCATATCTTCCCACATTTACTCAGAGCACTGGTGAAGTCACTCCTGACAGGAAAATACACTGGACCTACCAGTTATTTTATTTATTTACTTTTTTAATCTCCTGAGTGAAATCATTCTCAAAAAAAGGCACCCAACATGCTGAGAGAGAGAAAAAGCCAAAGATTTGAAATGAATACTCAAACAAGTACATGAAACGTTAACACCCCATGAAAGGCCGTCCCAAACCAGGATCATACCATTCCTGGGGGGAAAAAAAAAACCTCTACTCTTCAGATAAATTTGCAAGTTTTTGCAAACTCAGAGGGAAGTCTGAGCAGAAGAGAGTCCTGCTACTCTCACTCTCACCTTTCTGGAGGCTGTGTGGTCCCAGGCTTCCGCCTCCTCCAAGCTAGAGTGCCTGCGGCTCAGGAGGCAAGGAGGCACTAGTCCTTGGCTCAAGTCCCTCAGCTGCCCGAGGGGAGGGGAGAGGAGAAGGCAAGAGGCCAGGATCCAGACATTAAATGGGTTACCAGGTAACAAGGTTCTCACCAGAAACATGCATCTTCTAGGAGATGATCCTTCCACAAAGCTGAAAAAAACGACTTCACTTCCTCCCCACTGCTCCCAGGCCCAGCCCAGCCCCCAGGACAGGCCCAGATTGTACACTGGGCACAATCCTGCTGAAAGGACTTTACGTGAGCCCTGCTCATTCAACTGACCAAAGGGCAGTCACTGCCTCCGATGCAGGCTGAGGGAGGCCAATCCGGTTGAGTGTCTGATGTGCTGCACAAGGGCCTAGAATTTCTGTGTTGTTGTTAGTTGCTATCAAGTTGACCCTCAACTCATGGCAACCCCATGCACAACAGAAGAAAACGCGGTCTGGTCCCGTACCATCCCCATGATCAGTTACGGCTCGAACCATTGTGATCCACAGGGTTTTCACTGACTAATTTTCAGAAGCAGATCACCAGGCCTCTCTTCCTCCTCCATCTTGGTCCAGAAGTGCCGCTGAAACTTGTTCAGCATCATAGCAACACAAGCCTCCACTGGCAGGTGGGTGGTGGCTGCACATTAGAGGCATTGACTGGAAATCCATATGAAAGGAAACAATTCAATCACTGAACCACCACTGCCTCATTGAATTTCTATAAGGAGCTGCCAATACTGTCCAGCCCCAAATACTCCCTGCATCTCTCTGCCCCTAGCCTCCGTAACTGCATGCACCCCACCTGCAGCTGTTCTCATTCTTTCCTCTCCCAGGCTTGCCTCCAGGCTCCTAGATGTTCTTGGCTAAAACTATTAAGTGTGCTCAGAGCCTCCTGGCCAATCACAGCCTGAAACAGGATCACGGCAGCAGCTAGCATGACTGAACACTCACTAACATGTCAGGTGCTTTCTAAGTATACTTATCTTTTACAACAACCCGTTGGAGCTACCATTACTAACCCCATTCTTAGATGAAGGAACAGAGGCACAGAGAGTTACAGTAGCCTGCAGAAAGTCACACAGCTGAGAAGGGGTGGGGCCAGGACATAAACCCAGACCATCTAACTCCAGAGCCCTCATTGGCAGGGACAGATTACTCAATAAGCAAGGCAAGCACGGGCTTACTTGTGCTTACTTACAAACCCATAGTGCACAATTTCACCTGTCTTTCACCACGTCTTTCATGTGGTGAAACCCATGGAAAGTGTGCACCACAGATTAGTAAGTAGACACAATTAAGCCCGTGCATACCTGGCTTACTGGTTAATCCACCTCTGCCTACTGGGTGCCTTTGTGCGCACAAGCTCTAGCTACCCTCCACTGTTTGTCCCTTCATCGTTCATTCTGGAAGAGTTGGCAAACCACCATCAGGCACCAGGTGCTTGAGGGTGCCAGGGAGGACCAGCTGTGTCCACACAACACTGGAGCCCAGTCCTTCCCACCTACCCCCACACTGACACCTGCACAGGCACCCACACCCTTCATCACCACCCTTCAGGGGCGGCTCCGGCAAGCCAGACAGCATTCCACACTTTGCAAAAGTAGAAACTGAGGCTTACCATTGGCCCCAGGCTGCAAAAAAAACCACACAAAAAAATCCGCAAACCCAAACCACAGGCCCCTCTTCTCTAGGGGTTATGGGATGTACACAAATGAGAAAAGGAGAAGGAAGACAGCTTAGCATGTGTAGCAGGCAGAAGAACGGCCCCCAAAGATACCCACATCCTAATCCCCAGAACTGGTCAATATGTTATGCCACACGGCAAAAAGGACTTTGCAGATGTGATTAAGTTAAAGATCCAGGTGGGGAGAGGATCCTGGATCATCCAGGTGGACCCACCATAATCACGAGGATCCTTATAAGAGGCAACAAGCGAGTCGGTCAGAGTCAGAGAAGGAGCCGAAAGAGCTGTGCCATGCGGCAGAAGCAGAGGCCTGGTGATGCGAGGGAGGAGCCTGGGGTTCAGGAACATAGGCACTCTCTAGAAGCCAGAAAAGGCAAGGAACACACTCTTCCCTGGAGTTTCTAGACGGAATGCAACCACGTCAACACCTTGATTTTAGCCTAGGGAGAGCCACTCTGGACTTTGGACCTTTAAGATAATAAATTTCTAGTGTTTTCAGCCACCCAGTTTAGAGCAGTTTATTACAGCAGCAATAGCAAACTAATACACCACTTACAAAGAAGTCAGCTAGACCCAGCACGCTTATTTAATGGCCCTTTGGTAGAGTAACTGTGGCTGTATTAGTAGCACCAGTAATAAGTACCATTTACTAAGGGCTAATTAAGTCCCAAGCACCTTGCTAAACACTTCACAAACATTTTTTTAATGAACTTCTGTCATGGATTGAATTATGTCCCCCCAAAATGTATCAACATGGTTAGGCCATGTGTGGTTGTCCTCCATTTTGTGATTGTAATTTTATGTTGAGAGGAGTAGGGTGGGATTGTAACAACCTGATTCAAGGTAAAGGGAGCTTCCCTCGGGTGTGGCCTTATCACCTTTTATAAGGCAAGCAAGCAGAGAGTTGGGGGGCCTCAGACCACCAAGAAAGCAGCACCAGGAGCAGACATAGGGTCCCCACGCCTGAGAAGCTCCTCGACCAGGGGAAGACTGAGGACAAGGACCTTCTTCCAGAGCCAACACAGAAAGAAAGACTTCCCCTAGAGCCAACACCCTGAATTTGGACTTTGTAACCTACTAGACTGTGAGAAAATGAATTTCTCTTTGTTAAAGCCATCCACTTGTATTTCTGTTACGGCAGCACTAGATGACTAAGACAACTTCTCATTTCAGGATAATTTTAGATTTACAGAAATGTTGAAAAGATAGTACAGGGAGTCCTCATATCCCTCGCTCAGCATCCCCTAATGTTAACGCTTCGTATAATCATAATACATTCGTGAAAACCAAGAAATCAGCAATGGTACCACACCATGAACTAAACTCTATAGACTTGACTTGTATTCCACCAATTTTCACAAGCACTTTACCTTCCCAAGAATCCTAGGAGATGGGTACCATTTTAAGGCTATATCATGAAGAAGGATGCTGAGGGCCAACAAGATTCAGTCACAGGCTCATGGTCACACAGCAAAGAGCGGCAAGCTTAGATTTGAACTTGGATTCCTCTGCATCCAGAGGTTCTGCTTTACCCCTACACCATCGCGTCCCTAAATATCACCATCCCCATTTTTAGAACAAGAAAAACTGGTGAGAAGCTAGTTACCTCAGGCACAGTGCCAGGAGAGCAGTATCACACCTGAATGACTCTGACTCCAAAGTCCTCGCTCCGTAACGCTACCATCTCCCTCCCTGACAGGGCTGGAATGGGCTGCCTGGGCCATCAAAAGCCACCAAAACCCATGAAAAATATCATGGTGGCCCTGAGGAAGAAGGAGGGAATCCTGCCCCTGGAAACTGTGTACCTGATCTAGGGCCACTGATAAACCTAAGAGCTTTCTTATGGCTCTCAGTCAGCAAAGAGGAACACAAGTGGGCCAACAAAAGAGTCCTTGACAAGAGTATTTCTAGTGTGAGTAGCACAAGGAGTTGCCATCAATAACTAGTCCTAAATTTAGAATCAATCACACCACTGGGATCCTTGCTTTGGCACCTTTACAACACAGTTAGGATGAGCTCCTCTCAAACAGTCTTCTCCTGGGGGACCCTGGATCTCGAATCTTTCTAGTTCTGAAATTTACCACCTGAGTAACAAAAGACCTAAGAAGAACAGCTTTTTCCACTCTGAGGTCATTAACAAAATCACAGACAGGGGAAGGGAAGGGGACCCAGAATAGGACATTCTAAGCTGGATCACCCTTAACAAGCTTTTATTTCCCTTTCAGCTATCGTGATCTAGTAGACCTCTGGATGCTGTTAGGGCAATTGTTTTGCTATCTGTATCTCTGTACCAGTGGTTCTCAAAGTGGGGTCCCCGGACCAGCAGCACCAGCATCACTTGGGAGCTTATTATTAGAACTGCAAATTCTTGGGTCTCACCCCAGACCTACAGAAACAGAAAATGTGATGTGAGGTAGGGCTCCGCAATCTGGTGGAACGATGCCTCCAGGTGTTTCTGATGCATGCAACCATTTGAGAACCACTGAGCTATATATTTCTACCCTTCACGGCTGACCTGTGACCTAGAAAAGCATCCTGAAGGCTTTCTGTCTACAAATGAACAGAACGTCATCCATCGACTGTGGGCCCAGAGAGGAAGCTGGGGCAGTCTGCGGTCACAGCATTCATTCATCACATGAGAGAGAAGTAGAGGCCAAAGGCCAGGCCTGTGCTACAGGCTGAGGCAGCTACATGCTACAGACCCATCCTGGGCTTCATGCAGCATAAAATGTAGGATCCATCTATTATACCTACAAGTGAATAAATACTTACAAACTGTGGCAAATGGTATAAAGGAAAAGAATGGGAGGATACTACAGAGAATAATGGGATCTACTTTCACCTCAGTGGTCAAAGGAGGCAGGCTTCCTGGAGGAAGGGACATTGTGATGGTTAATTTTATGTGTCAACTTGGCTAGGCTATGGTTCTCAGTGGTTTGGCCTAACAGTAATCTAGTTGATGTTATGGAATAGTTACATGTGATTAAATAAGCAAGACTTAGGAAAAGCAGATAACCTGTAATGTAATGTAATCAACTTTCATAATGCAATCTAATATAATGTAATCAATCGATCAGTTGAGGTCATACCAATATAGGGTGGGTTCTCAATCTAATCACAAGGACATTTAAGCTGCGATATGACGGATGAGCAAGAATTGGCCAGGCAAACAGGGAAGAAAGTCAACATTCTCGGTAGAGGACAAGCTTGTGCAAAGGCCCTGAAGCAGGAGAGAGCTTGGTGTTTTGGAGGAGCTGAAAAAAAGCCAGTGTGGCCAGGAAACAGTAGGGAGGCAAAAGGAGTTGTGGGAGATAAGGCTGGAGAAGTTGCCAGAGGCCAGGTCTCATGGGCCTCATGGGCAGGGCCAAGAGTCTGTATTGGAGTCTAAGCTTAATAAATATAGTTCTGAATTTTATGTATAATATTGACAACAGAAACAGTAACTTCAGCACTTACTATGCGTCAGGCACTGTTGTAAGTGCTTCGCAAAGAATTTTAATTCTTAACAACAACCCAGAAGTAGGTTCTATTATAATCATCATCTCCATTTCACAGATGAGGCCAGAGTTATTACGTTGCCCAAAGTCACCCAGCCAGCAAAGGATTGGAACCCTGTCAGAATAACGTTAGAACCCAACCTCTCGACCGCCTCTCGACCGCCTCACCATACTGCCTCCCAGCAGGAAAGCGGACAGCAGTGGATGGATGGAAATGATCTGGTTTGCATTTTCAAAAGCTCACTCCAATGCTCTGTAGAGTGTTGTTGTTGTTAGCTGCTGTCAAGTCACTGCCAACTCATGGTGACCTCATGTAGAACAGAGCGAAACACTGCCCGGTCCTGTACCATCTTCATGATCGTTGGTATGTTTGAGTTCATTGTTGCAGCCATTGTAGAATGCCTTCCAACCTAGGAGGCTCATCTTACAGCACTATAGTGTTTCCATCAGTTAATTTCTAGAAGTAGATCACCAAGCCTTTCTTCCTAGTCTGGAAAGTCTGCTGTAACTTGTCCGCCATGGGTGACCCTGCTAGTATTTGAAATATGGGTGGCATACCTTCCAGCATCATAGATACACACAAGCCACCATACTACAACAAACTGACAGACGGGTGGTGACCATGAAGGCAGGGAGAGGAAATGGAAGCAGAGGCCACTGTGTCATTCGGGCAAGAAATGGGGTGGCCTCAGCCGGGGTGGTGACAGCAGAGATGTCTAAGCCAAAGAGATGTTGAGCAATAAAGGAAAAAGTGGACTCTCCCAAGTCCTACTTAACAAGTCCTAAAACTCATGACTGTGAACAAAGTCAGTGTACCCTGACCTATCCTTCCCATCCTACATGCTCAAGGGGAAGTCCCCCTTCATTTTCACACTCTCTCAAGACTGGATCAGGGAACTTAAGGGAAAAAGAGCCCCTCCTTCCTCCATCAGAGAATTGGAATAAGGGCTGAAAAGAGCTCTCCCTCTTCTATAGGGCAGACTCAAAACACAGGGCTGGGATTGTGACAGAAATATCAGCACTTGGTCTCTTCAATCTGAGGCACTGTTCTGCCTCAACTTTAGCATTCTGAGGAAATAGTCTGTTCTTTGTTTAGAATGGATGTTGTTATCCCCAGGAAAGGTCACAAATGGCCAAGAGACCTCATCACAGTATCCCCAGTAAACACATGGATCAGATTAAAACTTACAAATAAAAAGAGGCTTCCAGTTCATTTTACCAAGCAGTTTCCCTTTAATCACCTTGACTGCCTCATAGTTCGTTAGTGAGGGTACGACAGCACATTTTTCTGGGAGGCTTATGTTTCCAGAAAAGTGCCCCCTATGGCTTGGGAAAATAGTATGGGACTTGGAGAGGCCTGGTATTACACCACTTCCTTGGGCAAGATTTAGAGTTTGGGGGTATAATCAGTGTTAAAGAAACCAAATGACGTTGACTCATGGTAACCCATGTGTGTCAGTGTAGAACTGTGCTCCACAGGGTTTTCAACTGCTGATTTTTCTAAAGTAGTTCTCCAGGCCTTTTTTCCAAGTAGCCCCTGAGTGAATTTGAACAGTCTACAGCCAAGTGCATTAACCACGCAACTACCCAGGGACTCCAGGGACAGTGTTAGCTGAATTTAAGACAGAGGTCTCCAGACTCAGGAAAATTCCACGGCCTCATGCAGCTTGCTTGGCACACCCCGTCATAGCTTTACATTAGAATCCTGGTACCTTTGCTTGACATGCCCCATAGCTTTACATTAAAATTCTGGTTCCCTTCTTCTTAACTTCTTCCCCAAAACTAGAGGAAACTGGAAGAAACTAGTTTAGATGCCATGTCAACATTCAGGATAACCTTTTTGCTCATCAGATACTTCATACATAATAACTTCCCAGCTTCCAGGTGAAATTTAACCACCATTTTATGAACATGCAATGTATGAAGTTATACGTAAATCCCATTGCGCCTGCATAGTATGATTAAGAATGTTGCTGATGTAACTTGTATGAACTTCCTACTTGTAAACCCCTTAAAAGTAACCTTTCCCCTTGCCCTTGCTGAACAGTCATGGCAGCAGCAGTCCCGATTGCTCATTTCCTTGTGCAACAAATTAAAGGCACCTTTCTATTCTCCTGCCTTGGTCTCTCATTTATTGGCTGAGATGAGTTGCACCAAGCAGAATTTGGGGTTTTCACCCAGCAACAACTCTGAAAAGAAAAAAAAAAAAGAGTGATGGGGGTGAGGGAGTATGGCGGCTTCATGCCAGTCCCCTTATGGAGCCTAAGAATCAGGCCAGATGTGGTACACACCAGCCTGAGGTCTATGTTGGCTTGGGACTCTCCAACTGACCAAGGGACCTGCTGGGCTTCCTGTCATCCTTGATGGGTTTAATCAGGTACCTCTGGGCTTCCATTTATCAAGGGGAGACTTGCTTTCATTCTCTGACCTTCATGTCTGAACACACTAGGCAGGGGCCAGCGGTGGAGTCTGTAGACCCAGGGTAGTTAACCCTGTAGGCCTCTAGGGGAGGAGAAGGGAGGGAAGGGATGGGCAGTGGGAGGACCACTTCCTTATGTCCATCAGGGACAGCAAAGTGCATCTAGCATATGTCCTGTCTTGATGGAAAAGACACAGGCTCACTTATTACTACAGCTGTGGAAAGGCCATATGGATCTCAGAGATTGCAAGGCTTTATTTTGAAAGGTTATGAAGTGGGCAGTTATCCCTACAAAACTCTCTTGCATATGACCGACCGTCCATTCCTCCCACCATGGTTTGCCCCCTATTCCTCCTCCTGATGCTCACTGCCTCACACGGCCACAGGGTCCCTGTATTATAAATTTAAATTTTAAAACCTGGTGAGTGAAAAAATGGTGTGTCTTCCTCTTGCTTAAAAATTTATTAAATTAAGTACCTCTTATTTGTAGGGTTCTCAGTATTTTTTCCCATAGGATAATAAAGCTTAAATAGCAAGGGCTACAGCCCTACGCTGGCCCCATTAGAAGGGGCCAAGAAGCTTCTATGATGTGAGAAAAGGTATTAGAATAGTATGGGACCGACAACTTCCAAGGAATCAGTGACTCCCCACATGTCCCTTGGTCTCAACTGCCCTAGCATTAGGACCCAAGAAACCCTCCCTTACCAAGATACCATAAGCAACAGTTAACACACCACTCAGCAAGCTCTCCGAGAAGTACAATAGTCTGCTATGAGCAAATCGTTCTCGAGTGGCCCGTAAGAAGCCGAGTGAGTGGCTTAATCACCCAGCAGGGTCTAGTACACAGTACATAAAACTCCTCCGAGATGGCAAGCCCGTAAATGGAAAGCATTATCATTTGTAACAGGATTAATAACAACACAGGCTTGAAACAAACAGACACCAATGGATTACTTCTCAGACCTCTTCAGGGAGACCACAGAGTTCGATGGAGGCTTTTATTTCTTTGTTTTTAAATAAGACAGGGACTCCCACCATGTGACACCAGGGGTCCTCTCCAGAGAAATTGCAGCTGGTGCATCTGCCCTGCCAATGACAAGCTGCCTGGAGTACAGAAAAGTCTGCACAAGGAAGGGCCAGAAGGAATTTTACAAATCTGATTTAAAAAAAAAGACCAAAGATCTCTTAGCAAGCCCCAGAATCTTAAAAAAAAGGCTTTTATGGGGATCAATATCCCATGTTACAGTGTAGTTCTTTTTTTTTTTTTTTCACTTTTCGTTTTTATTTATTTCTTAATTGTGCTTTAGGTGAAAGTTTACAGCTCAAGCTAATTTCTCATTCAAAAATTTACACATATATTGTTTTGTGACATTGGTTGCAATTCCCAAAATAGGGCAGTATACCCTCCCTTTCCACTCCCAGTTCTCTGTGCCCACTCATCCAGTTCCTGTCCCTTCCTGCCTTCTCGTCTTGCTCTTGGACAGGAGCTGCCCATTTGGTCTCGTATATTTGATCGAACTAAGAAGCATGTTCTTCATGTGTGTTATTTTTTGTTTTATAGGCCTGTCTTTGTCTGAAAAGTAGACTTCAGGAATGGTCTCAGTTATGGGTTAGCAGAGCGTCCAGGAGCCACAGTTTCGGGGGTGCTTCCAGTCTCTGTCAGACCAGGAAGTCTGGTCTTTTTATGTAAATACGAATTCTGTTCTACATTTTTCTCCTGCTCTGTCCGGGACACTCTGTTGTGATCCCTGCCAGGGTGGTCAGTGGTGGTAGCTGGGCACCATCTAGTTCTTCTGGTCTCAGGCTGGTGGTGTCTCTGGTTCACTTGATCCTTTAGTCCTCTGTGCTAGTATTTCACTTGTGTCTTTGATTTTCCTCATTCTCCTTTGCTCCAGGTGAGACGGGAACAATAGATGTATCTTAGATGGCCACTCTCAGGCTTTTAAGTCTCTAGATGCTACTCACCGAAGTGGGAAGTAGAACTTTTTTTTTTTTTTAATGATACGTACACACAATGGAACACTATGCAACGAAAAAGAACAATGATGAATCCAAGAAACATCTCACAACATGAATGACTCTGGAGGGCATTATGCTGAATGAAATAAGTCAGTCACGAAAGGGCAAATATTGTATGAGACCACTATTATAAGAACTCAAGAAAAGGCTTATACACAGAAAAAGAATTCTTTGACAGTTATGTGGGTAAGGAGGGAGAGGGAGGAGAAGTCTCTAACTAGATAGTAGACAAGTGTCAACTTTGGTGAAGGGAAGGACAACATACAATGTAGGGAAAGTCAGCACAACTGGACCAAAGCAAAACCACAGAAGTTTCCTAGACACATCCACACACTTTGAAGGACCAAGTAGTTGGGGCCTGGGAACCTCCGTCTCAGGGAGACATCTAGGTCAACCGGTATAACATAGTTTATAAAGTGTAGTTCTTGAACCCTGGGGATCTGTGTTTACAATGTGGACTCCACGCAAAATACTTGAGAGATGGGGCTCAGACATCTGCCTTTGTAACAGGCTGCTTCAGTCCTTCTAGGTCCCTGGGTGGTGCACATGGTTTGCACCTGACTACTAACCTAAAGGTTAACGGTTCAAACCCACCCAGTGGCCACAGAACAAGAGCCTGGTGATCCGTAAAGATTACTGTCAAGAAAACTCTATAGAACGGTTCTATTTTGTAACACACGGTGTTTTGGATTTTCAGTCCTTCTTAAGCAACCAAGGCTGACAAACCATGCCCTTTTTCATTAATGCACTGCTGACAGAGAGCTAGAGTAGGAAAATGATTCATACTTTTAAACTAAGAGAGTTTCAATCACATCTGCATGTAACTTGGAAATAAAACATAAGCCACCACTTTCATCACTCGAGTCTCTGGTCCTCAAATCTTTCAAAAGACAGTTCATTACCAAAAAAAAATAGAAAAGACATCATTTTTACATTTACTTCCTTCCCCTTCTTTGATGAAGTCTCTACTGACGAGCAGTGAGAAAGACAAGCTGACAACATGGTGGTGAGCCAGCCCCTCTGCTCAACAAGTTTACTGAGATGGTCCACCTCACTGTCTTAGTTACCCAGTGCTGCTGAAACAAAAATACCACAAGTGGGTGGCTTTAAAGTACAAGAATTTATTGTCTCGGAGTTTTGGAGGCTAGAAGTCCAAATTGAAGGAATCAGTAGGGCTAGACGCACGCATGCGCTCTCTCTCTCTCTCCAGGCTCTGGGGAGAGATCCTTATCTCTTTTAGCTTCTACAAACCCACTGCTGAGTAAATTCTGTAGGACTCAGTAGAGCTGTCCCATAGGATTTCCAAGGCTATAAATCTTCACAAAAGCAGACTTGCCTCATCTTTCTCCCGTGGAGCGGCTAGTGGATTCAAATCGCCAAAATTTAGGTTAGCAGTTGAGTGCTTAACCACTGTGCCACCAAAGCTCCTTTTAGCTTCTGTAGCTCAGGCATTTCTTGGCATTCCCTGCCTTGCAGATGATCCTAACATGGTGTCTTCCCCTTCTGTATGTGTCTGCCTGTGTCTATAACCAAAAAAAAAAAAAAAAACCCATTGCTGTTGAGCCAATTCTGACTCATAGTGACCCTAAAGGACAGAGTAGAACTACACCCATAGGGTTTCCAAGTAGTGCCTCGTGGATTCAAACTGCCCACCTTTTGGTTAGCAGCTGTAGCTCTTAACCACTTGCTACCAGGAACCCTGCTGGCATAGTGGTTAAGTGCTACAGCTGCTAACCAAAGGGTCGGCAGTTTGAATCCACCAGGCGCTCCCTGGAAACTCCACGGGGCAGTTCTACTCTGTCCTATAGGGTTGCTATGAGTCGGAATCCACTGGAGACAGGCACTGGGTTTGGTTTTTTGGTTTGGATACTTCCCTTTACAAGACACCATTCAGAAGAGATTAGGTTCCACCCTACTCAGGTATGACTGCGTTAACATAACAAAAAACCCTATTTCCAAAGGGGGTTACATTCAAGGTACAGGAGTCAGGGCTTCAACACATCTTCTTTAACACTCAGGCCCTATCAGCCTCGTGACTATGCAAAATCCAGACATACTCCAACCTCGGATCTTTCTAAGCCTAGGTCTGAGAAGGCCCAGAGGCAACGCGAATCCAAGTATACAGAACAGAGACAAATAGGGTTGATTTGGCAAGAATCCAATTCACAACAGCCTCAGATTCAGACTTTTTATATTTTCTCCCAACGGGGTCATATAGCTTCACAGAGACACAATATTGGTTTGAAAACAGAAGATACTCATCATATAACCTTGACTTTACATCCGACTCCCAGACCAAAACCACCTATAGTGTGCTCTGTCTCCTTATTATTCTAACTCCTATAATTATCTCATGAAAAGCATGATTATATTGTATTAAGCTTCTTTGTGTTGAAGAGCATTCGGTTGTTCCATGGAAACATTTAAAATTCTCTATAGAGTTTTTAACCCTGGGTTATGCATTTTCTCAGTTTTTTAACATAATAGAAGGCTCAAACTGATGTTGGCCAGGTCTTCTCTTGAGCTCTGAGAAGCCCAACCGCGAAGTTTCCGATGCAGGAGGATCATTCAGCACCGGTGTGGTCTTGGACTGCCCCCCTCGTCCTGCCAGAGGACAACTGGCAATCTCCAGGCACGGGTGGCAGGAAAAACAAGAGTAGGAGTTTCCAAGTTAACATCTCCTAGGCCTCGTATCTTTGGTGTCCTGCCTGGCCAGCTGCAGGCACAAACTTAGGTGTAGAATGTCTGGGAAGGAGGAGGGCGCTAGGGGATAACTTACATGGATGAACTTTCTGTATGGAAGCTGGAGAGCCAGAGTTCAAGAAAACAGGGTAGATTACGATTTCGAGGGTTTGGTTTTTAGTATGTGAAGCTTTTATTCCTTCTCCCTCTGCCACAATGGCTTTCCTGATGCTTTAAGAAAGAGGAGAGCAAGATACTATCCAAATCCTAGGAGGGGAAAAAAAAAAAAAAAAAAAGGAGGGGAAGGGAAAGAAAATAACCTCTACTTTGTACCATCTCAGTGTCAGCACTCTGCCACGCATTTGTATCTAACAAACTCTGCAATGGTTATCTGGTTATTCTGTTTGCACCACTCCCTATCCATTTTTAGCCCTATTTTGTACCCTGGCCAGCTGACCTCTGTAGACTACTACACCTAGTCTTCTTTACCTGCTGGCTTCTAGATGGTTCAGACAGCCAGAGGTCCAGTCAGGAGAGTTGGAGGAAGAAGGAAAGAAGTCAGGTTATTTCTTCCCAGCTCCCTTCCTCCTTGAATGCCACCTCTTGAGAGTAGCTCCATTCTTCCTCAACTACAGCTCTTGCTTGGCAGCCTTCCCTCAAAGTGTCACTGGGCTCCAATTAGCTCCACCCACCTCCTCCCCTTGCCCCCTGAGCCCGAGAAGTGACAACGGTTCCTCACTCTTGTGGGTCCCTCACTCTTGTCAGTCACTGAATACCTCATGTACTCAGTGGTTCCTTGACCCACCCAGACTTCTGTAACTATTCCTTTCATTAGTCTACACTTGCACCATCTGGGATCACTTCTGTTTCCTGCCACAGGCTCTGATACTGACACTCATTCTAAATGTAATTGCAAGTGAGAGGAAATATAAGGACGTGTATCTGTAAGCAAGTGGAGGCCATTTCTAAGAGTCTGCTAACCTGAGTATATGGACTAGGATGCAGAAGAGCTGACAAGGTTAATTCAACATCAGTGTGGCCTTGGGTCCACTTCCTAATCCAACCAGATGAAGGGCTTTAGGGTCCCTAAACCTTGTGCGTAGTAGATGCACCCCCAAGCCAAGCCCATTGCCGTTGAGTCAATTCTGACTCATAGCAACCCTTAGGGTCTCCAAGGCTGTAAATCTTTGCAGAAGCGGGCTGCCATATCTTTCTCCCATGGAGTAGCTAGTGGGTTCAAACCACAGACCTTTTGGTTAGCGGCTGAGCACTTTTAGCCACTGCACCACCAGGGCTCCTAGTAGATGCACAGAGACCTTTTTTTTTTTTTATGTTTGACAAAATATACATCGCAAAACATTTGCCATTCCAATCATTTCATGCTTAATTGTACATGAATTTCACATACATATCTGCGACATTAGTTACATTCGCCATGTTGGATGCACAGGGGTATTTTTCCTCCTCCTGCACTTTCCACAACCTTCTTACTAAAAAAGAAAGAAAACTGAGAGCGCATGGAACATTTCAAGCGCCTTTGGGGAAAACAGTCCACAAGAAAGATAATGATAGTAGCTAGCTGCCACTGACCCTGTATACTTTTTATAACAGCTCTGTAAGGGAGCTTCTTTACCTCCACCTATCAGATGAGTAAACAAAGTCAAAGAAGTTATTTAAGCAAGCTGCCCAAAGTCCCACACCCCATATCTGTCCGACCTCAAGGTTGTCCTTTACTCTCTACCGTACTATTTCTACAAAGGGGGAAATAAGCATACATAGTCTCCAAGTTATGCCTGAATTGAGCCTAAGGGGATCAGGTTGCCCTGCCTTTGGCAAATCAAGAACACCAAAGGAAAAAAAAAAAGAGAATTTTAATCTCAAGAGCCATCCTAGCTCAGAAATTAGTTATGAAGTTATAAGTGAAAAAACTTATATAGTATACAAACATATATACATATACCCAAGACCAAACCCATTGCCCTAGAGTTGATTCCAATTCATAGCGACCCCATGTGTTACAGAGTAGAACTGAGGCCCATAGGATTGTCTTGGCTATAATCTTTGTAGGAACAGGTCACCAGGTCTTTCTTCTGAGGGGCCGCTAGATGGGTTCGAACCACCAACCTTTTGGTTAGTAAACCTGTTGCCATCGATTCAATTGCAACTCATGAAGACCAGTGTAAACCATTTGTGGCACCCAGGGACCTTAGTACAGTATAACATACATAGTGTAATTCCATCATGGATGTGTGTGGCTGTATATCTCTATAATGATTCTTTATGCACAGAAATTGTCAAAAATACTTATCTCTAGAAAGGTAAGAAAGCTATGCTCTTCTGTACAGTTTTAATTTTCTACCATGAGCACAGAACTTAATTTCTTATTTAAAGGAAAAGAAAGGAACAAGGGTGGAAGTAGATTAGTTTATATGAACATTTAGACCAATGGATCTTAACCCCTGTCTGTGCACAGGAATCACCTGTAATCATCTGGGCCTCATCCCCAGAGATTCTCATTTAATTGGTTTGGGGTTTAGCCTAAGCACTGGGGTGTTTAAAACTCCATCAAGCAATTCTAGTGTGCAGCTAGGGTTGAGAATCACTCCACTAGTCCATTAGGGTACAGTTTAGGCCACAGGTGAAGGGCAGGAGTCTTGATTTTTGTACTCCATGGGCCCCTTTGGCAATCTGGTGAAGCTCATGGGCATGTTCTCCAAAAAATGTTTTTAAATGCACAAAATAAAGCAAAAAGGAAATAAATTATACTTGAATACGGTTACAACAATATTTTTAAATTCTGATATTGTAATATGAGTACTTCAGGTACGTTATTAACACACCAAGCAACAAGATCTAAAAGCGGGTCTGTCAGCTCTCATCATTTAGATGTAGTGATGAGCGCTGATAATATTTAGTGTCTGCAGTAACTGTAATGTGTCATGGGTTTTGTACTAACAAAGTTGGGTACTTCAACACTACTTTGGTTTGTTGACTACATTCATAACTGAAGAAAATATTAAATTTCAGTTAGAATTCAATGTCTATAAAGATTTTTTTTTTCCCCATTTAAGCTCAGCCTCCCAGGTTTAGAGGGAGGAGAAAGAGGAGAGGGTGCTGGAAAGACAATGGCTTTGGAAGACTCACCTATCCCAAGATCTGTTCCACCAGGAGGTACAAGATCTTCAGGCGAAGGGAAGAGAACGAGAAAACAATTTCAATCTTAATCACACACGTGCTAATTTCCATACGAGACTTCTCTTCTTTTTTTTTAGTAACTCTGTAAGGCTCCTTTGAAGCATAAAAAATACACATTTCCTGAGAACTAGCTACACTGTACATTTTAATTACTGCAATATTTTTCAAGTACCACTTCATGTGAAAAGATCCTTGTTTCCTCCACTAAAAAGCCTCAACTGTTTTATCTGCCTCAAGACATCCATCACATGAGTGCCAATATCCTGGGATGTAAAAGGGGCTTTTTGAAACTTTCTAAGTGTTCAATCAATAGGCTCGTTTTCATATGGTGCCACGCTGCCTACACAGAACCTGAACTTTTTTTTTAAATTTAATCTGAGTTGAAAACAGCATTGACCACATATTGAGTGGCTATTCTACTTCAGGTACAGTCCTAGGCTCTCTTCCTGAATTAGCGCTAATGTGCATACATGCCATACTAGTATCCCATCTGACCAATGAAGACATAACTAAGAACTTCAAAACAAAGTTTGATGTTACAAAATCATTCTCAGGGAATGAAAGAAGAAAGGGAGAAAGAGAGAAGGGCAGGGGAGGGAGAGAGAGAGAAGAAAATCAAGAGAAAAAAGCCCAAAGTTCGTTAACATTTGGGTTGAAACTGCAGTTATAAATTAAAAGGTAATTATTTTTAACTAAACGATGAAATATTTTCCTGTAATGCGCAGACACCACCACAGCCACTTATGGCAGCAACAGACTGAACTAAAATAACTCAAAGGCCTATTTTTCTACATAGCCACATTTTTCTAAGGACTCCACAGCTGACTCTTTAAATTTCTCCCATCCCTGAAGTAATAACCCACTCAAAGTGATACAATAGGCTAAATGCAGGAGAGAACGGCACCGTGGGATCCAGCATGCAGGCACATGGCTGCTGAAGAAGCAGTGGCAGGTCCCAGAAGTGAGAGACAGGTAGCCCCAGCAACCCCAAAAGCAGACAGGTTAGGGAGATTCTGGCTGGTGGCCCCACCGCTGGTCCATCATCATCTTCAAATAAGGAGTCTCATTCCATCATCACAAGGGGGCGTTGTGAAATGACCTGACTCAAACATTTTGATTCTCAACGTTCTCAGATCTCATTTCCTTTGGCTTAAGAATATCTGAAATGTGGGTGGGGGAAGTTCATAATGGCTGGTGTTAACATTAAGCAAACATCACAGCATAATTTAGGATGCCCCAAATTCTCCTTAAGCACATTAAAGACTGAGAAAAGGAATCCTCAAAAGTGAGCTCACAAGGAAAATGGCAGACTAACCAGTATCACAAACACTTTTATAAGAGCCTAACAGAAGTCTCAGCAACTCACACTTTGTCATTTTCTGTCCCTCCAGAAGGAATGTATGAGAGGTGAGTATAAAAGGAAACTGGGGGTATGGGTGCTAAAAGAGAACGAAAATGGCATTTATTAACTCCAAAAAAAAGAAAAAAAAAACCAAACCCGTGGCCATCCAGTTGATTCCGACTCATAGCGACCCTATAGGACAGAGAGGAACTCCCCCCAGTAGGGTTTCCAAGGAGCAACTGGTGGATTCGAGCTGCCAACCTTTTGGTCACCAGCCAAGCTCTTAACCACTGACCCACCAGGGCCCCTATGAAGTCCTACTGAATTTAAAAGGCGCCCTGGCTGCACAATGGTTAAAGCGCTCAGCAGCCAACCACAAAGTCAGAGGTTCAAACTCATCAGCCTCTCTTTGGGAGAAAAGACCTGGTGATCTGCTCCTGTAAAGATTACAGCCTAGGAAACCCTTTGGGGGAGTTCTACCCTGCTGCATAGGGTCACTATGAGTTAGAATCAGCTTGACAGCACACAATAACAACAACTGAGTTTAAGGTCCCTGAGTGATACAAACACTTAAGTACTCAGCTATTAACTCAAGGGTTGGCAGTTCAAACCCATCCAGCAGCACCATGGAAGAAAAGGCCTGGCACTTTGCTTTCCCAAAGATTACGGCCAAAAAAACCCTGTGGCATTGGGTTTAGGAGTTTAAGGGTTCCCTGCGTAGGGCAAATGGATGACGCACTCAGCTACTAAACAAAAGGTTGGTGGTTCAAATTCACCCAGAGGTCCCTCAGATGAAAGGCCTGGCAATCTACTTCCTAAAGGTCCCAGCCATTAAAAACCCCATAAAAAAACAGTTCTACTCTTAACTACATGGAGTCTCCATGAGTCAGAACAAACTCAACAACTGGTTTCGGTTGTTTTTTTGGGAGGGTACTGAACTTAAGGGTCTTTCAATATGTGCCATTATTTGCTTTAATTTTTCCCACAACCTAATCACCTCTCTAATTCTAAAATGAAGGAACTGGAAGTCAGAGTGTTTAAGTAACTTGCCCAGAAGCACACAGCTAGTAATGGCATAGTTAGAAATGGAAGCTCTGGGTCAAGCCTTTCGCCCATCACATTCGTTAGTTACCGTCAGCTCAAATTTCAAGGCTCAGGAAAACTGCACCCAGGCTCCTAAAAATCTTCCCTTTGTCATAATCTCTTGGGAGTGGGGTAAACATCAGTGAACATCGGAAAAGTCACAAGACAGAAAAAAAAACGGCAACCGTCATGGATTGAATTGTGTCCCCCGAAAAATGTGTCAACTTGGCGTAGGCCATGATTCCCAGTGTTGTGTGTTTGTCCTCCATTTTGTGATTGTAATGTTATGTTAAGAGGATTAGGGTGGGATTGTAACACCACCCTTACCCAGGTCACACTCCCCGATCTAATGTAAAGGGAGTCTGCCTGGGATGTGGCCTGCACCACCTTTTCTCTCTCAAGACGTAAAAGGAAAGGGAAGCAAGCAGAGAGTTGGGGACCTCACACCACCAAGAAAGCAACACCGGGAGCAGAGCATGTCCTTTGGACACAGGGTCCCTGCACCTGAGAAGCTCCTCAACCAGCGGAAGATTGAGGACAAGGACCTTTCTCCAGAGCCAACGGAAAGAGAAAGTTTTCCCCTGGAGCTGACGCCCTGAATTTGGACTTGTAACCAATTAGACTGTGAGAAAATAAATTTCTCTTTGTTAAAGCCATCCACTTGTGGTATTTCTGTTATGGCAGCACTAGATGACTAAGACAGCAGCTGTCCCAATTTTCCAAAAAAGAGAGAAAGGAAGTGGATTCCAGAAACTATTGACCCTGGTGAGTACTGAAGCTCCACAAAGGGGTATTCAGCAAATGGTTTGTGATCACCTAAAAAGAGATGATCTGCACAGCAGAATGGGTTCGTGGGGAGCCAGTCACACAGGGCAATCTCATTCCCCCTTCTGGAAGGGTCCCTAGGTTGGTCAACCAGAAGACTGTGACAGACACAGGACTTCTGTTCCAACAAGCCATTTGACCTGGTTTCCCACAAACATCCCTGTGAAGGAGTAATGGCTCCCAAGGACAGCAATGGTGGCACAGTGGTTAAGAGCTACAGTTGCTAACCAGAAGGTCAGCAGTTAGAATCCACCACCCACTCCTTGGAAATCCTATGGGGCAGTTCTACTCTGTCCTACCGGGTCGCTATGAGTCAAAATTGACTCGACAGCAATGGGTCCAGGGACATCATTCCAAGGACCTATCCAACCTCCCAAACGAGGAGACTTCAAGACCATTTTGGTCATGTATCCCATCAGCACAAAGTATGCATATACCAATCATATATGTGTATTTATTTTAAAAATATATATACTGCTGCCAACTTATATAATATTAGTAAAACTTAAGTCTGTAATTTTTAGGGGGGAAATAAATACAAGTTTTCATACTTTCTTCCCATACCACAATGGATTATCTTGCACACCAAATTTTAGAAATCACCTCCCTGGACTTGCAACATAGTGACCACTTGAAGCCCAAGGACCTTCACCTGACCTGAGCCACATACCTGACTCAGCTGACATCTTAAACCATGATGCCCCAGTCATGTCCCTCCACAGCTGCCCTTCAACTCCTGAGAGCCTTTAATCACTTCTTTCCACTTTGTTCCTGCCCACCGCCTACCCTCTCCCAGCTTCACTTCCTCCCCCTTAACCATGTATCAGCAGTGCCCTTCTCTTCCCCACATCCTCTCTTTCCACCGTAATCACCCAGCAAAATTCCCACCTTGTAACAACACACCGTGGCTGGATCTCAGAGTCTGCCTTCTCCTCTTGTGCACTCAGGCAGTTAAGTATTATCAGGAAAGATAAATGAATACCTAGACGCCACGTAGACACCATTACCAACTTAATGCAAATCCTCATGTTTGGCAGGGTTTTTAACATCAGTAACTTGGGCTTTTTCTCTTCCTCAGTGAGCTCCATTCCCCTTTATCCTCAGCCGAGGATTCCAAAGCATTGCCTCTCTCCCACTCTCCTATTTTCAGGAGCCCATTTGATCTTCTCCCTCATCCATCCACTCAACCATTCTTTTACTCTTTCCGGTCTTTACTGGGCACCCACTATGTTCTCGTACTAGAGACAACACTGAACCTCACGGCGCTTACCTTCTAGTGGGTAGATGGTAAACAAGAAAATACCAGGTGCTGGTCAGATGATGTAAATACAGCCATCACTACACAGGGAACAAGCAAGCAGGGGCCAGAACATTCAGGGCATCAGATGTGACTCACTTCGCTTCCTGCCCACACCTCCCCTCGCTGATGTTTTGTTTTTTTTTTTTTTCATTGAGGTAAGATTCGCATAACTAACCAAAAGACCAGGTGTCACTGAGTCATCTCAGACTCATGGCAACCCCATGAGTGTGAGAACAGAACTGTGCCCCATAGGGTCTGCAATGGCTGGTTTTTCAGGAATAGATCCACCAGGCCTTTCTTCTGAGGCAGTCTCTGAGTGGACTCAAACCTCCAGCCTTTCAGTTAGCAGCCGAGAAAGCGTACAATTCAGTGGCATTTAGTACATTCACAATGTTGTACGACTATCAGCTCTGTCTAGTTTCAAAACATCTTTATCACCCAAAAAGGGAGCCCCGTACCTGTTAGTAGTCACTTCCCTTTCCCCCTCCCGCCCCCAGCCCAGCCTCTGACAACCACTAATCTGTCTGTCTGTGGATTTACCAATTCTGGATATTTCCTATAAATGGAATCATACAATTCCCCCTCCAGTTTTGACTATAGCTCTGCCCATCCTGCTTTCTGCCTCTAGCCTCCTCTGCTGTCTTTTGTGTTTGTGATCCCTCACCTCCTAACTGTCCTGAGACCTCAGAGCCTCTCCTCCTTTATTTTTAAAAACCTCCCTCTGAGCTGGCTCTTTCCCTAAGCCTATGAGCAACTCTCTCATCCTTTGCGAAAGTCACCAGGGATTTTCATATTGCCAAAAGCAATAAAAACTTAGTTGGCCTTACCTTATTACCAGCCCTCTTCTGGTCAAAGGATGCACGTTACCTTGGATAATTAGTGACTTAAGTCTCTGTGCCTCAGTTTCCTCATTTGTAAAATGGAGATCATAACAACACTTACCTCACTGGGTTTTTATGAAGAGCAAATGAGTAAAAGTACTGAACTGTCTAAGAGAGTGCCAGGTACACTGTCGGGACTCAAAAAAACGTTACTTATTATTACAGCCAGGATTATCAGTCCCATAAAACCCCAGACTGCACTCTGCTGGAGACAGAACATGCCTCTAGCCATTTCTGCAGGGTTTTTTGTATCTTTGGCCAGCCTGTAAACACGTAAGTTTTCCAGGGGTTGTATCTTCTGGGGTAACACTCCTTTGGGGGTGGTATCATCCACCCTTTTGGCTTTAAACCTTAGAAACACCTAAAACCACATTTATCCAGGTCTTCCTCCTCCCCGGCTTAGCCCAGCTCTGCACCCAGAGATGAGCACTGTGCATACATCTGCACCTGTGTGAGGCCTTGAACTCAACATGCCCTAAATGAAGACCTGCTCTGCCTCCGATGGTTCAGTGGGTCAACATCACAGACTTTTAGAGCTAGGAATCAGGCTGGATAACATCTGACCCAACGTGTCCACTATTGCAGAAGAGATTGAGGCTCACAATCTAGTCAGTAGCAGGGTAAGTACCAGCCCCCATCTCCCAACTTCCCAGCTGGCGTCCTCTGTCCTATTTCGAGAAGACTTTCGTTGCTCAATACATCAGCACAACTGTTCTGCATCTTCCAGGGTCTCTCCTTTTCTACCAGCAACAGGGCTGCTGACTGCCACCCCTACTGCCTTTTTTATCCCCTTGCTCCCACTTCCCATGTCTCTCCTCCAACCGTGTTTTATTTTTCTCCCTGTCTGTCATGGCCTATGGTTCTCACACTTGCAGGGGAAAGGCTGGTCCTTCATAAATACAGAGTTCGTTCTCCTCTTCAGGGAATGAGGGGCTCAAACAAATCACAGAGGCAGGTAGAACCCTGAACCTTCCTTCTCCCACCTGACTCCCAGCCCCTAGCCCAGTCCCACCTGTCACCATTGTTATAAATTGAATTGTGTCCCCCAGAATGTGTTAGAATCCTAATCCCTATACCTGCGATGTAATCCCGCTTAGAAATGGGGTTTTCTTTTGTTATGTTAATGAGGCCATATTAGTGTTGGGTGTTTCCTAATCTGATCACTTCTGAGTTATAAAAAGAGCAGACTAAACACAGAGACAAGCGCATACTGGGGAAGACAGATGCCACATGAGGACAGCCAAGAACCAAGGAACAAATGGGGCTACTGACAAGGAAGGAATCCACATGCCAAGACTCTGATTTGGACTTTCAGCCTCCAGAACTGTAAGAAAATTAATTTCTGTTCTTTAAAGCCACCCACTTGTGGCATTACTGTTACAGCAGCACACGGTAACTGAGATACCCTTGATGGTGGAAGGCTTCTTCTTCACTGCAGGAAAATTTACCTTGACTCTTCTAGGATTTGGTCTTTTTCAGGTGCTCCAAAGCTCCCATTAACCTGAATACAGAAGGGTGGCCAAGCTCTCAACTGAAAGCTGGATTCCAATTTTCCTACCAAGTACATAACTCTCACCCTCCCGCCTGCTTGCTCTAGGCTTCCAGTAATGCCCTTTGGATAGCATGCCATTCTTTGGAACTGGTGACTTGATGACAAACAGCAATCTAGCAGGACAGAATGGTGTGTTTGTGTATTTGTTTGTTTGTTTTACAGACCATTGTATTTACAGAACTGCTGCATTACAAAACTTTCACTTCCACACCTCAACTGGCCTCGGAGAAGGCAAGAGAACATGACACAGTCAACAAATCAATCCTGGGGTGCTGTGTGCCATTCTTTCCTGCTTTCTGTGGTTGGGCTGTACTATCATTTACAAGCAACATGAGCTTCACCAATCTTCATGTCTGTGCCTCTGCTGGATGTGTTCACATGCGTGTATGCAAGCACACACAGAGGTGCCAAGCCCCATTACAAGCCAGACTGCAGCACTGGAAATGTTATATATTCCATTGCTGGGTTGCTATCTTAATACTTCATAGTTACAGTTATACCACACAAATTTGACTTGATAATACCGCTCATGGAGAGAGGGCTAAAAAACAGGGGTAGAGTGCTTTTTAAACACTGTACTATTGAAGAATATATCATATTCTTATTATATCTTATTAGATATCATATATCGTATCACTCTGTATCTTAACAGTGACTGGTTGTAAGAGGTCTGCCCTGGATCTTACTCTATTTTTCTTGTAAATTCTAAAGCTGGCTTTATTCTTTTAAAAAATATATATGAAAAATCATTTTTGAGGAAAAGAAAAACCACCTGACTTCCCAACAAAACCCTTTCAATATTTTCACATGAGAGAAGATCTCTAGTGGACATTTCTTTTGCCAAGGGGGACCTTTACCTAGTCTTACAGGAGTTTCTATTTGGGTCTATGCCTAGTGCAGAACTTCGGTAGTTTTTATTGCTGAGTGCATTTGATACGTATCTGTAGACGGGACAGCCTGATCTAATGGATTAGTGGAGGCCAGGCAGGCTTAGAACTAAGGAGCGCTGTACTTCATTAGTTGGTACGTTTATGTCTGTTGTCTCAGCAGGATCATTAATGGCACAGCTTTTTGCTCTCAGACGTGTCCAGGTTTGTGATGCAGGAGGGAGGAAAAACAGGGAGTCAGAGTTCAGGAGGCATCGAGAGTCTGTCTCTGGTGATGGAAAGTTTGACAGCAGATACTGGTGACTGATGGTTACACAACATAATTAACGTAACTGTGTTACCAAATTATACATGTGAAAAATGTTAAACTGGCAAATGTTGTGTTACATATATTTTCACAACAATTAAAAAAAATGTTTTTTAAGTCTCCAGGTTTGGATGATAAACTATACAGTCATGTTACATGAGCTACCACAAACTAATTGCTTAGCCTCTCCACACTCGGTTCTGTATTTTCCATGTTTTATTATGGAAAAGGCATAGAAAATGAATACGGAATCTGTGCCTAACGACTGCACAATTAATTCTATCATTCATCAGACCAAGAAATGAACCACTCAGGAATATTTCAGCTCCTGTACTCTGTATCTTCTGGACTTCACCTACTGTCTTCATGAAGTTGGAGTAAGAACAAAATTCACCCCAAGCCAAACCCCTATAACAAACAGGCACGTGGATGTGCCTCACAACACAGGGGACAGGAGATCCTTCGAACCCAGTGAAATCACCACCCCTTCACCAATGAATGTGGTGAACTTCCTGCTTTCTCAAGCCAAAAGGCTGGCCTTACAGATCCAATGACAGAAGGACAGCTTCTTAATAAAAGAATCCTGGGTATCTCACTTTAAAAATTAGGTCTCGTAGTACTCATAGTCTTGTACATGAATCTGTAAGAGCAATCAATGGCTCAGGAAGCAAGAGCATTTTGCTGTTTCCTTTTAAAAAAAAAAAAAAAATTAAGATGAGACTCTGTCATTTCATTGCTAAGCTTGATAAACCAAAAACCAAACCCATTGCCACCCATTCGATTCTGACTCATAGCAACCCTACAGGACTGAGGAAAACCACCCCATAGGGTTTCCAAGGAGTGCCTGGTATATTCAAACTGCTGACCTTTTGGTCAGCAGCCATAGCTCTTAACCACTGCACCACCAGGGTTTCCTAAGCTTGATAAATGCATTGTTTTTTCTTTAGGTCTTAGATGGACAGTAACAAAATAATGTAATGCAGTATAACATTCATGCATCCTTATAGGGTGGCTTACAGGCAATGACAAATCTGATCGGTAACTAAACCCACAGAAAAGTAAAGGGGAAAGTTTGAGACTATTTAACCTTTTCATGCCCAGAGGTATACATAGCAACCATGAACTTTTCAGCCTCTGGGGTTTATCAGGGAGCTGGGTTGGGCTGTACCACTGACAGTGTGTGCTGCTGCAAGGCAGAGGCCTTTATTACTGCCCAAAACCAAAGAAACAGGTGGGTGCTGCAATTACTGTTTTTACACGGTATTGTATGAGATGTGTGAATTTTTGGAAGGAAAAGCAGAAATTTTGATATTTTTTATTTGTTACACAAATGTACCAGTAAACTTCAGTGGGGACTCTGGGGTATAATTAGTAGTACTTCATATGTACCACTAAAAACTTAGGCTTGTGGGAGGGAGTAAGAAAAAAAAAATCCATACTGCCTACTAAAAATTCAGACACACTCAATGATGCGGCCTGCTGCTTCCATTAATGAAAACACAGGGTATCAACAAAAAAACTCAAAGCAGAAAAGAGTTGGGTCACCAAAGGGTTAATTCTAATCTTCAGCTAATCTATTTTGAATGAAAAATATGATTCTCATTATTATTCAATACAGTTGTCCAAAAGAGCCCTGGGGGCGCAAACAAGCCCTCAGCTGCTAATCAAAAAGTTGGCAGTGCAAACCGACCCAGTGGCTTTGTGGGAGAAAGACCTAGAAATACGCTTCCATAAAGATTCCAGCCAAGCAAACCCTGTGAGGCAGCTCTACTCTGTCACATGGGGTCGTTATGCGTTGGAACTGACTCAATAGCACCTAACAATGACAACATGGTTGTCCAAGGTATTAGTGTTGAGTGTGTGAAGATGCCTCCCCATCCCAACTTCTAAGGAATTAGAAAGGAAATGTTCAGCATTTCTAAAAATAGACTGAGGAGCTGTGAGAGGAAAAAGATGCACAAGGCAGCACACCAGTGACTCCGTGTCTGCAGAGCAGCAAGGAGCAGGGCCGTTGGCTCTTCTGTGGCAGTTGTTTCCTACCAACAGATGCTCATAGAAATGGAAAAGGCCGACTCCACTCCCAGAAATCCAGCCACAACAGGTGGCGCAGCTCCCTCTAGGCTGACTCACTGGGCGGCAAGGTAGCAAGCAGGATGGAGTGCGCACCTGTGGAGCTAGCTGTAGGCCTCTACCTCCAAATCCTAATTTCTGGTGGATCCCCTGCACAAGTCATATGGTAATAGGAAAATACCCCCAGCAGCCACTTGTGCAACACATTCCTTGGGTAATCGAGTACTTCTTAACAGTTGAGTTTGTGATTACGTAAATTTGAGGCAAATGAAGGGGAAGTAGGGCGTCACCTGCATGTTGGGGGGTTTTCTACAGAATTTTTGTGGGTTTTCTCCTCTTGAGAAAGAGAAGCTGAAATAATGCCATTTAGGATTAATAAATCCTGAGGGTTTATTTCAGGATTCAGGTAATCAGGTAATCTTTAAACGTATCGTGTACCTTGTGCAGATCAATACTGTCCTGCGAGGAGAATCTTCTCACAAACATGTCTCCTCATGTAAGATAAAAGAGTAAGCCAAGGGTGAATTGACCTCAATATTTCGAGCAGGTCTAAGAAGAAAACAAGCCAAGTGGAGATAAGTGCACACACTCACCCACACCCGTATCCCACAGCCCTGGGGCTAAGTCAGGAGATCAACTAATTCCTAATGAACAGAGTGAGTGGGAGCAGTGGGGTGTGTCACATCACAGCATTTCCACATCCTACCCTACAATCCCTGTACCACTGCCCTCTTCAGCCTATGGACTCATTCCCAAAATTATTTTCTAAATGCATAAAACAGAATATGTAGATTACAGAGGAAATCAATTGTGTTTAAATACCGTTCTCAAAATATTTTTAAATTCTGATATAGTAATACATGTATGTGAAATAGCCCAGCTGACGCAACGGTTAAGTGCTCGGCTGCCATCCGAGAGGTCAGCGGTTCGAACCCACCAGCTGCTCCGAGGAAGAAAGGTATGGCAGTCTGCTTCTGGAAAGATGACAGCCTTGGAAATGCTGTGGGGCAGTTCTACTCTGTCCTAGACAGTCACTATGAGTCAGAAGCGACTCAACGACAACAAGTTTGGGTTTTTAATGAGTATTAATATTTCAAGATGTCTGTTAATCATCAATAATGGGATATGAAAATATCTGATGTCTATTGTTGAAAAGCTTTTGATTTGAACTTTTGAATGTTGGCAAGAAATCACCGTAGTATTAACATTGTTTAGCACTGTCTGACGATGTTAATGCTACTGTGATTTGTTGTCACCATCCCCAGTTAGTTAAAGAATTGCTGGATTTTAGTTAGAGGCTAGTGAAAATCAACAGGTAACTATTTTTCCCATGCAAGCTCACCGACCCCTGAAGCAATGCAAAATGGCCTGAGGCAGCTGTCTGAAACTCATCTGATCACTTGATATCATCCCCTATTCCTACGGCTTTTTCAAATCAGAATGAATATTCACAAGTGAGCCTTGGCCCACCAGGTGCCATGAACCACATATATGGGAAGGTGGGGGGTCTGCACCCATGGTTGCATGACAGGCAGTGTGACTGGGGTCAGCATCTTCACTCCTTTTTTCTCAGTCGGCTGCACCCAATGCACAGGCCAGTTTGCTCTTTAAATACCTGGTGTTAAGAGTGGAGCCCTGATGATGGAGTGGTTAAGAGTATTTGGAGTTCCTGGGTAATGTAAACCTTTAACGTGCACAATTGCTACTCAAAAAGCTGGAGGTTTAAGTCCACTCAAAGGTGCCTGAGAAGTAAGGCCTAGCAGTCTACTCGTGCCATGAGTCAAAGCTGACTTGACAGAACTGGTTAATAGTATTTAATTCAGCCAAATCCTTATGCTAGGAGAAAAAATCACTTCACAAGTCACTTCCACTCGGGCAGTGTTCTCAGCTCTACTAGAGCCAAAGCGAAGTTCTAATACTCCTTTGTTATCTGAAATCAAATTTGTAGATAACCTACCCAACATATGTATTAAATACCCTAGTAGTAATATTAGTGAGAATGAAGAAAAATAATTTATAACAAACTAACGTGTATTCCAAAGTCCAATTAGTTGGTCAAGACCACGCCACAAGGCATAATGGAGTCCAGTAGATGCTAGCACTTTAATGATGAATCAAAAACTGGGTCAGCCACAACTGCTAGGTATGTTGTATGGGTGACTCAAATACACAAGACACTCTGCAATGTGTGATACGATCTTCCAAAATGGCATACAACTCTTGGTAAATTTTCCAACAAAATAAAGCACAGTCTTTCTTCATTGACGGAAAAAGTCAATAAGTATTTATAACATGTAAAAAAGTATCCATTTATATGCAAGTTAGGTCTAGGTTAAGGGAAGATATATATACATAAAAAACAGCAAGAAAAGTTTCATGAAACAGTAGTAACCATTATTACCTATGATGCCATCTGATGTTTTCTATTCTATTCTATTTATTTTACTTACTTAAAAAATACTGGTCATGGTGTAATGTAGTGGTATCAGAAAGCGTCCAATGTCACTGTGGGGAATGAGAATCAAAATCAGCACAAAGCCCATTCCTATGACTGGAGGTCAGACATGCCTTCACTCTCCAACTTCTTCACCATTTCTCACACCAGCCATCCCTCCCATGGCATTCTCTACTTCTTTGTGGGTTTAATAATTCATTGCAATGGCCACACAAACTCACAGACCATATTTACAATTAAGTGTTTTATTGGGGAAGTGACTTGGTTATCTAGTGTTGCTATAACAGAAATACCACAAGTGGATCGCTTTAACAAACAGAGATTTATTCTCTTACAGTTTACAACGCTCGAAGCCTGAACTCAGGGCGCCAGCTCCAGGGGAAGGCCTCCTCTCTCTCTGTTAACTCTGTGGAACGGTCCTTGTCATCAATGTTCCCCTGGCCTATGAGCTTCTAGCACATGAACCCTGGATCCAAAGGGCACATTCCACTTTCAGCTCTTCTTTCTTGATAGTGTGAGGTCCTTCTCTCTCTACTCACTTCTCCTTTCACCTCTTGTAAGATAAAAGATGCAGACCAGGCCAACACTCCAGGGAAACTCTCCTTACATCCGATCACAGCAGTGATCAGAGTAAGGGTGTTGCATCCCACCCTAATACTCTTTAACATAACCTAATGTTGCCTCATTAACCCCAGGCAGAGATTAGAATTTACAACACATGGGATAATTACATCAGATCACAAAATGGAGGACAACCACACAATACTGGAAATCATGGCCTAGCCAAGTGGAAACACATTTTTGGGAGACAAAATTCAATCCATGACAAGAAATAAAAGGCTATAACTCAGGATAAGGATCATCTTAGAGGTAACAGGATACAACTCAAGAGACAGGATACAGTTTGTCAATCAGGATGGCTTCCAACCAAGACAGCTCTCAGCTAATTCTCAACAGTGCCCACATGCAGGCCCTTCACTTGGGCCTACTGCCACTCCACTGGGCCTGGCCTCTGCCCTGCTCAGGCATCTGTTACAGCTGTTCTGGCTCCGCTGACAAGTACATGGAGGCACTTCACTCCACCAGCAAGTCTCGTGCCTGACAGTGCTCAGCTCTCTCACTCCATGGGTCAGCAAGCCCACTGCAGGCATCTTATATCAGTCTCCTGGTTCCCGACGCTCTTCCCGATGCCACTTATGCTGCTGCACCCATCTTGCATTGTCTCTCGCCATCTCCAGTATTAAAACTCTCTCTCTCCTGGGTCCGGGAAGCTCTCAGTACAGGGACACCGGGTCCAAAGGATGTGTTCTGTCCAGGCTCTTCTTGTTGACGGTAGTAAGGTCCCCCTCAACCTCCATGGGATTGGCCCTTTTATAAAACTACTCCTCACACCAAGACCATGAAGTGACCAATCCCCTCGGTAGGCCACAGTCACCTAATCTACATAGTAATCGACCAATCCCCACAAGGGTTTTATGTACCTTATTTGCATACTGAATTTCTAATTCCCTGGAAGTTACATAAAATAGACCAATCACAGGGCAGGGTGTTGTCCAACCAATTATTTTGGCAGAATTATAAACCCAAAGCAAGAAAGCCATATATATAAGAAACCCACTGCCCTGCAGACGGGTAGACTATACTCTGTTATCCATTTTGGTAAATGAAGTTTTACTGGAACACACGCATGGCCACTTTTTCACATATTGTCTATGGCTAGTTTCACACTATAACAGCAGACTTGAGTGGCTATGATAGAGATCACCCAGTCTGTAACGCCTAAAATACTTACTATGTGTGCCTTGAAAAACGTTTTTCAACCCCTGCACTAATTTCTGAATTCATCAGTTAATTTCAACCTTTGATTTGGAAGACACTGCTCAAGTGACCCTCAGTTCTCCTGACTGCTGTTAGCTGCCGAGTCAGTCTCCAACTCATGGCACCTCCACGCACAATAGGATTGGGTCATTTTGATTCACAGGGTTTTCACTGGCTGATTTTTGGAAGTAGATCCCCAGGCCTTTCTTCCTAGTCCATCTTCCTCTGGAAGCTCCAATGAAATCTGTTCAGCATCACAGCAACACACAAGCCTTCACGGCCTGATGCATTGTGGCTGCGCATGAAGTACCTTGGCCGGGAATTGATCCCAGGTCTCCTCCGTGGAAGGTGAGAATTCTACCGCTGAACCACCACAGTCCTCGTGCTCTCCTAATACCCTTTTTGAATTTACACTAAACAAATTGGGCAGATGTGACACCCTGACCCTTCCCCATGTCATGCTCAAACTCTCTATTTACCTAGATTCAATAATTAAGCTTTTGCTATTTAACATTACACCTGATGGCTTATATAGAAAGCATTCAACCATTTCTAAAATATTTCATTATAAGTACTGTTATGGCCTCTCTTTTTTTTTTTTAAATTTAAGTAAGGCTTTCTTGGAAATTAAAATGGATACAAATTCCATTCAAGTGGTAGTTATTTATTCATTAGATTCCAGCAGTGCCTTTCTTTGTGATATAATGGAGACCATTAGTGGAAGAGGTGGAGAAACAGTGATTCTGTCTTCTTTTATAATACTTTTCTGGCAGCCAGTCCTTATTGGCACATTTCTGCATTAAAATGGTATTATTTCTGAGCATAATAAAATTCAGAGATGTTGAATTATGGACTTCTGAAGGCTGGAAAGGGCTTTGCAAGATTGGTTTTTATTGTTTCTTTGTACTCAGTCCTAATTGTCCTTTAAAGACATAGTTTCTCTGATTCCTAAATTTTCCCAGCTTGTCATGTTTTTTTGTCATGTAAGGACAACACCGTTAGGTACAGTGTGTGGCTAATGGGACTGATGAGGAGGAGCTGAAGGCAAAAAGGGCTTCAGCATGATCTGAAAATGTCTTTCTAGAATCTGAAATGCCAGGTGAAAAATGGTCACTGGCTCATTTACTGGCAGTTGAGAACAGGATCAAAATAAATGGGCTTAAACTGCAGCACAGAGAGCTTAGGCAAGACCTGAGGGGCATCCCCCATGTCAGGTAGGTTCTTTGACATTGGAATAGGTTTTTCATATTAGCTGCTGCCCTTACTCCAGGAGAACTGATACTAATAACAGCTCTTCTGGCTGCTAGCATCAGAAACCCTCTGAAGTGTATTTGAACTAAATCGGAGAATTTATGTAGAGATATGGGTTTTTTTTTTTTATGGGGTAGGACCCAGGAGTGGTCCACAGCCAAGGACTGGAGGCTCTAGGAAACTCAGAAATTCTCTCTGCCCTCCTTCTCTCTCCCTGGCTGTTTTGTTCTCCCCTCTGCTTTCTTCAGCTTTGCTGATCTCAAGGGAGAAAAAAAAACTTACATATATATATATACACACACACACACATCCACACTCATGAGTATATGTACGTGTATATATATGTATACCCATCATACATACATCAGCAAGAAGAGTTTCATGAAACAAACTTACCATTACTACCCATGATGTTCTCTGATGTTTTCTTTTCTATTCTCTAATGCTGGTCAGGGATGGACAGTCCATGATTTGCTGCTCATTTAGAAATTGTTTTATTGGAACACACCCATGCTCTAAATACATTTTTTACATTTTGACTCAGAGCTGTATTTCTTATTGTTGGTTAGGATCAAAATCACTCTATTAGAAGATAATGAACTGAAAAGGGAAAATAAGTAGGCTTCTGAATGATAAGAATTTATCTTTAAAATTCTCATCCATTGCTGATGAAAATGCAAAATGGTACACCTATTGTGGAAAACAGTATGGCGGATGCTTAGAAAACTAAAAATAGAACTACCACATGACCCAGCAATTGCACTCCTACACATATACCCAAAAGACTTAAAAGCAGAGACGCAAAAAGAGATTTGTACTCCAATTTTCACCAGAGCACTATATACAATAGCCAAAATGCCCAACAACAGACGAATAAAGAAATTGTGGTACACACATACAATGGAATACTACTCACCCGGTAGCAAAAATGAAGTCTGATACATGCTACAGTATGGATGGAGGTTGAAGACATTATGTTGAGTGAATTAAGCCAATCGGAAAAGGACAAGTATTTTATGACCCCACTTACATAAAATGACTTTAAAAAAGGCAAATGTATGGAGACCAAAGTTTACTAGTGGTTACCAGAGGTAGGAAAGAGGGAGAAGGGGGGGTTAATGGTTATGGAAAAATTGCACTGATTAAAGGTAGGCTTGCACAGCCAATTACTGTAATTCCTGTCAATTAGTAGCACACCTGTGAAAAGCTGAACTGGCAAAAGTTGTGTGATAGCTATATTTATAACAATGACAAAAAAAAAAATGTGATAGCTATATTTACAACAATGACAAAAAAAAAAGAGTAGCTGCTAAAGTTGGTTATGTACAACCAAACACACCTCATGGGATTTGGATCCTAGGTTTTGAGGTTTAGGGTCATACTTTCATGGAACTTGCCAGTGAATTGGCCAAATAACGTGTTTAGTGCTTCTGTTCTACCTCCTAGTTCACTGCACAGTGCCTGGAGTCTTAAAAGCTTGCAAGAGGAGGTTGGACCAAGATGGTGGAATAGACCGACGCTTCCGGAGAGCCATCTTAAAACAAAGACACAAAATAAAAAGTGAAACAAGTATGTCTGTGACAATCTAGGAGCCCTGAACATCAAATGCAAAGTTAAGAAAACGAACTGAGCTGCAGGGGGAGGAAGAGACAGTTCGGAAGCGGAGAGGAGTTAAGGGACCTGAATTCCTGGGAGCCCTTAGGCACCACTACTGGGAGCAGCTACTACTAGCATTTGGCCACAATTTCCTCAAGGAGAAGCAACTAGCCACACAGCCTGCTCACAACTCCGTTACCAGCGAAGAATTGCACTCTCAGCAAAAGCTAAGTACTTGCGTATATTTTACCCCGCCCTCTGACCCGAAGCCGGCTTCAGCGGCTCTTCATTCCCCTGGGCCTGAGATAGGCCCTGTTGAACCCCTAGAGCCATCCTCTTGGCCTTGGAGAAGGAATAAATTTGCAGTTGAGAGAAAAGATAATTTGCCAGCTCCACTAACCAGGAGAGCTCAGGACAGAAGCAGCTTTTGTCCAGCCATAAACAGTCCATGGACTTTGAGTATCTTTCCCACCTGCATGGACCTGTGTAGGCCTATTTCGGGAGAATGGGCCCTTGCTGGCAGACTACATCCGTTTCAGCTGTGCAGTGGAGAGGTGGGTACTTGATGTTTGACAACGCTTTCCCTGTTAAACAGGGTTCTCACCTACCCACATCAGGGGCCTAAGGACTGGTGGCTCCACTCAGGTCACCCAGTCACCTGAGACAGGGGTCCAAGGATAACTGGTACCCCTCAGTCCTTACAACCAAAAACTTTGGGTACCCACGGTCCATCTGCAGAACCCACCCACCTGTATGCTCTACAGAAGAGAGACGCGCTTTCCTCAGAGACACCTGGGGGACGATTCTCAGCCCCCTGGCTTTTTCAGAGTGTGACTCTCCTGCTGCAACCAGATATTGGTACCTACAACAATAACCCCTGCCCCTCTAAGACTGTAGGACAGAGCCTGTACCACACACTTGATGACAAGCTCCCTGGACAACTGAGCTGACTCCATACAAGAAAAGTGAATGGACTGCTAGACTGCATACCTGATAACAGCTCTAGCCATCTGGCAACAGGATGTCAGAGCTTCAAAGGTGAAAATAATCAAGCTAGCTCACTCAAGCAACCCATTTGCGCATATCAGAACAAAACAAAGCAAGAAGCTAGGATACAGTAAGCAAACATAAACTAATACAATAACTTATAGATGGCTCAGTGACAACAGGCAATATCAAATCACATAAAGAAACAGACCATGATCGCTTCAACGAGCTCTCAAAAAACAAAATCAAGGGATCTTCTAGATGAAAGTGCCTTCCTGGAATTATCGGATGTAGAATACAAAAGATTAATATACAGAACCCTTCAAGACATCAGGAAGGAAATCAGGCAATATGCAAAACAAGCCAAGGAACACACAGATAAAGCAGCTGAAGAAATTAAAAAGGTTATTCAGGAACATAATGAAAAATTTTAAAAGCTGGAAAAATCCATAGACAGACAGCAATCAGAAATTATGAAGATTAATAATAAAATTACAGAATTAGACAACTCAAGAGGAAGTCAGAGGAGCAGAATTCAGCAAGTGGAAGGCAGAATTGGGGAACTTGAAGATAAAGCGCTTGACACCAATATATTTGAAGAAAAATCAGATAAAAGAACTTAAAAAAATGAAGAAACCTTAAGAAGCACGTGGGACTCTATCAAGAGAAATAACCTACGAGTGACTGGAGTACCAGAACAGGGAAGGATAACAGAAAATACACAGAGAATTGCTGAAGATTTGTTGGCAGAAAACTTCCCTGATATCATGAAAGATGAGAAGATATCCATCCAAGAGGCTCATCCAACTCCACATGAGGTAGATTTTAAAAGAATGTCACCAAGACACATTATAATCAAACTTGCCAAAACCAAATATAAGGAATTTTAAGAGCAGCTAGGGACAAACGAAAAGTCACCTACAAAGGAGAGTCAATTAAGAATAAGCTCGGACTACTCAGCAGAAACCATGCAGGCAAAAAGGCAATGGCATGACTTATATAAAGAACTGAAGGGAAAAAATTGCCAGCCAAAATCACACATCCAGGAAAACTGTCGCTCAAATATGAATGTAAAATTAGGACATTTCCAGATACACAGAAGTTTAGGGAATTTATAAAAACCAAACCAAAACGACAAGAAATACTAAAGGGAGCTCTTTGGTTAGAAAATCAATATCAGGTATCAATCCAAGACCAGAACACTAGACAGAGCAATCAGGTGTCAACCCAGACAGAAAACTGTAAAAATAAATCAAGAATAAAAAAATGTTCAAAACAGGGTAACAACGATGTTACTATGTAAAAGACAACACTAAAACAAAAAAGAGGGACTAAGAAATGTAGTCACAGATCTTTCATATGGGGAGGAAGACAAGGTGATACAAAGAAAAGTTAGATTTAAACTTAGAAAAATACAGGTAAATATTAAGGTAACCACAAAGGAGACATACTTTCCTACATATCAAAACAAAATACAAGAAAAAAATAGAGACTTAGCAGGAACAAAATCAACAACAACAAATAAGGGGAAAAAAACAATATATAAACTACTCAGCACAAAAAAATTAAGTGGGAAAAGGAAATATCAACAATACATAAAAAAAGACATCAAAATGACGGCACTAAATTCACAACTATCCATAATTACACTGAATGTAAATGGACTAAATGCACCAATAAAAAGACAGAGAGTGGCAGAATGGATAAAAAACATGATCCGTCTATATGCTGCCTACAAGAGACACACCTTAGAGACACAAACAAACAAAAACTCAAAGGATGGAAAAAATATATCAAGCAAACAACAATCAAAAACGAGCAGGAGTGGCAATATTAATTTCTGACAAAATAAGGATGGAATAAAGAAATTCACAGAATCCAATGAGAATGAAAACACTTCCTATGAAACCTTTGGGACACAGTGAAAGCAGTGCTCAGAGGCCAATTTATACCAATAAACGCACACATACAAAAAGAAGAAAGGGCAAACGTCAAAGAATTATCCCTACAACTTGGACAAATAGAAAGAGAGCAACAAAAGAAACCCTCAGGCACCAGAAGAAAGCAAATAATAAAAATTAGAGCAGAACTAAATGAAATAGAAAGCAGAAAAACAATTGAAAGAATTAACAAGACCAAAAGCTGGTTCTTTAAAAAAATTAACAAAATTGATATACCATTGGCCAAACTGACAAAAGAAAAAAAGTAGAGGAAGCAAATAACCCAAATAAGAAATGAGATGGGCGATATTCCAACAGGCCCAACTGAAATTAAAAGAATCATATCAGATTACTATGAAAAACTATACTCAAATTTGAAAACCTAAAAGAAATGGATGAATTTCTAGAAACACACTACCTACCTAAACTAACACAAACAGAGGTAGAAGAACTAAATACACCCATAACAAAAGAAGAAATTGAAAAGGTAATCAAAAACTTCCCAACCAAAAAAAATCCCTGGCCCGGTCCGCTTCACTGCAGAGTTCTACCAAGCTTTCAGAGAAGAGTTAACACCACTACTACTAAAGGTATTTCAGAGCACAGAGCCTAGAACAGGGCAGAATATTCCCAAACTCATTCTATGAAGCCACCATATCCCTGATGCCAAAACCAGGTAAAGACATCAGGAAAAAAGGAAAATACAGACCTATATCCCTCATGAACTTAGGTGCAAAAATCCTCAACAAAATTCCAGCCAACAGAATTCAACAACATATCAAAAAAATAATTCACCATGACCAAGTGGGATTCATACCAGGTATGCAAGGATGGCTCAACCTTAGAAAAACAATTAATGTAATATCATATACATAAAACAAAAGACAGGAATCACATGATTTTATCAATTGATACAGAAAAGGCATGTGACAAAGTTCAACGCCCATTCATGATGAAAACTCTCAGCGAAACAGGAATAGAAGGAAAATTCCTCAACATAATAAAGGGCATTTATACAAAGCCAATAGCTAACATCACCCTAAACGGAAAGAGCCTTAAAGCATTCCCCTTGAGACTGGGAACCAGACAAGGATGCCCTTTATCACCGGCTTATTCAACATTGTGCTAGAGATCCTAACCAGAGCAATTAGGCTTGATAAAGAAATAAAGGGCATCCAGATTGGCAAGAAGTAAAATTATCTTTATTTGCAGATGACATGATCTTATACACAGAAAACCTTAAGGAATCCTCAAGAAAACTACTGAAACTAATAGAAGAGTTCAGCAGAGAATCAGGATATAAGATACACAAAAATCAGTTGGATTCCTCTACACCAACAAAGAAAACATCGAAGAGGAAATCACCAAATCAATACAATTTACAGTAGCCCCCAAGAAGATAAAATAATTGGGAATAAATCTTACCAGAGATGTAAAAGACTTATACAAAGAAAACTACAAAACACTACTGCAAGAAACCAAAAGAGACCTACATAAGTGGAAAAACATACCTTGCTCATGGATAGAAGACTTTAACATTGTAAAAATGTCTATTCTACCAAAAGCAATCTACAGATACAATTCTGATCCAAATTCCAATGACATTTTTTAATGAGATGGAGAAACAAATCATCAACTTCATATAGAAGGAAAAGAGGCCCCAGATAAGTAAAGCATACTGAAAAAGAAGAACAAAGCAGGAGGCCTCACTCTACCTGATTCTGGAACCTATTATACTGCCACAATAGTCAAAACAGCCTGGTACTGGTACAACAACAGATACATAGACCAATAGAACAGAATTGAGAATCCAGACATAAATCATCCACATATGGGCAGCTGATATTTGACAAAGGCCCTAAAACGGTTAAATGGGGAAAAGACAGTCTTTTTAACAAATGGTGCTGGAATAACTGGGTATCTATCCTCAAAAAAATGAAACAAGACCCATACCTCACACCATGCACAAAAACGAACTCAAAATGGATCAAAGACCTAAATATAGAAACTAAAACAATAAAGATCATGGAAGAAAAAATAGGGGCAACGTTAGGAGCCCTAATACATGGCATAAACGGTATACAAAACATTGCTAACAATGCACAAACACCAGAAGAGAAACTAGATAACTGGGAGCTCCTAAAAATCAAACACTTAAGTTTATCCAAAGACTTCACCAAAACAGTAAACAGATTACCTACAGACTGGGAAAAAGTTTTTGGCTACGACGATTCCGATCAGTGTCTGATCTCTAAAATCTATATGATACTGAAAAAACTCAACTACAAAAAGACAAATAACCCCATTAAAAAGTGGGCAAAAGATATGAATAGACACTTCACTAAAGAAGACATTCAGGTAGCTAACAGATACATGAGGAAATGCTCACGATCATTAGCCATTAGAGAAATATAAATCAAAACTACAATGAGATTCCACTGCACTCCAACAAGGTTGGCATTAATCCAAAAAACACATAATAATAAATGTTGGAGAGGCTGTGGAAAGAGTGGAACACTCATACACTGCTGGTGGGAATGTAAAATGGTACAACCACTTTGGAAATCGATCTGGCGCTTCCTTAGAAAGCTAGAAATAGAACCATCATACGACCCAGCATTCCCACTCCTTGGAATATATCTTAGAGAAATAAGAGCCTTTACACGAACAGAAATATGCACACCCATGTTCACTGCAGCACTGTTTACAATAGCAAAAGGATGGAAGCAACCAAGGTGCCCATGAATGAATGAATGGATAAATATGGTATAATCACACAATAGAATACTACACATCTATAAAAAACAGTGATGAATGCATGAGACATTTCATAACATGGAAGAATCTAGAAGGCATTATGCTGCGTGAAGTTAGTCAGTTGCAAAAAGACAAATATTGTATAAGACCACTATTATAAGAACTGGAGAAATAGTTTAAAAACAGAAGAAAATATTCTTTGTTGGTTACGAGAGGGGGGAGGGAGGGAAGGAAGGAAGGAGAGAGGTTTTCACTAATTAGACAGTAGATAAGTACGATTTTAGGTGAAGGGAAAGACAACACACAGTACAGGAGAGGTCAGCACAACTAGACTAAACCAAAAGCAAAGAAGTTTCCTGAATAAACTGAATGCTTTGAAGTTCAGCACAGCAGGGGCAGGGGTTTGGGGACCATGGTTTCAGGGGACATCTAAGTCAACTGGCATAATAAAATCTAATGGGAAGACATTCTGCATCCCACTTTGGAGAGCGGCATCTGGGGTCTTAAATGCGAGCAAGCGGCCACGTAAGATGCATCAATTGATCTCCATCCACCTAGAGCAAAGGAGAATGAAGAACACCAAAGACACAAGGTAATTATGAGCTCAAGAGAGAGAAAGGGCCACATAAACAAGAGACTACATCAACCTGAGATCAGGAGAACTAGATGGTGCCCGGCTACAACTGATGACTGCCCTGACAAGGAACACAACAGAGAACTCCTGAGGGAGCAGGAGAGCAGTGGGATGCAGACCTCCAAATTCTTGTAAAAAGACCAGACTTAGTGGTCTGACTGAGACTAGAAGCACCCCGGTGGTCATGGTCCCCAGACCTTCTGTTAGCCCAAGACAGGAACCATTCCCAAAGCCAACTGTTCAGACAGGAACTGGACTGGACAATGGGATAGAAAATGATACTGGTGAAGAATGAGTTTCTTGGATCAAGTAGACACATGAGAGTATGTTGACATCTCCTGTCTGGAGAGGAGATGTGAGGGCAGAGGGGGTCAGCAGCTGGCCGAATGGACACCAAAGAGAGAGTGGAGGGAAGGAGTGTGCTGTCTCATGAGCAGGAGAGTAATTAGGAGTATACAGCCATGTGTATATAAATTTTTGTATGAGAGACTGACTTGGTTTGTAAAAGCACAACAAAACTTAAAAAAAAAAAAAAGCTTGCAAGAGGTCACCCAGGTATGACAATTGGTCTCCATTCACCTGAAGCAACAGATGAAGGAGAGTCAGGAATAAGAAGAGGGTATGGAATGTGCAGCTAAATGCCTCCACAAACAACTGCCTCCTCTACCATAAGACCAGAAGTACTGCATGTGCCCAGCTACCATTACTGAACATTTTGAACAAAAACGCCACAGAAGAATCCTCAACAAAAGGCGGAAAATGCAGACAGAATTTCAATTTCTCATGGACTCTAGACTTTCTGGAGTCATGGAGAATGGACGAACCCCTGAAACTATTGCCCTGAGATAATCTTTAAACATAAAAGCAAAAATACCCCCTAGAGTCATCTTAAAATCAAACAATAGTTTACCTTAACTGGTAAAAAAAAGTTCTGCCTTGATTATCATGCTCTTTTAAGAACTATCAATATGGGATCAAATTTATAACAGCAGGCAGCAGAGCCAACATGGTGGTACAGACAGAAGCACTATGCTGTCCCTCTAAATCAAAGACCCAAAAAGCTAAGTAAAACAGATAGAAACGTCAACCCTAGAACCCTAAGCACCAAACAAAGGGATACAGAACTCAAATCAAGCACCAAATGGAATAAAAAACTGATAGAGAACAGAAAACCAGGAAAGCTACAGAATGGAGGTCTGCTACTAGCTAACGTGGCATGGATTCGCCATCTTAGACCTTAGCTACCAAGAATGTGGACAGGGAGTATGGAAAGGAAATTCACAGAGCTCCCAACAGGAGACTGAGCAGCCACTGCACACATCACGTCCTCTCCTTTCTCTCCTATCTCGCACCACATGCTAAGCACTGCATCCCCAAACAGCACTGGTACAGACCACTGGACCCTGCCATGCACTGCCCCCCTCCGCCCAGCACCACTCCGTCGGCCCAAGTATGTACTGCCAATGACCATTCCCACCCATCCCCTGCCTCCCTTTGCTGAACATGCCCTTCTGAACCACAGCTGAGGACCAGCCCTGCCTACCTGGGCAAGGAGGTAAGAAGTACCACGCCCACAGATGAGCAAGCAACAAAGCACGCCCAGCCTGCCTGCCCAGAAATAACCAAGTAAAACAAAAAAGCAGGATGAAACAAACAAATCTACAATCGATCAACGAAGAAAATAATTCCTCAATGTTCCGAACACAGCAGACAATATCAAAACATTAAAAAAAACAGACCAGGATGGCTCCAGAAAGCAACCAAAATAAAATACCAGATGACCTTCTGGTACAAGAAAAGGCACTAGAATTTCCTGATATGGGATTCAAAACTCTAATATTCAAGGCTCTCCAAGAGGTTAAGGTAAACTTGGAAAAAAATTGATGAAATCATGGAAAATACAGGCAAGATGAGGGAAAACACAGACAAAGTAATGGAAGAAATGAGGAAAATAATACAGGAACAAAAGTCAAAATAAAGAAGCAACTAGAAACAATGCAAAAAAACAGTAATTAGAAATCCAAAAGATAAACAACAAGGCTTCATAAATGGGCCGTTCAAGAGAAGGTTTTAGAAGCAAATCGGAAACAACGTAAGACACATCAGTGAAACCGAATACAGATCCTTGGATACAACTTTGTTTGAGGAAAAATCATAGAAAAGAATGAAGAAAAATAAAGAAACCCTGACAACGATCTAAGATACAATCAAAAGCAAAAATCTGCATGTGATCAGAGTTCTAAAACGGGGCGGGGGGAACGAACAACACAGAGAAGTTATTGAAGATTTGCTGACAGAACACCTCCCTAATATCATGAAAGATGAATACCTGACCATCCAAGAAGCTCAACAAACCCCATACAGAATAGACCCCAAAGAAAATAACCAAGACGTATCATAATCACACTTACTAAAATCAAAGACAAAGAAAGAATCCTGAAGGCAGCTCAAGAAAAACAAAAAGTCACATACAAAGGGGAAAAAATAATACTATGCTCTGATTACTCCACAGAAACCATGAAGGCAAGACGGCAATGTGATGACATGTATATAAATCTGTGAAAGAAAAAAACTGCCAACCAAGATAGTATAACCTGCAAAACTCTTGCTCATATATGATGGCAAAATTAGGACATTTCCAGAGAAACAGAAATTAAGAGTATACATAAAAATCTAAACAAACTTACAATAATTATTAAAGGCATTTCTTTGGCTAAAAAATCAACATCAGAAAACAACCTGAATCCAGGATACCGGACAGCAACAGCCAGATACCAACAGAGGTAATGAACTCTCAAGGATAAAACAAAACTAAAAGATTTACAACAAGGAACCAGAGAGGTCAATCTGTAAATGACAACAACACCAGAACAATAAAGAAGAAAATAAATGGTGTAGGCATAGAACTTCCAAATGGAGAGGAAGTCAAGGCATTATCAAGTAAAAAAAAAGCCGGGTTTAAAATTAGGAAGATAAGTGTAAATTTCAAGATAACCACAAAGAAAGTTAACAAACCTACTCAAGAAAACAAAGAAATATATAAAGTAGCAATAAACACAAAATCTACAAAAAACAAAAGAAACAACAACAAAAAAATTCACAAACAAAAGGAATTCAGCACAGGACAGTAAGAGGAACAAAGAAAACCTCAGCACCATGAAAAAGGCACTACAAAATGGCAGCAACGAACTCACACCAATCAAAAATCACATTGAATGGACATGGCTTAAATGCATCCATAAAAGAACAGGGAGTGGTAGAATGGATTAAGCAAATAGGACCCATCAATATGATGTGTATAAGACATGCCTTAGAAACAAAGAAAAAAATTTATTAAAAATCAAATGATGGAAAAAAATGTATCAAGCAAAAAAGAGGAGTGGCAATACTAATCTCAGATAAAACAGACTTTAAAACAAAATCCACCGTAAAAGACAAGTAAGGACATTAGATAATGATTAAAGGGACAAGCCACCATGAGGACATAACCATAATAAATATCTATACATCCAATGACAGGGCTCCAAAATACATAAACTCTAACAGACTCGTCATGGATTGAATTACGTCCCCCAAGAAATGTTGTATTAACTTGGTTAGGCCACGATTCCCAGAATTCTGTGGTTGTCCTCCATCTTGTGATTGTAATTTTATGCTGAGAGGATTAGGGCGGGACTGTAACACCACCATTACTCAGGTCCAATGTAAAGGGAGTTTCCCTGGGGTATGGCCCGCACCATCTTTTATCTCTCAAGAAATAAAAATAAAGGGAAGCAAGCAGAGAGTTGGGGACCTCAGACCACCAAGAAAGCAGCACCTGGAGCAGAGTGCATCCTTTAGACTTGGGGTCCCTGAACCTAAGAAGCTCCTCGACCAGGGTAAGATTGAAGGCAAACACCTTCTTCCACACCCAACAGAGACAGAAAGCCTTCCCCTGGAGTCAAATCCCTGAATTTGGACTTGTAATCTACTAGACTGTGAGAAAATAATTTCTCTTTGTTAAAGCCATCCACTTGTGGTATTTCTGTTAAAGCAGCACTAGATAACCATGACAGCACTGAAAAGGAAAACTGGCAGCTTCACAATAATAGTAGGAGCCCGACATGCCACTCTTGGTGAAAGACGGAACATCTAGAAAGAAACTCAACAAAGATACAGAAGATCTAAAGGCCACAATTAACCAAGTTTACCTCACAGACATACACGGAACACTCCACCCAACAGCAGTAAAGTACACATTCTTTCCAAAGCACATGGAACGCTATCCAGAATAGACCACATCCTAAGCCACAAAGCAGCCCTCAACAAAATCTAAAACACTGACATAATGCAAAGCATCTTCTCTGACAACACTATCAAAGAAAAATTAATAACAGGAAAAGCAAGGAAAAAAAATTAATTACGTGGAAACTGAATAACACCCTGCTTAGAAATCACTGGGTAATAGAAGAAATCAAAGACAGAATGAAAAAATTCCTAGAATCAAACAAGAATGAAAACACATCATACTAAAACCTTTAGGACATAGCAAAGGCAGTCCTCAGAGGTCAATTTATAGCAATAGATGCACACATCAAAAAAGAAAGGGATAAAATTAAAACGTTAGCTACACAACCCAAACAAACAGAAAGAGAACAGCAAAAGAAGCCCACAGCCACCAGAAGAAAGGAAATAATAAAGATCAGGGCAGAAATAAATGAAACAGAGAACAGAAAAACAATAGAAAGAATCAACAAAATCAAAAGATAGTTTTTGGAAAGGATCAACCAAATTGACTAACCACTGGCCAAACTGACAAAAGAAAAACAGGAGAGGATGCAAATAACCCAAATAAGAAATAAAATGGGGAACATTGTAACAGACCCAGCCGAAATAAAAAGGATCATAACAGAATACTATGAAAAGCTATACTCCAACAAATCTGAAAACCTAGAGAAAACGGACATATTTCTGGAAAACACACTACCTACCTAAACTAACACAAACTGAGGTCAAATATCCAAACAGACCCCTAACAAGAGACTAGATTAAAAAGGTAATTAAAACAACTCCCAAAAAAAAAACCCTAGCCCAGATGGTTTCACTGGAGAATTCTGCCAAACGTTCAGAGAAGAGCTTGCACCAGTACTGCTCAAACTATTTCAGAACACAGAACAGGAAAGGATACTTCTGAATACATTCTATGAAGTCAGCATAACCCTGATACCAAAACCAGGCAAAGACACCACAAAAAAAGGAAAATTACAGACCAATATCTCTCATGAATAGCAATGTAAAAATTCTCACAAAATTCAAGCCAATACAATTGAACATCACATAAAAAAAACAATACACCACAACCAAGTGAAATTTATACCAGATACGCAAGGATGGTTCAACATTAGAAAATCCATCAATGTAATTCAGCATATAAATAAAACAAAAGAATCACATGGCCATCTCAATCGATGCAGAAAGGGCATTCAATAAAGTCCAGTGCCCATTCCTGATTAAAAAAAAGTCAATAAAATAGGTAGAAGGGAAATCCCTCAACATAATAAAGGGGGTCTCTACATAACCAATAGCCAACGTCATTCTTAACAGAGAGAGGCTTAAAACATTCCCCTTGAGAAGAGGAACAAGACAAAGATGCTCTTTATCACCATTCCTATTTAACATTGTGCTGGAAGTCCTAGCTAGAGCAATAAGGCAAGAAAAAGAAATAAAGGGCATCCAAATTGGCAATGAAGAAGTTAAACGGTCCCATGATATGATACTATACATACAGAACTCGAGAGATTCCATAAGAAAACTACTGGAACTAATAGATTCAGCAGAGTAGCAGGTTACAAGATTAACAAACAAAAATCAGTGGAATTCTTATATACCAATAAAGAGAACTACGAAAAGGAAATCAGGAAAGCAATACCATTTATAGTAACCCCTGAAAACAAATACTTAGGAATAAATCTAACCAGGGACATAAAAGGCCTATACAAAGAAAACTACAAAACACTACTAAAAGACACCAAACAAGACCTACATAAATAGAAAAACATACCATGCTCATGGATAGGTAGACTCAACATTGTGGAAGTGTCAATTCGACCCAAAGCAATCTACAAATGCAAAGCAATCCTGATCCAAATACCAACAGTATTCCTTAACGAGATAGAAAAACTAATAATTAACCTTACACGGAAAGAAAGGAGGCCCCAGATAAGTAAAGCACTATTGAAGAAAAAGAATAAAGACAGGAAACCCAGGTGGCATAGCGGTTAAATGCTACGGCTGCTAACCAGAGGGTTGGCAGTTTGAATCCACCAGGCGCTCCTTGGAAACTCTATGGGGCAGTTCTACTCTGTCCTATAGGGTAGCTATGAATCGGAATCGATTTGAGGGCACTGGGTTTAGGAGGACTTATACTACCTAACCTCGGAACCTACTCCACAGCTGCAGTAGTCAAAACAACCTGGTACTGGTACAAGGACAAACACATTGACCAATGGAACAGAATCAAGAACCCAAATGTAAATCCATCCACTGGCGGTCACTTGATCTTTGACAAGGGCCCAATGCCCACTAAATGAGGGAAACGTAGTTTTTTCCACAAATGGTGCTGGAAAAACTAGATGTCCATCTGTAAAAAAATGAAACAGGACTCATACTTCACACCATACACAAAAATTAATTCAAAATGGATCGAAGACCTAAATATAAAACCAAAAACTATAAAGATCATAGAAGAAAAAATACGGTCAACACTACAGGTCTTGATACACAGAATAAATAGCACACAAACCATAACTAACAACACACAAACATCAGAGGATCGATAACCGGGATATTCTAAAAATTAAACACACTCATCAAAAGATTTCACCAAAAGAGTAAAAAGTGAATGTACAGGCTGGGGAAAAATCTTTGGCTATGACAAATCCGACAAAAGTCTAATCTCTAAGATCTATAGGAAAATTCAACGGCTCTACAACAAAAAGACAATCCAATTACAAAATGGGCAAAGGATATGAACAGACACTTCACGAAAGAAGACATTCAGGCACACAAGGAAATGCTCATGATCACCAGCCACTGTTGTTGTTGTTGTTGTTAGGTGCCAGCAAATCAATTCCCATTCATAGCGACCCTATGTAAAACAGAACAAAACACTGCTTGGTCCTGTGCTATCCTCACAATGGTTGTTATGCTCGAGCCCATTGTTGCAGCCACCATTTGTCAATCCATCTTTTTGCAGGTCTTCCTCTTTTTCGCTGACCCTCTGCTTTACCAAGTATGATGTCCTCCAGGGACTGATGCCCCCGTGATAACATGTCCAAAGAATGTGAGACATAGTCTTGCCATCCTTGCTTCTAAGGAACATTCTGGCTGTACTTCTTCCAAGACAGATTTGTTCATTCTTTTGGCAGGCCATGGTATAATTCAATATTCTTCACCAATACCATAATTCAAAGGCGTCAATTCTTCTTCTGTCTTCCTTATTCACTGTCCGACTTTCACATGCTTATGAGATGACTAAAAACACCATGGCTTGGGTCAGGCGCACCTTAGTCCTCACGGTAACATCTTTGCTTTTTAACACTTCAAAGAGGTCTTTTGCAGCAGATTTGCCCAACGCAATGTGTTGTTTGCTTTCTTGACTGATGCTTTCATGGATGTTTCACGATTGTGGATCCAAGTAAAATGAAATCCTTGACAATTTCAATCTTTTTCTGCATTCATCATGATGTTCCTTATTGGTCCAGTTGTGAGGATTTTTATTTTCTTTATGTTGAGGTGTAATCCATATGGAAGGCTGTAGACTCTGATCTTCATGAGTAAGTGCTTCAAGTCCTCTTTACTTTCAGCAACCAAGGCTGTGTCATCTGCATAACACAGGTCGTTAGTGAGTATTCCTCCAACCCTGATGCCGTGTTCTTCTGCAATAAAGTCCAGGTTCTAGGATTATTTGCCCAGCACACAGACTGAATAGGTATGGCGAAAGGATACAACCCTGACGCACACCGTTCCTGACTTTAAACCTCGCAGTATCCCCTTGGTCTGTTCGAACAACTGCCATTTGATCTATGTACAGTTTCCTCATGAGCACAATTAAGTGTTCTGGAATTCCCAGCCTTCACAATGTTACCCATAATTCGTTACGATACACACAGTTGAATGCCTTTGAACAGTCAATAAATCACAGGTAAACATCTTTTGGGTATTCTTTGCTTTTAGCCAGGATCCATCTGACATCAGCAATGACATCACTGGTTCTCTGTCCTCGTCTGAATCTGGCTTGGATTTTTGGCAGTTTCCTGCCGATGTACTGCAGCAGCTGTTTCTGAATGATCTTCAGCAAAATTTAACTTGTGATATTAATGATACTGTTTGATAGTTTTCACATTTAGCTAGATCACCTTTCTTTGGAATAGGCATAAATATGGATCTCTTCCAGTTGGTTGGCTAGGTAGCTGTCTTCCAAATTTCTTGGCACAGACAAATGAGCACTTTCAGCACCACACTAGCCATTAGAGAAACACAAATCAAAACTACAATGAGATACCATCTCACCCCAATATTACTGGCATGAATCAAAAAAAAAAAAACCAGAAAATAGCAAATGCTGCGGAGGCTGCAGGAAGACTGGAACTTCTATGCACTGCTGGTGGGAATGCAAAATGGTACAACCATTTTGGAAAACAATATGGTGCTTCCTTCAAAAGCTAGAAATAGAAATGCCATACGATCCAGCTATCCCACTCCTAGGAACATATCCTAGAGAAATAAGAGCTGTCACATGAAAAGACACACCTATGTTCACTACAGCATTATTCACAATAGCAAAAGGATGGAAACAAGAGAGGAATGGTTAAACAAACTATAGTACATACACACAATGGAATACTACGCAATGATAAAGAACAATGATGGATCACAAAACATCTCACAATATGGATGAACCAGGAGGGCATCAGGCTGAGTGAAACAAGTCAAACACATAAATCAATCAACACAAGGCATAATGTATGAGACCACTATTATAAAAACCCATGAAAACGTTTACACATAATCTTTGATGGTTATGAAAGGGGAGGGAAAAACACTAAACAGACAATAGATAAGTGGTAAGTTTGGTGGAGGGTAAGAGAGTACATAATACTGGGTAAGTCAGCACAATTTGACCACGGCATAGTCATGGAAGCTTCACAAACACATCTAAACTTCGTAAGGGACTGAATAACTGGGCTGAGGGCTGGGGACCACGGTCTCGGGGAACATCCCAGCTCAAATGGCATAACATAGTTTATAAAGAAAATGTTCTACATCCTACTCCGGTGAGTAGCATCTATGGTCTTAAAAGTTTGTGAGTGGCCATCTAAGATACTCCACTGGTCCTACCCCATCTGGAAAAAGGGAGAATGAAGAAAACCAAAGACACAAGGGAAGGATTAGTCCAAAGGACTAAAGGACCACAACTACCACAGCCTCCACCAGACTGAGTCCAGCACATCTAGACTGTGTCCAGATCCCACCACCAACTCGTCTGACAGGGATCACAACAGCAGGCCCCAGACAGAGCTGGAGATAAATGTAGAACAGAATTCTAACTCACAAAAAAAGACCACACTCACTGGTCTGACAGAGACTGGAGAAACCCCATGAGTATGGCCCCAGACACCCTTTTACTACAGTACCAAAGTCACTCCTGAGGTTCACCATTCAGCTAAAGATTAGACAAGCCTATGAAACAAAATGAGGCTAAATGGGCACACCAGCTCAGGGGCAAGGATGAGATGACAGGAGGGGACAGGAAAGCTGGTAATAGGGAACTCAAGGTCAAGAAGGAGTGTTGACATGTCCTAGGGTTGGCAACCAATACCACAAAACAATATGTATATTAATTGCTTAATGAGAAAGTAATTTGCTTGTAAACCTTCATCTAAAATACAATTTAAAAAAAAAAACTGACAACAGCAACTGGAAAGATTAGACAAGAATCCTAGGGGGCAGTGAGTTTATGTTAATGCGGGAGGAACAACAGGGAAAAGGAGGGTGAGAATGGTTGCATAACTCAGAGAATGTAATCAATGTCACTACATTGGACATGAAGAAACTGTTGAATTGGGGTATGTTTTGCTGTGTATATTCTCAACAACAACAAACTAAATAAAATTTAGAAAAAAATGATCTTTAAAGAACTGTAATGTTCAAAAAAGCAGGTCTGAAGGACAAGTTCTTATGTCTTGATTTAGGAGACAATATTGGATTTAGGAGACAATAGACAACTCCTTGTCCTAGAATGTGACTCAGCTGGAGCAGGACTCACAAGGACTCACAAGGATACATCAACTGGGCTCTGAAAAGAATGAAGACAACAGCTAGAACAATCTTGGAAAACATCTTTTAGGGAAGCTTTCACATAAACAAATCTTAAAGCACAAAAGACCCACATACTTTCCTCTCTTACCTTTTCCTATCAGCATTTAGTGAATAGTAAGATTTGTTGGGCCAATGAAGACCCTCCAGAATGTCATTACTGAAACCTGTACCAATGATTACTAAGAAAGACAATTCAAGATGCAGAATCATGGTGGCTTAACAGCTTTTGGCCAGTCTGCAAAAAGGTGAAGCTTTCAACGGTTTGGGCCATTTGTAATGTTAATATCTACTGATCATTCTGGACTTGGGCACACATGGCTCTGGCAGCATGCTTGTCTGTTTCCCACCTTTGCCTCTTTGAATATATGCCCAGTAAAGCCTTTCTTTTTGCTTTCCCCAACCTTGTGATATTTTTACACTAGAAAAGCCTAAAGTATAATCTTAAAAGAATATTAGTGAAAAAGTAACCCAAAATGCTGCTCTTTAAAAGGACACTAAAAACATTCCTTACGCTATTCAAATATCTAATATGAGCTGTGTATCAGTTAGCAATTGCTGTATAACAAACTTCGCCAAAACTGAGTGGCTTAAAATCATTTCTTACTTCTACAACTCTGCAGGTCAGTTGGGTGGCTCTAGGGATCTAGGGCAGGCTTAGCTGACCGTGGCCAGACATCTCTGGAGAATAGAGAATGGGAGCAGCTGAGAGCTCAGCTGGGAGCTGGCTGATCTAGGATGGCCTCAGCTGCCACAAGCTGGCTCACCTCCTCCTGTCTCCCAGACCTCTCCGTTAGGCTAGCATGGGCATGTCCCCATGGCAGTGGCAGGGATCTGAGAGAGCAAGCCTAATCATGTAAGATACAATTAGAAACAAGCAGGTGCTTTTTAAACATTGCTTATACATTTACTAACATCCCAGTGACCAAAGCAAGTCACAAGACCAATTAATTCCACTGATGACGGGAGTGGCAAATACAAAGTTTCAGGGAAGCATGTCCAGATATGGGGAGGCGATTATCAGGGTAATTAGTACAATCAATCTATCACAGGCAGTGTCTGTTTTTTATCATCACTTGACAGAAGCAAGCAGTCCTGGTGGCACAATGGTTGAGTGCTCAGCTGCTAACTGGAAGGTCAGTGGTTCGAGCCCATCAGCTAGTCCGAGGGCGAAAGATGTGGCGGTCTGCTTCTGCAAGATTTACAGCCTTAGAAATCCTATGGGGCGGTTCTACTGTGTCCTATAGGGTCACTATGAGTCGGAATCGACTCCATGGCAGTGGGTTTGGTTTTTTGGTTTGGCAGAAGGAGAAACATTTTCCATTCTTTTATGTTTTCCCTTTACCATTTCTCATTCTGTTTGTCCACTATCACTTCTAAGGCAGACGGGAGCAGTGAAAAGAATGCAGGCTTTAAAATCTAAGAGACAGTTTTGCACCTTGGCCCTGCCACTTCTGGCTCTGTGACCCTGTGCAAGTTTCCTACCATCTTTGTGCCTCAGTTTCCTCATCATAATAGTAGGACTGCTGACAATTAGACAAGCTAGACTAGCTCAATGTCTGGCCACGGCAGACTTCAACTTTTATGCAGATAATCACGGGCTTTGGGGAGAACCGGTTTGGATATATTCATAAAGGACAGGAACAAGGAAATAAGCAAATTTCCTGTAACAGCAAAGTTACTTTACATAACGAAACAGTTTCTTTACAGAAAGAATAAAGAACTATTTCCTTACAAAGAGTTTTGAGGACTGAGGTAGGCAGAATAATGACCCTCCAATATGCCCTCATCCCAATTCCTGGAACCTGTGAATATGTTACCTTATGTGGCAGGTGTGATCAAGTTAAGGGCTTTGAGATGGGCCAGTAGCCTGATTATCCAGGTGGTGCCAATGTAGTCACATGGCTCCTTAAAGTGGAGGTCTTTTCCCAGCTGTGGTCAAAGAACTAGCTTGATGGCAGTGGGCCAAGGACTCAGCTCAATATTGCTGACTTTGAAGATGGAGGAAGGTGCTGTGTTAGTTTCCCACGGCTGACATAACAAATTACCGGAAAATAGGTGGCTTAAAACAGGAACTTCTCTCACAATTCTGGACGCTGTAAATCCAAATTCAGGCACAGTCATGCTCTCTTTGAAGGCTCTAGGGGAAGATTCTTCCTTGTCTCTTCCACTTTCTGGCAGCCCCAGGTGTTCCTTGGTTCTCTGGCAACGTAACTCCAATCTCCACCTCCCTGTTCACATAACCGTCTTCCCTTTGTGTCTCTCCTCCTCTTGGAAGAGCACCAGCCATATTGGATTAGGGCCCATCCTATTCCAGTATGACCTGGTGTTAACTATCTGCATCTGCAAAGACCCTATTTCCAAATACATTCCCATTCACAGATACTGGGGGTTAAGGACCTCAACATATTGGGGGTACAATTCAACACATAACATGGCCCAAGAGCCAAGGAATGTGGGTAGTCTCTAGAAACTGAAAAGGGCAAGAAAACAGATTCTACCCTAGAGCCTCCAGAAAGGTATGCAGCCCTGCCAACAGCTGGATCTTAGCTGGTAAGACCCAAGCTGGACCTCTGATCTACCGAACTATAAGAGAATAAACGTATGTGAAGTCACTAAGTTTGTGGTAATTTGTTAAAGCAGTTAATAGGAAACCAACAGAAGAATGAGAGAATCCTAAAAGGCGGACAATGAGGAAACAGAAAATCCTCTCAAAGTCACTGGATGAGGAAGAAACTCTGGAACTTGGACAATATTAACCAGGCACAGTACCAAAAATGTAAAGTAGAATCTGATTCTCCTCATAGAGGCAGTTAGAGAAAAGGCAGTATCAGAATAAGCAACTCATTATCATGAAAAACACTTAATCGCACTTTATTAGAAAGTACAATAAAATCATTATCCATAATACCTTCAAGGATCTCCTAGCTATAGCTCCAACAGACATGTATTAGGGGAAAATCCATATTAACAAACCCTCCTGTAGAAGTGTTCTGGAGACTTCATTTACTGAGGGTTACACCAAACCTGCAGTTCCAGCTATGATCACTCTCGCTCTTTTTATAGATGGCATTAATAACAAGGTAAAAAACCACAGCAGTGTGGGGACACACACGTTTTCTCCCTCCCTCTCTCTCTCTCTCGTTTTCTCTCTCACATACATGCGCACACACTTTTTCTCTTACACACACAGGCACACACGTTTTCTCTCTCCACACGTTCTATCTCACACGCACACACATTTTTCTGCACACACTTGTTTTTCTCTCACTCACACACACGCACACACACGTTCTCTCTCTCACACACACACAGAGTGCCGATCTGCTGCCCTTTATAAGCCCAGGAATTACACTCACCGTGATAGAAAACATGGTCTACAAAAAGCCCACGGACTGATTTTAAAAAAGAGAAATCTGAAAAAGCACAACAACAAAATAAGACCTGGAAATTAGGGCCCCTCCTAAGAATATTCTTAAGCAGGAATTTTAAAAACTCCAGTAGGTGAGTGTACCAAACCCAGCTAAAAAGGCACAACAGTAAAACCCCACAAGTAAGAGAAGCTATGGGGTGCCTCATTTTAGGACGAGGAACTGGCACCATAAAGCACTTAAGTGGCTGGCATTAGACAGACCGCTAAGTGTAGAGAGGCCTCACCTGCCCAGGCTGGAGTTTACCCACAATGCCACACTGCCATGCTCATCGTTCAGCAGAAACCATGCGGCTCCAGTGTGCCAGGCGCTGTGGGGCCAACGGGAACAGGGTTTCCAATCTGTTCCTGGTGAAGCTCTATAATCCTTCAGAAACCCTTGGGGCTGGGTATGTTCTTTTGGAACAAACCTTGGAAAACAACATTCTATTTCTGGAGCTCGCTAGATGTCACAACCACAAACAAAGAATGTAGAAAGTTCATAACACCTATAAATAGGAAGTTCATAACATTTACCTCAGAGAATTGTACTTGTAAGCACTTAATAACATACATTAAGAGACTACCTGCATGACAATTTCGCCTTTAAATCTGGCAAGCATTAAGAGTTAAAAATCAAATAAGGGCACCAAACTGTACATGTTAAAATTATTTAATATGTAAATTTTTATATATATTAATACCACAATAAAAATAAGTTAATTAAATAAAATAAGCGGAGGGGAGGAAAATGCATCACTCTTAGTCACTGGAGACTAGAATTTTATTAAGAAAAGCGATCCAGACAGAGAAGCTTGAAGCTGTGTTTGCAGATGTCTTAAGTAACACTGGGGAAACCTCCGAGGGTGAACATTACTGGGAAGGGGGCTAAAGGGGGTTAAAGTTCCCCTTCCCCGACAAAGCTCCACTGGGTGCTACTTCTAAACTTTGACTCCTCTAAAAATTTACAGGAGAGTGGAGAGGAAGTATACTCAACAGAAATACTAACAAAGTTACCAAAGGGAGACACATTATATTTAGCAGGAGGATTAGGCAATGCTTCTTTAAAGACCAATCAGGGAAGGAACCGGTCATTTAGAAAACTCGTTGGCATGAACACTAGAAAATAAAAAATAGGTGTTCCAGATAACAGATGGTTTTTTAAAAAGCAGCTACAAGGAGATCGATATCAAACTTCCTTGTTCTTTGGGAGTAGTTGTTTTAGGGTAGAGCAAGATGAGGACACGTAAACAGAATCTGGCCTGGCTGTGTGGCAGTGTCAACACCTAGCCACTTTTCCCAGGCCACGGCGCCATGTAACCACAAAGTTCCACAAGCTAAGTCATCTTCTACTCTGAATCTCAATTTTCCAGGAGAAAAAACAGCGTCACTAAGGAAAGAGGAGGAGCCCTGGTGGCGTAATGGTTAAGCACTCAGCTGCTAACCAAAAGGTTGGTGGTTCGAACCCATTAGCCGCTCCATGGGAGAAAAGACCTAACGATCTGCTCCCAAAAGATTACAGGAAGGAAACCCCATGGGGCAGTTCTACTCTGACATATAGGGATGCAATAAGTCAGAGTCGACTCGACGGCATACAACAATGAGAAAAGCGGGTTATTTCTAGGCTGAGAAGTAACATGCAAGGCTTTTTATTTTTACAAAGGAAAACACTCCAAAAGATAGTAATAATAATAAAGTACCAGTTCTTTTAAGGTATGGAGTCCTTGGGTGGTACTAACAGTTAACACACTCAGCTTCTAACCAAAAGGTTGGAGGTTTGAGTCCACCCAAAGGTGCCTCAGAAGAACGGGCTAGCAATCTATTTCCGAAAAATCTGTCACTGAAAGACTTCTGGGGCACAGTTCTACTGTGACACATATGGGTTCCCACAAGTCAGAATCAACTCAGTAGGAACTGTCTTTTTCTTCGTAAGCATTTCAGCTGTCTACCAGCAAGGACAAAAACAATGTGAGCCCCCCCCGCCTTTTTTTTAAATCATTATTCAATAATGAAATTTCATTTAATTTCTTTATCCTATCTCCTTTGTCACATGTACAGAATTATACAACATTAGCACTGAACAGAACCTTGGAGCTGTTTCAATCCTCTTACTTTTCAATCTAATAAGTGAGGCCCAAAGTGGTTCTAGAGGCTGCATTAGTGTGTTCTTCATTTGCATATTGCTTTATAAACCAAAAACCAAACCAAACCCACTGCCGAGTAGACTCCAACTCATAGGGACCATAAAGGACAGAGTAGAACTGCCTCCTAGGGTTTTCAAGGAGCACTTGGTGGATCTGAACTGCCGACCTTTTGGTTAAGCACCTGTAGCTCTTTACTACACCACCAGGGTTTCGACACTGCTTTACAGCTGAACTTGTTCAGACAAGACAGCTCTGAGGTTTTGAAGATTTAAAGTGATTCCTCCAACCCCTCCCACGCATACGTGAACCCCCCTCCAGATGTGACGAAGTCAGGGAGCGATGCATTTAATTTTGGCGTGGAAAGAAAATAAAACACCCCATAACGCGCAAACGTAGCTCAGGTCCCAACTCTTCCAGCTTGAGAACACGGTTACAGTGTTAAGGCTCCTGGGACCCACCCTGGCAGCTTTCCAAGAGCTATTAGTTTGTATTAACACACTGGAAGAGAAGATCAGACAAATCAAAAGTGAGAACGTAATTTAGGAGGATATCTTTATATCCTAGCACCAGCACAGTGCATGGTGCATGGTGAGTGCTAGATAAACATTCGGTGAGCATGCCTGCAAGCCAGCATCTCAATTACAGCTGCAGTTGGTTTTTTTATGAGGACCCAATCAGCTGCTGTGAGTCAACGCCAACTCATGGTGACTCCATGGGTGTCAGAGTAGAACTGTGCTCCACAGGGCTTTCAACAGCTGATCTTTCAGAAGTAGACTGCCAGGCCTTTCTTCCAGGGTACCACTAGGTGAACTCAAACCTCCAACCTTTAGGGTAGCAGCTGAGCGTGTTAACCATTTACACCGCCCAGGGACACTTGATGGAGACACAGGATGAAAATACCTATTGGGACATGGCTTTGGTTAGGCATTTTATGAAGACAGGACTGGGGAGGGCTTTACTTAAATTCAAACAGAAATTTAAAAGTATAACCACCTTATGGCTATTAAGAATGACTCTACAGTTCAAAGCAATTATTAACTTTAAAGGCAGCTTGATTAAAACTTGCACTGACAAGTCCCAGCTGCTTATTTATTTCCCGCCCAAACCTCTCAACTATCACCAACATGCCACTCCCCCATCTCAACATATAAAATTATTTTTTCTCTTTTTTAAGTATTTGGGTTCTGGGACACGAAAACCTTCCTTCAGCCAAAACCACCAGTCAACTGTTCACCTGACACCAGGAGCCTCCCCCAGATTATGACATGCCCCACAGCAAACTCTCCACAACCCGGAGACAAAGCTCCCGACAGCACAGGCTTTCTTGAGACCTACTATAATAGTAACAGGAGTATCTGGATGATGGATACAGTTACCACCCTCGGCTGCTAACCAAAAAGTTGAGGTTTGAGTCCACCAAGAGACACCTCGGAAGAAATCCCTGGTGATCTACTTCCAAAAAAAAGATCAGCCATTGAAAACCCCATGGAACATAGTTCAGTTCTACTCTGACACACATGGGGTCGCCATGAATCAGGATGAACTGAAAGGCCAATTGGTGTACTATAATAACATCAACACAGATTGCCAACCCCAACCCTAGCTTACTGGAGCCAGGAGGCCACACCACCCAAGAATGAGAGAAGAGAGATGAGTCTACTGATCCTGGGAAAGGACAGAGCAATGATCTCTCTGGGTGGACACAGAGTGCAAAAGGACATGAACTTCCCAACCCTTTCTAGACACCTCTGCAGGGGACACAGGTCACTGCCTGTCCCTTGCCAAAATCAATCTGGGGATTCCTCTGCAGTGACTTAGATCCCAAGCCATGCAAAGCATCAGGAAAAGTCGTGTCAAATGTAACACTGACATCCAGAAAGGATTTGGAGCAGTTTCAAGTTTTCTAGACACCCCTGCAGGGGACACAGGTCAGAGCCTGTCCCCTGCCAAAATCAATCCGGGGATTCCTCTGCAGTGACTTAGATCCCAAGCCATGCAAAGCATCAGGAAAAGTCGTGTAAATGTGACACTGACATCCAGAAAGGATTCGGAGCAGTTTCAAGTTTTCTAGACATCTCTACAGGGGACACAGGTCACTGCCTGTCCCCTGCCAAAATCAATCCGGGGATTCCTCTGCAGTGACTTAGATCCCAAGCCATGCAAAGCATCAGGAAAAGTTGTGTCACATGTGACAGTGACATCCAGAAAGGATTGGAGCAGTTTCAAGTTTTCTAGACATCTCTACAGGGGACACAGGTCACTGCCTGTCCCCTGCCAAAATCAATCCGGGGATTCCTCTGCACTGACTTAGATCCCAAACCATGCAAAGCATCAGGAAAACTCATGTCAAATGTGACAGTGACATCCAGAAAGGATTCGGAGCAGTCACACTCCTCAAAGGCAGAGCCAAGGGCCTTCCCTCAGCTAGGCTCACGGGAGGAACTCTGGCATTTCAGCACTTTTGGAGGCCAGCTGGGCAGAAGGCTGGTTGGCTATTTTTAAACTGAGAAAACTGAATGGGAAGGGAGAAAATTTGGATTCTAGTGATCTCCTGAGATCCTTTCCAGCTCCAAGATTTCTACCAAAGAGCACCACATACGCACATACATATGCACATGCTTCCTTATAAAAATGTATATGGATGTGTGTATATATAAACAAGGATGGTATCCGCACTGCCAAACACCGAGCACTTGAAGTACTCACTGCCAAGGACATCAAAAAGCCCGTGAGCTGCTTTGCAGCAAGGCTTATGCCACTGACAGATTTGGCCAAAGCCCCCAGCCCTCCTGCCATTGCAGTCCCACCTTAAAACCAACTGCCAGCAACATCTGCTGGAGCCAGTGCTGCAAAGCCCCAAACCAGGACTGCAGACTCCTTGCCCCTAGTGACTCCAGTCAGAAGTGTCCCAGACCCGGCAAGGGAGGCTGGAACAAAAGAGGAGACGTAAGGAAAAGCCAACTACCGAGGGCCAGCCCAATCTCTGTGCCCAGGTACCCAGCTCCGCCAGAGACAGATGACAACAGGTGAAGCTTATTTCTCCTCCTGGTGGCTAAAATGGGCAAAAAGGTCACCCTCTTTCCCTTCCCATCACCTCACTTTTCAGGGCCTCTCTCCTTAAGGTTGATACATGGACATGAAGTCGGTAAATGGAGAAAGCTAACAAGGCCTCTCCAAAGGGGCGCTTTGCTGTACTCCTGTGACAAACCAATCTGAGGATGCCCATCACAGCCCTGAAGAATGGCAGCAAAAAGAATTTGTAGGAAAGGAGGGGTAGGTGGAGGGGGTGGGAACGGATTCATCAAGGCATATTTGAGGTGACTGTCCTTCAGGAACTGTTTTGTGACAATGGAATTCTGATCCTGAGTCAAGACATGAGATGTGTAAAATGACAAAAATTTTTGTTATTAAAAAAGGATTCAGGATGCGTATGTCTGCCTGACAAAGGACTGTACTCTCACCGAGTAAAAACTAATTAAGTAGACAGGTCCTAAAAATTTGAACTGGGAGACAGCCCCACCTCCCCACTTGCCTTTCTTTAAAATGAGATCCTGACCCTAACACTGATGCAAGTGTGCTTAGAGGTGGACTGCCATCTCACACAAACCTCAGCCTTCCCTTCCCCAACTCCACAGCCCCAGAAGTGCCCAACCGCCCCTAAATGGGCCGCCAAACTGGCCAGACACGGCGTCCGCCTTGGGCAGGGCCTGGTGGTCAGTGCCAGGAGTGCCAGGCTCTAGACCTAGACTCCTGCACCTCCAGAAACCATACGCCTCGCCTTGTTCTGGCAGCCCACAAAGCGCCGGGCACCCTAAAGGCGCTACAAACGCTGCTGGGCAATGCAAGCGCCACCCCTTCCCTCTTCGGCTCGGAGACTACCAAACCACGGCTTTGTGTGTGACTGCGAGTGTGTGTGAACGTCCCCGGTCTCACACACCCCCTTCCACCGAGCCTGCTCATCGCGCAGGGTCCGAGCGCGCGGCAGGCGCACTGCCAGCGGGTCCATTCGTAGCCAGCCCAACTACCAGGCCTCTGGCCACCCGGCCTCGGACCCAGCCCCGGGGAACTGAATGACATCCACGCCCCTGTCCCCAACCTCGGGGGCGGGAAGCGAGAGCCGCGCCAGGAACCCAGCCAAGGCGAGGCAGGCTGGGGGTCGCGTAAGAGCCACATGCGAACGAAACGACCCCTACTCCCGCGTCCTGCCGCCCCCAACTTTGCAAGCCGCGCGGGCCTGGCGGGGGCCGGGGCCGCTAGCGACTCAGCAGGAAGTTCCCAGGGCCGCACTGAGCATGCTCTCGGGGAGTGTGTGCGCGGGTGTGGGCTCTGCGCTCCCCGTAGCCTCCCGGGCTGGGCAGCCCCGCGGAGCGCGCCGGCAGGATCGCGGTCCACCCGCCAGCCCCGTGGCTTGGGGGCAAGCCCGAGGCCTCCCACGCCCCGGCCCAGAGCGTCCGCCTACCGCATCCCTCCCCTCCAGGGGTCCCAGGCCAGCCTTCCTCGCTCCTTCCCAGTGGCCCGTGCCGCGCCCGCCCCGAGCACCTAGGTCTCGGGGACCCGAACCCGGCCCACGCCTGCAGCGTGACCCCACTGGGCTCTTCCGCGGTCAGAGCGTCCATCTGCTATCCGCGGCCACTCGCCTCCCGCCCGGGCAGCCGGAGCTTCCTCTGGATTCTCCCTTAGACAGCCCAAAAGCCCCCTCTCCACGGGCCCTGGAGGGCTTCAGCTTCCCCTCGTGAAGGGCTGCCCGGGAAGGTGGGCGCCTCAAGGCGCGTCCCCAGGCTCCACTTCGGGGCCGGGCACCCACACAGGCGGCTGAGGGACGGCGGGCGAAAGCCGCCCCCGATAGGGACTCCCCGGCCGGTGCCCGGCTCCCCGCGCCCCCCGCGATCCACTCTGCGTGCATCTCCCCGCGGGGAGAGCGAGCTCCGACAGGGTCGCCTAGACCCAAAGGCTCTTACCTTCCTACTAGGCGGCGGCAGCAGCAGCAGCAGCCGGCGTGCCCGCCGGCCGCTATCTCCCCGGGGCCCGGGGCGCGCGCGGCGCCCGCAGCTAGCGGCGCGTTTACCTGGGCTGGATCGCACCCGGGGCAGCCACAGCCCCCGCCGCGAGAGCCGCAGGGCCGCCGCCGAGCGGGCCGCGGCAGGGACGGTCTACAAACTCCCAGCCCTGGCGGGGCCGCGCAAGGCGCGTGCACGCTCAGTCAAGACGCGCCAGAGACGCTGCTCCGAGGGATCAATTGGCCAGGGCGACAGACTGTCCGCAATTTCTTCCTTTCCTCCGGTACCCGAGGTCTCCAACTTCTCCCGGCTTCTAGGCTCGCGTTTTTCGGAGGCAGGGTTCTGGCCAGGGACGTCCTGCAAATTCCCCGCCCTCGCCGGCGGAGCGCTCAGCCAATTCTGAACGCCCCAGCCTGTCAGGGGCCGTCTGTAAACTCTCAACCCTGTCGGAGAGGACTTCTCCCAGTCCTCTCAGTTCCGCAGCCCAACGGAGAGACTAGCGAGCAAGGCCACCTGATCGCGGCCATAAATAACGTTTTAGCAAAGTTAGGGGCAGTGTTCAAACGCTGATTTGACGACGCATCCTCCAAAGTGGTGCAGTCCTGGCCGCTAAGGACCAGAGGCCTTCCAGCAGTGAGGCCTGGTGAGGGACAGACTGTGGGCTGCACCACCTACCGGTGCCTGCAACTTAGTGAACCCACTGAGCCTCAGTTTCCACCTTCGTAGAATGGATTATATGAAGCAGTATCAGTTTCTGCCTCTTGTTTTTTATGACCTTGGGCAAGCTATTTAAGCATTTCAGTTCAGCCTTTTTTATAACAGGAGAATAATACTTGCTTCTCCACGAGGTTATTGAGGATGAAATGAACTGTATATGCCTGGCGCATAGTAGATAATAAACGAATTCTGATCCTCTTTCTCTGGCCTCTCCCGCCGCCGGATTTTATGAGCACTCTGGGCTTGCTAGCTGAACGTTGTATGGTTAGACCTTGGGTAAGTTCAGAAAGAAATAAAACACATCCCATGCCCTGAAGGCACCCCAAAGAACATTGGCTGACATGACAAATTTAACCAAGCCCCACGAGAGAGAATGTTGCGCGTTTACATCAGTGAGCGCTATATAACGTCCTTAGGTGCTATCAGAAAAGGAGGGAAGGTTGCCAGGTAGATCACCTTGGGGTGGAAGCATGGAAATGAAAAAGTTCATAACCCCTAGCAAGTTCTAAGCCCTGTAACCAGTTACTACATCCGTTTACACTGTGAATAAGGGTTTATGTTCAACTTTCCCTGACCTTCCCTGCAGGATTTCTCCACCGCATCTCGCTGTCCCTCCTAGAGTCTTCTTCTTTGACTTAGACCATCCCACCCATCCTCCACAACACAGGCTTTTAAAAACTGAGGATCATGTAATTTTAGATTTTAGAAATGACTTAGTCCAACTCCATTTTGCAAGTCAGCTCCCAAGGCTAAGTAGCTAGTTAGGGAGGGCTCCCAGCGTAGTGGTTAAGTGCTACCGCTGCTAACCAAAAGGTCTGCAGTTCGAATCCATCAGGCACTCCTTGGAAACTCTAGAGGGCAGTTCTACTCTGTCCAATAGGGTCGCTCTGAGTCGTAATCCACTCGACTGCAATGCGTCTGTGTCCAGGACCTTAGTAAACACACCTGTGGCCTCTCTGGCATGCAGCTAGCTCTAGGCTTTGGACACATTAGGTCAGTCCTACCTTTAATCTTCAAGCTGCAGGAAATGACTCTAACACTTACTGACAAGATGAACGCCAAACTGTCAGCCACTTGATCCTCAGCTATCAGAAACTGTCCAGATAACACTCAAATACCACAAGGAAATCTGCACAGAGGGCAATTGAAAAGACAATTCCTCTTAATAAGTAAAGACCTTTTAGTGAAGTTCCAGGAACGTTCCTAGGCAAATATTTCCCTCAGTCCCTTGGAAGAAAATGTCTCAAGCGCTCTTCAGGCCCAGGGAGGGAAATAGAAGAATGGTGACATCTGGTGGTCAGGACTTTCTGTGCTTTGGATACAGATCCTTCAGATTCCAAGCATAATAGATTCACCTTGAAACCAAGATCTCAGGCTGCTTAATAATTTTACCACCTGGTCACCTAGAGATTTCGGAAACACATCAGTCAGTTAAACTTCATGGACTCACTGCTATAGAGGGCATTTGAAAAAATAGAGGGCATTACAGATGGTTATTATTTCAGAATTTTTGAAAAGGTGTATGTGTATACAGAGAATAAAGTGTATATATATATATATAATTCTTTTTAAACACCCAAATCCATTGCTGTCTAGTTGATTCCAACTCCTGGTGATCCCATGTGTTACACAGTAGTACAGTTCTATTGGGTTTTCTTGGCTGTAACCTTTAAGGAAACAGATTGCCAGGCCTTTCGCATCACTGCTGGGTGGGTCCAAACTACTAACCTTTAGATAAGTAGTTGAGTGCAAACCATTTGTGCCACCTAGGATAATTCTTATGTACACAAATATATATGTATTTTATGCATGGGTGTTATATTCTATTTGTTTATATAAATTATATACTTGCAATGCCTTCGAGGGAAATTAATACTATCTGAATCTTTTCCCCATAGAGTTAAGATTATAATTTGTAATAATAATTGCTAAAAGACATAGCTTGTAGACATAAAGATGGTTACTGGGATGGAGTTCTATATTTCATCATGTCCTCTCAAGAGAGAATTTATTGCAAATTGAGGGGGGTGGGGAACATAGTGGGATTTCCATAGTGAAAGGGCTGGGAGCTAAGGTCATGCATACCTGGTGAACAGGGATTCATTTTTAGCCTATCCACTCCTTGTGAACAAAAGTTCTTAGGTTAACCCTTTCGTGACCTTTGGGCTATAGAGTTGTCCACCCAGTTTTTCCTCCTCCCAGGTTCTTTGGGAAGAGGCTTTACCGCTGTCCCGAGGCAGGGGCCTTTATTACTGTTTAAAACTGAAAAAACAGGTGTGTGCCGCAAATTACTGCTTTTGCAGTGTGTTGTATGAGGCGTGTGCATTTTTGGTAGGAGAAAGAAAAATTGTGAAATTTTTTCTTTGGGACGCCGTATGTTACTGTGGACTCTAGTGGGCATCTGGGGTAGAATTAGGAGGACAACTTATGTCCCTCAGGATTCAGAGGGTATGATTGTTGGAGGGGGAAGAAAATCCATACTACCTACCAAAAATTCAACAACACTCAATGATTCAGCATGTTTCCATTAATGAAAACGCATGGTATCAAAAAAAAAAAATTTTTTTTTTTCAAAGCAAAAAGTAATTGGGTCTTGAAAAAGAAGGAAGATGGCTGGAATTGTTTCACAACAACGTGACAGTGTCCACTGGTATTGCTAAGTCAGCCTTAGCCATATTGTTCCACTTCTTCCCACATGTTTGTCCCATGTACCTTACTTTAGATAATTGCTCAGTTACAAACATAGAAAACACAACTCTCTACATAATCAAGTCCATTATTCCCCAGCATCTCTTACTAAGCTTTATGTGAATTATATTTATCTTCATAACAACCATACAGCATAAATTTTACTATATACATTTTATAGAAGAAGCCAAGGCTTAAAAAAAAATAAGTAATGTGACTAATGACAGGAACTATTGATCAGGGCCAGAGCCAGGATTGAAACCCAAGTTTGTCTGACTCCAAAGCCCAGAATACAGGCTACCTACCCCATGAAATCAGGAGGAGACAAAAATCAGGGCAGAAACTACTCTGAAGAGTACACTAAATACTAAAAGTGATAGTTAAGGTATTATACATAAACTACAGATGTTAACCTGTTCAAATTATATAAAAATTATAAGCAATAAAATAACAATTATGTATGTAAACTTTATAGGCCTGGGACCCATGTAGTTTAGTCTTGGAGCAGATCCCTGTAAAATGAACTTCAGTGTTTTGTTTTGTTTTGTTTTTTGTGGCCAGGACCTGAACTTTCAGTAATAGTTTGGGGAATTATCTACTATGTAATCTTGGTGAGAGGCAATGGTCGTTCAGTGGTAAAATTCTCACCTTTCATATGGTAGACCGGGGTTTGATATCTAGCCAACGCGCTTCTCATGCAGTCGTCACCCACGTATCAGTAGAGGCTTGCATGTTGCTACCATGCTGAACAGGTTTCAGCAGAACTTTCAGACTAAGACAGACTAAAAGAAAGGTCTGGCGATCTACTTCCAAAAATCACGTTATGGATCACAGCGGTCCAATCCGCAGCAGATCATGGGGATGGCGCAGGAATAGGCAGCGCTTCTTTCTGTTGTGCACGGGGTTGCCATGAATTGGGGGTCAACCCAACAGCAGTTAGCAACAATGGCAATGGAAGGTAGACCCTCTGGTGGTAAAGGTATTTGGAAGATGGTCAAGTTTTAGGACAGCATGGCTAGTAGTGGCACCCAGTGACGGATGCAGGGTGCTGGTAATGCAAGCTACAGTGTCTGGTGTGTGGTGTAGATGGATGCAGTACTGTCTTCACCTTACCAGTTCTGTGACATACTTCTGGAGTTGCTTGTAGATGCATGCCTCTGAGCCTGACTCTCCACCTATGGTTTAAATAAATTCCTCCTCTCTTTAAATCAGTCAGAGTAAGTTTTTGTTGCTTATAGCTAAGCCACCTGACAGTAACATTAGAATGAGGAAGCACAGGACCTAAGGGAAACAGACGAAATCAGGGATGGATTATCTAGTTTGATTAGGACTGAGGGCTGAAACTGAGCTAGTTGAAGGGTTTAGATATTGGCAGCCTGAGGAATACAGTGGCAAAACAGATTATTAAATTATGACTAAGAGCTTGGCTGCTAACCAAAAAGGTCATCGGCTCGAACCCACCAGTTCCGCAGGGGAAAGATGTGGCAGTCTGCTTCCGTGAAGATTTACAGCCTTGCAAACCCTGTGGTGCAGTTCTACTCTGTAATATGGGGGTGCTATGAGTCGAAATCAACTTGACGGCAACGGGTTGTTTTGTTTTTTATTCCCCTAGAAAAAGATGCCCTCTGAAATCAAGCTTTTGGGAAATCGAGTGGCTGCTAAGGACTATAAAGACTATGGGGTGACGTGGCTGTTTTTTATAGAATTGGACATCTTTAAGAAAGAATAAGAGCTATAAGTCTTAATTTCTCAGCTCAAAATCCTAAATTCTCATCCTCAAAACACATATAGACCAGGGATTTTCTATGACTTCTAAAACAAGCCATAGCGATAAGAAAAAAAAAAAAACTTCTTATCTCTAACAACTAAAGGCCAAGATAGGTGAAAATCAGAAACAAAATTTGATCTTACGGGTTGCCCAATTACAAAATCATTTGCATTCACAGCCTAACCACTTTCTTAATTGAAACCAAGGGCATTGATTAGAGCAGAGTAGGACCCTGAGAATTAAATGGAGATAAAATCAAAAAACCAAACGAGTTGAGTCAGTTCCAACTAATGGCAACCCCATAGCACTTCACAGGGTTTCCAAGACTGTGACTTTCGGAAGCAGATCACCAAGTCTTATTTTCTGAGGCACCTCTGGATATGCTTGAACTGCCAACCTTTGCATTAGTAGTTGAGCACTTAATCATTTGCACCACCCAGGGACTCCTGCGTGGAAGTATGTGGGAGAATTCAGAGGATTTATTGTACTGTGACTCCTGAAGTTGTTGCCTTTAAGCGTCACACCCTAACCCCAAACCTACCCCAACCCTCTCTCACTTTCTCTCACTACAGAGTCAGACCCCAGCATGCCTCGAGAGGCCAATTGAAAAGGCAAACCCTAAAGGAGAAGATTTGGGAGCTCCGGTGGCACAGAGGTTAAGCATTTGGCTGCTAATCAAAAAGTCAGCAGTTCGAATCCACCAGCTGCTCTTTCCCTATGGGGCAGTTCTACTCTGTCCTATAGAGTTGCTATGAATCAGAATACATTCGATGGTGATAGGTTTGGTTTGGTTTTGGTGAAAGACGATAACTTACCCACCACAGAAGTTGTGAGAGTCTGCTAATTTGTAAAGGCAAAATACACACACACACACATATATATATATATATATTTTCACGTGGAGAGAGAGTCTAAGAATGCTAAACCAAGGAAGAAAGAATACAGTTTTAGATCAGGCTGAATTTATTGATACAGAGGTAATTACTGAGGATTCTAGATTCAGTGTACCCACTTGAGCAGCTGGGAGTATTACTCATCTGCTCAGCTGGCTGACTGAATTCTAGGCTCATGGAAACCTGTGTAAATAATAATGCTAACTGACACTCATGTAGCATACTAAGCGTCAAACACTGTTTACAGTGCTTTAGTATGTTATTTAATCCTAATAATAAACCTTTGGGCTATGTATCGTTAGCCTCATTTATAAATGAGGAAACTGAGGCATATAGGTCCAACAGTTTCCCACATTCCACTTGTAAGTGGTAAAGTTGGGATTCAAAGAAAATAGCCTCGCTCTAGAGTCTGGGCTTTTAACCTCTATGTCAAAGTTCTTCTTATGAAGGTGAGATGCCAGAAATATTCTTGTGTTATGTAGATAAAGGAATATAAGAACTTAGGAAAATAGGTTATATAGAAAATAGAAAACTTAATTGCTTTATGAAGTGTGGCCTACTCATGCATGCCCAAATGCCCCAGAAGACTCATATTCACTTCAGCACTGAGAAGTCCACTGCCCAGGGAAATGCCAGCATTGTAAAAGAGGACTGTAGGCTTATCCCTCACAACGAAGGGTCATGGCACACAGCTCCCCAACCTGCCGTCCACCAACCTAAATTCCCTTGAATAAAAGCGAGGCTGGACACCTGCAGCAGACACCATTAGGTAACCATCCAAAAGCCATTCCCAACTCCATCTCCCTTTCCCATATCCCACTGTAAGTCTAGAAAGCCAGATACTTGCTTTCCAAGCCTCCATGAGAGCTGGGGGTGGAACAACCTATGACTCAATTCAGGCCAATGAGAGCTAAGGAAAAATTTGCTGAGGGATTCTGGGAAAGATATTTTGCTTCCTTCTAATGGAGATGCAGGAAAAGATAAATTTCTCCCTTATTCACCCCTGTACTTCTGCATTTGAGTGAGGTCATATGCTTGAAGCTGCAACAACCATCATTTAGACATAAGATATAAGCCTCAACTGAAAAGCCACTTGGATGATTCACTGCAGAAAGATAGTAAAATCCAGGTCTTTGAAGAGCCATTTCCAGCAACTCTATACCTCCAGGCTCCTTGTTATGTGAGGGAAACAAATTTCTACTTTTAAACACATTATTGGTCCACTTTTCTGCTATCTGAACACTAAAGCATTCCTAACTGATAAACTTACCCTTAAGGAAGGATGCAAAATAATATCACAAATACGTACTACATATATTCCTTCCAACAACCAGAAGAAATTTCAAAACAGCTCATATGCTTACCCTGTACTTCTTGAAAACTTTGAAGGGGATCCAAAAATACTCATAACAATACATTTGAAAAAACCCTTTCTTCTTCTCTGTACTTTGATCCAGTCATGTAGTTGCTCCAGGGCACCTTGCTCCGCAATTCTCCAACTCTTTTCTCTGCCCCCTCCTTATTGTCTTAGTTTCTTAGAGCTGCTGTAACAGGAATACCCCAAGTAGGCATTTTCTTATTTTCTCCCAGTTAAGGAGGCTAGAAGTCTAACTTCAGAGTGCTGGCTCTAGGGGAAGGCTTTCTTTTTGCCTGCTGTGGGGAAGATCCTTCGTCTCTTCCAGCTTCTGTTTCTTGGCTCCTTGGTGTTCTTCATGTGGTATATATCTTCCCCCTTTTGTCCTTCTCTTGCTTCTGTGCCAAATCTGCTCCTTTTATATTTCAAAAGTCATTGGTTTAAGACACATCCTACACTGATATGGCTTCATCAGCATAATAAGGAAAGCCCTATTTCCAAAGGAAATTACATCCTCAGATATAAAAACCAAAACCAAACCCATTACCATCAATTCGTACTGATATTACAGGACAGAGTAGAACAGCTCCATAGGATTTCCAAGGAATAGCTGGTGGATTTTAAATGCCAACCTTTTGGTTAGCAGCTGGACTCTTAACCACTGTGCCATTAGGGTCCCTCCTCAGGTACAGTAGTTAGGATTTGCAGCATACATTTTTGGGGAACACAATTTAATCCACAACACTTACAACGGAGACTCCCTGGTTTCTCTCCAGCAAAGAGAGGGCACTCGTAACTACAAAATCCCCTTTGCTGATTATGAACACTCCCACATTAATAATTGTTCTCCCATCCTATATAACTTTTAACTCTGTACAGTTTCTTACAATGGACAGTTCGGTACGTCAAATCCTGTTCCTCACTGACTTTCATTTTTAAAGTAAAGATGCCTTAATTTGGAAAACAAACTGGTTCCAATATTAGGTCAAATCACATTTGAGAATGTTACACTTTCATAAATTGCATAGATTAAAAATAATAACATGTTTTTTTAAGAAAAAATAATGCTTAAAATGATATTAGATGTGTTATGGATTGAATTGTGTCCCCCCAAAATACGTGTTGTAAATCCTAACCTTTCTATGCCTATGGTGAGGAGCCCTCGTGGTGCAGTGGCTAAAGCACTTGACTGTTAACCAAAATGTGGGTGGTTCGCACCTATCAGTGGCTCCTTGGGAGAAAGATGTGGCAGTCTGCTCCTATAACGATTACAGCCTTGGAGACGCTATGGGACGTTCTACTCCGTCCTATACGGTCAATATGAACTGGAATCTACTGGACAGCAATGGTTTGGTTTGGTTTTATGCCTGTAGTTATAATCCCATTTGGGAATGCATTGTCTTTGTTATATTAATTAACAGGATTAGTGTAGGGTGTGTCTTGAGTCAACCTCTTTTGAGATATAAAAGAGATTAAACAAGCAAGCAAGAGAAAGAGATACCAGGAAAGAGAGATGCCAAGCCACATGTAGATCGTCCAGGAGCCAAACCTCAGAAAAGACAAGGGCCTTTCTCTACAGTCGACAGAGAGAAAGTCTTCCCATAGAGCCAGCACCCAGAATTTGGACCTGTAGCCTCCTAAACTGTGAGAAAATAAATTTCTGTTTGTTAAAGCCACCTACTTGTGGTATTTCTGTTATAGCAGCACTTGATAACTAAGACAATATGTAAAAACAAGGAGTTAGATTTATTCCTAGAGAAGATTGTATTAATGGTCCTATGTCAGTTTCCTAATACTGCTTTAACAATTTATCACAAACTTTGCAGCTTGTTGTTGTTGTTAGGTGCCGTCGAGTCGGTTCTGACTCATAGTGACCCTTTGCACAACAGAACGAAACACTGCCCAGTCCTGAGCCATCCTTAAAATTGTTGTTACTCTTGAGCTCATTGTTGCAGCCACTGTGTCAATACACCTTGTTGAGGGTCTTCCTCTTTTCTGCTCACCCTGTACTCTGCCAAGCATGATGTCCTTCTCCAGGGACTGATCCCTCCTGACAACATGTCCAAAGTATGTAAGATGCAGTTTCGCCATCCTTGCCTCTAAGGAGCATTCTAGCCTCACTTCTTCTAAGACAGATTTGTTAGTTCTTTTGGCAGTCTGTGGTATATTCAATATTCTTCGCCAACACCACAATTCAAAGGCGTCAACTCTTTTTCGCTCTTCCTTATTCATTGTCCAGCTTTCACATGCATATGATGTGATTGAAAATACCATGGCTTGGGTCAGGCACACCTTAGTCTTCAGGGTGACATCTTTGCTCTTCAACACTTTGAAGAGATCCCTTGCAGCAGATTTGCCCAATGCAATGCATCTTTTGATTTCTTGACTGCTGCTTCCATGGCTGTTGATTGTGGATCCAAGTAAAATGAAATCCTTGACAACTTCAATCTTTTCTCCATTTATCATGATGTTGCTCATTGGTCTAGTTGTGAGAATTTTTGTTTTCTTTATATTGAGATATAATCCATAGTGAAGGCTGTGGTCTTTGATCTTCATTAGTAAGTACTTCAAGTCCTCTTCACTTTCAGCAAGCAAGGCTGTGTCATCTGCATAACGCAGGTTGTTAATGAGTCTTCCTCCAATCCTGATGCCCCGTTCTTCCTCATATGGTCCAACTTCTCGGATTATTTGTTCAGCATACAGATTAAATAGGTATGGTGAAAGAATACAACCCTGACGCATACCTTTCCTGACTTTAAACCAATCAGTATCCCCTTGTTCTGTCCAAACAACTGTCTCTTCATCTATGTAAAGGTTCCTCATGAGCACAATTAAGTGTTCTGGAATTCCCAGTCTTTGCAGTGTTATCCATAGTTAGTTATGATCCTACACAGTCGAATGCCTTTGCATAGTCAATAAAACACAGGTAAACATCTTTCCGGTATTCTCTGCTTTTAGCCAGGATCCATCTGACATCAGCAATGATATCCCCGTTTCCACGTCCTCTTCTGAAACCAGCCTGAATTTCTGGCAGTTCCCTGTCGATATACTGCTGCAGCTGTTTTTGAATGATCTTCAGCAAAATTTTGCTTGTGTGTGATATTAGTGATATTGTTCTATAATTTCCACATTCGATTGGATCACCTTTCTTGGCGATGGGCATAAATATGAATCTCTTCCAATCAGTTGGCCAGGAAGCTGTCTTCCATATTTCTTGGCATAGACGAGTGAGCACCTCCAGCGCTGCATCTGTTTGTTGAAACATCTCAATTGATATTCCATCAATTCCTGGAGCCTTGTTTTTTGCCAATGCCTTCAGAGCAGCTTGGACTTCTTCCTTCAGTACTATCAGTTCCTGGTCATATGCCACCTCTTGAAATGGTTGAATACCGACTAATTCCTTTTGGTATAATGACTCTGTGTATTCCTTCCATCTTCTTTTGAGGCTTCCTGTGTTGTTTAATATTTTCCCCATGGAATCCTTCACTATTGCAACTCGAAGCTTGAATTTTTTCTTCAGTTCTTTCAGCTTGAGAAACGCCAAGCGTGTTCTTCCCTTTTGGTTTTCCATCTCCAGCTCTTTGCACATGTCATCATAATACTTTACTTCGTCTTCTCAAGAGGCCCTTTGAAATCTTCTGTTCAGTTCTTTTACTTCATCAATTCTTCCTTTTGCTTTAGCTGCTCGATGCTCAAGAGCAAGTTTCAGAGTCTTCTCTGACATCTGTCTTGGTCTTTTCTTTCTTTCCTATCTTTTCAGTGACCTCTTGCTTTCATCATGGATGATATCCTTGATGTCATTCCACAACTCGTCTGGTCTTCGGTCACTAGTGTTCAATGCATCAAATCTATTCTTCAGATGGTCTCTAAATTCAGGTGGGATATACTCAAGGGCATATTTTGGCTCTCGTGGACTTGCTCTGATTTTCTTCAGTTTGAGCTTGAACTTGCATATGAGCAATTGATGGTCTGTTTCACAGTTGGCCCCTGGCCTTGTTCTGACTGATGATATTGAGCTTTTCCATCATCTCTTTCCACAGATGTAGTCAACTTGATTTCTTCATGTTTCATCTGGCGAGGTCCATGTGTATAGCTGCGGTTTATGTTGGTGAAAGAAGGTATTTGCAATGAAGAAGTCATTAGTCTTGAAAAATTCTATCATTCGATCTCCGGCATTGTTTCTATCACCAAGGCCATATTTTCCAACTACTGATCCTTCTCCTTTGTTTCCAACTTTCGCATGCCAATCGCCAGTAATTATTAATGCATCTTGATTGCATGTTCGATCAATTTCAGACTGCAGCAGCTGATAAAAATCTTCCATTTCTTCATCTTTGGCCCTAGTGGTTGGTGTGTAAATTTGAATAATAGTTGTATTAACTGGTCTTCCTTGTAGGCGTATGGATATTATCCTATCACTGACAGGGTTGTACTTCAGGATAGATCTTGACATGTTCTTTTTGACGATAAATGCAACACCATCCCTCTTCAAGTTGTCGTTCCCAGCGTAGTAGACTATATAATTGTCCAATTCAAAATGGCCAACACCAGTCCATTTCAGCTCACTAATGCCTAGGATATCGATATTTACACGTTCCATTTCATTTTTGACGATTTCCAATTTTCCTAGATTCATACTTCATACATTCCAGGTTCCGATTGTTAAACTGTGAGAAAATAAATTTCTGTCTGTTAAAGCCACCCACTTGTGGTATTTCTGTTATAGCAGTACTAGATAACTAAGAGAATATGTAGAAACAAGGAGTTAGATTTATTCCTAGAGAAGATTGTATTAATGGTCCTATGTTAGTTTCCTAGTACTGCTTTAACAAGTTATCACAAACTTGGAGAGTTAAAAAAGCACAAATTTATCCTCTTACGGGTCTGGAGGTCAGAAGTCTAAAATTAAGGTGTTGGCAGGGCTACGTCTCTTCTGGAGGATTCAGGGGAGAATCTGTTTCCTTGCCTTTTCCAGCTTTTAGAGGCTGTCTCCATTCCTTGACATGTGGTCCTGCATCACACTGCCTTTGTCCCTCTGCTTCCATCATCTCATTTCCTTCTTCTTACTCTCCCCTGCTGCCCTCTTATAAGGACCTTTATGATTACATTGGGCCCACCCAAATAATCTAGGATAATCTACCCATCTCAAAACCCTTAGCTTAATCTCATCTGCAAAGTCCTTTTTGTCATAGAAGGTAACATTCGCAGGTTCTGGGGAATAGGACATGGATATCTTTGGGGGGTTATTTTTTAGCCTACCATTTATGTCCCAAGTCTTATCACTCCTTGGAACTGTGCCTTTTGTCATCCAATTTTACAGCACGCTTTCTTTGTGGGTGAGGTTTCTTCTCTACCGCTGGGCTCTAGGCTTGGCTCTGTGACTTGGTTTGGCTAATAGAAAGAGGCAAAAGTGATGGCCTCAAAAGGGCTGTCAAGTTTCCTCCTGGTCTCTCGAGTGATTGCCATTGCCATGGGAAGGAATGCTTCCACCAGGGCTAGCCCAGTGGTCCCAAAACATACAAGAGGCATACAGAGCAAAGCCACCTCAACCAAGCTCAGCTTAGAGTGGAATCCCCAGATACTCCACAAACACAACAGAAAGCCTGGTGTCATGAATTGAATTGTGTCAAAATACATGCTGAAGTCCTAGCCCCTCTACCTGTGGGTGTGATCCTGTTCGGAAATAGTGTTTTTCTTTTGTTATCTTCATGAGGTCATACTGGAGTAGGGTGGATTCTAAACCTAATGCCTTCTGAGTGACATCTTATAAAGGGGAGTGCAGACACAGGCATACACAGTGGGAAGACAGACGCCATGGGATGTTGGAGGCGGACACATCTACAAGCTCCAGAACACCAAACTGAAAGAGACAAAGGGGCACTTTCCTTTGCGGTTCCTGTCCTGACGCAGACTTTAGCCTCCTGAGCTGCGAGAAAATAAATTTCTGTTCTTTAAAGCCAACCACTTATGATATTTTGTTTTGGCAGCCCTAGCAAACTAAGACATCCAGCTAGGAGCAGACAGTTCCTTTTGCTAATCCACAACTCTGTGAGAAAGAAATGCTTACTGTTCAATGCCCTTGACTTTGAGGGTGGTTTGTTACGCAGCAGCACAATTCATTTTATTTGTGCAATAGCTATAAGGCCCAAGAGAAAACTGCCAATGCCCATTCAATTGTTCAGAAAGCCTGGAGTCATGGGAATTTTATCACACACACACACACACACACACCCTTCAGTTTATAGTATATCGGACTTAATTTTTTATTGCTTTGTAAAAACTGCTTCCAAATAAAATTGCATCTGGACTGAAGCAAAGAGGAACAACAGAAAAACCAGATGTGGCAGTGATTTAAAACCGAAGGACCACTGTGCTTGGAACATGACCAACAGAAGATTAAATTATGAAGTCAGGTGTTTGCCGAAACAGGCTTTGAGAAGACCTTAAAATTCCATAAAGTAAACCTTCAGGTATTGCCCATCAACTCTTTTCCCTGATTTACAAATGTTGCAATTTGCAAAGGGTTTTCAAAGTGTGCTCTCTGCAACACCAGTTCAGCAATTTCTTCATAGGTGGTGTGTGTGTGTGTGGGCACATGAGTGTGTATGTGTCGGTCCTGTGCTGACAGCCGATTTTCTGCATCTCTTCCCAGCTCCACTCTTGGTGGTTCAGTGACGTCAGATTGGTTAGTAGTGAGGAGCATTTACCTTACGAGTATTTCACTGCAGTTATGGATGTGTGCATTGAGTTATAATGGAAAGTGTATTTCTTACAATTGGGTCATGGTCAAAGGCTCGGAAAGCCGTGACTCTAGCAGTGATTAAGGAAACGTCAACTCCCCCAGCACTAACGAGTTATTTGTGTAAAACCTCCCTGCCCCTGAAAGCAAAGCTTGACACAGTGGCAAAGCAAATGGTGACACTACCCAAATCAATTTGGAAACAAGGCCGTTATTCTGGGCATGTTTCTCCATGGGTGTTTAGGTTTCTCTGTTTCTCTTTGTCCTCTAGCCAGCTAGGGAGAGAAAATATCTCATCCTAGTGTTTCAGGCTACGAATTGAAATTAATGTCAATAATAGGCCAAGAATGGGTATTTTGTTTGCACAACTTCAAAAGATGGTGCTGGTCTGGGCCGCCCAGCTCTCAGGCCACAACAGCTGCCCCAGCAGTGCCATTCTTGAGTAAGGTGGGGGCAGGAACAGCCTTGGAACCATGCCGGTAGCCCTTGTCTGCAGCCAGCAGGCACATGGCAGCTTTATCCTCCAGAATAATCCACCAGCTCAGCTGGACTGGGAACTAGAAGCAAACCAAGTTAGCATTGCTAATGAAGGGTGGAATAATCTCTATGCCAGATAACAGTCCTAAAATCAACTTCTTATGAGGAGGCTGAGATATTGCTCTTTTTTTTGAATTTCCCATATTTCGATGTAACAAGTCCCGTATTTTGACAAACTTAATCAACATTTTACCTTTGCTTTGTGATCTTCCCTGGATTTTAAGCTTCATTTCAGACAGATTTAGGCCCTCAGTGCTTCTTCCCGCCCATTGTACTTGAACTCACTGTGGCAGAAGTTCAAACAGGGGCACTGGGCAGACTCTGATTTGAAAGGAAACTTCCTCGAGCTATATAATGCAAATCATTTCAATAGCCCTTATTCAAGTCTCTACCACTGGCCCTTATTCAAGTCTCTACCACAGCCATTAAAAGAGGCATTGGCAGGAATTTAACCAAACCCCCAACCTCCAAAACCCCGTTCTTTGATTTGCTCAATTGATGGTTTAGTCATTCTTGTTTAAAAAGCTGTACAGATGCAAACTCAAGTCAAGCTGTTGCTCACCTCTCTAAGTTCCAGCCAGACTGCTGCCATTGAGCCACTCCTATACGGAAATATTGGGGGCCCCACCGGTAGCAATGGTCCACTTAGTCAAGAAAAGCATAAACATGTAATAACAATTGAAGCTGTAGTGGTAGTCGTATGTGGTCATGGTAGTAGTCATGTCAGGTGCTGTTCTGAGCATTTGACTTATATCAAATCACAAAAATCCTCTGAAATAGATGCAATTGTCATCATTTTACAACTGAAGAAACTGAAGTTAAGTAACTTGCTCAAGGCCCAAAGTTGGTGAATGGCAAAATGTGGATCCAAACCCAAAGTGTTTGGCCCCAGTGCTCAGGATCTTAGCAAGATAGCATCAAAAGCCTAACGCCAAGCCCTTTGAATCTCCCTCCAGGTTGGGTACGCTTCACCCTGGTCTTGGCAATCTCACTTTTCCTTATCCCCTTCTCACTCCACACTCCTCTCACACTGACTAACTCCCAGTGCCCTGAAGTGCAACGCTGTTTGTAGATGCTGTTGCACAATTTATTCCCTTCCTTATGACCCATCAAGCAAGAAGGAATGTCATTGAATCTGCCTGTGTTATATTTTTCAAAGAAAAATCACAAAACATAATCATTTGACTTTATAGCAAAAAATTTTCCTAAGATGCATATTACAATGGATTACAATAATCATAATGGCTTGATGCCAGAGCCAAAAGACACTGTAATTACAATCATAATCATAGCTCACATTTAGTTGCTGGGTAAGTCCTTGACATTGTTGAACTTTACCTGAGCCTTGTGTTCCAGAAAATCCACACTAGTTAAGAAACCCTCCTACCCTTTTGTTTTCCAAACCTCCCATCCTTTTGTGTTCAGAAAACAACTAACTACAAAGAACCACCTGTTTCCATATGACTTAGACCTGCCTCCATTCTTTCTCATGATCCCCATATTTACCTGCTTTATAAGGTATCCCCACCCCTACCTTTCTATGTCAGTTTTTCATACTTGTGTGTTGCTAGAATGCTAAGGCTATGCCACCATTATCTCAAATACCAGCAGGGTCACCCATGGTAGACAGATTTCAGTGGTGCTTCCAGACTGGGAAAGACTAGGAAGAAAGACCTGGCAATCTACTTCTAAAAATTAGCCAATGAAAACCCTATGGATCACAACAGAATATTTCCAACATAGTGCTAGAAGATGAGCCTCCTAGGTTGGAAGATACCATACAATGGCCACAACAAACTCAAACATGTCAGTGATTATGAAAATGGCACAGGACCCAACTTATAGGTTTGCCTGAGTTGAAACCAACTGAAGGCAACTAACAGCAACATGAAATTCCAGATTTCTTTCTTTTTTTTTTGGAGACGCCTCATTAATGGATGTTCCCCTTACTGAAATAGTCTGAATAAAATCATTTCCTTAATTGTACAGTGCGTTTTTCCTTTGGCAGTTTGGTACATGACTTGGGTTAAGACTGGTCTCAGCCTTTGTTTCCTCATACATTCCACCCAAGCAAGGAGGCCTTTTGGAGTTCTTTGTGCTCTGTTCCTGACCAGCAGTTGGGGGACCCAATGGAGAGTCCTACTCTCCTAGTCGTGTGTTCCAAATTCTTGTCCATTGGTAACACAGTAAGGATTTGATTTTTTTTTCCAATTTTTATTTTTTGAACTTTTTATTGTGGCTTAGGTGAAATTAAACAGAGCAAATTAGTTTCCCATTCAGCAATTTATGTACAGATTTTTTTTCTAACATTGATTGCAATCCCCTCAATGTATCAGCACTCTCACTACTTCCACCCTGGATTCCTCGTTTCCATTTGCCTGCCTTTCCTGCCCCGTCCTGCCTCCTGAGCTTAGTTTTTGAGGAAATGCTACCCTTTTGGTCTCATATATATTGAATGTTCTGAGGAGCATGTTCCTTACTGGTGTTACTGTTCTCTTTACAGGCCTGCATATTGTTTCGCTAAGAGGTAATCTCTGGGAGTGTGTTCAGTTCCAAGTTTGAAGGGTGTCTAAGGGCCGTAGTCTTGGGGGTTCCACCAGTCTCTATTGGACCAGTAAGCCTGGTTGTCATGGATTGAATTACGTCACCCCAAAAATACATGTATCAATTTGCCTGGGCTATGATTGCCAGTATTGTGTGGTTGTCCTCCATTTTGTGATTGTAATTTTTATGTTAAATAGGATTAGGGTGGAATGGTAACACCACACTTACCCAGGTCATAACCCTGATCCAATGTAAAGGGAGTGTCCCTGGGGTATGGCCTGTACCACCTTTTATCTCTCAAGAGATAAAAAGGAAAAAGAAGCAAGCAGAAAATGGGGACCTCGTACCTCCAAGAAAGCAGCTCAGGAAGAAGAGTGCACCCTTTGGACCTGAGGTTCTTACACTGAGATGCTCCCAGACCAAGGGAAGACTGGTGACAAGGACCTTCCTTCTGAGCCGACAAAGAGAGAAAGACTTTCCCTGGAGCTGGCACCCTGAATTCAGATTTCTAGCCTACTGGACTGTGGAGAATAAACTCCTCTTTGTTAAAGCCATTCACTTGTGGTATTTCTGTTATAGCAGCACTAGAAGACTAAGACACTGGTCTTTTATTTATTTATATATTTTCACGGATTTGAATTTTGTTCTATATTTTTTTCCTATTCTGGAACCTTCTATTTGGTCCTGGTCGGAGCAGATGGTAGTGATAGCTAGGCACCATTTAGTTCTTCACGTCTCAGACTAGAGGAGGCTGTAGTCCATGTGGCTCATTAGACCCTTGGACGAATTATTTCCTTGCGTCTTTGGTTTTCTTCGCTCTTCTATGCTATGGACATGGAGAGACCAATAGCTGTATCTTAGATGGCCACTTGCAAGCTCTTAAGACTCAAGTGACTACTCATCAGACTAGGACACAGAACATCATTTTTAGGGACTATGTCAAGCCAATTGACCTAGATGTCTCCCTGCCCCCTCCCAGCCCAAGACTATGGTCTGTAGCCTTCAAGCCCAGTAACTCAGTCCCATGAGGTGTTTGGTTATGGCTAAGTTTTCAGGACTGTGCCCCATGTGTGCACTATTTATATATGTGGATATAGTTGCAACACGTAATAATGTACATGTAGAAATATCCACTGTAAACCTATGTATACATGTGGGTGTACTCCCTTATGCCACCCCGTATCTGTTCAGCTTACATATCTACCTATGTACCTACTCATAAGTTATTGTTTGCTATTACTGTTGTTGCAGGATTGCATATGTAATGTTGTTTACCACTGTTGTCTTTTCATTTGTGTACCTTTCAGTGTCTTCCTTTGCCTTCATCATGTTGCGCTGACTTTCCCTATATTTCCCTTCACTAAAGTTAACATGTGTCTACTATCTAGCTAGTAATTTTCCCTCTCTCCCCCTCCTATTCCTGGTAACCATCAAAGAATGTTTCTTTCTGTGTATAAACCTTTTCGTGACTTTTTATAATAGCGGTCTCATACAATATTTACCCTTTTGTGATTGATTTATTTTACTCAGCATAATATCCTCCAGGTTCATCCGTGTTGTAAGATATGTCTCGGATTCATCGTTGTTCTTTAATGTTATATAGTATTCCATTGGGTGTATGTACCACAGTTTGTTAATCCATTCATCTCTTAATGGGCACTTAGGTTGTTTCCACCTTTTGCGATTATGAATAATACTGTGATGAACATAGGTGTGCATGTAAGAATTTGATCTTTATTCTTTTTTAAATTTTTATTGTGGTGAAATACATATAAAACATTTGACATTTCAACCATTTTTACATGTACAATGCAGTGACGTTAATTATGTTCATCATGTTATACAATTATCACCACTATCCGTTTCATTAAGTACTTCTTTTATTCCTAGTATCAGCTTCTTTAGGTTTTATGGTCTGACCAGTTGATGATCTCTGCAAAGGGTTGGATGGTTTATAGAGATCTTGTCTCTGTTGGGTGAGAGATGACAGACAATCTGGTAGATAATCTTTTGTTTGTGTATTTGTCTATTTTGAGTTCAATTAATTAAGAAACCAAAGCCCCAAGAAGAAAATGTGCTAAAACAAAGATATTTTTATAGAAAGTAACTCAAATGTTTTAATGATTAAGTTCACATAACTTGGGTAAATCTTTGCAAACAAAACTAGTTTAATAGTGCAGGTTTAATAAAAGCAACTGTCTTCTGAGTTATCAGTGTTAAATGTAACGCAGGCGCACATTTTTATTCTGCTTGAGTATGTTCTTAAATTCACTGATAAAAAGAGGCTAGTATTACTTCTACTATATTACTTCTACTAGATCTTTAATATTAGCAAAAATGTAAATCTGTGTTCAACCGAATTGAATCTTTATTCTGAGCGACTATTTCATCAGTTTCCAAGATCTTTAAGTAACTTGGATTTTCTTGGATTATTGGTCTACTCTTTTTTTTTTTTTTGATAACCGCGACCAAGTTTATTTAGGTTTGCAAAACAGTTACAGCATACAAATACTGCTGAGAAACAAATTTAACAGCACTTTATACTGTGTCCTCTGTGGTTGAAAATTCAGCCTTATGTGTGTTAAAATCCATTATTCTTTTTTTTATTATTATTAACTTTTATTGAGCTTCAAGTGAACGTTTACAAATAAGTCAGGCTGTCACGTATAAGTTTATATACATCTTACTCCGTGCTCCCACTTGCTCTCCCCCTAATGAGTCAGCCCTTCTAGTCTCTCCTTTCGTGACAATTTTGCCAGCTTCCCACTCTCTCTATCCTCCCATCCACCCTCCAGACAGGAGATGCCAACACAATCTCAAGTGTCCACCTGATATAATTAGCTCACTCTTCATCAGCATCTCTCACCTACCCACTGTCCAGTCCCTTTTATGTCTGATGAGTTGTCTTCGGGGATGGTTCCTGTCCTGGGCCAACAGAAGGTTTGGGGACCATGACCACCGGGATTCCTCTAGTCTCAGTCAGACCATTAAGTATGGTCTTTTTATGAGAATTTGGGGTCTGCATCCCACTGATCTCCTGCTCCCTCAGGGGTTCTCTGTTGTGCTCCCTGTCAGGGCAGTCATCGATTGTGGCCGGGCACCAACTAGTTTTTCTGGTCTCAGGATGATGTAGGTCTCTGGTTCATGTGGCCCTTTCTGTCTCTTGGGCTCTTAGTTGTCATGTGACCTTGGTGTTCTTCATTCTCCTTTGCTCCAGGTGGGTTGAGACCAACTGATGCATCTTAGATGGCTGCTTGTTAGCATTTAAGACCCCAGACGCCACATTTCAAAGAGGATGCAGAATGTTTTCATAATAGAATTATTTTGCCAATTGACTTAGAAGTCCCCTTAAACCATGTTCCCCAAACCCCCGCCCTTGCTCCGCTGACCTTTGAAGCATTCATTTTATCTCAGAAACTTCTTTGCTTTTGGTCCAGTCCAATTGAGCTGTTATTGGTCTACTCTTGATAGAGTTTTTTCTTTACCAATTATCAGGATAATTTCCTAGGCTTTATGTTGACTAATCATGTCTGATCATTTAAAGAACAAAGTCTTCTCACCTTTGAAAGAGCTAAGGTAAGTTTTGTTTCAATCATGTTACCGCCTATGTTTACTTTTAATCTGTTACTGTCCTCTGGTTAAGTAGGTAGCCAAGTATCGTTCTCAGTAAACCATGGTCCTATCTAAATCTATAGTCAAATCTCCTGCCAACTTTCCACATTTTGTCTTTCCTAAATGATACCTATTAAATCCAAAATTGTCTTTGAAATTTGTCATAGGGCCTCCTATGAAATTAAAAAGATTAGCCCTTTTACCATGTAAAAAAAGAGAGGTACTAGAAATAATTAGGTTTATTCGATAGGTTAGTATTGATGAGTTGCATAGAAAGCGTTGTCAAGTCAGAAAAGATGCTTAGCCTTCCCTATGTTAAATTCGTATGGGCAAAATGTTAACACACATATTTCAGAAATGACGTACTTCATGACATTCAGAAAGATGCGTGCTTTCCTAGAGAACCATCAGGGCCCTCACTGTCCATATGCTTCTATTTGTCAGAGTTCTGGTGCTGCTTTGCCTGATGAGACAACAACAGTACAGTCTAATCAGTCATAATTTCAGTTATTTTTTTTAAATGCTAACTTGGTCACAACTTTACTTCTTTAATTTCAATCTAGCATCTTCTAGGCCAGTAGTTTCCAGGTGAAGGTTTACCTCATTTACTCTGTTTGTTTCCTGGGGTAACAAATTACCACAAACTGGTGGATTAAAACAATAGCAGTTTAGTCTCTCACAGTTCAGGAGACTAAATGGACGAAATCAAAGAGTCAGCAGGACACTTTGCTCTGGAGGCTCTGTGGAGAAGAGCCTGTTCCATTCCTTTCTCCAAGCTTCTGGTGGTTGCCTGCAATCCTTGGCATTCTTTGGCTTGTTTTTGTAATGCTCATTCTCTGCCTTCATCCTTACATGGCCTTCTTTTCTGTGTATTTCTTCACATGGCCTTCTTATAAAGACACTAGTCATTGGATTTAGGACCAATGCTAATCAAATATGACCTCATCTTAAGTAATTACATCTGCAAAGATCCAAATTTCCAAATAAAGTGACATCTGAGGTTCTGGATGGAAGTAAATTTTGCGGGGACACTAACCCAGGACACTTAAAATGGTGTTTTTATTAATACACAGATGTTTAGGACTACTCCAGAATTACTGAATCTCTTGTCAAGGATTTCATTCTACTTGAATCAACTATCAACATCCATGGAAACAGCAGTCAGGAAATCAAACAATGCATTGCATTAGGTGAAAGTGCTGCAAAGACCTCTTTAAAGTGTTAAAAGCAAAGATGTCACTTTGATGACCAAGGTGTGCCTGACCCAAGCCATAGCCTTTTCAAAAGCCTCATATGCATGTGAAAGCTGGACAATGAAAAAGGAGGATCAGAGAAGAATTGACACATTTATATAGCCCCGTTGGCAAAGAATATTGAATATACCGTATATGGACTGCCAGAAGAATGAAAAAATCTGTCTTGAAGAAAGTAGAGCCAGAATGCTGCTTAGAAGAGAGGATGGTGAGACTTTATCTGCTTACTTTGGACAAGTCATTTGGAAAGAACAATCGCTCAGAAAGGACTTCGTGCTTAGTGAAGTAGAGGTTCAGTGAAAAGGAGGGAAGGCCTCCGACAGATGGATTGACACGGTGACTGCAATAATAGCCTTAAATATAGTAAGGATTGTAAGGATGGCACAGGACCAGCCAATATGTCATTCTGTTGTGCGTGAGGTTGATATGAGTCAGAGCCAACTCAACGGCAACTAACAGCAACAACTGTTTTCTATCGGGACCCTGGTTAATACAATTAAATTTTATTTTTACTGTCTCAAGAGACTCTTTACTCTTTGGGAACCCGCTCTCCAAACCCCCTTTGTTGTTGTTCGTTGCCGTTGAGTTGGCTCCCAACCCCTGGCGACCCCATGCACAATGAGATCAGACCATTGTGATCAATAGGGTTTTCACTGGTTGATTTCAGAAGTAGATCACTAGGCCTTTCTTCCTAGTCTGTCTTAGTCTGAATGCTCCTCTGAAACCTGTTCAGCATCATAGCAACACACAAACCTCCCCATGGCAGATGGGTGGTAGCTGCACTGGAGGTGTATTGTCCAGGAATCAAACCCAGGTTTCCTGCCTGGAAGGTGAAAATTCTACCACTGAACTACCACTGCCCTCCCAAATATCCTTAGGAAGTTCAATAGTTTAAATTATTTTTAGAGAACAAGGTCAGCCATGCCCTGATCCCTTTCCCACCTCTGCACCTCTTCTCATTCATCCCATGCCCAGGTCTACTGAAATTATTTGAAATTCCCCAAGCATGGCATATTATTTTACTCCATCATGCTTGGGCCCAGGTTGGGATACCCTTGTTCCCCTCATACACATATATCTGTCAAATCCTTTCACATTTTTCAGTACCCACATCAGGCACTCTTCCCCAGAAATCTCCCCTGATCCTTTTGAGCAGGGAAGCACACTCCTCCAAAGCTCTTGTACACAGCTCCAGCTCTGCGCCTGTCACCCTCTCCTGGAGTGGTTTGTTTCCTTATCTATCTCCCCAGTACACTCCTAGCCCCTTGAGGACAGAAATTGGGTCTAATTGAATTTATGCTAGCAGTTTACATATATGTAGACCCAAGAAACATTGGCTTTGTTAAATTAGCTTACAACTATTTGAATTAAATTGAGAGCCCAATTCATGCTGAGACAATGAAGGAGGCAGAGGGCATTTGAAGGTGAAGGTGTAGGCTATTGGATCTTGACTTTTTGCCTAGGACAGCACCCAAATAGCTTTTACAGGCATAACAAGAAAGGAGAGGAAAGAAAAAGCTTAAGAGTTAATATCTCGGCTGTAAACTGGGTCCCTACTGAAGCTGGGGGTATTTAAATTGGTCTTCTGTCTAGAGAGGTATCTTAGTTATCTAGTGCTGCTATAACAAAAATACCACAAATGAGACAGCTTTAAAAAACAGAAATTTATTTTCTCACACTTTAGGGGGCTAGAAGTCTGAATTCAGGGTGCCAACTCTAGGGAAAGACTTACTATCTTGTCAGCTCTGGGGGAAGGTCCTTGTCTCTTCAGCTTCTGTTTTCCTGATTTTTTGGAGAGCTCCATGTGGCTTGGCATCAATCTTCCCCCACCTCTGCTTTATTTTCTTGTTTAATCTCTTTTATATCTCCAAAGAGGTTGCCTCAAGACACACCCTACACTAATCTTACCTCATTAGCATAACAAAGATAACCCATTTCTAAATGTGATTATAACCATGGGCATAAAGATTAGGATTTACAACACATATTTTGGGGGGATATAATTCAATCCATAACATTACACCCATTAAAAAAAATTTTTTTTACACCCATTGGCCCCCCAAATTCATGTCCCTTCCAAAATCTAAAACACATTCACCCCATCACATCATCGCAAAAGTCTAAAATGAACACCAAGTCCAAAATGCCATCATCTGAAGCATCTAAATCAAATAAGGGTGAGACTTTAGGAATATTCCAACCTGTGGCAAAATTCCTCTTCAGCTGTGAACCTACGAAATCTAGATTACAAGTTATCTGCTTCCAAAGTACAATGGTAGAACAGGCACAAGATAGACAGTTCCACTACCCGAAATCAAAACCAAACCCACTGCAGTTGAGTCAATTCTGACTCACAGCGACACTATAGGACAGAGTGGAGCTGCCCCATAGAGTTTCCAAGGAGCACCTGATGGATTTAAGCTGCTGACCTTTTGGTTAGTAGCTGTAGCTGTTAACTGCCATGCCACCAAGGTTTCCATTTCCATTACAAATGGGAGAAATTGGAGGTAAAGAAGAGATAATGGGCACCAAGCAAGTCCAAAACCTGGCAGAACAAATTCTATTAGCTCTCAACGATTGAAAACAACTGTCTGTTCTCTGGAAACCCTGATGGTGTAGTGGTTAAGTGCTATGGCTGCTAACCAAAAGGTCAGCAGTTCAAATCCACCAGGCGCTCCTTGGAAACTCTATGGTACAGTTCTACTTTGTCCTATAGGGTCACTATGAGTTGGAATCGACTCAATGGCAGTGGTGGGTCTGTTCTCTGAGACCATGTGGGCAATGGCCCTGCCCTTCAGACTCTGGGTATTGGCCATGTCCTCTGGATTCTGGGTAGACGACCCTCAACCCTGGGATTCAGCCCAGCCTTCCAGGCTCATTGGAGTGACAACTCTTCTCCCTCTGCCTTGGGCAGCCCCATTCTCCTAGTCCACATGAGTTGTGACCCTAAACCCTTGGCCCCAGAAGGCCCCATTTTTCTGCCCCTTGAGCATGGCAGCCCTGCTCTCTCAGCTTTGGGCAATGCCCCATCCCCCTGGCACAACTTAATGGCAACTCCATACTCAAGAACTGAGTCAGAGAAGATCTGACTCTTAGGAACTAGGAGGCCATGGCCCTACCCTTTGAGATCCAGGAGACCATAGCCCTCTACTCTTTGAAACCAAGAAGGTCCTGTTTCCTGTGCTCCTTCCAACAGTTCTGCTTATTTCCTAGTTGCTTCAGGGATGGTCATTTTCTTTTCTTAGAGGACAACGGATGTAGCTCCTTTGCTGGTTCCTTGCCTGTAGAATTCCAAAGAGGCTAACAGCATTCTTTATTTGCATTTGTTCTCTGTCCCCTTTAGTCTAAGTTGAAGAATTTTCTGCTGTGGTAGTTGGTTAGATCCATCAGTCACAGACTTAATGTCTTTAAAAAAAGATTGTGCTGCCACATCCTTGGTGAACATTCTAGGACAATTCTAGGACAGGTGTCCTTAAATTGTACAACAGAATTTTCCCAATCTTTAAGTTCTGTTTTCATTTTTCACAGTTCAGTTTGAAGTCCATCTCTTTTCTCTCACATTTTACTCTGAGGCAATGAGAAACAGTGTGCCCTTTAGGATCTTGCTTAGAAATCTCCTCAACCAGATATCCAAGTTCACCACTTACAAGCTCTACCTTCCACCAAACGTTTGAACATAATTCATACAAGTTCTTTGCCATTGCATAAAAACCATCACCCTTCTTCCATTGTCCAATCACATGTTCATAATTTTCTTTTAAACCCTCACAAGAAGAACATTTAACGCCCATATTTCTAGCAAGATCTGTTGCTAGAGCTATATGTATTCTCTAAGACAATGGAGATTTTTTCTATAGCTCTCCTCACTTACTTCTGAGCTCTCACCAAAATTGCCTTTGACATCCATAATTCTACCAACATTCTCGAGGCAATCCAGGCTTTTACTATTAGGCACCTTATAACTCTAACAGCCTCCACCCATTACCCAATTCCAAAACCATTTCCACATTTTAGGTATTTGTTAGAGCAGCCATCCTCGCTTCTAAAGAGCATTCTGGCTGCACTTCTTCTAAGGCAGATCTGTTTGTTCTTCTGGCAGTTCATGTATATTCAATATTCTTCACCAACGCCGTAATTCGAAGGCATCGATTCTTCTTTGGTCTTTCTTCCTTATTCATTGTCCAACTCTGATGACTGAAAATACCATGGCTTGGGTCAGGCACACCTTAGTCCTCAAAGTGACATCTTTGCTTTTTAACACTTGAAGGAGACCTTTTGCAGCAGATTTGCCCAAAGGAATACGTTGTTTGATTTCTTGGCTGCTGTTTCCATGGGCAACGATTGTGGATCCCAAATGGGATTATAACCAGAGGCGTAGAGATTAAGATTTACAACACATATTTTGTGTCTAAAATGAAATCCTTGACAAATTTCAATCTTTTCTCTGTTTATTATGATGTTGTTTACTGATCTAGCTGTGAAAATTTTTGTTTTCTTTATGTTAAAGCACAATCCATACTGATGGCTGTAGTCTTTGATCTTCATCAGTAAGCACTTCAAGTTCTCTTTGCTTTCAGCCAGCAAGGTTGTGTTACCTGCATATCACAGGTTGTTAATGAGTCTTCCTCCAGTCTTCATGCTGTGTTCTTCTTCATACGGTCCAGCATCTCAGATTATTTATTTGCTCAGTATACAGAAGGAATAAATACAATGAAAGGATACAACCTGATGCACAACTTTCCTGACTTTAAACCCTGCAGTATCCCCTTGTTCTGTTAGAATGGCTGCCTCTTGGTCTATGTACAGCTTCCTCCTGAGCACAGTTAAGTGTTCTGGAATTCCCATTCTTCTCAAAGTTATCCGTACTTTGTTTAGACCCACACAGTCAAATGCTTTTGCATAGCCAATAAAACACAGATAAGCATCTTTCTGGTATTCCCTGCTTTCAGCCAAGATCCATCTGACATCAGCAGTGATATACCTCATTCCATGTCCTCTTCTGAATCCAGCTTGAATTTCTGGTAGTTCCCGGTCAACGTACTGCTACAGCCATTTTTGAACTATCTTCAGCAAAATTTTACTTGTGTGTGATATTAATGATATCGTTTGATAATTTCCTCATTCTCTTGGACCACCTTTCTTTGAAATGGGCACATATATGAATCTCTTCCAGTTGGCTGGTCAGGTAACTGTCTTCCAAATCTCTTGGCAGAGACGAATGAGCATTCCAGCATTGCATCCATTTGTTGAAATATCTCAATTGGTATTGTGTCAATTCCTGGAGTCTTGCTTTTTCACAATGCCTTTTCAATGCAGATTGGACTTCTTGGACCACAGGCACAAAGGTTCGGATTTATAACACATGTTTTGGGGGGACATAATTCGATCTATCTATAACAAGAGGCAAACTACATAAACTAATACACTGAACCGTGGTCTGAGGAGCCCAGAGGCTTTAATAAAGAGCTTCACAGGGCAGAACAAGAACATCTAAAAAAAAAAAACCAAACTCATTGCCGTCGAGTGGATTCCGACTCATAGCGACCTGAACAAGAACATAGCACTGCCAAATGCCTTGCAGTCTCAGTTACAATAACACTGTTTCCTGGGCCAGGGCCAGAAAGCAGCTCAGAGGATATTAAAGAACTTTTGTGCTCTCTAAAAATCCCCTTTGATTGAAGAGACAACTTTGGCATCTCCCAAAAGCAAAGTGGACTTCTCTAGTTTGCTCAAGGCTTGTACTTGACTCTGGCTTGAAATGAAAGGCTTTTCCTGGATCCTTTCTCTCTGCGCCGTTCTTGCCTTTGTGGCTTCTTTATTTATTTAGGACAAAATGCCAGCTGGTGTTAAAGGGATAATTCTGCTGATCAAGGGGCATGCTTTTATTAATAAGATCTATTTCATAAAGAAAGAGGGATAATTCCTGGGAAGAATACCTATACCCCACCACAGATTATAAGAATATTTGAATTAGGAGAGACCTTAGAAATTAAAATATCTAAGCTCTTATTTTACATATGAAAAAACAAAGACCAAGAAAGATGATCAAACTTGCTAAAGGTCAGAGAATAGGAGTAAAATTGGTTTAGGATTTCAATCTAGTGCTTTATTCATTCAACACTCTTTGTTCTTTGAAATAGCTCTAATTTTCAGTGTGTTCATCAATCTAAAGTTATGTTTAAGTATCTATCAAGTGCACAATGCCCTTTATTACACTATTATAAATAAAGCTTGATTTTTACAAACCCGCGGTGTGATAGAGACTTCCATGGCTCACCCATATCTGGTTTTCCTTTCTTTCTGGTCACATGGGATGATTAGACTTCTCTACTCCCTTGCAGTTGGGAAGGACCATGTAGCTAGTTCTCATCCATGGCCTGTGAGTGGAAGTGGCTTGTGTCACTTCCGAGCTAAGGCATGAGACACCCAGTGTTAGACGTCCAGCATTCCTTTCTCTGGTTGCAGTGACTAAGCAGGTGACTTGTTGAGTCTCCATCAGCCTGAGTCCTGAGTGGCAACGTGGAGCATAGTCCTCTGCTGACCCATGTGAGATATGTAGTGTGTGTCAGAAGCTTTTATTGGGTTAAATCACAGAGATTTGGGGCTTGTTTGTTACTGCCGCATAAACCTACTCCGTCTGGGATAATATGGCCTCAGAAATAACATACGCTAATTAGTGTGCTTAAAAGGCTGGAGGTTCGAGTCAACTCAGAGGTGCCTAAGGAGAAAGACCTGATGAACCACTTTGGAATCAGCTAGCGAAAACCCTACAGTTCTCCTCGGACACACGTGGCATTGCCGTGAGCCAGGGTTGACTTGCCAGAAACCAGTTACTGGTTAATTCACAATAAGGCTGAAATTATTATAGTAGCTCTTTCTCTGGTCCTAAGTTTTGTTATCAATTTATAGGAATGAATTAGACATAGATCCTTTCTTCCAGAATTTTATAATCTAGTGCTGGAAAGAGAATGTATATAAACAATTATCAGGCAGACTATGAAACTGCCCCTGAATAGTGCAGACAGTGTGTTATGGGAACATGGGGGAGAGAGATGTTCTCCCACTAATGGGGGAACTTACAGAAGATTCAACATTTAATGAACGTCATTTTTGCCCCTTCTATATGCTGGACATTGAAAGAGGGGTCCTTGAAGACCCTGGTGGTGTAGTGGTTAAGAGCTGGGCTGCTCACTGAAAGGTTAGCAGTTCAAATCTACCAGCTGCTCCTTGGAAACCCTATGGTGCAGCTCTACTCTATCCGATAGGGTCACTGTGAGTTGGAATTGACAGCAATGAATTTGGTTTTTTTGAAGGCTATGTTGGATTTAGAACTTCAGAAAAGGGTCAGGAGGTCATTCAGTACCTGAATGGAAAGGAGACAAAATCCATTCTCACCTGTTTTCTTCACAGTCTTTCCCCTGAATTTGTTTGAGATCCAGGAATTTGAACTGGAAACCAATTTGGAATCAAGTCAGAAGCCTCAGGCCTCTACTTTCTTAGAGTTTGGAAGAGGGTGGCATTAGTGTGAGTGTTTGCAAAGAGTCCCCGTCCAGTAGTTGGGCTCTTCAACTCACTGTGTCATTTTGGGCAAGTCATTTAATTTCTCTGACCTCACTTTTAGTGTCTGCAAATAAGAGAGGTGGCACAGATCAATGTTTTCCTAAATATGTACCACAGAATACTAGTTTTCCAAGATACTTATTAGAAAAATGTTTGAAGTTAAATGCCTTTGGGAAATCCTGCATCCTAGATGCATCTTAGATAGTCCCTCTTGGAAGTTCATGGTACATATCAGCTTATTAAAGACTCTGAAAAGTCCTACTACAAAGAAATTTTTTAAGATTAGTTTAACTTAGTGTTTTCCAAATTTATTTGCTTATAAGAATGCTACCCCCTAAAAAACAAAAAACAAAAACAACACAAAAACTTTTTACCATCACCCAGAGAAAATGTTGTTTGAAACTCCTAAAATCTTGGAAAAGGTTTTATGATCTGATCACTAACTTGTATGGTTCTGGGATACAAAGACGTTCCCTTAGTTTTCTAGCTTCTCAGCCTCAGCAAATTTCTCTCTCTCTTAACATTTTCTCCAGCTGTCTTCTGTGAAAGACAATTATAGGTCAAACAATCATAGACTGGTGGCCCCCATTGAAGGCTCATTAAAAACAAATAAGAGCTCGGGAGCCAAGATGGCGGACTAGGCAGATGCTACCTCGGATCCCTCTTACAACAAAGACACGGAAAAACAAGTGAATCGATCACATACATAACAATCTACGAACCCTGAACAACAAACACAGATTTAGAGACGGAGAACGAACTAATACGGGAAAGCAGCGATTGTTTCCAGAGCCTGGAGCCAGCGTACCAGTCAGGTACGGCACAAGCACATAGACCTGCTCCACCCCCCTGAACTAACCCCGGGAGGGGGACCAGCCGGTTCCACAGGCGGCGTGGGACGCAGCTGGTAGGAGAAGTCCCCGGGAGGCAGTGACTGATCTTGGAGCAGAAAGAGTAGCATCTGAGCCGGGGAACCGTCCCGCAGGGATTTGGACTGGACGCAGGTACGCCATAAACACGGAGAGTTGCTCCACCCCCCTGAACTAACCCCGGGAAGGGGACCAGCCGGGTCGCGCGGGCGGCGTGGGACGCAGCCGGTAGAAGTCCCCGGGAGGCAGCAACTGGTATTGGAGCGGGGAGAACAGCGTCCCAGCCGGGACACTCGGTCACGGCACAAGCACGGGGACCTGCTCCACCCATCTGAACTAACCCCGGGAGGAGGCCCAATTGGTTCTCGGAGGCGGCACGGCCACGTGGCTGGAGGGACGAGAAGTCTCCGGGAGGCAGCGACTGATTTTGGAGTCGAGAGTGCACCATCCCAGTAGGGGAGCCTTGACGCTGGGCGTGGGGCTGGAAGCGGAGGATCTGACCGTGACTCCAGCGGGCCAGACCCCCCGGGGGCAATCTCCACACAGCCAGCACACATAGGCGCCTGCGGGAATCTCAGATATAATAGTCATTCCAAGCAAGACAAGCAACTCTGGCTATATTCTGAGGTGCTACTCTCCTATCTCTCTGTTCCCTCCCCCACCCTCCCCAGGCGGCTCATTAACATCTGAATAGCCTGAGCCAGAGGGAGAACTCTGATAGGGATCTGACTGCAGTTTTTTTTTAGCGGATTTTCTGGAAAAACTAGTTTCCCAGTGATGGCTCCGAGACAACAATCCCTATCAAACCACTTAAAGAAGCAGACCGTGACAGCTTCTCCAACCGCCCAAACAAAAGAATCAAAATCTTTCCCAGATGAAGATACAATCTTGGAATTATCAGATACAGAATATAAAAAACTAATTTCCAGAATGCTTAATGATATCACAAATGAAATTAGGATATCTGCAGAAAAAGCCAAGGAACACACTGATAAAACTGTTGAAGAACTCAAAAAGATTATTCAAGAACATAGTGGAAAAATTAACAAGTTGCAAGAATCCATAGAGAGACAACATGTAAAAATCCAAAAGATTAACAATAAAATAACAGAATTAGACAACACACTAGGAAGTCAGAGGAGCAGACTCGAGCAATTAGAATGCAGACTGGGACATCTGGAGGACCAGGGAATCAACACCAACATAGCTGAAAAAAAATCAGATAAAAGAATTAAAAAAAATGAAGAAACCCTAAGAATTATGTGGGACTCTATCAAGAAGGATAACCTGCGGGTGATTGGAGTCCCAGAACAGGGAGGGGGGACAGAAAACACAGAGAAAATAGTTGAAGATCTGCTGACAGAAAACTTCCCTGACATCATGAAAGACGAAAGGATAGCTATCCAAGATGCTCATCGAACCCCATTTAAGATTGATACAAAAAGAAAAACACCAAGACATATTATCATCAAACTCACCAAAACCAAAGATAAACAGAAAATTTTAAAAGCAGCCAGGGAGAAAAGAAAGGTTTCCTTCAAGGGAGAATCAATAAGAATATGTTCTGACTACTCAGCAGAAACCATGCAGGCAAGAAGGGAATGGGACGACATATACAGAACACTGAAGGAGAAAAACTGCCAACCAAGGATCATATATCCAGCAAAACTGTCTCTGAAATATGAAGGCGAAATTAAGATATTTACAGACAAACACAAGTTTAGAGAATTTGCAAAAACCAAACCAAAGCTACAAGAAATACTAAAGGATATTGTTTGGACAGAAAACCAATAATATCAGATATCAGCACAACACAAGGTCACAAAACAGATCGTCCTGATATCAACTCAAATAGGGAAATCACAAAAACAAACAAATTAAGATTAATTAAAAAAAAATATATATACATAACAGGGAATCATGGAAGTCAATAGGTAAAAGATCACAATAATCAAAAAGAGGGACTAAATACAGGAGGCATTGAACTGCCATATGGAGAGTGCTACAAGGCGATATAGAACAATACAAGTTAGGTTTTTACTTAGAAAAATAGGGGTAAATAATAAGGTAACCACAAAAAGGTATAACAACTCTATAACTCAAGATAAAAACCAAGAAAAATGTAACGACTCAACTAACATAAAGTCAAGCACTATGAAAATGAGGATCTCACAATTTACTAAGAAAAACGCCTCAGCACAAAAAAGTATGTGGAAAAATGAAATTGTCAACAACACACATAAAAAGGCATCAAAATGACAGCACTAAAAACTTATTTATCTATAATTACGCTGAATGTAAATGGACTAAATGCACCAATAAAGAGACAGAGAGTCACGGACTGGATAAAGAAACACGATCCATCTATATGCTGCCTACAAGAGACACACCTTAGACGTAGAGACACAAACAAACTAAAACTCAAAGGATGGAAAAAAATATATCAAGCAAACAATAAGCAAAAAAGAAGAGGGGTAACAATATTAATTTCTGACAAAATAGACTTTAGACTTAAATCCGCCACAAAGGATAAAGAAGGACACTATATAATGATAAAAGGGACAATTGATCAGGAAGACATAACCATATTAAATATTTACGCACCTAATGACAGGGCTGCAAGATACATAAATCAAATTTTAACAGAATTGAAAAGTGAGATAGACACCTCCACATTTATAGTAGGAGACTTCAACACACCACTTTCGGAGAAGGACAGGACATCCAGTAAGAAGCTCAATAGAGACACGGAAGACCTACTTACAACAATTAACCAACTTGACCTCATTGACTTATACAGAACTCTCCACCCAACTGCTGCAAAATATACTTTTTTTTCTAGTGCACATGGAACATTCTCTAGAATAGACCACATATTAGGTCATAAAACAAATCTTTGCAGAATCCAAAACATCAAAATATTACAAAGCATCTTCTCAGACCACAAGACAATGAAGCTAGAAATCAATAACAGAAAAACGAGGGAAAAGAAATCAAATACTTGGAAAATGAACAATACCCTCCTGAAAAAAGACTGGGTTATAGAAGACATCAAGGAGGGAATAAGGAAATTCATAGAAAGCAACGAGAATGAAAATACTTCCTATCAAAACCTCTGGGACACAGCAAAAGCAGTGCTCAGAGGCCAATTTATATTGATAAATGCACACATACAAAAAGAAGAAAGAGACAAAATCAGAGAACTGTCCCTACAACTTGAACAAATAGAAAGCGAGCAACAAAAGAATCCATCAGGCACCAGAAGAAAACAAATAATAAAAATTAGAGCTGAACTAAATGAATTAGAGAACAGAAAAACAATCGAAAGAATTAACAAAGCCAAAAGCTGGTTCTTTGAAAAAATTAACAAAATTGATAAACCATTGGCTAGACTGACTAAAGAAATACAGAAAAGGAAACAAATAACCTGAATAAGAAACGAGAAGGACCTCATCAGAACAGAACCAAATGAAATTAAAAGAATCATTTCAGATTATTATGAAAAATTGTACTCTAATAAATTTGAAAACCTAGAAGAAATGGATGAATTCCTGGAAAAACACTACCTACCTAAACTAACACATTCAGAAGTAGAACAATTAAATAGACCCATAACAAAAAAAGAGATTGAAACGGTAATCAAAAAACTCCCAAAAAAAAAAAGCCCTGGCCCGGACGGCTTCACTGCAGAGTTCTACCAAACTTTCAGAGAAGAGTTAACACCACTACTACTAAAGGTATTCCAAAGCATAGAAAATGACAGAATACTACCCAACTCATTCTATGAAGCCACCATCTCCCTGATACCAAAACCAGGTAAAGACATTACAAAAAAAGAAAATTATAGACCTATAACCCTCATGAACATTGATGCAAAAATCCTCAACAAAATTCTAGCCAATAGAATCCAACAACACATCAAAAAAATAATTCACCCTGATCAAGTGGGATTTATACCAGGTATGCAAGGCTGGTTTAATATCAGAAAAACCATTAATGTAATCCATCACATAAATAAAACAAAAGACAAAAACCACATGATCTTATCAATTGATGCAGAAAAGGCATTTGACAAAGTCCAACACCCATTCATGATAAAAACTCTTACCAAAATAGGAATTGAAGGAGAATTCCTCAACATAATAAAGGGCATCTATGCAAAGCCAACAGCCAATATCACTCTAAATGGAGAGAACCTGAAAGCATTTCCCTTGAGAACGGGAAACAGACAAGGATGCCCTTTATCACCGCTCTTATTCAACACCGTGTTGGAAGTCTTAGCCAGGGCAATTAGGCTAGACAAAGAAATAAAAGGTATCTGGATTGGCAAGGAAGAAGTAAAGTTATCACTATTTGCAGATGACATGATTATATACACAGAAAACCCTAAGGAATCCTCCAGAAAACTACTGAAACTAATAGAAGAGTTTGGCAGAGTCTCAGGTTATAAAATAAACATACAAAAATCACTTGGATTCCTCTACATCAACAAAAAGAACACCGAAGAGGAAATAACCAAATCAATACCATTCACAGTAGCCCCCAAGAAGATAAGATACTTAGGAATAAATCTTACCAAGGATGTAAAAGACCTATACAAAGAAAACTACAAAGCTCTACTACAAGAAATTCAAAAGGACATACTTAAGTGGAAAAACATACCTTGCTCATGGATAGGAAGACTTAACATAGTAAAAATGTCTATTCTACCAAAAGCCATCTATACATTTAACGCACTTCCGATCCAAATTCCAATGTCATATTTTAAGGGGATAGAGAAACAAATCACCAATTTCATATGGAAGGGAAAGAAGCCCCGGATAAGCAAAGCACTACTGAAAAAGAAGAAGAAAGTGGGAGGCCTCACCTTACCTGACTTTAGAACCTATTATACAGCCACAGTAGTCAAAACAGCCTGGTATTGGTACAACAACAGACACATAGACCAATGGAACAGAATTGAGAACCCAGACATAGATCCATTCACGTATGAGCAGCTGATATTTGACAAAGGACCAGTGTCAATTAACTGGGGAAAAGATAGCCTTTTTAACAAATGGTGCTGGCATAACTGGTTATCCATTTGCAAAAAAATGAAACAGGACCCATACCTCACACCATGCACAAAAACTAACTCCAAGTGGATCAAAGACCTAAACATAAAGACTAAAACGATAAAGATCATGGAAGAAAAAATTGGGACAACCCTAGGAGCCCTAATAGAAGGTATAAACAGAATACAAAACATTACCAAAAATGATGAAGAGAAACCCGATAACTGGGAGCTCCTAAAAATCAAACACGTATGCTCATCTAAAGACTTCACCAAAAGAGTAAAAAGACCACCTACAGATTGGGAAAGAATTTTCAGCTATGACATCTCCGACCAGCGCCTGATCTCTAAAATCTACATGATTCTGTCAAAACTCAACCACAAAAAGACAAACAACCCAATCAAGAAGTGGGCAAAGGATATGAACACACATTTCTCTAAAGAAGATATTCAGGCAGCCAACAGATACATGAGAAAATGCTCTCGATCAGTAGCCATTAGAGAAATGCAAATTAAAACTACGATGAGATTCCATCTCACACCAGCAAGGCTGGCATTAATCCAAAAAACACAAAATAATAAATGTTGGAGAGGCTGCGGAGAGATTGGAACTCTCATACACTGCTGGTGGGAATGTAAAATGGTACAACCACTTTGGAAATCTATCTGGCGTTATCTTAAACAGTTAGAAATAGAACTACCATACAACCCAGAAATCCCACTCCTAGGAATATACCCTAGAGATACAAGAGCCTTCATACAAACAGATATATGCACACCCATGTTTATTGCAGCTCTGTTTACAATAGCAAAAAGTTGGAAGCAACCAAGGTGTCCATCAACGGATGAATGGGTAAATAAATTGTGGTATATTCACACAATGGAATACTACGCATCGATAAAGAACAGTGACGAATCTCTGAAACATTTCATAACATGGAGGAACCTGGAAGGCATTATGCTGAGCGAAATGAGTCAGAGGCAAAAGGACAAATATTGTATAAGACCACTATTATAAGATCTTGAGAAATAGTAAACCTGAGAAGAACACATACTTTTGTGGTTACGAGGGGGGGAGGGAGGGAGGCGGGGAGAGGGTTTTTTATTGGTTAATCAGTAGATAAGAACTGCTTTAGGTGAAGGGAAAGACAACACTCAATACATGGAAGGTCAGCTCAATTGGACTGGACCAAAGCAAAGAAGTTTCCGGGATAAAATGAATGCTTCAAAGGTCAGCGGAGCAAGCGCGGGGGTCTGGGGAACATGGTTTGCGGGGACTTCTAAGTCAATTGGCAAAATAATTCTATTATGAAATCATTCTGCATCCCACTTTGAAATGTGGCGTCTGGGGTCTTAAATGCTAACAAGCGGCCATCTAAGATGCAGCAATTGGTCTTAACCCACCTGGAGCAAAGGAAAATGAAGAACACCAAGCCCACACGGCAACTAAGAGCCCAAGAGACAGAAAGGGCCACATGAACCAGAGACCTACATCATCCTGAGACCAGAAGAACTAGTTGGTGCCCGGCCACAATCGATGACTGCCCTGACAGGGAGCAAAGCAGAGGACCCCTGAGGGAGCAGGAGATCAGTGGGATGCAGACCCCAAATTCTCATAAAAAGACCAAACTTAATGGTCTGACTGAGACTGGAGGAATCCCGGCGGCCATGCTCTCCAGACCTTCTGTTGACACAGGACAGGAACCATCCCCGAAGACAACTCATCAGAAATGAAAGGGACTGGTCAGCAGGTGGGAGAGAGACGCTGATGAAGAGTGAGCTAATTATATCAGGTGGACACTTGAGATTGTGTTGGCAACTCTTGTCTGGAGGGGGGATGGGAGGACAGAGAGAGAGGGAAGCCGGCAAAATTGTCAAGAAAGGAGAGACTGAAAGGGCTGACTCAAGAGGGGGAGAGTAAGTGGGAGTAGGGAGTGAGATGTATGTAAACTTATATGTGACAGACTGATTGGATTTGTAAACGTTCACTTGAAGCTTAATAAAAGTTATTAAAAAAAAAATAAGAATGGGTTGGAAAGATAAATCTTTTCTCTTAGATGATGGATCTATACTTGCCATAAATTTATTCTCCTGCGATGACTTCCCAACATTTAGGTGACAGAGGAGGGTGATAGATAGTACTGTCCTTGTTTGCTGTGCAAAGCCTCAAAGAGATTGGCCGGAATTCAGGTTCTTCCAACTGTTAATTCTGTGCTCCATGCACTGTATCGTGCTACCAGAGATCAAGGGTGTGGACAATAATGAGGCACATAAAGCGCTTGATAAACATTTATTGAATGAATAAATGGAGCCAGGAACACAGAAAGGAAGAAAGGGAGGGAGGAAGTGAGGGAGGAAAGGAGAAAGGGAGGTGGAAAGAAAAGAAGAAAGGAAATAGGTCAGTCTGTCATGGCTTCTGCCCTCAGGGAGTCCACTAGTCTAGTTTACACTTGTCCAGTGGCTATTGTGCACTAAGGGGGCATAGAAATCGTTGACATCACTATCCTTAAGGAGATCACTATCTTATTTACTTGTGAAGCAAATAGACAAATAAATAGTAATAACAGTAATAATAACAGTCAACACTATTAAACTGCATATTAATTTCCAAGCCTGTATATAGACTCCTCTAATCCTTACAACAACCTAATGAGGTAGATGCCCTATCAATCCCATTTTATAGATAAGGAAACTGAGGTGCATACAAGTTAATTATATTATCCAGTGTCACACAGTTAGTAAACATCAAAGCTGGGATTCGAATCCTGGAATTTAAGCTCCAGAGTCTTTAGCACTACACCATCTTGCCCCTCCAGTATGCTAAGTTAAATGTTAGGATAGATGATTGCAGATGTAAGCACAGGGCATTATGGGACCGAAATTTGAAGCACCTAACTCAGCAGGTGAGGCGGGTTGGAGAATGGTCCTTGAAGGAGGTGGCGCTTGAACTGAATCTTAAAGGATGAAAAACAATTAGCCAGGCAGAGACGAAGAAAGGGCTTTCTAGATTGAGCAAACAGATTATATGATTGGAGATGAGAAAGAAGCCAACATCTTTGAGAAATTGTCAGGAGCTTTGCAGGGGAGAAGCATGGAGTGTGGGGAGGGTTTGTGGGGCAGATGAGACTGGTGAGGCCAAGTAGGAGTCAGTTCATAGAGGCCTCGTGTGTTCCGAGGATCTGGGGTCTTCTCATAGAGGCACTGGTGAGATGGAGGGGAACTGATGGCTTTTAACAACGGCAGTTGCATATTCAAAGAAACCATATTGATTTGGGAGAGATGACCTTGTTGTCAGGAAGTCCATTTAAGAAGCTCTTGCAGTAAGTAATCCATATGGGAGGTGATGAAGTCTGAAATAAGGGGCAATGAAGAGATGAAGAGAGATGAGACATATATAGGAGATGGAAGTGTAGGGTCAAGGGGATGTACTGGATAAGAGTGGAGAGAGGAATAATTAGAGACCAGCCAACCAAGGAGAGTTTTTAGAGCACGGTTTATCAATCCATTACATTTTTGGCCTGAAAAGTCTTTGTTGTGAGGGGGGTTGTCCCATGCATTTAGGATATTTAGCAGCATCATTAGATTCTAACAGCATCCCTCTTCCAAATTGTGACAACTAAAAATGTCTCCAGACATTGCCAAATGTTCTAGTGGGAGGGGAGGCAGAAATGGGCAAAATCACCCCTGCCCTTCTCAATGTGTGGTCCCTAACTAGAAGCACCAGCATCAGCGGGAACTTGTTAGGATGCCAATTCTAGAGCCTTCCTCCAGGCCTACTAAGTCCAAAACTTAGAGATGGAGTCCAACAATCTGTTCTTTCATGCTCACTAAAGTTTGAAAGAGGGCACTGACAGTTCACCTTCTTGCCTTCCATGCAGGATACCAGGTTCAGTTCCCAGCCAAGGCACCTCACGTGCATCCACTACTGGTCTGTCAGTGGAGGCTTGCGTGTTGCTATGATGCTGGACAGGTGTCACTGGAGCTTCCAGACTAAGATAAACTAGGAAGAAAAAATCTGCTTTTGAAAATCAGCCAATGATAGCGTTATGGATCACAACATTTTGAACCTCCAGTGAGTGCTGCATGACCGGGTAGCATTTTGTTTCATTGTGGATGGGGTCACCATGAGTTGGGGGCCAACTCAGTGGCACCTAACAACCACAACAAAGGTTGAGAACCATTGGTTCCCCAGAAGAAGACAGAATCATTGAAGTCAGATGCTATGAACAAGGTCAGGCAGGTCAGGACTAAAGTAAGCATGTTATAAATAGATATTAGGAGATTCCTGATAGCCCTGGTAAAAGCATGATTGAGGATGCGCTGGGGGCAGAAGCTGTTTCGTCTCAGGTTGAAGAGTGAAGATGGGGAGGTTGAATAAATGCAACTCCATACAGACCACTGCTTCCTGAAGCTTGGTGTAAAGGATGGAGAGACAACTAGATGAGCAGGCAGCATCCAAGGAAAGTGATTTATTTTTTGGACAAGGCTTGAATACGTGTGTCAGTTTAGGCAAAAGAGCCAGTTGGGACAGGGTTCAACAGCTGCAAAACAGAAGAAGTTCCAAGAGAGAGTAGTAGTTCAGACAAAAATGAAATTCATGAATAAAAAATCTAAAATATCAAAGAACCCAGTGGCAGAGACCATCACGTGGTTGTGAAGTATGGAAAAATTCATTCTTCAGGTTTGAAATCAGCCATGATGGCCTGGCTCCCAGGAAGGTCTCATTGAAGATTCAGGCCTGGCCTATACACATGGAAAATACTTGCCGATGTGGACCAAGGACAAAGCACTTAGTCCTCAATTATTTGGACATACCAATTAAAAGAGTTTTCCTTTGTTTAATGAGTTTCATTGCTCACATTAAGAAGTTCTCTTTTTCCACCTTATTGATTCATTTATCTTGCACAGAGAGAGGCTGCTTCAGTGGCCTGGAAACTTTAAATTCATAAATCACTGTGGAATCCTAGATTCTTGGTATGAAAATGTATCTTAGATATGAATTGGTCCAAGCCCCTTTCTTTAGACAAGTAAGGCAGAGAGATATCAGCCTATCTTCCCAGGCAATTCAGCTGAGCACCTGAGAGGGAAAGCAACTTATTCAAGGAAACAGAGAGAGGTGCCTTGTTGTTTTATGTTAATGATGAGCTTGATACAATGGCTACAAGACTGATGTCTGAGGATTATCAGACCATAAAACATAACAGACAACTTCAGGAAGATAAATTAAGAATCCTGCAATAAAGCAATCACTGTTGTGTTGAGAAAATGGCTCACTAATGCTACACAACTGTAGAGGCCCTGTGGGCTACAGAAGCAAATTCTCAGGGTGTTTGCTACAGTCACGTCCCCCTTATGAGGACTTCCTTCCAGGGCACCATCAGCTTGTGCCATCTGAGCCTCTTCTCCTCTAACCACCGCTGATTGAACCAGAAGCAGACCCCTGACCAAGCGTAGCCAGGCTACATCCCTACTTCAAAATCTCTGCCCAAACAAGGACTTCGCTAATTAGCTGGACCTATCAAATTCCCTCTTTGGACTTTAAATGGGATCTAAGAGGAGAAAGATTATTGATAACGGGAGCACAGTAGAGAGGGGCTTGGAAAGAGGAGGAAGAAACCCTATCATACTAACAATAGAGTCCTGGGGTGAGGTTCACTATGACCTGGTGAACTAGAAAAAAAAAAAAAAAGAACTAGCTGCTTTGAATTTGAAGCAAGCTATGAGCTCCTGAGTGGAGTTCTGGGCTTTGGGAAGCCCAGCTGCGCCAGGATTCTGTTCCTCTGGGGAAGCCTGGTGCTGATGCTATTCCCAGACTAGCCTAAGACCTGGCTGTGATTTCTCATATTTTATTTCAAAGCAACAAAGCCCAAATAAACCAAAACAAAAAATCAGTCTTTCCTTCCTTTGGAAATCTCTGTTGCTTGCAACCAGATGCTCATGGCACCCACTCTTGACCCCCATCCCTGGTGCAACCCCAGCATATTTACTTCCTGAAATGAGGACAGAGAATCCCAAGCAATAGCCAAGACCTAGTCTATAAATAGCCTTCTGTCAAAAGGATACTTTCACAGGGTGAAGGCCACTGGCTCCATGGCTGGTCTCTGTACTTTCCTTACAGATAATGCAGCTGAGGTGAGGGTAAGAGGCAGCACAGGGCTAACAGAATCCTAGAAAAAGCTTCCAGTAGCACACTTATCCCTTTTCCTTCAATAGACCAATGCCGGGTGCAAAGAGATGGGCAAGACCCATTACCTGCCCTCAGGAAGCTCACAGTCTAGTGGAGAACATAAACGTGCAAACAAATAAAGCAATATATTGTGGTAAGTGCTATTATAGGTACAAATATGGGCAGTATGGGAACATACATTGAGTAGGAGACAGATAGGAGAAGGCCATTCCCAACAGAAGAGGCTGCGTGACGTCCTCGAGGGGAGAAAGCCGGCAAGTTTGCAAACAGCCCCCACTACACTATGGAAAGGCATAGAATGAGGAGGTGGTGGGGTGTTAGAGTTGGATGCGTGAAAGAAAACTAATAATTTCTATTGGTAACAATCACAATTACTTACTAATAGGATGCGTGTACCTGTTGAGTATCGCACAACTTATCAAAACCTTGGAATTAGATTAGACATGACCATCCTAATTTTCTGTTTCACACAGATTTGGGGATGATATTCCTTTTTATCACAACAACCATTGAAAGCCCAGCTCTACAATGATACAATGCCATCAAAAGGAAAGTTATGGGGTTTAATGCTGACCTGTGAACCCCTCGAGCTAGCACTTTCTGCAGTAGCACACTGATGCCTTTTCCTCCAATTAGCCAATGCTGGGTACACACAGGTGTGCAAGACCTGTTCCCTGCCCTCAGGAAATGCACATTCTAGTGGATAAAACAAATGGGCAAGCAAATAATGTATGTGTCTGTCGAGTATTGTTGTGTTTCCCTCAAAATTTTAAAACACCTCAGGCCCCGTGTGTTTGCTATAGTGCTCTGAGCATCACAGTGCAGGTGGGAGCCCCGGGACCACAATGTAGTTCATGGTCTCTAAAAGGGATACAGCCATGCAACCACAAAACTCAAACTCAGAGTTAATAACTGGGGATACAAAACAATTATTTTCAGTTTTAGCGAAAGGCAGGGAAAATCCTTAAAGCAGATTAAAAAAAAAAAAGGAAACACTCAAAAGTAAAGATAACAAATGAGATATTGTGTGTTTAAGGGATTAGTTATTATTTACCCTTTGGTTACCTACTAAATAACCCTCAATGTGAATGTGAGGAGTCATCTCTGGGGTGAGGAAGGATATAGAGTTGACTCCCTGATCTCTGCTCCCAAGCCTGTCAATGTTGAGGCTGACTGTGGCGTCTCAGTTTCCTCAGGCTGCCATAACAAAATACCACGACGTGGGTGGCTTAAAGAACAGAAATTTATTCTCTCACGGTTCCAGAGGGTAAAAGTCCAAATTCAGGGTATCAGGAGGGCCACGCTCTCTGTCTACTCTAGGGAAAGATGCTTCTTTGTCTCCTCCAGGTTCTGGTAGCCTTGGCTGATTCTTGGCTTATAGATGAATCCTCACATGGTATCTTCTCCCTATGTATGTGATTTTCTCTCCAGGTCTGTTCTCTCCTTTTATAAGACACCGCTCAGAAGGGTGGTGCAATTGGTAATTAAGCTCGGCTGCTAACCAAAAGGTTGAAGGTTTGAGTCCACCCAAAAGCACCTTGGAAAAAAGCCCTGGCGATCTACTTCTGAGAAAGCAACCATTGAAAACTCTATGGAGAACAGTTCTACTCTGACACACATGGGGCCACTATGATTTGGAACGGACTCAACTGGTAACTGAAGAAGGGATTAGTATTCATCCCTGCCCCAGTATGACTTATCTGACAAATATCTTCAGAGAAAGACCCTATTTCCCTAAACAAGGTCACATTCACAGGCACAGGGATTAGGACTTCAACATGATTTTGGAGGGGACACAATTCAACCCATAAAACTTGGTTAGCCATTCTGCTCACCCTTTTTGTTGTTTTGCTAGTGGTGTGCTGGCTCTTTGTGTGTGCTTCTCCCAATTACTCTGAGATAATTGCTGTGGACTCTAGCACTCTTACACTCCAATCCCCAGCTTTTAGTAAATTGTGAGTGAAATTCCAGGATTTCCAAAGGACTGTAGCAGCAACAAATATCAAAGAAGACAGAGGAAATTAAACAAAAAGAGAAAAAGTCAGCAGGCAGCAAAAGCATAACTTGCCCGGAATGGAAAGCCCACCTCAGTGGAGGAGATAAAGGAGAGAGTGACTGACCTTTATTCATGGGTGATGAGATATAGTAAAAGGAACTGATGCCATGAAAAGAAAGGGTAACAAGAGCCCAGGAGAGAGTGGAGCATTTTCCTGTCACTTAGACGGTAGTGACACTATTGATTCCCAGCCCGTGTTGCCTCTGACAGGAATTGTCTCTCTGGGTTGCCTGATGACTGGATAGAGACATTCACACGAAGAACAGCCAGGTGACTGCATGGCATGATTAGAAAGTCACATCAACACCTCAGCCCTGAACCAAAAATAACCTCCCTACAGGCCTGCCAGCAGGCTTGAAGTGCTCACCATTGTCACAGGGCTTTTGAATCGGGCAGAGTCTCCAGGGTTCTTCTGTTAAAATATAAAGGCGGTATTTTGGAAGGATAAAGCATTAACCCATCAGTGTTTGTCCAAATGTTGGCTCATGTTGGCTTATTGTTAGCCAATAAAATCTAGTGTATTGTTATCTAATAATGTATTCTACTTTATCTAATGTTATTGATTGCTGCTAACACATTACTTCAAAGCTTGGTGGCTTAAAATAATAAACATTTATTATCTCACAGTCTCTGTTGGTCAGAAATTTGGGAGCAGCATAGCTGGTAATGATACTGAGTATCTCCATTGTCTCTTTCCATGGTTGTAATTGCTTTGATTCCTGTGTATCCATCTGGTGAGGTCTACGTGAAAAGTTGCCACTTATGTTGTTTGAAAACGTATTTGCAATGAAGAAGTCTTTGGTCTTGCAAAATTCTATCATGCAATCTCTGGCATTGTTTCTATCACCAAGACCATATTTTCCAACTTTTTCTTGGTTTCCAACTTTCACATTCCAATCACCAGTAATTATCAATGCATCTTGATTGCATGTTTGATCAATTTCAGACTGCAGAAGTTGGTAAAAACTTCAATTTCTTCATCTTTGGCCTTAGTGGTTGGTGCATAAATTTGAGTAATGGTTGTATTAACTGGTCTTCCTTGTAAGCGTATGGACAGTATCCTATCACTGACAGTGCTGTACTTCAGGAGAGATCTTGAAATGTTCTTTTTGACAATGAATGTGATGCCATTCCTCTTCAACTTGTCATTCCTGGCACAGTAGACCATATGATCGTCTGATTCAAAATGGCCAATACCAATCCATTTCAGCTCACAAATGCCTAGGATATCGATCTTAATATGTTACATTTCATTTTTTATCGCTTCCAGTTTTCCTAGATTCATACTTTGTACATTCCAGGTTCTGATTATTAATGGATGCTTGCAGCTGTTTCTTCTCCTTTTGAGTCAAATCACATCAGCAAATGAAAATCCCAAAAGCTTTACTCCATCCACGACTATAAGATTGACTCTACTTTGAGGAAGCAGCTCTTTTCCCGTCATATTCTGAGAGCCTTGCAACCAGAGGGGCTCATCTTTGGGCAATGAGACAATGTTCCACTACTATTCATAAGGTTTTCACTGGCCAATTTTTTTCAGAAGTTGACTGTCAGGTCCTTCTTCCTAGTCTTGGTCTGGAAGCTCTGCTGAAACCTGTCCATCAAGGGTGACTCTGCTGGTATTTGAAATACCAGTGGCAAATCTTCCAGTATGACAGCAACATGTAAGCCACCACAGTATGAAAAACTGACAGATGCTTGGTGTCAAATCAACTACGTCTGTGGAAAAAGACAACGGAGAAGATCAATATCATCAGTCAGAACAAGGCCAGGGGCTGACTGTGGAATTGACCATCAGTTACTCATATGCAAATTGAAGTTGAAGCTAAAGAAAATTAAAGCAAGTCTGCGAGAGCCCAAATGTGACCTTGAGTATATCCCACGTGAATTTAGAGAATATCTCAGGAATAGATCTGATGCGTTGAACACTAATGACCAAAGACCAGATGAGTTGTGGAATATCAAGAACATCATACTTGAAGAAAGCAAGAGGTCATTAAAAAGTCAGGAAAGAAAGAAAAGACCAAAATGGATGTCAGAAGAGACTCCGAAACTTGCTGTTGAACATCGAGTAGCTAAAGCAAAAGAAAGAAATGATGAAGTAAAAAAGCTGAATGAAAAATTTCAAAGGGCAGCCTGAGAAGCCAAAGTAAAGTATTATAACTAAATGTGCGAAGACCTGGAAATAGAAAACCAAAAAGGAAGAACATACTCAACATTTCTCAAGCAGAAAGAATTGAAGAAAAATCTAAGTCTCGAGTTGCAACACTGAAGGATTCTATGGGGAATATATTAATTGATGCAGGGGGCATCAAAAGAAGATGGAAAGAATACACAGAGTCACTATACCAAAAAGAATTAGTTGACAGTCAATCATTTCAGGAGGTAGCATATGACCAGGAACCTGTAGTACTGAAGGAAGAAGTCCAAGCTGCACTGAAGGCGTTGGTGAAAAACAAGGCTCTGGGAATTGATGGAGTATCAACTGAGATGTTTCAGTGAACGGATGGAGCATTGAAAGTGCTCACTCGTCTATGCCAAGAAATTTGGAGGACAGCTCTCTGGCCAACCGCCTGGAAAAGATACATATTTGTGCCCGTTCCAAAAAAAAGGTATACAACAGAATGGGAAATCATTGAACAATATCATTAAAATCATATGCCAGTAAAATTTTGCTGAAGATCATTCAAAAGTGGCTGCAGCAGTACCTCAACAGGGAACTGCCAGAAATCCAAGCCAGATTCAGAAGAGGACATGGAAGGAGAGATATCATTGCTGATGTCAAATGGATTCTGGCTGGAAGCAAACAATACCAGAAAGATGTTTACCTGTGTTTTACTGACTATGCAAAGGCCTTTGACTGTGTGGATCATAACAAATTATGGATAACACCAAGAAGAATGGAAATTCTAGAACACTTAATTGTGCTTATGGGGAACCTGTACCTAGATCAAGAGGCAGTCATTCAAACAGAACAAGGGGATACTGCACAGTTTAACATCAGGAAAGGTGTGCATCAGGGTTGTATCTATCACCATACTTATTCAATCTTTATGCTCTGCAAATAATCCGAGAAGCTGGACTATATGAAGAAGAACAGGGCATCAGGGTTGGAAGAAGACTCATTAACAACCTGTGATATGCAGATGACACAACCTTGCTTGCTGAAAGTGAAGAGGACTTGAAGCACTTCCTAATGAAGATCAAAGACCACAGCCTTCAGTATGGATTACACCTCAACAAAAAGAAAACGAAAATCCTCACAACTGGACCAATAAGCAACACCACGATAAATGGAGAAAAGATTGAAGTTGTCAAGGATTCCATTTTACTTGCATCCATAATCAACACCCATGAAAACAGCAGTCAAGAAATCAAAAGAGACATTGCATTGGACGAATCTGCTGTAAAAGACCTCTTTAAAGTGTTGAAAAGCAAAGATGTCACCTTGAAGACTGAGGTGTGCCTGAACCAAGCCACTGTGTTTTCAATCACCTCGTATACATGCAAAAACTGGACAATAAATAAGGAAGACCAAAGAAAAATTGATGCCTTTGGATTGTGGTGTTGGAGAAGAATATTGAATATACCGGGGAACGCCAAAAGAATGAACAAATCTGTCTTAGAAAAAGTACAATCAGAATGCTCATTAGAAACAAGGATGGTGAGACTACATCTCACATTCTTTGGACGTATTATCAGCAGGGACCAGTCCCTAGAGAAGGATGTCAAGTATGTAGACAGTCAGCAAAAAAGAGGAAGACCCTCAACAAGATGGATTGATACTGTGGCTGAAACAATGGGCTCAAGCAAGACAATGACTGTGGGGATGGCACAGGACCGGGCAGTGTTTTGTTCTGTTGTATATAGGGTCACTACGAATTGGAACCGACTTGACAGCACCTAAAACAACACCAATATAGCTGGTGGTTCTGGCTAAGGGTCTCTCATGAGGTTGTGGTTAAGATGTAGGCTGGGGCTGCAGTCTTCCGAAGGCTTGAATGCGGTTGGAAGGTTTGCTTCCAAGATGGCTAATTTACAAGGCTCTTGGCAGAAGGCCTCAGTTCCTCACCACATATGCCTCTCCATGGAACTATCTGAGTATCCTCCCAACATGGCTGCTGCCTTCCTGCAAGAGTGAGTGACTCAACAGAGAGAGGCAAGGGAGAATCTGCAATGCCATTTATGAGCTGGTCTTGGAAGTTATATTCCATCTCTTCTGCCATATGCCACTTGTTGGGAGCAAGTCACTAAGTTCAGCCCACACTCAATGGGAGGGAAATTAAACTTCATTTCCTGAGGGGAGCAGAGGACAATCAAATAATTTGTAGGCATATTTAAAACCCAACACAGCCAGTTACCCCACCACCATGAAGAGATGAGAAATGGGACAGGCAAGTTTTTTTTTTTTTTTCCTTAACAACTTTACTGAGTTATAATTGACATACTGTACAATTCACCAATTTAAAGTATATAATTCCATGGTTTTTAGTACATTCACAGAATTTTTCGACCATTACCACTATCTAATTCCAGAACACTTTCACCACCCCAAAAAGAAACCCTGTATCCATTAATAGTTACTCCCATCCCCCTTGCTCCACTATCTCCAGTCAACCACTAATCTACTTTCAAGATAAGTAGGTTTTAATAGAAGATTAGTGAGGAGGAATAGGTTTCTACCCTGGTCTTCTATCTTGCTAAGACTGACCAATGGAGGGTGGGCAGAAGGCAGGAACCCAAGTGAGACAGCAATAGAGATGCCACAAAGTGGCAGCCTAAGGTTAATCAGGACTGTCTTCCCATCAGTCACTAGAACACAGGCAGTGCTTACGAAACCAGGTCTGTCTGCTGTCTTTAGTGAGGTCCCTGCGAACCAGATCGGAAGCCTGAGGATTCTGGTGCTTTGTGGGGGAAAGCAGGGGCCCAATGGAGTGCTAGCGGTTCAGGGATGCTGGATTTGGAGTCAGACCTCTTTTGGAATTCCAGCCCTGCTACTGGCTAGCTGGTGTCTTTGGTCAAGATATATCACTTTATTTAAATCCAGGCTCCCTCAGAGGATGATAGAGATTTTCCTTTGGACTTTTACTCTCTTCCCACCAGTACCTAAGACCCTCCTTGAGCAGACCAACTTCGAAGTGTTATTGTGAGAATACACTTAGCCTGACAGCTTTGTAGATAGTATGTTTTCAACAGAAAATGGTTATTACTACTGTTGTTCCCTGAGTGGTACAAAAGGTTAACATGCTCAGCTGCTAACTAAAAGTTTGGAGGTTAGAGTCCACCTCAGAAGAAACGCCTGGTGACCTACTTCTGAAAAAGCAGGCATTGAAAACCCTGTAGAACACAGTTTTTCTCGAACACACATAGGATCACCATTAGCCTGGGTTGCCGTGAGTCTGGGTCTCCATGAGTTGGAATTGACTTGATGACAACTGGTTATTGCTATTATTCACAAGGTTGCTTGGGAATAACTTCGATTTAGGCAGAGGGCTTCTGAGTAACCTCGGGCATTTTGTGATAAGAGACCTGTGAGCCTCCCCTGGATTCACACCAGGCCCTCTCCTGCCTCCCCAGGGGCTGCTTGGCTTCCTTCTGAATGAAAGATGGTTCTGAGAAGCCGTTTTGCTCTCACTGAATTCAGGAGTACAGTGAAAACTGAAAAGTATTACTATACACATTTGTACATTTCATATGAAAGCTGATTTCCTCCATTTGAAATGCAGACACTCTTTCACACACACATATACAAATCTGTTGCTGAGCAGTGTTAGCAGGAAAAAAACGTACTTTACCAACACAGCAAACAAACACTTGGCCCACCTAAGACAGGGAGCAAAGGCCCTGAGATCGGAGGGCGCCTGTTTGAGAAATAGCGAAGAGACTGGTGTGGTTACAGGAGAGGCAAGTAAAAGAAAAATAGGCTATACTATAAAGAAAAAAGGGAGGTAAATAGGGGGTTGAGTGTGGAACCTAGAGACAGCAAGACAGAGAACAGAGAGGCCCCCAAATCTGCAAACAAAGCAACAAGAAATGGGCCAGGGCACAGAAACAAAGCCATTCCCCAGAACAATGGGGTGGGGTATCTAAAAATAGCCTGCAAACTTCTTTAAAGTTGCCTTCCAGAAACAGCTGGGGAAAACCAGGCCCAGGGACATGCACAGAACATCCACCTGTGACCACCGTGTGACCTTCCGCCAGGGGCTTTGAGGGGCTGCAGCCCCAGCTGGGGAATTGAACCTGGGAGCAAGAGACTGCGCAGGCGCGACACCCCATAATAAGTCCTGCTACGAATCCCAGAGGCCTCCCGGACAGGAGCCATCTTGGAAAGCTGCTGCGCGTGCACCTTAGTTAACATATCCCCACCTGTGTCTATGAATAAACATGAATCTTTTCCTGCCCAAGAACTTTTAAAAACTCAGGCCAGTGTTTTGTTCTGAGATGAGTGTAAGCGTTGCTCTAGACCCTCCTGTCTCTGCTTGCAAGCCTCTTCAATAAAGCTTTGCTTGTGTGGAAAACTACATGCCTTACCTGCTATTCTTGACCAGTGAGAGGCAAGAACCTTATTCCAGTAACATGCCCGCAGAGGCAGTGTGGAAGGAAGGGCTGCCCGGCTGTCTCCAGGCCCTCTGCCCTCCTTCAGGCTACTATTCCAGGTCAGTTTACAGAAGAGAGTAGCATTTCAGGGGCCACAGCCTCCGCTGTTCTGCTTGCTGCCACCAAACCCAGAGAGGCCTCACAGCAATTAAAGACCAGGGAGGAGGAGCTTCAGTTTGAAAAAGGAGAAAATGACCCGTCCTTCTCCCAGTCTTCTTCCCCAAGGTTGGCATTCCCTCGGCACTAGGTGGACATGAAGGATTTAAACACAGCTTCAGCAGCTCCTTCACTGCTGTGTCTAAGTTCCCTAGTGCTGCTGTAATAGAAATACAAGTGGGTGGCTGTCAAAAAGGACAGACATTTGTTTTCTCAAAGTTCTGGAGGCTACTTGTCCAAATCTGGGTCTCGATCATGTCGAGTCCTTCCTTGTGGGCAGTCCCTGCTGTTCCTTGATGCTTCGGCTTGTAGGCAACCCTCACATGGCATCTGTCCCCTTATTCCACCCCCCTCCAAGGGTGAATAGCTCTGTGTCTAATCTGCTCTTTTAATAACTCAGAAGTGATTAGATTTAGATTAGATATCCTACTCAAGTTATAATCTAATTAACAGAAAGATGAAAACCCTATTTATGAACAGGATTATATCCACAGGTATAGGGTTAGGATTCCAACACATTTTGTGTGTGGGGTGGGGGAGGAGGGGCACAATTTAATCCATCACATGTTCTTTTAAAAATCTGAACCATGTGACTATGTCATCTATTCAAAAATAAAATAGCTCACTGATAGAAACCATGACCATGGCACCTGTATTGGCTAACTTCTAACGATGTCAGTGAATTTGCGACAGCCAGCTTGGATCTCACCTGTCTTTCCACTAAAAAGGACAGGGCAGCAGCATCCACGCAGGGGACTAAGGGTCAGCTCCTGGGTCAGCATTTATGCTCAGACACACTCAGACAAGATGTCAGTCGCTGCAGGAAGTGTGGCTCCTGACACAGGAAGAGGCTTTGCCTTTTGGAGACCCCCCAGGCCATGTGTTCCAGACCCCGGAAGTAGAAGTGCCCCCAGGGCAGGCTTTGGGGGAGAAGTTGCTTCCCCAAGCGTGTTCTCTAAAAGTGAAGCCTTTTCAATTTCCCCCCCAGGTAATTTGTTGATAAGGTGGTTGTTAAGATGAAAAAAAGTCTTAACGAGACCACGTGATACCAGACAAGGTTGACAAAAGGAGTTGCTGGGTTTTTAAATTTTTTTTTTTTAGCGTGTTTATTCTCCCACCAACAGTGAAGGAAACGCCCTGGCTGCAACCCCTCTATCCCCACCCCTTTCTGTCCCTCATGTTAGAACCTGCGCATTCCTCTGCCGGGCTCCCATCACCAGCATTTCTTTTTTTCTCTTTGAAGGAAAACTGGTGAGAACTGTCCACACTCAATTTGTTATTGCTGTTGTTAGTTGCCATGGAGTTAATGCTGACTCATGGTGACCCCATGGTTTACCATGTAGAAATGCTCTGTATGGTTTTCTTGGCAATAAGCTTAATGGAAGCAGATCACCAGACCTTTTATTTTTCGGTACCACTGGGCAGGATGGAACCTCTGACATTAACATTAGTGATCAAGTGCAAACTATTGACACTACCTAGGGAGTCACATTCTCAATTTAAGAACCCCTTTTCCCCTCCTAGCCTCTACTTTTTTCTCTAGACAACTAGCAAACCGGACCAGATCACGGACTGAGTTTTTAGGTGTAGATCACCAAGCCTTTCTTCAGAGGTGCCTCTGGGTGGACTTGAACCCCCAACCTTTTCATTAGCAGCCAAAAACTTTAACTGTCTGCACCACCCAGGGGCTCCATACAACTAGCAATTCTTTCGTGTTGTCTTGGATTATAAAACCCAAGCAGCTTGCACAAGGCTTACTGAATTTACGGTAAGACAATTTCCTGTAACTCTTCCTGGTGTTGAAGTAAAAGCATACTCATGACCTCACTACCACTCAAGGACCCCGAACATCCCCCTGAAATTAACCAGTCAACACCATATCCGCTTGAGTGGCCACTAAGTGCAGCATCCTTTCTCAGGCACTGGTGCGGCAGGGAATAAAAATCAAAAGGAAAAAATATGTACCATTCTCTGGGGAAGTCTTGATTCAAACAAGGGAGGCATGCATCATACTTTAAAAAAAAAAAAAAACATAATAACATAGTGCAATAGCAAGAGAAGTGCAAGTGTGCCACTAATTACACATAGGGAAGCAGGTGGCCTCATCCTTGTGGAATATATGAGGAAAGCCCTCACAGAGCAAAGTTAAGTGATGGCTCTGATAGGCCTGTGGCAGATGGGAGAGAGGCAGGCTTTATCTCCTGTCTCATCTGTCCTCCCCACTCTTTCAAGGCTGGTGAAGTCCTCTCTCATTAGCATGTCAGAGCCACAGCCATAAACAAAGGGGAAGTCCCCCACCGTTTTGGCAACTTGAAATACTGGGAGGATAAAAGACGTTGAGTTGGGGAAACGAAATGCTTCTTTACGGTGTTTCCTCTTCTCTTTCTGTTTGGAAGCATTCCACCAGTGGCTCTCTCTGGCTGTGTCTGTAGTAATGAACAAGCTTGAAAATGTTCGTTTTGCATATCTCCTTCACGTTGATTCTGTGGTGGGCAGAATAATGGCCACCCCGAAGATATCCAGAACCTGTGAATATGTTATGTTACATGGCAAAGGGGAATTAAGATCACAGATGGAAATAAGTTTACCGCTCGGCTGACATTAACACAGGCAGACTATCCTGGCTTATCTACGTGTGCCCAATGTCATCACAAAAAACAGTTGCCATCTAGTTGACCCTCGACTCATGGTGACCCCATGTGTCAGAGTAGAACTGTGCTCCGTCTGGTTTTCAGTGGCTGATTTTTGGGAAGTAGACTGCCAGGCCTTTTTTCCAAGGCACTGCTGGGTGGACTTGAACTTCCAACCTTTTGGTTAACAGCTGAGCGTGTTAACTATAATCATGAGGGTCCTTTAAATGTAGAAGAGAGAGGCACAAGAGTTAGTGTCAGAGTGATGTGATGTGAAAAAGAGTCAGTCTCTACTGGCTTTGAAGATGGAAGTGGGCACAAGCCAAGGAATGCAGGCAGTCTCCAGAAGCTGGAAAAGGCGAGAAGAGGAATTCTCCCCTACAGTCTACAGAAAGCCTTAATGAAACTTGATTTTAGCCAAATGAGACCTATTTTGAACTTCTGACCTCCAGCACTGTAAGCTAATAAATGTGTGCTTTGTTTAGTCACTAAGTTTCTGGTAATTTGTTACAGGTACAATCAGAAACGAATGGAATAGAAAATTGGGTCCTGCCCGCCTATAAAACCTTCCTGGTGGGGGTCAGCTCCATCAGCATTATTATAAACAAATGAAGATGGAATCCCACCCAGAGGCTCTGAGCTAGGGTAGCAGAGAGCTCTGATGTGGAATCTGACCTTTGACTTTCAATATTTTGGGGAGAGATGAATTGGCGACCTACAGGCCTAAGAGGGGATAAGAAAAGGATCTGCTTGTAGGTCCAGGCAGGAAGTGCTCCACCTGGTCTGGGTGAGAAAGAACTCCGTGCACCGAGGTGGCGGAAGCAGCGCAGGCTGCAGCCTGAAGGTGGGAAGGATGTGGGGAGCTGGGCTCCCAAGGGGCCTGCTGCACCGCAAGTGGTCACCGGAGGCTGGAGAGCTCTAGAGGGTAGGTGCTGAGTAAACTCTGCCGGCTCATTGAAAGGACAGCCTCCATCCTCCACCCAAGGGACTCTCTGTCTAACTCACAGAAAAAAAAGTCACTCTCAAAACTCTGAGTTTCTTGCAAATTACAAAACTAAACCCTGTGGATTCAAGAAGGGTGACCACGAAATGGTGTATGACAAGTATAACTTTTAAAAATTCAGCAGAAACTCATTACGAATTCATTCCTAGAATCAGCTTTTTAATGCAGTGGTTAAGAGCTCGGCTGCTAACCAAAAGGTTGGCACTTGGAATTCACCAGCCCGCTCTTCGGAAACCCTATGGGGCCGTTCTATTCTGTCCTACAGGGTCGCTGTGAGTCCGAATCAACTTGATGGCAGTGGTTTTTATCCCATTTTTTATTATTAGTTTTTATCTTCAGTGCTCATGAGGTACAATATTGGGCTTCGCAAGCTGCCCTCCCCCCCCCCCCCCCCCCCGCCACCTTTTCCTCCAAAGAGAAGGCAACACACATTGAGTCCAAGTTTCCCTTCTTGGGCCTCCTCAGGCTGACTCCATCTTCATTCCCAGGAAAACAGTGGGGAGTATGGGGAGGAGTGAAAAAGCCAGCACTGACTGAAGCCTAGAAAAGCATTTCTTGTCCATTACACTCAGTGGAGGTCACCCATGCTTACCCATCTGTGAAGCCTAAGCCCCAAAGAGGGAGCGGGGAAAGGGGGCACATGTCACAACTCCAGCAATTCTACAGAATCCAGTCCTTAGGTTTGGAACTTCTAGAAGCAGAGATCACACCTCTTACATTTTTTTACCCCCCCCAACCACCCATCCCAAATGCCAAGTAGAGTGCTGGCACCCCTTCCCCCACCCCCACCAGAAAGACATTCCATAAAACCCTTGCTGAATTGCATGGGATTAAAAGTACAGCCAAAGCTCTCTCTCCCTCCCAGCAGCTGTGACTAAAGATCCCTCTTTCAGCAAATTTCCAGACCTTTGTGTGTACCGGGTCACAGGAGTTTCAATGAGACCATGTAGCATTTATACCCGTTGCCGTCGAGTCAATTCTGACTCTTGGTGACCCTATAGGACAGAGTAGAACTGCTCCATATGGTTTCCAAGGAGCACCTTTTGGTTAGCAGCCACAGCTCTTAACCACTGCATCCCCAGGGCTCTTTGTAGCATTAGTAGAGATTGGAAAATATACCCTTAAATGACTGATTCCAATTTAAAGGCTATTGGACAGCTATTACTAGCCTTCTGGGTATAATCCAGCTCCTTAGAAAAGCATACTTATGATGATTAACGCTTCCGCTGTCCCCAACCACCACCCACCAGTTTGGTCCCCCCTCCTCCCCACCTACTCAGCAGATTCCCAGGTGGTTCTTTCCTGCTATTCTCCTGCCCAGAGTGCCCTTCCTGCACCCCCATTCCCACCTACCTGGCAAACTCCCGTTTGTTTTCTCAGACTGCTCATGTGTCATCTCCACCAGAAGGACTTTCCTGATGCTCCAGGCTGAGCTAGGTACATTGTCCCCATGCAACCCGGTGACCTTTACCTGTTTCAAGCCTAGTTAGTACCGGTCACCTCCAGGGACTGTGCCATTTAGCTTTGTGTCATGTTTGTATCTAGGAACTGTGCCATTTATCTTTGTATATTTGTAACAAAATGCATAATAAAATAAAATTTAAAAAATCTATCTGTCTTTGTATATTTGTAACGAAATGCGTAGTATGTAACAAATTCTTGAAAGGTTTGTTGAAGGAATGACCCAATAAGAATAGCTACTGTTTTTTGAGCACATTTCACTATGCGCAAGGAACTGTGTAACTTCTAAACATATACTGCCTCACTTAGTCATACCAATGGTCCTATAGATTCTTTCCTTCCATTTTATGGACGCATTTTTTTTTTGAATGTGTTTTTGCAGTGAAGTATGTTTTTCTGTCCCATTGAAGGTGGACTTGGCTAAGTGATTTGGTTTGGCCTATGGAATGTTAATGGATGTGAAGCAAGCGTTGACTTTAAATGTGTCAGTAGGATTAGGCTTGTTCTTTTGTGTTTTTGCTTTTCTCCTTGAGAAGAACATGACTCAGGAAGCTACTGGTCTGGGGAGAGCGAGAGACAAGTGGAGTACACCTAGTCCCAGCCCAGAGCTTAACGCCAGCCTAGTTGAGCTCAACCTAGATTAGTCGAGTCCCAACTGGCCCACAAATCTCTGAACAAAAAATGAATACTTTTTGTTATGCCGCTGAATTTTGGGTTCATTTCTCATGCAGCATATTTTTGGCAATAGCTGACTAATACAGTTACGACAGTAACTTTAGAGACATAAGATACAATCACGCTAAGAACAAAATCTCCTTCCCAATGGAGTCTCTGAGTGGTGCGAACAGTCAATGAGCTAGGCTGCTAACCCAAAGGGTGTAAATTCAAGCCCATCCAGAAGCACCGCAGAAGAAAGACCTGGTGATCTGCTTCCAAAAAGTCAGCCACTGAAAACCCTGTGGAGCACAGTTCTACTCTTGATACACACGGGGTTGCCGTTAGTTGAAATTAGCTGGTAATGAGAACTGAGGAAGACCTCTAACTTATAGTTACACAAGAAGAAAAATTTATTGATGGTAATTGTGCTGCCTGAGATTGGTTAATTGGGGAACACTGGAAAATCTTTTTTCCTGGATAGCTTGATGAGGAGTCATATTTCTGGGATAATTTCCTGCAGAGACTCAGATGTGGTAAGAGAATAAGCTAGGGGATCTTTAGAAATCCCTTAAAACTCTGCAGATTTTGCTGGCATGTGTTGGTTTAGAAAAGGAATTTAAAACTCGTTGAAGTCACAAATACTTAATTTTTAAAATTTAAATTGGCAAAATTTTGACCAAGTGGCAAAATTGTACTATTTACTCTCTGGCACGGCCGCTCTTAGGAACAACTGTACCCCTCCATGGTTAAGGTAGGCTTATACGTTAGAGCCAAAGGAAAGAGAAGGATTTGGATTCAGGATCAATATGCACACACAGGCTTAGAACATGAAAGCTTTCTTTAAACTCACACCACTTACACACACCTTCATCAAATTCTCTGCCTTCTAGCAAGTTTCTGCTGAATCTTCAGTTTGAAAAACTCTTCCCTGGGCTTTCTGGGGAAGTCGTGGGGTGGCACAAACGGTTAACCGCTCAATGACCAACTGTAAAGGTTGATGATTCCAACCCACCCAGAGGCACCTCAGGAGAAAGGCCTGGCTATTTGCTTCCAAAAAGACAGAGCCTTGAAAACTCAATGGAGGGCAGTTCTATTCTGTAACACACGAGGTTGCTCTGAGCTGGAATCGACTCAAGGGCAACTGGTTTGCTTTGGGGTCTTTTGGGGCTTTCTGGGGAGGGATGGCAGGCACAGAGTGGCAGAGGTTCATGCCAGGTTCCTCTTGGAGCTTGGTCTTGGCCGCTCTTCAGAGCTGTGTCAGCCGCCTCCTCAAACACCAGGAGGGAGCATGAATGTTTGTGGTCAACCATGGCAGGCTACTGAAGAATCCATTGTTTAGTAATTGTCTCACCACCAGTAACTCTTTTCATAATAATATTAATGTTGAGGAACTCATTTGGGATGGAAATGGAGATTGTCTCCACTTCAGGAGATTTTCTTTTTCTACTGCAATTTTTTCTTTAATTAATTGGACCAGTTTCCTTCCCTCTAAGCCCCTAAGCACAGCCATTGAGAGAATTAAAGAGAATTGTTGAGATTTATAGCAAGAGTATTTGACCTACTTTGGAGCAAGCACTTTCTGGGGAGAAAAAGAGCCCAGATTTCAACGATCTGTTTTCTTTGTGTCTAAGTCCTTCCTTCTTTTCCTTAAGAAGGGCCAAAGACAGACATTGTTTCCTTGAGACTTACAGAGTTTCCTTTTCTGTGTGGATGGTTGATTAATAAGCTTGATTCCTGCGTGGGTGAGGGCCGTTACATAAAGGAAGATCCTTTGTAGTTGGGTCAGAAAAGTAGTGTTAATTGAAGCTTCATCAAAAAATCAAAACACAGGGCAAAAACCTTAGTACTTGCTGAAACAGACCAAATTGGAAGGATAAATGTTTAAGTTCTTCTGAAAGTCTTAAAAACAGAAAGGAAGGGTACAGAACTTCACATGAATAAATATTACTTGACAGTGTTACTTGAGGTCTTCAAGAACCTTCTCTTAAAAAAATAACTATTCAAATAAAATTCAGACACAGTGATTAAAAAAAAGAAAAAAAAGTCCCAGACCCAGGTGATTAGTCAAGTATCTGTGAAGAACTTTACCCACATCCAGGATATTTTAAATGATCAAAATCATTTAATGATCAAAGAGACCAAAAAAAAAAAAAAAAAAAAGACCCAGACTTAATAATCCCTTTCCAATCAGTAGGAGTTCCTGGGTGGTGTAGACGGTTAAGTGCTTGACTACTAACTGAATGGTTGTTGGTTCGAACTCACCCGGATGTGCATCAGAGGAAAGGCCTGGTGATCTGCTTCCAGAAGGTCAGAACCTCGAAAACCCTTGGAGCATAGTTTTACTCTGAAACACATGGGGTCACCCTGAGTTGGAATGGACTTAAGGGCAGTTGGTATATACTCAGACACTCAATAAGTGTGAGTGTATAAGTCCACCTCCTCCACAGGCTTCACACCTTCCTTGGGAGAGGAGTTTGGGAACTGATCATGGGGTAAAGGTGGGGGCACAGTTTCCCCTAGAGTTCCTTTCCCTGTTCCCCCTTTTAGCCAGGGCTTTTTTTTCCTACATGTATCTTCTCCTGCCACATTTGTTCTGGGTCGGCCACATCCATTCCTCTTCCTCGCTCTTTCCTTTCTACCCTCTCCATGATGCTGTGATACAAATTTAGTTACAATGGGACTGTACAGAGTGGTATATGAGTGGAATGCATGCATATTTGGGTAGCTAATTATCACAGGCCAGTTTAGTGGACAAAGCACCGAAACTCTCAGGAGACCTGCTTGACAATATTCATTGCTGCACTGCTGTAATCATGACAAAAGTCCTGCATGTCCATGATTTTGAGATTAGATATATTATGAGATATTCATAATATGGGGTCCTATAGGTACATAAAAATATACATATTATAGAGAGAGAGAGCCAAAAGAAAATTGCAGATGGGTCCTACAGTATGACAGCATCTATACAAAGTTTAAAACATGTAAAACAATACTATCTAATATATACATATATAGTTGATGTTGTGTGCCATCGAGTCATTCCGACTCCTAGCGACCCTAGATGACAGAGTAGAAGTGCCCCATAGGGTTTCCAAGGCTGTAATCATTATGGGAGCAGATCACCACGTCCTTTTTCCTGTGGAGCCGCTGGTAGTTTCAAACCGCCAACCTTTCTGTTAGCAGCCAAGGGTCTAACCATTTCGCCACCAGGACTTCTCACATATGTAGCAAAGATAAAAAAAATCTGTATGGTTATGAAGAACAACAAATTCCAGGCAATGATCACCACTTGGGGATGAGGTGGGAAGGAAGGACAGGAAATGGGGAGAGAACACAGGACGCTCAATTTTATTTTTATTGTTTCATTGTACTTTAGATGAAGATTTACAGGGCAAACTAGTTTCTCATTAAAAAGTTAATACATATATTGTTTTGTGACATTGGTTGCCAACCCCACTACAATGACATGTCACCACTCTCCCCTTCTCCCCCTTGGGTTCCCCGTTACCAACTTTCCTGTCTTCTTCTTCCTTCTTGTCCTTGCCCCTGGGCTGCTGTGCCCATTTAATCTTGTTTTGTTTTATGGGCCTGTCTAATCTTTGGCTGAAGGGCGGACCTTAGGAGTGATTTCCTTACTGAGCTGTAAGTGTGTGCAGGAGCCATACTTGGGGTGTCTACAGTCTATATTTTTATTTTTTAGAGTAGCAATGTCTTTTTTTTTTTTTAATTTTATTGTGTTTTAGGTGAAAGCTTACAGCACAGATTAGTTTTTCATTAAAAAATTTATACACAAATTGTTTTGTGACATTGGTGGCAATCCCCACAATTTGTCAGCACTTTCCCCCTTTCCCTTTCCATCCTGGGTTCTCCACGTCCATTCATCCAGTTTTCCTGTTCTCTTCCTGCCTTCGTGTATTTGCTTTTGGGCAGGAGTTGCCCATTTGGTCTCATATATTTGATTGAACTGAGAAGCACATTCCTTATGTGTGTTATTGTTTGTTTTATAGGAATGTCTAAATCTTTGTCTGAAAGGTGGGCTTTGGGAGTGCCTTCAGTTCTGAGTTAGCAGAGTGTCCGGCGGCCATAGTCTCAGGGGTTCCTCCAGTCTCTGTTAGAACAGTAAGTCTAGTCTTTTTTGTGAATTTGAATTTTGTTTTACGATTTGTCTCCTACTCTGTCCATGACCCTTTTTGTGATCCCTGTCAGAGGGGTCAGTGGTGTCAGCTGGGCACCATCTAGATCTTCTGGGCTCAGGCTGGTGGAGGTTGTGGTTCATGTGATCCATTAGTCCTTTAGACCAATATTTTGCTTGTGTCTTTGTTTTTTTTTCATTTTCCTTTGCTCAGGATGGGATGGGACCAATAGATGTATCTTAGATGGCTGCTTACAAACTTTTAAGACCCCAGACGCTACTCACCAAGGTGGGATGTAGAACTTCTTCTTTATGAACTATATTATGCCAGTTGATCTAGCTGTCTCCCGAGTCCGTTTATATTTTTAATTCTTAAATGGGTTGTGAGCACATGGTAATTGTTTTTGTTCACTATACTTTTTTTCTCATATAATTTTTAATTGAAATATGACTCACATACCATAATATTCACCTAGTTAACGTGCATAATTCATTGGTTTTTAGTATATTCACAAAGTTATGCAACTAGAACATTTTTATCTCCCCAAAAGAAACTTTGTACTAGCAATCACACCCCCAGCTTGTGCACCAGCCCCTAACAACTACTAATGTGTCTTCTCTTTCTATATATTAACAAAAAAACCATTGCCATAGAGACAATTCCAACTCATAGTAACCCTATAGGACAGAATAGAACTGCCCCATAGGGTTTCCAAAGAGCAGCTGGCAGATTTAAACTGCTAACCTTTTGGTTAGCTGCTGTGCTCTTAACCGCTGAGCCACCAGGGCTCCTACAGGTTTGCCTACTGTGAACATTTCGTATGAATAGAATTGCTGTATTTTTATATGCCTGAAAAATATCAATTATAGTAAAAAATCAGCTACAGTAAAAAATAGTAAGCATCAGGGGGCAGGGCCTGAGTTCTCACGTCATCATTGAGCCTCAGGAGTTCACTTATCCTCAGCTGTCTAGGCCTCTGTTTCCGCTACTTTGAGGTGAAAGAGTTGAACCCAACAGTTTAGGATTTTAGACGTCAACTTCAGGAAAGTGACAAGTGTACCTGGCTGCTTATCAGCATCCTTCCAAGGCTGTGTCTGGACAATAGGATGAGGAAAAGAGTGACAAAGTAAATTGAATAACACTGCAAATGACATATTGCATTGGGCAAATCTGCAGCAGAAGACCTCTTTCAAGTATTTAAAAGCAAAGATGTCACTTTGAGGACTAAGGTGCACCTACCTGACCCAAGCCATGCTATTTTCAGCCACCTCATATGCATGCCAAAGTTGCACAGTAAATAAGGAAGCCTGAAGAAGAATTGATGCCTTTGAATTATGGTGAAGAATATTGAATATGCCATGGACTACCAGAAAAATGCTATGTGTCAGAATCAACTCAATGGCAGTGGGTTTGGGTTTGGTTTTACCAGAAGAATGAACAAGCCTGTCTTGAAAGAAGTACAGACAGAGTGACCCTTGGAAGTGAGGATGGCAAGACTTTGTCTCATGTACTTTGGACGTGTTATCAGGAGGGGCCAGTCCCTGGAGAAGGACATCATGCTTGGTAAGGCAGAAGGTCAGAAAAAAAGAGGAAGACCCTTGATGAGATGGATTGACACAGTGGCTGCACCAGTGAGCTCAAAGGTAGCAATGATTGTGAGGATGGTGCAGGACCAAGCAGTGTTTCATAATGTTGTGTACTGGGTCACTATGAGTCAGAACTGACTTCTGGGCACCTAGTAATAACAACAACATACAAATGATTGGTGTGCCTGGTTTTTTAAAATTGCGATGACCCACTATTTTTCAACACTAGTGGGAACCACCCCAGCTGGATGCAATGCTTTTGTTCTCAAATTCTAGAGAATAAAGATTCTACAGTTTGTATCAGTAGCACATCTAAGTATCTGGCTGCTACTCTTTTTTTTTTTTAAACAATATTTTATCCTGTTTTTGGTTAAAGTTTACACAGCAGATTAGGTTCCCATTTACCAATTTCTATGCATATTGTTCAGTGATATTGGCTACATTTTTTACAGTGTATCACCATTCTCATTATTTCCATTCTGGTTGTTCTGTTTCCATAAACCTAGCTTTCTGCCCCCACCCCTTTACCTTTTCATCTTTGCTATAGGGTAAATGTTGACCGTTGGGTCTCATATAGTTTATTTATTTATTTTTTAAAATTTTTATTATGCTTTAAGTGAAAGTTTACAAATCAAGTTGTTCTCTCATACAAACATTTGTATACTCCTAGTTGCTCTCCCTCTAATGAGACAGCACACTCCTCTCCACCCTCTATTTCTGTGTCCATTCAGCCAGCTTACATCCCCCTCTGCCTTCTCATCTCCCCTCCAGACAGAAGCTGCCCACATAGTCTTATGTGCCTACTTGAGCCAAGAAGTTCACTCCTCACTAGTATCATTTTCTATCCCATAGCCCAGTCTAATCCCTGTCTGAAGAGTTGGCTTTGGGAATGGTTCCTGTCTTGGGCTAACAGAAGGTCTGGGGAACATGACCTTCGGGGTCCCTCTAGTCTCAGTCAGACCATTAAGTCTGGTCTTTTTACGAGAATTTGAGGTCTGCATTCCACTGCTCTCCTGCTCCCTCAGGGGTTCTCTGTTGTGTTCCCTGTCAGGGCAGTTATCGGTTGTAGCCAGGTACCACCTAGTTCTTCTGGTCTCAGGCTGATGTAGTCTCTTTTTTATGTGGCCCTTTCTGTCTCTTGGACTCATAATTACCTTGTATATTTGGTGTTCTTCATTCTCTTTTGCTGCAGGTGGGTTGAGACCAATTGATGCATCTTACGTGGCCACTTGCTAGTGTTTAAAACCCCAGACGTCACTCTCCGAAATGGGATGCAGAATGGTTTCTGATTTTTTTTTTTTTAAGAGCACATTACTCAAGGGTGATGTTGTTTATTTTATGAGCTAATGTGTTAATTAACTGAAGGGTGACCTTTGGGAATGGTTTCAGTTCTAGGTTTAAAGGGTGCCTCAGAGTAACATAACAGTCTCAGGGGTTCATCTAGTCTCTATTGACCCAGTATGTCTGGCCTTTTTTAAGAAATTTGAGTTCTACATTTTTCTCTCTTTCTGTCTGGGACCTTTTATTGTGTTGCTGGTCCAGAATTGTCAGTGGTAGTAGCTGGGCACCATCTAGTTCTGGTCTTAGGGTAAATGAGGCCATTGGTCTTGTGGGCTATTAGTCCTATAGTGTAGTTTCTTTTATGAGTCTTTGGTATTACATTTGCCATCACCAAAAATAACAAGTGTCTACTATCTAGAAAGTGACTCTCCCTCCTTTCTTTTCCCATTCCTGCTAACCGCCAAAGAAAATTCTTTTCTGTATGTTTACCTATTATTTTCTTTTTATAAAAGTGAGTTCATACAATATTTATCCTTTTGTGATTGACTTATTTCACTCAGCATAATATACTCCAGATTCATCCATGTTATGCTTCGAGGACTCATCGTTATTCTTTATAACTGCATAATATTCCGGTGGATATATGTACTACAATTCACTTATCCGGTCATCTGTTAATAGGTACTTAGATTGTTTCCGTCTTTTTGCTATTGTGAATAATGCTGCAATGAATATAGGTGTGCATATGTCACTACTATTAGATGTCTAGGGTATATACCTAGGAGTGGAATTGGTAGAACACAAGGTATTTCTAGTTCTAGCTTTTTGAGGAAGCACTTTGCCGTTTTCCATAGTGGTTGTACCATTTGCAATCCCACCAGCAGCGTATTAAGTTTCCAATCTCGCCACAGCCTCACCAGCATTTGTTGTTTTGTGTTTTTTTCATCAGTGCCATTTTTGCAGGGGTGAGATGGTATCTCATTGTAGTTTTGATTTGCATCTCTCTAATTCAGAGCATACATTCACATGTTTGTTAACCCCTTGAATGTCCTCATAGGTGCAGGGTCTGTTCATGTCCTTTGCCCATTTTTTAATTGGATCGTTTATATTGAAATTTTCTATATATTTAGAGATTAGACAATGCTACTCTTGAAAAAGGAAATCCCATTTATTTGGCAGAGGCTGGATGGTACAGTGGCTATGGAATGAGCCTGGAATTGGGATTGGTCCCTGACAGATACCTACTGTTGTGTTAAGTCCAGCACTGAGTTGTGACTGTAACTGGGCAATGGAGATAGCTTACTATCCTAGTGTTAGAATCATGGCAGGCTTCAAACGACAACTTAACCCGCAGCAGTCCAGTGCCTGAGCACATAGCAGGCTCTCAGAACAATATTTCTTGAATACATGAATGAATGAAATGGCCAGATATGATTTCAATCATGGCAGTGTTTTCATCATCATCATTGTCAATAATAATAATAACAATAATATTGTTGTTGTTGGTTGACATCAAGTCAATTCCAATTCATAGTGACCCCATGTGACAGAGTAGAACTGTCCCATAGGGTTTCCAAGGCTGTAATCTTTACGGAAGCAGATCACCAGGTCTTTCTCCTATGGAGCAGCCGGGTGGATTTGATCTGCCAGCCTTTTTGTTAGTAGCCTAGCACTTAACTGCTGCGCCACAGGGCTCTTTAATAATGATGATAGCAGATTTTAATTGAGCATTTACTATGTGGCCAGATTTTTTTAAAGTACTTTTGCAAAGGAAAATCATCCCTGAAATAACTTTTGAAATGAAATGAAACTAAATCTCCATAGAGGTCATTGATCCCACCGAGGAGCCTTGGGCTTTGACCTGAGGTATCTCAGAGGGTTTGGGCCAGGTAGCTAGGAGGGAGATGAAGGCCCCAAAGCAGGGGATTGGTTCCTGCTTCAATCCCCAGAGGTATCTCAGAGGGTTTGGGCACAGGTAGCTAGGAGGGAGATGAAGGCCCCAAAGCAGGGGATTGGTTCCTGCTTCAATTAAAGGAGCATTATTTTTTCTTTTATATAGCTAGTGCCAAAAAAGTTATCAGAAAGAGGTTTCCATTACTAAAATGTGAATATCACTGCTTCATCAGGTGCTCTTGCTGAGAGAATTGAGTTAACGGAGTAAGGAAGGGGCTTAGCAAACGTCACACGGGTGGTAAGTGGTAGAACTGAGCTAGAAACTAAGTGTTCAAAATAGTGCTCTTTAGGAAGCTGTTCAGTTTTCCAGGAGAGAGATGCCAGTGGTCTGTCCAAGCAAGGACAGAGGCGCCCAGACAATATTTGTAGCCAATCTACATACCCTGAACACTGGGCATTTTCAGTAATGAAAAATAATTTCTAGTAACCCTTAAGGTTGTTGTTGTTATCCCTTAAGCTCTCAAGAAACTCTGTAGTGTTGACTGGGTATAAAGATAGTCGAAGGCTTGTGGTGTGTGCATGCCTGATTAAAGATCTCAAGCTAACTAATTCCTGTTCCTGGGGATGATGGAGGGCAAAAATAAACATACATACTTACCACTTTGTCGATGCTGAAGAATTTGAAACTAAATTGTGCTGCTGATAGCAAATTGAGTTGGAAGAAATCATTATCCCCCAGGATCCTCAGTCTACACGAGGAAACAAGATGAACAAAAACATGCTACACTTTTTGTGGTCAGATGAGGTAGTGTATAGTGTATGATGAAGGATATAAGTGTATGATATGATGAAGTATATGCTGTATGATGTAAGGCTATAAGAGTCAGGGAATGGTAAAATCGGCTGAAGAAGTCTTGGTGGTGCAGTGCTTAAAGCACTCACCTGTTAACCCAAAGGTCAGTGGTTCAAACCCACCAGCCACTTTGTGGGAGAAAGATGTGGCAGTCTGCTTTCATAGTGATTTATAACCTTGGAAAAGCCTACGGGGCAGTTTTACTCTGTTCTGTAGGGTCACTCTGAGTCTGAATCAACTCGATGGCAACAGGTATTGGTAAAATGGGCTGGGTCAGAAATAGACTTAGCCTTTCATTTATGCAGAAAATATTTGTTTAGCAGCTACTGTATGCCAGGCTCACCCCCGTCTGTGAGTTTGTTATACTGTGGTGGGTTGTTGCTGGAAGCTATGTCACCAGTATTTCAAATATCAGCAGAGTCATCCATGGTGAACAAGTTTCAGCAGAGCTTCCAGATTAAGGAAGACTAGGAAGAAAGGTCTGGTGATCTATTTCTGAAAATTAGCCAGTGAAAACCCTCTGGGTTACAACAGAATATTGTCTGATATAGTGCTAGAAGATGAACCCTCTAGGTTTTAAGGCACTGAAAATACACAGTGGCTGCAACAATGGATACAAGCACACCAACAATTGTGAAGATGGTGCAGGACCAGGCAATGTTGGAGCCAACCTGATGGTGACTAACAACAAGAACAACAGGTATCAGGCATTGTGGGGGTACATCAGTGAACAAAAGAGACAAAAACATCTCTGCCCGTGGGCAGGAAGCTTACGTTCTTGAAGATAATTCTTGAAGAAGGTGGAGCTTGAGCTGGATCCTGAAGAAGGAGACACTTGATTGGCAGAGAGAAAACAACATCGGAGGAGGAACAAGTATGAAATACAGACACAGGAAATGCTTGCGGTGGGAAATAATGAGAGGAGACTTGGGGAGTCCTTACTCGGGGGCAACAGGAAATCAAATTAGAAGGAAAGTTGGGGCTGGGTTTGAAACCCTGGCAGGGGAGACTGACTTTTAACCTGTGTACATCACAGAGTGCTGGAGGGGTGGGGGGGCGGAGGATGCAAGCTTCGAGTTGAAAGAAGGAGGCAGCAAAGACAGCAGAGCGGATGATGGGCCAGGGAAACCTGTGGGCGCTTCAGAAATTATTTCTCTCTTGCTCTATGCCTTGCCTGTTTCTCTACCCTCTGAGTCCTTAAAGATATCTAAAATGTTATAATTATGTCTGAATGCATACAAAGAGTAGAATCTGGTGGAAACAGCATTCAGGTCGACTGAAATTATCACGTAAATGACTTAGCAGTCCAGATCTGGTTTCTAAAGTGAACGCCTAACCGTTCTTCTATCAGCTGTTTAAGTGTATCGTGAACTTAAGGATAAATCCAGGAGATTGATGATGTGCTTGTGTGGAGCGGGTCCCTGGGCAGGGTCTTCTGGACTTAGTTCCTCCACTAGACGCCCCTCGTGGCCATTGTAATTTTAAATAGATTGTATAATAAAGCAGAGAATTAAATTTAAATGGGAGGATGGATAAAAAAAATCTCAAAATTCTTTTTTTTTTCTCTCTTCTTCATTCCACACACTTCTTCAAGTAATCTTTTAGTGTCTGACACTTGCCATTTATATTCCTAGTGTCCTCTCCTGCCAGATATTATTTTACTGTTGAGGGGAAATAAAGTTGCTTATGTAGTTCGCTAGCTTGCTCTGAAAATGTAGAACCCCTGTGATGATTTCAATAGTTCAAAGGCTCTTTAATCCCTCTGAGCAAAGATGTGCATCATCTTTACCTTGAGAAGGAACGCGAGAGCCTTCCCTGTTTAACCCAGAAGTCCCCAAGCTGCAACAGTCGGATGGGACAAAATTGTGGGGCAGTCGTGGGAACGAAATGCTATGCAAAGTCTCCCCCAGTGCTTTTGGGGAGACTCCAGAGATGCCTCATCTGGACTCAGGGACAGACCTGCTCACGCCCTGCCTCTGCTTCTGGTGCCTTCTGTGAGAATGTGCTCTGCTTGGCATGACATTCCTGAACCCCCGGGGTGCCTGGGTCCTCGGATGACAAGGCTGCAGTGTCATCTATGGTGAGCTGTTGCATCGTATCATCTAGACCCTGACGCATCCCTACTTGTATCCAGTCTCACACTCAGTGGACCCTTGGATGGTGATGCTGACAGCCAGAGAAGGAATTTCATGTTTCGAGTAGGTATCAATTCTTAAAAGAACAAATTGATGCCCCCCACCAAGATGAAGACATCTGAAGAAATCAACTTGCCACCACGTGGCTGCCAGGTCATCTTGAGTGATGCTACCAGACTGAGAGCTTGGCTGTGGTTTTTTCCTGCTGGAAGTGTGTGCATTCATCAGTGGCGGTGGGTAGATCACTCCTGATAAGAAGAAGCTGGTGCTTTTGGGCCCTTGTACATAGTCTTGATCCCTGCCACTGTGACATTCAGGGACCCATTGCACAAGCCCTGGGGTGAACAAGGAGAGATTGACCTTATGATTTTCAGCCTCTAACTTCTCTCTCCATAGAGCTCAACACTTGGCCATCAGGAATATGCATAAGGATGCATGTTGCAGAATTGTTTTGGTTTTTAAGAATTGGAAATAGATTTCCCATCAAAAGAATTGTCTGAATTAATTGTAATACAGCTGTCCCATGGGATAACGTGTAGACATTAGAAAGAATGAACTAGAACTATTTCATGTGACTTGGAGGGATTTGAGTTACAAATGAAAGATGTAGAAATCGAATCCCTTGTACGTTTTAGTATATGTCTATATGTAAAGGTAGAGTTTAATATGTTCTTTATAAGATGATTTGAGTAAAAAGAAACAAAATGGAAGAACACAGTTTAAGTTGCTAAAAAGTTATCAGATACCTCTTTTAATTCGTCTCACATCCTTTCAGCCCACCTTTTATGCCTACCTTTGCCCTGGAGACTCAGTGGTTAAGAGCTCAGCTGCTAACCAAAAGGTCAGCAGTTTGAATCCACTAGCTGCTCCTTGGAAATCCTATGGGGCATTTCTACTCTGCCTTACAGAGTGGCTATGAGCCAGAATCGACTTGATGGCAATGGGTTGCCGCAGTTCCTGGCTTCAGGCAGGTGTCACCTGACAGCCCCTCCCACCAGCTGCAGCACTTACTCTCACCTGTGGCTTCTGATGTCACTGTGTGCAATACCTGCAGAACCCCAGCTCACATGCACCCATGCAGACACAATGTGGAAGTTCAAGGTAGCTAATAGAGCTAATAGTCATATGGCAGCCCTTGACCAATGGGGTTCAGGAGCTGGTGGTTGAATGCTCTCTCTTCTATCCTTTAGGTGAGCAATTCTGAGGTGCCTTCCACACAACTCTTCAGGCTGTTCCTGGTGCAATCTAGGCACAATTGCCAGTGGGAGTGGCCAGCTCCGTAACTGAAGGACTGGCTTTTCTTCATTCCCTATTTCACTCTTCTCAGCCCTCCACTCCTGTTCCCTGGAATCGTTTCCCAAGCCCCAGTCTCAGGATCTGCGTTCTGGGGAAAACTTTGGCTAAGACAGTTGGTTTTAGAAGTGACCTTGTAAAGCAGAACTTTGAAAGAAATGGTAGATTTTGGGTTGCACGTGAACAGGTCTCCCTGAATCCTGTGCTGCCTGCCTCTGCTGTACCGTTGCAGGATCTGCGTTCTGGGGAAAACTTAGGCTAAGACAGTTGGTTTTAGAAGTGACCTTGTAAAGCAGAACTTTGAAAGAAATGGTAGATTTTGGGTTGCACGTGAACAGGTCTCCCTGAATCCTGTGCTGCCTGCCTCTGCTGTACCGTTGCCTTTCCCTCAGCTTACACCTGTGGTCTCAAGGGGACTTTCTTAGGACCAACTGACATAGGAGGAAGGAACTTGGTACGTTGCTCACAGATGGGTAGGCTCAATATGTTGGGCTGAATGAAAATGGACCCCTTTACACTGTAGCCCTGGAGGACAGTGAGGAAGGAACTCCTCTTTGTGGACAGAGGTGTAACTAGTGCACTTAATGGGTATGGAGGCAGAGGTGACCTGAGATGTGGATATACATAGACTCCTGGCAGCGGTAAGTGGATTATCTGAGTGGTCAGGGGTGTGGAACAAGTTTGAAAGGGAAAAGTCAAGGACATTAGGGGATGAGGCAGTGGGTAGGCCTATGGGAGTGGGCATAATGTGTAGGGATGGTTGGGTCTCATGTTAATGTTCACCAGAGAGCATCTACCACAGAGGAGGTCCCGTGAGTGGACTTTGGCCAGCCTCTCTCCTTGTCCACCCCAGGGCTGTGCAATGGGCCTTTGAACGTCACAGTGGCAGGGATCAAGGCTATGTACCTGGGCCCAAAGCACAAACTTCTTCTTACCAAGGCTGATCTATTCACTGCAACTAATGAATGCTCACACTTCCAGCAGAAAAAGTATGGCCAAGCTCTCAATATGGGAACAACACTCAAGAAGACCTGACAGTCACTTGGTGGCAGGTTGATTTCTTCAGATGCCTTTATCCTGGTGGGGACATCAATTTGTTCTTATAAGAATTGATACCTTCTGAAGATGTGAAATTTCCTTCTCTGGCTGTCAGCATCACCATCCAAGGGCCTACTGGATGTGTGACTTACCAATATAGATCTTACATAACATAGTCTCAGACAAAAGGAGCCATTTTATAATGAGAGGTGTGCCATTGAATGCCTGAATATAGGAATCACCAGTTCACCATCTAGCACATTACTTGGAAGTTGACAACCTAATAGAAACATGGAAAGACCTCTTAAAGCTCCCTTTAAGATGTGATCTTGATGACAATCCTGTGTGTTATATGCATGGAACTAATAGCCAATATATGGTCTATGTTCCCAATAGCTAGAATGCATGAATTCTGGAATCAAGGGGTGAAAGTAGGATTAGCTACTCTTGCTATTACTCCCAGTGACCTACTTGAGGAATTTATACTTCCATCTCCTGGATTAGAGGCTCTGGTTACCAAATGGGAGCATGCTTGTACTAGAAGATACAGCAAGGGCTCAGCTGAACTTGATAACTACTTCCTAGTTATTTTAGGGTCCTTATGGCAATGGAGAAAACCCTGGTGGCATAGTGATTAAATGCTATGACTGCTAACCAAAAGGTTAGCAGTTTAAATCTTCCAGCTGCTCTTTGGAAACCCTATGGGGCAGTTCTACTCTGTCCTATAGGGTTGCTATGAGTTGGAATCGACTCAATGGCAATGGATTTTTTTGTTGGTTTGCTTTTTATGGTAATGGAACATAGAGGCTTATATTGGTGGGGCTATTTGACTTTGATTATTATAAGCAGCTAGGGTCGTTGCTCTCCAACAGGGTAAGGAAAGAGCTTATCTGGAAGTCAGGGGACACCGTTGTCTTGTGCCAACTGAGAACTGCAAATGGACCTTCACAGCAATCATAACCCAACAGGGGTAAGAGAGTGAAGGCTCCAATTCTGCAGGGATAGAGAATGAAGATTTGGTTGAAGGTGAGAGAATTCTGGAATGGGTGCAGTGGAAAGAGATAACAACAGTATTGGGACCATGAGCAGTGGGGAGGACTGTATCTCGGTTCACTAACTCTCCATTAAGTCTTTTGTAGAGATTGACACTGGCTGCTATATTAAAGACTCCTGTGACTGATTGGACTCTAGGGAGGGCATAAGCAGACCTGAGTGGCATAAGGAGCAGACTATTGGATATCTGTCATGGCACATGTCTTACATCCTTTCACCTCCCCTTTTACTGAGGCTACTGTTGCTGCTGCCGGCAGAACGAGTCAGCCCCTTCTGTCAGCTGCACCTTAATTGTCACTTCTGCTCTGGGCCTCTCTGACTCCAAAAGTGTGAGATGACTGCTAAACCAGTCTGGCACTGGCTCACTCATGCACAATCTAGAAACCAGAGGGAATGAACACCCTGTATGGAAGTCTTTGACCAATGGGAGATAGGAGCCGGTAATTAAAGTGCTTCCTTTTTCCTTCCCACAGGTGGAAAATTCTGAGGTGCATTCCACACAGCTCCCTAGAGGGCTCCAGGGAGATTGGGCCCCAGTTGCCCACAGCAATGACCCATTGAATAAAGCACCTTTGTATTGGCTTTTCTTCCTGCACAATTTTGCTCTTTCCATTCCCTCACTGCTATTCCTTGGTCATTTCCCTAAATAAACTACCTGCTGGCAAACTCTTTTTTCAGGTTCTGCTTTCTGGCTCAGACACATAGCTTGTCTGTGGAAAATAGAGATGGGTGTGGAGCGCTGACATGGGAGAGAACAGGAAGATAGGAAGGATGTCCACAGGAAAAAATATGTTTATATTAGGTCCTACTTTCATAAAATTACACAGATGTGAGCATGTAAGCGGAGCCCTGGTGGCACAGTGGTTAAGAGCTATGGCTGCTAACCAAAAGGTTGGCAGTTCAAATCCACCAGCTGTTCTTTGGAAACTTTATGGGGCTGTTCTACTCTGTCCTATAGGGTCGCTGTGAGTCGGAATTGACTCAATGGCAATGGTTTTTTTTTTTTTTTTAATGGGTGCGTGTAGGCATAAAGAGATACATGCAAAAATGGTCACCACAATATGAATGATGATTACCTTATGATGGTGAGATATTTTTTATTATATTTTCAAAAGTATTTACTGTATTTTTTATAAGTTATTTGAATTATTTGCAGGGAACACATGATATTTATATATAATGAAACCTGTGAGAGCCAGAACTTGATGGGACTGTCTTGTTTTTCTGGGCCTCCCAAGATTTCCACCTTTGACAGGATGCAGTCCTACCACTTTTCTATTGCTTGTTTTAGTGGAAAATATTTGCGTTTTCCTTCTCTGACAGGTTTCCACCTTACACAGGTTCTGGCTTTCACGGCTTTCACTGTATTATAGTCAGAAAAACACTATGAGGAGGTATTTATAAATGATGGGAAGAAAAGTGGACTTTCAGGCCAAGGTAGAATTATTTTCCCAGGCACCTGGACATGAAATGCTTCCTTCTTCCTGAAGCCAGAAAACAAATCCTCGTCTGTATATTGGCTCGTGTAGATAGAAATTCCAAGAGTCAACTCAGCTAGTTCCACTGCAGGAACCAGACTTCAATGTGGACTCAACTGGGATCCCTTGCTATACACACACAATACAAAGTCTTCCAACCTGTTGACATCAGATGAATCAAATGCCACCTTGTAGTAAAGAAAAAGAATGCCGTGTTCATGGGATTTAGTATTTCCTCAAAATGTTCACTTAGGACAGACAGTAAGGGAAGATAAATAAACTCACAGATTACAAAGAAAAACACCTTCTATTCATTATCATCTTTCCCCCACTGGGCAAGGGTCACTACATGGGGTATTGTTGTTAGGTGTTTGTTGTCATTCAGTTGACTCCAGCTCATGGCAACCCCATATGCAACAGAGCAAAACATTTCCTGGTTCTGCACCATTTTCACAATCGCTGGTGTGTTGGAGTCCATTGTTGCAGCTGCTGTGTATTTTGAGTGACTTCCAAATTAGCAGGCTCATCTTCCAGCAGTGTATTGGGCAATAGTCTGTTATGATCCATAGGGCTTTCACTGGCTAATTTTCAGAAGTAGATCACCAGGCCTTTCTTCCTAATCTGTCTTAATCCGGAAGCTCCACTGAAACCTGCCCCACCATGGGTGATCATGCTGGCATTTTACATAATTGTGGAATAGCTTCTAACATCATAGCAACACATAAGTCACCACAGTATGACAAACTGAGAGATGGGTGGTAGACATGGGTATTAACCCCATTCTATTTCAGGGAGCAAGGGGCCCCGATGGCACAGTGGTTGGGCACTTGATTGCTAACCGAAAGGTTGGCAGTTCAAACCCACCAGCAACTCCTTGGGAGAAAGATGTGGCAGTCTGCTTCCATAAAGATTTCTGCCATGGAAACCCTATGGGGCAGTTCTACTCTGCTATGTGGTCACTATGAGTCAGAATTGACTTGATGGCAATGGGTTTTACTTCAGGTGGTGCATGACTTTCTACATCCCATATGATTCTAAAGGCCTCAATCCAGTTACAGTTTCAGGTGTCTTATTTAAAATTGTCCTTTATGCAGCTTGGCCCAGTTCATCTACTTACCAACCCTCAGGTGAAGTAGTGGGAAGGACCTGAGACTGTGCTCTTGGGGGTGGAGGGAAGCTATCAGACTCCTTCTTGACCTAGGATTTGAATTTTGGAAAATATAGGTAAATTTCTAATCTGGAGAGTATGGAGTCATGCCCCTTCTAGAGGTCACCTTCCAGGTAGAAGATAGTAAGTATAAAGGATTTTAAAATGTGTTCTAGGACCACAAAGTTACGTGCAGCCAGATCCAAAATTCTGGGTTGACATCAGCTTCAAGTGTTATTAAATCCTGACTTTGGATTTACGACAATGACCAAACAACAAAACAAAACAAAACAAAACAAAACAAAACAAAACAAAACAAAACAAAAAAGAGTAGCTGCAGAGCTGGCTGCAGGTACAACCAAATACCTTATGGGATTTGGTTCCTTGGTTTAGAGGTTTAGGGTCATGGTTTCATGGGACATCCCAGTTAACTGGCCTCATAACATGTTTAGTGCTTTTGTTCTACCTCCTAGTTTATTGCATAGTTCCTGGGGTCTTGAAAACTTACAAATGGCCATCTAAGGCACAACAATTGGTCTCTGTTGACCTGGAGCAACTGAGGAAGGAGAGTCAGGAGTAGAAGGAGGGTATGTAATGTGAGGCTAATTGCCTCCATGAGCAACTGCCTCCTTTCCCATGAGACCAGAAGAACTGGATGGTGCCTTGCTGCCACTACTGAACATTTTGATCAAAGACTACATAGAAGAACCCTGATCAAAAGGGGGAAAATGCAGAACAGAATTCCAATTTCTTATGGACCCTAGACTTTCTGGAGCTATGGATGGTAGATGAACCCCTGAAACTATTGCCCTGAGATAATCTTTAAGCCTTAAACCAAGAATGTCCTGTGAATTCATCTTAAAACTGAACAATAGTTTAGCTTATCTATAAAATAGAAAATAAGGTCTACCTTGAGCATTATGCTCTCTTAAGAACTGTCTATATGGGATCAAATTGACAACAGCAACTCAAAACATAGATAGGAACTTTAGGAGGCAGTAGGTTGATGTTAATGAGGGAGGAACAACTCAGAAAAAGATGGTGAGAACAGTTGTACAACTTGAAGAATGTGATCAATGTCATTAAATTGTACATGTAGAAACTGTTGAATCAATGTGTGTTTTGCTGTGTACACTCTCAATAACAAAATAAATAAAATTCAGTAGGGGAAAAAAAAAAACTACTTTGGAGTTGAAAAAAATTTCCCACTGGAAAAAGCTTGAATGAAAGCTGATACTTGGTGCTTTGCTAGACAACCAAGAAGAGAGAAAAGGCAGCTGTCTGCAAATATCATTTAGGGATTTAAAAGCTCTAGGAGTAAAAATTTTTTTTTTAGGAGTATCTCTTTTCAGTTTTAAGATCAATGTTACCACTACTCAGTGGCTATTAAATAAGCTTATAAACATTATTTTTTATTGAAAACAGTAATTTACAAGTCAAACCGGTTACCTTTCCCCTGCTGCCCCTCCGGGTTTTCCTTAAACCTTACTTTCATTGCCATCCTCACCCAACCCTTTTTCTTTGCTTTAAGTCTTCTATTACCTTGTCAAGAAAAGGTTCTCAAGGGCATGAGCCTGCTTTGAGAAGATAGGGTCTAAGTTAGGGAGATCTGGAAAAGTGTGCCTGAATAGCTCCCACCGGCCTTCAGGATAAGTTTTCCTCCCTTCTCAACTGGCTACCTAGCAGGCTGTCCCAGGTTTGGGATGAGCTGACCTTTCAGGCTGGGGAGGTTGGATGTTGCAATTTGCATAATATTTCAATATTATTTAAATATTTCTGCCCTCAGTGAACTTTCTACCAGAGCCTTGGTGGTGCAGTGGTTAAGAGATCTGTTGCTAACCAAAAGATGGGCAGTTCAAATCCACCAGCCTTTCTTTAGAAACCCTGTGGGGCAGTTCTACTCTGTCCTCTAGGGTCACTATGAGTTGGAACCGGCTCCACAGCACCTAACAACAACAACAACAACATGAACCTTCAGGGACCTGGGTGGTGGTAGTGGTTGTTAGCTACCAAGTCAGCTCTGACTCATGGTGACCTTATATATAACAGAACAGAATGCTGCCCAGTCCTGAGCCATCTTCGTGATCCTTGGTGTGTTTTAGTTCATTGTTGTGTCTGTGTCTATTGTGTCAATCCATCTCAGTGAGGGTTTCGGTGACCTTCCACTTTACCAGCCATCATGTCCTTCCCTAGCAATCGGTCTTTCCTGAGGACATGTCCAAAGTAAGCAAGTTGAAGTTTCGCCATCCTCATTTCTATGGAGCATTCTGGTTGTATTTCTTTTAAGGCTGCTTGTTCATTCTCCTGGCTGTCCATGGTGTAGTCAATGCTCTTCTCCAAGAGTGTATATAATATAAAAAAATTTATCAGTTTTGCATACTTGGTTGTTACAAGGTATACTACAATAAAAAGTGATTAAACATATATATGCTTTCAAAATGTCCAAGTGCCATGGATATAAACCCCAAACCGTCTTCTTTGTGACTTTGGAGTAGGAAATGTAAAATAGAGGCTATTGCTATCTTACTGCACGTTAAACACCACTAAGATAACATACATTTTGAATCAACAGCAGTTTTGGTTGGCACTCACATCTTGTAACCGCAAAAATGTTCACTTTTCCTCAGAGAAGGTTAGAACATAAGTGGATGTTTTATTGCGAGATGTGATAGGAGGCAGCTGTCTTGATATAGTTGATGAGTTTCTTTTGCTTTCTTTTTAAGGTGACATTTGACTTACAGTCAGCAGTGCCCTGGAACGCAGTTTAGTTTCAAAACTGATAATGCTCAGTTCTCGAGTGGTTTGTGGAGGGCTCTTGATGGCAGGGTCCTGTCTGAATGTGTTACTTTCTAGGAGACCACCCTGGACCGGAGGACTGTGGTGGGTGTGTTCTCTTTGGAAGACAGCAGGCTAGAGGGGAGCCGTCATTCCAGCTGACTGGAGTTCTGGGGAACTCCAGGGCAGGCTTCCTGGCGGCTAGGAGCTTCTGCTGCCTTCCCCACAGGGCTCCTGAAATAGGGCGCTCAGCAGACCCTTGGCCACGTGGAACTGTCACTTGGAATTGTCTGTTTTTATTCCATCAGCCACTCTCTCGTCAACCCGGACAAGTCTCTTCACCTCTCGGGGCTTCAATTTTTTGAGCCTGTAAAATGAGGGGATTGGTGAAACCCAATGGATTAAAGCCCTGACTCAGGTGAGACTCACCTGGGGAGATTTAACTTGAGCAGGGAAGTAGGTGCCACAGCAGTCAGTTTTCAGAGCTTTGGCTGAAAGAATGTCAGTCCTTAGGTTTTTTTAGTCACAGAGGACATAGTTTTTTTTTGTGTTCCCTTTTAACCATTTTGAAATGTACATACAATCCAGTGACATTAATTACTTTCATCATGTTGGTTGCCATCACCGCTATTCATTGCCAAATGTGCTACATCACCCCAAAGAGAAAATCAATACCCCTTCAGCAATAACTTGCTTCCTCCCAGCCCCCCAGGCCGTGGTAACCACTAGGAAACTTCTGTGTCTATGAATTTGCCTATTCTAGGGAGGGTGTGTTTGTAAAACAGAGCATCTGGTGCAACGCACTTCTTCACCCTTCGTCTCACTGAAGGAAATGTGGAGTACGCTAGCCTTCCAATTGTTGTTGTTGTTGTTAGGTGTCGTCAAGTCAGTTCTGACTCATAGCGACCCTATGCACAACAGAACGAAACACTGCCCGGTCCTGAGCCATCCTTAAAATTGTTGTTATGCTTGAGCTCATTGTTGCAGCCACTGTGTCAATCCATCTCGTTGAGGGTCTTCCTCTTTTCTGCTGACCTTGTACTCTGCCAAGCATGATGTCCTTATCCAGAGACTGATCCCTCCTGACAACATGTCCAAAGTATGTAAGATGCAGTCTCGCCATCCTTGCTTCTAAGGGGCATTCTGGTTGTACTTCCTCCAAGACAGATTTGTTCATTCTTCCTGCAGTTCTTGGTATATTCTTCACCAACACTATAATTCAAAGGCATCAATTCATCTTCGGTCTTTCTTAATTATTGTCCAGCTTTCACATGCATATGATGCGACTGAAAATACCATGGCTTGAGTCAGGCGCACCTTAGTCTTCAAGGTGACATCTTTGCTCTTCAACACTTTGAAGAGGTCCTTTGCAGCAGATTTACCCAATGCAATGCGTCTTTTGATTTCTTGACTGCTGCTTCCATGGCTGTTGATTGTGGATCCAAGTAAAATGAAATCCTGGACAACTTCAATCTTTTCTCTGTTTATCATGATGTTGCTCATTGGTCCAGTTGTGAGGATTTTTGTTTTCTTTATGTAGAGGTGCAATCCATACTGAAGGCTGTGGTCTTTGGTCTTCATTAGTAAGTGCTTCAAGTCCTCTTCACTTTCAGAAAGCAAGGTTGTGTCATCTGCATAGTGCAGATTGTTCATGAGTCTTCCTCCAATCCTGATGCCCTGTTCTTCTTCATATGACCCCAGTGACCCAGTGCCATCGAGTCGATTCTGATATAGTGCCTTGCAATTAGGTACTTAAATATGTCCTGTAACCTGCCCATTCCTTTTTCTTCACCCCATTTAAGGTCATCCATTCCCTTTAGAATAAATGAAATCATCACTCGCTATTATTATTTTAAAACTTTTTCTATTAATATCATTTTAGATCAAGAAATGACAAAAACAATAGAATTGCCAAGAGTACCCTTCACACAAGCTTCCCCCGATGATAACATTGTACATGACCATCTTTGGTTATTATTTAACAACATGATTAACCTCCTCTCCATTCTCAACTGAAGCCCCTAAGCATCAGTCTTGGACTCTGAAAGAGCCCAATATCAAAAAGCAGCGTATTTGCAATGTGAGAGTGAGGAACTGAGACTGAAACTTAAGCTTCCTGTCTCCTAATTCAGAGCTGGATGTGCCCTTATATGAGGTGGTCTCACTGGGAGGTTAAAAAAATCCCCAAGTGAAAACCAATGGTTTGTTTATTTAAAGCAGAGGCAGAGAATAATCCACGAATGTATGTGTTTGCTTATTGCTCTTCCTTGTGGTGGAGATAGGTAGATGAGTCAATTCCTCTTTCTGCCTACACTTCTTTCTCTACCATGCAAGAAAAATGAGATAAGTGGGGAACGCAGTGAGGTATGGTGGAAAGAGGCCATGACAAAGACTTGGGAAACTGAAGACTTCGTACTAGTTGTCAACTGAGTGAACTTTGCCTTCATTTCCTCATTTGTAAAATGGAGTTTGGAGGATAGAGGGGCAGTAAAACAAACAAACAAACAAACAAACAAACAAACAAACAAACAAACAAACAAGCAAACGAACAAACCCCAGTTATTGTTGAGTTGATTCCGACTCATGGTGTCCCCCATGTGTATCAGAGTAGAACTGTGCTGTGCTCCATAGGGTTTTCAATGCCTGATTTTCAGATGTAGATTGCCAGGTCTTTTTTTCAAGGTGCCTCTGGGTGGATTCCAACCTATAACCTTTTGATTAGCAGCCCAATGAGTTTAATTATTTGCCCCAAGGCGGGGGTGGGGGGGGCGCAGTTTGAAGCTCAAAATCGTATCCAACCGTGGAAATAGGCATGGCAGGGTAGGCTCCCTAGGAAGTTGTTTGTGAAAAGGGGTTAACATGCAAAAAAACATGCAGGGTGCTTTTTAATGAGTGACTTTGGGAGCATCATGGTGGAAGGAAGTGGCTGAAGCAGGATTGGGCAGAGGGAGAAGTTGAGGTCTAGCAAGAGCCTCGACCAGTCCTATGGAGAGCGCTAGTGCTCTAGCCCTTCACAGTAGTGCTAAGTAGGGGTGAAAGGGCCAGGCATTTACACCCCACATCATCAGTGTGGGTTGTCCTGGGCCAGGCCGGGACCCTGGCGAAGCAGCTTGCTGCAGCTGAGGCAATTTCTCCTAACAGCATTCTCAACTGCTGAACAACAAGGTTTTCATGGAAGGGGCATCTGGGTGGCCCATCTCTGTGTCCACCACAATGTGAAGCATAAGGTTGCTGTTAAATAATTAAAAGTATAATAGGATACTAGCACTCAGAGGGATATTGAAAATGTAGTTCAAGCTCTTCATTGAACAGAGGAGGAAGGTAAGACCAAGGGGTCCAGTGACTTGCCCAAGGCCACACAGCAAAGTAATGGTAGACCCAGTCCTTGTCCTTGTCTCTATTCTTTCCACAACAGGACAGCTCACATGCGATGCCCCTGCTGGACATACTCCTCTTGACAGCAGCATAGAGAGAGTAGGCAGGCCACAGGTTGTCCTGAGAGTACCTGTGATGGTTCATTTTATGTGTCAACTTGGCTAGCTGGAATGCTCAGCTGTTTGGACAAACACTAGTCAAGATGCAATTATGAAATAGTTACATGTGATCAAATTAGTTGGCCTTAAGTAAAGCAGATACCTTCCATAATGTGTGGGCCTTAACCGTTTAGTTGAAGGCCTTAAGAAGAAAAGGGAGTTTCCCTATGGATAGACATTTTGGTGGAACTCCTAGACTCTTCATTCTTCTCCTTGCCTGGTCTTTGGATGTTGTGACAGAAGATTTCAGGAATCTTCAGCCTGTTGGCTGTTGTTGTTGTGCACCATTGAGTTGATTCTGACTCGTAGCAATTGTGTAGGAGAGAGTAGTACTGCCCCATAGGGTTTCCAATGAACAGCTGGTGCATTTGAACTCCCAACCTTTTGGTTAGCAGCCTGAGCTCTTGACAGCTTCAGCACCAGGGCTCCACCTGTTGCCTGATCTTAGACTTGCCAGCCCCAACAATTGCGTGAGCCGATTCCTTAAAATCAGTCTTTCCCTAATTCATGTATGTATGCGAGCTATACATAAAAGATCTATGTATTATCTATCTTACTGATTCTATTTCACCAGAGACCCCTAAGACAGTGCCTCAACGTGGCCTTAGCCACAGGGGCTCGGAGCCCAAGTTGGAAGCTTCTAACAATTCTATTCCCAGTGCCTTCAGCCTTTGAAGTTAAGTGGCACTCATCCTTCTGGTTTCCTGTGAGCCTATCCATGGAGTTTTTTCAACGCGCCAATCTTTTCTCCTTGGCTCCTGGTTAAAAGCGGAGGGGGGGAGTAAAAAATTCATTAGGATTATACCTAGTGGTGCCTCAGGGCCTCTGGCCTCATGGGAAATTCATTGATTTGTCATCCAAAGCTGGATTGACAGAGCACAGAGCCAAGCCTGGGAGGATCTGGAAGTGGCGTTTTCCCTTGGTTTGCACAATTTATCGGCAAGGGTCCCTGGGGCCTGGGTTTGAGATCCTCACGGGCTGAGTAATGAATCTTGGGTGTTGCACTGTAGCTGGCCTCTGTACCTAGCAGCACTTTTGGGGGAAAGGAATCAAGAAGAAAGTGTGCCAGAAAGAGTTACATTTTGTAAGAAATGAGGCTTATCTTGTTCCATTCATAGACGGAAAGAAAATACCAGCTCGGGAGCCAAACCTGTTTCTCCGGGTAATCCATCTTTGTATAGCTGTTCCTTGCAAATCTCTCTGGCATTATATTTCCCAGGCTTCAGGCGAGCACGCTACGTGCCTCTTATATTTCATGCTTCCGTGTCTTTTATAATTCATGTTTCTGCGTCTTATCTCAACATAATGCATTAATGTGGAAATTAATTTAGTGCTCATCAGATAGCAGAGTAAATTGTCAAGGTATGGGTTTCTTTTAGCATTGTTGCAAAGTCTTCCCACCCCCCTCTCTGGCAGCTGAATATTTAATATTATTCAAACAGGGAAAAATTAACTTGCTGCCCATATACGGGAGCTGATTTAGAGGGGATTCCTCAGCTTTTCCAGCAGGTATCTGACCTGGCCCTACCTGCTCTGTCTCTTTTCCCATGACTCCCACCTGTGCCCCACCTGTGCCCCACCTGTGTATTCTAACTGACCCCTAGAAGTTTACTTGAGTGCTTCACACTTTCCCAAGCCTCTGCCCTTTTGTATATGTTGGTCCCTTTGCCTGGACCCCTCTTTTTTTCCTTCTTCACGTGAGAAATACCTACTTCACTTCTTGAGAGTTGCTAAAACATCACTTCCTGGAAGGCTTGGGGTTGCGGCTCTCTTTGGGTGCTCCATGTAGGACGACATGCTAGGTGCTTACACTGGCTGGGGGTGGGCAGACTCCTGCAGGTGGGAATGTCAGAAACCCCTCAGGAGCTTTTCCCAACTGCACAAGCGAGATTCTGACTCACTACTTCTTCCTTAGCTTAGCAGATTGCTTCTGGGGGGAATGGCTATGCTTATGAGGGGCTGCCCTCTGCCAAGGCTGTGTTCAGAATGTTGGCTTTTATTCTGCTCCTACTTCATAGATTGTCTGCTCTTCCCAAGCAGAGTCCAGGTCTGTTGGTTTGTGGTTGGTTTCTAACAGTTGGTATAGGCCTCGCATAGGGGCAACTAGAAAGAGTCTTCCTCAGTGAATACAGGAATGAGTGAACAAATGAAGTGTGAACTGAAAGTACATTTATGACAAAATGTGTTGACAAATAATTTTGTCTTCTTAATTAAGAGAGTATAGATTCTTTTTTTTTTTTTTAATGTTTTTCTCTTTAAAAGAGAAAAAAGTAAAAGATTTTCCCAGTCAGAAGCAGACAGAATTTTTCATAGCTTTGAAAATGCGAAAACAGTAAGTTCACTCCCCTTGTCTCCAAAAGGCATGTACAACCTAAGTGTTTGCCTCTCCTTTTAAGGGTCTTTTCGTCTAGACGATTTGGGAAGGAAGAAGCTTGTCTCAAATTTGGTACCTTAAGGTGTGCCTGTGTGAAGTAAAATCCCTCCTCTTTTCTCCTCCCAGCACCACTGAGGGCTTCTTCCCTAACAGCGTGTCAGCTCTGGTAACACCTCAACTTCTGTCCCCTGCTGCCATTTCCTCTACCATAAAGGCATGAACATGGGGAAGGCACCCTTCTTGGTATTACCTCATCTCTCCGTTTCTCTCAACAACCTCTTCTAAGGCTGTCTGGGAGAGTCTCACTTCACTGAAGGGTGAGGAAGGGCAACAAAAGGGAATGACAACATAAACCAAACCATTTGCTGTTAAACTCATTCTAGCTCATGGTGACCCCATGTGTGACAGGGTAGGACTGTGCTCCACAGGGTTCTCAATAGCTGATTTTTCAGAAGTAGATCTCCAAGCCTTTTTTCCAAGGCATCTCTAAGTGGACTTGAACTGCCAACCTTTTGGTTAACAGTCAAGAAGTGCCCTGCACATAGGAAACATGCAATGCTAACTCATTACTATTACACATGACGGCAATGGGTATACATGCCTTACTTATATTGGCCATTTATCCAGATACACCACCTATTCACAGTAGAGAAAAAAAACAAAACCACCAAGCAACTCCCAAAGGCTATAGAGTTACTGACACAGATGGAATAGGCCATAGTCTATTGAATAATAAATAGTAAAATCATAAGAGCAGAGATAATAATAACAACTAACATTTATAGGGTATCCAAGGGTGCTACTGAACACTTTATATACACAATTTCATCTAATGTATAGTTTTAATCAGAACATAATTATAGCAAGAACGTTAGGGCATAGTCATTCAAACCAATGACCTGGGAACATGTAGATTTTTGTGAAGGAGACCCCTGCCTCCAACCGAAGCACATTGATGAGTAAGAAGAGAGTTAGTCAGGTAGAGAGAAGGCTCTTTAAATCCAGGCAGGCTAGGGTTCCTGTGGAGCAACAACTGAGGTGAACCTCTGCTACCATGGCTGTCCAAGGCTGCAGAAAGCCCTTCAGAGTCAACATCGGACCCCTCACTCTGACAGCTGACCCAACATGTTCCTGCCTCTGAGTCTGATTCTACCATTTGTAGAAACCCTGGGCTATAAATGTTGAGCTGCCTGTTTCCCAACCTAGGAAGCTCTACCAGCTCCATCACTGATGGTAGTAACCTCCTGACTAAGTTTGAGGATTGCTAAGTTTGCCATCTTTGTCCTGCACATTCATCTAAATGAGGGCAAACTGAAGACCTTTCACAAAAGCTTTCACCCTTTACTCAAACAACTGCCTCTCAGGCACTAAATCAGAGCCTGATTTTTTATCAGCCCAAATAGTTAACTCTCTAGCAGATTAGATAGATAGATAGGTAGGTAGATAAATGGGTAGATGGATGAATAGGTAGACAGATGGATAGATAGATTGGTAGATGGATAGATAGATTTGTAGATAGATAGAAAGGTGCTGTTGAGTCAGCTCTGACTCATGATGACCTTACGTACAACGGAACAAAGCATTGCCCAGTCCTGTGCCATCTTCACAATCGCCAGTATGTTCAAGCCCATTGTTGCAGCTCTTTGCCAATCCTTCTCATCAAGGGCTTCCCTCCACCCTCATTGCCCTCTACTTCACCAAATACAATATTCTCCTCTAGTGATCAATCTCCCCTGATAAGGTATCCAAGAAAACTAGTGGAACAGTGTTCTGCTGTAATCCATAAGGTTTTTATTGGCTAATTTTTGGAAGTAGATCACCAGGCTTTTCTTCCTAGTTTGTCTTGGACTAGAAGCTCTGCTGAAATCTGTCCACCATGGGTGACCCTGCTGGTGTTTGAAATGGCAATGGCATAGCTTCCAGCATCATAGCAACGTACAAGCCACCGGAGTACAACAAACTGATGGGTATTGGTGTTTGTGTGGGGTGGGATGAGGCTGCTAAAGATGAGCATGTTGACTGCAAGGCTGTGAGGGAAGAAGAAACTGACACATGAAACATAATAGATGCATCCATAATAGATGCATCAGGGTTGCTTTCTCTCACCATACCTATTCAATCTGTACGCTGAGCAAATAATACAAGAAGCTGGACTATGTGAAGAAGAAGGGGGCATCAGGATTGGAGGAAGACTCACTGACAACCTGCGTTATGCAGATGACACAACCTTGCTTGCTGAAATTGAAGAGGACTTGAAGCACTTACTGATGAAAATCAAAGACCACAGCCTTCAGTATGGATTGCACCTCAACATAAAGAAAACAAAAATCTTCACAACCGCACCAATGAGCAACATCATGATAAATGGAGAAAAGATTGAAGTTGTTAAGGATTTCATTTTACTTGGATCCACAATCAACAGCCATGGAAGCAGCAGTCAAGAAATCAAAAGACGCATTGCATTGGGTAAATCTGCTGCAAAGGACCTCTTCAAAGTGTTGAAGAGCAAAGATGTCACCTTGAAGACTAAGGTGCGCCTGACCCAAGCCATGGTATTTTCAATTGCATCATATGCATGTGAAAGCTGGACAATGAAAAAGGAAGGCAGAAGAATTGACGCCTTTGAATTGTTGTGTTGACGAAGAATACTGAATATACCATGGACTGCCAAAAGAACGAACAAATCTGTCTTAGAAGAAGTACAGCCAGAATGTTCCTTAGAGGCAAGGATGGCGAAACTGCATCTTACATACTTTGGACATGTTGTCAGGAGGGATCAGTCCCTGGAGAAGGACATCATGCTTGGCAGAGTACAGGGTCAGTGGAAAAGAGGAAGACCCTCAATGAGGTGGATTGACGCAATGGCTGCAACAATGAGCTCAAGCATAGCAACAATTGTAAGGATGGCTCAGGACCGGGCAGTGTTTCGTTCTGTTCTGCATAGGGTCGCTATGAGTCGGAACCGACTCGACAGCACCTAACAACAACGACAACTTAGAAGACATGGCCCAGGCACCGTTTGGGGGCATAACTGCCCTCCATGGCTTTGTAGCCCACTGTACCCTGCATACGGTAGCTGGACAGAAAACGAGAGGATGACTCAGAGGACCTGGGGGTCAGCCCCGATTTCACCATTTACCAGCTGTGTGACCTTTAGCAAGTCACCTTGCCTCTCAGAGTTCCAGTTTCACATTTGTCAGTTGGGGGTGAGGTGAGCCATAATAATAGAACACCGCTGCCGAGTTCCTGTGAAGACAAGAATATAGATAGAAAGTCCTCTGGGAGTTTAAAAGCACTAAACAAATGTTTGAGTTTAATTATTCATCTCAGTGTTTAAGGAGAAAGGAATGTGTGCAGTAAGGCTTAAAAATAGTTCTCTCCAAAATCGGAGAAAAAGAGTTTTGGAATGGGAAGGGACACCGTTCAGTTCTTTAATAATTCACTTACGTGAAGTTATGTTTTATAGATAGATAGACAGAGAGATACACGAACAGGGAGAGAATGAGAGGTGCAATGACAGCATGAGTTTCTAGAGTCAAGTATGTTTGTATACATTTATTCATTCATTCGTTTGCTGAGTATCTACCATGGAGTGGGCACCAGGCTAGGAGCTGGGGATACGGTGGTAAGGAGAGACCAATATGGTCTATGTCCCTTTTGGTGTTTTTTCAAATCTAATGGGGGAATTATGAGTCAGAACTGACTCGACAGCACTGGGTTTGGTTTTTTTTTTTTTTTGGTTTAATAGGGGAATTAGTGAAATAACCTCCCTGATGAACACATAGTTACACACTGCAAAAGTATGCTTAGCAGAGCTAGTTTGTCAGGGTTCAAATCCAGTTTGCTGACTGGGTGACATCAGGTGTGTTACTTAACTCCTCCAAGACTCAGTTTCCTCATCTGTTAGATGGAGAATAAAAATGATACTCACTTGTAGGCTTGTTGTGAGGATTTAATGAGATAATAAATATATCTAGAGCTGGGATTTAGAACTTTAGCACGATTTTTTTTTTCCTTCTTTTTTTTTTTTTGTGAGATGCTGTCCTGTGCATGTAGAATGTTTAATTGCATTCCTGGCCTCTACCCACTAGTTGCCAGTAACACTCCCTTCCTCATATGTGACAACCAAAAATGTCTCCAGACATTCCCAAATGTCCGCTGAGGGGCAAAATCATGAGAACCACTGGTTTCTAGCACTTAGAGCAGTGCATGGCACTTGTTGAATACTCAGGAAAACATAGTAAAACCTGAACCCATTGCTGTTGAGTAGATTCTGACTCATAGTGACCCTCTAGACAGAGTAGAACTGCCCCATAGAGTTTCCAAGGAGCACCTGGTGGATTTAAACTGCTGACCTTTCGGTTAGCAGCTGTAGCTCTTAACCACTACATCACCAGGGGTTCTAGATAACAAAGTAAGCACTTAACAAATGTTAGTTCTCCTTCTTCCATTCTGTTCTTCAGTGTATGGGCATCACGGAGGGGCATAGAGAGACAGATACCTTCTCCTTTCTTCATCAGCAAGAGGGACTGAACTGAAAACAATAGAGTGTGGTCATGAAGAATGGTAGAAGAACAGAGTGGCTTTGCCCACTATTTGCCTGTCATGGATTTTCTAACAAGGAATCCACCCTAGCTGAAATCATGGAAGCATGGACTTGGATCTGAGTCCTGGGTGCTCTCTCATAGGACTGGTTAGTAGTCCTGGGTCTTCTGTTAACTCATTGTTAATAGGCCCACATTTTTGAGGCTTATAATTAAAAAAAACTATGTCAGGGAAATAACCCAGTTCACTTTAATTAAGTGCTGCTGGAGACCAAAGGAGAGCTACCTAGAGAAGAGAGGAAACATAAGCATGACCTTGGAGGAGAACCTGGTTCTAAAAAAGGCAAGAAATGTGGTCCCAGTGTAGTCAGGGACAAAAAAACAGAAAACACTATAGTTCCTGGTTAAAGGCTGGTGAAGACAATGCCAGAAGCTGAGCCTTACAGAGTAGGCTTACAGAGCAGGCAGCTGGGTGTCTTTGGCACTGGATTTTCTGGAAGGCTCTGGGGTGGGAGGTGAGGCATGTGGTGAGAGAGAATGGTACAAACCTGATGAGAAAGTTGAGTCCTAAGAAAGAAGAACTTCATGTCATGTAGACCACGATGAAGACTTCACTTAGCCCTTCCCTGCCAGATGTGGCTTCGAGGTCCCCCTCCCATGATCCCCATCCCTCTCTCTCCCTCTGTCCTGTGTCACCAAGCCCCTGACCACAGAGAAAACGTTTCCTGGAAAAAGACTTCTGACAGAATGGTCAAGTTATTAATCTAGTTCCACGTAAGTGTATCTAAAATAACTTTTAAGGGATTGGCAAACAGTGGCTCATGGGCCAATTCTAGCTCACTAACCCTTTTTGTATGGCACACAAGTTAAAAAATAACTTTTACATTTTAAAATGGCTGAAAAAAATCAAAAGTGGAATATTTCATGACATGTGAAAGTTGTCTGAATTCTAATTGTAGCGTGCATAAATAAAGTTTTATTGGAACACAGCCTGCTCATTCCATGGCAGCTGTCCTACTATGACAGCCGAGTTGGGTAGTTGTGGTAGTGACTATGTGGCTTATAGAGTCTGAAATATTTACCACTTGACCTTTTAGAGAGAAAGGTTACAGACTCCTGCTTTAAGTATTAATGAGCCTGGGAAGATGAGCTACTCTTTTCTGGGTAGTATGTGCTTTCTTCTTCTTTTGCATGCTTGCTGATTTTAGTGAATGGCAGAATTTAAAATGTAAGTCACTGGTTTTTTCTCCATCAGTTTGACATAGTCAGCAGGATTTGTAGCCACATGGACCCTGAGGACAGTGACAAGGACTGCAGAATGAGGATCAATGGTCACAGTGAGGCCTCCTATTTTCTAACTTTCAATTCCCTTTTTTGGGGGTGTTCCCTTGGTGTCTGGGGTCAGCACAGCCGTCTTTGGACCTGAACAGTTTCAGAAGACTTTGTCGTTTCAAATTGAGGTCATAAACTGAATCTGTCCTTGTCTCTCTACTCTCTGTGTGCCTCTTTCCACTTATGATATCTTTTCTAATAAGACCCTAAAAAATCTCGAGTGTCCTGTTTCCACCCCTAGTAGAAATCATTGACAATGGGATACTTCCCAGACCAAGGGCTAAAAACGATTCTCACCACTGCTTAGTTCTTGCAAAACCATTAGACTGCCTGGTCTGTAAAGTTTATTAGAATGTGGAACATGAATAAGAGAAGGATTGGAAATTATACTTCCCTTGTGATGGGCTATATGTAGGGACAACCTGAGGCATACGGAGTGACAGTGTAAGAGGGAAGATGAAGCTCATATGAGGTCCTGTGTCCTTGAGTGCCCCCCACACAAACACCCTAGAAAGTGTGAAGTTTCAGTCACAACTCAAGAGGAAGCCTTCTCCGGTACTGAAAAAACCCTCCAGAATGTTCACTCCTCATAGCCCCACCAGAGCATGGCCCCAGGACTGTTTCCTGGACTCTGTGTCTTGACGAGGGTTAGAGAACTTTTGAGTATTACCCCCAGGATTCCTAAGGGGATAATACATAGATAAAGTCCAAAATACCTGGGCTTTCCCCACTAGGCAGCCCTATATTCCCCTACTGGAAAAATGGGTAGAAGATTCCTCCCTGTGTGAATAGTACACAGATGTAGAGGCCTCTACTGAACAAACTTTGTTTAGTGATAATTCTGTAGATTAAATTATACACCAAGCCTTCTTTGTCAAAACTCATCTATCAACCCAGTAGGTCCTGTCCTTCAGGATCCTGTTTCTCCTGGGCTAGGTCTGAAGTAGTAGTTGCCATGGTTCAAATGCTCCCGAAACTTAGAGGAACTGGGAAGATTCACAACAAAGCTTGAAAGCATTTTTGATGTAGCAAATCTTTTTTTGTTTTAATTAATTAATTAATTTTTTATTGTACCTTAGATGAAGGTTATGTAAAACCCCAGTTATGTAGCAAATCTTAATTATGAAGATGTTAAAGAGCTTCTGGGAGTAGCTTTGAGCCTCAACAAGAGTGAGCTTTGATTCTTTTTGAGGCTGACCAGCCATACCATTGCCCCCAAACTGAAGATCTTTTAAATCCTTAAAAACCCCTCAGCTCTGTGGTAGGTCAGCTTGGAATAGAAAAGAATTAATATATGACATAAAGCCCATTAGTTTCATATTAGAACTGATTATCCACAGTTAATGGATTATAAACAGGAATCAGATGAATGCTTTCAAGACTCAGATAATCACTTCTGGGAATTCCATAGGCAATTTTCTGTGGTAGAGAATCTTGAAGGCTGTCAGTGGGGAGTGGAATTCTACAAATTTTTTTCTTTGGACAGGTGTTGAGGTTTTTGAAGGAATCCAAAATGCAGCCCTCGAATGAGAAGCCAAGGTTGAATAATGAGTTCATCCAAGCAGCCACCCATGGGCACAATAAGATTCAAAACCTAAGAAAGGATAGGAAGCCATTCTTATTTCCCTCCAAGATAAATATTTACAAGAGTGACAGAATCTCACCCTTTACAGTTTGTGGATGTAGTCAGGGATAAAAGAGCTCTGTTGCTCCTGGTTAGAGACCAGAAAATTGCCATGATTATAAAACCCATTGGAAAAACCAATGGTCTAGAAAACCTCAGCCATATACTGCTCTTGAGTTAAATGATATAGGATGTCCCGACAGCCTTCTTCAACCACTCCAAGCAACACTTTCCCCGCCAGTCCTACATTCTGTAACAGACATGCACACAGTTTTTTAACACTTGGGCTACCTATTCAATGTCGTTGTTTATTTACTCTGTCTGTTACCTGATTGGTTGATTATTGCTGCAAGAACTGAGGAAAAATAATCAGTCATCATCTTACTAAATGACTTCAAGCCATCCCTGAGCCCTTCAGAAAGGAATATACCTCCCACTTTGGCCCATGTGTGTCTTGAATTAAAATTTACTTGCAAATTAAATACAGTGATGTATTACAGGTTGAACATGGTATATATGGACCAGACCACGTTGTCTGGACTGTCTTATGTAGAGAACTAACAATGACTAGCCTACAAAAACCAACCAGTTTAGATTTGACCCTTGCAGAAGTGTTATCTCTCTGTGGGCAGCTACCCCAATGAGACAGAGTATCAGTTTGGAGCATTTCCTACTAAACCCAGTCAAATTGGATAAGTGGCCACTTTGATGCCCTAATACCTGTGTTGAAAATAAGCAGAATAGGGTATCAGATCTTCATTAACAAGCTCCTTAAACAGGGCATCTTAGTTTTAGCCCAGAGTCCATGTACCTCCAAGTCCCTAGTAAACAGGTTGGGAAATGTTAACTCTGATGGCAGACAAGTCTACTGCTTTGCTGAGAACTTATGCCGCGTGGACGCATATGTCAACCCTGTTCATCCAATAGTTCCTAATTTTAATACCTTCCTCTCAAGAATACCAACTGGAGTCTTTGTTGTTTACCTGGGGAATGGATTATTGTTCCTCTACAGTATGTCCCAATTCCTAGTTACTTTTGTTTTTTTCTACCTTGACCAATAGCCCCATCAATTGTACAGATGAGGTTAGTCAGGGAATTGCTTGAGCTGATAGCAGCCACTAAAGCTGCTTCTCTCAATGACCATCTTTCCTCTTGCCACTCACCAACCATAAAACAGCTATCTGGTTTAAAGAATGATGGCCCCTGATTAAAAAGAGGCCATCAGGACAGCAGCAGTTTGCCTCTACCACCTAGTTTACAACCTGTTTATACCCATACAGGCATCCCATGACCCCTGATTCCCTTCTACCAGGCAATATATCAGCTGAAGGCCATAGCTGGGAAACTGAGGGGACAGAACAAACCAGAACTGCCTTGTGTGTGTCTGGATTATCCAATACAGCAGCTTGTTATTGTGTGTTCTCTCTTACTTGCAGTGTTTATAATGCAAGGAAGCTGGTCTGGGAACCTAAAAGACAGGACCCCCTGGCAAAATAAATTTACTGACCTTCTGTCAAGGAGTACCCCATGTCCTAGTTAGAATATGCTTATTTTCTGGAGCACCCAAAGCATTTCCCTAGATCTGCTGTTTTCAAACTTTAGTATGAATCTATTGGGATCACTTGGAGGACTTGTTACAACATAGATTTCTGGGCCTCACTCTCAGTTTCTCATTCAGTTAGGTCTGGGGTGAGGCCTTAGAATCTACATTTCTAACAAGTTCCCAGGTGATGCTGATGCTGACCTCTCAGGATCACACTTTGAGAACCATTGCCCTAGGGGAAAGCAGACATGATTGCTTTGCCAAAAACATTGCTCCAAAAATACATTCCTCAAGATAGACTCAGATTAAGTTTCTAATTTTATGAGACAACTTTTCCAACTTTTATGTAAAGGCTTAAACATTGAATTCTAACCACAGAACACATAAGCCCCCAAAGCTTTGGCAAGATAGAAGGCAAAATTTTAATATTAAGCAAGAATTAAGTAGACTTTTCAATGAAGATCTCATATGGCCTGAGGTCTCCCCAGTTACAATGATCATAGGCTTTTCCAGCCAGAGAGCACAGCCGATATGAAATTGTATGGGGATGGCCCAGGAGGGCTCTAGCTAATGTTCTGGCTGTTTTCTTACAACACCTAGGGCAGGAGTTGGCTAGTCTGATCTGCAGAATGTTTTTTTTTCCCACATTAAATTTTTTTTTTTTACATTTTTAGATCATTGAGGAAAAAAATGGTTCATGACATAGGAAAATAATATGAAATTCAAATTTCATTATCCATAAGTAATGCTTTACTGCAACACAGCCATGTCAATCATTTTTATATTGTCTGGGGCAGAGTTGGAAACCCTGGTAATGTAGTGGTTAAGAGCTACAGCTGCTAAGCAGAAGGTCGACAGTTCAAATCCACCAGGCACTCCTTGGAAACTCTATGGGGCAGTTCTACTCTGTCCTTTAGGGTCGCTATGAGTCAGAATTGACTCCACGGCAATGAGTAATGGGTGAGTGACAGAGCTGAGTAGTTGCAACAGAGATCATATGACCCATAGGCGTAAAATATTTCCTATCTGGCCCTTTATAGAAAATGTTTCACAACCCCTGGTCTAGAGGCAAAAGGGATGACACCCACTGGACTGAGTGAAGACCATGTGAAACCTTCAAAGAAGTCTCCAAGAACTTCTTGGAGATGCAGGCCAAATGGCCTTAGGACTTGTGGCATGGACTGGAAAATGCTGGGTTTCAGTATTCCTACAGGATTGTTAACATCTTGACTTTACTTACCGCTGGAGTTGGGTATGTCTATCAGCAAGACCTTTGTTCCTGGCCTCTTGCCATGTCTCTTGTTCCCCAGCGTCTGAGATCTCACTCACTTGTACCATCCTTGCCCAACACCCCAGTAAATGGTTTGATAACCAGTTCCCTGAACATTGGTTTCTCTATATTTATCTGCTCTTGTTTTCTTATAAAAGTATGTGTCTTAGTCATCTAGTGCTTCCATAACAGAAATACCACAAGTGGATGGCATTAACAAAGAGAAATTTATTTTTTCACAGTCAGTAGGTTACAAGTCCAAATCCAGAGTGTTGGCTTCCAGAGGAAGTCTTTCTCTCTCTGTCGGCTCTGGAGGAAGGTCTTTGTCCTCAATCTTCCCCTGGTCAAGGAGCTTCTCAGGTGCAGAGACCCTGTGTCCAAAGGATGCACTCTGCTCCTGGTGCTGCTTTCTTGGTGGTATGAGGCCCCCAGCTCTCTGCTTGCTTCCCTTTCCTTTTATCTCTTGAGGGATGAAAGGTGGTACAGGCCACACCGCAGGGAAACTCCCTTTTTCTGGGATCAGGGAGGTGACCTGAGTAAGGGTGGTATTACAATCCCACCCTAATCCTTTTTAACATAAAATTATAATCACAAAATGGAGGACAAACACAGAATACTGGGAATCATGGCCCAGCCAAATTGATACATATTTTGGGGGGACACAATTCAATCCACTACAATTGTCATCAACTAGGTAAGTGGAAAATGGTATCTCAGTATTTATTTGCATTTCTCATATTATGAATGAGGCTGATGGTCTTCTCAGATGGTTAATAGCCATTTACATTTCTTTTCTTCCATGAGTGCTTCTCTCATGTCCTTTGCCCATTTTTCTAATGAGAGTGTTTGTGACAGTTCTAGAAGTTCTTTATTCATTAGGGCTATTAGTCCTCTGTGATGAGTTACAAATATTTTTTTCTCAGTTTGTCACCTGTTTTTGCAAAATGCTTGTGATTTTTGCTTTTCCATGCAGAACATTTTTATGTGGCTGAATTGATCAACTTTTTCTTTTATATCGCAGGGCTTTGACTTTATAACTCCAAGTTCATGAACTAATATCTCATGTTTTCTTCTAGTACCTTTATGGTTTTGTTTTTTACATTTACATTTTTGATGTATTTGGAGTTTATCATGGTGAACGATGTGAGACATGGTTCCAATTCTATTTTTTTCCCCAAATGGCTGTGTAATATTTATTTCGCCCTCCCTCTCCTAATGTCAGATGTTGTCTTTATAATTTACTCAATTTCAGAATGTATTTGTGTCCATTTCTGGACTATCTATTCCTTTATTTGGTTTATCTTCTTATTCATGTGCTGATAAGACATTATTTTAATTACTAATGTGTTAATATGTGGTAGGACTCTTCCCCCTTTAATTGCCCTTATTACTTTTACTGTTTATTTAGTTTACCATACAAACTTTCCATTCGGCTTGTCCAGCCTCCCCACCTACCCTACCTAGCTCTCGTAGAAAGCTGTTTCTATTTTATTGAGATCACATTAACTTAGGAAGAATGATTTCTTTATGATGTTAAATCTTTCTAGTCAAAAACCTGGTATCTCTTTCTATTTGTTTAAGTCATGCCCTTCAGGAATGACATATAGTCTTCCTCTATAGGGTTTGTTTTTTTTTTAAATAATATTTTATTGTGCTTAAGGTGAAAGTTTACACAGCAAATCAGGTTCCCATTTAACAATTTCTATACAAATTATTCAGAAACATTGGTTACATTTTTCACAACATGTAATCACTTTCATTCATTTCTTTCTAGTTGTACCATTTCCAGTGCTCTAGTTTCCCTGCCCCCTTACCTTCTCATCTTTAGTTTAGAGTAGTTTTTGACCATTTGGTCTCCTATAAATGGTTTTTTAAAGAAGCTCATTACTCATGGGTGATGTCATGAGTTGATTGTGTTCCCCCAAAATGTGTGTCAACTTGGCTACGCCATGATTCCCAGTATTTGTGTGGCTGTCCACCATTTTGTGTTCTGATGTGATTACCCTATGTGTTGTAAATCCAGCCTCTATGAAGTTAATGAGGAAAGATTGGAGGCAGTTATATTAATGAGGCAGGGCTCAATCTACAGGATTAGATTGTATTTTGAGTCAATCTTTTTTGAGATATGAAAGAGAGAGCTGAGCAGAGAAGAAAGGGACCTCCTATCACCAACAAAGAAGCACCAGGAGCAGAATGCATCCTTTGGACCTGGGGTTCCTGCACTGAGTAGCTCCTAGGCAAGGGGAAGATTGAGGACAAGGACCTTCCTGCAGAGCTGACAGTGAGAGAAAGCCTTCCCCTGGAGCTGGCATCCTGAATTTGGACTTCTAGCCTCCTAGACTGTGAGAGAATAAATCTGTTTGTCAAAACCATACACTTGTGGTATTTCTGTTACAGTAACACTAGATAACTAAGACAGGTGATATTCTTTATTTTATGAGACAATTTGTTATTTAGCTAAAAAAAGGTAACCTCAAGGGATAATTTTGGTTTAAGGTTTAAAGAGTATCTCAGAGAGGTAGTCTCTGGGAGTCCTCTAGACTCAACTGGGCCAGTAAGTTTGGACTTTTTAAGAATTTGAATTCTGTACCACATCTTTTGTCCTGTTTTATCAGGATCTATTTATTATGGCCCTGACCAGAAGGGTCAATAGTGGTAGCCAGGCTCCATTTAGTTCTTCTGGTCTCGGGGTAGATGAGGCTGTGGTTCATGTAGACTATTAGTCCTGTGAACTACTTTCTTCTCTGAGTCTTTTGTTTCCTCCATTCTCTTTTGTTCTAGGTGAGTAGAAACCCATAGTTGTATCTTAGATGGCCACTCACAAACTTTTAAGACCTCAGACACTACTCATTGTATTGGGATGTAGAACCTACACTTTATGAACTGTATTATACCAATTAACTGAGTTGTCCCACAAGACGATGGTCCTAAGCTTCCAAACCCAGAAAACCAATCTCATGAGGTGTTTGGGTATGTCTAAGAAGTATCTGTAACTGTGTTTCCTATATGGTTTATTATATACATATAGATATACCTGCATGCACACACAGACTTGTATTTATATATGCCTACAGATACTTATATCTGTGCACACATGTGTACCCACATATTCATACTAATATACATATATGCCTGTATACATATTTGTGTAACCACACACATATATTTTGATTGTTATTGGTGCTGTTGCAAAATTATATTTGTCATATCCTTTACCAAAAACATCTTTTTCTTCAGTATATTTCTTAGTGCCCACATTTATCTTGGCCAACCTATGTACCTCACCCACATTAAATATCAAGTGTCTAATATCTCCAGAGTGCTTCCCCCTTTCCACCTCCCACCCATCTCTGGAAACCACTAATGAGCGTTGGTCTCGGCATGTATATCTATTTTGTATTCTTACAAAAATACAATCATATAATATTTGTCCTTTTGTGATGGACTTATTTAATTCAGCATAATGTCCTGTAGATTTGTGCATGCTACGTTTCTAGGACTCATCATTATTCTTTTTAGCTGCATAGTATTCCACTATACGTACCTGCCACATTTTATCTATTCATCTGTGATGAACTCCTAGGTTGTTTCCATCTTTTTGCTATTGTAAATAATGCTGCAATGAACATAGGTATGCAAATATCTGTTCATGTCACTGATATTATATCTCTAGAGTCTGTACCTAGGAGTGAGATTGCTGGATCATGGGATTTTTCTATCCCTATAACAATGAATAAGGAAGACCAAAGAAGAGTTGGTGCCTTTGAATTGTGGTGTTGGTGAGGAATATTGAATATACCATGGACTGCCAAAAGAACAAACCAATCTGTCTTAGAAGAAGTACAACCAGAATGCTTCTTAGAAGCAAGGATGGCGAGACTGCATCTTACGTACTTTGGACATGTTGTCAGGAGGGATCAGTCCCTGGAGAAGGACATCATGCTTGGCAGAGTACAGGGTCAGCGGAAAAGAGGAAGACCCTCAATGAGGTGGATTGACACAGTGGCTGCAACAATGAGCTCAAGCATAGCAACGGTTGTAAGGATGGCTCAGGACTGGACACTGTTTCGTTCTGTTGTGCATAGGTCGCTATGAGTCGGAACCGAATCGACGGCACCTGACAACAACAACAACATAACATAGGGTATTTCTATTCTATTATTTCTATTCCATAGTGGTTGTACCATTTTATATCCCCACCAACAGTGGATAAGGGTTCTAATCTCCCCACATCCTTACCAGCATTTGTTGTTTTCTATTTTTATCACCAGTGTCATTTTTGCCAGGGTGAGATGATAACTCATTATAGCTTTTGATTTGCCGTCTCTCTAATGGCTAATGAGCTCTAGCATCTTTTCATGTATTTGTAGGCTGCTTGAATGTTCTCTTTGGTGAAGTGTCTACTTACATCCTTTTCCCATTTTTTAAATGGATTATTTGTCTTTTTGTTCTTGAATTGTTGAGGTTTTATATATATTTTAGAGATTGCACTCTTACGAGTTATGTCATTCGCAAAGACTTTTTCCCAGTCTGTAGGCTGTCTTTTTATTCATTTGACAAAGTCTTTTGATGAGCATAAATATTTAATTTTTAGGAGGCCCCAGTTATCTAATTTGTCTATGCATTTGTAGTTGTATTTGATAATCTATTTCTGAAAAAAATTAGGTCCCATATTTTTGTCCCTATGTTGTCTTCTAGGAACTTTATAGTTTTAGTTTTAACATTTAGGTCTTTGACCCATTTAGAGTTACTTTTTGTGTATAGGTGTGAAGTATGGATCCTGTTTCATTTTTCTGCAAATGGATATCCAGTTTTGCCAACACCATTTGTTAAAGACGCTGTTTCTTCCCAACTAAATGGACATTGACCTCTTGTTGAAAATCAGATGCCCTTAGACGGATGGGTTTGTTTCTGGATTCTCAATTCTGTTCTGTTGGTCTATATGTCTGTCACTGAACCGGTACTAGGCCATTTTGATTACTGTGGCTATATAGTATGATTTGAGATCAAGAAGTGTGAGGCCTCCTACTTTGTTCTTTTTCTTCAATATTGCTTTGGCTATTTTGGGCCTCTTTTTCTTCCTTTTAAAGTTGGTGATAAGTTTCTATGTTTCAGCAAAGAATGTTGTTGGAATTTGGATTGTGATTGCATTATATCTACAGGTCCCTTGTGGAGTATTGACATTTTCACAATGTTAAGTCTTCAAATCCATGAGCATGGAATGTTCTTCAATTTGTGTAGGCCTCTTTTAGCTTCTTGCAGTAGTGTTTTATAGTTTTCATTTTGTAGTTCTTTCACATCCCTGGTTAGATTTATTCCTAGGTATTTTGTCATTTTGGGGGCTATTGTAAATGGTATTGTTTTCTTGATTTCCTTTTCAGAGTTCTCCTTCTTAGCGTAAAGGAACCCGACTGATTTCTATGTGTTAATCTTGTACCCTGCCACTTTGATGAAATCTTTTATTAGATTCAGTAGCTTTCTGGTGGAATCTCTGGGATTTTCTACGGATAGGATCATGTCATCTGTGAATAGAGATAGTTTTACTCCTTCCTTTCCAGTTTAAATACCTTTATTTGCCTTTTTTGCCTTATTGCTCTGGCTGGGACTCCAGTACAATATTGAATAAGAGTGGTGATAGTGGGCATCCTTGTCTCATTACCCTTCTCAAGGGGAAGGCGCTTAGACTTTCTCCACTGAGAATAATGTTGGCTGTTGGTTTTGCATTAAAAAAAAAAAATCAGTACCGTCGAGTCGATTCCAACTCATAGTGATTCTAAAGGACAGAGTAGAACTGCCCCATAGGGTTTCCAAGGCTGCAAATCTTTACAGAAGCAGACTGTCGTATCTTTCTAATGAGGAGCAGCTGGCGGATTTAAACCACTGATCTTTTGGTTAGTACCTGAGTGCTTCTATTCCTATTTTGTGCAAAATATGGTGTTGAATTTTATCAAATGGTTGTTGGATTTTATCAAATGCTTTTCTGTATCAATAGAGATGATCATGTGGTTCTTTACCTTGGTTTTATTTACGTGGTAAATTATATTGCCTGATTTTTTAAAGTTGAAACACCTTTGCATTGCTGGTATGAATTCCACTTGATCCTATAATATTCTCAATATGTTGTTGAATTCTGTTTGCTAGAATTTTGTTGAGAATTTTTCTGTCAATATTCGTAAGAGATATTTGTCTGTAATTTTCTTTTTGTTAACTTTTTTTTTTCGTTTTTGATGTCTTTACCCGGCTTTTGTATCAGGGTGATGCTGGCTTCATAGAACGAGGTAGGGAGTATTTCTTCCTTTTTTATGGTGTGGATGAGTTTGAGTAGAACTGGTGTGTCAGCTCTTCTCTGAATGTTTGATAAAATTCCCCAGTGAAGTCATCTGGGCTGGGGCTTTTTTTTGTTGTTGTTGTTGGGAGTTTTTTGATGACATCTTCAATCTTTTCTTTTGTTATGAGCCTATTTAGATTGTCTACCTCTATCTGTGTTAGCTTATGTAGGTAGTATGTTTCTAGGAATTTGTCCATTTCTTTAGGTTTTCAAATTTGTTGGAGTACTTTTTCATAGTATTCTGTTATGATCCTCTTTATCTCAGTTAAATATATTGCAATGTTTCTAATTTCACTTCTTATTTTGGTTGTTTGCCTCTTCTTTTGTCAGCCTAGCCAGTGATTTGTTTATTTTATTGATTCTTTCAAAGAACCAACTTCTGGTCTTGCTGATTCTTTCTATTGTTTTTTGTTTTCTATTTCATTTATTTTTGCTCTGATCTTTATCATTTCCTTTCTTCTAGTAGCTTTGCTCTTCTTTTGCTATTCCTTTTCTATTTGTTCAAGTTGTTGGGTTAGGTTATTGATTTTAGATCTTCTTTTTTAATGTATGCATTTATTGCTATGATTTTTCCACTGAGCACTGCTTTTGCTGTGACCCAAAGGTTTTGGTATATTGTGTTTTCATTCTCATTTGATTCTAAGTATTTTTTAATTTCACATTTGATTTCTTCTGTGACTTAGTAGTTTTTTAGTAATGTGTTATTTTGTTTTCATGTATTTATTTTCCTTATTCTTCCTGTTATTGATTTCCTGTTTCATACTGTTATGGTCAGAGAAAATGCTTTGTATAATTTCAACCTTTTTAAATTTATTCAGGCTTGTTTTATGGCCTAAAATATGGCCTATTCAGGAGAGTATCCCAAGTGCTTCGGAGAATAATGTGTTTTGTGTTGCTGTTGGATGCTGTCTTCCATATATGTTTGTGAGGTACAGTTGGTTAGTAGTGTTATTCATATCTTCTGTATATTTATTGATTTTGCTTTCTAGTTGTTCTGTCTATCTTTGAAAGTGGTGTGTTAAATCTCCTACTATTATTGTAGATCTCTTTATTTCTCTCTTCGATTCTACTAAAGTTTGTTTTATAAATTTTGTGGCTTTAGCATTGGGTGCATAGTATTTATACATATATTTTTTTCTTGGTGAATTGACACTTTAATCATTATAGAATGTCCTTCTTTGTCTCTTATAATGTCGTTTGACTTAGAGTCTATTTTGTTAGATATTAATATTGCCACACCTGCTCTATTTTGGTTACTGTTTTTTTCCATCCTTTGATTTTTAACCTATTTATGTCTTAATGTCTAAGGTGTGTCTCTTGTAGACAACATATTGGTGGGTCATGTTTTTTAATCCATTCTCCCACTCTCTGCCCCTTGACTGGTACATTTAATCCATTCACATTCAGGGTGATTATTTATAGGTAAGACTTTATTGCTGCCATGTTGTTATTCTTTTTTGTGTTGTTAATGGTTTCTTTGTTCTTTACTTCTTGTGCTGAGTTTTCTTTTTTTTTTGTTTTGGTTTAATTTTATTGTGCTTAGGTGAAAGTTTACAGCACAAATTAGTTTCTCATTCAAAAATTTATACACAAATTGTTTTGTGACATTGGTTGCAATCCCTGAAATGTGACAACACTCTCCCCCTTTCTACCCCGGGTTCCCCATGTCCCTTCATCCAGTTTTCCTGTCCCTTCTTGCCTTCTAGTCTTGTTTTTGGGCAGGAGTTGCCCATTTGGTATTGTATATTTGATTGAACTAAGAAGCACATTCTTCATGCATGGTATTGTTTGTTTTATATAAAAAAAAAATTGTTTTATAGGCCTGTCTAATCTTTCTCTGGAAAGTGGACTTCAGGAGTGACTTCAGTTTTGAGTTAGCAGGGTGTCCAGGAGCTATAGTCTCAGGGATTCTTCCAGTCTTTGTCAGACTGTGATTTTTTTTGTTGTTTTGTGCATTTGTATTTTGTTCTACATTTTTCTCCCATTCTGTCTGGGACTGTTTATTGTGATCCCTGTCAGAGCGAATGGCAGTAGTAGCTGGGCACCATGTAGTTCTTCTCGGCTCAGGATGGTGGAAGCTGTGGTTTATGTGGTCCATTAGTCTTTTGGACTAATATTTTCCTTGTGTCTTTGGTTTTCTTCATTTTCATTTGCTCAGGATGGGATGGGACCAGTAGATGTATCTTAGATGGCTGCTTGCAAGCTTTTAAGCCCCCAGGTGCTACTCACCAAAGTAGAATGTAGAACATTTTCTTTATGAACTATGTTATGCCAATTGACCTAAATGTTCCTTGAGTCCATGATCCCCAGCCCTCAGCCCCAGTAACTTAGTCCTTCAAGGTGTTTGGATGTGTCTAGGTAGCTTCTATGACTTTGTCTTGGTCAAGTTGTGCTGACTTCCCCTATATTGTGGGTTGTCTTTCCATTCACCAAAATTAACACTTACCTGCTATCTAGTTAGCGATTTCTCTTTCCCATCCCTCTCCTCCCTTGTAACCATTAAAGATTTTTGTGTGTGTAAACTTTTTCTTGAATTTTTATAATAGTGGTATCATGCAATATTTGTCCTTTTGTGATTGACTTATTTCACTCAGCATATTGCCCTCCAGATTCATCCATGCTGTGAGATGCTTCATGGATTCCTAATTGTTCTTTATCATTATATAGTATTCCATTGTGTGTATGTGCCATAATTTGTTTATCCATTCACCTGTTTATGGGCACTTAGGTTGTTTCTATCTTTTTGCTATTGCAAATAATGCTGCAATGAACATTGGTGTGTGCTAAGTTCTTTTTGTATATTAATTTTCTCCTTTAATTTGTTATTGTTTTTGTGTTTACTAAGTCTTTGATTTTCTTTATTTTGGTGAGTAGATTTGTTAATTTTCTTTGTGATTCCCCTGAAGTTTACATTTATCATTCTACATTTTAAACAGCCTGTTATATCTTATAATTGCCTTGACTTCCTCTCCATGACAGTTCTATAACTATGCCATTCATTCTCTCTTTTGTTTTGAAGTTATTATTGATTACAACTTTATATCTCTGGTTCCCTGTTATCAATTCTGTAGATTTATTTTACTTTTGTGTAATCAACCATCCGTTTGCTGTTCAGGGATCCAGGATCATTGTTTGTATCCATTTCACTCAGTTTCTCAAATCTTTGTTGTAGGGGGACATTAACTTGTGTTTATCTAAGCCGCCGTCTTAGCCAGAAGCCTCCTTTATAGGTTTTGTACATTTCCTGTTAAGAAACTGGTTTTTGTTTATGTATATTGCTATTTGTCTTGTTCTGAGTAAAATTTGAAGGTATAATATCTTTCTAATTTTTCTAATACCATTTGTTGAATACTGTATTTTATCTGGATATACTGTGGCTATATTTCATAATATTCTTTATTTGCCTTTAGAAGTTTGAATTCATATGACATTAGGATAATTAACATTGTATTTATATGAAGGCCTCTCAAAAGTTACATATGAGGATGTTCTTTAACTAAAAGTAAGATTTCTAATAGCATATGCACTATATGAAGTAATGCTTTTAGGCATAATCATAATAACTTATGTTTGCATGTATCCTTCAGTGGTAATCACACGGAATTCGAAGATACTAGGGATTCTCTTCAAAATGCCCTGAAGGAAAATTAAAGACTTTAACTGGTGCTGGCCCAAAATAACACTAATTGTGAGAATGATTTGGATTTATGTAATGTAAACTTGGAATAACAATGCATGACCTTTTTTTTTTTTTAATTTAAGGGACTATTTACTGATCATTATGAGAGGAAGAAAAAAACGTCAAAAAAATTATAAAGATAACATAAAAAGCTCCAACATCAGATCAGAATTTTGAAAAGTAAAAACTTAATTGAATATATAATATATAGGTATGAAAATTATGAGAAATTGAACGAGAAGGCATTAACTGATTTGCCTATCTAGAGCTTATATTTACAAATTTTTCATGCATTGAAATTATTGAAGATGACCCAGAGATGCTAAAAACAAACAAAAAATCCAGACCCACTGCTGTGGAGTCGATTCCGGCTAATAGCAACCCCATAGGATTTCAAAGGCTTTAAATCTTTATGGAAGCAGACTGCCAATTCTTCCTTCTGTGGAGCTGCTGGTGGTTTTGAACCGTAGACCTTTTGGTTAGCAGTCAAGTACTCTAAGAGGCAGTAAATAAATCTCTTATACAGGACTCTCCACACGTCTTAACATGATGTGAGAGAGCTAACTTCTACTCTACTCCACAAGCTGAATGTTGCCACCACAAAATGCTAGTAGCCAAAGCAGTATCTCCCTTTTTAAGAACTTACTACTATTATCTGTTAGAATCTCAACACCTTCTAACTGAAAAATAAACCTAAAGAATGAAGCTCAACCAAAACAGCAGATAAGCATTTACAAAAACACTCAGAATGAAGAGTGATGTGTGACTTTAAAATTCATTCATTCAAAAACACTTATTGAGTGAGGCCTCTGTATTAGGCACTAATACATACAGTGCTGGTGATGCATCAATAATAATAATAATAAAATCCCTGTCCTTTAGAGTGTATATTGCAATTAATTAGAACAAATTAATTAGACTGCTTATTTTTAGTGAGGTGCACCCTAAAGGTAAAAAACCCAGTGCCAAGGTAAAAAGAACAGAAAATACTGCCTTGAACTTCATTGAGCAGAATTACTGTTGGTATTAATATTGGTATTGGAATTCATTTATTGCAAAAAGTTTAATACAAACTGTTAATAAAGAAGAGAAAGTGTAGGATGTAGTAAATGCTAAATGTATATGTTAGAAGGCATTACTTTACTTTCCACGGGTAGAATGACATCATATATTGTAACTTTAAGTCAGACAAAGCTGTGTGAAATGTCCACAATTCAATTGGATATAATTTTAAGGATCAGTAAGAATTGTAAGATCCTGGGATATGAAAGAATACAAGATTCCATCAAGTTTAAAAGTCTTTAGCACTATATAGAAAAGATATTTACATTTTGTAGGATACGTTTTCTAACAAGCAAGTAAAGCCTTAATCATTAAATTCCAACCACGGACATCAGTTTCTGGGGATAGGGTGGACTAAGAGTACAGAACAACCATATAAATGAAAACTACTGGAAATTGTGGGTAAAATATATTTTAAAAGTCTTTTTAAAAGCATTAGAGAGCTGATAAGAGAATAAGTAATTTTCAGGCCAAAATCTAAGTAAAAGGAAAATATGAACGCAGATGGGAAGACAGGGAGGTATAAATATAAAAAAGCAATGAAGAGATATGGTGGGTGGAGTAAGAAGGTCTAAGATACATGTAACTGAAGTTCCAGAAGTAGAGAGATAGATAATGGGATAGAGGTGATATTACAAGGGATAACTCCTGGGAATATTGCAGCACTGATGAAAGACCCCTGTCCACAGACTCAACAAGTACAATGAATCCCAAGGAAAATTAAAAAGAAAAGAAATAAATCTGTATCTATTGAGAACTAATCGTGATAATGTTAAAGAGAATATTTTAAAAGCAAACCAAGAACTTACCACCAAAAGAGTTGACTTCCCTATGGCAAACATGGAAGCCAGAAAACAATACCATCAATGTTTTGGAAGAAAACAGCTGCCAAATTAGCATTCTATACCCAGTGAAAATATCTTTCAAACAAAAGGGCAAAATCAAGAGGTATTGCTTTCTGGGGAGTCTCGGAGATATGTAGAGAGATAAAGTCCAAATATTTCATGTTATGGACCGAATGGCCACTGAGTTTCAATATGGCCCATATTATTCTCAACAATCTTTGCTTGCTTTTGTAGCTTGGTATTGTTTTTTAAGTGCCGTTGAGTCGGCTCTGATTTACAGTGACCCATCTATAACAAATCATTGCCTAGTCCTGGACCATCTTCAAAATACCATGTTTGATTGTATTCTTGCAGCCACCGGTCAATCCATCTCTTTGAAGGTCTTCCTCTTTATCGCTGACCCTCTGCTTTTCCAAGCATAACATCTTTCTCCAGGGATTGGTCCCTTGTAGTAATGTGTCCAAAATAAGTGAGATGAAGCCTTGCCATACACACTTCTAATACTTCCTCCAAGACAGATTTGTTGGTTCTTCTGGAAGTCCTTGGTATATTCACTATTCTTCATCAACATCATCAGTCAAATGCATCAATTCTTCTTTGGTCTTCCTTTTTCATTGCCCACATTTTGCAGCATATAAGGTGACTGAAAATACATTGGCTTTTTTAGTTCAGGTGCAACTTATTCATCAAAGTGACATCTTTGCTTTTTAAGATTTGAAAGAGGTCTCTTACAGCAGATTTGCCCAATGCAATGCGTCTTTTTACTTCTTGGCTGCTGCTTCCATGGTTGTTGATTGTGGATCCAAGTAAAATGAAATCCTTGACAACTTCAATATTTTCTCTATTTATCATGATGTTGCTTACTGGTCAAGTTGTGAGAATTTTTATTTTCTTTAAGTTGAGGTGTAATCCATACTGAAGGCTGTAGTCTTTGATCTTCATCAGTAAGTGCTTCAAGCCCTCTTCACTTTCAACAAGCAATGTTGTGTCATCTGCACATCAGAGATTGTTAATGAGTCTTCCTCCAGTCCTGATGCCACGTTCTTCATACAGCCCATGTTCTTGGGTTATTTACCCAGCAAACAGATTGAATAAGTATGATGAAAGAATATAGCCCTGACACGCACCTTTTCCAATTTTAGACCAATTTTGAACAACTGCCTCTTGATCTATGTATAGGTTTCACATAAGCACAATTAAGAGTTCTGGAATTCCCATTCTTGGCAATGTTGTTTCTTGCCAGGAAAAACTGTTACCTCACTACCCTGTAATTTCCTGACCTGATAAATAATTGCCATGTAACATTTCCCTTGTGTCATTCATAGAGACCACCATATACTTGGTATTGTAAGATGGAGAGACATTTTGCAGAAGAAATCTGCCTCCCCTCATTTACTGAAAATAGAGCTGTATGTCTGCTATAGATTGAATTATGTCTCCCAAAAACATGTACTGTAAACCCTAACCTCGATGCCTGTGGTTATAATTCCATTTGGGAATGGTTATCTTTGTTATATTAATGAGGGAAGATTAGTGTAGAGTGTATCTTGAGTCAATCTCTTTCAAGTTATAAAATAGATTAAAGTTAAGCTAGCAAGCAGAGAAGAGGGAAGAGAGATACCAAGTCACATGAAGATTACCGAGGAGCAGAAGCTCAGAAGAGAAAAGGACCTTCCTCCAGAGCCAACAGAGAGAGAAAGCCTTCCCCTAGAGCTGATATCCTGAATTCAGACTTCTGGCCTCCTAAACTGTGAGAATAAATTTCTGTTTGTTAAAGCCACCCACTTGTGGTATTTCTGTTATAACAGCACTAGATAACTAAGACAGAATTTGGTTCCAGGAGTGGAGTGCTGCTCTAACAGATACCTAAAATGTGGAAGTGGTTTTGGAATTGGGTAATGGGTAGCGGCTGGAAGAGTTTTAAGGTGCCCAATAGTAAAAGGCTAGATGTACCTGAGGAGGCTGTTGGTAGAATTATGGACGGCAAAGGCAATTCTGGGGAGGGCTTGGAAGGAAGTAAGGAGCCCTACAGAGAAAGTCTTTATCATCTTGGAGAATACATATGGTGCCAAGAACACAGTGGTGCTGGAAATGTGGACATTAAATGTTCTCCTGGTGAGGCTTTAAAAGAAAATGATGTACATGTGATTGGACAATAGAGGAAGGGTGATACTTTTTATTCAGTGGCAAAGAACTTGCCTGAATAATGTTCAAAAATTTGGTGGACGGTAGAAGTTGTAAGTGATGAACTTGGATATGTGGCTGATGAGATTTCTAAGCAAGATCTTAAAGGGGCTATATGGGTTCTCTTTCTCTCATAGTAAAACGTGTGAGGAAAGAGATGGACATAAAAATGAACTGTGCAAATGAAAACATAACTTAAAGATTAGGAAAATTCTGTTGTATAAACTAAGGACACATATCCTAGAATGTTCACCAATGACGTGGCTACACAATCTTTTGTTAAAGGCATTAAGCCTCTACTGGTAGCTCTAACCAACTGTTACAGTAGAAAACCCGTCAGCTTAGACTGAAGGGGACAGAGATAGAATGAAAAATACTCTTTGCCTCTTGAAACTCTATAGGCAGGAAACAGACCAAAGAAGGTACATCTATCTGTTGTCCTCCAAGAAAAGAAAAAGAAGAAAAAGCCGATCCCTGGAGCGGTTCAAAGATCATCAGAACTGTTGGAAGGAGCACAGGAAGCAGGGCCTTCTTGAGTTCAAAGGGTGGGGCCACAGTCTCCTAGATCTCAAAGAGTGGGCCCACAACCTCCTAGGTTTCAAAAATTTGTATCTTCACCAACTTGTTTCCGGAGTGTGGGGCTGCCAGGAGATGTGACCGCTGCCTAAAGCTGAGGGGGCAGGGCTGCCATGCTCAAGAGGCAGAAGAATGGGGCCTACTGGGGCTGAGGGTGTTGTGTTGTAACTCAGATGGACTAGGAAAATGGGGTTCCCCAAAGCAGAGGAAGAAGAGTTGCCAACCCAGGGGCCCTGGAAGGTGGAGCTGAAGCCCAGAGCCAAGGGGCCTCCATCCAGAATCCAGAGAGCATGACCAACACACAGAGTCTGGAGGGCAGACCCTTGACCAGATGATCTCAGAGAACTGAGAATCATTTTCAAGCCTTGATAGCTCATGTAAATTGTGCTGGGTTTTGGGTTTGCTTTGTGCCCACTATCCCTTCTTTCCCTCCAGTTTCCCCCATTTGTAATGGAAGTGTCTACCTCTTGCCTGTCCCATCATTGTACTTCAGAAATAGATAACTTGTAATCTAGACTTCACAGGTTCACAGATGAAGAGGAATTTTGCCCCAGAATGGAATACACCTCAAGTCTCACTCATGTTTGTTTGAGATGATTTAGAAGATGAGATTTTGGACTTGGAGTTGATAAGATTCGGGATGATGTGATGGGGTGAATGTGTTTTGCATGTGGCAAGGACATGAATTTTGGGGGGCCAAAGGGTGGAATACAATGGATTGACTTGTGTCCTTCAAAAATATGCATTGTAAATCCTAACCTCTATGGCTATGGTTATAATCCCATTTGGGAATGGGTTGTCTTTGCTATGTTAATGAGACAGGATTAGTGTAGGGTGTGCTGGGTTGATCTCTTTTGAGATATATGAGATTAGAGATTCAAGAAGCATGTAAAAAGCAGAGATGGGGTAGAGAGATACTGAGCCACATGAAGACTTCCCAGGAGCGGAAGCTCAGGAGAGATAAGGATCTTCCTTCAGAGCAGAGAAAGCCTTCCGCTAGTGCTAGCACCCCTGAGTTCTGACTTCTAGCCTCTTAAATTGTGAGAAATAAATTTCTGTTTGTTAATGCTACCCACCTGTGGTGTTTCTGTTATAGCAGCACTAGATAACTAAAGACAAGTTGCAGAGATTTCTTATGAAGACTTTGGAAAACAAATAAGAACCTTATGTTTTACTTTTGAACAAATATTGTGATTCCTTTTGAAAATCTGTTATACGTACACTCTACAAATGGCTCTTACAAATTGCTACAGTAGGCTCCATTTTAAAGAAACTCACAGAATATTTTGCCATGTTGGAATATTTTGCTAACATCAGCTTTCTTCTTAATTTACTGTACCTAAAATAAGACACTGTTTCTTTTGTAGATTTAAACTGTTTGCCTAGGAAGGCCAGTCAAAGAACTGGGTGTGAAAGTTGTAGAATCTTTGTGTTGTGTATGCTTACCTCACTCCTTCCTGTGAGAGGCTTTTTCGTAAACAACAAAGTCTTCCTCTGAGTCTGAGGTCTTATTTTCCACAGGAATTCATCAAAATTCCCTTCGAGCAGAACAGTTTAATAAACCTGTGATGTAGCAGTAAGCTCCAAGGTCTTGCTCAAGGGAAAAAACATCATCTGTAAACTGCCTTTAAAAGGAGAGTGAGTTCAGTAAATGGAGAGACCTGAGCACCCTGACAGGATTGCTGAGATGAATTGCTCTGTGTAGTTGAGTGATGTGAGGAATTTAAAGTTGGGGTGAGTGCGTATGAGAATCTGGGAGTGAGGAGAGAAGAACTAGGGAGGGTGAAGAGAATCAGAAACAAAAATAAAAACAAATTCGCCTTTTGAGAAGATGCCTGTTACTCTAGGGTGAGGGTTCTTAACTTTTTATGTGCCATATACCCTGTTGACAGCCTGCGGAAGCCTATACCCACTCCCACTGTTGTTGAGTCAATTCTGGCTCATAGCGACCCCATAGGGTTTCTAAGGCTGTAAATCCCTATGGAAGCAGGCTGCCACATCTTTCTTCCGGGGAGCTGCTTGTGGTTCCGAATCACCGATCTTTTGGTTAGCAGTTGATCGCTTTAACCATTGCACCACTAGGGCTCCTTGGAGAAGCCTATTAAAAAAAAAAAATCCATTGCTCTCGAGTCGATTCTGACTCATGGAGACCATATAGGACAGAGTAGAACTGCCCCATAGAGTTTCCAAGGAGTGTCTGGTGGGCTTGAACTGCTGACCTTTTGGTTAGCAGCTGTAGCACTTAACCACTATGCCACCACGGTTTCTAGTGAAGCCTATAGAGTCCTTCAAATGTATATATAAAAAAAATACATCAGATTACAAAGGAAACTGTTGAAATATAGTATCAAGAATATGTAAAAAATCTGAGATATAGCAATATACATTATTATGAATTAAATTGTGGTGCCAAGAAGATATGTCCTAACCCCTAAACGACAACAACAACAAAACCAAACCCATTGCCACAGAGTCAATTCTGACTCATAGCTACCCTATAGGGTAGAGTAGAACTGTCCTATAGGGTTTCCAAGGCTGTGAATCTTTATGGAAGCAGACTGTCACATCTTTCTCCTGCTAAGTGGCTGGTGGGTTTAAACTGTGGACCCTTTGGTTATCAGCTGAGCACTTTAACCACTGTGCCACCAGGACTCCCTTCCTAACCCCCAGTACCTGTGAATGTGAACTTGTTTTGAAATAGGGTCTTTGAAGATGTTATCAGTTAACACATGGTCCTATTGGGTAGAAAAACCAAAAAAAACAAACCTGTTGCCGTTGAGTTGATTCTGACTCATAGTGACCCTATAGGACAGAGTAGAACTGTCCCACAGGGTTTTCAAGGAGTAGCTGGTAGATTCGAACTGCTGAACTTTATGGTTAGCAGCCGGGGTAGGGTGGGTCCTAAATCAATATGGAAGGTATCCTTATAAAAAGAGGAAAGGATACACAGAAGCAGAGAGGCAAAGAGGGAAGACAATCGTGTGAAGACGGATGCAGAGTTTGGAATGATTCATTTCGAAGTCAAAGAATGCCACGTATTGCCTGCCCTCGCCAGAAGCTAGGGCAGAGGCGTGGAATATATTTTCCCCCAGGCCCCTCAGTAGGAATCAATATGGCCAACACCCTGATTTTGGACTTTCACCCTTCAGAAGTGTGAGAGAACAAATTTTTGTTGTTTTAAGCCACCTAAATTGTGGTACTTTGTTATAGCAGCTCTGGGAAATCTATACATAGGTGCTTTGTGATTAACACATTAAATAAAATCTAACAGTGGGTTTGATAACCATAAATTTTGAAGCAATGATGAGCATAAATTATTTATTTTCCACTATAGTGATATGATACTATCGCGTGGTATGAAAGTATCTGTGATTTTTGTTAAAGAGACAGTCACAGGTCCTGCTAACAACTGTTGCCTATGTTTATAATGGATGCAAATGCTTAACTTCAGTATTTTTCTCCAGAACCTCTGCTCTTGGCTGTAATGTAAATTTTCACCTGCCCTAGGTTGCTGTTGTTAGCTGACATCTAGTCAGCCCTCTGACTCATGGTGACCGATGTACAATGAAAGAAAACACTGCCCAGTGTTACAGATAGGGTTGTTGTGATCTACAGGGTTTTCGTTGGCTGATTTTTGCCAGGCCTTTCTTTCTAGTCTGTCTTAGTCTGGGAGACTAAGATGTTCAGCATCACAGCAGCCTGCAAACCTCCACTGACAGGTGAGTGATGTCTGTTCATTAGGTGCATTGGCTGAGAATTGGACCCAGGTCTCCTGCATGGAAGGTGAGAATTCTACCAACGAGCTACGACTGTGGTTTCTAGTAGTTTCTAGTAAAGATTAGTTTCTTTACTAGGTAGATCCTAGTAAAGTTTACCAGGTAGTTTCTAGTAAAGATTACCTCGTAATTCAATGCTTTTATCGAGTGGATTCTCTTGAGAGATGTGATGGTTAAGATTGTGTGTCAACTTGGCTGGGCCGTGATTCTCAGTGGTTTGGCAGTTATGATGTAGTCCGGCAGTCTTACAATGCTGCGATCACTTCCATGTTGAGATTTGATGTAGTGTGATCACCCCATGATGGGATCTGCTATGAGTAGTCAATCAAATGAAAGTGAGTTTCCTTGGGCATGTGGCCTGCATAGAGTATAAGTGGGCATCCTGGCAAGGCTTTTGCTCACTCCGGATCCTGCACCTGGCTCCTGTTCATCTGACCTCCAGTTCTTGGGACTTAAGCTAGCAGCTTACCTGCAGTCTTGCCTGGTGATCTTGGGATTCATCGATCTTCACAGCCTGCGAGCAACAGCCCTGCTCTCTGACCTGCTGATCTTGGGTTTGTCAGCCCCTGTGGCTACATGAATCAAGAGAAGCCTCCAGGCTGACCCATGGACTTGGGACGTTTCAGTCTTTACAACTGCATGAGCCATTTCCTTTATATAAATCTCTCTGGTGGCACAGCGGTTAAAGTGATTGACTGCTAACTGATGAACGTTTCAAAACCACCAGCAGCTCCACAGGAGAAAGCTGTGGCAGTGTGCTTCCATAGAGATTTACAGCCTTGGAAACCCTATGGGGTCGCTGTGAGTCAGTAGTGACTTGATGGCAGTGGGTTTATATATATTCATACACTTTACTGGTCTAGCTTCTCAGGAGAACCCAGCCTAAGATAGGAGGCTTCAAGACAAGGAAGAAGGGGGCTCAGTCTCCAGTCAACTCTGAAGCCTAAGGCACTTATCAAGGTCTCAGTGACACATGAGACCGGCCCGCATGAGTGTTTGCACATAATGCAGGTGGCTAGAAAGAACACACAGTGAATGTCTACTTCTAAGAGAAATGCACTTACAATCCAGGAAACAAGTAGATGAAATATTTCCCTAAGGTACATTAACAACCTTTATTAGGAAGGCTGGGAGGTTTTGTGTTTCCTTCCACTTCCTCGTATCTGCGCAGCACTTTTAACTTCTCAAGGCATTTTCCATCCATTATCTAATTTGTTTTTCACAACCACCCTGGGGTTGGCAGTACAGCTATTATTCCTTTGCTGCTTCTTCTAAAAATATATATTTAAAACACAGAATTACCAGGATTGGAGCAAAAATTCAAGTTGAAATAAGCAGTGATATTTCTGAGAAGAACACAACTATGCCATACTCAGAGGGAAAATTTAAATGAAATATTTAACATATAAATAATCTTACTTTGCTACTGAAGAAGAATAAAAGTGCTGCTAAGGGCTTATTAAGGTGAACACGATTTTACGTCAAATTTCCCCCCAAAATATGTGCTTGTAAAAAATTCAAACAATATTGTTTGAAGAAAAAAAAAAAACTATTGTTTGAAGAGAGTACTTAAATTTTTTTCGTCCACCTAACAAAAAAAAAAAAATTTTTTTTTTAACATGAAAGCATCAGTGAATTTGTATTAGTTAGAATCTTTTTTTTTTTTTTTTTAGAATCCAGTTAGTAGACAGAAATTATAACAGTTATTTGAAAAGAAAATATACAGAATTTTTAACTAGGTATGAAGTCGTTAACTAGGGAAATGAAAGGGCAAAAGGAGAACACTAGGGCAGGAGTTTGCAACCTACAACCTTTAGGCCAAATCTGGCCTGCTGCCTGTTTTTGTCAATAAAGTTTTATTGGAATACAGGCAGGCCAATTTATTTTTATACTGTTTATGGCTGCTTTCATGCTGTAACAGCAGAGTTAAGTAGTCTCAACAGAGTCCATATGGCCCACAAAACCTAGAATATTTACGATCTGGTCCTTTGCAGAAAAATTTTCTGGCCTCTGCTCAGTATCAAGGTGTCAAGGAGGATTGTAGTAAGCAGCTTCTACTTCTGGAACTGGGAGAACAAAGAGAAGAGGTGGGAATTATTAAAACTTAGAGGAGCCAAAACTCAAACCTTTGAGAAGGGATGCTGTCTGGCTGATGCTGGTGTCTCTCAGGGAAGGGGCACCATGAGGCTGGTTCTACATGTGTTAGAAAAATTATAACCTCCATCCTTTTGAAGGAGCCCTGGTGGTACAATGGTTAAGTGCTAGGCTGCTAACCGACAGGTTGGCAGTTCGAGCCCATCACTGATTCTGCAGGGGAAAAGGCTTGGCAATCTGCTGCCATAAAGCTTATAGCCTAGGAAACTGTATGGGGCAATTCCACTGTTATATAGGGTTCCTATGAGTCAGAATTGACTCAATGGCATACAACTCCCACTTGAGAGAAGAAATGAGGCTCAAAAGGGTTAAGAGACTTGATTAACACCTCACAACCTAAACAGCAGAACTAGAAGTTCCTTGAATAAATGTGGTTTCAGAACTGGCTTAAAAAGAAGGGATGGAAAGAGCCTGGCAGGGTGAGGCCAAAGAAAGGACATTCTTGCTTAGGAAACAGTTCATGCAGGAAAACACAGGTATAATAATTGGAAGAGAAGAAGAAAAGACCACTAGATCCCCATGTCCAAGTCATGCCCCAGACAGGTTAAATCAGGATCTCTGGGGATGACCCTTAGACACCATTTTTTTTTTTAAGTGCGTAACAAATAGTTTGCCTTTTCAACATTCTTTACATGTACAATTTGGTGACATTAAACCAAAAATAAAAAACATTAAACCCACTGCCATCGAGTCAATTCTGACTCATAACGACCCTATAGGACACAGAGTAGAACTGCCCCATAGAGTTTCCAAGGAGCGCCTGGAGGATTTGAACTGCCAACCTTTTGGTTAGCAGCCATAGCTATTAACCACTATGCCACCAGGGTTTCATCATCACGTTTATCTTGTTCAACCAAATTTTCCCAGAACCCTTAACAGAAGCTCAGTGTTCCCTTTTTCCTTCCCTCCCACCCACCCTTGGTAACCACTAATGAACTTTGGTCTCTATACGCTTGCCTATTGTAAATATTTCCCATAAGTGAAATCATACAACATTTGTCCCTTTGTGACTGACTTTTTTCACTTAACAGAATACATGTTACAGCCATGTTGTAGCATGTATCAGAACTTTATTTCTCCTTATGGCTGAATAATAATCTATTGTATGTATGTAGCACATTTTGTTTATCCATACATCTGTCAGTGGCCATTTAGGCTGTTTGCACCTTTTGGCTATTGTGAATAGTGCTGCAATGAACATCAGTGTACAGGTTTCTCTTTGCCTTCCTGCTTTCAATTCTTTTGGGTATATACCTAGGATTGGGATTGCTGGGTCATATGGTAGTTCTATATTTAACGTTTTGAGGAAACACCAAACTGATTTCCGCAATGGCTGTACCATTTCGCACTTCCTCCGGCATCTCATTGTGGTTTTGATTTGCATTTCTTTAGGGATGAATGACATTGCGCATCTTTTCATTTGCTTGTCAGCCATTTGTATTTCTTCTTTGGTGAAATGTCTGTTAAAGCCCTTCATCCATTTTTTGATTGCGTTGTCTTTTTTTAAGTTGTGTTTTAGTATATTTTGGATATTAAACCCTTATCAGGTATGTGGTTCCAAGTAGTTTTGAAAGCCCGCCCAGTGATTTCAATGTGCAACCAAGGTTGAAAACCAGGGCTCAAAGCCTGACATACCTACACTCCCATTCACAGATGCTCTCTCTTCCTGTCCCACTCATGGAATCTTTCTACTTTGGAAGAAGTCCATTGTTTTTTGGGTGGAAGGGGCTACTCTCACGCTGGGTGGGGAGATGGCAACCGGGGGCAGAGAAACAGCGACCTTTGTCCCTTCAGAAACCTGCAGTTAAGACCACAGTGGTGAGCAGCTTTTCCCCAGACTATTTGCTAAGAGCAGCTTGGCTCTATCTGCTGTGTTTCCTGGTGCAGCCAAACCCCTGATAAGGCTCCTTTCACTGAGCGAGGTCATTTCAGAGCAGCCCCAGCAGTGCGTAATGAAGGTAAAACAAACTCTCCTGAGGGAAGAAAACTCCCACAGATGAGGAGGCTGGGACAGGAATGTCACAACCCTCCAGAAAGCTCTGACATGGGGCCTCCTGTGGAATGGGGCACCTGAGGGAACCCAGAGAGATGGATTTGCTGAGAAGCACAGCCTGTGGCTTGCTCAGCAGCAGCTGCAGAGCAGGGCCGCTGTCAGGCTTACTGATGCTTTTCCCATGGGAGGATATACTGAAAAATGAACTGAAAAAGCAAGCCTGGTTATTCTTTAAAAATTTTTTTCAACCACAAAATTAGCACATGTTCATTGTGAAATAAAATTTGAAAAATACTGAGAAGCACGAAGTAGAAAATGGTAATTCCTGTCACTCCACTACCCAGATGTGACTATAGGTAGAATTTTAGGGGGAATCAGGCTGTGCATTCAATATGTGCATAAAATATAATATTTACCAGTTCTTATCGAGTCAACTCCGACTTGTGGCAACCCCATGTGTGTCTGAGTAGAACCGTGCTCCATAGGGATTTTGATGGCTGATTTTTTGGAAATAGATCACCAGGCTTTCTTTCTACATGCCTCTGGGTAGACTCAAACCTCCAATCCAAGCTTTCAGTTAGCAGCTGAGCACGTTAACCATTTACATCATTCAGGGACTCAAAAATATGTTATAAACTCCAAACTAAACCCATTGTCATCAAGATGATTCCAACTCATAGCAACCAAATATGGGCCATATTGATTATATGCCGTTACATTTTTAAAAAACTTAACAATATACCTTGAACATTTTCATCTACAGCATTGTTTTAATGGCTTGTTGGATTCCATCGCATAGATAACATGTTGTTGTGTGTTATTGAGTCAATTCCGACTCATATCAAGCCTATATGACAGAGTAGAACTGCTCCATAGGGTTTCCTAGGCTGTAATCTTTTTTTTAAAATTGTACTTTAGATGAAGGTTTACAGAACAAACTAGTTTCTCATTTAATAGTACACATATTGTTTTATGACATAGGTTAACATTCCCACAATATGTCAGCACTCTCCCTTCTCAACCTTGGGTTCCCTATTACTGGCTGTCCTGTTCCCTTCTGCCTTTGTGTCCTAGTCCCTGGGTTGGTGTGTCCCTTTAGTCTCTTTTTGTTTTATAGACCTATCCAGGCTTTGGCTGAAGGGTGAATCTCAGGAGTGACTTCATTACTGAGCTGATAGGGTGCCCAGGGCCATATTCTCAGGGTTTCTCCAGTCTCTGTCAGGCCAGCAAGTCTGGTCTTTATTTTTGAGTTAGAATTTTGTTCTACATTTTTCTTCAGCTCTATCCGGGACCCTCTACTGTGACCCCTGTCAGAGCAGTCAGTGGTGGTAGCTGGGCACCATCTAGTTGTACTGGACTCAGTCCAGTTGAGGCTGTGGTAGATATGGTCCATTAGTCCTTTGGCCTAATCTTTTTCCTGTGTCTTTAGTTTTCTTCATTCTTCCTTGCTCCCGAAGGGGTGAGACCAGTGGAGTATCCTAGATGGTCACTCACAGGCTTTTAAGATCCCCAGATGGTACTCACCAAAGTAGAGCGTAGAACATTTTCTTTATAAATTATGTTATGCCAATTTAGCTAGATGTTCCCTGAAACCATGGTCCCCACAGCCCTCAAAGCTATAATCTTTCGAGAAACAAATTGCCAGATCTTTTCTATAATGGAGCGGCTGGTAGGTTCTAACTGCTGACCTTTCAGTTAGTAGCCAAGCACTTAACCATTGCATCACGAGGGCTACTTATGGATAGCATAGCTTATTTAATAAATCCCTGTTATCAGATGCTTCATCCTTATAAATTGTACCACAATGACCATCCTTTTAAATGAGTCTTGATCCATATAGTTGACTATTTTTCATTTACTCTTAAGTTCCAAGCTCCAGGTTTTTATACCATCTGCTTGGAACACTTATCTCTCTTCTTACTCTTTACTTAGTTAACTATATTATAACAAAATAGGTATAGGCATGGTTAACTACTACTTAGTCTTTAAGATCTGAGCTTAAAAAAAATCCGTTCTTCCAGGGAGCCTTCCCAAACCCAGGGCTAGGTTAGATCTTCCCGCACCTTTCTTTTACAGTAGTAGCACATTCACTTCTGTTCTATTCTCTACATGGGCCGTGTAAGCAGTAATGTTTTGTGTCAACTTGGCTGAGCCATTATTCTCAGTGGTTTGGCAGTTATGATATAATTTGGCAGTTGCATGATGATGTGATCACCTCCATGATGAGATTTGATATAATGTAATGATCTCCAAGATGGGATCTACTATTGGTAGCCAGTCAGTTGAAGGGGAAGTTCTTTGGGGATATGGACTGTCTTCAACATAGGTGGACTTTTTAGCAAGTCTCGTGGGCTTTTGCTCGGTCTGGATCCTGCAGCTGGCTCCTATTCATCTGACCTCTTGTTCTTGGGACTTGAGCTAGCAGCTTACCTGTGGTCTTGCCTGCTGATCTTGGGATGCGATGGTCTTCATGGCCTGTGAACCAGAGCTCTGTTCTTTGATCTGCCCATCTTGAGTTTAACAGCCCTGCAGCTACGTGAATCAGGAGAAACCTCCACCCTAATCCACGAACTTGGGATGTTCCAGCCTTTAAAACCATGTGAGCTATTTCCTGGGTATAAATCTCTCTCTCTATACATATATTTATATGTTTTACTGGTTTTGGTTCTCTAGAGAACCCAGCCTAAGACAGGACCCAAAACTTTGACTAATGTGTGGCCCACAGTAGGTATGCAAAGATCTGATGTGTGAATTCATGCATACATCAATCCATCTAAGCTCTGTGGTCAAGAACCTTTTCATTCTCAAAATGAATCAAAGACCTAAATATAAAATCCAAAACAATAAAGATCATGGAAGAAAAAATAGGGACAATGTTAGGAGCCTGAATACATGGCATAAACAGTATACAAAACATTACTAACAATGCAGAAGAAAAAGTAGATAACTGGGAGCTCCTAAAAGTCAAACGCCTATGCTCATCCAAAAAAAAAACTAAAGACTTCACCAAAACAGTAAAAAGATTACCTACAGACTGGGAAAAAATTTTTAGGTATGACATTTCCAATCAGTGCCTGATCTCTAAAATCTACATGATACTGCAAAAACTCAAGTACAAAAAGACAAATAACCAGTTAAAAAATGGGCAGAAGATATGAACAGACACATCACTAAAGAAGACATTCAGGTAGCTAACAGATACATGAGGAAATGCTCACGATCATTAGCCCTTAGAGAAATACAAATCAAAACTACAAGATTCCATCTCACTCCAACTAGGCTGGCATTAATCCAAAAAACACAAAAGAATAAATGTTGGAGAGGCTGTGGAGAGATTGGAACACTTATACACACTGCTGGTGGGAATGTCAAATGGTACAACCACTTTGGAAATTGATTTGGTGCTTCCTTAAAAAGCTAGAAATAGAACTACCAACTATTCAGCAATTCCACTCCTTGGAATGTACCCTAGAGAAATAAGTGCCTTTACATGAATAGTTATATGCACACCCATGTTCATTGCAGCACTGTTTACAATAAAAAAAAGAAGGAAGCAACCAAGGTGCCCATCAATGGATGAATGGATAAATAAATTATGGTATATTCACACAATGATTAAGAGCAATGATGAATCCGTGAAACATTTCATAACATGGAGGAATCTAGAAGGCACTATGCTGAGTGAAATTAGTCAGTTGCAAAAGGACCAATATTATATAAGACCACTATTGTAAGAATTGGAGAAATAGTTTAAACAGAGAAGAAAATATTCTTTGATGGTTACGAGAGGGGGGAGGGAGGGAGGGTGGGAGGGGGTATTCATTAATTAGATAGTAGATAAGAACTACTTTAGGTGAAGGGAAAGACAACACAATACAGGAGAGGTCAGCACAACTGGACAAAACCAAAAGCAAAGAAGTTTCCTGAATAAACTGAATGCTTCGAAGGCCAGCAGAGCAGGGGCAGGGGTTTGGGGACCATGGTTTCAGAGAACATCTAAGTCAATTGGCATAATAAAATCTATTAAGAAAACATTCTACACCCCACTCTGGAGAGTGTCGACTGGGGTCTTAAACACTAGCAAGCAGACATCTAAGATCCATCAATTGGTCTCAACCCACTTGGATCAAAGGAGAATGAAGAACACCAAGGACACAAGGCACTTAGGAGCACAAGAGACAGAAAGAGCCACATAAACAAGAGACTACATCAGCCTGAGACCAGAAGAACTAGATGGTGCCTGGCTACAACCGATGACTGCCCTGACAGGGAACACAACAGAACCCCTGAGGGAGCAGGAGAACAGTGGGATGCAGACACCAAATTCTCAGAAAAAGACCAGACTTAATGGTCTGACTGAGACTAGAAGGACCCCAGTGGTCATGGTCCCCAGACCTTCTGTTGGCCCAGGACAGAAACCATTCCCAAAGCCTGCCAACTCTTCAGACAGGGATTGGACTGGACAATGGGATGGAGAGGGATGCTGGTGAGGAGTGAGCTTCTTGGATCAAGTGGACGCTTGAGACTACGTTGGCATCTCCTATCTGGAGGGGAGATGAGAGGGTAGAGGGGGTTAGAAGCTGGTGGAATGGAGACAAAAAGAGAGAGTGGAGGGAGGGAGTGCGCTGTCTCGTTAGGGGGAGAGCAATTGGGAGTATGTAGTGAGGTGTATATAAGTTTTTGTGTGAGAAACTGACTTGATTTGTAAACTTTCACTTAAAGCACAATAAAAATTAAAAAAAAAAAACTTTTTCTTCTTTCTGAGCGGGAAAGTTGTAGAACACTGATTTAGTCTGCAGTTTACTCACAGTCCTAAGCTTTGAATGTACATGTTACAGGTAATGAAGACAAGTTAGGGCCTGATCATCCCAAGTGCTAATTAACTGTTTTTACTGATATCCCCGGAGCACAAGTTTATGTTTACTAGCAGAAAACCTACATTGCATATCCATCTGTCCATCCATCCATCCACCTATCCATCCAGTGTGTAGACTGGGCATATATACTATTCCTTAACAAATATTTGTTGAGTGTCTACCATGTGCCAGGCATTGTTCAAGGTAGAAAACAACACATTAAATCTCTTTCCTCTTGGAGTTTATAGTCCACCTGTTATGTGGGTAGCACTGTGTTATCAACAACATCATGAAAACAGAAAATATTTAAGTTGTAAAGGATTTCATTTTACTTGGGTCTACAATCAACGCCCATGGAAGCAACAATGAAGAAATCAAACATGCATTGCCTTGAGCAAATCTGCAGCAAAAGACCTCTTTAAAAGTGCCAAAAAGCAAAGATGTCACTTTAAGGACAAAGGTGTATCTGACCCAAGCCGTGGTGTTTTCAATCGCCTCATGTGCATGTAAAAGCTGGACAGTGGATAAAGAAGACCAAAGAAGAGTGCCTTTGAATTACGGTGTTGGAGAAGAGTATTGAATTCACCATGGGCTGCCAGAAGAAGGAACAAATCTGTCTTGGAAGAAGTACAGCCAGAATGCTCCTTAGAAGCAAGGATGACGAGACTTTGTCTCACATACTTTGGACTTGTTATCAGTAGGTTCCAGTCCCTGAAGAAGGACATCATGCGTGGTAAAGTAGAGGATCAGCAAAAAAGAGGAAGATCCTCAACTGGATGGATTGACCCAGTAGCTGCAACAATATCCTCAAACACAGCAACGATTGTGAGGATGGCACAGGACCAGGCAGTGTTTCATTCTGTTGTACATACGGTCCCTATGAATCGGAACCAGCTCGATGGCACCTAGCAACAACAACTGTGTTATTAATTTAGAGAATATTCATAGAGAAAAGGATTCTGTTCCTGCCTCCAAAGAATTTACAGTCTACCGAGGAACTATTGTAAGCGCACAAGTAATGATAATACTAGTAGAAGATAATATGAGAGCTAGAAACCAATAATTATGGAAGAGTATAACATTGCCTTCTTCCATGGTTCCTGAAGGAGCCGCATGTCCTTACACAACTTCAGCTCTTGGTCTAATGGTGGAAATATCTCTCATGCTAATTCATACGTCCTGGCCATAGTTAGTTGGTCTAGGGAAAGAACTTGACCAAGCTTGGCCCATCTGCTTCCTTCCCTTAGATAACCTCCCTAAAATATTTTCCAGATAATATTTAAAAGTATGAAAATTTCAAACAGTACGGAAAAATTTAAAGTTTATCCTTTACCTTCACATAATCCCACCCTCCAGAAATTTGTTAAGCTGGGATTATCATCCAACGTACAGTATAAGCCTGTTGCCATCGAGTTGATTCTGACTCCTATCGACCCTATAGTACAGAAGAGGTATAATCTGTTCTTTGCTCATGGGCATCTTTTAAAGTGTTTTTATTAAAAGAAAACTTTTTTACTTGAAATAATTTCAAATTTACAAAAATTTGTAAAGTTAAAAATAGTGCCAAATAAACCCTACACCTGGATTTCCTTATTTCCTTTATCATTCTCTTCCTCTTTCCCTTCAAATCATTTGAAGACAAACTATATATATCATGACCTTTTACCTCTAAATACTTCTAAGTATCTTTTTTAAGAACAGGAATATTCTCCTATGTAGCTATAATGAAGTTGTCATCTTCATAAATTTATACTGATACAATATTTTTATCTAATCTGTTGTCTATATTCCAGGTTTTTTAGTTGACCTAATGATGTCTTTTATGGCACTCTTTCCTTCTAGTATAGGATTCATTCTAGGGTCAGATGTTGCGTTTAGTTGTCGTGTATGCATAGCCTTCCTTAATCTGGAATTATTCCGCAGACTCTCTTTGTATTTTATGACATTGAGTTTTTAAAATTGTAATTTAAATAGAAAATTCCTTGTTTTATGTTCATCTGGTATTTCCTTGTTATTAGATTGAGGTTATGTGTTCTCTGCCAGAAAACTGCATAGGCGATGCTGTATTCTTTTCAGGGTTTCATATCTGGAAGAAATGCGTGGAAAATGTATGAATCATAAGTGTAAAACTTGATGACTTTTTGCATATGTATCTATCCATATGCAAGGAGATCAAGATCTAAATATTTCTATCAGCTCAAAATTGTCATGTGCCTCTTCTGAGGCAATGCCCACTACAACTCCCCACCCTGAAGTAACTGCTGTATATTAATGCCTGCTTACTATCACCGTATATTCATGTTTCATGTTCATGCATTTCATATAAATGGAATCATAAAGTTGGTGCTCTTTTATGTCTGATCCCTTTCACTTAACTGAATGATTTTGAGATTCTATGTTGTTTGTCTTAGTAGTTATTTTTCATTGTTGTATGAACATGTTAGATGAATGCACCACAATTTGTCTATCATTCTCCTGTTGAATGTTTTCAGTTTTTGGCTATTATGAATACAATTTTTATGAATATTCTTATATAAATCTTTTATGGACATCTATTTTTACATATATATTTTTATATATTTTGAGTAATTAGCTTGGTGTAGAATTGCTAGGCCGTACAGGAAACTCACGTTTACATTTATTAGAAACTGCCAAATAGGTTTCCAAAGTGTTATCACAATTTTACACTCATACCAGCTATTTATGAGAATTCCAACTGTTCCATGTCCTCAGCAATGCTTGCAGCTGTCAGTCTTTTTTTTAATTTTGGTCCATTCTGGTGACTGTGTACTAGTGTCTATTTATGGCCTTCAGTTGAATTTCTCTGATGACTATTTCAAGCACATTTTCATTTGGATATCTTTTGTGAAATGCTTTTCCCACATCTTTTGCCCATTTTTTAATTGGGTGGTGCCTTAGTCATCTACTGCTGCTGTAACAGAAATACCATAAGTGGATGGCTTTAACAAAGAAAAGTTTATTCTCTCACAGTTTAGTAGTCCAAATTCAGGGTGACAGCTCCAGTGGAAGGCTTTCTCTCTCTGTTGGCTCTGGAGCAAGGACTTCTGGTCAATCTTCCCCTGGAGTAGGAGCTTCTTTGTGCAGGAACCTCAGGTCGAAAGGATGAGCTCTGCTCCTGGTGCTTCTTTCTTGGTGTTATGAGGTTCCCACTCTCTGCTCGCTTCCATTTCCTCTTATCTCTTGTAAGATAAAAGGTGGTGCAGGCCACATGCCAGGGAAACTCCCTTTATATTGGATTAGGGATGTGACCTTAGTAAGGGTGTTACAATCCCACCCTGTCTTAGTCATCTAGTGCTGTTATAACAGAAATACCAAAAGTGGATGGCTTTAACAAAGAAAAACTTATTCTCTCACTGTCTAGTAGGCTACAAGTCCAAATTCAGGGCGTCAGCTCAGGGGAAGGCTTTCTCTGTTTGTCAGCTCTGGAGGAAGGTCCTTGTCATCAATCTTCCCTTGGTCTGGGAGCATCTGAGCATAGGAACCTCAGGTCCAAAGGATGTGCTCTGCTCCCAGTGCTGCTTGCTTGGTGGTATGAGGTTCCTAACTCTCTGCTTGTTTCCCTCTCCTTTTAATGCTTAAGAGATAAAAGGTCATGCAGGCCACATCCCAGAGAACTCCCTTTACATTGGATCAGAAGTGTGACCTGGTAAGGGTGTTACAATCCCACCCTAGTCCTCTCTAACATAAAGTTGTAATCACAAAATGGAAGACAACCACAGAATACTGGGAATCATGGCCTAACCAAGTTGATACACTTTTGCTTTTGGTAGAATAGACATTTTTACAACATTGAGTCTTCCTATCCATGAGCAAGGTATTTTTTTCCACTTATGTAGGTCTCGTTTGGTTTCTTGCAATAGTAGTTTTCTTTGTATAGGTCTTTTACATCTCTGGTTAGATTTATTCGTAAATATTTTATCTTCTTGGGGGCTACTGTAAATGGTTTTGGTTAGGCGATTTCCTCTTTGATGTTCTCGTTGTTGGTATAGAGTAATCCAATTGATTTTTGTATGTTTGTCTTGTATCCTGATACTCTGCTGAACTCTTCTATTAGTTTCAGTAGTTTTCTTGAGGATTCTTTAGGTTTTTCTGTGTATAAGATCATGTCATCTGCAAATAGAGATGCTTTTACCTCTTCCTTACCAATCTGGATGCCCTTTATTTCTTTTTCTAGCCTAATTGCTCTGGCTAGGACCTTCAGTGCAATGTTGAATAAAAGTGGTGATAAATGGCATCCTTGTCTGGTTCCTGTTCTCAAGGGGAATGCTTTTAGACTCTTTCCATTTAGGATGATATTGGCTGTTGTTTTTGTGTAAAAAAAAAACCAACCAAACCTGTTTCCATCGAGTCGATTCTGACTCACAGTGACCCTATAGGACAGAGTAGAACTGCCCCATAGAGTTTCCAAGGAGCGCCTGGTGGATTTGAACCACCAACCTTTCGGTTAGCAGCCATAGTTCTTAACCACTACACCACCAGTGTTTCCTGTTTTTGTATAGATGCCCTTTATTATGTAGAGGAATTTTCCTTCTATTACTATTTTGCTGAGAGTTTTTATTATGAATGGGTGTGGAAGTTTGTCAAATGCCTTTTCTGCATCAATTAATAAGATCACGTGGTTCCACCCTAGTCTTCTTTAACCACAGATGGAGATTATGATTTATAACACAGAAGAAAATCACAAAATAGAGGACAACCACACATGGCCTAATCAAGTTGACACATATTTTGGGGGGACACAATTCAATCCATTACACACTCTAATCCTCTTTAGCATAAAATTACAATCACAAAATGGAGGACTACCACACAATATTAGGAATCACGGCCTAACCAAGTTGACACATATTTTTGGGGGACACAATTCAGTCCATGACAGGTGTTTTGTCTTTTCATATTAATTTTTAGAAATTCATTACATATTCTGGATACAAGTTATGTCAGGGATATATATATAGAGAGAGAGAGGAATGATATAGATAATTTTTTAGCTTTTCCTAGTTGCTACAGTGGGATTGATGACCCATTGCAATTTATATATTTATATAAAGAATATTTTCTTTCAGTCTGTGGCTTATCTTCCAATGCTCTTTAATGGTGTACTTCCGTGAATAAAAATCTTTCATTTTGACAAGGTCCAATTTATCAATTTTTAAAAATTCTTTCAGCTTTCATATTTCACATAATTGTCTCAAATTGGAGTCCCTGGATGTTGAAATGATTAATGTGCTCAACTGCTAACCAGAAAGTTGGAGATTTGAGTCCACTCAGAGCCACCTTGAAAGAAAGGTCTAGTGATCTACTTCTGAAAAATTCAGCCATTGAACACCGTATGGATGACAGTTCTACCCTGATGCACATGGGTTTTCCACGAGCCAGAATTGACTGGTCGGCAACTGTTTTTTTTCTCAAACTAATTTTTTCATATGGCAAGTAATAAGGGTCAAGGTGCTGTCCTCTGTATGCATTTACTGGTCTTAGCCTCTAGCAGGGCTTTGGAATCTGAGCACCACATGATTATGGAGGTCTCTGTCTCTTGTAGCTCTCTCTCCCTGCTATGATTGCACACCCAGGAAGAGTTACGTGGGGACAATTGTAGGACACAGAGAAATAGTTCTGTGTTTAAAGGTCTTACAAATTACAATATTTCTTGCCAGCCCACAAGGCTGATCAAAGCTCCAAAGGTTTCTCCTTAACCCTACAAAGTCCTTTTAACTCTGGCAGGCTAGATTCTCCACGTACTTTTGTCCCAAGACCCAGCAGACACCTCCAGGGAAGAAAGACACCATCAGCCCCTCACCCCCTCTCACAAGGGAAGTGTTATCTTTCATGGGACTTTGCTCTTTTAGGCTTCTTTCCTTCCACAATGCTCTGGTGTCTTTTGAAAATACACATTTTTTTTTTTTTTTCTTTTTCTAGTTGCCATGGTGGGAGTGATGACCCATCACGATTGTCTACATTATAACTAAAAGCTAGAAATCTAGTTCTATGACTTTCAACTACTCTCTATATGTTATAACTCTCAAATCTTTATTTTGCGTCAAGCCTTCACTAATGAATCCCAGACTTTTATCTTGAGTTATCCTGATGTTCCACAATCCTCCTAAATTTATATATCCTAAATGGAACTCATCGTCTTTGCCCATAAACCAGCTCCCACCTGGATTTTCTTCTCTTGGGGAACACTATTCCCACCCACTCTGTTGCCCAATTCCTGGACTTACTGTTGACTTCTCATCTCACCACTCACATCAATGGGTTCATCACACATCCCCTTCCCTGGACTCCCTCTGCTCTGCTCAAGGCCTTTCTAATCCTTGACCAAAACTATTGCTTCCTAGCTGAATTCCAGTCTCTCTCTTTGGCCCCAAATTATCTTTCTGGCTACTTAAGAACTATCTTTTAAAATAAGTGTCTTTTTGAATATTCAAATATGATAGAGTCACTCCAGACTTAAAAGTTCCCGATAGCTCTCTTATTTTCCACAGAATAAAGTACACATTCTTTAGAATTCAAAGCCCCTTATCACCTAGCCCAAGCTCACCTTTCTAACCGTATGTCTAGCCATTCACACTTAGGTACTTTGGGGCCACCATTCAAGGGGTACGGCAAGTAGTATTTTTGTATAGATGGTATTACTTGGCATGTGTCTTAGTTATCTAATGCTGCTATAACAGAAATACCACAAGCGGATGACTTTAACAAACAGAAGTTTATTCTCTCACAATATAGTAGGGTACAAGTCCAAATTCAGGGCGTCAGCTCCAGGCGAAGGCTTTCTCTCTCTGTCAGCTCTGGAGGGAGGTCCTTATCATCTATCTTCCCCCGGTCGAGGAGCTTCTCAGGAGCAGGGACCCCAGGTCCAAAGGATGTGCTCTGCTCCCAGGCTACTTTCTTGGTGGTATGAGGTCCCCTCTTCTCTGCTTGCTTCTCTCTTTAATGTCTCAAAAAAGATTGGCTTAAGAAACGATCTAATGTTGTACTTCTCATCAACACAACTGCTGCTAATCCATCTCATTAACATCGTAGTGATAGGATTTATAATATATAGGAAAATTGCATCAGATGACAAAACGGTGGACAATCACACAATACTGGGAATCACGGCCTATCCAACTTGATACACATGTTTGCGGGGGATACAATTCAATTCATGACAGCATGCAATGCCAATAAATGCCAGTGGAGTTTTGCAGTAAAGCGGTCCTGTTATTCTCTGGCAACTCTGGAGCACCCTCTGTTCCCTGAAAGAAATGCTCATTCACACCTTTGAACACTTTCCTCATTCTAGCTAGAACACCTTTCCAGTTAAACTGGCCAACTTCCTATTTATACTCCATGACTCCGCTCAGATGACTCCTAGTCATCTTGGGTTTTTCTAACTGTACCTTCACCTAAAAAAAAATTATTCCATCATTTGGGTTCCCATTGTAATTGCCACTCCACATTGTGTTATCGGAATTTGCTTATCTATCTTTAGATAGGAAACCCTGGTGGCATAGGGGTTAAGTGCTATGGCTGCTAATCAAAAGGTTGGCAGTTCGAATCCACCAGGAGCTCCTTGGGAATTCTATGGGGCAGTTCTACTCTCTTCTATAGGGTCTCTGTGAGTCGGAATCGACTCTACGGCAATGGGTTTGGGTTTTTTTTTTTTTTTAATCTGCAGGTAGGTATACCTATCTCCTCTACTATGCAGTCAGATTTTAGGGGGAAGTTATGCATTTTAGTATCCATATGTATTTAACTGAGTAAGTCTTTGCTAATTAGAGTTGGTAACAATTTAGGCGGTTGGGGTGTGATCTGATTATTGAAAGCTTTGAATACCAGCTTGAGGAATTTGTAGTTTACCCTGTAGGCAGTGGGGAAGCATTAGAATTGGGGCTGTGTGGGCAGTAGGTGATGAAATGAACTCTGCCATGCTTAACAAAAATGTGGCAGCATTAAACAAAAGAACAGTCTAGGTACTTGTGGAGAAGGGAAGGACAGCTGGGTTGCTTGTCCAACCCACATCCCTAGATAATAATCTACCTCCAACATCAAGAATAATCATGTGAAAGTGTTCTTCCTGCAAATAGAAACAAGTAGCCCATTTCTGAATTGTCCCCACGTTAGCTTTTCAATTTTAATGTCACATTTCAATGTGGCAAATGTTGGTTTCTTTATATCATCCAGTTAGCACATTCTTAGATGTTTCTTGATGGCATTAGCTGGCTGGATTTGGGTGTAATTATGACACGGTTTCTTTATTTATGACATGGCTGCATGTTCTATGTGGGGGAAATAGGCACTTAGCTCAAAGGCAGGCATAGGTCTGGTCTCTGCTCTATTCCCTTGTTGTTGTTTTGTTAGCTGCTGTCCTGTTGGCTGTGGACTCATGGCGAAAGCAAGCACAATGGAACAAAACGCTGCCTGGTCTTGTGTCATCCCCATGATTAAAGAATGAATCTCGTGCAGCCGCCACCTGTCTATCATGGGATGCTGAACAGGTTTCAGTGGCGCTGCCAGATTAAGACAGACTTTTAGGAAGGCCTGCAGATCTACTTCCAAAATCAGCCGATTAAAACTACCCCCTTGTAGGGCTACTGTTTCCCCAGGTGGAACCTTTTGACCTTCCCACCAGGTCCCAGGGCCCATCCTGTTTGGACATGGCCGGGATATAAAACAAGTCCAGCAACTCATTTCATGACAGAGAACCAGTATATCCTTGCAACTCATGTACCCTTCCCCACTTCCTTATTGGCTGTCTTTGTTTTCTCTTGGTCTTGATTTTCTGTTTCATTAACCTCATTGTATGTTTCTGTTGTTAAAAGTCACCTCAAATACATTTTGGAGAAAGGTAGGCCATAAATAAAATCAAGGAAAAAAAAAAATCAATCAATACCATGCCCTTCTTTCTTTTTTTTAAAGCAGTGCATGTTTATTATAGAAATTTTGTGCAACTTAGACAGGTTTAAAGAAGAAAGTGAGAGTGTTCAGTGGATGTCTATGAGAGCATCTCTTGACTATATCTTTAGGATATCCTAGTATATTCTTTTTTTTTTTTTTTTAGTATATTCTTAGTAACGAATGGGTTGAGCCTGGTGGTGCAGTGCTTAAAGCATTCTGCTGCTAACCAAAAGGTCAGTGGTTCGAACCCATCAGCCACTCCTCAGGAGAAAAGATGTGGCCGTCTGCTTCTATAAAGATTTACAACCTTGGTAGCTATGAGTCAGAATCGACTTGAAGGCAGTGGGTTTGGTTTTTTTTTCAATGTAATGACTTGGGTCATAGGATATACGCATTTTCAACTGTACAGGAGAATGCCAAAATGTTTTCCAAAGTGGTTGTTCCTGTCCCATTGTCAGAGGGAGTGTACCTGCCCATTAATAATAGAAGGGGAATCCTGTTGACCCGCATCCTTACCAAAGCTTAATACTGACTGGTTTTTGCAGTTTTCCCAATCCGGAGATTGTGAGAAGTTATCTCGTTGTGGTTTTAATTCTCATTTCTTTCTTTGCTAATGATGTTGAGTATCTTATATGTTTATGGGGCATTTATATCTTTGTTTCTGTTTGTAACTTATGGATTTTGCCCATTTTCCTACTAGGTTGTTTTTCTTTTCCATATTGCTTTGTACAATATCTGGATTTCAATTCTTTGTTGAAAATATGTATTGCAAGTATCTTTTCCCAGTCTGTGGCTTGAATTTGAACTCTGTTTTCTATCTCTCTCTTTTTTTTTTTTAAAGTTATTGTGCTTTAGGTGAAAGTTTACAGTGTAAATTAGTTTCTCATTCAAAAAGTTATACACAAATTGTGATATTGGTTGCAGTCCCCGCAATGTATCAGCATTCTCTGCCTTTCAACCCCAGGTTCCCCATGTCCATTTGTCCAGTTTTCCTGTCCATTCCTGCATTCTTGTCTTTGCTTTTGGGCCAGTGTTGCTCATTTGGTCTATTATACTTGATTGAACTAAGAAGCATGTTCTTTACTTGCATCATTGTTTGTTTTATAGGCCTGTCTAATCTGTGGCTGTGAAAGGTGGGTTTTGGGAGTGGCTTCAGTTCATAGTTAGCAGAGTGTCCTGGGGCTATAACCTCGGTGTTTCTCCAGTCTCTGTCAGTCCAGTAAGTCTGGTCTTTTGTTCTACATTTTTCTCCCATGCTGTCCGGGACCCTGTATTGTGGTTTGATCCCTGTCAGATCCCTCTTGGTGGTGGTAGCTGGGCACCATCTAGTTCTACTGGGCTCAGGCCGGTGGAAGCTGTGGTTCATTCATGTGGTCCATTAGTCCTTTGGGCTAATATTTTCCTTGTGTCTTTGGTATTCTTCATTCTCCTTTGCGCTGGTTGGAATGAAACCAGTAAATAGATGTATCTTAGACAGCCTCTTGAAAGCCTTCAAGATCTCAGATGCTACTCACAAAGTAGGATGTAAAACATTTTCTTTATGATAAACTATGTTTTGCCAATTGACCTAGATGTCCCCTGAGACCATGATCCCCCCATCCTCAGCCCCAGTAACTCGGTCCCTCAAAGTGTTTGGTTGTGTCTAGGAAGCTCCTTTGACTTTGCCTTGGTCAAATTGTGCTGACTTCTCCTATATTGTGTGCTGTCTTTCCCTTCACCAAAGTTAACACTTGTCTACTGTCTAGTTTGTGATTTCCCATCTCCACCTCTCCCCTCCCAAGTAACCATCAAAGATAGTTTTTTTTCTGTGCATAAACCTTTTCTTGGGTTTTTATGGTGGTGGTCTCATACAATATTTGTCCTTTTGTGATTGACTTATTTTACTCAGCATATTGCCTCCAGATTCAGCCATATTGTGAGATGTTTCATGGATTCATCATTGTTTTTGTCATTGCGTAGTATTCCATTTTGTGTATATACTATAATTTGCTTATCCATTCATTTATTGATGGACACTTAGGTTATTTCTGTCTTTTTGCTATTGTGAATAATGCTGCAATAAACATGGGTGTGCATATGTCTATTTGGGTGATGGCTCTTATTTTTCTAGGATATATTCCTAGGAGCAGGATTGCTGGATAGTATGGTATTTCTATTTCTAGCTTTTTAAGGAGGTGCCATGTCATTTTCCACAGTGGTTATGCCATTTTATATTCCCACCAGCAGTGCATAAGAGTTCCAATTCTCCCACAACCTCTCCTATATTTGTTATTTTTGTTTTTTCTTTTTCATTAGTGGCAGTAATGTTGGGGTGAGATGGTAGCTCATTATAGTTTTGATTTGCATTTCTGTGATGGCTAATGATGGTGAGCTTTTCCTCATGTGTCTGTTAGCCTTCTGAATGTCTTCTTTGGTGAAGTGTCCATACTCTTTGCCCATTTTTAATTGGATTATTTGTCTTTTTGTTGTTGAGGAGTTGAAGCATTCTACGGATTTTAGAGATTAGACCCTTGTAGGATATGTTGTAGCCACAGAATTTTTTCCCAGTCTTTTTTTACTTTCCCAGTTCTTTTTTTACTGTTTAGGTGAAGTCTTTTGGTGAGCATAAGTGTTTAATTTTTAGGAGCTCCCAGTTATCTACTTTATCTTCTGGTGTTTGTACATTGTTAGTTATGATTTCTATTGTAATTATGCCATGTATTAGAGCCCATAGCGTTGTCCCTGTTTTTTTTTTCCATGATCTTTATCCTTTTAGATTTTCTCTTTAGGTCTCTGATTCATTTCTAGTCAGTTTTTGTGTAAGGTGTGAGGTATGAGTCTTATTTCATTTTTTTATAGATAGACAACCAGTTTTGCCAGCACCATTTGTTAAAAAGACTCTATGTTTTCTTGATAAACAGGTGTATCCAATTTCAGTGTAGTTGAATTTATTAATTCCTGTCTGTAAAATTCACACTTTTTGCTCCTTCCTTGAGAAATCCTTCCCAGTCTGAGGTTATAAAGATATATTTCAGATAGAATTTTAGAATTTTTGCTTTTACCTTTGGGTCTTTATTCAACATGAAATTGATTTTTGTGCATACATGTGGTAAAGGTTCATTGTCATTTTTTCCTATAGAGGTAATTCATGACCCTACAGCATTTATTGAAAAGGGCATTATTTCCTACCAATTTTCAAAGACAGCTCTTCCATAAATCAAGTTTCCATAATTACGTGGTCTGTTTCTGAGTGTTTGTTCTCTTACATCTGTTTGTATCAATACTGCACAGTCTTAATTAAAATAGTTTTATGATCATTTTTGATGAGCAAATTCCTCTCTCTTCTTCTTCAAGAGTGTTTTTGCTATATTTGGCTCTTTTCCATATTAACTTTACAATTGTATCTTTCTCATACACACACACACACACACACACACCTCTCATTGGAATTTTGATTGGAAATATGCTGAATCCCAAGATCAAACTGAAGGGATTGACATCTTAACTGTAATGAGTTTTTCAATCCATAAAGTCGGCTATATCTCTTTGTTTACACAGGCCTTCTTTAAAGGGTTTTAAAAAGTTTTATAATTTTCTCTATAAAAGTTGATACATATTTTCTGGATGTATTTGTAAATAGTTCACTTTTATGCTATTTTAAATGGTATCTCTTTTAAAATACATTTTTGATCTTTTTGTTCCTGTTGTATAGAAATGCAGTTAATTTCACACTTACTATTTGACCTACAGCAAAGCTGCTATACTGTCTTAATAATTCTAATTAAAAAAAAATTCTAATACTTGTGTATTATTTGGGTTTTTATGTTAGACAATTTTATCGTCTGCAAATAATGACAGTTTTGTTTTTTATTCAATTATTAAAAAGGATGTTGTCAAACTTTACATTAAATTGATGTTTGTTGTAGGAGTTTGGTAGATACTCTTTATTAGCTTTAGAAATTCCCTTTCAATGCTGAGTTTTCTAAGAGTAGTTATCTACAAATGGATGTTAAATTTTATTGAATATTTTTTTCTGCATGGATTGTGATAATTATATAAATTTTCTTCTTTATTCAGCTTGGAGAAATATTTTAAGTGATTTTCAAATGTTCCATCTAGCTTTCAGGAATAACTCTAATAGATCATGATGTACTATCTTTTCTATATATTGATAGATTTCTTTTTTTTTTTTTTTTTAAATATTTAGTTTAGGACTTCTGCATTTATGTTCAAGAGTGAGGTTGGACTGAAATGTTTCTTTCTCATACTAACATGGGTTGGAGATTATCCTTTATTTCACAATCCCCCAATAGTTTACATAAGATTGAATTAATTGAATTAATTTTCCTTAAATATTTGGAGCTCTGGTGGTGCAGTGGTTAAGGGCTTGGCTGCTAAACAAAAGGTCCAAAGTTCAAATCTGCCCTACAGCAGTTCTACTCTGTCCTATAGGGTTGCTATGAGTCAGAATTGACTCGACGACAATGGGAAGGGGAAATATTTGGTAGAAATTGCCTGAATAAATGTCTAAGGGAAGAGTCTTCTTTCTGTGAAGAATGTTACAACTATTACAATTTCCCTGGTGGTTACAGGACTCTTCAAGTTCTCTCTTTCTTTCTCCCTTTTTAACTTAATTTTGTTATTTTATTTTTCTAGAAATTTTTCCATTTGTTCTAAATTTTCAAATTTATCAACACAAACTTGTTCACTATCCTTTTATTATGTTTTTAATGTCCATGGCATCTTTAGTTATGGGTCTGTCTTAGTCATCTAGTGCTGCTATAACAGAAATATCACAAGTGCCTGGCTTAACAAAGAGAAACTTATTTTCTCACAGTCTAGTAGGTTACAAGCCCAAATTCAGGGTGTCAGCTCCAGGGGATTGCTTTTTTTCTCTGTCGGCTCTGGAGGAAGATTCCTTGTCATCAGTCTTCTCCTGGTTGAGGAGCTTCCCAGGTGTAGGGACCCTGGGTCCAGAGGGCACGCTCTGCTCCTGGTGCTGCTTTCTTGGTGGTATGAGATCCCCAACTCTCTGCTTGCTTCCCTTTCCTTTTTATCTCTTGAGAGATAAAAGGTGGTACAGGCCAAACCCCAGGAAAACTGCCTCTACATTGGCCCAGAAATGTGACCTGGGTAAGGGTATTACAATCCTGCCCTAACCCCCTTTAACATAAAATTACAATCACAAAATGGAGGACAACTACAGAATACTGGGAATCATGGCCTAACCAAGTTAATACACACATTTTTGGGGGGACATAATTCAATCCATGACAGGGCCCATTTTTACTTTTCCTACCAGTTAATTTGCTTTCTGTAATTTCACGTGCACCTGTGTGTGTGTGTGTATGTATGTATGTGATACATGGTCAGTCTTGCCAAAGAACCAACTTTAGCCTTGTCAATCTTCTCCATTCCATGCATGCTTTGTATGTCATTAATTTCTATTCTTATCTTTATTATTTTATTCCTTCTACTTTCTTTGGGCTTAATTTGCTGTTCCTTTTCTAATTTTCTGGAACTGATATTTGGCTCATTCATTGTCAGCCTCTCTTATTTTTAATATAGGTACTTAAGGCTGTAATTTTCATTTAAGTACTATTTTATATGTATCTCACAAATTTTGAAATGAAGTGCTTTTAATATCATTTAATTGTAAATATTTTATAATTTCGATTATGATTTCTTTTTTGACTTTTGAATTATTTGGAAATTTCTTAGCTGAGATAATTTCTTGCTTCCATATTTTATATGACAAATTATTACAATTAATCTTCTAATGTTAATTCAAATTTACATTCTACAACTTGGCCATGGTGTATTATCTATTACATATATTGCTGGGTTCGGAAAGTTAATATTTAGTTTAGGTTCTTTGCATTTATGCTAATAAGTGAGATTGAGATGAATTGTTAATTTCTCATAACGTACTTGCCATGTTTTTGGATCAAGGTCAAGTTCGTCTCATAATATGAGCTGGACAGTATTTTATTATTGTTATTATTTTATAAACTTTCAGTAGTTTGATTAGGATTGGAATGAATTTTCTTTAAATGTTAAATATGTAACACACATTTTTAGCTGTCAATTTCTATATTACTAACCGAATAGTAAGAAAAATTGTGTGTGATATTAATGATATTGTTCGATAATTTCTGCATTCTGTTGAATCTCCTTTCTTTGGAATGGGCACAAATATGGATCTCTTTCAGTTGGTTGGCCAAGTAGCTGTCTTCCAAATTTCTTGGCATAGATGAGTGATCACCTCCAGTGCAGCATTCATTTGTTGAAACATCTCAGTTGGTATTCCATGAATTCCTGGTGCCTTGTTTATTGCTAATACCTTCAGTGCAGCTTGGACTTTTCCCTTCAAGATCACATACAAGTAAAATTTTGCTGAAGATAATCCAGAAGCGGTTGCATCCCTGCATCTACAGGGAACTGTCAGGAATATAAGCCAGATTCAGAAGAGGATGTGAAACTAGGGGTAACATTGCTGATGTCATTTGGATCTTGGCTGAAAGCAGAGAATGCTAGAAAGATATTTACCTGTGTTTTATTGACTATGCAAAGACATTTGACTGTGTGGATCATAACACAACATTGTGAAGAATGGAAATTTCGGAAAATTTAATTGTACTCATAAGAAACCCGTACCTAGACCAAGAGGTAGTCATTTGGGCAGAACAAGGGGTACTGCGTGGTTTAAAATTAGGAAATGTGTGTTTCAAGGTTATATCCTTTCACCATACTTATTCAATCTGTATGCTGAGCAGATAATCTGAGAAACTGGACTATACAAAGGAGAACTTAGCAGCAGGATTAGAAGAAGACTCATTCATTATCAACCTGCGTTCTGCAGATGACACGACCTTGCTTGCTGAAAGTGAAGAGGACTTGAAGCATTTACTGACGAAGATCTAAGACTGTAGCCTTCAGTATGGATTACACCTCAATGTAAAGAAAACAAAAATCCTCACAACTGGACCAATAAGCAACATCATGATAAATGGAGCAAAGATTGACATTGTCAAGGATTTCGTTTTACTTGGACCCACAATCAATGCGCATGGAAGCAGCAATCAAGAAATCAAGCAATGCATTGCATTGGGCAAATCTGCTGCAAAAGTCTGCTTAAAATGTTTAAAAGCAAAGATGTTACTTTGAAGACTAAGTTGCACCTGACCTAAGCCGTGGTATTTTTAATTGTCTCATATGCATGTGAAAGCTGAACAGTGAATAAGGAAGACTGAAGAATTGATGACTTTGAATTATGGTGTTGGTGAAGAACACTGAATATACCATGGGCTGCCAGAAGAATGAACAAATCTGTCTTAAAAGTACAGCCAGAATGTTCCTTAGAAGTGAGGATGATAAGCCTTCATCTCGCATACCTTGGACATGTTGTCAGGAGGGACCAGTCCCTGGAGAAGTACATCATGTTTGGTAAAGTAGAGGGTCAGCTAAAAAGAGGAAGACTCTGAATGAGATGGATTGACACAGTGGCTGCAACAATGGGCTCAAGCATAACAATGATTATGAAGATGGCACAGGACCGGTCAGTGTTTTGTTCTGTTGCATATAGGGTCACAGTGAGTCGGAAGGGAATTGATGGCACCTAACAACAATGACAACAAGTAAGAAAACATAGGCTGATGTTATCATTCCTTTAAAATTTATCGAGACTTATTTTATTGTCTAATACAAAATCAATTTTTGTAAATGTTTTGTGTGTGCTTCATCCATTTTCTATTATTGGCTCCAGAGTTCTCTATATGGCCTTTTGGTCAAGATTCTTTTTTATGTTGTTCAAATCTTGTATGTCCTTATTTATTTATTTTCTCCTTGAAACCACCGATTTTTGAGAGATAAGTTAAAATCTCTCACTATAGTTGTGAGGTATGTCTCCTGGTAGTTCTGCCAAAGTTTACATTATATACTTTGAGATTATGTTAGTCCATGAATTATTATTTAAGCTATATTTTAAACTTTAAAACTTTATTTCAAGAAAACCTTTATGCTTTAACATTAATTTTGTTTGGTATTATATAGCTTCACTAGCTTTACTTTGGAAACCCTGGTGGCATAGTAGTTAAGAGCTATGTCTGCTAACCAAAGGGTTGGCAATTTGAATTCACCAGGCACTCCTTGGAAACTCTATGGGGCCATTGTACTCTGTCCTGTAGGGTCGCTATGAGTTTGAATTGACTTGATGGCAATGAGTTTGGGTTTGGTTTTGTTTGGTTTAGCTTTATTTTGCTTAATATTTGCCATATAGCTTTTTCCATTTTTTTTTTTCAAACTTTCTGTATCCTGGTTTTATTTACATGCTCTTGTAAAAAGCATATAACCAGATATTTAAAAAATTCTAATAATCTTTGTTTAGTAATGAACATTCAAACCATTTATATTTGCTATTTTTACTGGTATATTTTTTATTTTATTTCCACCATTTTTTTTTTAAATAATTTTTATTGTGCTTAAAGTGAAAGTTTACAAATCAAGTCAGTATGTCACATATAAGCTTATATATACCTTACTACATACTCCCATTTACTCTCCCCCTAATGAGTCAGCCTGCTCCCTTCTTCCAGTCTCTCCTTTCATGACCGTTTTGCCAGTTTCTAACCCTCTCTACCCTCCCATGACAATACAGTCTCAAGTGTCCACCTGATACAAGTAGCTCACTCTTCATCAGCATCTCTCTCCAACCTACTGTCCAGTCCCTTCCATGTCTGATGAGTAGTCTTCAGGAATGGTTCCTGTCCTGGGCCAACAGAAGGTTTCGGGACCATGACCACCAGGATTCTTCTAGTCTCAGTCAGACCATTAAGTCTGGTCTTTTTATGAGAATTTGGAGTCTGCATCCCACTGTTCTCCTGCTCCCTCAGGAGTTCTCTGTTGTGCTCCCTGTGAGGGCAGTCATCGGTTGTAGCCAGGCACCATCTAGTTCTTCTGGTCTCAGGATGATGTAAGTCTCTAGTTCACGTGGCCCTTTCTGTATCAGGCTCATAGTTATCGTGTGACCTTGGTGTTCTTCATTCTCCTTTGATCCAGGTGGGTTGAGACCAATTGATGCATCTTAGATGGCCGCTTGCTAGCATTTAAGACCCCAGATGCCACAGTTCAAAGTGGGATGCAGAATGTTTTCATAATAGAGTTTATTATGTCAATTGACTTGGAAGTCCCCTTAAGCCATAGTCCCCAAACCCCCGCCCTTGCTCCGCTGACCTTCGAAGCATTCAGTTTATCCCAGAAACTTCTTTGCTTTTGGTCCAGTACAGTTGAGCTGACCTTCCCTGTATTGAGTATTGTCCTTCCCTTCACCTAAAGTAGTTCTTATCTACTAACTAATCAGTAAGTAACCCTCTCCTACCCTCCCTCCCTCCCCCTTCTTGTAACCACAAAAGAATGTGTTCTTCTCAGTTTATACTATTTCTCAAGAACCTATAATAGTGGTCTTATACAGTATTTGTCCTTGTGCATCTGATTAATTTCACTCAGCATAATGCCTTCCAGGTTCCTCCATGTTATGAAATGTTTCACAGATTCATCACTGTTCTTTATTGGTGCGTGGTATTCCATTGTGTGAATATACCATAATTTAACCATTCGTCTGTTGATGGACACCTTGGTTCCTTCCAGCTTTTTGCTATTGTAAACAGTGCTGCAATAAACATGGGTGTGCATATATCTGTTCGTGTAAAAGCTCTTATTTCTCTAGGGTATATTCCGAGGAGTGGGATTTCTGGGTTGTATGGTAGTTCTATTTCTAACTTTTTAAGAAAACGCCAGATAGATTTCCAAAGTGGTTGTACCACTTTACATTCCCACCAGCAGTGTATAAAAGTTCTAATCTCTCTGCAGCCCCTCCAACATTTATTATTTTGTGTTTTTTGGATTAATGCCAGCCTTGTTGGAGTGAGATGAAATCTCATCGTGGTTTTAATTTGATTTCTCTAATGGCTAATGATCGAGAGCATTTTCTCATGTATCTGTTAGCTGCCTGAATATCTTCTTTAGTGAAGTGTGTGTTCATATCCTTTGCCCACTTCTTGATTGGATTGTTTGTCTTTGTGGTTGAGTTTTAACAGAATCATATAGATTTTAGAGATCAGGCGCTGGTCAGAGATGTCATAGCTGAAATTTTTTTCCCAATCTGTAGGTGGTCTTTTTACTCTTTTGGTGAAGTCTTTAGATGAGCATAGGTGTTTGATTTTTAGGAGCTCCCAGTTATCTGGTTTCTCTTAGTCATTCTTAGTAATGTTTTGTATTCTGTTTATGCCTTGTATTAGGGCTCCTAACATTGTCCCTATTTTTTCTTCCATGATCTTTATTGTTTTAGTCTTTATGTTTAGGTCTTTGATCCACTTGGAGTTAGTTTTTGTGCATGGTGTGAGGTATGGGTCCTGTTTCATTTTTTTTGCAAATGGATATCCAGTTATGCCAGCACCATTTATTAAAAAGACTATCTTTTCCCCAGTTAACTGACACTGGGCCTTTGTCAAATATCAGCTGCTCATATGTGGATGGATTTATACCTGGGTTCTCAATTCTGTTCCATTGGTCTATGTGGCTGTTGTTGTACCAATACCAGGCTGTTTTGACTACTGTGGCTGTATAATATGTTCTAAAATCAGGCAGAGTGAGGCCTCCCACTTTCTTCTTCTTTTTCAGTAATGCTTTACTTACCCGGGGCTTCTTTCCCTTCCATATGAAGTTGGTGATTTGTTTCTCCATTACTTTAAAACATGTCATTGGAATTTGGATCGGAAGTGCATTGTATGTATAGATGGCTTTTGGTAGCATAGACATTTTTACTATGTTAAGTCTTCCTATCCATGAGCAAGGTATGTTTTTCCACTTATGTAGGTTCCACCATTTTTTGTTGTGCTTTCTATTTGTTGTACCTTTACCATCCCTACCCCCCACCCCATTCGCTCTTTCCTTGTACTCTTTTGGACAGATTAAGTATTTTTTGTTACTTCACATTTTTTCCTCTATGGATTCAGAAGTTACCCAACCATATCTATTCTTTTAGTGATTAGCCTAGGAATTATAACATGAATTTTTTTTAACTTATTCGATTCCAAAATTAACCAATATCTTTACTCACCATCCCCAAAAGATAAAAGACCTTGAAACTACTTAATGCCCATCACCCACTTCTTTTTGTATAAGCTATTATTTTCAGGTATTTTTATCCCAATCTTGTTTTGCTTTCTCCCCATGTGGCATTATTATTGTTTGATGTTTATTTATTTGTTTTTTTAATAACATAGTCCCATAGCTCAACAATATAAAAGGAAAAATTTCAATAAAAAATTCTTTCTCCCACCACTGACTACAATGCACTTGCCAGAAAACAGTTCACCATTTTGATTAGATTATTGTAATCTTCTGGTGTTTCTTAATATTCACACAAATTAATATGAATATAAACTCTTATTTTTCTACCTTCTTATACAATAGTCAGCATACTGTTGTATGCTTTGATTTTTTAATTTAGCAATATATCCTAGAGATCTTTTCATATCAATACAGAATCTCACCATTCTTTTTTATATAGCTGCACAATATTCTATTGTATGATGTACCATAATTTATTTAATGAGCCCTTTATTGCTGGAAACTTGGGTTGTCTCCAATCATTTGCTAATACAGGCAAAGTTGCAGTGACTACTCTCTATCATAATGAGCACTTGTCATTTTATATGAGGTCAGTTAAATCTGTAGAATAAATTCCCAGAAGTGTGATTGCTAGGTCAATGGGTAAATGCATTTCTAATTGAACAAATTTTGCCAAAATAGTGGATTTTCTTTGTTAATATTTTAATTAAGAGTTTTGCATCTATGTTCATGAGTGAGATTGAATCATAATTTTCCCTTCTTGTAATGTTTTTGCCAGGTCATGGTGTTAGGATTATGTTTGCCTCAAAAAATTAAGCATTTGTATGAGACTGGCTTAAGTTTTTCTTTAAATAGTTGGTAGAATTTTCTAGCGAAGACATCTGGGCCTGGAGTTTTCTTTGTGGGAAGGTTTTTAGTTACAGATTAAAATTTTGAATCAAATTATGTAGCCTTCCGTTACCAGAAGGAGACTATCTGTGACCTCATTATAGAAAGGCAGTCTCACTGGCTAAAAATTCCAGGTTTGCAGTCATTTCTCTTAATACAGGGATGCAATAGAATGTAGTAGTCAAGAATATAGTCTCTGATATCAGGATGACTTGATTTAAATTCTGACACTTCTATTTACTACTTGTGTGATTGTGGCCAAAGTATTTAAGCTCCCTGTTTTAGTTTTCTTACGTGTAAAATAAGCATATTAACAGTGCCTACCTCACTATGACCTTGAAGATTAAATGGGTTAATACAAATAATACCCTCAGAACATTTTCAGTTGTATTATAGACACTATGTAATTTCTATTGTTGACCATATCATCCCAGTATATTCTTGTTTCTATTGAGAAGGCACTTATAATTGAATTTTTGTCCCTTTGAAATTAAAATTTTTTTTTCTGGCTGCTTTTATGATTGGCTCTTTGTTTTCGGTATTTTTCAGTTTGATTATGTGTCTCAGGATATGTTTTTCTTTATCTATCCTCTTTATTCTTTTTAAATCTTTGAATAAGAGTAATTTATCAATTCTGGAATATGCTTAGCTCTTATTTCTTCAGTGAGCCTCTACTTCATTCTCCTCCTTTCCTTCTGGAATTCTAATGATACATATATTGGACCTTCCTATTCAATCTTTTATGCCTTTTAGTTTTATATTTATTATCTCTGTGTTTCATTTTGGATAATTACTTCAGTTCCTTCTTTCAGTTCACTATGTCTCTCAAATTAATCTCTGTGATTAATTTTTTTGACAAAAAATTGTATTTACTTAAAAACATTCAGAATATCAACAAAACAGCTGCAACTTTTTTTGTAATTACAGAATGGTATTCAGTTAACAGAACAATTATTTCATATAAGCTGTGTCAGAGACAAGTGAGGATAAAAAACCTACCATCTCCACATGTAACTAATTTGTTCTGTGCACCAACAAGAATCTGCTTTAAATTTCCATGCCAATTTACAATCCTCATACTGTACCAGGCAAGGTTAGTGGCTATTGAAAATGCCACCAGGATAGGGCTATCTAAGGATACATTCAGTAGTGTGTTAACTATACAAAAAAAGACAACCCTACGTGGCAGTTCTACCCTGTCCTGTAGGGTGGATATGAGTCGGAACTGATTCAATGGCACCTAACAACAACACAACTGCAGTTTAAAAACAAATCTTAAACAGCCTTACATTTCAATTGTTTTTTTCTTAAAAGGTCTATTAGTCATCTAGTGTTGCTTTAACAGAAATAACCACAAGTGGATGGCTTTAACAAAGAGAGATTTATTTCCCCACAGTAAAGTAGGCTAAAAGTCCAAATTCAGGATGTCAGCTCTAGGGGAAGGCTTTCTCTGTCTGTCAGCTCTGGGGGAAGGTCCTTGTCCTCAATCTTTTCCTGGTTGGGGAGCTTCTCAGGTGCAGGGACGATGGGTCCAGAGGGCACGCTCTGCTCCTGGGGCTGCTTTCTTGATGGTATGAGGTCCCCAACTGTCTGCTTCCCTTTCCTTTTATCTCTTGAGAGATAGAAGGTGGTACAGGCCACATCCCAGGGAAACTCCCCTTACATTGGATCAGAAATGTGACCTGGTAAGGGTGTTACAATCCCACTCTAGTCCTCTCTAACATAAAGTTATAATCACAAAATGGAGGACAACCACAGAATACTGGGAATCATGGCCTAACCAAGTTGATACACATATTTTGGGGGGGACATAATTCAATCCACGACAAAAGGAGTGAGTTGTGTACCCACACTAGGGTTAAATGCTTTATAGACAAGAAAAAAAAAAAAACAAACTACACTAGAACCAATGTATTCATCATCATCATCTTCTTCATCTTCCTTTTTCTTGCTTTCTTCAGCCTTGACCACCCCCCTTTTGGCTGCATCAGGCTTTCTTTACCCTGGTATGCAGCAATATCCTTTTAATATTTCTCCTTCACCTTAGTGACCTTCCTCTCGTAAGACTGCTTGTCACTGGCAGCAGTATTATTCCACATCTCTCCAAGTTTCTTTGCAATGTCACCAATGGATAGGCCTAAATGCTCGCCTTTGATTTTTGAGTGATACTCAGAACAAAACATGAAAAAGGCCAAAGGAATCCTCTTGGGTGCATTGAGATCCTTGAATTTCTTTTTGTTTCCACTTTAGGAGGGATATAGGCATTCATTTCTCTTACGTAATGGGCCTTGTCCACCTTTGCCATGTCTTCAAAACTTTCCTTTTCTCTTTAGCAGACATGGACTTTTAGTTCTCTGAGCACTTCTTAGAAAACTCTGAGTTGACAAGCATCTGGGTGCTTCTTCTTGTGCTCCTCCTCGCAAGTTTGCACAAAAAAAATGCATATGATCACATTTTGCCTCTTGGCTTCTTAGGAGCTTCTTTGCCATGTTTAGTTATTTTTGGTCCGCAAAGCAGAGTTGTCCAGTGCCATCCGGCTCTACGTGGCCCGACCCTGTCTCTATGGAGCTCAATGTACTGCACTGGCTGTGAGAGTGGGAGCCAAAGGCAGCCTCCTCACTCTCTTAGCTCTGTAACATTTCTCTGTGATTAATTTGCTGTTAGCCAGTCATTGAGGTTTTAATTTCAATTATTAGTTTTTTTTTTTTTTTTTCCATTTCTGAATATTCTGCTTGGTTCTTCAAATCTGGTCACTCTTCATAGTTTCTAGTTACCTGCTCATTTTCAAGTATTCCTTCTATTTCCTTCACTTTATTAAACGTAATTTCACATTATGTATCTGGTAATTCTAATATCTGAAATATTTTGTGGTGTTTCAGCCGTCTTTTGTTTTGGCTTATTCTCAAACATGGCACCTTGTTTTCTTGTGTGTTTTGTGATACTAAACTCCAAGCAGCTCATTTATCTTGGAACTTGAGCTGTAGGAATCCTTGGAGGCCTAGGATGAAGGTGGTAGCCTCCAGAGAGGAAAGGCATTTATTTCTGTTCTGTGGTTTAAGGCAATATCACAGTCCGGGATGATGTGAAACCATATTTTTGGCTGGAGGTTTTTTCAGACCACCGGGAAATATAAATTTGTGCTCTAAACATGTGGGAGGTTTAGCTTGTGGTTATGGATTCTTGAGAGATTTTTAAATTTTCTTCCATTCAGCAGTAAGTTTTAAGACAATTTTTTTCTGTCTTCAAACGGTCAGGAAAAGAGACAGAAATTAGTGCCGCCACGTTCTTAGGAAATTGCGAACACATTGCTTCTCAGAAAAATAAAATACGTTAAAATAAAAGTAGAAAGGAATAAATATAAATAAATTATTTTAAAAAGTAAAAATAGTGTTGTGAAAGAATACTCGATTAATATTAGAAATAATTTCTGGAAAGATGACAAAAATCAGGCATGTACCATGCAGCAAATGAGTAGCAGTATCCTAAGCCCAAAGTAAGGTATACCTTGAGAGTGGAATTTGCATAGGTAACAAATAGCAATAGATCAGAATGAATTATAATTTTAATTTACATCATTTAACATTATTTATTTTTTTCTCCGAAAAAATGACAAGTTTATTCTATCATGAAACCTGAGGGGAAGATTTAATAATAAATGCTAAACTCAGAAGTTTGGTACCTGAAATACTGCATTTTACGACATTTTATTGCTCCTTGCATAATAAGAGATGAAAACCTAAAATTAACTCTTCAGTTAAGGTTCTATTCTTATTTTAACTTTAAAACTTTAAAATAATAATTCCTTAACCAAAATCTTTTATTTTTTTAAATTGTTGTACTTTAGATGAAGGTTTACAGAACAAACTAGTTTCTCATTAAAAAATACACATATTGTTTTATGACATTGGTTAACAACCCCACAACATGTGAACACTCACCCTTCTCAAACTTGAGTTCCCTATTATCAGTTTTCCTGTTCCCTCTTCCTTTCTAGTCCGTGCTCCTGGGCTGGTGTGCCCCTTTAGTCTCGTTTTGTTTTATGGGCCTGTTCAATCTTTGGCTGAAGGGTGAACCTCAGGAGTGACTTCATTACTGAGCTGAAAATGTGTCCTGGGGCTGTACTCTCAGGGTTTCTCCAGTCTCTGTCAGGCCAGCAAGTCTGGTCTTTCTTTCTGAGTTAGAATTTTGTTCTACATTTTTCTCGAGTTCTGCCTTAACCAAAATCTTAACCAAATCCTGCCCACTGCTTTAGGGAAAGAATTAACATGACAAATGAGTCTCAATTTCTTCCTTTGTCACATTAATATTAATGAAGAGAACATTTTGTGAAAAATATCGATTTTGAGATTTTATTTTAAAATACCAGAATTTAGTTTTGTGGAACACTCCAACTCCCTGATGGCATAAGTATTATATGACCACACACACACACACACACACACACAAAATTGTAACAGATCTTCTCAGGCCTGCAAGAGCTGAAGGAATATAGTCACAACAGCCTTTGTTAGGGGTGGGAGAGCAAAACTTACTAGTAAACTCAGCAAATGAAGGAAGATGGATCAAAATCAAGACCCCTGGATAGAGAAGCTTTGATACAAGGGCTGGTCATAAGCACTGAGTCCATTTAAAATTAGAAAGAAGACAACCATGAGAACTTGCTTACAGAATAGAATACAGATGTTTAAAACACATCAACATAAAAAGAACCACATGGCTACAAGAATGAAGCTACAATTGGAAGTGGGAGAAATGGCACTGGTGCTAATTTTCTCATCTTTCATAGCAAGGAGTTGATTGGTGCTTTCTAGAATGAAGACCATTGCCTAAAAAACCACAGTTCAACCCTCTCAATATTTTTTATAATCTTTTTTTTTTTTCCCATAAGCTTAGAGGATTCTTTGGGAATTAGTCTCTTGTGGTGGATCCCTTATCTGGAGTTCAGCAATTCCTTCAACATGTCTTCAGATTTTTTCCCTGTCAAATTCAAAATTAATTTAATATTTTAAAATAACATTCATAATGTGATTCCATTTTAGTAAATTACCTGCCTGTCTGTTTGAGTTTCCTTCTGTGAGTCCCTCCGTCTACTTATCTGTGTTTCACTCTGTATATGAGCTTAGAGGATTGTTTGAAATAAAGTTTATTTGACAGTAACAAGACTTATTCCTAGGTAATGCAATTTAAGGAGCTTTATTCTTTGTCCTTTGTTCTATTTTGTATTGCTTAAATTTATTTTTGAATGACCATGTATTTTTTTTCCAAAGTAATGAAGTCTTTACTTTTAAAACAAAACAAACGTACAAACACTTTGCTGTAATATGACAATAAATACCTTCCCTGGTCCTCCCCTTGATCTGTAGTTCTATAACCGGATCCCCGCCTTGTGCCTAAGGCCTTGTTAGTAACCGGGGATTGGTGTCCAGTCACTGGTTTTAATCCAGTGTTGCCTGCTTCACTACTTGCTGACAGGTTTCTACCAGGCCCAGCTCAGTTTTCAAATCTGGCCCACATGAAGAGTCCTTTTGCCAGGGCCTGTTGTCCAGCAGGTCACTCTTGTCAGGTCCTTGGTGCCAACAGCTGTCTTGGAGTTGCGCCAGGTCCCTTTCAACTCCTCCAGATGGTGTGTTCTGCTGGCTCGACTTCAGTCCTCCCAGCACCTTCCACTGGATGGGGCTCCCCTTTGGTCAAGGCTACTTGCAGGGGTCAGCCAGTCTCTCCCTTCTTCTTTTCATCCCCCCCTTCCCCCATTTCAGCTCTCCTCACCCCTCCCTCCCCATCCTAAACTTCTCTGTATTCTGTCCTATTCCTCTCTCCCTCCCCTCCCTTCTTTTCTCTCCTCTCCCTTTGCTCCCTCCCCTTCCCTCCTTTCATCTTTCTTCCGTCTTTTCCTTTTCCTTCCCCATTCACCCCCATTCATGTCTTATCTGTAAAACAATTTCCTAGGAGGATTAAATGGAATCACAAATGGAAATCACCTAGCATATTGTTGGATACATAGCAAATGCTCTTTCTATGGGAGACACTACAATTATTGTTAAGTGTTTATTGAACTATTTATTCATTTGTTAATTCATTCAACAAACATTAAGTAACGTACAATGCACCAAGCACGGTGCTAGGCATTTGTAATTACCGTGATGATCCACATATGACTCCTGTCCTAAAGGAGCTCACAGCCAAGTAGGGAGAATGACAAGGGAAGAGATCATTGTCCTACAGTTGGCTGGGCCACCTGTGCCGTGGGCACAATGGTATGTGTCGCCTTGTATACACAGGCCATCATGGTCAGTCCTGGATGGAATTCAAGAGAACTACTCAGCAGCTTGTTAATGCTGACCACTGAAGGAATTTATTCCTGAGCTGGGAGTGGAATAACATCAACAGAGTGTTACAGCCAAAAGAGATGGATTTCAATGCCTCTGAATAAATGGATCATCTTGGCTTCGAGGTGTAAATCTGCCTGCTTAGTCTCTAAGGCTGTGACACCCCTGAAGCAGAGTTTAAGAAATCTACATGTAAGTCATTTGTATAAATGAGGCAGATAGGAAACAAAGGGGGTGGCAGTGCTTGCAGGAGACAAGCTGGGTCTCTGTAAGAACTAAGGCTGCCTTTTAAAGAGAATTGCCTCCTGTGATTTTAATTATGAGCCAGATTTGGACCTCTCGCACCACTTCTTGTCCAGAAAATTTTGCTTTTGGAAAAATAAGATGTCCTGAGACATTCAAAGCACAATTTTCCACAAGGAGTTGAATTGCTTTTAAAACTTAATTGTGTGTGAAATGTACTATTTCCACCTGTATTGGCCATTTGGCCTTCCCAGCTAGCTCCCTGCCAAGGCCCTATGCAGATTAGCTGCTGTGCTGAGGTGGCAGGGCTGGCACCAGCTGGGAGCTGCAGTACATCCCAGGCACCCTGGCGTCTCAGGCTTAATGTGAGTTATACAGCCTGCTTTAGCTCCCTCTCTGCAGGACTCCTTTCCAGGACTGATCCCTGGGTACCCGCAGCTGTCCACTGCTTCCTCCAGGCTGGGAGGTGTGCCCTGGAACTTTTGGTACTGAACCTTACATTAAAACCTATTATCTGAGATACAACTATTGGTCTCTACTCGTTAGGAGCAAAAGAGAAAGGAGGAAACCAAAGTCTCAGAGAAGAGACTAGTCTACAGGGCTAATAGCCTACATGAGCCACAGCCTCACCTACCCTCAAACCAGAAGAACTAGATGGTGCCCAACTACCACTACTGACTGTTCTAATCAAGGCCTTAATAGATGAACCCTGATAGAATGGGACAAAAACTTGGAACAGTAGTCAAATTCTTAAAAAGTCCAGGCTTACTGGACCATTAGAGGCTAGAGGACTCCCTGAGACTATCCTCCTGAGATATTCTTTAAGCCTTGAACTGAAGCTATCCCCTGAGGTCAAATTTTAGTGAAATGACAAATTGGGACACAAAATAAAGAATATTATCCATAAGTGTGATGCTCCATTAAAAACCCGTCAATACAAGGCCAAAAGGTCAACAATTACCCTAAAGCGAAGATGAGAAAATAAGGGGGCAGGGAAATTAGAGTACTGGAAACAGAACAACCAGAACACAGTTAAAGAAAATGGTGACACATCATGAAAAATACAACCAATGACACCAAACAATTTGTGTAGAAACTGTCAGATGGGAACCTAATTTGCCGTGCAAACTTTCACTGAAAATACAATAAAATATTATTAAAAAAAAAAAATCTGTTGTTTGTCCTAACCTCTTAAACTGTTGTCTCCTAAGAAGTGGTATCCCTAGGTCAATCCAGGTGTTGTACTACATTGTAGCCTCTGGTTGGATGGGTAACTGTGATTCCTACCAGGTAACACTGAGGCCGAAATCAGTGATGATGTACATCTTTAGAAGGTCTTTAAGGGGTTAGTCTATTGAACAATTTCTGATATAGTAGGTGGGTGAAGGAGATATTTAAAGGCCTGTGGGATTTTCTTTATCCCTTATATCACACCTATTTGGTGTCTGGGTTCTTTGCTATAAAAAGGACTGGACTTCCTTGTAAAGAATCTACTCCAAGAAGTTCCAGGAAAGGCAGGATCAGCCCAGTCCTTGAAGAAAGAGTATGTGTGTGTGTATGTGTATATATATATATATACACACACACAGAGAGATAATACATATATGTATGTATACACATATATATGTATATATATATTCATACATATATTCAGATTTCAGAAGTGCTATGTGCACATTTTAGGTAATTAGAAAAGTTTAGAATGCACACAGTAAAGAATACAAATCATCCATAATCCTACGACGTAATTAGAATCATGACTGCCACTGGTATATGCGTTCTATTTCTGGTGATAGATAGATAGATAGACAGACGGGTAGGTGGGTGTGGGTGGGTGGCTGGGTGGTGGGTGGATGGATGGATAGATGGATGGATGGATGGTTGGATGGATGGATGGATGGATGGATGGATGGATGGATGGATGGATGGATGGATGGATGGATGGTTGGATGGATGGATGGATGGATGGATGGATGGATGGATGGATGGATGGATGGATGGATGGATGGATGGATGGATGGATGGATAGGTGGATATCTAGATAGGTAGATAGATAGATGGGGAAGCCTCAACATTACTGCATTTAGATGTACCGAGAAAATGGAGTTCCTTAATTCTCCAGAACAGGGGCTCTCAGTGTGTCATCCCTGGACTGGCAACATAGAAATCCTTTGGGAACTTGTTAGAAATGCAAATTTTTCACAGTGATGTCTGACCAGGGCCCCTGGCCTCTGCTATGGAGGTGACGGCCAGTCCCGGTGTCTGAGTGATTCTCAGGGCTCAGCAAAAGGGACCAAGCTACCAGAGAACCTGAAGACAAGAGGAAACACTCTCAAATATGAACTAATTTTCTACTTCATCTTTATTGGCCGAATAGCTGCCAAGAACAAAGGCTGTATCTCTAGATACCTGGCAAACAAATGCAGTATTGCCTCAAGAATTGATTGTCTCTCTGAGGTGCCCAGCAGTGTATATGGGTAAAAGCTTCAAGAGCAAGTCGAAGAGTGGCTGTCCTTCTATGAGACTGGAGAGATTCCATGGAAGAATCTAGATGTCATGAGGAAGGCTATGGTTCAGAAAGAGAAAGTGGCTGTCAAGATTGTTAAGAAGCTGGAGAAACAGGAGAAGAAACGCTTGAAGAAGGAAAAGCAACGACTGGCTGCGATTGTGCTCATGGCTTCAGAAAATAGCAGTAGTACTCCTGAGGAGTGTGAGGAGAAGGCTGAAAGACTGAAAAAAAAACAAGAAAAAGCAAAGGCCCCAAGGAGGCTGCACAGGAAAATGGAATGGAAGACCCATCTAGCTCTGTTCTCCCCAAACCCAAGAAAAACAAATCTTTTTCCAAGGAGGAGTTGGTTAGTAGTGATCTTGAAGAGATGGCTGTCAGCACATGTTTCCCCAAGAGGAAGGAATCTTTCCCCAAAGAAGAACCAGCTAGTGACCCTGAAGAGCCAGGCGACAGCAGGAGTGTCCCAAAGGAAAAGAAGAAAGTGTCTTCCAAGGGGGAGCCAGTCAGCAGTGGACCTGAAGAGGCTGCTAGCAGCAAGAGCAACAGCTCCAAGAAAAAGAAAAAATTAAAAAAAGAAAATCCCAGGAAGATTAGAATGGACAGTTAGAATACCCATCGTGACTTCCCTACCCATCTCCCAATAAACACAAAAATTTACCAAAAAAAGAAAAGAAATACAAATTTCCTGGACCTACCCCAAACCTCCTAGAAGTCAGAGGCTCTGAGGGTGGGGCCCTGTGATCTGTGATTTAACATGCCACTCGTCTGTCAGTTTTTTGTACTGTGGTAGCTTGTGTGTTGCCGTGATGTTGGAAGCTATGCCACCAGTGTTTCAAATTCCAACAGAGTCACACATAGTGGACAGGTTTCAGTGGAGCTTTCAGACTAAGGCAAACTAGGAAGAAAGGCCTGGAGATCTACTTCCAAAAATTAGCCAATGAAAACCCTGTGGACCATAACACAATATTGTACGATATAGTACTAGAAAATGAGCCCCCTTGGACTCAGAATACACAGTGGCCAGAACAATAGACTTGAGCTTACCAATGATCTTGAAGATGGCGCAGAGCCAGGCAACATTTTGTTCTGATGTAAATATGTATTGTATTTTTGGTGACAGATAGATAGATAGATAGGTGGGTGTGGGAGGGTGGGTAGATGGATGGATGGATTGGTGGATAGGTGGGGTTACGATGAGATGGAGCTGACTGTACGGCAACTAGCAACAACAACAACCAGGTACTTCTGATGCATACCAAAGACAGAACTCCTGATCTATAATTAACCTGATCCTCTGCACCAGCTCTGTACCCCATCTCCTACTCTGGGTTGCTGGAAAAGACTCTAAATTTGGCTTGAGTTTAAACTTAGTCCAAGCCAATAAAGTAGAGAGTCTCTTTAGGTTTAACTTAGTCTTCTTAGAAGAATTGCTCAGGCTTTAAGATTATTTTCCTGCCCACCCTCCCCACGATGCTCTTAGAATGGCATTTGGGAATATGGAGGATGATCTTGCCTGTTCACATGGCCGGAGAGACCCCAGCCTCCTGCTGGTCTTTTCTCGTGTGCTAGATCTCGGCGCTGAGATGTGGCTAGCCTGGTCTTGTCTTGGACATTCTGCTGGGATTTGCAGTGAATGCTGATAGGTGTCCTAGTCTTGCTCGGTATTGTTCAGGGTCCGGAGCCTTCCTCTGCAAATGAGGTCATTTGTAGCTCCTGCTGGTGCTATAAACCCCTTGAATTTCTGCCTTATCTTCGATTTACCCTTAACCCCCTTTGGTCTACTCATGCTCTTCAGTTGTCTACTTCTTAACTCAGAGTTCATGCCCCGTGAGGACACGCATGCTCTCAGCCACGTCTCTCTGCCATGCTGGGGTCAAGCTATGTGTCTTAGTGTCCTAGTGCTGCTGTAACACAAATACCACAAGTGCGTGGCTTTAGAGTCCAGGAATTTTCTCATAGTTCCGGAGGCTAAAAGTCCGAATGCGTGGTATGGCTCTGGAGGGAGGACCTTCTCTGTCTATTTCAGCTTCTTGTAGCTATCGACCTTTGGACTTCCTGGCCTTGTAGATTCATCTGCTTTTGTCGTCATCAGATAGTCTGGCTTCCCCCTGTGTCTGCGTGTATCTATAAAAAATTAGTTGCTGTTCAAGTGGGTTCCAATTCATGGTGGCCCCATGCGTGCAGAGTAGAGCTACACTCCATAGAGTTTTCCAGGCTGAGTGCCAGGCCTTCCTTCTGATGAGCCGCGGGGTGGATTTGAACCTCCAACCTTTTGGCTGACAGCCAAGGGCTTAACCTTTTATGCTACCTAGTGACTCTGTATCTCTATACTGCTCTTTCTATAACTCAGAAGTGATTAGGTTTGGGATCTACCTTACAATGGTATGACCTCAACCAATTGATTGATTGCATTAGATTACATTGTGGGAGACGATTGCATTGCATTAGATTAGATTATATCCACAGGCATAGGGGTTAGAATTTCAACACATATTTTGGGGGGAAACAATTGAACCCCTAACACTGTGTTTCATGGGCTTCTTTGCACAGGGGTCTTCTTCTAAGGCCAAGTAGAAACTAGGGAGAGGTAGGTAGGGTCTGCCCTCTGTGTTCTCCAGAGCTCATGGGACACATCTTCTTCTCCCTCAATACCTACCCCACTCTGTCTCCATTTCTCTTCCCTCTAATCCCTCAGGCATAGTCACTGATACGGCGAATGGCCTTCCTTTAACACTGCCTAGCTTTCAAGCCCACCTCATGTGTAAAACCTTATTTTGAATGTCAAACACTAAACAGCAACTCTTTCTATTGGCATCTGTAATAAAGCCTTGCCCTGAGGCAGATGGATGTAGGAAGGCAAAATAGAAAAATGCAACAATATGTTTCAAAAATTTACCCTTTTTTCCCCTCTGTTCATAATCAAATATATACACAATTTTCATATAATTTGGATTCTACTGCACGTACTTTTTGATAGTTGTTTTTGTCACTTAACCATATGCCATGAACACTGTTTCCATGTCATTAAATACTTTTCTACAACATGACTTTTAATGGTGCTGAAGAATTCAATTAAATGTGCGGCGGGAGGGAAAATAAATTGCTATTTTAAAAGCGATTGGCAGTTTGTGTTGGATTCTCTCGGGTGTGGTAGCAAAATTCATTTGAGAAAGAAATTGCCTTTTATTGGGATATAGGAAAAACTTCAGTGGGCTTTTGGTTATGCAAAGGCGAGAGCCAATGCCTTCCCTGGACTGAAGTTGGAAATGAAACCAGTTGCTGTCGCGTCGACTCTAACTCCTGGGCCCCTGTATGTGTCAGAGTAGAACTGTGCTCCATAGGGTTTTCAATGACTGATTTTTTTTGGAAGTAGATCATAAGGTCTTTCTTTCAAGGCACTTCTAGGTAGACTTGAACCCCCAACCTTTCTGATAACAGCTGATTTGTTAACCTTTTGTAGCACCCAGGGGCTCTGAAGTTTGAGACGAGGAGGAGAAGAGGGAGGTAATGGCAGTGAAAAAAGTCACCTCATTGACTTGTTCTGATGATTGCAGATTTTCGTTTTCCCTTGGGGGCCTGGAGTTAAGGGCTGCAGGCCAGGGACAAAGGAAAATGAGAAGAACTTGGACAGAAGTAAGAGTGACCTCTAGCAGGGGAAGGCAGGCCAGGCAAAGAGGTAAGATGGTCAGCGGACAGTGTTCTTGCACTGAAACATGAAGGATGGATTTAGGAATGTTGATGTCTGATTTTGAGATTTAAGTTTTATTTTCTGATGATGTATTCTTCTTATGATCTCCTTGGTAAAGACTCTTACATAAACAGTTATAGATTCCAGAGATGACTTAAGAAATCAAGGAAGGGGGCTGTTTCCATATCTGGGGTTGAGTGGACTAGACAGAGGATAAAAATATGGCCCAAAGATATTAGAAGCCAAGAACAGCATGAGCCAAGAGGTGACAGCTACCATCAGGCGATCACTTCCCATGAATTGTCAGAAACATTCAGGAATCCTCAAGGTGATAGAGAACGGGAAGTCCAGTTATTCTACATGGGTGTTAATCCACAGGGTAACTACATAAGGAGGAAAACTTGGGGACATTAAACTATAAGTCTTCTTCCCTTCGCCTTATTCTATTTCTTTCTATTATTGTGGTTATATGTGTGTGTGTGTACACACACATATACATACCAAAGTATTTGCCATTTCAACCTTTTTTATGTGCACAATTCAGTGACATTCATTATGTTCATTGTGTTGTGTGACCGTCACCTCTATCCATTTCCATTTTTTTTTAATCACCCTTAACAGTGTCTCAGTGCCCTGTGAGCAATAACTCCCTACCTCCCAGCCCCTGGTAACCACTAAAAACTTTGATCTCTATGTATTTGTCTGTTTTAGATATTTCATAGAAGTGGGATCCTAAAACAATCATCCTTTTGTGTCTGACTTATTTCACTCGGCATCATGTTTTCAAGGTTCATCCGTGTCATGGCAGGTATCAGAACTTCATTTCTCTTCATGGCTGAAAACTATCCCATTGTATGAATATACTACATTTTGTTATCATAATTTAACTATCCCCTATTTGGGGCATTTCATTTTTTTTTCTTTCATTTCCCACTATTATTCATTACACTGCTATGAACAGCCTTATACATTTTCAGTTAATTTATTGATTGCTTTCTTGGGTCAAATTCCTATAAGCGGAATTGCTTGGCTGATGAAGGGTCCGTTTTAAAGGCTTGTGATATAGAGCAATCTTGTTTTAAGCCTTTGAATTCCCCAGGAGAAACATTAACCTGTGAGGTTATGGATCTCTTAGAACTGGTAATTTCCACATAATCTGTGAGCCAGGTGGAGAATCACAACGTTTGATGGAAAGACTATGTCCTGGGTTCAAATGCTGGTACCGTATTTGGCAGGTCAGATATGTCTCAAAGAGTTTTCTAGTTTCTAAAACCAGGGTAATTCACTCTCTACGTTGTCAGTTTGATTTCATGGAAGTTACATTCAGAAAGAGCATGGAATAGAGTATGTAAAAAAAAATCCATAGATAATAATACTGAATTCTCTGCTATTTACTTTTTCAGGGCGAGAGGGTCTTGAAGATTCCAGTGCCTTAGCTTCCAAAACTCCAGAAAGGAACAAAAAATAACCACGTAGAACCTGCTCACTACAGTCTCTGCTGCCAGCCTTAGCCACAATAATTTGATTCAAGGATATTTATGACCTACTTTCTGAATCTCCATAGCCCAGGCTATGCTATTTCTTATGTTCTCTTGCTGAGAAACAAACATACAAGCAGAGACTTTTTTTTTCTGTGTTGGGGTAGGGAAAAAAAAAAGAAGGGGGTAGGTAGGCTCCTCTAAAAATTCTGGAAACCTTTCCAAGATTGTGGCACAAATTATGCCTGTGGTAGGGAAGGGCTGATTTGTGATCTTAGGACTGTTTTGCGAGGATTCCACACAGGGCTGGAGCCTTGGGAGTATTCTTCTTGTCTTCATTGGTGTTTATGCTGCCTCGGAGGCTCACTGGCAGTAATTAGATCTCATCTGGCACGGAGCTTGGGCGCCACCTCACCCCTCAAGACTTTCATTCATTAAGAACGGAATCATCTTGGTGTGGACAGCTGATGCAAGAGGAGAAGGAAGTAGTTTTAACAGTGCTTGTTTACAAGTCCTTTGTGATCAAATTGATGCAGAGTGGACCACAAAGATCTACACCCTGACTCCTGGGAGGTTAAACCCCAGGAACAAACTGATGGTTCCTCATGAATCATGGGTCCCTGGATGGCGCAAACAGTTTGTCCTTGTCTATTAATCAAAAGGTTGGAGGTTTGATCCCACCCAGCAGCGCCAGGAAAGAAAGTCCTAGTGATCTGCTTCCACGAAGATTGCAGCCAAGAAAACCTCACGGAACACAGTTCTATTCTGTAACACATCGGGTTGCCAGGAGTTGGAATCAACTTGACAGCAATAGGTTTGGTGTGGTTTCTAGGAAAGCACGGACAGAGCAAAGTGATAGAAGAAACCTATTAACCCCATAAAGATATGGATGGGAAAGGGAAAGCAAGGAATGTTTATCCTCTCTTTCTAGCTACCAGATGCTTTTTTAGAGGTTGCTTTTACCTCACCAGGCTGGGGCTAGGGTGAAGCAAGGGAGGTGTGTTGGAGCCTGTCTATATTAAAAATTTTGTGCAGCATGGACTTTTTGCATTAATTTTGATTAAAAAAAAAAACTATTGCATTAACATATTATTTATGTTGATTATTGAGTTTTTGGTGTTACCTTGAAATTTTGTGCCCAGGGCAAGTACCTTGCTCTCCTCATTTGAGTCTTGGCTTTGTACTGTCATTTCTCTACTGTAAAAACTCAGTAGGAGTCTCTGAGCAGTGCAAACAGTTAAGTGCTTGGCTGCTAATGAAAGGTTGACAGTTTGAATTTACCCAGATGTGCCTAGGACAAAAGGCCTGGCAATTTGCTTGTGAAAGATCACAGCCATTGAAAACCTTACAGAGCACAGTTCTGCTCTGACACACATGGGGTTGCCAGGAGTCAGATTTGACTCAACGGCCAGTGTTTTTTCTTTCTTTATTTTACCAACCCAAAGAGGGGACATTATTTCCTTTTACAGATTTGAAAACTAACACTTAAAGAAGTTAACTCATCTTTCCATGCTCATGAATATGTATTTTTCAAAATCTAGTCAATGAGAGAAAAACTATCAGAAGTCTTTTTTTCTGTTTTTATTTTTAAATTTTATTTATTTTCTTTTTGTTGTTGAGACTGTACACAGCAAAACATACACCAATCCAATAGTTTCTCCATGTACAATCCAGTGACATTGATTACACTCTTCAGGTTATGTGAGCATTCTCATCACCCTTTTCTGAGTCGTTCCTCCCCCATTAACATAAACTCACTGCCCCCTGAGGTTCCTATCTAATCTTTCAAGTTGCTGTTGTCAATTTGATCCCACAGAGTTCTTAAAAGAGCATAATGCTCAAGGCAGATGTTTTTTACTAATTAAGCTAAACCATTGTTTGCTTTTAAGAAGAATTCAGGGATATTTTTGGTTTAAGGTTTAAAGATAATCTCAAGGCAATTTTGTCAGGGGTTCATTCACCCTCCATGGCTCCAGAAAGTTTAGATTCTATAAGAAATTGGAATTCTGTTCTGCATTTTCTCCTTTTTGATTAGGGTTCTTCTATAGAGTCTTTGATCAAAATATTTAGTAATGGTAGCTTGGTACCATCCAGTTCTTCTGGTCTCATGGCAAAGGAGGCAGTTGTTCATGGAGGCAATTAGCCACACATTCCATTTCCTCCTCCTATTTCTGACTCTCTTTCTTCCTCTGTTGCTCCAGAAGAAGAGAGCGATTGTTGTGCTTTGGATGGCTGCCTGGAACCCTTTAAGACTCCTGGAGCTATGCAACAAACTAGGACGTAGAACAGAAGCACTAAACGTGTTATTAGGCCAATTAACTGGGATGTCCCATGAAACCATGCCCCTAAACCTTCAAACCAAGGAACCAAATCCCAAGAGGTATTTGTGCCTCAGCAGACACTTTTTTTTGGTCATTGTTGTAAATATACCTATCACACAACTTTTGCCGATTCAACTTTTTACAGGTATACAACTTATTGACAACACTTATAATAATTGGTTGAGCAACTCTACCTTTAATTAATACATTTTTTTCCGTTGCTATAAACTGAAACCCATTACTTCATAGCAATGACCCTCCTATAAACAATGGCATGGCAGAGGTGTCTGACCTCCTCGTCTAACTTCACAAGGCGGGGAGGAGAATCATTACCAGCATCATCAGCTCAAGGCTGATTGTTATGATGTGGAGGTCAGTCATACCTCTTCTCCCCAATCTTTCTACCACTTCTGACACCAGCTGTCCCTCCCACAGCACTGTCTACTTTCTCTGCTGCATTTGATACTTCATCTCGGTGGCCACACAGAACTCAAAAACTGTACTCTTAGTTCTAAGGTATGTTAGGGAAGTAACGGGTTACAATTCAGGATGCAGTTCTTCGATCAGGAAGGCCTCTTCTCACAGCTGTGCTGCAGGCAAGTCTTTTGGGTAGAATTTCTGGGTCATATGGTTTTTGAGGACCCGCTATATTCCACAACGGTTGTATCATTTTGCATTCCCACCAGCAATGGATAAGGGTTCCAATTTCCCCACATCCTTGCCAACATTTGTTATTTTATGTGTTTTTTTCTTTAAATCTTAGCCATCCTTGTGGGAGTGAAATGGTATCTCACTGCAACAGAAGCCTTTTGAAAGTATTTTGTCACTGTGTATCAAGGGTCTTCAAGTGCTCATATCTTTTGTTCCAATAATTCCATCTCTGGTTCTCTATTTATTTGGATAGCGTGGTTGACTCTTGCTTTGCACATCAGAGAGGAATACATTCAGCTTCAAGTAACAGTGAACAAATTATAGTAGCTTAAGCAAATTGGGGTTTAATTTCTTCACCTAATCAGAAGTCTGGAGGTAGGCAGTGAGGGTATTGGTTCAGTGGCCCTCAGGATTGGAGCCCTTAGCGTCTCTGCAATTGGCCTTTCCCTTAGGGTAGCAAAATGTTTACTGCTGCTCCAAGTCTAGCTTTCATACCTGCTTCCAAGATAATGAAGAAAGGAAAGAATCAACAGGAAAAAGGCTTACTTTTCATGAGGTTTTGTCTTTTAATTTATTCAGGAACTGGAGACCTGATCTCTGAACAAATCATGTTCCCATAGGTGAGAGGAACAGGAAATGGCTCTTGGATAGGCAACAGACATGTCTCTCACACACTGTATTTTTGCAACTGAACCATGCTGGTTTAGGTGCTCCCTCGCTGGTATGCTACAATGTTGACTGTGGGAGCTCCAGGTGTGACAGAACAGAGAACTGCGCAATGTTAGGTGGACCACTGGCCAGTGCTCAGAAACTGAATCCCATTATATTGGGCTATATATAGATGAAGGAGGACAAGATGCAGCTGAGTTCTGAGATAAATTTTTAGAAGTGTGTGGTTGTTATTCAGGTCTATTTGTGGGGAAAGGGCACTCCTTTTATCTTACTACTGGGACTGGGAATAGGAGTAAGTTGACTTTTAACAAGTGGCCACTGAGGGGACTCTATGGGCATTCATACAAAGTGCACAAGGAAGCCTTTTGGACTCTTGGTGTACACTTTGGGATGGGTACATACCACTGCTGAGATGTCATCTGGGGTTAACTTCGAATGGCCATGAGTGAAAAGAACACAAGAGATATAGCATATAAGAAACCATTTAGCTATATAGTGTAAAACTGTAATTAGAGGGACCAGTGAAGTGGGGAAATAGCAGGAAGTGCTAGAACAGTGAGTCAAAGATGTAGGTCAGTGCTACCTAGGGGCTCACAAGAGACTGTTTCCTACTGTAGCATAAGGGCCTGGTGAAGAGAACAACACTCTTTAAAAAAGGGATTGGAAGAGTTGATGTTTTCATACCTTCCTATGGGATACTGAATAACCAAGTCATAGGAGGGAAGAAAGAAAATCAGCTAGACAGAGGCACAGAAGGAAATTGTCAGTTGACTCCCTCTTAAAATGTTATAAAAAATTTAGAAAATATGTCATTGCTGTTTTTGTTAGGTGTCATCATGTCAGTTTCGGCTCTTAGTGAGCATATGTACGACAGAATGAAACACTGCCGGGTCCTTTGCCATCCTCACCATCGTTATGCTTGAGCCCATTGTTACAACTACTGTGTCAGTCCATCTCATTGAGGGTCTTCCTCTTTTTTGCTGACCCTCTACATTACCAAGCACGATGTCCTTCTCCAGAGACTGATCCCTCCTGATGTTCAAAGTATGTGAGACAGTCCCCTCATCCTTGCTCCTAGGGAGCATTCTGGTTATACTTCCTCCAAGACAGAGGCACAGAGGAAAATTGTCAATGGATTCCTTTTTATAATGTTATTAAAAATTTAGAAAATATGTCATAGAGGAAAATTAAGGAGGTAGTATGAATCAAAGGGGTAGTAGGCCTGGGAGTTAACCTAAAAGACAACTTCTCGCACAGAGGTGTTAACTGCAGCATTATTTAGAAGAGTAAAACCTGGGAACAACTAAGTGTCCAACCATAAAAGAAGGCTAAGTAAATTATGATAGATGTAATCGATGGACTATTATGCAGCCATTAAAGATAGAGTTTATAAAAATATGTGAGAGTTTACAAAGTGTTTTAGATATTGAGCTAATTAAAACTAATATAGAAAAGTTTTATACTGTAATTACAACTATGCTGAAAGATAAAACAGAACTAAAAAAAAAAAAAAAGTTAAATTTCCTGCATCTAGCAGTGGTTGTTGGTGATGGTGATATAGGTGAATTCTTTACTTATCCCTAAATTCTTATTTCTTAATTTTTAAGTGAACACATATATTATTTTTCTATTGCTCTGTAACAGATTATCATAAACTTAGTGCCTTAGAACAACACCCATTCATTTTCTCACATCTCTATGGGGCAGAAGTGGCACGGCTGGGTTCTCTGCTCAGGGTCTCCCCACTCTGAAATCAAGGTGTCTGCTAGGTTGCCATCTCATCTGGAGCTCAGGTCCTCTTCCAGTCTGATTGAGGTTGTTGCAGAATTCAGTTCTTTGCAGTTGTAGGAAGATGCTTCTGTTTTCTTACAGGTTGTAGACCAGGGATCCTTCTCAGCTCCTAGAGGCGGCCTGCAGGTTCTGGCCTCATGGCCCTCTCACAATGTGGCAGCTTTCTTCTTCAGGAGAGTCTTATGTAATGTAATGTAATCAAGGGAGCGATGATCCCATCTTATTCACAGGTCCTAGCTACACTCAGGGCAAGGGATCATACAGGACATATACACCAGGGGTGTGAATCCCGGAGCCACCTTACCACATTACCACAGCATGGATTGTTTTTAGAATAAAGAAGCAACGGGGGCCTCAGAGCCCACAGCGCTGAGGCCATGGCTGCAGCATGTGCTTGGCCAGGTGGCTGCCTCATTCGCTCTGGTAGGTTCCATGGGAAGAGCATGAGGCAGTGCTCCAAGGACGTGATACAATTTTCTCTTCAAACCAATCCTGTCTTAAGCTGTTTTCCTTGCCTCCCTGCATAGTTATCCTTCCCTTTTGTGCCCAAGACAGAATCCATACGTTCATTCTATTCACTCTAGCCATGGCAAGCATTCATTGAAGTAACAAAAAGGAAACCTAAATTCTGCATATCCTGATGGGTGGCAGGTGCTACAATGACTGCCTTAGATAAATTGTCTTTTTTTCAGTCTTCGCAATAGCCCCCAGATGGGAAAGGAAAGACTCAGAGAGATTGAGTAACTCTCCCTGCTACTATGCAGCCACTAAGCTGTGAAGGCAAGTGCTCGAGTCCAGGGTTTTTGCATCTACAGCCCATGTTCCTTTCACTGCTCCAACGTTCATTCATTCTACAGAATCTGTGGAATCACTCCGTACATGTACAAGTGCAAATGCAACGCTAGGGCTGTGGCAGTGAAGGAAAAGTCCTGGCCTCTCTCATGAAGGAGCCTACAGTCTAGCAAGGAGAACAGACATTAGACAGATGGCTTCAAAAACATTTCAGGTTGACCTGGGGGCCTCTGGAGCAGCTGGGGCACTGTGGGAGGTGGAATAATCACCCTTGACCTGGTCAGCAGCAAGATCAGAATGGCTTCCAGGAGGCATAACGGGGAACTAGAAGTTGGCTGTGCAGAGATGGCAAGGCAGAGAGCACGCTGGGCCAAGGAACAGGGTGTGTAAGGCCTACTGGGAGGAAGCACCTTGGAACATTCCCAGAACTCACAGAAGGCCTGGGGCCTGAGTCAGCTTGAGGGAAGAGTGGTGTGAGACGCGCTGGGGATGCCGAAAAAGGGGCTGAAAACAGGCTTTTTAGCTTTCTCCAAAGAGTGACAGGAGGACTACGCAGCTCACCCAGAGGTTAGACCAGGCGCATAAGAGGGTTTGTTTCTGCACTATGTACTTTTAGTCATCTGTTTAAAGCAATTGATTGTGACCAAAAGCGCACATTAGGATCATTTTGGGAGTTAGGAAAACAAAACCAATATCCGTTCCTAAAAAACCCAGTTGCCGTTGAGTCAGCTGGGACTCACGGCAACCTCACGTGTGTCAGAGCAGAACTGCGTTCCACAGGGCTTTCAGTGAGGAATTTTTTTGAAAGTAGATCATCAGGCCTTTCTTCCAAAGCACTTCTGAGTGGACTCAAACCTCAAAGCTTTGGGTCAGCAGCTGAGTGCATTAACCGGTTGCACGGTTCAGAGAACCCCTTGTTTTTGTTGTTGTTAGTTGACGCCGAGTTGATTCTGACCCCATGTGTGCAGGGTAGAACTTTGCTCCATAGCATTTTCAAGGTTGTGAACTTTCAGAAGCAAATTGCCACACCTATCCTCCAAGGTGCCTCTGGGTGAGTTTGAATCACCAACCTTTTGGCTTTTTTTTTTTTTTTTTTTTAACCATTTATGCTACCCAGGGACTCCCTCGACCACTTAGTTCAGAATTTGGAGGTATAGCGCTGGAATTAGCATTGATTTGAAGCTCCCCAGAGGCCTCTCATGTTCAGGCAGAACCACTGATTTGGCAGTTATAAATTGACGCTCACTCTGGGTCCCTATGGGCCGGCTGCTGGCACGATGTTGGAGAACATCTACACCACCCTTGCCCTTTGGCTTTACTTTCTTGGGCGTGTCACAGCACGAGCTCGTTTGGTCCTGGGTTCATTTGTCCACTAATTCAACATCTGCTGTGTTCCTGGAAGGTCCCTGCCTGGCTCTTGGTGATAGATCTAGTCAAAGAGTTTCCACAGGCACTGTTCAGCCTGAGCCTGTGCTCAATAATAAGTAACAGTCAGAGGCGGAGAAAGAGGAGGCCAGCACACAGACACGAAGTCAGTCAGACCTCGGGCACCATGCCTCAGTTTCCTATTGCTGCTGTGACAGAAATACCACACACATGTGGTAGCTTTAAAAAATAGAAACCTATTTTCTCACAGTTCCAGAGGCTAGAAGTTCAAATCAGGGTCTTGGCTGTGTCAACTCCTTCCGTGGGCCTCTCTGCTAGCTTCTTGTGTCTAGCAGAGGTCCTTGGCTTTCCTTTCCTTTTAGATGATCCTCACACATCCGCTGTCTTCCCCTGTGTGTGTCTCAGTCTCTATTCTGTACTTTTTATAAGACAGCACTCAGAAGAGATTAGGTTTAGGACCCACCCTACTCTGGTATGATCTTATTAATATAATGAAAGAAAACCCCCAAGGCTAAGTTTGTTGTAATTGGTTACTTAGCAGTAGAAAAATCAATACACGCCCCTGAGAGAGAATTAATCCTAAAGGAAGAAAGATTTAGGTGCATTTTGTAACCGAAGAGAGAGGATAGTGTGTTGAATCTGCTGTCCTGCCCTGCCACTGGATTCTTCTTGATTCATTAAAAGCTATAATGTTTCGGGAGTCCCAGCAATGCTGCTGTGGAAACCCCTGACCCCAAACTGAATGAATCGCAGAGCGAGAGTCACAAGAGATTTCTTGGCTGTCATCGTGCAATATAAGGGGATGGTACTGCCAGCAAGGGAGAAAGAATGAGCAGCATCTAACCTCAGAGTCTGGCGCACGTATCCTTGTCTAGAAGCTCTGGTAATGCCAGCAATGCATCTTCAGCTCAAACAGCTACACGGTGATGACGTCTCCATGTGAGAGCCAAGGGTAGGCCGAGCCTCATGGCAGAGAGGTGGTGGCAAAATTAGCAACAATCCAATCACAGCTGAGCCAATGCGCAATGACTTGGGCTGGTATGTGGGGCATTGAAGACAATCTTTGACAGATCCCCAGGAATTCTTCTGATGACAGGGAAGCCTTCTGCAAAAAAAAAAAAAAAAAAAAAAAATATAATAACTGCGACTAAAACCAAAATATCAAACTCCTTGCCATCAAGTTGATTCCAACTCATAGCGCCCCTAAAGGACAGGGTAGAGCTGCCTCATAGAGTTCCCAAGGAGCAGGTGGTGGATTTGAACTGCTGACGTTTTGGGTTAGCAGCCAAGCTATTAACCACTGTGCCACCAGGGCTACAACTGTGATTAGGAAGAGGGTATTTGAACCCTTTATTTGAACCCCACCTTGGTGAGGTCTGAACATATCCAGGCTATAGAAGTACCTAGTGCTATTTGTTCGTTGAACAAGTACTTACTAGGCATCTGCAATGGCAGACACCGTGCTTTGTGACAACAGTAAAATATCCTGCCCCTGCCTTTAAGGAATTCACAATACAGAAAGGAAGAAAAGAGATATACACAAGGACCAGAGAAGAAGGCAGTACATGAGTAGGGGTCATACTCCCAGAGGTTTTGGTCTTCTCTTGAATAATTACAAGCCTGTTATGGATTAAATTGTGTCCCCCAAAATATGTGTTGGAAGGCTAAACCGTATAGCCACGAATGTAATCCTGTTCAGAAATAAGGTTTTCTTTGTTATGTTAACTAGATCTTACCCAAGTAGAGTGGTGTCATTGATTGAATCGTGTCCCCCAAAAATGTATGTCAACTTGGCTAGGCCATGATTCCCAGCATTGTGTGATCGTCTACCATTTTGTCATCTGATGTGATTTTCCTGTGTCTTGTAATTCCTATCTCTGTGATGTCAATGAGATGGGATAGCGGCAGTTATGTTAATGATGCTGGAGGCTATGCCACTGGTATTCAAATACCAGGAGGGTAACCCATGGCAGACAGGTTTCAGCTGAGCTTCCAGACTAAGACAGACTAGGAAGAAGAACCTGGCTGTCTACTCCTGAAAAGAATTAGCCAGTGAAAACGTTATGAATAGCAGTGGAACATTGTCTGATATAGTGCCAGAAGGTGAGCTCCTCAGGTTGGAAGGCACTCAAATGACAACTGAGGAAGAACTGCCTCTTCAAAGTAGAGCTGACCTTAATGATGTGGATGGAGTCAAGCTTTTGGGACCTTCATTTGCTGAAGTGGCATGACTCAAAATGAGAGGAAACAGCTGCAAACATCCATTAATAATCGGAACTTGGAATGTAAGAACTATGAATCTAGGAAAATTGGAAATCAGCAAAAATGAAATGGAACACATAAACATCAATATTCTAGGGATTAGTGAGCTGAAACGAACTGGTATAGGCCATTTTGAATTGGACATATGGTCTACTACGCCAGGAATGACAACTTGAAGAGGAATGATGTTTCATTCATGACAAGAATACGTCTCACATACTTTGGACAAGTTATCAGGAGGGATTAGTCCCTGGAGAAGGACAGCATGCTTGGTAAAGAAGAGGGTAAGCAAAAAAGAGGAAGACCCTCAATGAAATGGATTGATAAAGTGGCTGCAACAATGGGCTCAAGCATAACAATGATTGTGAGGATGGTGTGGGCCTGGGCAGTGTCGCTATGAGTCCGAAACAACTGGAAGGCACCCAACAACGATAACAACCTAATCTTGCAGGACTCAATCTACAAGATTAGGTTGTGTCTTAAGCCAATCTCTTTTAAGATATAAAAGAGAGAAGCAAGCAGAAAGACAGGGGGACCTCATAAGCCAGCAGAGAGACTGGGGGACCTTATCCCACCAAGAAAGTAGTGCCAGGAGAAAAGCGTGCCTTTTGGACCTGGGGCCCCTCTGCTGAGAAGCTCCTCTACTGGAGAAGATTGATGACAAGGACCTTCCCCCAGAGCTGGCAGAGAGAGGAAGCCTTCCCCTGAAGTTGGCACCCTGAATTCGGACTTCTAGCCTCCTAGACTGTGAGAGAACAAATTCCTCTTCATTAAAGTCATCCACTTATTGTGTTTCTATTACAGCAACACTAGATAACTAAGACAGGTGGGTTCCAAATCTAATCACTTCTGAGTTATAAAAAGAGCAGATCAGACACAGGGGAAGACAGATACCATGTGAGGATCACCAAAGAGCCAAGCAACACTTGGGGCTACAGGCAAGGAAGCAATCTACATGGCTGAGAATGATTTGGACTTTCAGCCCCTGTAACTGTGAGAAAATAAATTTCTTTAACGTCATCACTTGTTATATTTCTATTATAGCAGTACTGGGTAACAAAGACAAAGCCATTTGTAAGAAATCCTCTAGACCCCGTCCTCCTGGCTTCTCAGTAGGTGTGGTCCTTCTGAGTGTCCTGGCAACACCACCTCCCTTGGCAAAGGTTGTGAGCGAAGAGGTCAGGCCTGTGATGATATCATATGGAGTCCGGAGCCAGAAGGCCCACACCAGGGTTTAGAAGGAGCGTTGTCAAAATAAAACCAGGAAAACACATTTTCTTTGGGAACGGTGCGGTAAGGATAGGGACTCTGGGTGTGGCTCAGGGTTATCATTTATTATGGTAACAGTAAATCAGATCTCAGCCGGTTGGGAGAAACAGCTGGAGGGAAAAAGAAGAAGGACGAAACAGGAGGATGGTCCCATTAGCCTGGGGCTTGTAGGTGATGCCATCTTGGAGGAAGACATGGGAGAGACTAGAGATGGGCGGTGCTTCCGGTATGTGCTTTTCCCAGCTGGCGACAACGCCGCTCTCTCAGAACAAGCTGTGCATAGAATCATTTGCCTTCGCGATGCAGGTTAAAAATAGTGGTAATTGCCAGCTCCCTGAGTGTGACCAATTATTACCATTATTACAATTGGACTGGAAATTAACCCGTTGTGTATAGAATCCACAACGTATCCAAACTTGTTTCAGGCCAGCTGGTTTGTGCAACGCTGGCGCGCAAGTGGTTGGTGTGTTCTGGGGAAGAACTAAAAGCAGAGTGGCGGGTGGTACCAGCAGCAGCCCTTTCTTTTCCCAGGCCAGCTATGGAGGCTCTGAAATCCAAACTGATGAGATCTTGAAGCCAACCTCTTGCCAGGGGGCTGATTTGCTTTGCCCTTCCCGTTGAAGTGGCTTCCAGCCTGACTATCTGGATATGGCAGCCTGCTCTCTGGGTGACATGAGGACATGGCAGAGAGGGTGTGGTCTGTGTGTCTATGGGGTCTGAAGGCAAAGGTGTAGCAAGGGGGGAGTAGGGAGGGGCACTTGCCCTCAGGTGCAAGTCCAGAGGGGCACCAGAGGAGGTATGGAATGACATTCTGAGGCACCACAAATAAGAAAGGTGCCTGACTGAGGCAGCTGGACAAGGGTGGGGGGGGGAGGTATTTCTGCTGATGTATTACTGCTATGAACATCTATTTATCTTGAATTGGGGGGGTACAACTTGGAGATTGCCTTGGGCACTTGTTACCCTTGCTGTGCCCCTGTCTGAAGGCCCCAAAGCAGAAGCTCGAGGGCCTGAAGACCCCTAAATGGATCTAAACCCTGTGGCCACTGTTATGGATTGAATTGTGTCTGCCCGAAAGTGATGCTGAAGTCCTAACCCCTGTATCTATGAATGTGACCTTGTTTGGGAATAGGAGGTTTCTTTTATTTTGCTAATGAGTCCCTGGATGGTGAAACCCGTTAAGTGATTGACTGCTCCCTGAAAGGCTGATAGTTCTAACCCCACCCAGAAGCACCTGAGAAGTTAGGCCTGACGATCTGCTTCTGACAGGTCACAGCCTTGAAAACTCTGTGGAGCAGTTCTACTCTACACACATAGGTGACTCGATGGGCCTGAATCTACTCGACAGAAACTAACAACAACAACAATGAAGTCATACCAGAGTAGGGTGGGTCCCAAACCTAATCATTTCTCAATGGTGTCTTATAGAAAAGTAGGACAGATGAAGAGACAGACACACAAGGGGAAGACAGGTGCATCTACAAGCCCAAGAACTCCAAAGACCACCGGCACCTACTAGAAGCTTAAAGAGACAAAGAAGGAGGGACCCAACAAGGCAGAGGCCTGAGGGCCTGGAGATGCCTGAGTGGATCTGAACACTGCAGTCACTCTTATTGATGGAATTGTGTCCCCCCTGCACCCTGGCATGGTTGTGAAACTAAGCTCTCTATCTTGAAATGGAAGTAGAAATACATGTTTTAAAGTGTATGCTTAGTTCGTTGTAGCACTTTTCCCAATAGCCAAAAAGTGGAAGCGACTGAAATGTCCATCAACAGATGAATGAATAAACAAGTTGTGGCCCATACACACAATGGAATACTACTTAGCCATAAAGAGACATGAAGTCCTGATGCATGGCAGCCACTACATGGATGGAGCTTGAAAATATCACGCCAAGCAAAATGTGTAAGTTGCAGGATGAATACTACATGATCTCATATACATGAAATAAGCAAGTATATAGGAACCAAGGAACCCTGGTGGCACAGTGGTTAAGAGCTCAGACTGCTAACCGAAGTTCGGCAGTTCAAATCCATCAACTGTTCCTTGGAAATCCTATGGGGCAGCTCTACTTTGTCCTACACACTTGCTATGAGTCGGAGTCAACTCAATGGCAATCAGATTGGTTTGGTATGGGAACCAAAGATTATTAGTGATTACCAGAGGCGGAAGGGGTGGGGGAAGGGAGAGCTTTTGCTTAGGGTACACTGAGTTTATGCTGATGGTGATGGAATGATTTAGAAAAAGGATGGTGAGAATGGTTGCTCAACATGAAGGATATAATCAATGTCACTGAATTATACATGTAGGAATTGTTGAGATGATGTATGTTGTGTGTATTTTCATCACACACACACACACACACAAATGTTGCTTACAAGGAGCTAATTAAACTGGGAGACCAAAAAATCTAAACCGCTGCCTTTGAGTCAATTCCTGCTCATAGTGATCCTATAGGACAGAATAGAACTGGCACATAGGGTTTCCAAGGCTATATAATCATTACAGAAGCAAACTGCCACATCTTTCTCCCATTGAGAGGCTGGTGGGTTTGAAGCACCTACCTTTCAGTTAGCTGCCAAGAGCTTAACCACTATAGGCCTCCTTTTTCGCCATTTGGCTTTTCTCCACTTTCCAGCCTGCAGTTTGAAAGTGATGCCTGGGGCCCCAGGCCACATCTTGGATCAGTAGGTGACCTTGAGGATGGAAGCCATGTGCTAGGAAGAGGGAGCAACAAGATCAAAATCGAGGTCTCTGAGGACACTGGGGAGCTGCTGATGTTGCTGTCATTAGATCTCATAACAGCATGTGAGACAGGCCTTCCTTTATAGATAAAGAGTCTTAACTCAGAGATGCAGTAACCAGCTTATCATCCTCTTCCTGAGAAGGGCAGAGCAGGACCTGAGACTCAAGACTGTCCGATTTCATACCTGTGCTCTTAGCTGTTGTCCTGAACTGCCGTGAATCAAGGCTGCTTAATGAAGGTTCACCTCTGGGAAACAAGCTAGCCAGGTGCCATGTTGGGAAGAGAGCTGAAAAACTCAGCTCCTTCTCTGATTCTGCTGAAAGAGTTTCTGTCAAAGCCCCTGAACAGCTTGTGCTCTCTCAACCTGAAGCCTGATCAATAGCTCTGCTGTCTCGTCCAACCTCTGCACCTGGGCCTAGGAACATCAGCCTCTTTCCTGGGCCTTCAAGCTGTCAGCTTCCAGTTCACCACCTGCATTGTGCTGGTCCTTCCTGCCTTCCCAGCCAGGCAGGAAACATCTTCCGGGTCTTTCTTTTCAAACCTTCACATGCTCAGCTAGATTCAGTTTCCATGAAATATTTACACTTCTTCCTAAGGCCTTGGAAGGCCTGTGTCTGTCCAGATCAACTAGGCTGACTGACAAAGGGCATGGCCTTCCTGGAATAATCTGAGGCCCCCAGTTGTATCCCACTGTTCCTAATTTCCCTGCTTCTTTGTTCCTAGATACTCAGGACACTGCTGACAATCAGGGATTCATTCCTCTTGTCCTGGAATCTTAGGGATTTTCAGCAGATGACCCAGCCTGGGTTTAAATTTTGAACTGTGTTTATCTGAGGATTCAGGCTTCTCTGATTAAGTGGAGGACTGCTAGGGAGCTGGGGGAGAGGGAAGCAGGGGCCTACCAGAGGATCTATTTATATGAAAAATAAAGGAGTTTGGGGAGAAAGAAGGGGCCCTGGTGGCACAGTGGTTAAGTGCTCATCTGCTTACCGAAAGGTCAGTGATTCAAACCAGCCAGGCTCTCCCCTGGAAAAAGACGTGGCAGCCTGCTTCCATAAAGATTACAGCCTCAGAAATCTCTGGGGCAGCTCTGTTTTATAGGGTTGCTATGAACTGCAATTGACTTGACAACAATAGTTTATTCTTTCTTTCTTTTTTTGGTTTTGGGGAGAAAGAGCTCATGTTAAGGGAAGAGAATGTTAAAGTACATAAGTTTGGTTCAAAGGGTGGGCCCAAGGTGGGGAAGGGGTTGAGGGTGAGGTGGGGAAATGTTGCATGCCATCAGTCAGGAAGAGGCATCTGCAATGAATTATTTGGTGAAAAATACACTACCCATTTCTCCGTTTGTCATACTGTGGTGACTTACATATTGCTGATACTGGAAGCTATGCCACTGATATTTCAAATACCAGCAGGGTCATCTATGGTAGACAGGTCTCAACGGAGCTTCTAGACTAAGACAGACTAGGAAGAAAGGCCTGGCAATCTACTTCTGAAAATACACCAACTAAAACCTTATGGATAACAACAGAATATCGTCCAGTGTAGTGCTGGAAGATGAGCCCCCTAGGTTGGAAGACCTTCAAAATACACAGTGGCTGCAACAGTGGACTCAAGCATACCAATGACCTTGAAAATGGCGTAGAACCAGGCAACGTTTTGTTCTGTTGTACATGGGGTCGCCATGAGTCAGAGCTGACTTGGTGGCAGCTAACAACAGCAACATGAGTTATGTTCTTATCTTCTTTGTGGACTCCTCAGGCTGCACTGCGCCAGCCCTACAGGTTCCAGCAGCTCTGTGTGAATGTACGGCGATGGATGACGGTACTGGTGGGCTCTGTGTACCCTCAGTGCAGACCATAGGGGAACCAGCGATGGCGACAGTGCTTGGTGACACCTGCTCCAGCAGAGCTCAGCTGGATACCAGCACCACCTCTGCCCCTGGCACCGTCCAGAGACATCACACAGTGACCCAAGTTAAAGGGGACAGGGCAACTGTCATGGGGTAGCCAAGGGCTGTCTGAGGAACATCTTATAGATTAAGTCACTGTTTTTAGGAGGGTTTTCTCATATGGCAGAAAAAGCATCCTAACTGACTTAAGTCTTGGCTGGATCTCCTCAGGCCACCTCAAAATGTTATACATAAGGACCACAGAGGCTTGGCCTATTTTGGAGATACTTAAGGTTTTGCAATGTACTCCCCTTCCACGTAAGGTAGGCCCATCCACAGATGGTAGGGAACGGTGTAGCACCTCTCTCTCTGCATTAGGATTCTGTTGGATTTGAGCACAGTGTTAACACAAGGCGGTTTGGTTATCTGATTTTAATGCTTTGATGTACAGTGAAGGTGACCTGAGAAAATTTTACCTGTAGGCAACAGTGGGAGAGAGTGCAGGTGAGCAAACAGTCAACAATTAGGGGTGTAATTATGGCTTTGCTGGGGAGTGGGGCCAAGGTCCTGTTTTCCTGATCCCCACCCATCTTGTAGTTTTTCTGCATTTGGCTTGGCTCCCCAAATAATCTGATTTTCACATTCTGTCTCTGTGTTTTCTTTAACTATTTTTAGATCCTTTGATTCAGCTCTGTTGGCAGCTGCTCTCCCCCGAAATACTTGAAGAACTTCCAATTCCGCACAGTCACAGACACTGGCGGCTGAGAGGAGCTCTCTTTCCCACCGTGGCCTCCCTGCCTTGCCTGGGGATCGAGTGGCCTTAGACTCAACACGGCATCCACGTACCCGAGCACCAGGGGAACCATCCAGGTTAGGCTTCCTCACATGGACACTGGGGCTCAAGTAGCTGTCTGTGAATACAATGCACGGCAATGTTGGAGGGTCTTTCCTTCAAAGAGGAGTCCCTGGGTGGTGCAAACAGTTAATGTGCTCAGCGGCTAACAGAAAGGTTGGAGGTCCGGAGATCACCCAGAGGTGCCTTGGAAGAAAGGCCTCTCGAACTCCTTATGACAAATCGGCCCCTGAAAGCCCTGTGGAATACAGCTCTACTCTGACACACGTGGGACCACTGTGAGTTGAAGTTGACTTGATGGCAACTGGTTTGGTTCCTTCAAAGAACATATTTCTTCTAAGTCCTGGGTATAAAAACAGGACTTCTAATTGACTCCACAGCAAATATATGATTTTTAAACTTAGCGGAGCTTTCAGTGCTGCCTTATGATCTTCCAGTCACTCCTGGTGTGTTCCTCCGCTAAATCCCATCGTTGGTTGGTGACTGCCTGGGTTCAAATCCTGGCTTTGCCACTTACAGTCTGTGTGACCATGACCTCTTTGTGCCTCAGTTTCCTTTTCTGTAAAATGGGTATGATCACGATAGCATGTGCCCCCAGTGGTGTTGTGAGGATTAAATGAGTCAATATATGTAAAACACTTGGAACAGTCCCTGACACGTAGTATATTCTGCTGGGGTGTTAATGGTTGTCCCAAGATTTTGTGCCTCTCCTCAAACTCCTGTGTCTGGGGAGAACATAATGTTGCTGTCTTCGTTACTGAGAAAATAGGTGCCTCTAAGTATAAATGATCTCAAGTCCTGTCCACTTCAAAAATTTATATTTTGTGAATTTTAATCTCCCTTTTCCCATCTTAAAGAAAAAATGGCCTCTCTTTGCCAATGCAACCTTTCTGCTTGTGTGCTTGATCCCTGCTCTTCTGGTCTGTTACAAAAAATCCACCATAGTCTGAGTCTCCAGGGGTGTTCCCATCCGGTGTTGCCTCTTCCTTTAACGGCCGGACTTCCTAACTGCAAAGGAATTGGTGAGTGCAATACATTCATGGGGGAAAAATACAAATAAATGAAAATTAAAAAGTCCCCCAGAATCTTACCTAACTAGCCTCCTGTCCAATCCATTCTTTCCACCAATGACAGAAATGCACTTTCTATTTGTCAGTTTCATCATACCCTTCCTCTGATTCCGAGGGTCTCCACCTTCTACAGGGTAAAGTTTACCTTCCTCAGTCTGGCATTCGGGCTTCTTCAAAATCCACCCCCTCTGCATCCCAACAGCCCTTCGTGCCCCGGGCCTTGGCTCCTATGCTTTTCTCTACCTGCAAAAGTCTACTCATTATTCAAGCTGTAGATTCAATACTATCTGTTCAGTAAAGCCTTCTTTTAACTATCTCCAGCCAGCAGTGATTGCTTCTTATATGCTCTGTGGCATTTTGTTCAAATCTCTCATATAGCACTTATCACACCCTAGCACCTGTGCGGGCTCCTGTTTACAGGTTTCTTTGTAATCAGGGAATTTGGCAGCTGCTGGACGGTTTCCTCTTGCTCAGCACTCCTGGGAATGGTAGAAATACAGATAAACGAGTTTGGCCACAGAGTTGTTTGAATAGGCATTTAACTAGCATATCACAAACAGCTCCACACTCCAATGTGTAACGGGTACAAGGCATTTCCCTGGCTTATCTTGTAAGAGCCTCCATCAGGGGCACCATTTCTGGTCTTTCCAGGAGACACAGGTGACTCATCTTTGCCAGGCATCCTGCTGTGTTTTTACCTTCCTGAGTTATTTAGAATCTGCCACTTACTGACCTCTAGGCCTTCTATCTTCTGGAGGCATCAGAGGTATGAGGGGGTGGGGAGGAGGACAGGGTGATGGAGAGGAGAAAGAGGACAGCTTGCTTAAAAGCACTGTATGGATTGGATTGTTCCCCCACTCCCGCCTCCCAATTTATGTTTGAATTCCTGGCCCTCATACCTGGGGATGTGATCCTGTTTGGAAATAGGATTTTCTTTTGTTGTTTAATGAGGTCATACCAGTGTAGGATGGATTCTAAACCTTCTGAGTTATAAAAAGACCAGCATAAGCACAAAGACACATTTAAGAGGGAAGACAGACACCCCGTATCATCCATAAGCCAAGGAATGCCAAGAAACCAAGGAATGCCTGGGGCTACTGACAAAGAAGGAATCAGCATGACCAAGACCCTGATTTGGAGTTTTAGCTTCTAGAACTTTGTGAGAAGATAATTTTTTTTTGTTGTTGTTCCTTAAAGCCACACACGTGTGGCATTTGTGTTATGGCAGCACTAGGGAACAAAGACAAACAGATTGCTGCTCCCTACCTCCAGTTTCTGATGCCCAGTAGGTCTGGGTTGGGGCCCAAGAATGTGCATTTCTAACAGGGTCCTAGGAGATGCTGATGGTGCTGGTTTGGGACCACATTTTGAAAACTACTGCTTAGGACAAGCTTAGGCCCCATTTTCCTGTATTGCCACTATCTTACATCTTTTCCACCCCTCATCCATGTTCTCTCTATCTCTATGGAGACTGTGATGGCCTTTCCTTTGCCCATTAGGATCACTTCTGGTGAGTCCCATTAGTTCTAAACCCATTTATTTTTCCTCCCTGGCCCCCTGTTCCTTCCCCAACCTGGCTATTATGAGGACCCAAAGGACATGGGAGCCCCTGGGTTGTGTAAATTTAATACACATGGCTGCCAACTGAAAGGATGGTGGTTCGAGTCCACCCAGACGCACTTTGGAAGTAAGACCTGGTGAACTACTTTCAAAAAAAGCAGCCAGTGAATAAACAATTGAACAGTTCTACTCTGACACTCATGGAGTCATCATGAATGGGAATCAACTTTACAGCATCGGGTTTAAAGGACAAGGATCACGTCAGTGTGGTTTTTACATCCTTAGTGGCAACACAGCACACACTACGAATTTGAATAAATGTGAGAGTAATTTTGTTGAATGGCTAGTTCAGGCCCTGCCATTGCATTGGTTTTTTTGGCAGTGAATTAAATACTCTCTACTCAATTTTAATTGTTGGTAAAATGAAGTGTATGGTGTTTGACAGCAGATATGAATTATAGAGCTGGGTAGGAAGAAAGCCAAACTAGGAAGGAAAAAAAAAAACCAAACCCAGTGCTGTCGAGTCGATTGCGACTCATAGCGACCCCATAGGCCATAGTATAAATGCCCCATAGAGTTTCCAAGGAGTGCCTGGTGGATTTGAACTGCCTACCCGTTGGTTAGCAGCCATAGCAAAAGAGGGTTCGTTAATTGCCAGTCCTAATCAGCGGGAGGCAGTGGCTGACACTGATGCTGGCAGCAGCTGATCCTGCTCCACACCAGGGCCCCAGGGAGCTTACAGAGCTGGATTCCAGGGCGGGAGCATTCCAAGCTCTGTTTCTTAACTTTCGCCACAGGAACCCAGCCATTGCAGCATCTGTGAGAAAATTCACTCAAAAGAATCTTCAATTGGGGAAAAAATATAAGGGAAATATGAGCTCTACACAGCTGCCCTAGTCTGGCCCTTCACAGGATGTTAATAGAAAGGCTGACTATACAAAACCATCACGTTTATTCTTCTGATTTAACATTTTAATTTACATTTTAGACACTCTGAGAATACAAAATATTCTGAAGGACGTAAGTTACCTATAATCTTTACACCCAGAAAATACCAGCATTTGCATGCTGAGTATTTTTTTCTATTCCAGTCTCTTTCTCTCCCTCTTTTTTGTAACGTTTTATGGGGTTTTAACCTTTGTATATGAGGATAAGTCAAAAAGTCTTGCTACTAAGTTTCCAGTTCTTACAGGCACGAGTTTATTCCAAACAAAAAGTGTGTAAACATGTCTCTGAGGTCTGTGGATGGCTGCAGGCAAGTTCTCTCAGTAGTACACTTGTCTTATTCTCCTTAGGGTGTCTTCGAAAAAAAAAAAAAAGATAATTTTTGTGCCACGGAAAAATATGACTTTGAGGTCAGGGCTAATATCAAATTGTTAACAAAACTCAAGTGAACATCTTCCCAAATCACTGAAGCTTTGCAACTGGTTTATGGGAATGCTGCCCCATATCAAACAACAGTTTTAGATGGATCGAGCATTTTAAGGAAGGTTGGGAAGACATCAAAAATGAGCCAAGAGAGGGAAGACCACTCAGAAGGTTATGGCAACTGTTTTTTGGAATTCCAAAACGGGCAATCTTGACAGATTTTCTCGTAAGACACAGGACAATCACAGGCGCTTATTATAAAGAAGCTTTAAGAAAATTGAAAACTGCACTGGTGAAAAAAAGTTGTACTGAGGAATTTTTTTTTCCATCACTGCAATGCACCTGCTCATTCTATGAGGGTAGGAAAGGGTGTCCTATGAGAAGTTTGTTGGGAAACCTTACCCCATCCACACTACAGCCCTGATCTTGCCTCTTCAGACTTCTTTTTGTTCCCAAAACTCAAAGACCATTTAAAAGGAACAAGATTTGAGTCCCTCAAGGATGCTAAAAGTGCCGTTTCCATGTGGTGTCAACCAAAGAGCGGGGAAGTCTTCGAGGAAGGGTTAGAGAGATGGAAACACTACCTTCAGAAGTGTACAGACCTAGACAGAGGATATGTTGAGAAACGATTGCTTCACATTTTGATATTTTTGTTTAATAAATGTTTCTATGATTCTCTTGCAAGACTTTTTGACTTTTCCTCATATTCTGTTTTTAAAAGAATTAACCTTGTGAACATTTTCCTGTCACTTGCTAGTATTCAAACCATGATTTTTAATTATGAGAAGAATACTTAATTATGGTAAATAAACTTAACGATTCAGAAGTGTGTAAAGTAGAAAGAGAAGTTTTCCCCAAATTCACTCCCCTGAAGAAATCTGCCAATAATTTGAAGTTTTTTTTTTTTTTTTTCCTGGGCAGGGTAAAGCATTTCAATTTTTATATCAAATAAATGAATGGGCTCACACTGTTCTGCCACCCACGACTAAAAATGATTTAACATTTTGTGTGCATTTTGTCACTTTTACTAAAAATAGTCAAAACACGATTTTTAAGAGCTACTAATTATTCTACTGTTCATAAGGTTTTCATTGGCTAATTCTTTTCAGAAGTAGACTGCTGGGTCCTTCTTTCTAGTCTTAGTCTGGAAGCTCAGCTGAAACCTGTCTGCCATGGATGACCCTGCTGGTATTTGAATACTGGCATAGCGTCCAGCATCACAGCAATGCATAAGCTCCTACAGTTCGACAATCCGACAGACAAGTGGGGGGAACTTCTGAAGATGGAAGGAATACAGAGTCACTATACCAAAAAGAATCGGTTGACGTTCAACAATTTCAGAAAGTAACGCACTCTCAGGAACCTCTGGTACTAAAGGAAGAAGTCCAAGCTGCACTGAGGGCACTGTCGAAAAACAAGGCTCCGGGAATTGACGGAATACCAACTGAGATATTTGAACAATTGGATGCAGAGCTGGAAATGCTTATTCGTCTATGCCAAGAAATTTGGAAGACAGCTACCTGGTCAACCCACTGGAAGAGATCCGTATTTATGCCTATTCCCAAGAAAGGTGATCCAACCGAATGCAGAAATTACTGAACAGTATTGTTAATATCACATGCAAGAGTAGAATTGTTCCATAGGATTTTGTTGGCTGTAATCTTTAGGGAGTTCTACTCTGTCCTATAGGGTCGCTATGAGTCGGAATTGACTCGACGGCAGTGGGTTTGGTTTTTTGGTTTTTTGATCTTTAGGGAAGCAGACCACCAGACTTTTCGTGCGTGGTGCTACTAGGTGGGTTTGAACTGCCAACCTTTCGGTGAGTAGCAGACAGCAAACTTTGCACCACCCAGGAACCAGGGTTGCGGAAATGACCTGGAGAGAGTTTCTACCATTCTCCACTGTGAAGACCCAGTGGAACAAATGTGTCCTGCTTCCCCCTGCTCTGCTCCTGCCACACTAGAACAAAAGACTTGGGGATAGGAGCATGTTAAGTTATCCAGATGATTAAAGATGGGCAACCACATTATCGGTTCAAACCGCTCAGGTTCCAAGAGAATGGCAGTGAAAACAATAGGTCTACATTTAAGCATTCAGGACCGGAGATCACAGAACTTTCTTGGATGTGAGGAGGGACATGTGCAATTTCACATGACAGCAAAAACTGCTTCTTTGTGAAAGGCTAGAGGAGGTCCATGGTTCACTGAGAATGAGCAGGAAATCACATTCTCCCAAGATGCTCAGAGATAAGGGTGGAATCATGGAATCATGTGCTTGGGGAGCACAGCTGATGTGAGATGACTTAAGGCCTGGGACACAGGTCAAGGGTCTCCACGGCCATTTTTCTTTTCCTCTAGCAATTCTTGCTCTGGGATCATCCGTACCATAAACCCTTCTCTGAGACAGTGCAATGGGGAAAAGGATCAGTTTAGAAGGAAAAGAAGAAATCGTGAAAGCGTGAAGGCTTTTCCTTCAGACGTGGAGCTGGGAGTTTTGCAACAGCAGTGCCCGGGACGTGGGCACAAATCTCTAACCCTCTGGCCTAGACCTGTGTGTAAGTCAGAATTCAATCAGAGAAGGAGGCCCCCAGGAAATACACACACACACACACACATTTGTTGTTGCTGTTAAATTTTAAAATCTGAATTTAACTTTGAACTTACCACTTGTGGGAACCAGTTAAAGCAGTCTCTGTAAGGCTGTTGTCTTTGCCAGAGCTTACAGTTCCTGGGTGGTACAAATGGTTAGTGCATTTGGCTGCTAAACTGAAAGAGTGTGTCTCAGGCTGGGTTCTCTGGAGAAGCAAAACCGGTACAGTGTGTAAATACACATACAGAGGGAGGAATTTATATAAAAGAAATGGCTCACACAGTTGTGGAGGCTGGAAAGTCCCAAGTTTATGGGTCAGGCTGGAGGCTTCTCCTGACTCATGTGGCCCACAGGTGCTGGCAAGTCCAAGATCAGAAGGTCAGATAGCAAGCCTCTGACTCACAGGCTGTGGAGGCTGACGGATCCCAAGAATGGCAAGTAAGGTGGCAGGTAAGCTGCTAGCTCAAGTCCCAAGAACCAGAGGTCAGCTGAACAGGAGCCAGCTGCAGGATCCAGAGCGAGCAAAAGTCCGTGAGCTTTGCCAAAAAGTCCACCTGTATTAGATGCAGGCCACACCCCACAGGAAACTCTGTTTCAACTGATTGGCTGCTCACAACGGATCCCATCATGGAAGTGATCACATTATATCAGATCTCATTATGGCGGTGATTACATCATTAGAAAGCTCCCAAACTACATCATAACTGCCAAACCACTGAGGATCATGGCCCAGCCAAATTGACACACAACCTTAACCGTCATGGATTGGAAGCCTGAGTTCACCCAGAGGTGCGTTGCAAGAAAGGCCTAGCGTTCTACTTCCCTTTGAAAACCCTATAGAGCACAGTTTTAATTTGACACACCTGGTTTTTGGGGTCATCATGCATCGGTGTTAACTGCAAGTGGTATAAGGAAGTAGGCAGTTCAGGCAGTAGGGAAGGTGTCATGGATTGAATTATGTCCCCCCAAAAATGTGTGTATCAATTTGGCTGCGCCATGATTCCCAGTATCGTGTGATTTTCCTATATGTTGTAAATTCTGCCTCTGTGATTTTAATGAGGGAGGATGGGCAGCAGTTGTGTTAGTGAGGCAGGACTCAATCTACAAGATCGGATTGTGTCTTGAGGCAATCTCTTGAGATATAAAAGAAAGAAACAAGCAGAGAATGGGGACCTCATACCACCAAGAAAGAAGCACCGGGCCAGAATGTATCCTTTAGCCCCAGTGTTTCTGCCCAGAGAAGCTTCTAGTCCAGGGGAAGATTAACAAGAAAGACCTTCATCCAGAGCCAACAGAGACAGAAAGGCATCCCCTGGAGCTGAAGCCCTGAATTTGGACTTCTCGCCTACTAGACTGTGAGAAAATAAACTTCTCTTTGATAAAGGCATCCACTTGTGGTATTTCTGTTAAAGCGGCACTAGGTGACTAAGACAGAAGGAAAGATGGATGTAAAGTATAAGAGGGCAAGAACAAGCTGGAACCCATAGCATGAGCTGGAGCCCACAAGGATGAACTGAAATCTATGTCAAGTCTCATTGCGTCTGGCCTTGGTCACGTGAGCATCCTGCAGACGAGGAGGCCCTGCATCAAAGATCTGGACACACACCTGGCCCAGGAATCATAGAAGCTGAAGGGGGACCCGGAGGAAGGTGGAGCAGTTTTCACTTGTGACCATTCCCTCCCACTGTTGAGGAGAGCCAGCAGGGAAGTGACCAGGTGTGAGCTACCAAAGCCTACTGCTTCACTCCTGCCTTCCAAATCTCCCATAAGAACGTCTTTATGGTCCACTTTCGCTGGAAACATACAGGAAAGGGAATTCTAGGAAACGTAGTTTAACCAAACCAAGTTGATGCATCACCAAGCCACTACAGTCCACTTCTTGGCTACCTGGCACCCATCCGCATCTTTTTAAACCATATCCAATCTCTAAATAGAGATAATAACATATCTTTTTTTAATAGCAAAGTCATGCTACATGATAGAACTATTCAATGTACGACTATAAACATGATAATTCTTTCCCCAGAAGGGGATATAAAGTCCCTGTGGTGTGATTGATTGCTTTTGTGTGTGTGACCATGCTTTTCTAGCCATGGTCTTGTAACTCCCACCCAAGTGATTGTGTGATAGGATAATCGTGGCCTACCAAGCAGATTGGTCAGTTTTGCCTTAAAAGAGAGCCAGTTTCAGAGCAGAGGGGAGGAGTCTACTACTACCGAGGAAGGAGAGACCAGCAGGAGATACCGCAGTGGGCTTCCCAGCCCATGGAGAGAGGAAGCTGAGTGCCTTCGGGCAGAGACTGAGGGCTAGGGAGAGGTGTGCCTGTGAGCATGGCTGGGAAGAGGCTGTCCCGATGAAAGAACTGTATCCTGAGTGTTCCTGAGCGTGAAATGTAACTGTTATTTCCCTTGTAATAAACCCCATAGTCATGAGTATGGTCTTTGAGTTCTGTGTGGCCATTACAATGAATTATCAAATCCAGTAGAGAGTGCTGTGGGAAGGACGGTTGGTGTCAGAAATGGTAAAGATGGTGGAGAGAGGAGGCTTGTCTGGCCTCCACCTCATGGCAATAAGCCTTGTGCTGTTGACCTTTGCTCTCCTTTGCCCTTGTGGGGTTGGAGGAGGTCAGACATTGCCCCCAAGCCGTTTTTACAGTCCCTATTGTCTTTGGGTAATGTTCATTCTTCTCCTAGGAGTTTCATACTCCCCCTTTTATAATCTGGAGCTTGAATACTGAGATACGAAGTTAAGGTCTATTAACACATCCTATGTTAGTGGTGCAAATGGTTAATGAACTCAAGTCCATCTAGAGACACGTAGGAAGAAAGTCCTGGTGATCTTCTTCTGCAAAATCAGCAATTGCAAACTGTGGGGCTCAGTTCTACTCTGACACACCTGGGGCCGCCATGAGTTGGAGTCAACTTGACGACTGCTGGTTTTATGTTAGATAAGAGAGAGAGGAAAAAACCAAAAATATTTGGTTGCTACATACGTAAATATTAGTGTCAAAATGAGAAAAAATTTATAACGATTACAGCCCTCAGTTAGGCACCTGATCACAGAGTCATAGCTGACATTTCTAACCACCCAATTCCACTACCCATTCTGTAATCCCTTTGCTCCAGCAAGCACCTCAGCTGGATATGGTTGCTTGCTGAGTGGGTGACCCAATCCTTTACTACTTTTCTAGGTGGAGACATTTCTAGTGGCTTCCACTTGGCTTTTCCTACCATAACAGCCCTCATTCTACAGATTAAGGAGCCAATGTGGGAATTCTGCTGAGTATGTTTATTCCAACTCTGCATTCTGGAACTGGGGGAATAAACACATGATGGATTCAAGGACCCACTGGGCCCACTGTGAGATGGAAATGAACCAGATCTTCATTGATCGTAAGTCTCTACTCTGACTGGCAGACCATACTAATATTTTAGGTTTTCAGGAATTAGTGCCAATTCAGACCCAGTGTCCAGTAATCTCCCCAAAGTCTGATTATTTACTCTTCCTTAATGCACAGAACTGCAAAAGACTTCTTTAAAGTTTTAAAAAGCAAAGATGTCACTTTGATGATTAATGTGTGTTTGACCCAAGCCGTGGTCTTTTTAATCACCTCATATGCATATGAAGGTGGATGAAGATAGAAGAATTTATGCATTCAAAATGTGGTGTTGGCAAAGAATATTGAATATACAGTGAACTGTCAGAAGAATGAAGAAATCAGTCTTAGAAGAAATACAACCAGAATGCTCCTTAGAAGTAAAGATAGAGAGACTTTGATTTGCTTGCTTTGGGCACATCACCAAGAAAGACCAATCACTAGAAAAGAACATCATGTTTGGTAAAGTAGAGGGACAGCGAAAATGAGAGAAATACTCGATTAAATTAATTGACTCAATAGCCACAACAATGGACTCAAACATACCAACAATCATGAAGATGGCGCAGGACTCGGCAGCTTTTTATTCTTTTGTATGTAAGGTTGCCATGGGTTGGAGCTACCTCAGTGACAGCTGACAACAACAGTGTGCAGTAACCTTAAAAAGTGGCCGCATGTCCTTTTGGGGAAGGCTGAAAGGAGGATTAAAAGTATAAATATTTTAACAAATTGCAGGGTCCTTCCTCAAGGACCCACTGACTCTGGGTCAATGGAGTGGTTCAAGTCTGGGAACTGATTGAGAAGCTGTGACTCCCTCTTTTAGTAATTCAAGTCAGACTTACAGCTTTTCTGTATATATAAATAAAGTATGACATTAATAGACAACATATCTATTTTCAGTTCTAGGCAGAGTATGATCAACTAGCCAATGCCAAAGATCTCTGTGAGTCAGACTATTCAGTTACTGCTTTGGCTTTGCTGTCACCACCACTTGGCCAGGATCTTGTCATCCCCATTACATTTAAGAATCACAGCTTGATCTTAGTTCATACTGTAATTTCTGACCTACCAAGAAGAGCCACTACAGAGCTCTTCAAAGATGATGTGTGCGTGCACAGGCGTGCAATGGGGTGGGGGGGAATTATTCCCCCAATGAATTTATTTATCACAGCCTTGGTGAAGGGTATGTCCTCTGGACTCTTCCAGAATGGATAAGCAGGTCTTACCTGATAAGCCCACTCTAGCATTCCCACCTCCTTAGGCCTTCAAATACCTTCGCTTTACAGTATACCAAGAAAGTCATGGCATTCCAACTTCATTTACTATAGAGCACCTTTGGAAACATATTTCAGTTAACCAGCCAAGTCAAATGTTGGAGCTATTCTTATCCCCTTGAACTAAATCACTGAATATGGAATCTTTGCTCAATGAGCCCATATTAATAAATTTGGCCTGATCCAAATTTCTCTTTCTTTCGCTTGAACTGAGGCAGAAGCAAGAGGATCTGAAGTGGAAGGGAGTAGAGAAGAAAGTTAGGATAGAGAATCAACAAGATTTATTGACCTCATTGATGACCATTTACATCATGATATACATTCTGCAGGGGTCCCAAGAGACATGCCTCCTACTAGCAAGGCAGCTCATTTTCCTTTAGTTAGCTGATCCTCACACTGTCAGCTCATTCTTGATTTTCTGTGTTGAGGTGCACAGAGAACAGAATTGGGAAAGGATGCCATCTTCACTTGGATTCCCTTTCTGCTCCGACCTCTTTGTAGGACAAGTACTTTGATCTCCAGCTTTCTCTTCTTTGAATGGGGTACTGCCCTATGAAAGTCGTGAGGATTAGAGAGATTCTTTTCATTCAACCTAACTATGGGAGTAAAACCCATTCTTACCCTTTTTTGCCTGGAATATGTTTGAGAGATTTTTTTGCTTTCGTTGCATCATTAGTTGCTGTTGAGTTGGCTCCAACTCATGGCAACCCCAAGTAAAACAGAATGAAATGTTGCCTGGCCCTGTGCCTGTGCTTGAGTTCCTTGTAACGGCCGGTGTGTATCTTGAGTGCCTTTCAACTTAGAGGGCTCACCTGCTAGCATACTGGACAATATTCTGTTGTGATCCATAGAGTTTTCATTGGCTACTATTCAGAAATAGATTGCCAGACCTTTTTTCCTAGTTTGTCTTAGCCTGGATGTTCCACTAAAACCTGTCCATTATAAGTGACCGTGATGGTATTTGAAATGTCAGTGGCATAGATTCCAGCATCATAGCAACATGCAAGTCACTACAGTATGACAAACTGACAGATGGCTGGTGGTTTTCCCTTGACTTAGTTAATCTCCCGCCCACACATCCTGAATTTGATGTAGTCAGCAAATTATACCTTTCAGGTCAATATGCAATTCCTTCCCATAACAGCCTAAAAGCTCTGAAATCATAGAGAAAATCAGAATGTGCTGTTCCCTGAGTATCAGAGCTTATCCAGGACCAGTTACTTCCTGCGCAAACATTTGTACAAGTGCTGTCTGACCAGTGAGTGATTTGCATATATGCTGACTTTGCTGTTGGTCTTTACAATTTGTTCCCTATGTTTGGAAAAACAGTTTTCAAAAGTCATCCAATGAAATAAGAAGTGTGGGTGCGGGGAAGGAGGGTAACTACAAGTAACTGAGAGCTGGGCTCTGCACATGCTACTTTCTTGTCTAATGAAAAAAAATTTTTTTTAAACAGTATAGTGCCTAAAAGCATGGGTTTTAGAGCCAGACTGTCTGGGTTTGAATCCTGGCTCTTTTACTCATTAGCTTTGTGATCTTGGACAATTTATCTAATCTCTCTCTGCCTTGGCAGTTCGAATCCGCCAGGCGCTCCTTGGAAACTATGGGGCAGTTCTACTTTGTCCTACAGGGTCTCTATGAGTCGGAATCGACTTGACGGCAGTGGATTTGGTTTTGGTTTTGGGTTCTCTCTGCCTTGGTTTCCCCAGCTGTAAAATGGGGCTACAGTGCCTAGCCCCAAAGGTTGGCTATGAAGGAAGATTAAAAGAGCTAATGCATGTAAAGCACCTAGAACAGGTACACTTGTACGTGACTACCCTGTCCAGGCTCTCCCATGGTGTCTTCAATAATCCCATTTTTACAGAATGGGACCCTCGCTACTCATCTGTGTTTCAGGTGGGATTGCTTCTATCTGGTCCAACCCACCAGCTGCTCTGCAGGAGAAAGTTGTGGCAGTCTGCCTCTGTAAAGATTTACAGCCTAGGAAAACCTGTGGGGCAGTTTTACTCTGTCCTATAGGGTCGCTATGAGTCAGAATGGGCTCGACCGGCAATGGGTTTGGGGTTGGGGGTGGGTTAAGAACATCAGTCTTGGTGACTAATGGTCAGCTTTGCCAGCAGATGGACCAGTTCCTAAAGCTCACATGCTTGCTGAACACCCAGCTCAGCGTTGAATCCTCACATCTTCTCTCAGTGAGCTCAGCCTTGCGTTGACTTTTAGCTGACTTTTGTGAAAGTGCATTTAGGGCTACTAGCATTTGAATTCCAACTTCGTTTTTCCCTTTTGGCGTTTTTCCTATTTTTTAATTCTCTCTCTCTCTCTCTTTTTTTTTTTTAATATTTCGTGTGTCATCGTAAGCCATCTGCCATCCTTTCTGGAATGAAATGGCATATAAATGCATGTGTGTGTATATATATATATACTGATATTTGAGAAATGTGTATCAAACACAAATGCATCCCTCTAAGTCACTGGTATTCAAGAAGGTGAGGGGAGAGAAAGGGGAAGAGAGACGTATTAGAGACTTTTCAAAATATATGAGCCAGTATTCTTTCTAACCCACCCTGCTCAGGGACCCAGCTGATATTAAATTGTGAGAGTGGGGGATTTTCTGTTTTGAAAATTCCTGCAGATGCTTCTGCTCCAACTCCACCCCCTGCCCATGGCTCTGAGCCACATCTCCAGTTTTCTCAGCTCTATTTCTGGGTTTGGTCAGAAAGCAGCCCACTCTGCCAGATTAGCTCATCTCTCCATGGAAATGCCATCCCGGAGTTACGATGTAGTGTTACGCCCTTGGCTTTTAGAGAAGGATAATGTAAGAAGCAGACAGTTGAAGGGTATTACTGAATCTTTTGGAAAGCCTGAGATGAGGCTATTGTCCATTATGTGACCAAATGTCAACCAAATAAAGATCTTTCTTTACAATGTCTCCCAATATTCAGTGCTAGAGAAAAATTCAGCTCTCCAGGAGAGCCTGGATTCTTCTTTTTTATAGATGAGGAGAGTTGCAATGCCCATCAGGCTGTCATTTTTTATATTTTTTCCCTTGTCACCCAGGAGATTCAGTTCAATCCAGTATATACTGAGTTCCAGGGACCATGTTACATACTGGGTTGTAAAGATCAGTAGGGCTAATACTGGGCTCTGAGTACTTAGGATCTAGAGGAGGCAGAGTGATGAAAAAGGTGTTCCATTACAGCCATGCTTTCCTTAGATTTTCCTTATAATTCTCTCTCCCTTCTTTCTCTGCAGTTTCTGGAAAGCTTTGTTCTTTGAATTTTTGAATGCCCCGTTGTTTATATGTTAATATGTTTTATGTGTTGTTGATGTGTTTTTTTCCAGGGGAAGATAAACTTTTCGAAGGGATTTCTATTTTGTTTTTTTGGCTGGTTTTTGTGTGATATTTTCTTCCCCTTTTCTAAGCACCGTCTCCTTCTGATTCTTATGCACTATCTAATCTGTTTCACTGGCCACAACTGATTGGCATGGGAGTGAACGGCTCATCCAAGCTGGGTCATTGTGGTTTTTCATTCTAGGAATTTGGGATGGGAACCTTGGTAAAATGTCAGGTGGTTTTGAGGGCCGAGGCTACCATTTTAGGGTGACTATGATTTTTTTTATGATAGACTTCATGGTAGGGGGAAAGTGAGATGGAAATGATGATCTTCAGAGGGAAAAGACTGAATTAAACACCAGAGAAAAGATGACATAAAAGACTATGTAGAGCGGAGGAGAAAGTGAGTAAGAGCATGAAAGAGTGAGAAAAGCAGGGAGCACCTCCCTGAAATGATCTGTATCTGGACTCTGGTGGTGTCTACATGAACGTATACCCAAACCAAAACCAGACCCAGTGCCGTCAAGTTGATCCCGACTCATAGTGACCCTATAGGACAGAGTAGAATTGCCCCATAGAGTTTCCACGGAGCATCTGGCGGATTCGAATTGCCGACCCTTTGGTTAGCAGCTGTAACACTTAACCACTACGCCGCCAGGGTTTCCTGAACCTATATAGACATGATAAAATTGCATAGAATAAAACACACACACATACAAACATACACATGAGTACAATTAAAACTGGGGAAATCTGAATAGATAGGTAGACTTTATCAGTGTCAATATCAGAGTTGCCATATTGTGTTATCGTTTTATGTGATGTTACCATTGGGAGAAGCAGGTAAAAGGTACACAGGGTGTCTCTGTATTATTTCTTACAGCTACATGGAGCCAACAACCATTTCAAAATAAAAATGTAAGTAAAAAAATGTATTCCCAGTTAACAGAACGATTCAGAACTTAGTGACCAGCATAATCAGGGATTTTGCATGGTGGCAATTTGTTGGCAGTAGCCATGTTATTGTTGTATATTTGGATGTGGCAAGGCTAGGCCTGTTTTAGTTCAGTAAAAAGGCTGGGACCTAAGCAGGAGGGTGGGTGGAAAGGGAGTAGGATGGAAGTGACCTAGGAGCAGAGGCCAAGGATGAGCAATGCAAATATGTGCCAGGAGTGGTTACAGGGGAAGGAACAGTAAGTCCAAAAGTCAAGGGGGAGGGCATTCTTTTTTTCAATTTTTTTTATTTTTTTAAGTGAAAGCTTACAAATCAAGTCAGTCTCTCATACAAAAACTTATACACACATTGCTATGTACTCCTAGCTCTTCTCCCCCTAATGAGACAGCACACTCCTCTCCATCCTATATTCCCCATGTCCATTCAACCAGCTCCTGTCCGCCTCTGCCTTCTCATCTCCCCTCCAGACAGGAGCTGCCCACATAGTCTCATGTGTCTACTTGAGCCAAGAAGCTGGCTCCTCACCAGTATCATTTTCTGTATTATAGTCCAGTGTAATCCCTGTCTGAAGAATTGGCTTCGGGACTAGTTCCAGTCTTGGGCTAACAGAGGGTCTGGGGACCATGACCTCCAGGATCCCTCTAGTCTCAGTCAGACCATTAAGTCTGGTCTTTTTATGAGAATATGAGATCTGCATCAGGGATTGTTGTGTTCCCTGTCAGAGCAGTCATTGGTGGTAGCCAGGCACCATCTAGTTCTTCCAGTCTCGGGTTGATATAGTTTCTGGTTTCTGTGGCCCTTTCTGTCTCTTGGGCTCAACTGTACCTCATGTCTTTGGTGTTCTTCATTCTCCTTTGCTCCAGGTGGGTTGATACCAAGTGATGCATCTTAGATGGCCGCTTGCTAACATTGAAGACCCCAGACACCACTCACCCAAGTTGGATGCAGAACGTTTTCTTAATACATTTTGTTATTCCAATTGACCTAGGTGTCATCTGAAACCATGGTCCCCAGGCCCCCGTCCCTGCTACTCTGGCCTTTGAAATGTTAGAGCGTATTTAGGAAACTGCTTTTGCTTTAGTCCAGTTGTGCTGACCTCTCTTGTATTGTGTGTTGTCTTTCCCTTCACCGAAAATAGTTCTTGTCTACTATCTAATTAGTGAATACCCTTCTCCCTCCCTCCCCACCCTTGTAACCATCAAAGAATATTTTCTTCTGTGTTTAAACTTTTTCTTGAGTTTTTGCAATAGTGGTCTCATAGAATATTTGTCCTTTTGCAACTGACTAATTTGACTTAGCATAATGCCTTCCAGATTCCTCCATGTTATAAAATGTTTCACAGATTCATCATTGTTCTTAAGCATTGTGTAGTAGTCCATTATGTGAATATACCATAATTTATCCATTCATCTATTGATGGGCACCTTGGTTGATTCTATCTTTTTGCTATCATAAATAGTGATGCAATGAACATGGATGTGCATATATCTGTTCTTGTGAAGGCTCTTCTCTGGGATATATTACAATGAGCGGGATTGCTGGATCTTATGGTAGTTCTATTTCTAGCTTTCTAAGGAAGTGCCAAATTGGTTTCCAAAGTGGTTGTACCATTTTACATTCTCACCAGCAATGTATAAGTGTTCTAGTCTCTCTATAACCTCTTCAACATTTATTATTTTGTGTTTTTTGGATTAATGCCAGCCTTGTTCGGGTGAGATGATATCACATTGTAGTCTTGATTTGCATTTCTCTAATGGTTAATGAATGTGAGCATTTCCTCATGTATCTGTGAGCCACCTGAATGTCTTCTTTGGTGAAGTGTCTGTTCATATCCTTTGCCCATTTTTTAACTGGGTTATTTGTCTTTTTGTTGTTGAGTTTTTTCAGTATCATATAGATTTTAGAGATCAGACACTAATCGGAATTTTCATAGCCAAAGACTTTTTCCCAGTCTGTAGGTAATCTTTTTACTATTTTGGTGAAGTCTTTGGATAAACTTAAGTGTTTGATTTTTAAGAGCTCCCAGTTATCTAGTTTCTCTTCTAGTGTTTGTGCATTGTTAGTAACGTTCTGTATACTGTTTGTGCCATGTATTAAGGCTCCTAGCATTGTCTCTAGTTTTTTTTCCATGATCTTTATCATTTTTGTTTTTATATTTAGGTCTTTGATCCATTTTGAGGTTAGTTTTTGTGCATGGTGTGAGGTATGGGTCTTGTTTCATTTTTTTTGCAGATGGATATCCAGTTATGCCAGCACCATTTGTTAAAGAGACTGTCTTTTCTGGGGGGCATTCTCAATGTGTTCAAAGAACAACAAGGATACCACTGTGGCTTGAGTAGAGTGAGAAAGTAACAAGGGAGTAAGTAATAGCCTTATATAATCATTGCCTCACCACATTTCTCACTGACAATTGCCCATTGGATTTGGCTGTGGCAGTCACTGGTGGCCTTGAGAAGAGCTGTTTCAGTGGAGAGGTAACGTTAAGTCCAACTGGAGGGGGTTCAAAGGCGAATGGGAGGAGGGAAATGGAGATCTCAAGTATCACGCTTGGAAGAGTTTTGCTCAGAGATCTTAAGAAATGGGATGGTAGCTGGAGGGGGATGTGGAATCAAGGGAGCCTTTTTTTTTGAATGAGGCATATGACAGCATATCTCTATGCTGATGAGGATGTTCCAGTAGAAAGAAAAAAAAAAAAAAAAAGCTGATACAGGAGGGAGACAGTACAATTGCAGAATTAAAGACCTTGAGGAAAAGCAGGAGATACAATCTAGGGTACAAATAGACGGGTTGGCCTTCTTCCATGGCCGAGGAAGGCAGAGTCATGAATACAGATGTGGTAATGGGTAGATTTAGTGATGCGAGTATATGAAAGTTCTCTTCTGATTGTTTCTATTATCTTAGTGAAATAAAAGGCAAGGTCTTCAGCTGGGAGTAGGAATGGGAAGAGGGTGGGCAACTCAAGAAGAGTGAAGAAAGTGTGAATTACTCATCGCGGAGTGGGAGAGTGAGCTAAGAAAAGGCCGTAGGAATGACAAACATGCTACGGGCCCACAGTTGAACTGAGACAAATCAGCCCAATTACATACTTTTCTCTAGACACTTTCGGATGTACGGATGTGGAACAGGCAGAAAGTTGGATTTAACTGGGGTTAGGTTTTCTGCCAGGTGTATGATGGGGGAAAAGAAGAGTAAAGGAGTTGATTGTGTCTGTGAAGGAATGGTTATAATTATGAACCATGGAATCTAATGACGGAGATTAGGATATGAGTGCTGGACAGAGAAATGATGTCAGAGTTCAGGTCCTGATGAGGTCTAAGAATCACTGATATTTCAGTACAGAGGTAGTGAGCTAGAGAGATAGAAGATGGTGGTTGGAGAATAGGGTATTTGAAGCATCCATTCAACTGGAGGTAAGCAGTAAATGGCAGTGACAAAGAATAAGGTTTAACTAAGAAGATGAATGGGACATCAGGATTAGAGGGAGACTCATTAACAACCTGCGTTATGCAGATGATACAACCTTGCTTGCTGAAAGTGAAGAGGACTTGAAGCACTTACTAATGAAGATCAAAGACCACAGCCTTCAGTATGGATTGTACCTCAACATAAAGAAAACAAAAATCCTCACAACTGGACCAATGAGCAACATCATGATAAATGGAGAAAAGATTGAAGTTGTCAAGGATTTCATTTTACTTGGATCTACAATCAACAGCCATGGAAGCAGCAGCCAAGAAATCAAAAGATGCATTGCATTGGGCAAATCTGCTGCAAAGGACCTCTTCAAAGTGTTGAAGAGCAAAGATGTCACCCTGAAGACTAAGGTGTGTCTGACCCAAGCCATGGTATTTTCAATCACATCATATGCATGTGAAAGCTGGACAATGAATAAAGAAGACTGAAGAAGAATTGACACCTTTCAATTGTGGTGTTGGCAAAGAATATTGAATATACCATGGACTGCCAAAAGAAAGAACAAATCTGTCTTAGAAGAGGTACAGCCAGAATGCTCCTTAGAGGAAAGGATGGCGAGACTGCGTCTTACATACTTTGGACATGTTGTCAGGAGGGATCAGTCCCTGGAGAAGGACATCATGCTTGGCAAAGCAGAGGGTCAGCAGAAAAGAGGAAGACCCTCAACGAGGTGGATTGACACAGTGGCTGCAACGATGAGTCAAATATAACAACGATTGTAAGGATGGCTCAGGACCAGGCAGTGTTTCGTTCTGTCGCGCATGGGGTCGCTATGAGTCGGAACCGACTCGATGGCACCTAACAACTAACAACAACATAGGTGTAGGAGAACAGAAGTAGGGTGGGGAAGATAAGAAAAACAAGAAACTGAGAGGTAAATGTCCTTCAAGTGTCTTCTATGTGAATACTGAACTCGTCAACTGTTATAAAAATAATAGTATTAGAGGAAGAGAGAGGGAAATGAGGAAGAGTAACCCAAAGACCTAAAAATGACTTCAACAAGGAGCAGCAATGTATAGTATATGTTTCAAAGGAGCTGTGTGTGTGTGTATGTGTGCGTGTGTGTGTGTGAGCTCATGTGTGTGTTTTAAAATGGAGAGATGAAGATCTAAAAGTGGGGAGTAAGGAGGACACCTTTCCTACTTACAGGCTCAGGGGTATGAGAGGGGTGAGATAAAATAAATACATGACTTGAAAGGGCTTCAGGGGGCCAAGTGTCCTTGGGAGAGGGCCTGGCTTTAGTCAGAGCAAGAAGAAGGAAACATTCGGAGAAGAGTTGAAGTCAGAGAGAATTATTGATGATGGGCCATGGAGCACAGTGAAAACGTTTGAAGAGGTGGGAAATTGGGTTAGATCAAGGGACATTCAGAGCTTTATGGTGTGGAGAGTCCAGGTGAAGAGGAAAAACCTGGAGGTTGTGGACATCTTGTGGTGACAGGGAATGTAGGACCAGATGGGAGTGGCACTGATGGCCTCCTACCAGAGGCGGATAATCAATTGTAAGTGTAGCCCCTGTTTTGGAACTAGATTCTTAGGCAGGAAATATTGGGGGAGGATGCTCCTGATGATGAAGGCAAGGCTGGGGAGTGGGAGCAGGACTAGGCAGAGACACATGACACATGCTGCAGTCAGAGATGGTCCCTATCACTGGGAACCAGTGGTCCAGGCTTCTAGGTATTGCTCTCTATACCTCTACTACAAGTCCATAATGCTTTATCCATCATTCTGAAACCCCCAATCCCTGAAAAACAAAATATTTTTCATTATGCATTTCGCAGCAAAACCTGACCTGATCTGAGCTAGTGAGTGGTCTCTATAAACCTCATTTATCCTAAAAAGTGTGAAGATTCATACATTTTACCACAAAAATAAATAAATAAATTACTGTGTTTGACCATAAGGCATTATCCCAGATCCCACTAGGAGTGATACATGCTGTTGTTATTAGCTGCCCTTGAGTCGACCCCCAACTTATGTCGACCCCATGTGCTACAGAGTAGAATTACTCCATTGGGTTTCCTTGGCTATAAACTTTACAGAAGCAGTTCGCCAGGCCTTTCTTCCATGAAGCCAGTGGGTGGGTTTGAACTGCCAGCTTTTAGGTTAGCAGCTGATCTGAAACCACTTACACTGCCTAGACTCCAGGAGCAATTATATATCAACAGTATATACTCTATATTATGTTTCTAAAATCTGAAAAGTTCTAAAACACATCTGACTTCAAAGGTTTTTTTTTTTTTTTATGATTCCATTTATATGAAATGTCCATAATGGGCATATCCATAGAGGTAGAAAGTAAATTAGTTCCTTCTCTCAGCCCCTGAGAGAAGGGACAGATGGGGAGTGACTGCTAAAGAGTATATAATTTCCTTTCGAGGTATTGAAAATATTTTGGAATTAAATATTGGTGATAGCACAATTTTGTGAATCTACTAAAAACCAATGAATTGTACATTTTCAGAGGGTGAGTTTTATGTGTTTGAATTGTATCTCAAGTACAATTTATTTTATAAAATAATAAAAATAAATTATAAATTATAAAAATTTAAAATAAAATTTAAAAATAGAAGGAAATTTGAAAAAACAAAGGGTGTTATTCTTAATATGTACACAAATCAAGATGACAATGCAAAGACACAAGCAATTCACGACTATTTTAAAGGAATTCAGAGCAAGTTTCTGGTTTTGAAAACTGGGTGCGATTTAATGAGATACTAGGCCCTAGTTTTTTTTTTTAGAGGAGGGGAAGGATTCCGCAGGGGATTGAGTTTGAGGTACCGGTGGGCCAGCCAGGCGGAGCGAGCAGAAGTTAAGCCTAGGGCTCTGGGAGTGAGGTGTTGGGCTGGAGGAAACACATCTTTCTCAATCAGCTGATACAAAAAAGGCATTTTAACTCCAATTTCACATGCACAGACCTAGCCGATTCCCCTGTATTGCCACTAGGAAACTGCACAACTAGATTGTTACCCTAATCTTTTTATTTTAATTATTTACTATCATGACTATTATCAGAGAGAATTCCCTATTATTTTGACAACCCAATATTTAAAAATCTGTTCTCTTTGCAAATGCTCTTTTAGAAAATTCAAGTCTCACCCTGAGAACTGATTATCAAAATAGGTTTTCATAATATTTTAAAAAATTTCTTTATTGCCTAATTAAGTCAAAGTTTACAGAGCAAATTAGTTTTCCATTCAATAGTTTGCACATGAAGTATTCCATAACACTGATTTCGTTCCCCACAATGTGTCAGCTCTCTCCCCATTTCTGTCCTAGCTTCCCTGTTGCCTTTCATCCTAATTTTCTGTCTCTTCCTGCCTTCTAATCTTTGCTTTTGGGCAAATGTCGCCCTTTTGATCTCCTATAATTTGTCATTGTAAGGAGCATGTTCCTCTCCAGTATTATTGCTTATTTTATGAGCCTGTCTATGGTTTGGCAGAAAGGTGATCTCAGGGAATGGCTCCAGTTCCAGTTCAGAAGTGTGTCTTAGGGCCATAGTCTTGGGGGTTCCTCTAGTCTCTGTCAGACCAGTAAAGTCTGGTCTTTTTTTTATGAATTTGATTTTTTTGTTCTATAATTTTTCTCCTGCCCTGTTGGGGACCCTCCTGTTGTGATCCCAGTCAGAGCAGTCAGTAGTAGTAGCTGGGCACCATGTAGTTCTTCTGATCTTGGGGACGTCTAGGCTGTGGATCATGTAGTCTGTTAGTCCTTTGGACTAATTGCTCCCTTTAGTCGTTGGTTTTCTTCACTCTCCTTTGCTCTGGATTTTTAGATACCAATAGATATATCTTACGTGGCCGCTTGCAAGCTTTTAAGACTCCGGATGCTACTTATCAAAGCAGGCTGCAGAACTTTATGAACTATGTTGTGCCAATTGATATAAATCATCCCCAGGTCTATGGTCCTTCACCTTCGAGCCTAGAAACTTGGTCCTGCAAGGTGTTTGGCTATGTCTAAAAAGTTGTTCAGACCGTGGCCCTCTTGTGCCCTATTGTCTATATTAGTATACGAGCACCTACAGCTATGTATGTAGAAATATCCACCACCAAACCTATATCTGCAGGTGGATGTGTTCCCTTACACCCTTCCACACCTCTTGGTGTACCTATCTGCCTAAGTGTCCATTCATAAATTAGTGTTTGTTAATACTGTTGTTGCAGAATTGTCCGTGCTATAGTAATTACTCTTGTTGCCCTTTGTTCTTGGATTCCTCTTAGGGTCCTCCCATACCTTAGGCCTGTTTTGCTGACTTCCCCCTATATAGTCTACTGCCTTTCCTTTCATCATCATTAACATGTGTCTTCTATCTATTTGGTAATTTTCCCTCCCTCTGCCTCTCATCCCTGGTAACCATCAAAGAATTTTTCCTGTGTGTAAACCTTTTCTTGTTTCTTTATACTAGTGGTCTCATACAATATTTGTCCTGTTGTGATTGACTTATTTACTCAGCATAATGTCTTCCAAATTCATCCATGTCATGAGATGTTTCGAGGATTCATTATTATTCTTTATCATTGCATATTGTTCCATTGCGTATATGTACTACAGTTTGTTAATCCATTCAACTGCTGATGGGCATTTAGGTTGTTTCCATCTTTTTGCTATTGTGAATAATGCTGCAACGAACATGAGTGTACATAGGTCTTTTCATATCACAGCTCTTATTTCTTTAGTGTATATTATACAGAGGAGTGGGATTGCTAGATCATATGGTATTTCTCTTTCTAATTTTTTCTTTTTTATTGTACTTTAGATGAACGTTTATAGAACAAACTAATTTCTCATTAAACAGTTATTACACATACTGTTTTATGACATTGGTTGACAACCCCACGACATGTCAACACTCCCCCTTCTCAACCTTGGGTTCTGTATTACCAGATTTGCTGTTCCCTCCTGCCTTCTAGTCCTTGCACTTGGGCTAGTGTGCCCCTTTAGTCTCGTTTTGTTTTCTGGGCCTATCCAATCTTTAGCTGAAGGGTGAACCTCAGGAGTGACTTCATAACTGAGCTGAAATGGTGTCCGGGGGTCATACTCTCAGGATTTCTCCAGTCTCTGTCAGGCCAGCAAGTCTGGCCTTTCTTTTTGAGTTAGAATTTTGTTCTACATTTTTCTTCAGCTCTGTCCGGGACCTCTTTCTAACTTTTTAAGGAAGCATCAATAATTTTCCGTAGTGGTTGTACCATTTTACATTTCCTACCAGCAGCGTATAAGAGTTTCAATCTCCCCACAAACTCTCCAACATTTGTTATTTTCTGTTTTTTTTTTTTTTTGAATAGTGCCAGTAATGTTGGGGTGAGATGGTATCTCATTGCAGTTTTAATTTGCATCTCTCTAATGGCTAGTGGGAGCCCTGGTGCACAGTGGTTAAGAGCTTGGCTGCTAACCAAAAGGTCAGCAGTTCAAATCCACCAGCAGCTCCTTGGAAACCCTATAGGACAGTTTTACTCTGTCCTATAGGGTTGCTAGGAGTTGGAATAGACTCGATAACAACAGGTTAATGGCTAATGATCTCGAGCATTTCTTCATGTGTTTGTTAGCCATCCAGAAGTCCTCTTTGGTGAAGTGTCTGTTCTTATCTTTTGTACATTGTTTATATTGGATTGTTTGTCTTTTTGTTGTTGAGGTGTTAAAGTTTTCTATAAATTTTAGAGATTAGACCCTAGTTGGATATGTCATAGCCAATTTTTTTTTTCCCAGTCTGGGTTCTCTTTTTACACTTTTGGAGAAGTCTTTTGATAAGCATAAGCATTTAGTTTTTAGGACGTCCCATTTATCTAGTTCATCATTTGCTGTTTGCACATTTTTAGTTATGTTTGGCATTCTATTTATGCCATTTATTAGGGCCCCTAGCAATGTCCCTATTTTTTCTTCTGTGATCTTTATACTTTAGGTTTTATATTTAGGTCTTTGATCCATTGTGAGTCAGGTTTTGTGTATGAAGTGAGGTACGGGTCCTGTTCCATTTTTTTACAAATGGACATCCAGTTTTGCCAGCACCACTTATTAAAGAGACTGTCTTTTCTCCATTTAATGAAGCTTGGTCCTGCATCAAAGATTGGCTGTCCATAGGTAGGTGGATTTATATCTGGGTTCTCAATTTTGTTCCATTGGTCTATGTGTCTGTTGTTGTACTAGTACCAGGCTGTTTTGATTACCATGGCTGTAGAGTAGGTTCTGAGATCAGGTAGTGTGAGGCCTCCTACTTTGTTCTCCTTCAATAATGTTTTGCTTATCTGGGGCACCTTTCCTTTTCATATAAATTTGGTGATTAGTTTTTCCATCCGGTTAAAGAATGTTGTTGGTATTTGGATTGGGATTGCCTTATATCTGTAGATCGCTTTGAGTAGTATTCACATTTTCACAATGTTGTGTCTCCCTATTGGTGAGCATAGTATCTTTTTCTATTTATGTAGGTCTCTTGATTTCCTGCAGTAGTGTTTTGTAGTTTTCTTTGTATAGGTCTTTCATGTTCTGGTTAGGTTTATTCCTAATTATTTTATCTTTTGGGGGGCTTTTGTAAATGGTATTGTATACCGGATTTCCTTTTCAAAGTTCTTGTTGTTGGTGTAGAGCAATCCAACTGATTTTTGTGTTTTGATCTTGTATCTTTGCCGAATGCTTCTATTTGTTTCAGTAGCTTTCTAGTAGAATTTTCTGGGTTTTCCATGTGTGGTATGACATCATCTGTGAATAGGGATAGTTTTACTTCTTCCTTACCAATTTGGATGCCCTTTATTTCCTTTTCTTGCCTTATTGCTCTAGCTAGGACTTCTAGTACAATGTTGAATAAGAGTGGTTATAAAAGGAATCCTTGTCTGGTTCCTGTTCTCCAGGGAGAATGCTTTCAGTCTCTCTCTGTTGAGAATAATGTTGGCTGTCGGTTTTGTATGAATGCCTTTTTTTATGTAAAGGAATTTCCTTTTTATTCCTATTTTGCTGAGAGTTTTATCAGGAATGGGTGTTGGGCTTTGTCAAATGTCCTTTCTATGTCAATTGAGATGATCATGTGATTCTTGTCTCTTGTTTTCCTTATGTGGTGTATTACATTGATTGATTTTCTAATGCTGAACCATCCTTGCATACCTGGTATGAATTTCACTCGGTTATGATGCATTATTTTTTTGATATGCTGTTGAATTCTATTGGCTAGAATTTTGTTGAGCATTTTTGCATCTATATTCATGAGGGATGTTGGTCTGTAATTTTCTTTTTTGGTGGTGTCTCTGCCTGGCTTTGGTATCAGGGAAATGGTGGCTTCATAGAAGGAATTTGGGAGTATTCCTTCTTTTTTCTATACTTGGAAATAGTTTCAGTAGTATTGGTATGAGCTCTCCTCCAAAAGTTTGGTATAATTTTCCAGTGAAGCCATTTGGGCCAGGCTTTTTTTTGGGTGGAGGGAGGATTTTTTTTTTTTTTCACCTCTTCAATCTGTTTTTTTGTTATGGGGTCTATTCAGTTTTTCTACCTCAGTTTGTGTCAGTCTAGGTAGGTAATGTGTTTCTGGAAATTTGCACATTTCCTCTAGGTTTTCAAATCTGCTTGAGTATAATTTTTATAGTATTCTGGTATGATTCTTTTAATTTCAGTTGGTTCTCTTGTATTGTCACCCATCTCATTGCTTATTTGGATTATTCAGTCCCTCTCCTGCTTTTCTTTTGCCAAGTAGGCCAATGGTTTGTCAATTTTGTTGATCCTTTCAGAGAACCAACTTCTGGTCTTGCTGAGTCTGTCTAGTTTTTGTCTATTCTCTATTTCATTTATTTCTGCTCTAATATTTATTATTTTCTTTCTTCTGGTGATTTTGGGCTTCTTTTGCTGCTCTCTCCCTATTTGTTTGAATTGTAGCATTAATATTTTAATGTTGGCCCATTGTTTTTTGATGTGTGCATTTGTTGCTATAAATTGACCTCTGAGTACTGCTTTTGCTGTGTCCCAAATGTTTTGGTCTGATGTGTTTTCACTTTCATTTGATTCTAGGATTTTTTTTTTTTTAATTCAATCTTTGCTTTCTTCTATTGCTCAGTGATTTTTAAGCAAGGTGTTACTCAGTTTCCATGTATTTGATTTTTTTTTTCCCCCTTCCTATTCCTGTTATTGATTTCTACTTTTATGGTGTAGTGTTCAGAGAAAATGCTTTGTATTATTTTGATGTTTTGGATTTTGTTAAAGCTTGCTTTGTGGTCTATTCTGAAGAATGTTCCAAGTGTGTTGGAAAAGAATGTATACTTTGCTGCTCTTGGGTGGAATGTTCTGTATATGTCTGTGAGGTTGAGTTGGTTGTTTGTGGCATTTAGGTCTTCTGTATCTTTGTTGAGTTTCTTTCCAGATGCTCATCCTTCACCGAAAGTGATGTGTTGAAGTCTCCTGCTATTATTGTGGAACTCTCTATTTCTCTTCTTAATGGTGTTAGAGTTTGTTTCATGTATTTTGTAGCCCTGTCATTGGGTGCATATATATTTCTTATGGCTATGTCCTCCTGGTGGATTGACTCTTTAATCATTGTATAATGTCCTTCCTTATCTTTTATGGAGGATTTTTGTCTTAAAATCTGTTTTATTAGATATTAATATTGCCACTCCTGTTCTTTTTTGGTTATTGTTTGCTTTATATATATATATTTTCATCCTTTGAGTTTTAGTTTATTTATATCTTTGTGTCTAAGGTGTGTCTCTTGTAGATACCATATTGATGGGTTTTTTTTTTTTTTTTTAAATCCATTCTGCCATTTTCTGTCTTTTTGCTGGTTCATTTAAGCCATTTACATTCAGTGTAATTATTGATAGGTATGAGCTCATTACTGTCATTTTGTTGTACTTTTTTTGGTTGTGTTGATGGTTCTTTTGTTTCATGTAATTTTCTGTGTTGCGTTCTTTCTCTTTTTGGATTTTCTTTTCATTTCTTTTGTTGTTGATTTTGTGTTTACTGAGTCTATGTTTTTCTTCTTTTTTATTTTGATGAGTAGGCTTGTTAATTTTCTTTGTGGTTACCTTGAAATTTACCTTATCTTCCTAAATTTAAACCAGTCTTTTATTTCTTGATATCATCTTGACTTACTCTCCATATGAAACTTCTATAACTATACTCTTTATTCCCTTTTTTTTTTGTTTTCATGTTGGTGTCATTTATAGATTGATGTCTCTAATTCCATATTTTTAGTCTTTTGGCTTTACTTTATTTTTGAGAATTCTTTATTTGGATTGGTATCTGGCTGACTCTGTTCTGTTTCCTAATCTCAGGTTGTTGTTTGATGTTGTTGCTTTTCTATCTGAAGAGCTCCCCTTAGTATTTCTTGTTTGGTCTAATTTTTACAAATTCTCTTATTTATGTTTATCTGGAAATGTCCTATTTTCACCATCATATTAGAGACAAATTTGCTGGATATATAATTGTTGGTTGGCAATTTTTTTCTTTCAGGTTTTATATATGTTATCGCATTGCCTTCTTGCCTGCATGGTTTCTGCTGGGGAACCAGAACTTAGCCTTATTGGTTTCCCTTTGTACGTGATTTTTGTTTTTTCTGAGCTGCTCTCAGGATTCTTTCTTTTTCTTTGGTTTTGGCAAGTTTGATTATGACATGTCTTGGTGGCTGTCTTTTGGGGGTCTACCCTGTAAGGAGTTTGTTTTGCTTCTTGGAAGGATATCTTCTCATCTTTCATGATGTTAGGCAAGTTTTCTGCCCATCAAATCTTCGACAATTCTTTGTGTTTTCCATTGCTTCCCTCTGTTCTGGAATTTGATCGCACAAATTTTTCATCTTGATAGCTTCCCACATAATTCTTAGGCTTTCTTCATTTTTTTTCCTGATTTTTCCTCAAACAAATTGGTGTCAAGGAATTTGTCTTCAATTTTTCTGATTCTGCCTTCCATTTTTTCAATTCTGCTCCTATATCCTTCCACTGAATTGTCTATTTATGAAATTTTATTGTTAATCTTTTGGATTTCTAGTTGCTGTTTTTGTATAGTTTCTAATTGGCTATTTACTTTGTTGTTTTGTTCTTGTATTATTTTCCTGAATTTTTCTATTTCTTTGTCCATATTTTCCTTGATTTTGTCTGTTTTCCTTGGTTATATCTGAGTTTTCCTTGATCTTGTGGAGTCCTGTGTTATTAGTCTTTTGTATTCCCTATCAGGTAGTTTCATTGCCATTTCTTCCTCTGGAAGGTTTTCTGGTTCTTTATTTTGGTCACTTGTTGGAGCTATCTTGTCCTGCTTCTTTATGTGATTTGATATTGTCTGTTGTTTCTGAGGCATCAAAAAGTTATTGTATTTATTTATTAATTGTATGTTTGTTTGTTGCTTCCTGAATTTTTGTTTTGTTTTGATATATCCAAACAGGCTGGGTGTGTGTGTGCTACCCTGGCTACCTTGAAGTTCTCACCAGCTTTCTCCAGTTGGGTGGGGCAGTGGCTGGGTGTGTGAATGCAGGTCTCTGTTCACTGGCCTTGCAGGGCTGCTGAAGATGTAGCTAGTGTTTCTGGTAAGATGATGTACCTGTCCAGTTGGTCACCTGCCTGTGGGTTCTCCTAGGTTGCTGAGTTGGGTGTTGCCGATTGCTGGGTGGTTGGGGCGGGGATGCCTGGGTTATTGGTCACTACCTTCCCAGGTGGGTAGGGTGGGTAGGGATGTTCAGAGTGAGCACAAGCCTCCAGTTGTGGGGGTAACGCAGGAGGTGGTGCAGGGGTTATGTCACCTGTCCACGGGTACCTGGTTGGAGGATATGCCCTTGTCTGCTAGAGTGCATAGTGGGGAGGTTGTGCAGCTGGTCCTTGGACCCTTCATGTGAGTAGCTTGAGGGAGTGGGAGGTACTCTAGCACTGTAGGAGACACTGCAGACTGTGGGCCCTGGCGCAAGTGGCTGGAGGAAGTGAGAGGCTCCACAGGTGTTGAAGGAGGCACTGCAGGACTTTGTGCCCCCAGTTCAGGATGATGGGCCCCTAGCACAAGTGTCTAGAGGGGGTGAGAGGCTCTGCCAGTACTGTAGGAAGTACTGTAGGACTGTGGGCCTCCAGTGCAAGTGGTTGAGTGAAGGGGTAGGCACCTGCAGCAGGGAGGCTCTTGGCCTAGGAGGCGGGGCATTTGTAGCTACCACCAGGCTACGATTGTATGATTGGAAGGGCAAGGAGGGTGGGGAGGGCCCCAGGTCCGAGGACCTCTGGAATGGGGGACTGGGGTGGGCATGGTGGATGGGCTGTGTGCACTTAACTTTTGCAGGGCAAGAAGCAATCCTGCCTGGCTCTGAACATGAATGCATAGTCACTCCTGCTTGTTTGCACCAGGTGATGGAGGTTTCGGCTGGGAAATCTCCTTGCTTTGTCTCAATATGGCTGTGCTGTGGATGTTCAGCTAGTAGGATGATGGTGATCCGTAATTCTTCATGTCTGCTATTTTTATACTGTCTCTCCTTCCACTTGGCACTTGGTCCAATTCTTCAGCCTTGCCTTTGATGCTCAGAGTTCCAAAGTTGTCATCTATATCCAGTTCACGTGTTTTCTTGGGTCTTTATTGTAAAAGGGAAGTTATGAAGCATCTGACTACTCTGCCATCTTGGACTGCCTCCTGACTTCAGGGGTCTTGTGTTAGGGGTTTTGGATTTATACATCCAACCAAGTGTCTAACAGCCTTTCCCAGGTGGGACATCTTCAAGGGACTTGTGTCCACCTGGGAACTCTGTGAAGAACACCCTGGGGCTCCATGGACTTGTTTGCCGAGGACTCTGGAGCCCAGTAAACTTGGCCTTCTTATTCTTCTCCCCTGTGCTTTCAGTCTCCCTTCTTCTCTACAAGTCAAAACAGCGTAGGAAAAGAAAGCAAAAATAAATGCTTTGCAAGAAGCTACAAACATGTCTTTATTCTCTTTTTTTTGCTAAATAGCTTTGGCATAAAATCATCTGCTTTGGTAGAAAGTTAAGAAATTTTAATTTGGGTATTAAAATTCTACTGAAAATTTTCCCCAATGGCAGAAGCCATGGCCATCAGCAGCCCTGGAATCTCTTTTTTTTTTTCTTAAAAAAAAAAAAAGAGATTCCAGGGCTGCTGATGGCCATGGCTTCTGCCATTGGGGAAAATTTTCAGTAGAATGAAAAGGCGAAGCCAACATGTAAAGATAGCAGAGGTGGACACAGGCATGGAAAACAGGTCCTGACTATGTTCTGGTCTCTTCATTCATTATTTCTGAGGCCAGTTCTACCTTACCGTGGTTAGATTATGTGAACCCATAAATTCCTATTTTCTGTTTAGACTGGTTAGAAGAGTGCTATTCATACATGAAGCAACGAGGGTGTTCCTTCCAGGCAGACAGCAAAGTGACCGGAATTCCAAGAACTGAAGATATTAAGCATCTTAGAAGACAGGTTGCTGTTAGTATTGGGGAAGTTTATCAGCCAATAGTAAAGTTTCCACTTTTGGTCTCGGCTTCAGGATAGGAATCAAGTCTTTCAGAGGGAGGAAGAGTAGCTGACAGTCCTAGAGGAGCTGCTGTCCTAAATGAGTTACAAGTCAAAGACTCAGAGCCATGAGCCAAATGTAGATATCTGAGAGCTACCCTCAGCCAAGCAGGATCTAATGTGCTGGACCCAGAAGACCAGATGGAGTAGGAGTAGGTATCACTTACAGGTAATCTCTGAAGCATGGAACTAAAATATAGCATTTGGGTAAAAGCCAGACAGGTTGTCCTGAGTAATAATTGCCATTTGGAAGAAGCTGGGCGGAGAGGGTGAATATAGTAACATGCATAGATGGAAAGGAAGATAAGCAGATCAAAGAGAAGAGCTTCAAAGAGAAGTGAAGGAAGTAGAGCCTGGATAAATTCCTGAGTAGAAGAGAAGATAGATACAGTTGCTTTTTATAGGTTGTCTAATTATGGTCTATGTTGTGAGTAGAAAGTTGCTAAGGTAGTAGTTTACTGGAAACAGCAGAAGTACAACGATCAAAACAGGGGCACAAAATCAGGGCCAGAAAAGCATCAAGGAGGAGCCAGGTCATTGGTGCAGTAGATGGTTACATTTAAGGCCCCAGTGAGCCAAGTCTGTTGGTATTCACACCCTGTGTAGTCCCTCCCATAATGACTCTGGTCTTGGCTGTGTATCTTGCTTTGACCAATGAGATACCACTAAATGTGATAGTAGAGATTTGATAGGCACTTGCACATTGGGCCTGTGCTCTTGGAATGCTCCCTCTTTGAACGCTGAGATCATTGTGTTATGAGGAAGCCTCAGTTAACTACATCGACCTTAGCATGGAGGATATTCAAAGGAACTCAGCCAACAACCAAAACCTAGGCCCCAGACATATGGCTTCAATTAGGCAGTCCCAGCTAGCACCCAGTTGAGGCCCCAGTTATTATGGAGCAGAGCCTTCTAAGTTGAGTCCACTCAAATTCCTGACTCTCAGCAGTGTAAGCAAATGAAATGATCATTGCTTTTTTTTTTTTTTAGGTCATTAAGTTTTGAGGTGGCTTGTGCAGCACAGGGCTTTGATCCAATTCATTCTGGTTCAAACACCTGCTGAGAATTTGCATTTCTAAAAACTTCCCAGGTGATGCTAATGCTGCTGGTTAGGGACCAGTTCTGAGAACCACTAGTAGAGCAGTGGGTCTCAAAATTTATTATACATAAGAATCACCTGGGGATCTTGTTAAACTGTAGATTCTGATTCGATATATCTGGGGTGGAAATGCAAGTTCTTGGTAGGGGTTTGAACCAGAACGAACTTGTTCAAAGCCTCTGTGCAGCAATAGAAAAGTGAAATAGGTAGACTTCTACATACAGAGTTCCTGCTTCAGGTCAGAACTGGTCCAAGAGCTGGTGGGAGGGCAATGGTGGGGAACAGTTGAGACTGTAGGTGGATCAAATAGCTCCGGCTATGGGAGTACAGAAGCTGGAGTGAGTCAGGCCTGACAAAACGATCTCTGGGTCTGTAGTGGGTGGTGTTGATGTCTGTTATTTTTTCTTCCTCTTCCTTCCTAAGAGATTTCTATTCAGGTATTTTAGAAGTATCATTAGGTGATTTGTAGAAAGACAACCCTAGCCCCCAGGGATAGATTCTGATCATTTTAAACTAGTTACCTGACCTAGAAAGGGGCATGAAATTCAGTTCTGGCCTACGAAACATGAGGGTGATCCCACATGAGGGCGTCTATAGTCTCTTGATCCTAAAAGGATCAAAGAAAGATAGTCCTTCCTTTTGGCACTGTCACTCCTGGACACGATGTCTTGAACAGCTATAATCATCTTCTCATAAGCCTGTGGATGAAGCCAGCACAGAAAGGGTGGAAGGAACTAGAGAATTGCAGAGATATGGAGCTGGAATTCTAACACAACATGTCTGGTCCCCTCCCAACCCCTGGTTTCCTTGTTATGTGATCTAATAAATTTACTTATTGTTTAAGCTCCTTAGCATCAGAGTATTGAGTTAGTTGCAACTAAAAATGTCCTAATGACACAGTTTTTGTTTTGGTAACCTATAGATTCTATACGTAAAGATATTTGCAAACCACTTCAAATCTTCAACGTGGATATTATCCATGTGTCCATACTTTCTTCCTGCCTAATCCTCCAATACCAACTTTTTAAATGCCTGTCATTGGGATGGGGCAAGGGGACAGGCTGGTAATTTTAGAGCACTACAACCATGCAAAATTGTTGGGTTAGGTGTGTGCTTACCTTGGACTAGGATAGACTTTTTGATTTCAATGATCAGCTTGTCAACCAAGTGGACAATATCCATTTACCCTTGCTGCCAAGTGGATTTTAGCAGGGTACAAATCTAGATACAGATACTTCACATGTCCCTTCCTGCTTAACACCTAACAATCCTGCTGACTTTTCTCTCTGGTGCATGAGATTTAAAAAAGATAATAAAAGACAATATATTGAATAACTATATTCTCCAAATCTCATGCTCTTCTTTTTTCTAGACATAATAAACATGTAAATTAGCTTTATACAAAAAATAGAAGCACATCTTATAACACCATTTCTACCTGACATATTCTGTTATGTAGCTATAGATGACTCTATAATACATTTCCTACATTATGCCTTCCCAGTGTATTCTCCACTTGAGTATCAAACAAGTGTAATATGATGATATGGAAATGAGAATGGTAGCTCTTTGTCTGTATTTGTCTTCAGCTTCAATTGTGTCTACAATAAGGTACTATACTTACGTCATGGAGCTCTAAATAGGTCAGAGAATGTGAAGGACTCTCACCCGTCCCCACTGTTGGAAGACAGCTCAAAACTAGCGCTTATTGCTCACTCTGCGAAGCCTTCCCAAAGAAAGAACAGCGAGGCGGTGCTATCTGGGGAGAGCCCAGACCTGTGAATGCAGAGGAAAAGAAATGATCAATGGAGCTTCCCCATCATTCATCACTGGGAAAACCTAGAGAGGGAAAACACGCCCTATTTTCTCTCACTGCCCTTAGTGGAGCTCAAATCTCATCGTTCCGTCTCGTCTTATACTGTGTTGGAGCAAATTGTTTTGGGACATGTATGATTTGAAGCAACCTCATTAAACTCAGGATGGCAAATGTTGTAATGCTATTTGTCTCCCCAGTTTGGAGAATTTGGATAAACATTTCAGGTGGGGTTCTTAGGGAAAGACTGTAATAGAGTCTTAACTAGGTTTAGAACAATACATCAAGGTCTGTTCTCAGAAGAGAACTGCAGACTGTTTCCACTTGATGCGATAGTTACTTTAGATATTGCTGGGTCTGCACTTAGGTTGTAGCTCTAGGCAGGGTAGTTCTCGGCATATCTAGGTCAGAGCTCTTTCCTCTGACCACTGCTGCCACTCCAGGAACACTCTAGCTGAGGCAACTTAAGTTCCAGGTTTTAAACTTCGCTCTATCCTGTATCCATCCACACCTTTTCAATCAGAAGTCCAGCTGTCTGCAGATTGCAGGATTTCTTCCATAGCCAACCGGAGAGAAGTTGGTCACTACAGTCCCAGGGATGAGAAATGCTAGCACCTCCCTTCTCCCATGGGCAGAGATGGTACAAAGGCATTCCTGTACAGTTCCAGTAAACATATATTGAGCATCCCCTATTGGCTAGGCCCTAGGAGATATAGAGAGGGATAAAAGCATGGCTTCTGACTCACAGAGCTCACTGTGTAGAGGTTGGTAAACTACATTCGTGGGCTGAAACCCACTGCCTGATTTTATAATTAATGTTTTATTGGAATACGTCCACACCAGTTCATTTACATATCATCTGTGGCTGCTTTTGTGCTACAATGGTAGAACTGAGTAATTGCAGCAGAGTCTGTATGACCCATAAAGCCTAAAATGTTTATTATCTGTCTCTATGGAAAAAGTTTACCAACTCCTGGTCTGTGGGCTGTCTTTGCTCTTTCTTGAAGGTATCCTTTGAGGCAAAAAGTTTTTTTGTTTTAATTTTGATAAAGTCCTTTTTATCTATTTTTTACTATAGTTTCTTGTGTTTCTGGTGTCATATCTAAGAAACTATTACTTAACCCATGACCATGAAGATTTATTCCTAAGTTTTCTTCTAACAGTTTTAGAGTTTTAGCTCTTAAATTTAGGCTGATGATCCATTTTTTAGCTAATTTTTACATATGGTGTGAAGTACGGGTCCATCTTCATTCTTTTGCTTGTGGTTATCAGTTGTCCCAGTACCACTTGTTGAAAAGACATTTCTTTCCTTCACTAAATTGTTTTTGCACTCTTGTGGAAAATCAATTAACTGTAAACTGACTGCAAGGGTTTATTTCTTGATTCTCTCAATTCTATTTCATTGATCTATGTATCTATCCTTATTCTAATACCGCCCTGTAGGCTTGTAGTAGATTTTGTAATCAGGAAATTTGACTATTCCTACTTTTTGTTGTCATTGTTTTGTTGTTTTTTAAAGATTGTTGCTTTGGCTATTCTGGATCCATTACGTTTTCATTTAAATTTTAAGATCATCTTGTCAATTACTGCAAAAAACCAGCTAGGATTTTGATAGAGATTGTGTTGAACCTGTAGATCAGATTGTGAAGCTTCCAGGATCCATTTTAAACCTTTTGCTTCTACTTTACTTGTGAGCTTGGGTCATTTGGATAACTTGTATTAATGATTCTCAATATTTTTGTGCATCAAGATCCTTTAATGATGTAAAACATTATTGTTGACATCTCGCAGGATAAAAATTTTACTTTTCTGTTAATAGTATCCTTTTATTGCCTTAGTTGTTGTTGTGTGCCATTGAGTTGATTCTGACTCATCAAGAATGATTTTAAGTGAATTTTTATTTTATTAATTCATAATAATAAAAAAAAAAAAAACAGAAAAACAAGCCTGTTGCCTTTGACTCGATTCTGACTCACAGCGACCTTATAGGACAGAGTAGATATGATCCATAGGGTTTCCAAGGAGCAGTTGGTTAGCAGTTGTAGCTCGCTGTAGCTCTTAACCACTGCGTCGCCAGGGCTCCAATTCATAATGGCATCTATATATAACTGAGAAATCATACAGCATGATATTTGGAAATGTTTAATACTCCAATTTCAGCCAATGCAATTGTAATTAGAGTCATGTACTCTCTGCAAAAAATGTCATTGACTCCCACTTTGAAAACCTCGGGTCAGCATAAAACAAATTTTTATGTAGCATCTTTCTGCATATTTTATCTTTCTGTATACAATGCTTGAGCCACGGAAGAGAACAGGACAAGTCCCAGTGAATGACAATGTCAATTAGCCCACATTCAACACAGTACTTGTCACAAGTTGATTTTCTTGTAGGAGAAGGAAATCACATGCTGAGCACTTCCCTTTTGTCTAAAGCTGATGGAGCTGATTACCTCACCTGGTATTGGAAATCTTGGTCTCAGGATGCTCCAACAATTCAGCTAATTGGCAGTATGTTCAGCTGAACAAATTCAGTCACAAAAATACCTTTAAAATTTTTTATTTGGCACTTCCAATTAAAGATCTTTTATAAAAAAGAAAACAAGCAAATGAGCCCCATGGCAACATTTTAATCTTCCCTGCCGCTACCACCTTTCTTTATATTTGGAACAATGCATAGAAATGAAAAATTGTTTTTTCAGCCAAGAAGCTCAATTGAAGAAAAGAATGAAGTAGATTGTTAAAAAAAAAAAAAAATTTTTTTTTTTACACCAGTCCAAAATGTCATCCAGCTCTTTATTTCCTTTCACTTGAAGAGATCCATTTTGAGTTTTTTTTAATGAAAAAAAATCTTAGCATCAGAGTAACTGCACTCATGTCACAAATTCCTGTCTTGCTGGTAGCAGTTTCTTTATCAGTTAAACATCGTTGTTGTTAGTCGCTGAGGAGTCGATTCTGACTCATGCCGACCCCAACTGCTCCACAGGGTTTTCAAGGCTGTGACCTTTCGGAAGCAGATTGCCAGGCCTGTCTTCTGAAGTACCTTTGGATGTGTTCGGACGGCCAACCTTTTGGCAAGTAGTTGAGTGCTTAATCTTTTTCTACCAGTAATAACTAACTTGTGGGTGAAATCCCTGGGCGGTATAAACAGTTAACACACTCAGCTACTAACCAAAGGGGTGACGGTTTGAGTCCACCCCAGAGGGATCTTGGAAGACAGGCCTTGTGATATACTGCCAAAAAATCAGCCATTGAAAACCCTTGGAGCACCATTCTACTCTGACACGCATAGGGTCACCACAAGCCAGAGTCGATGCGTTTTTAACTTAAGGGTGCAAAAACTAAGGAGAAACTTGAAAACAGTACGTTAGTTTAATAATTTAAATATTGTTTTTATTAGTGCTCCATTCCAGTGTTGAAGATAACGTTCTCTGCTATCTCATGAGATTATCAGCCTCCTTGTAGATTTTGATCACATCAGCCAGATGATCGCCCTTTGCTAGAGAGGTCAGGGGTCCCAGGTGGGCTTCCCTTTGTACTGGAACAGGGAGCTGTGCCCCTGACTTGTGGACACCTGTGCTCAGGAACCCTCAGACCCCAGTAGCTACTTTCTGATGGCAGGAGTTGGCCAAAGCAGCAGGCCAGAGGCCAATGTAAAGTGGGTCCAAGAAAGCTGAGAGAGAGAAGGGAGAAGACACGCCATCTGACAGTAAAACTGATATCGCATTCATCTTCAAGTGTGTGCCCTTTGATCCCCATGTCTTCTACTTTCCTTTTCAGAGTGTCAACTAACATTTTCTAGGTGTTTGACTCGGTGCGAAGTATTTGCCTTTGTGGGAAATACTATTTTTGGAAGCTTCACCATTAAAAAAAAGAAAACAAAAACAAAACAAAAAACCTCATTCTAATTCCCCCTTTCCCTCCTCTCTTCCCCTCCTCCCTGTTCAAGCAGTACTCCCATTCTGGGTTCATTGCTTTGGGTAGGGGTTTGACAAGGCAGAATAGTCTGTCAATCATAGCTTTGTGATTCTGAAACCTGACCCATTAGGGAGGCTGGTGAGAGGCTGTGGGGTGGGTGTGGAGGGAATGATAAAAAAGCAAGAAGATAGATGAAGTACAAGTGCCTGAGGGAAAATGCTCAAAGTCAACACAGGAGGGATTGTGTTCTTTCCCCTCCTGCCCCCAGACTAAAGTTCCTCTGGTCTAAGGGTCAGGTTCAGAGTGAAGAGAAAAAGAGATGGAGAGACACCCCTGAGAACAGAAACGTGTGCAGGTCTGAGAGGGCCCTTGTGCACTCGTCTTCAGAGGTAGAGCCCTGGAAGGACACAGAACTACTGAGAGTTCACAGCAGGGTGGAGAGGAGAGGGGTTCTGCTATCTTTCTCTTAGGCCAGAGTCCTAAGAGGCTACAGGAGCCTGAATAGGTTATGCCTAATCAGATTATCTTGCAAAATGGCCACAGAGAGCCTGGCTGAGTCTCTTGTCCCATTGTGGTCCAGTGACCTTACAACGGATCCCGTACCCTCAAATAAGGCTCTGAAGTAGCAAAGAGGTGTGGTCTGAAGGGCCACGTGGACAATACCACCTCAGTACATAGATAGGTGACTGGGGAGCAGATGGCCTGAGGTATGTCTCTGCCAATGCCCAGTACTCAATGACCAGGCAATGCCCAACCCCCGTTGTCTCAGTACTAATCTTTCTGGAATTGAAAAACTCCCCTGGACAAAGGGGAGATGGATTCACATTGACTGAGATTATGTCTTTGCCATTCTGACAGGATGAGGGCTTAGATTAAAATTAGGTTAATGGAAAATTTTTATTTCTTGCACACTTGAGTTGGTAGAATGAAATTTATACCCACCACACCATTCTTGGTTGGTTTCTTGTATGTGTTCGCCTCTACTTGGTGTGAACTGCAGTACATAATGCCTTTGGACTGGATTAAATGTAAAAAAAAAGAGCAACAAGAATTTGTTGAGCCTACCATTTACCTGGCACTGTACAAGGTGCTGGGCACACTCACATGATTGAGTTGTGGGCTGTGGTAGGTAACCTCAGTAAGCCCCACCTCCTAGTATTTGTGGCCTTGTGTGATCCGCCCTCTTGAGCATAGGCTGGACCTGGTGACTTACTTTTAGCAAATAGAATATGGCAAGCGTGATGGATTGCCACTTCAACATCAGGTTACACTAACACCGACTTCCATCCTGCTCACTCTCTCTTACCCTCTGTTCTGGCTCATTCTGAGGGAAGCCAGCTGCAATGTTGTGAGTTTCTGGATAAATACGCTCATGCAGCAAAGAAGAGAGGTCTTTGACCAACAGCCAGCAAGGATCTGAGTCCCACCAATAGCCATGTAGGTGAACTTGGCGTCTTCCCCGGTCAAACTTTGAGATGACTTCATCTCCGTCAACGCCTTGATTGTAGTATTGGGAGAGACCCTGAGCCAGAGACACCCAGCTGAGCCTCCTGGTCTTGACCCTCAGAAACTACAGATAATAAATGTTTGCTGCTTAAGCTGCTGCGTTTGGGGTTTTTAGTTATGCAGCAATAGATCACTAACACATGATGCTTGCTCTCAAGGAACTCTCACTCTAGGATGAGAACTTCTTTAGAAAGAGGATCTGTGATAATGATTAGAGAAGTTGGGCACGACAACATGGGTTCTGTTCATCAAGCTTCACGTGGTAAGCAGAGAAGAAAAGGAGACTCGAAATGCTGAACAGGAAATAATAGCTTTTGAGGCCTGTGATGGGCTTCCGCTAGCCAAAACATTCTCTTTAATTACAAAGTTCATTTTCTTGAATTGACAATGTTTGCATTTTCACATTGCCGGTTGGCAGAAGTAGGAGAAACAGCTGCATGTGGTAAAGATGAGAGAGAAGAGATGTCCTGCTATTGTATTCAGCACAAATCAACAAATCTTTGGTGGGTGCCTGCTCTGTCCTCATACGTGCCCTTCCACATGTCCTGCCCCAGCCTCTACTGAATGACTTTTTATTGAGGACATCTTTGTTTGAAGGAGTGGTGCCTCAGGGTGACTTCATTAGTACTCATTCTTTCTGTGAGGTGGGGGTTCTAGAAGACAGTCATTCTCATCTGTTGCCATTGTTACAGTCATAACAAATTTATAGATAGATAGACTGATAGCTGCTGTTGAGTTGACTCTGACTCATGGTGACCCTATGTACAACAGAATGAAATGTTACCCCGTTCTGCATCATCCTTGTGGTCATTGGCATGTTTAAGTCCATCATTACAGTTACTGTGCCAGTCCATCTCATTGAGGGACTTCCTCAGCCTAGTTTGCCCTCTACTTTTCCAAACGTGATGTCCTCTTCCAGCAATTGATCCCTTCTGATGACATGTCCAGAGCAAGAGTCAGTGTTCTGTTGTGACCCATAAGCTTTTCATTGGCTAATTTTTTTCCTTCTTCCTAGCCTGCCTTAGTCTAGAAGCTCTACTGAAACCTGTCTACCTTGGGTGACCCCGCTAGTATTTGAAATGCCAGTGGCATAGCTTCCAGTAGTATAGCAATATGCAAGCCACCACAGTATGACAAACTGTCAGATGGGTGGTGGGTAACAAATTTAGGGGCAACTTTATTGAAAATGGAAAGGGGTGGTGACGGCAACTGTGAGGAAGGAAAGGGACAACTTTCATTTCTCCTGAAAAAATCTCTGCCTTAGCCCAGACATTGGGAGTGATGGAGTTTTTTTGGGTGTACCACCTCTAGCCCAGAATCTACAAGCTACTGTAAGAGTAAGCTCCCTTCTCTTCCAAAATATAGTGTTCTAACAATAACAACACTGGGCTCCTTTGTAATTTCCCTGTGAATTGATTTCTCCCTTGGGTGTGATTATATTGGAACATTACTCCTGGTTCTTGACTGTAGGAGAGTTCAGAAAAAAAGATGCATCAGACTGAAGGAGGACACTGAAATCAATTACAAACCAATTAACTTGGAACAGTTTCCTTGTTCTTTTTCCTTTTCTTCCTTTCTGTATTGGAAAATCCCCATGCACACTGCAATTGGGTGCAGTCAAGCTGCTACAGCCTTCTGATGACTGACTCAACTGTCACAGTCTCAGGGAGCCCCAGCAGTCTGCCACCTTTTCTGTGGAAATGCCGCTGAGATTTGTGGAATTTTGTGAATCTTATTGGAACAGCTCACGTTTCATCTTGTCAGACCAGCTGGCTTACTGCGATGGTTATACGTGCTGCGTTAGAGAAAATCTGCCCCTAGCACACTGTTTATTTTGTCTGCTGAGCATCCACTGTCCTTTCTTCTGTTAATAAAACTAAAAAAAACCAAACTCATGGCCGTTGAGTCGATTTCGACTCATAGCCACCATATAGTACAGAGTTTCCAAGGAGCACCTAGGGGATTTGAACTGCCAACCTTTTGGTTAGCACCCGTAACTCTTAATCACTATGCCATCAGGGTTTCCTCTTCTGTTAATAGCAGTCTGATTTTCTTGGAGGGGAAAATCTCACTCTCAGTGTACATGATTTGGGTGGGACTGATCCCATCCCATCCTAAGGTGTCTGGGTATTACAAACCGTTTGTTCTCAACTAGAAACCTAATGGTTGACAGGTTGAGCCCATCTAGCCAAGCCATGAGAGAAAGCCTGACATTCCAAACCCAGTGCTGTCTAGTTGATTCCGACTCATAGTGACCCTAGAGGACAGAATAGAACTGCCCCATAGGGTTTCCAAGGAGCGGCTGGTAGATTCCAACTGCCAACACTTTGGTAGCAGCCAGGCTCTTAGCCACTGTGCCACCAGGGATCCACATAAAGATTACAGCTAAGAAAACCCTACGGAGCAGTTCTACTCTGTAACACACGGTGTTGCCATGAGTTGGAATCCATGGCAATGGTTTTTTGGGTTGTGTTTTTTTTTGGTCGTTGATCTCAGTCATGGCTCCAGAAGGGGGCATGTGACTCAGGTTTGGGCAACCAGAGCACTGTATCCCCTTGTCTCAGTGATTGGTTTAGAATGGACATATGACCCAGTCCAGGCCAAACTTAGCCAGAGACTTGATTCCAGGACTTCCATTGGAAGGATTGGAAAAAGGCATGCTCTGTTCCTCTGGGGTTGGTGGTACAGGCACCCCTTTTGGGATCATAAGGGGAGTGCTGGCCAGTGAATGGAGACAACATAGAGGAAAGCAGATAAGAGAGGAAGGAGAAGGAGGAGAGGGAGAGGGCGAGGGAGAGAGAGGTGTCCTGTTAGCCAATAAATCCTTCTCTATTTTATCCCTTCTATTTTGTTTTGCTTAAATAAGTGTAAGCTGGATTTCTGTAATTTGTAGCTGAGAGTTTTGACTATATGTTGGAAGAACAATCTGCCATAACATTCTTGCTGGCTATGCCAAGAATACAAGGCCCTGACTATTCTTTTCTTGAGACATTTCTCGGGGTTGTGTTTGCACCAAGCAACCAAAAAGGATGAGGTCACCTCTCTCACCAGATGAAGAGCAGGCTTGCTTCCATTTGCTGTAAAAGTGGTGAAACTCCCAAGCTCCATGTTTCCTTCCTGCAGTGCAGCCATCTGTGTGCAGGCATTCATCTAGGCCTACCTGCGTGGCCTTGTGGGACTTGGGGGGCCTGAGGGACAGACGCAGACCAATCACGTGCTCATGCTTGTTGCAGGGCCAGGGCTATTAAAGGCCTTTGTCTCTGACCCAGGGGTCTCACATCTTTTGCCGACATCCATGAAACAGTAACTGGATAGTTTATAAACTTAAAAAGTAAGTAAAATCCCAGACCCTTAACACTCCTTGATGCTATATAGCTCCTTTGGGCTTTCCTAGGCTTTTGAATGTTGTGTATCAGCTTGGTTAAGAGCACATGCTTGATAGGAAGACAGATTGGTGTTGAACCCTGGCTCTGCAACTGACTATCCATATGACTTGGAGCAATTTACTTAACCTCTCTGACCCTCTGGTTCTTCCTCTGTGGAGGAGGGATAAGCCTGCCAATTACATAGACTTTTCACGAGGATTGAATAAGAAAATGTTTCTAAAGCACTTGGCATAGAATCTGGCAAAGAATACCTCAGTAATATTTAGCAATTATTAACTACTTGGTAGTAACATTTAGCACATTATGCTACCAATAAAATTTTAAAATATTTTTCTCATTTCAAAAGTAAAAAAATAATTCATCGTTAAAACATGGAAAATGATATCAGAGAAACAAAGAAAGTTTTTTTAAAAAATTGTAATTCTACAACATATCATAACCATTATTATCATTTTGTTCTATATTTATCCAGAATTTTATTTTATTGACGTCTGTGAGTGAGTTCACACATGCTCTTAAGCAGTGTACATGTGTGAGGAAAGGGATGTATATGTGTATGTTTTAAAGTAATGCAGGATCATACTGTACATCCTATTTGGTAACTCATTTTTTTCTTACTTAATATGTCATGACTTTCTTTCTATTTTTTTTTCCTGTAGCTTTCCTTGAGAAATTATTATGAAATAGTTAACATGTGGTGCATTGGTTAGGAGCTACAGTGAGAACAGCTGCTAACCAAAAGGACAGCAGTTAGAATCCACCAGCTGCTCCTTTGAAACTCTATGGGGCATTTCTACCCTGTCCTCTAGGGTCGCTATGGGTAGGAATTGACTTGATGGCAGTGGGTCTTTTTTTTTAGTTAACATGTATGTCATGGATTGAATTGTGTCCCCCAAAATATCAGTCAACTTGGCTAGGCCATGATTCCCAGTATTGTGTGTTTGTCTACCATTTTGTCATCTGATGTGATTTTCCTATGTGTAATAAATCCTATCTTTAGGATGTCGACGAGGTGGGCTTAGTGGTAGTTATGTTCATGAGGCAGGGCTCAATCTACAAGATTAGGTTGTGTCATAAGTCAACCTCTTTTGAGATATGAAAGAGAGAAGTGAGCAGAGAGGCATGGGGATCTGATAGTACCAAGAAAGCAGTGCCAGCAGCAGATTGTGTCCTTTGGACCTAGGATCCCTGTGCTGAGAAGCTCCTAGTCCAGAGGAAGATTGAAGACATGGACCTTCCTCCAGAGCTGACAGAGAAAGCCTATCCCTGGAGCTGATGCCCTGAATTTGGACTTCTAGCTTACTAGACCGTGAGAATAAATATTTTGATAAAGCCATCCATTTGTGGTATTTCTGTTATAGCAGCACTAGATAACTAAGACAGTATACAAAAGGATATGAGTAGTAGAAAATGAACACCCAGGAAGCCACCAAACAACTGAAGCAGCAGGACACTGCCTATCCATTGAGGCTCCTTTGAGCCCCTCCCTGCAGTGGCATCACTAGGGGGGTGTGGACTGCGCCAGGTAATACTGTCAGAGGAGGTGACACCAAAATAACTGTCTATAAAATTTTTGTACAGTGTTTCAGCAGAAATTTATTATTTTTTACAAAAATATCCCTATAGTTAGCTATAACAACAAAATTTTTTTCATAAGCCCAGCTTACATTTATCAATATACCTACAAGGGTAAAACTCTATGCTGATTTACTTTTTGAACCTAATGCAGTCTGGTCCGGTCAGAGCTGTGACATTTCGAAGCATGTGGTTTCATCTGTGTGTGCTACAAGCACACACTATTGTTTTCATTGCTGCTAGTGTTTTTATAGTCACTAATTTTGTCTAATTTTCTGATGTTTTAGCTACAATATTGTGGTAATTAGCATGGGGGCTGACACCATGAGTAACCACACTGGGTGACGCCAACCCTAATGATGCCACTACCTCCCTGCTAGATTGCCCTGCCTCCACTCCCTGCACCCAGGATACCATGATGCTGCATTTTACGTTCTTCATCTCTGTACTGTTTGAGTAGCTTTGTCATGCATGTATATATTCAAAAACACTAAATCATTTGGTTTGCTCATTTTAAAGCTTGATAGATATGGTATCATGCTACATGTATTTTCCATGTTGATGCATGCGTGCAGCTGTAGTTCATTCTTCATTGCTGTAGCGTATCTCCTCATGTGAACATGCCATGACTTAGACAGTAGCATCTGGCTAAATTTCCAGGGAAAATTAGTTGATGAAGGATGTTATTCTGCCCTTGGCAGGTGCCTCAGTCTCTGGGTGGGGGTTGGGAGTCCCACTCTGACCTAAGCCTTTTGCTCTGAGGCCAGTTAGTGGCTTCCCAGCCTCAAGCAGGCTGACCCAGACAATGCCATCCCAGGGGGTATGGCAGAGGAGATCCTCACAAGCCCCGAAAAGGAAAAAAGGGGACTGGGGATTGGGATTCTGGGATAGAACAAAACCTGGTGCCACAGGTAGATGCAGCCTTCTTAGCAAAGATTGCAAAGATTTCACTGGGGGAAATTGTAGCAGAGACAAAAATATTCTTTCATCAGGATATATGGTTGGAGATTCGAAATTGAAGAAACTGAGATAACTCTGCCAAGAAAGAGCACGGAAAAGACCAGAAAGTTCAAAAAACCTGTGTGGACCCAGTATGGGAAAACTGACACTCTCTTATATTACCGGTGGGAATATAAATTGGCACAACCTACACGGAGGGCAATTTGGAAAAAACTACAATAATTAAAGCTACACCTATGCTTTGATCCAATGATTACATTTATTTTATTTTACAGATATGTAAAATCACATACTCAAAGTAAAGGATTATAATGAAATGTGCAGAGATCTGGAGTTAGAAAACCAAAAGGGAAGAACATGTTTGGCACTTCTCAAACTGAAAGAAATAAAAATTTGAAGCCTCAAGTTGCAATACTGAAGGATTCTATGGGCAAAAAAAAAACAAAAAACAATTGAATGACGCAGGAAGCATAAAAAGAAGATGGAGGGAATACACAGAGTCACTGTACAAAAAGGAATTGGTCAATGTTCAACAATTTCAAGAGATAGCATATGATCAGGAACCAATGGTACTGAAGGAAAAAATTCAAGGTGCACTAAAGGCATTGGTGAAAAACAAGGCTCTAGGAATTGATGGAATACCAATTGAAATGTTCCAAAAAACAAGGCAATGTTGGAAGTGCTCACTGGTCTACACCAAGAAACTTTAAAGTCAGCTACCTGGGTAAGTGACTGGAAGAGATCCATACGTGTTCATTCCAAAGAAAGGTTATTGACAGTATGTGGAAATTATCGCACAATATCGTTAATATAATACGCAAGTAAAATTTTGCTGAAGATAATTAAAAAAATGGTTGCGGCAAGTCATCGACAGGAAACTGCCAGTTTCGGAAGAGGGCTTGGAACCAGGGATATCATTGCTGATGTAGGATGGATCCTGGCTGAAAGCAGAGAATACCAGAAGGGTGTTTACCTGTGTTTTATTGACTATGCTAAGGCATTTGACTGTGTGGATCATAACAAATTATGGATAACATTGGGAAGAATGGGAATTCTAGAACACTTAACTGTGCTCATGAGGAACCCGTACATAGACCAATAGGTAGTTGTTCAAACAGAACACAGGGATACTGCATGGCTTAAAATCAAAAAAGGTGTGCATAGAGGTTGTATCCTTTCATCATACTTATTCAATCTGTATGCTGAGCAAATAATCCAAGAAACTGGACTACATGAAGAAGAATGTGGCATCAGGATTGGAGGAAGACTCATTAACAACTTGTGATATGCAGATAAAACAACCTTATTTTCTATAAGTGAAGAGGACTTGAAGCACTCACTGATGAAGATAAACAGACTACAGTTTTCATTATGGATTACAACTCGACATAAAGAAAACAAAAATTCTCATAACTAGATCAATAAGGAACATCATGAAAAACAGGGAAAAGATTGAAGTTGTCAAGGATTTCATTTTACAATCAACGTTCATGGGAGCTGCAGTCAAGAAATCAAAAGATGTATTGCATTGGGCAAATCTGCTGCAAAAGACCTCTTTAAAGTGTTAAAAAGCAAAGATGTCACTTTATGGACTAAGGTACACCTGCCCCAACCCATGGTATTTCCAATCACTTCGTATCCATGTGAAAGCTGGGCAATGAATAAGGAAGACCAAAGAAGAATTGATGCCTTTGAATTACAGTGTTGGTAAAGAATATTGAATATACCATGGACTTCCAGAAGAATGAAGAAATCTGTCTTGGAAGAAGTACAGCCAGAATGCTCCTTAGAAACGAGGATGGCAAGACTTTGTCTTGCATACTTTGGACATATTATCAGGAGGGACCAGTCCCTGGAGAAGGACGTCATGCTTGGTAAAGCAGAGGATCAGTGAAAGAGATGAGGACCCTCAATGAGATGGATTGATATAGGGGCTTCAGCAATGGGCTCAAACATAGCAATGATTGTAAGGGTGGTCCAGGACTGGGCTGCATTTAGTTCTGTTGTACATAGGGTTGCTATGAGTCAGAACCAACTCAATAACACCTGACAGCAACAACACACATACAGTATACATACAGGGTAAGAAACCCCACTGCTGTCAAGTCAATTCCAACTCATAGTGACCCTATATGGTTTCCAAGGCTGTAAATCTTTGTGGAAGAAGGCTCCCACATCTTTATCCTTCGGAGTCACTGCTGGTTTTGAACCACCAACCTTTTGGTTATCAGTCAATTCCTTTAACCGCTGCACCAGCAGGGCTCCATATATTATAAAAGTAAGTCACATGAAAATAGAAGAGAGGTAGAGGCAGGAGCCCAAGAGCAGGAAGAAGAGGAATCTTGCTGGTACGTGCTGGTACGTGAGGAGAGGCAGAGGGATTTGTCCTGATTGGGGGATTATGGGGAGACATACTGGTGAAGAGGATTTTTGAAAAGTTTTACAGACTATTGGAGTGGTATATGGCCCTTTACCGGAATCTCCTTTCTCCAAGGACACATTTATTCTTCAATGCCATTTTTGGAATTGTATCCTTTTTCTTTTGTTGTGTGGGTCACACTGCTAAGAGAGGACTAGGGACCCTGGAAGGTAAGCCTTTTTCAAGTAATAGTAATAATAACAGTAATAATAATTATTATTAGTAGTAATAGTAATAATGATAATTATAGCAAAATAATGATAAAAATAATGATAAAATAATGAAGAATGGCTATTTTTTGGGTACTTATGACGTGCCAGAAATTGACTATGCACATTCCAAACATTATCTCATTTAATTTCCACATCAGCTGCATGCGGTTGATGACATTATTATTCCCACTTTACAGGTGAGAAAACAGAGAAAAGATTGAAGTTGTCAAGGATTTCATTTTACTTGGATCCACAATCAACAGCCATGGAAGCAGCAGTCAAGAAATCAAAAGACGCATTGCACTGGGCAAATCTGCTGCAAAGTGTTGAAGAGCAAAGATGTCACCCTGAAGACTAAGGTGCGCCTGACCCAAGCCATGGTATTTTCAATCACATCACATGCGTGTGAAAGCTGGACAATAAATAAGGAAGGCCGAAGAAGAATTGACGCCTTTGAATTGTGGTGTTGGCAAAGAATATTGAATACACCATGGACTGCCAAAAGAACGAACTAATCCGTCTTGGAAGAAGTGTGGCCAGAATGCTCCTTAGAGGCAAGGATGGCGAGACTGTGTCTTACATACTTTGGACAGGTTGTCAGGAGGGATCAGTCCCTGGAGAAGGACATCACGCTTGGCAGAGTACAGCATCAGTGGAAAAGAGGAAGACCCTCAATGAGGTGGATTGACACAGTGGCTGCAACGATGAGCTCAAGCATAACAATGATTGTAAGGATGGTGCAGGACCAGGCAGTGTTTCGTTCTGTTGTGCTTAGGGTCACTATGAGTTGGAACCGACTCGACGGCACCTAACAACAACAACAACAACAAGATGAGAAAACTGAGGTACAAAGAGATTAAGTTACACATGTTTAAGTTTACATAGTTAGTGACAGCATTGAAATTTGAACTCAGTATGTTTTGCTTTCAGAGGCTGTGCTTTTAATCGCTTCTCTAAATTTCTTTTCTAATAAATGAGGAAATTTTTAGAAAAGTTTAGTAGCATGAACACACACACACACACATCACACCTAACCTTGGGTGTTAGCTGTGTACAAGAATCTATGGGCCATTTGTCAGGTGGAGCTGAGATAAGAATGTGGAATAGGTGTTATAATATTGTTCATCCGAGAAAAATCTCAAGACATTAAGACAATAGGCAGAATAACCATTGGGGGAATATTAAGAAGAAAGATGCCGACAAACCGACAGCCAAGCAGGTGTTTTTGCCATTCCTATTAGACCTGTGGGAATTCCCAGAATGTGAAGCTGAGGAGGAAATCAAATAAATAGTTTGCTGACTCCTCTAACTTGCAAAAGTATTTCCAAAACTCCAAGCAGATTATTCACTCCGCAGCCACTCTTGGACTCTGTGTGATATTTCAGAGATAATGTGTTAACCCAAAAGCCCTTACAAATTACCCCAGAGCTAAAATGAGCCAAGCTGCTTCAGCTCACACTGGGCAGGAAGGAGTCAGTATTTCCAATGGAAGACTATTTCTTTCTTCTTTTCCCTTATGTTCCAACAAAGCTGAGTCCAGTGAGTTTGTGAGAACAACTCAAAGCTTATTTTCTCAGCCTTATTTTCCAGAGGGAGTTGAAGTAACGTCAGTGCCTGCATTACCACAGAGGGAGAAAGATTATTTCTATATTGTTCCTATCAAACTTTGATTTGCACAGTTCCTTGTATCTCCACTAACATCAACATTTTTCAACTATGATTTAAAAAGAAATGATACTCTAGGCCTTTGCTGTGAAATACCGCAGTCATTGGTCCGTGTGGCTATCGAGCACTTGAAAGGTGGCTAGTCTGAATCGAGATGTCCCAGAAGTGAGATATACACATTATATTTTGAAGAGTTAGTATGAAAAAAGAATATAACATATCTCATAAAATTTATATTGGTTGTATGTTGAAATGACAAGACAAGCAACACTTGCTTCGCGTAGTATACAGGATCATAAAAATTACCGTGCAAACCGAAACTGTGCAAAGTGATCTTAAGAATCAGTGGGGGAAAATTACAATTGTTCTGTGTGACCTTTAAAAATTTTTGTCAAAACACTAAAAACTCTTTTACTGTCACTTACACATGTATAAACCAAAACCCATTGCCATCAAGTCCATTCTATGAGTATACATGTATAAATATAGTAAAACTAATACTGAGTATACTATAATTTAAGATGTTAGAAACCTTGAGAATTAAAGTGTTCTATTTCTTTGTAATAACTTATCAAGAGTTGTTTGAACAGCGCTTACCTTCTTCTCATCCTATAACTTACGACACAGAGCAAATTGCCTTGACAAATTGTCATACCCTGTTCTAAGGTCAGCTCTCAGCATTTTAGCCTTTGTACTTCCAATGTTGTGAAGTGTCTTCAAGAGTTTCTTTAGTCTGAAGTTCTTTGCCAGTGTCACTCATCTGGCACATCTTCATCCCTTTTGTCACAAACACTTTCCACATTTATATCCATAAATTCACCTTTACTGAATTCCTCTGTCTGCATAACCAGAGTCTCTTGGACTGAGGTAATGTCAACATCCCCAAGGTCGTCCATCTTTAATCACAACTTTTTTCACTTCCAGCAATATTAATTTTTATTTCCTTGCTACACTTTCATCTTTGTTGACCAATTCCCTGTTTTGACTATCCATTTTTTAAAAATGTTACATGGGTTTGTCACTGGGAGATAAGGAGGCAACGTAACAACACACGTTGCTGTCTGCGTATAAACTGAATAACACATTTGTAGGGACCAATCACTGACAGACTTTGAAAGAAATGACACGATGGCTCACTGATCATGATGCACATTTATAGAGTGATTTGTGGACTGAAATGCCAGCAGCAAAGTTTGTACTTTATGTGATTACTCACACTTGCCAAGGACTGCCTGGTAGATTTGAACTGTTGACTTTTGGTTAGTAGCCTATCTCTTAACCACTGCGTCACCAGGGCTCCAAAATACTATGGTAACTGAAATTTTAAGCATGTTCCTGGAGAACTAATGCTAGTTAACTAAACTGAAATTCATACATATAGGAACTATGCATCACAAAGGGGGCCTCTGCATTTTGGATTTTGGATTAAAGTATATTATTAAAATTAATTGTACTGTTATTCATTACTGGGAAAGGTAAAAAATTGCACAGCTACTTTGGAAGACAGTCTGACAATTTCTGACAAAGCTAAATATAGTCTTACCATATGGATCAAGTAATTGCACTCCATGATATTTACACAAATAAGTTGAAACCTGTGTCCACACAAAAACCTGCATGTGAGTGTTTGTTGCAGTTTTGTTCATAACTGGCAAAATTTGGAAGCAACCAAGATATCTTTTAGTAGGTGAATGGATAAACAAACTGTGGTACATCCATACAATGTAATATTATTCAGTGACAAAAAGAGATGAGCTATGAAGCCACAAAAAAGACATGGAAAAACCTTGAATACATATTGTTGAATTAAAAAAGACAGTCTGAAAAAGCTACATACTATATAATTCCAATCATGTGAAACCCTGGAAAAGGTAAGCTATGGGAACAGTAAAAAATCAGTGGGTGCCAGGTATTTCAGGCGATGTGAGGGAGGGATGAATAGACGGAGCACAGAGTATTTTGGGGGCAGTGAAACTATTCTGTATGTTACCGTAATGGTGAACACTTGACATTGCCAAAAGCCATAGGCCTGTACAACACAAACAGTGAACTCTAACGTAAACTAGGGACTTTAGTTAATAATAACATATCGATATTGGTTCATCAATTGTAACACATGTACCACACTAATGCAAGATGCTATTAATAGGGGAAACTGTGCATGGGGGATGGGAGTAGGAAGAGGGGGTATATAGGAACTACCTGTATTTTCTGCACAATTTTTCTGTAAACCAACTATTCTAAAAAAGAAAGTTTATTAATTGAAAAACTGATTACACTTGTGTATATATACTTTTTTAATGTGGCTATTAGAAAACTTTAAATTACACATGTGGCTCATGGTATATTCCTATTGGACAATGCTGCTCTATACCATAAAACCCATCGCCATCAAGTGGGTTCCAACCCATAGCGACCCTATAGGACAGAGCAGAACTGCCCCATAGGGTTTCTAAGGTAAGCCTTTACAGAAGCAGACTGTCATATCTTTCTCGCGTGGAGCAACTGGTGGGTTCGAACCACCGACCTTTTGGTTAGTAACTGAGCACTTAACCACTGTGTCACCAGGGCTCCTGTCTATACCATACAATAAGAAAAGCTTTAGGAGGAAAAATATAGAGAGAGAGAGTTGGGAAAGATTCAATTATTGTCATATATTCAAACACTGAAATAACAGGAGTAGTCACAAACAAAGGAATAGATTGAAATCTACAACAAATTGAACATGACTGTGTGATGAAAAACAGCAAAACTAAAACTAAAAAGATAATAAGTTGAGAAAATATTTGTATCAATATGTAAGCCAAGGACTAACCGCTGATATTATAAAATTACTCATTCAAATTTATTCTGAAAGTATCAAAATCACAGTAGTTTGTAAAACACATGAATAGGCAAATTATATGAGAGAAAATTGAAATAGGAAATGAACACCTAGGAAAATATTCATCTTGTCTAGTTATCAAAAACATGAAAATCACTGTCAACTTTGAATTACAATTTAGTATCCATTTTATTAACAGAACAATTACAATACTCAACACTGTGGGGAATTTGGTGATTTCATCTACCATAACTGATACAAATAGATGCAACGTTTTTAGTAAGCTTTATTATGTAAATAGTAAGAGCCAATAATACCTTTCCTGAGTATTTGCTCTAAGGAATTATTCAACAGAAACAAAAAAGTTATATATACAGTAAGATGTACATTGCATCATGACTTAACAACAGCAAAAATGTGGAGAAATCCTAAATGTCTAATATAGAACACCACATGGAACAATGACAGAATACACACTCCTTTTCAAATACACATAGAACATTTACTAGGATTTACTGTGTGCTGTGTCATTAAGTAAGCTACAATAAATTTCAAAGTGTTGAAATAATTTGGAGTTCTCTAAGCATAGTGGAATTACTATAGAAATCCATACAAAAGCTAAGGGGAAAATCACCAACTGCTTTAAAACTAAGTAACAAAATTTCAAGTAACTCATGAATCAGAGAAGAAAGCACAATGGAAGTTAGAAAATATTTTTACTAAATAATAGTAAAGATATGGCATATCGGAATTTGTGAAAAGCATCCAAATAGTACTCAGGGAAATAACTGACAACTTAGAATTCTATAATCATCAAAAATGTCCTTCATATGTAAAGGTGAAATAAATATATCTTCAGATTAAGGAAAACTGAGGGAATTCATGTAGTGCCTGGAGGAAAATTTATATCCTTAAATGTATATATTAGAAAAAAGAAAAAAGGCTTTACATCAATGATTTACGTTTCCATCTCAAGAAAAACAAATTAGTCAAAAGAAAGCAGAAGGAAATAGTAAAAGTAAAAAAGAAACAAAAGAAATAGAAAACAAAATACAATAAATCAACAAAATTAAAAGGTGATTTTTTTAAAAAAAAGATGGATCAAATTGATAAAACCCTGGCAAGACTAACAGAATAAATAGAGAAAACAAATTACCAATGTCAGTAATGAAAAAAAGAGACATTAGTATAGATCTTACAGACATTTCAAAGGAAAGAAGACATTATAAATAACTTTACACCAATTTAGATGAAATAAATTTCTGAAAAATATAACTTACCAAAGTTGACACAATAAGAAATAGAAATCAGACTATCTATTAAAGAAATTAAGTATTTTATTTAAAACACCCCATAAAGTATACTCCTGGCCAAGATGTGTTTTTTTTTTTTTTTTTTTTGGTGAATTCTAGCAAATATTAAAGGCATTAATAACTCTAGCTTTATATGCCCTCTTCCAGAAAATAAAAAAAGAAGGTACACTTCTGAGTCTTTCTACAGGGTCAGTATAACCTTGATAGCCATCCTATTTTTCTATTTTCTGGAAGAGGGTCTATAAAACCTGAGTAGTTAAAGAAACTATAAGAAAGGAAAACTACAGATCAATACGTAGCATGGACATAGATGTAAAAATTCTAAATAAAATATGAGCAAGTAGAATTCAGTGATACATAAAATGAATAATACATCACAACCAAGTGAAGTTTATTCCAACAATGCTAATGATAGTTTACCATTAGTAATCAATATAATTCACCACATTTATAGAAAAATGGAGATAAATAAAACTATCTTAATAACTAAAGAAAAAACTTTTGCGAAAGCACAATACTGAGTTATGATGAAAATTCTTAGCAAATCAGGGAAAGAAATCAATTTAATGATGAATTGTTGAAAACTTTTTTTTCTGAGATGGATACCTGTTATCACCACTTTTATTGAAAGAATCTAACCAGTGTAAAAAGGGAATATCAAGAAAAAGGCATAAGGCTTGGAAAGGATGAAATAAAACTTATTATTCACAGATAGCATGATTGTGTTCATAGAAAAAAAAAATAGAGACAAACTATAATTAACAAGTGAATTTATCCAGTTGCTGGATCCAAGGTTATTATATAAAATCAATCACCTTTTTATATACCAGCAACAAAAAATTTGCAAATGAAATTAAAATTAAAAAAATATGATTTACATTAGCATAAAAGTTCAAAACTAGGGTTATATCAAATGATAGATGTTCAAGACCTCTGCATTAAAAACTATAAAATTTTGCAAAGAGAAGATTAAAAATCCTAAATAAATAGAGATGCTTTTTCATTTTCATGTTCACGGATTGGAAGAATTAAAATTGTTGAGGTTTAAATCTCCCCAAATTAATCTTTAGATGAAACACAATCCCAATCAAAATTCCAACAGGTTTATATCAAGACATATCATGAAGCTATTAAAGTTAAGACAGATTGAAATTTGCTTAGGGATAGACCAATGGAATAGAACAGACAGCTCCACATCTATACAGTTACCTGACATTTGACAAAGATGACACTACCATATAGTATAGAACGGATGACCTTTTTAATAAATGGTGTGGGGTCGTCTGGATATCCATGTGGGAAAAAATGAACCTTTGTCTCTACTTAAAAAAAAAAAAATTGCCATCAAGTCGATTCTGACTCATAGTGACCCTATAGCGACCCTGTAGGACAGAGTAGAACTGCCCCACAGGGTTTCCAAAGAGTAGCTGGTGGATTTGAACTGCCAACCTTTTGGTTAGCAGCTGCAGCTCTTAACAACCATGCCACCAGGGCTCCACTTTACACAAATGAATTCCAGGTAGATTTTAGATCTTTACGTAAACATTAAACAAACACAAAAGCTTTTAGAAAAAAATCAGAGCATATATTGATTATTCCAAGTAGGCAAAGTTTTAATAAATGGGACACAAAATGTACTGATCGTAAAATGTTAAATTGGACTACATTAAAATTAGGAAGTCCCTACGCCTCAAAAGTCACCATTAAGAGAATGAAAACACAAGCCACACAACAGGGAAGATATTAACAATGCATACAAAAGGAATATAGAAAGAACTCCTAAAAATTGATAAGAAATGTAAAACTAGGCAAATGACTTAGTCACTTCATCAAGGAGGATATTCAAATGGCTAAAAAAAACAAAACAAAACAAATCCACTGCCATAGAGTCGATTCCGACTGATAGTGGGGCAGAGTAGAATTGCCCATAGGCTTTCCAAGGGACAGCTGGTGGATTCGAACTGCTGGCCTGTTGGTTAGCAGCAGAGTGCTTAGCCACTGTGCCACCAGGGCTCCCAGATAGCCAGTAAACATATGAAATAAGCACATGTTTAAAGACATCAATCATCAGTGAGTGCACATGAAAATCACAATGTGACATTAATGCACATTCACTGGAATAAATGAAATGAAGAAAACAGACAGTAACAACTGTTGGCAACAATGTGGCTCAACTAGAACTCTCATGCACTGCTGTCAAGGTGTAAATGGTACAATCGTATTGGAAAAATATTTGTCTATCTACTAAAGTTGAACTTGTGCATAGCCTGTTGTTGTTTTTGTTAGGTGCCATTGAGTCGGTTCCAACTCCTAGGGACCCTACGCACAACAGAATGAAACACTGCCCGATCCTGCGCCATCCTTACAATCATTGTTATGCTTGAGCTCATTGTTGCAGCCACTGTGTCAATCACCTCGTTGAGGGTCTTCCACTTTTCCCCTGACCCTGTACTCTGCCAAGCGTGATGTCTTTGTCCAGGGACTGATCCCTCCTGATAACATGTCCAAAGTATGTAAGACGCAGTCTCGCCATCCTTGCTTCTAAGGAGCATTCTGGCTGTACTTCTAAGGACAGTTTTGTTCGTTCTTTTGGCAGTCCATGGTATATTCAATATTCTTCACCAACAACACCATTCAAAGGGGTCAACTCTTCTTCGGTCTTCCTTATTCATTGTCCAGCTTTCACATGCATATGATGTGATTGAAAATACCATGGCTTGGATCAGGCGCACCTTAGTCTTCAAGGTGACATCTTTGCTCTTCAACATTTTGAAGAGGTCCTTTGCAGCAGACTTACCCAATGCAACGCGTCTTTTGATTTCTTGACTGCTGCTTCCATGGCTGTTGATTGTGGATCCAAGCAAAATGAAATCCTTGACAGCTTCAGTCTTTTCTCCATTTATCACGATGTTGCTCATTGGTCCATTTGTGAGGATTCTTGTTTTCTTTATGTTGAAGTTCAATCCATACTGAAGGCTGTGCTCTTTGATCTTCATTAGTAAGTGCTTCAAGTCCTCTTCACTTTCAGCAAGCAAGGTTGTGTCATCTGCATAACGCAGGTTGTTAATGAGTCTTCCTCCAATCCTGATGCCCTGTTCTTCTTCATATAGTCCAGCTTTTCGGATTATTTGCTCAGCATACAAATTGAATACATATGGTGAAAGAATACAACCCTGATGCACACCTTTCCTGACTTTAAACCAATCAGTATCCCCTTGTTCTGTCCGAACAACATAGATCTTTATGTTGATGTTCAATCCATACTGAAGGCTGTAGTCTTTGCTTCAAGTCCTCTTCACTTCCAGCAAGCAAGGTTGTATCTATGCAAAGGTTCCTCATGAGCACAATCATGTGTTCTGGAATTCCCATTCTTCACAATGTTATCCATAATTTGTTATGATCCACACAGTTGAATGCCTTTGCATAATCAATAAAACACAGGCAAACATCCTTCTGGTAGTCTCTGCTTTCAGCCAGGATCCATCTGACATCAGTAATGATATCCCTGGTTCCACGTCCTCTTCTGAAACCGGCCTGAATTTCTGGCAGTTCCCTGTCGATATACTGCTGCAGCCACTTTTGAATGATCTTCAGCAAAATTTTGCTTGGGTGTGATATTAATGATATTGTTCTATAATTTCCACATTCTGTTGGATCACCTTTCTTGAGAATAGGCATAAATATGGATCTCTTCCAGTCAGTTGGCCAGGAAGCTCTCTTCCATATTACTTGGCATAGACAAGTGAGCACCTCCAGCGTGCCATCTGTTTGTTGAAATATCTCAATTGATATTCCATCAATTCCTGGAGCCTTGTTTTTCGCCAATGCCTTCAGAGCAGCTTGGACTTCTTCCTTCAGTACCATCAGTTCCTAATCATATGCCACCTCTTGAAATAGTTGAATATCGACTAATTCTTTTTGCTATAATGACTCTGTGTATTCCTTCCATCTTCTTTTGATGCTTCCTGCGTCATTTAGTATTTTCCCATGGAATCCTTCACTATTGCAACTCGAGGTTTGAATTTTTTCTTCAGTTCTTTCAGCTTGAGAAATGCAGAGTGTGTTCGTCCCTTTTGATTTTCCATCTCCAGCTCTTTGCACTAGTCATTATAATACTTTATTTTGTCTTCTCTAGCTGCCCTTTGAAATCATCTGTTCGGTTCTTTCACTTCATCAATTCTTCCTTTTGTTTTAGCTGCTTGACGCTCAAGAGCAAGTTTCAGAGTCTCCTCTGACATCCATTTTGGTCTTTTCTTTCTTTCTTGTCTTTTCAGTGACCTCTTGCTTTCTTCATGGATGATGTCTTTGATGTCATTCCACAACTCATCTGGTCTTCAGCCACTAGTGTTCAATGCGTCAAATCTATTCTTCAGATGGTCTCTAAATTCAGGTGGGATATGCTCAATGTCATATTTTGGCTCTCGTGGACTTGTTCTGATTTTCTTCAGTTTCAGCTTGAACTTGCATATGAGCAATTGATGGTCTGTTCCACCGTCGGCCATCTGCCTTGTTCTAACTGATGATATTGAGCTTTTCTATCGTCTCTTTCCACAGATGTAGCCAATTTGATTTCTGTGTGTTCCATCTGGCGAGGTCCACGTGTATAGTCACCGTTTATGTTGGTGAAAGAAGGTATTTGCAATGAAGAAGTCGTTGCTCTTGCAAAATTCTGTCATTTGATCTCTGGCATTGTTTCTATCACCAAGGCTGTATTTTCCAACTGCTGATCATTCTTCTGTATTTCCAACTTTCGAATTCCAATTGCCAGTAATTATCAATGCATCTTGATTGCATGTTCGATCAATTTCAGACTGCAGCAGCTGATAAAAATCTTCTATTTCTTCATCTTTGGCCCTAGTGGTTGCTGTGTAAATTTGAGTAACAGTCGTATTAACTGGTCTTCCTTGTAGGCATATCGATATTATCCTATCACTGACAGCGAAGTACTTCAGGATAGATCTTGAAACATTCTTTTTGAAGATAAATGCAACACCATTCCTCTTCGAGTTGTCATTCCCAGCATAGTAGACTATATAATTGTCCCATTCAAAATGGCCAATACCAGTCCATTTCAGCTCACTAATGCCTAGGATATCGATGTGTTTGCATTCCATTTCATTTTTGACCATTTCCAATTTTTTTAGATTCATACTTTGTACATTCCAGGTTCTGATTATTAATGGATATTTGCAGCTGTTTCTTCTCATTTTGAGTCGTGCCACATCAGCAAATGAAGGTGCCGAAAGCTTTACTCCATCCACGTCATGGTCCACTCTACTTTGAGGAGGCAGCTCTTCCCCCAGTCATCTTTTGTGTGCCTTCCAACTTGGGGGGCTTGTCTTCCAGCTCTATATCAGACAATGTTCTGCTGCTATTCATAAGGTTTTCACTGGCTAATGCTTTTCAGAAGTAGACTGCTGGGTCCTTCTTCCTAGTCTGTGTTAGTCTGTAAGCTCAGCTGAAACCTGTCCTCCATGGGTGACCCTGCTGGTATCTGAATACTGGTGGCATAGCTTCCAGCATCACAGCAACACACAAGCCCCCATAGTACGACAAACTGACAGACACATGGAGGTGGATTGAATTATGTCCCCCAAAAATGTCTGTATCAATTTGGCTACTCCATAATCTCCAGCATTGTGTGGTTGTCTTCCATTATGTGATTGTAATTTTATGTTAAAAAGCATAGGGTGGGATTTTAACACCACCGTTACCCAGGTCACATCCCTAATTCAATGTAAAGGGAGTATCTCTGGGGTGTGGCCTGCACCACCTTTCACCTCTCAAGAGATAAAAAGGAAAGAGAGGCAACTAGAGTGTTGGGGACCTCATACCACCAAGAAAGCAGAGCACGTCTTTTGGACCTGAGGTTCCTGTGCTGAGATGCTCCCAGACCATGAGAAAACTGATGGCAAGGACCTTCCTCCAGAGCTGACAGAGAGAGAAAGCCTTCCCCTGGAGCTGGCACCCTGAATTCAGACTTCTATCCTACTGGACTGTAAGAGAAAAAATTCCACTTGTGGTATTTCTGTTATAGCAGCACTAGATGACTAAGACACACACCTTAGTCTTCAAGGTGACATCTTTGCTTTTTAACACATTAAAGAGCTCTTTCGCAGCAGATTTGCTCAGTGCAATGTGTCATTTGACTTCTTGACTGCTGCTTCCATCAGCATTGACTGTGGACCTAAGTAGAATGACATCTTTGACAACTTCAATATTTTTCCCTTTTGTCATGATGTTGCTTACAGGTCCAGTTGTCAGGATTTTTGTTTTCTTTATGTTGAGAAGGACATGACAGCGTACTTCTGAAAACCTTACGGATAGCAGTGGAACATTGTCCAATATAGTGCCGGAAGATGAGCCTCTCAGGTTGGAAGACACTCAAAATGGGTTAGGGGAAGAGCTGCCTCTTCAAGGTAGGAAAACAAAAACAAAAACCCAGTGCCATCAAGTTGATTCCAACTCAAGGTAGAGTCAACCTTAACGATGTGGTTGGAGTCAAGCTTTTGAGACCTTCATTTGCTGATGTGGCACGACTCAAAATGAGACTAAACAGTAAATGCTATAGAGCAATGAAAATAATAAACCGGAGCTTTATATGCAGCAAGGGTGACTCTCCAGACATAATGTTAAGTGAAATAAGCCTGACTCATAAGAGTCTATACTGTACAATTTCATTTAGGTAAAGCAAAAAAACAGGCAAAACAAATCTTTGGCTAAATTTGAGTGGTTATGTGCAGTACTGTGATCAAGCACAAAGGAGGCTTCTGAGTTGCTAGTAATGTTTTGCAAATGGATCTGGGTGGCTGTTTATAAACTCTTAAAAAAATTCATCCAGGCATGTCCTTAAAATGAATCTTATATTTTGTAACGAAACCTTTAAAGCAAAATGTAAACAATGTGTGTATGTGTGTAGTAGCAAGGATTGCTGACTGCCTCTATGTGCTCACTATAAGAAAAGATGAGGTACAGGAGGAAAATAAATTTGAGTCAGGGTTCACTTACCCCAAAGGAGATGACAATCTAGTTAAGGTTAGGAAACCCACACAATTATGATCAAGACAATCTGCCATGTGGTCTGTGCTGCCTAGTTCATAAAGGGCTTCTCTATACGTTAACTTGATTCTTCTTCAAGCAGCCTTTTTTAATTTTATGTGGTAAATAAATATGTAACAACAACAAAAAAAACCTGCCATTTAAACAATTTTTACATGTACAGTTCAGTGGCATTAATTATGTTCACCAGTTTCAACCATTTCTCTAATCATTTCCAAATTTTTCTATCACTCAAGCAGCCTTTTGAAGTAAGAATTATTATCCCATTTTGGCCCTCAGGAAACTGAAGCATAATGATATTGCCTTAGTTATCTGGTGCTGCTATAACAGAAATGCCGCAAGTGTAAGTATGGCTTTAACAAAGAGAAATTTATTCTCTCACAGTTTAGGAGCCTAGAAGTTCAAATTCAGGATGTCAGCTTCAGGGAAAGGTTTTCTCTCTCCATCTGTTCTGGGGGAAGGTTCTTGTCATTAATCTTCACCTGGTCTAGGAGTTTCTCAGGGCAGGAACCGTGGGTCCAAAGGAAGCACTATTCTCCTGGCTCTTGTTTCTTGGTGGTATGAAGCCTCCCTGTCTCTCTGCTTGCTTCTCTCTTTTGTATCTCAAAAGAGATTGACTTAAGACACAACCTAAACTTGTAGACTGGGCCCTGCCTCATTAACATAAATGCCGCTAATCTTACCTCATTAACATTTACAACCCATAGGAAAATCATAGCAGATGACAAAATGGTGGACGATCACACAGTACTGGGAATCATGGCCTAGCCGAGTTGACACATATTTTTTGGGGGGGACAATTCAATTAAATTACTTGTTTTCACAACATCTGTATGACACTAATGTTATCATTCTTACTTTGCAAATGGGACTCAGAAATACTAAATGACCTATGAATCTACAATCCAGTAAGTTGCTGAGGTAGATTCTGAACATGGATCTGTACCACTTTAGAGCTCATTTCATTTAACCAAATTGAGCTGCTAGTTGCCCATGAGTGGTACATGCAATTCAGTTGTAAGAATTCAGACAGCAGAAAGATCACTGTAGGCTGGGTTGATTAGGGAGCCATAGTGGTGGAGGAGACATACTTTGAGATGTATTTAAATAGGAGATTGTGGAGCAGAGAGAACTCTGGGTCCAGGGAGGGAGGTCAGAAAAGCATTAGAAGGCTGAGCAGAAATTGAGCAAACTTATTTGGCCAAAGCAGAAGGTTTGCTGGGGCAAATTAAGTTCCATTAGGTCAGGGACAGTGTCTGTTTTGTGAAGTGAGTTATCCCCAGTGTCTGTTGTTAGCTGTAGTCACCCCATGTACAATGGAATGGAAAGAAAGGCTGCCTGATCCTGTGCCATCTCCATGATTGGTTGCAAATTGGTCAATATCCCATTGTGATCCAGAGAGTTTTCATTGGCTTATTTTTAGAAGTAGATCTCCAGGCCTTTCTTCCTAGTCCATCTTAGTTTGGAAGTTCTGCTGAAACCTGTACCACTTAGCCCCCAGTGCCCTCTTTCCCCAATGCCTGATACATACTAAATACTTGATAAATACCTGCTGAGTGACTGAAAGGACAAAGGAATAAATTGAATTTTTAGCATTAAAATTGAGTTGAAGAAAACAGTGGGTATGAATCACTCACTCCACTTATAATGCAATGAAGCACCCATCAAAAAGTGAGAAGAACCTAAAAAATAAGATAGTATCAGCCAAGTTTATCAAGAAAACATTCACAGAAATCAGCACTTTCCCAGCATTACTTTGCTTTGGAGTGCTGAGTTCTTGAATCAGTGTCTGTTCTGGGGCTGGCACCTAGATAGCATAAGGAGGGCACCTGTCTCGACTCCTTCCATTTGGGATTTTAGTCTTCATCCTTCCTGTTAGGACTTGTATTTCTAGGAAACTTCTTTCTGAGCTCCCTTTCATGAGCAAGTAATTTTTTGAGATAGTGATGTGTACAATGCTACCAGGTATTTCACGTACCACCTCCTGTTTGAGGAGGGAAATTAATACTTCAGGTTACTGTCTAGGAATTTCTCCTCTTTGATGTTGCAGCAACACTGTTCCTCAAATAGGTTCCACCCATGAGATGTGGAGATGACTAGTCTTCTAACATCATTGCCTCTGACATTTAGATCCATATGTTTCTGGAAAGACTCATTTCTAAGCAATTATACCCTAGAGATGTCAATGGATAGATCTATGTCAACCCAGAAAGAAGCTTCTAACGGAATGCAACAAGGTTCTGTCTGTGACCTTATTCATTTTATCATCCACTCATGAAGATATGAAGGGCAAACTTCAGACAGACAATTGGCAGATGCTAGAAATAAATGTTGAATGAAAAATCAGAATGCATAATTTTATTAGGCTACAAAGATATGCTGAAATTCAGTAAGTATAAATGATGCCATAGGTTCAGGTAGCCAATATCACAAGAATGAAACACATGAGACTGTACTACCATTTACATATAAATAGAGTGGGGGTTTAAACACAAAATTAAAAAAATGAAACAATGTATTGTATAATGGACATCTTTTCTAGAAATCGACCCTTCTCCTCATCCAAATGGTTGCAATAAAAGCACTCAAGTCACAACATGACCTAGTCTACTGGCCACAGTTGATAGGTCCAGGAGTGAAAATTTGACCCCATATATCCGAATCCTTCTCTGAGACTTTTAAAATCAGAGCTGAGTAAAATACTTAGGAATAAATCTTACCAAGGATGTAAAAGACCTATACAAAGAAAACTATAAAACTCTGCTACAAGAAATTCAAAAGGACATACTTAAGTGGAAAAACATACCTTGCTCATGGATAGGAAGACTTAACATAGTAAAAATGTCTGTTCTACCAAAAGCCATCTATACATACAATGCACTTCCAATCCAAATACCAATGTCATATTTTAAGGGGATAGAGAAACAAATCACTAATTTCATATGGAAGGGAAAGAACCCCCGGATAAGCAAAGCATTACTGAAAAAGAAGAAGAAAGTGGGAGGCCTCACTCTACCTGATTTCAGAACCTATTATACAGCTACAGTAGTCAAAACAGCCTGGTACTGGTACAACAACAGGCACATAGACCAATGGAACAGAATTGAGAACCCAGATATAAATCCATCCACGTATGAGCAGCTGATATTTGACAAAGGACCAGTGTCAGTCAATTGGGGAAATGATAGTCTTTTTAACAAATGGTGCTGGTATAACTGGATATCCATTTGCAAAAGAATGGAACAGGACCCCTACCTCACACCATGCACAAAAACTAACTCCAAGTGGATCAAAGACCTAAACATAAAGACTAAAATGATAAAGATCATGGAAGAAAAAATAGGGACAACCCTAGGAGCCCTAATACAGGGCATAAACAGAATACAAAACATTACCAAAAATGATGAAGAGAAACCAGATAACTGGGAGCTCCTAAAAATCAAACACCTATGCTCATCTAAAGACTTCACCAAAAGAGTAAAAAGACCACCTACAGACTGGGAAAGAATATTCAGCTATGACATCTCAGACCAGCGCCTGATCTCTAAAATCTACATGATTCTGTCAAAACTCAACCACAAAAAGACAAACAACCCAATCAAGAAGTGGGCAAAGGATATGAACACACATTTCACTAAAGAAGATATTCAGGCAGCCAACAGATACATGAGAAAATGCTCTCGATCATTAGCCATTAGAGAAATGCAAATTAAAACTACAATGAGATTTCATCTCACACCAACTAGACTGGCATTAATCCAAAAAACACAAAATAATAAATGTTGGAGAGGCTGCGGAGAGATTGGAACTCTCATACACTGCTGGTGGGATTGTAAAATGGTACAACCACTTTGGAAATCCATCTGGCGTTATCTTAAACAGTTAGAAATAGAACTACCATACAACCCAGAAATCCCACTCCTCGGAATATACCCTAGAGATACAAGAGCCTTCACACAAACATATATATGCACATCCATGTTTATTGCAGCTCTGTTTACAATAGCAAAAAGTTGGAAGCAACCAAGATGTCCGTCAACGGATGAATGGGTAAATAAATTGTGGTATATTCACACAATGGAATACTACGCATCGATAAAAAACAGTGACGAATCTCTGAAACATTTCATAACATGGAGGAATCTGGAAGGCATTATGCTGAGCGAAATGAGTCAGAGGCAAAAGGACAAATATTGTATAAGACCACTGTTATAAGATCTTGAGAAACAGAAAAAACGGAGAAGAACACATACTTTTGTGGTTACAAAGGGGGGAGGGAGGGAGGGAGGGAGAGGGCTTTTTATTGATCAATCAGTAGATAAGAACTGCTTTGGGTGAAGGGAAAGACAACACTCAATACAAGGAAGGTCAGCCTAATTGGACTGGACTAAAAGCAAAGAGGTTTCCGGGATAAAATGAAAGCTTCAAAGGTCAGCGGAGCAGGGGCTGGGGTCTGGGGAACTTGGTTTGAGGGGACTTCTAAGTCAATGGGCAAAATAATTCTATTATGAAAACACTCTGCATCCCACTTTGAATTGTGGCGCCTGGGGTCCTAAATGCCAACAAGCGGCCATCTAAGACACATCAATTGGTCTCAACCCACCTGGAGCAAAGGCAAAGGAAGAACACCAAGGTCACAAGACAACTAAGAACTCAAGAGACAGAAAGGGCCACATGAACCAGAGACCTACATTATCCTGAGACCAGAAGAACTAGTTGGTACCCGGCCACAATCGATGTCTGCCCTATCAGGGAGCACAACAGACAACTCCTGAGGGAGCAGGAGACCAATGGGATACAGACCCCAAATTCTCATAAAAAGACCATACCTAATGGTATGACTGCGACTAGAGGAATCCCAGAGACAATGCTCCCCAGAACTTCTGATGGCACAGGACAGGAACCATCCCCGAAGACAACTCATCAGGCATGAAAAGGACTGGTTAGTGGGGGGGAGAGAGATGCTGATAAAGAGTGAGCTAATTAAATCAGGTGGACACTGGAGAGTGTGTAGGCAACTCTTGACTGGAGGGGGGATGGGAAGATAGAGAGAGAGGGAAGATGGCAAAATTGGCACGAAACGAGAGACTGAAAGGGCTGACTCAATAGGGGGAGAGCAAGTGGGAGAAGGGAGTAAGATGTATGTAAACCTACATGTGACAGACTGATTGGAATGGTAAATGTTCACTTGAAGCTTAATAAAAATTAATTAAAAAAAAAAAATCAGAGCTGAGAATGGTGAGCCAGTCTCTCTTTGGAAGCCTGGACTATAAGATGCAAAGCTATGGATTTGTAGGCAGCCATGTCTCCCACCATGGGGCAGCAGAGCAATCTGGTCTGTGGAAAGAGGAACAGATATGAGAGCTGGAAAGAGACTCTTGTCTAAAGTTGGGTTTTTTGGGCCAGTTATTTCTGTAGCTCTGCTGCATTTCTCCCCCTAGTTTTATTATGTCATTATGATATATAATTACGTAATCGTTAAAATTATGAGATTCTAATAATCTAATAGGACCTAATAAACTTCCTTTTAACTTAACCTAATTGAGTTTCTCCATTTGCAGTGCAAAACTCCAACTATAGTGCTCTGAACAAGGGTAGGATTATCATAATACTAAGTCTCTAGATAGTTCTAATGTAAGCACTACCCAGCCACACTCAAGTGGAATATTGTGATCAATTTCTAAAGATTACAGTCAAGAAAGAGAAGAAGACTTGGAGGAGGAGGATGTACCTGTTTAGAACTGTTTAAAGTGTTGCCAAGGGCAGATCTTATACCAATGGTTGGAAGTTATAATGCAAATTTCAATTCAATACAAAGAATGCCCTTCTATGTATTAGAGTCATGAAAAAATGGAATGAATGACTTAGTGAGGGATCAAGGCCTCCATCAACATCCATTTATTGGAGAGTTTGTCAAATAGGTAACTTCTAATAGCTATCATTTATTGAAGACTTTCTATGTGTATTTGTAATTTTACTATTTCATGGCGTATCTTAAGTAAATAACTAGCTCTCAATTTTGACCTAATTCTACAGCAAATAATAACCTTTCAGAATTTCAAATAAGCTATAGTATTTTTGGAAACCCTGGTGGTGTAGTGGTTAAGTGCTATGGCTGCTAACCAAAAGGTCGGCAGTTTGAATCCACCAGGCAGTCCTTGGAAACCATATAGGACGGTTTTACATAGGATCGCTATGACTTGGAATCGACTTGACTGCAATGGGTTTGGGTTTTTTTTTTTTTTGGTTTTGGTATAGTATTTTTAGGAATCCATGGTAGGTGCAAACAGTTGACGTGTTCAGCTGCTAACTGAAAGGCTGGAAGTTGGAGTCTACCCAGAGGTACCTTGGAAGAAAGTCCTAGTGATCTGCTTCTGAAAAACCAGCCATGTGGAGCACAGTTCTATTCTGACATACTTGGGTCGCCATGACTTGGAGTTGATTCGTCAGCAACTGGGTTTTATTGTGTTTTTGTTTCTACTCTGATTAGTTCAGGTATATGTGCCCAGTTAGCTCCCTGTAGTTTTTCAGGACACAGTGGATTATATCCTTTTATTCATTATGTAGTTGGAAAATAGACTTCTGCTATCTTAATATCATCAGGTTCTGAGGTTCAATTATTTTTCATAGAGGAACAAGACAAGCAGTTATACTTCCTGTTTCACTGTTGCTAATCATACCAAAATCTTTAATATTTTCTGCCTTATAAAGATTTCAAAAACAGCCACATAACAGTTTGCTTAACACTGAAATTAAATGTATTAGTATGCATCCTTTCTTTTGGAAGATAACTCACAAGTATAATAACTAACGGAACCTATGACATTCTCATAAAATAAATATGTCTAATACATCATGCTAAATCCTAAAACGGACATTTTTTAATATATCATGCTAAATCCTAAAAGACATCACTGAATGTTAAAATACTTTCCATAACCGTCTAATTTAGTTCTGTATTCATTTTTATTGTATACTAAAAAAATTCTGTTGTATCATCATTGTTGCTTTACTTTTTACTCATCCTATTTTCCTAGTTTGTCCTACAATCTTTTTCCTTATGAAATGTCAGTGAAAAGACTAAACATAAATATACAAAGATCACAGCTAAGCCAGATGCAGAGAGATTGCCAGTTAATGCCAGATGCTAGAGATTTGCTTCAAATTAAATATTCAACACCAGGTGGTAGAGTTGGCCGAACAAAGAAACACGTGCTTATGGGGAGAATAAAGATGGAGTGGGAACCACCAGCTCTCATTTGGATAAAGATGAGTTATTTAATGAAAGAATGTGAGGAGGGTTTGAAATCAAAGGAAAAATGAAATTAAGTTAAATCGTTCATTCACATCTATACAGAAGGGAAATGTTATTACAATTTGTAAAATTTCTTTTCAAAATTAATACTTAGTACAAATGCTAGTATTTATAATATGAGCTAAAGGAAATTATGCTTTATGTTTATGTTTCCTACTCCCTACAGAGTGGTAATGATTAAGGTAATCACCTTTTCTTCATATGGGTTAAAATAGAAATATTTTCTTATAAAAAATATCATGTATCTTGTACTGAAAGATCTCACAGCTCAAATCCAGGTCAGTGTCTTTTTAACTGGCTGTAATAAATGAACTGACCACATAGTATGACCTCAGGAAGAAACTAATGACCTCAGTTTTAAGATGTTTTCTTAACACACGTGAAGCGAGTTATCGTAGATATGCTGTATGTCTGCGTGAAGTTGAATTTTGCTGTTGCCAAAGGAGCTGCTGTCTTAGAAAGCAATCAGACGGAGTTGTTCGTTGCCCTAGAGTTGATTCCGACTCAGGGGAACCTCAAGTGTGCAGAGCAGTACTGTGCTCCATAGGGTTTTCAAGGCTCTGATCTTTCAGAAGCAGATCACCAGAACTCTCTCTCCAGGCACCTCTGGGTGGGTTCAGACCAGCAACTTTTCAGCTAGTAGTTGATCTGAGCATGTAACTGTTACCACCACCCAAAGACTCTTAATCAGATGACCAAAAACCCATTGCTGTAGAGTCGATTCCAACTCGTAGGGACCCTATAGGTCAGAGTGGAACTGCCCCGTAGAGTTTCCACTTAATCTTTTTTTTTTTTTTAGTATAGCAGCCCATTTTCTATTGCTTCTGGTGGTTCTTTGGTTCAATGTCTTCTCTAGTCTTCTGCTATTATGGAAGAAGGTAACAGTCTGACTACATGAGGCTGGGAAGGGGATCCACAGTTTATCCACTTCTTGTATAAAATTTTAACCAACCTGTTCTGCTCTCCCTCTAATTCCTGAGCCTCTCTGGCATTCTGTATTGTGAATTGGCTGATTTCCAGTCTTGGCCCCTAAAAGAAGTTAGCTTCTTTCTGCTTACAAACATTTATATTTTTGTCCAATATATTTTCCTCTCGAATTCTCCTGTTCCTGCTTAAAACAAACAAATAACTCTTTGCTGTAATTTTAGAAGGGTTTCGAGAAAGAGTGAAGACAAATATACGTATGTTCCATTGGCCATGTCTAACCAGAAGTCTGAATGTACATTGGATGTAGAATGTTGAATGTACATTCATTCTACAGAAGAGGACAAAGTCCTAAGGATATCAGTTTACCTAAGATTACAAAGTGGTTAAGAGCTACAGCTGCTAACCAAAAGGTTGGCAGTTCAAATCCACCCACTGCTCTCTCTATGGAAACCTTATTGAGTCACTGTGAGTTGGAATTGACTGGATGGCAACAGTGTTTTTTTTTTTTTTTTTGGTATTGGGAGGAAGTTTAGATGAACTTCAAGGTCTAAGATTTTATGAATGCAATTAAACCACAATGATTCTCATGATTTAGTGTCTCTCTCACCTGGTAGGCAATTTGTATTTAGTCACTTGTCTAGCAGCTCTTGAGAACTTCATATGTCTTTATAGCCCACGTTGTACCATACACATAATGGTCACTTGATACATATTAGGATTAAAGAATAATGCATGCTTTTTTGCCAAATGAACTTGATCTTCAGAATCTCCTAACCTGTCATTCTAGGAAAAGTCACTGCCAGAGATAGGGCTCAGATAAAAACCAATCAATTCTGACTCATGTTGGCCCCATGTGTGTCAGTAAGATTTTCAATGGCTGACTTTTTTAAAAGTACATTGCCAGGCCTTGCTTTCAAGGTGCATCTAAAGTAGACTGGAACCGCCAACCTTTTGGCTAGCAGGCAAACACATTAACTGTTTTCACTACCCAGGGACTCTGGGGCTGAGATAAAGCCCCTGATATAATGTAGCCTGAAATAAGGTAGCGATGAGTCAGAGTCGATTTGACGGCAATGAGTTTGGTTTTTTGTTTGTTTTTTAAATCTAGAGCAAGATTCTTCACTTTGTGTTCCCTGTCAGGGAAGTCATCGGTTATAGCCGGGCACCATCTAGCTCTTCTGGTCTCAGGCTGATGTAGTCTCTGTTTTATGTGCCACTTTCTGTGTCTTGGGCTCATATTTACCTTGTGTCTTTGGTGTTCTTCCTTCTCCTTTGATCCAGGTGGGTTGAAACCAATTGATGCATCTTAGATGGCCGCTTGCTAGTGTTTAAGACCCCGGAAGCCACTTTCCAAAGTGGGATGCAAAATGTTTTCTTAATATATTTTGTTATGCCAATTGAACCAGATGTCCCCTGAAACCATGGTCCCCAGAACCCCAGCCCTGCTACACTGGCCATTGAAAGATTCGGCTGTGTTTAGGAAACGTCTTTGCTTTTGGTTCAGTCCAGTTGTGCTGACCTCTACTGTATTGTGTGTTGTCTTTCCTTCACCTAAAATAGTTCTTGTCTACTATCTAATTAGTGAATACCCCACTCCCACCGTCCCCACCCTCATAACCCTCAAAGAATATTTTCTTCTGTGTTTAAACTATTTCTTGAGTTCTTATAATAGTGCCCTCATACAATATTTGTCATTTTGCAACTGACTAACTTCACTCAGCATAATGCCTTCCAGATTCCTTCATGTTATGTTTTGTGGATCCATCGTTGTTCTTATTGTTGTGTAGTATTCCATTGTGCTAGTATACTATAATTTATTTATCCACTAGTCTGTTGATGGGCACCTTGGTTGCTTCCATCTTTTTGCTATCGTAACAGTGCTGCAATGAACATGGGTATTCATATATCTGTTCGTGTAAAGGCTCTTATTTCTCTAGGATATATTCCAAGGAGTAGGATTGCTAGATCATACGGGAGTTCTATTTCTGGCTTTTTAAGGAAGCACCAAATCAATTTCCAAAGCGGTTGTACCATTTTACATTCCCACCAGCAGTGTATAAGTGTTCCGGTCTCTCCACAACCCCTGGAGCGTTTATTATTTTGTGTTTTTTGGATTAATGCCAGCCTTGTTGGAGGAGATAGAATTTCATTGGCGTTTTGATTTGCATTTCTCTAATGGCTAATGCACTGTGTTTGATTCTGGTTTTAATGGCTAATAATTGTGAGCATTTCCTCATGTATCCATTAGCGGCCTGAATGTCTTCTTTGGTATTTGCCTGTTCATATCCTTTGCCCATTTTTTAATTGGGTTATTTGTCTTCTCGTTGTTGAGTTTTTGCAGTATCATGTAGATTTAGGGATCAGATGCTGATCGGATTTGTCGAAGCCAATTTTTTTTTTCCCAGTCTGTAGGTAATCTTTTTACTCTTTTGGTGAAGTCTTTGGATGAGCATAAGTGTCTGTTTTTTAGGAGCTCCCAGTTATCTAGTTTCTCTTCTGGTGTTTGTGCATTGTTAGTAATGTTTTGTATACTGTTTATGCCATGTATTAGGGTTCCTAGTGTTGTCTCTATTGTTTCTTCCATGATCTTTTTAGATTTTATATTTAGGTCTTTGATCCATTTTGAGGTTAGTTTTTGTGCGTGATGTGAGGTACAAGTCTTGTTTCATTTTTTTGCAGATGAATACCCAGTTATGCCAGCACCATTTGTCAAAGAGGCTGTCTTTTCCTCATTTAACAGACTTTGGGCCTTTGTCAAATATCAGCTTCTCATATGTGGATGGATTTATGTCTGGATTCTCAATTTTGTTCCATGTATTTCTGTTGTACCAGTACCAGGCTGTTTTGACTACTATGATATGTTCTAAAATCAGGTAGTGTGAGGCGTCCCACTTTGTTCTTCTTTTTCAGTAGTGCTTTGCTTATCTGGGGCCTCTTTCCCTTCCATATGAAGTTGGTGATTTGTTTCTCCATCTCATTAAAAAATGTCATTGGAATTCGGATCGGGATTGCATTGTATCTTTGAATCGCTTTGGGTAGAGTGGACGTTTTTACAATTTTGAGTCTTCCTACCCATGAGCAAGGTGTGTTTTTCCACTTATGTAGGTCTCTTTTGGTTTCTTGCAGTAGTGTCTTGTAGTTTTCTTTGTACAGGTCTTATCCATCTCTGGTAAGGTTTATTCCTAAGTATTTTATCTTCTTGGGGGCTATTGTAAATGGTATTGATTTGGTGATTTCCTTTTTGACGTTCTCTTTGTTGGTGTAGAGGAATTCAACTGATTTTTGTACGTTTATCTTGTATCCTGATACTCTGCTGAACTCCTCTATTAGTTTCAGTAGTTTTCTTGAGAATTCCTTAAGTTTTCTGTGTATAAGATCATGTCATCTGCAAATAGAGATACTTTTACTTCTTCCTTACCAATTTGGATGCCCTTTGTTTCTTTATCTAGCCTAATTGCTCTGGCTAGGACCTCTAGAACAATGTTGAATAAACCGGTGATAAAGGGGAACCCTGTCTGGTTCCTGTTCTCAAGGGAATGCTTTCAAACTCTCTCCATTTGGGACGATGTTGGCTGTTGGTTTTGTATAAATGCTCTTTATTATGCTGAGGAATTTCCCTTCTTTTCCTAGTTTACTGACAGTATTTATCATGAAAGGGTGTTGGGCTTTGTCAAATGCTTTTTCTCCATCAATTGATAAGATCATGTGGTTCTTTTTTTTTTTTTTTTTTTATGTGTATGATGGATTATATTGATTGTTTTTCTAATGTTGTACCATCCCTGCATACCTGGTATGAATCCCACTTGGTCATAGTGAATTATTCTTTTGATATGTTGTTGAATTTTATTGGCTAGAATTTTGTTGAGGATTTTTGCATCTAAGTTCATGAGGGATATAGGCCTGTAATTTTCTTTTTTTTTTGTGAGGTCTCTATCTGGCTTTGGAATCAGTGATATGCTGGCTTCATAGAATGAGTTTGGAAGTATTCCATCCTTTTCTATGCTCTGAAATACCTTTAGTAGTAGTGGTATTAACTCTTCTCTGAAAGTTTGGTAGAATCTCCAGTGAAGCCATCAGGGCCAAAGCTTTTTTGTTGTTGTTGGGAGTTTTTAAATTACCTTTTCAATCTCTTCTTATGTTATGGGTTTATTTAGTTGTTTTACCTCTGTTTGTGTTAGTTTAGGTAGATAGCATGTTTCTAGAAATTCACTCATTTCTTCTAGGTTTTCAAATTTGTTAGACTACAATTTTTCCTAGTAATCTGATATGATTCTTTTAATTTCAGCTGGATCTGTTGTGATATTGCCCATCTCATTTCTTATTCAGGGTATTTGCTTCCTCTCGAGTTTTTCTTTTGTCAGTTTAGCCAATGGTTTATTGATTTTGTTAATTTTTTTCAAAGAACAAGGTTTTGGTCTTGCTAACTCCTTCAGTTGTTTTTCTTATTCAATTTCACTTAATTCTGCTCTAATTTTTATTATTTGCTTTCTGCCAGTGCCTGAGGGTTTCTTTTGTTGCTCTCTATTTGTTCAAGTTGTAGGGATAATTCTTTGATTTTGGCCCTTCTTTTTTGGATGCGTACATTCATTGCTATAAATTGACCTCTGAGTACTGTTTTAGCTGTGTCCCAAAGGTTCTGATAGGAAGCGTTTTCATTCTTATTGGATTCTATGAATTTCTTTATTCATCCTTAACTTCTTCTATAACCCAGTAATTTTTGAGCAAGGTGTTGTTCAGTTTCCAAGTGTTATGATTTCTTTTCCCTGCTTTTACTGTTATTGATTTCTACTTTTATGGCTTTATGGTCAGAAAAGATGCTTTGTGATATTTTGATGTTTTGGATTCTGTTAAGGCTTGCTTTATGACCTAACATGTGGTTTATTCTAGAGAATGTTCCACGTGCATTGGAAAAGAAAGTATACTTGGCTCCTATTGGGTGGAGCATTCCACATATGTCTATGAGGTCAAGTTGATTGATTGTGACATTTAGATCTCCCGTATCTTTATCGAGCTTTTTTCTGGATGTTCTGTCCCTCAACAAAAGGGGTGTGTTGAAGTCTTCTATTATTATAGAGCTGTCTATCTCACTTTTCAATGCTGTTAGAGTATGCTTTATGTATCTTGAAGCCTTGTTGTTGGGTGTGTAAGAATTTAATGTGGTTGTATCCTGATATATTATCCTTTTAATCATTATATAGTGTCCTTCTTTATCCTTTGTGGTGGATTTAACTTTAAAGTCTGCTTTGTTAGAAATTAATATTGCCACTCCTTTTTTTTCATTGTTATTTACTTGATGTATTTTTTTTCCATCCTTTGAGTTTTAGTTTGCTTGTGTCTTTAGGTGTCTTAAGTTTTTGTGTCTGTTGCAGGTAGCATATAGATGGATCTTTTTTTTTTTTCTTTAATCCATTCTGTCACTCTCTGTCTCTTTATTGGTGCATTTAGTCCATTTACATTCGGTGTAATTAGGGATAGGTATGGTTTTAGTGCTGTCAGTTTGATGTATTTTTTTGTGTTGTTGACAATTTCTTTTTTCCATTTAATTTTTTTGTGCTGAAGAGTTTTTCTTTTCCTCCCATTCATTGTTGATTTTGTTTTTGCTGAGTCTTTGTATTTTTCTTGTTATTTTATTTTGATGTGTAGGATTGTTAGTCTCCTTTGTGGCTACCTTAACATTTACCCCTATTTTTCTAAGCTTAAACCAAACTTTTATTTCTTTATACTGCCTTGCCTTCCACTCCATACGAAAGATATATTACTACATTATTTAGTCCCTCTTTATTGATTTAATGCTGTCGTCTTTTATATAATGACATTGCTGTTTCCCTGTTTTTAGCATTTTTTTAAATCTTGATTTCTTTTTGTGATTTCCGTATCTGGGTTGATACCTGGTTGCTCTGTCCTGTGTTCTAGTCTTGGGTTGCTATATGATGTTATTGATTTTCTAACCAGAGAATTCCCTTTAGTATTTCTTGTAGTTTTGGTTTGGTTTTTGCAAATTCCCTAAACTTCTGTTTATCTGGAAATGTCCAATTTCACCTTCATATTTGAGAGACAGTTTTGCTGGATATAAGATTCTTGGCTGGTAATTTTTTTTCCTTCAATGCCTTATATATGTCATCCCATTTCCTTCTTGCCTGCATGGTTTCTGCTGAATAGTCCAAGCTTATTCTTACTGGCTCTCATTTGTAGGTTACTTTTCCTTTATCCCTAGCCACTCTTAAAATTTTCTCTTTATCTTTGGTTTCGGCAAATTTGATTATAATATGTCTCTGCGACTTTCTTTTGGGACCTACCTTGTGTGGGGTTCGATGAGCATCTTGGGTAGATATCTTCTCATCTTTCATGATATCAGGGAAGTTTTCCACCAACAAATCTTCAACAATTCTCTGTATTTTCTGTTCTCCCTTCCTGTTCTGGTACTCCAAGCACTCATAAGTTATTTCTCTTGAGACAGTCCACATGATTCTTAGGGTTCCTTCATTTTTTAAAATTCTTTTATCTGATTTTTTTTCAAATATATTGGTACCAAGTGTTTTATCTTCAGTCTCACTAATTCTGACTTTCATTTCCTCAATTCTGCTCCTCGGACATTCTATTGAATTGTCTAATTCTGAAATTTTATTGTTAATCTTCTGAATTTCTGATTGCTGTCTGTCTATGGATTTTTGCAGCCTATTAAATTTTTCATTATGGCCTTGAAAAACCTTGTTAATTTCCTCAGCTGCTTTATCTGTGTTTTCCTTGGCTTGTTCTGTGTTTTGCCTGATCTCCTTCCTGATCTTTTGAACAGTTCTTTATATTAACCTTTTGTATTCTACCTTGGTAATTTCAGAAGACATCTTTGTCTGGAAGATTCCTTGATTCTTTGTTTTGAGAGCTTGGTGAATTGCTCATGGTCTGCTGCTTTATGTGATTTGATATTGACTGTTGTCTCTGAGCCATATATGTTATTGTATTAATTTATTTTATGTTTGCTTACTGTATCCTGGCTTCTTTCTTTGATTTGTTTTGATATGCCCAAATCGACCGCTTGAGTGAGCTACCTTGATTATTTGCACCTCTGAAGCTCTAACGTCCTGTCACCAGATGGCTAGAGCTATTACCAGGTATATGAGCCTAGGAGTCCACTCACTTTTCTTGTATGGATTCAGGTAGTTGGTTACCAAGTGTGTGGTACAGGCTCTGTTCTACAGTCTTAGAGGGGCAGGGGTGATTGGTGTAGGCATAGGTATCTGGTTGCAGCATAAGGCCACTCTAAGAGCAAGGCAGGGGGCTGAAAACCATCCCCTGAGTGTCTGTGAGGAAAGCGTGTCTCTGTTCCCTAGAGTGCACAGGTGAGTGGGTTCTGCAGCCGGACCCTGGGCACCAATGCTTTTTGTCGTAAGGACTGGGAGGCACCACTTATCCTTGGACTCCTGTCTCTGGTGACTAGGTGACATGGGTGGAGCCACCAGTCCTCAGGCCCCTGATGTGGGTAGATGATGACCCTTTTCAATAGACAAAGTGGTATCAAATGTCAAAAACCCACCTCTTCAGAACAGAGCTGAAACAGTTGAAGTCAGATCTCAGGTACTTACACCCTTGCAGGCTGCCAACAAGGGCCTAAGCTCCTGGAATGGGCCCACACAGATCCATGCATTAGTGAAAGGCATTCAAAGTCTGTGGACCACTTGTGCCTGGACAGGATCTGCTTCTGCCCTGAGTTCCCAGCTTAGGGGAGCTGGCAGATTATTTATTCCCCCCAACTGTTAATTTATCCCTTCTCCAAGGCCCAGAGAATGGCTCGGCCTGTGCGGTAGGGCCTACCTTAGGCTCAGGGAAATCGACAGCCACTGAAGCTGGCTTGGGGGCTGGGGGTATGGTAAATTAGACGCAAGTACTTGTTTTTTGCTAAGAAAGCTGTTTTTTGTTGATTGTGTGCAGCTCGCCATCTCTCCCTGAGGGAACTGTCCCAATCACTGCCATCCACCCTGCCACGGTCACGCCAGGGGATTGTGCCTGAGGGGTGCCTGTTCCTGCCCAGCCAGGTCCTGCAACTCCTCACCACATCTGAACTGTTTCTCCCTCCCCCTGCTGCTCAGTCCAATTTTCTAACCTTGCCTTTGATGTTCAGGGCTCCCAGCTTGTCATATACATAATCGCTTCACTTGTTTTTTCGGGTCCTTTTTTTCGGTTGTAAGAGGGATCACAGAAGTATCTGACTACTCCATGTTGGCCCCACCTCCACCATCTTTGCTTCTAAGGAGCATTCTGGTTGTATTTATTCCAAGACAGAATTGTTCGTTCTTTTGGCAGTCCATGGTATATTCAATATCCCTTGTCAACACCATAATTCAAAAGTATCAATTCTTCTTCTGTTTTCCTTACTCATTGTCCAGCTTTCACATGCATATGAGGTGATTGAAAACAGGCCCATATTAGCCTTCAAAGGGACATCTTTGCTTTTCAACACTTTAAAGGGGTCATTTGCAGCAGATTGGCTCAATGCAATGCATCTTTTGATTTCTTAACTGCTACTTCCATGGGTGTTGATTGTGGATCCAAGTAAAATGAAATCCTTGACAACTTCAATCTTTTCTCCATTTGTGATGATGTTGCTTATTGATCCAGTTACAAAGATTTTTTGCTTTCTTTATGTTCAGGTATAATTCATACTGAAGGTTGTGGTCTTTGATCTTCACCAGTAATTGTGTCAAGTCTTCCTAATCTTCAGAAAGCAAGGTTGTGTCATCTGCATAAAACAGGTTGTTAGTGAGTCTTCCTCCAACACTGATGCCCTGTTCTCCATATAGTCCAGCTTCTCGGATTATTTGCTCAGCATATAGATTGATAGGTATAGGGAAAGGATACACCCCTGACATACATCTTTCCGGACTTTAAATCACACAATATCCCCTTGTTCTATTTGAACAACTGCTTCTTGATCATGTACAGGTTCCTCATGGGCACAATTATAAGTGTTCTGGAATTCCCATTCTTCTCAATGTTGTCCATAATTTTTTAGGATCTGCACAGCTGAATGCCTTTGCATAGTCAATAAAACACAGGTAAACATCCTTCTTGTAGTCTCTACTTTCAGCCAGGATCCATCTGACATCAGCAATGATGTCCCTGGTTCTGAGTCCTCTTCTGAATCCCACTTGAATTTCTGGCAGTTCCCTATTGATATGCTGCTGCAGATGCTTTTGAATGATCTTCAGGAAAATTTTACTCAGGTGTTATACTAATGATACTGTCCAGTAATTTCCGCATTTGGTTGGATCACCTTTCTTGGAAATAGGCATAAATATGGATCCCTTCCAGTCAGTTGGCCAGGTAGGTGTCTTCCAAATTTCTTGGCATAGATGAGTGAGCACTTCCAGTGCTCCATCCAATTGTTGAAACATCTCAATTGGTATTCTGTCAATTCCCAGAGCCTTGCTTTTCGCCAATGCCTTCAGTGCAGCTTGGACCTCTTCCTTCAGTATCATCGGTTCCTGATTATATGCTACCTCTTGAAATGGTTGAACATTGACTGATTCTTTTTTGTACAGTGACTCTGTGTGTTCCTTCCATCTTCTTTTGATCCTTCCTGAGTCTTTTAATATTTTCCCTGTAGAATCCTTCAATATTGCAACTCAAGGCTTGAATTTTTTTCTTCAGTTCTTTCAGCTTGAGAAATACCAAGCATGTTCTTCCCTTTTGGTTTTCTATCTCCAGGTCTTTGCACATGTCATAATAATTTATTTTGTCTTCTAGAGCTGCCCTTTGAAATCTTCTATTCAGTCCTTTTACTTCATCATTTCTTCTGTTCATTTTAGCTATTTAACATTCAAAAGCAAGTTTCAGAGTTTCTTCTGACATCCATTTTGGTCTTTTCTTTCTTTCCCGTCTTTTTAATGACCTCTTGCTTTCTTCATGTATGACGTCCTTCGTGTCATTTCGTAACTCTTTGGATCCTTGGTCATTAGTGTTCAACTCATCAAATCTATTCTTGAGATGGTCTCTGAATTCAGGTGTGATATATTCAAGGTCATACTTTGACTCTCGTGGACTTGTTTTAATTTACTTCAGTTTCAATTTGAATTTGTGTATGAGCAGTTGATGGTCTGTTCCACAGTTGGCCCCTGGGCTTGTTCCAATTGATGATATTGAGCTTTTCTATCGTTTCTTTCCAAAGATGTGTTCTATTTGATTCCTGTGTATTTCGTCTGGTGAGGTCCACAGGTATAGTTGCTATTTATGTTAGTGAAAATAAGTATTTGCAATGAAGAAGTTGTTGGTCTTGCAAAATTCTATTATGTGATCTCTGGCATCATTTCTATCACCAAGGCCATATTTTCTAACTACTGATCCTTCTTCTTTGTTTCCAGCTTTTGCATTCCAGTCACCAGTAATTATCAATGCATTCTGATTGCATGTCCGATCATTTCAGACTGCAGAAGTTGGTAAAATCTTCAATTTCTTCATCTTTGGCCTTAGTGGTTGGTGTGTAAATTTGAATAATAGTCATATTAACTGGTCTTCTTTGTAGGTGTATGGATATTATCCCATCATTGACAGTACTGTACTTCAGGAGAGATCTTGAAATACTTTTTTTGACAATGAATGCAACACTATCCCTCTTCAAGTTGTCATTCCTGGTGTAGTAGACCATATAATTGTCTGATTCAAAGAGACCAATACCAGTCCATTTCAGCTCACTAATGTCAAGAATACCAATGTTTATGCATTCTATATCATTTTTGATGATTTCTGATTTTTCTAGTTTCATACTTCGTACATTCCAGGTTCCAATTATTAATGGATGTTTGCAGCTGTTTCTTCTCATTATGAGTCATGTCACCTTAGCAAATGAAGGTCTTCAAAGCTTGACTCCATCTATGTATTAAGGTCAATCTACTCAAAGGAGGAAGCTCTTCCCCAGTCATATTTTGAGTGCCTTCCGACCTGAGGGGTTCATCTTCCAGAACTACGTCAGTAAATTTTTTTTTTTTTTCAGGCAATACTCTCCTGCTATTCATAATGTTTTCACTGGCTAATTCTTTTCAGAAGTAGGTCACCAGGTACTTATTCCTAGTCTGTCTTAGTCTGGAAGCTCAGCTGAAATCTGCCAACCATGGGTGACCCTGCTCATATTTCAATACTGGTGGCATAGCTTCTAGCATCACAAAAACATGCAAGCCCCTACAGTATGATATACCAAAGATGTGTACGTCTTATTTAGAGTCTTATAATTTTCCAGCATTTTCTCATCTAATTCCTACAATAATCTTGTGTTATTTTTCTATTTAAGTATTATGGAACAGAAGCTCAGAGAGATTGAGTATCAGGTACAAAATCAACCCAGGTCAATAAAAGCCAGAGTAGGAATGTCAACGTGGGTCTAGTAAACTCCAAGCTTATGTCCCCAACACTATAGGGCCTTGTCCCAATGTGGTTATTACAGGACAGGATGGACTGAATGGTTGAAACATTGAAACCATCTGTGTGAGCGATTCCCTGAGATTAGTATTTATTGCTATGAATCACAGTGGTGGAAAATGTATGCGCTTTGGCGTTAGATGGATGTGGGCTGGACTCTGAACTCCAGAGAACGTGGCTTGTCGAATAGAGTGATTGAGCATGGGCTTTGGTGTCAGTATGACCTGTGTCCAAGTCCCAGCTTTGTGACTTACCAATTATGTGACCTTGGGCAAGTTACTTATCCTCTTAAACCTCTCTTTCTCATCTGCAAAATGTGGATAATAAGAGTATCAATTTATTTGGGTTGCAATAGTTTATAAAGTGCCTTGTATAGTACTTGGTACATACCTTGAGTGCTTACTAAATGTTAACTCTCATTATTTTTGTTTTCTTTATTAGTTAATCTCTGGAATCTTAGTTTCCTTATCTGTAAAATGCAAAAATAATATCTGTATTACCATGTTAGTGTAATAATTAGAGAAAACATATGTAAAGTGACTGGCACTCAATAAGCGGTTACTCAAAAGTGAAGGCTCAGCTCTCAAGCCACAGAAAAGGCATAGATCAACCTTAACTGCACATTGTTAAGTGAAAGAAGCCAGTCTGAAAAGGGTTCATGCTGCATGATTTCAACTGTATGACATTCTGAAAAAAACAAAACTACAGATCATGATTGCCAGGGCCTCAGGTGGATGGTAAGAGGGATGACCAGGTGAACCTCAGGGCATTTTTAGGATGGTGAAACTATTCTATATGATACTGTAATGGTGGATATGTGACATATTCATTTGTGAAAATCCGTAAAAGTGTAGAACACAGTGAACCCTAAAGTAAATTAGAGACTCTAGTTAATGATAATGTGTCAATATTGGTTAATTAGTTGTAATAAATGTACCGCATTAATGCAAAATGTTAATAACAGGGGAAACTGTGAGGAGGGAGAGAGGGAATATATGGAAACTCTCTGTACCATCTGCTCAATTTTCTGTAAACCTTGTTTTTAGTTGCTCCAGAGTTGAGTCTGACTAATGGTGACCCATGTGAACCTAAAAACTGCTGTAAAAAACAAAGCATATTAATTTTAAAAAAGGTAATGGTCTCAGGTCAGTGTGCCCTAAAAGACTTCCACATCTTATTGCTGTTGTTAGGTGCTGTTGAGTTGGTTCCAACTCATAGCGACCTTACAGGGCAGAGTAGAACTGCCGCATCGATTTTCAAGGAGCGGCTGGTGGATTTGAACTGCTAACCTTTTGGTTAGCAGCTGAGCTCTTAACCACCAGGCTCCCTTCCATAACTTAGTCATAGATAATTGCATATAAATATTTACCTGTTGGAAAATTATAGATAAATAGTCTTAATGCCAATAATGTTCTATGTGGGAAGTTCCTTCTGAACCTCATTTTCCATTCTGCAATACCAACATCAGGGTTAAATGGAAAGTTACAGGTTGAGTTTTGCCTGAGTCTAGATGGCTGGATGGCTGAAGTGTCCTCCTCTCTAAGGTTAAAAAGCAAAAACTGTATTTGTCTCTTTTGCTCTGCTGCTCACCTGCCTCAGGAGCCATATTAACCAAGTTCACTAGTTCCTGAATTGGACAAGGCATTAGACTTAGCTTATAATAAAAATGGTTTATAAACAATAATTTAGGTTAATTAGTAAAGAATGTCTGCCTTGAGCATTGTGCTCTTTTAAAGAGCTATCTATATGCAATCACATTGACAACAGCAACTCAAAAGTTTAGATAGGAAGCTTAGGGGGCAATAAGTTTATGTTAACAGTGGAGGAATAATTAAGAAAAAAAAAAGGAGGGTGAAAATGTTGCACAACTTGAAGAATGTAATCAGTGTCACTGAATTGTACATGTAGAAATTGTTAACTTTTGTGTTTTACTGTATAGATTTTCAACAATAAAATAAAATAAATTATTAAAAACGACAATGGTTTTAAAATATTTAAAGTAGAAATAGTTACAGGAGGCTTTTAAGAAGGGAATAAAATGGTGGGTATTCCATGGCTTTGTAATACGCTGTTGAGTATAATGTCTTTTCTTAAGCGTGTCTTTTGTGCCACTTAGCTCATGCTGGAATGGTAGGTACTGTTTATGTTTACATCAATTGGTCATTTCTCTTCCCTACACTCCTTGGCAGGCACAGGAACATGTGGTATTTGAAGCTAGAATCTCTGTTTGGGGAAGTGGCGGTGCTGGCAGCAGGGTAGGGTGTGAGGAGCGGGGCTACAAGACCAAAAGTTCTTTTAAGGGCACACAAGTAGGAAAAAAAAAAAATCAATAAAACCCCTTTCTGGGGGTAGACAGAGAGACCACCCAGGAGAGCCCTGATGGCAGTGTGGACCAACTGGGCACCCCTACCTTCAGCCATGTCACCTCTTAGGCCTGCTTGGTGTGGGGCTCACCAAAGAGGTCGAGGATTCCTGACATTATGATGGCCTTTCTTCTTCTTTCTTTCTTCATGGAATATAAGGTACAGAGGGGCAGGGTGAGATAGAAGAAGGTGTGGGGAAGCAGAGAAGGCACTAGACTCAAGTCCCAGCTCAGTTTTCTATCAGGTGTGGACCTTGGGTAAATAAATTAAGCACCCTAAGTTGCCCCCTGTAAAGAGTGGATAAGGAATGTTGTGAAAATTCAATGGAAGAATGTGTTTGACATGACGAATTGTGTGTGTTCCATAAATGTTTCTAAAAATCAAAAAATAATTTGAAAGCTAAATCTTGGAGAAATATAGAATACATTACAGCCAAAAGAAACCCAGCTCTCCAGTCTTCCTGTTCAGGAATTGCTTTGATAATTGCCCCAAGTCTAAAATAGCAGTACCATTTAAAAAATAACCCTTTATTTAGATTTTACTGCTTAAAAATATCTCGAAGGACATTTTTATCAGTGGCCTATTCTTAAATTGTTTTGAGAGATGAAGTCATAAGGACTGTTTGAAGAACTCCCCCCCCCCTTTTTTTTTAATCTTCTTGAACACTTGCTATCTCAAAAAATAAATGAATTTCTATCTTTGGTATTTGGTTATTGTCTAGAAGAAAGGCCTTTTATATTTCTGAAAAACTCCCATTGCCATCTTAATTAAGACACAGTATTTTGTTTTGTGGGACTACTGTCCTTTTCACGATTCACGTGATTGCTTAAAGATCAATTAATAAATTCTGAATTCCTTATCTGTATACAGTTTAAAACCATAACTGTGAAGAATCAGAATTCTTTTTTCATAAATAAGTTCACTTTTGAAGAGCAGCCAGAATTGAATCCCTTGACTATTTCAATCTTTTTTTTTATCGGAAATAAAGGTATGGAAAGAACAACATTTCCCCAAATACAACCTGTGGACTTCCATACTGAGAAACAAAATCCACGCCCTGGCAAGATAATAGTGCTCTAGCCCTGGTGGCACAGTGGTTAAGAGCTCAGCTGTTAATCAGAAGTTTGGCAGTTCGAAGCCACCAGGTGCTTCTTGGAAACCCTATGAGGCAGTTCTCTTCTGTCCTATAGAGTTGCTATGAGTGGGAATTGACTCTACTGCAACGAGGTTTAATGGGAACAGGAAATGATATTTATTGAGCGCCTGCTATGAACAGGCACTGTGCCAAGAGCATTAGATGCACGGTCTCATTTCACTTTCACAGACTCCATCTCATTTTAATCCTTACACTGACCTTATGACACAGACATCATTTCTCATTTTGTGCATCCTGTCCCCCACCTTGTCTCTGTCTCCCATTCCTCCTCCCCCACTTCAACATGAGGTAATTTCACAGTGTGGCACATCTAGAAAAGTGTAACATCTTCATGGCACACTGAAACAAACAGCAGTATTCCTGAGTATTTACACAAGGCTTGGTGAAAAAAATTTTTTTTTTATCTATTGTGTCTTTATAAAAATTATATACATATATTATGGGAGATATTGAATATCGACTTTATATTTTTAAATTTTTTTAATGAGAAATTTAAGCTGGCTTTTGTTAACATGACTTCAGTAGTTAAAAATGTTTATTGAGGTATAATTTACAGTCAGTGAAATACAAACGATAAGGGTACATTTAGATCATGTTTGACAAGTAAATACAGCCCTCAATCAAAATATAGAACATTCTTTTTCTTCTTGTATCATGGAAAGTTTCTTTAATGATGCCTGGCCCCTAGCAGCAGCCACTGAGCTGATATCTATTACTGTAGAAAGCTTTGCCTATTTTTGAACTTCATGTAAATGGGATCATACACTATACACTCTCTTATGTCTGGCTCCTTTTCGTTAAGCCTAATGTTTTTAAGAATCATTCAGGTCGTTGCATGTCACTTCTTTCGTTGCTGATATTGCTAATTTGTGTTTTCTCTTTTTTTCTTGATGCTAGAAGCTTACCAGTCTAACTGATCTTTTCAAAGTCTCTATTTCTGGATTGGTTGATTTTATCGATAGTTTTATATTTCCTTCGTTTTGATCTCCTTTTAATTTTCTTCTACTTACTTTGGGCTTATTTGCTCTACCTTTTCTAGCTTTTTAAAGTGGAAGCTTGCATGGTTGGTTTTGTATTCTTCTTTTCTCTACGGGCATTTTGAAACTACGCGGTTTCCTCTCAGCACGGCTTTAGCTGCAGCCACGAGTTTTGAAATGGTGTGTTTCATTCTCATTCTGTTCAAAATATTTTCTAATTTGCCTTATAATTTCTTCCTTTCTCCCTCCCTTCCCCCCTTTCTTTCCCATTAGATACTAGAAATGTGTTAATTTCCAAATATTTGGAGATTTTCTAGATTCGTGCTGTCTCATACAGTAAGTAGCCACTGGCCATATGCAGAAGTTTACATTAAGTGTAATTAAAAAATTAAAATTAAAAATTCAGGTGCTAAGTCTGTCTAGCCAAATTTCAAGAGCTCAATATATCATAACATGTGGTTATGGCTACTATATTGGACAACACAGATATAGAACATTCCTGTCATTGCTGAAAATTCTACTGGAATTTTTTATTGTTCTTGATTTCTAACAATGTTTTTGTAGTCAGAGAACATACTCTATGATTTCTTACCTTTGAAATTTGTTGAGGTTTGTTTTAGTGCCCAGCGAGTAGTCTGTCTTGATGAATATTCCATTTTCACTAGAGAAGATTATGCAGTCTTTTTCTGTATTGAGTGTAGTGTCCTGTAACGATCAGTTAAATTGAGTTATTTCTTCCATATCTTTGTTAATTTTTTTTTCTGTTTAGTTGTCCTATCAATTACTAAGAGAGAGATGATAACTTGGATTTATCTATATTTTTCTTTAGTGCTGTCACATTTAAAATTATGTCTTTTTGATCACTTAAACCTCTTATTATTATGAAATGCATCTCATTATCCCTGTTAAAACCCTTTGTCTTGAAGTTCACACTTTACGATATTAATGTAGCCATGTTTGATTTCTTATAATTACTGTTGCATGATATCTTTTTCCATTCTTTTTCTTTCAACTTGTCTTTGTCTTTATGTTTAAAGTATGTTTCTTGTAAATAACATATACTTTGGATTTTTTTTTTTTAATTCAGGATGACAATCTGTCTTTTAATTCAGTTATCTAGCCCATAAAAATATATTTGGCTTTTAACCTACCATATTGGTTTTTGATTTATATTGTTCCATCAACCCTTTGTTTCAACTTCCCTGTTTTTTTTGTGCGTGCCGTGAATTAAATACAGGTATTCATTTTTCATGTTTATTTCTTGTATTAGTTACTATTATTAGTTCCTTTTAGGTATGCCTCTTTGTATTATTTTCGTGGTTGATCTAGAGATTACAATATACGTCTTAACTTACATCTACAAGAAAAATTATTCTACTATTTCACAATGTAAGAACCCTACAATAGCATATTTTAATTTCCATCCTCCTACCCTTTTTTTTTTGTGCTCTTGTTGTAATATATTTAACTTCTAAATATGCCATAATTTCATATGACATGGCTACTATTTTTACTTTAAGCAGTCAATAATCTTTAAAGTGTGTGTGTGTGTGTTTATGGGGGTCTTTTTGGTATTGTTTCCTTTCAACTTAAATAATTTATTTCAGTATTCCTTGTAATAAAGAACAATTAAATTTTACTTTTTGAAAATATCTTTTTTTTTTTCCTTTCACTGCTTTAAAGATGTCATTTTACTGTCTGCCTGCTCATCACCATTGTTTCTGATGAGAAGTTGTAATTTCTTTTGTTATTTTCTCTCATGTAATGTGTGTTATTTTCTCAGCCTGCTTTTAAGGTTTTTTTTTTTTTTTTCCCGTAATGTCTGATTTTAAGCAGTATTATGATGTGTCTAAGAATGTTTTTATCGTTGTTGTTTTTTGGTATTTATCCTTTTGGGGTTTGTTGAGTGTCTCGAATCTTAGGTTGATGTCTTTGGCACATTTTGGAAAATTCTAGGCCATCATCTCTTCAAATATTTCCCCTAGGACTCAAATTAAGGGTTTATTCAACCATTTTATGCAATAGTAGACATCCTGAATGGCTTTTTCTGTTTTATTTTTCTTTGTGTATTTCCGCTTGCATTCTTTTTATTGGTTGTCTTTGATTTCACTGATTCTTTCCTCTGCTGTGTCTAGCCTGCTAATTAACTCATTGAAAGTATTCTTATCCCTGATATCTTATTTTTCATTTATAGCATCTTCATTTGGTTCTGAAATTGTCCATCCCTTCACACATGTCGTTTTTCCATTTAATCGTTTAATATATTTATTATTACTATTTTAAAGTCCCTGTTTTATAATTCTAAGTTGATGGGATTTTGATGCGGATTCCCTGAGTGGTGCAAAAAATTAACATGCTTGTCTGCTAAATATAAATAAATATATTATATATATGCATTGGAGGTTTGAGTCCACCCAGAGGTGCCTTGGAACAAAAGCCTGATGATCTATTTCCAAAAAAATCAGTCATTGAAAACCCTACGGAGCACAGTTCTGCTATGACACACAAGGTTACCATGAATTAGAATTGAGTAGATGGCAACTGTTTTTTTCTCTTGAGCAAGAGTTACTTTTTCTTATTTTTTAATGTGTTTTGTACTTTTTGATGGGATTCAGACATTGCTTTTAAAAGAATAGTAGAGTCTGAAGAAAATAATAAATACATCCAGAAAAGGATGGGCTTTTTTTTTCTGGTAGGTTAGTAGTATGATGCCTTGCAGCAATCTAGTCTATAGTTGGCCTGGGTCTGACATTTTTGTTGTTTTAGTTAGATTCAGTTTACCACAGACTTCACGTTATTGAATGGAGGAATCATAACCTTCCTTTTGGCAGTACTTGGAGTCTGAGTGCTTAAAAGGTTTTCTTCTTTCCCGCCCTCAGATCTTAGCAGGCCTTTGCTGCATGCCTTCTCAGCTCTACTGCTCTCTCCCAACTGAGCTGTCTCTGCCTTGTATTCAGTGCATGACCTAGAGTGCCTGGAATTTTCTCTCAATAACCCCAGTCTTCCTTTGAACTTCAGCAGGCTCTGTGCATTTGAGTCTGGGGTGAAGTATCTTTGCCAGTTCTCCTGCAGCTCCCCGTAAAGGGAATGGCCCTTATTTAGGATATAGTTCACGACCCATAGTGTCTGTGGGTTTCCTCTCAATTATTTTTAGACTTCACTTATCCTTAGATTCTGCGCATCTGCACCTAAAAGAGAGGAGAAGATGTCTTCCTCAGCTCTCCAGCCCTTCACCCAATGGTAGTTGACCATTGCTGAGTATTTGTTGTGATGTCCACAGTGCCTGTGGAGTTCCTTTCAGTTCTCCCCTCTGCCTTCAGATTTCACCTGTGGCTCATGGGGCCTCTCCCAGATCTCCTGCCCCTTCTCCAGTAGTAGGCGATTGTTGCCTTGTAATAAGCTCCAGTCCTGAGTACCTGTGGGATTTCTCTCAGTTCTTTTGTTCCGACTTCACCAGGTTCCAAGCACCTGTGTCTTGGGAGTCTCTCAGGTCGCCTGTCCTAGCCCCTGCTCCTCATGAGCACTCAGTGAAGATCAATGGGAAAGGTAGGCACAGACTGCCGTTGTGTCTGGAACTCCCAGGGATTCTAAATGATCACACCAGCCCACACTCTTCTTTTCAAATTGCATTAAAAATTCAGCTGTTTTTTTCTTATCTGCGTCTGTGGCAGCTTCTCCCTCTTTCACCGCATTGCCAAGGATAAACGCAGCTTTGGGTCTCTTTTCTCTTAGCAGGTCATTGCCACTTTTTGCATTTTGGTTCATTAGGTTTCTTTACAACCTCAACTCTCTAACAGGCTTTTAACAACTATGATTTTTTTTAGATTATCTGCCTTGTTCTTGTTTTAGAATGGGAACAATGTTCTCTTGATACTTTCTACATCACAAGCGGAAGTGAAAGCCAACATAACTTTTTATATCTTGTTTTATGTTGAAATGGTTATAAGCAAATCCTGATTGATTTTTTAATGACTTTCTCTTCAAATTATCCATCTTCACCATTGAAAACAAAGCTTCACACAGAGGTGATAAAAAATTTAAAGCAGTTTTTTACAGCCCTTTAAACATTTGCAAGAGTTGAAGTTATATTTAAAGACTCTGCACTTCCTTTTTTTATTCACAAATGCCGTGTTAAATTTTATTTTTTTAACAATGCAAACAGAGTTCAGATAGAGACTATCTTTTGCATATGACGTATGTGAAAATAACAATGAGGCCCTAATTTACAGAACGTGCATTGTAAAGAAATCACTGGGAAGCCAGCTGGGCTGGTACTATAAAAGCATATCGGCCACAAAGGAACAATTACCTGATATATGTAAAATAGATCTTTGGGCTACACCACCTGGAGCTGTGCCTGCCAGAAGCCTCTAACCACTTGCACACCAACAGTTGCAGTATCGGCTGTGGGCCCTGCTCACTTGGCTTCTGGAATGTGAACTCTAGCAGGTCTAAGAGCCCCTTGTCTAGGAAGGGTAGCTAAGAGTTTTGCAGCTGGCTGATGATGCAGAGGTCCAGGTAGAGGACTATTCTGGATGCCACCCAAGAGAACCAGGGGCCTGCTTTTAGACCTCAGCCTACTGCATCACATTTCAAGGAGCCTAGAAGAGACTGCTTATGGTTGGAGGTGCTTGACCTTATGTTCCTGCCACCTGAGGCCTTCCCGGGTTGCCTCGAGGTCTGAGAGAATCAGTCTCTCACGGTCCACGTTAACCCATTGGGAGAACACCATTGGGAAGCTCAGAGGTAGAGTGTGCCTTCATATTGCTGTCAGATCCCCAGCCTCCTTGGCTCTTGTGTTCTGAGTCCTGGTCTCACTTGTGAAGTTGCCAGGTAACCTGCAGGTGCCTAGTGTATTAATTTCCTAGGGTTTCTCCCCAACAAACTTGGGGGCTTAAAACAACACAAATTTATTCTCTCACAGTTCTGGAGGCTAGAAGGCTGAAATCAAGGTGCCAGTAGGGAAATTCTCCCACTGATGGCTCTAGGGAAGAATCTTTCCTTGTCTGGTGGCCCCAGGTGTTCGTTGGCTTGTGGCAGAGACTCCAATCTCTGCTGACCTCCATCTTCACGTGTCCTTCTCTATCTGTATCTCTGTGTGTTATCCTTTTCTTGTAAAGACACCAGTTATTGAATTTAGGACCCACCCTAATTCAGTATGATCTAAGCTTAACTTAATTACATTTGCAAAAACCCTTTTTCCAATTAAGATCATATTCTGTGGGTGGACATGGATTTTGTGGGATCACTATTCAACCCACTATACTCAGTTATGTTTGAATTTCAGATAAACTGTAAGTAATGTTTATCTAAAATATTTGAGACTTGCTTATACTAAAACATTATTCATTGTTTATCTGAAATTCTAATTTAACTGGGTGTACTATATTTTTATTTGCTAAATGTGGCAACCCTACTTATTGGGATATAACCAATAATAAAGCAAACTCCTGATTATTTTAGTCCTTGATTAGCTATATTGACTTGACCAGCACACTCAACCTCTGTATCCTCTGTATCCAACAGGGCTGGGTGAGACTCAACTCAGTATGCTGTAAATGAATGTAATGCTGTTGGTGTGTTATAAATTATTATAGAGAGATGAGACAGCATAATGATTACAGAAATGCCTGAACCTAGTTAAAAGGCCTAGCCATTTAAAAAAGTCCTTTTGCGGTGCTTGTTTCAGGCTGTGGCAGCATGGGGGAGGTGCTATAGTGAAGTGTGGGAGTGTTAAAGCTGGGGCCTCAGCTGAAACCCTGACTCTACCTATAAACTAGCTTTGGGAACTTGGACAAATTATTTGCAGTTTTTTTTTATATCTTAGTGGAGACCTGGTGGTGCAGTGGTTAAGGGCTTGGCTGTTAACCAAAAGATTGGTAGCTCAAATCCATCAGCTGCTCCTTGGAAACCAAATGGGGCGGTTCTACTCTGTCCTATAGGATTGCTATGAGTTGAAATTGACTCCGCTGCAAAGACTTTTTATACTTCAATAGTCCTCTTTGTAAAATACAGATACTATTAGTACATACCATGGACTGCCAGAATAAAACAAATCTATCTTGGAAGAAGTACAGCCAGAGTGCTCCTTAGAAGTGAGGATGGTGAGACTTTGTCTCACTTACTTTGGATATGTTATCAGGAGGGACCAGTACCTGGAGAAGGACACCATATTTGGTAGAGCGTCGGTGAAAAAGAGAAAGGCCCCCAATGAGCTGGATTGACATAGTGGCTGCAAGAACGGGCTCAAATATAACAATGATTCTAAGGATGGCTCAGGACTGAGCAGCATTTTGTTCCATTGTGGACGGAGTCCCTATGAGTTAGAACTGACTAATAGCTCCTAGGAAACCCTGGTGGCATAGTGGTTAAGCACTACAGCTTCTAACCAAAAGGTCAGCAGTTCAAATCTAGCAGGCACTCTTTGGAAACTCTATGGGGCAGTTCTACTCTGTCCTGTAGGGTTGCTATGAGTCAGAATTGACTCGACAGCAATTTTTTTTTTTTAATGGCACCTAACAACATTAGTACGTAGGAGTCTGTTGGTGGTATAAATGGTTAACACATTTAGTTGCTAACCAAAAGGTTGGAGGTTTAATTCCACCCAGAGGTACCTTGGAAGAAAGGCCTGGCGATCTACTTCTGAAAAATCAGCAATTGAAACCCTTATGGGGCTCAGCTCTGTTGGACACGCATGGGGTTGCCATGAGTTGGGGTTGGCTGGACAGCAACTGGTTAGTGGTATGAATGCATAGTTCACAGGGTGCTATGTGCTAGGCAATTAGTATAGAACTGGCAGGTAGCAAGTGTTCAATGAATAGGCAGTTGTTCTTATTTTGTTAAAAGCAGACTTTTGGTGCCCCTTACATCACATCAAACAAGAGTCTGCGTTTTCTCCCCTTCTACCTAAGAAGTTGATAGATGTTCTGTGAAAAAAAAAAAAGTTCCTGGGATACTACAAGTCCCTTTGAAGCTTCACAGCACACATTTGCACATCAAAGCTTCGGAGATGCTTCCTTATAGAGTAACTTGTTCTATTTTATTTACCCAGGATTTCTTTAATTTTTTTTTATACATGAAACACTTTCTTACCCAGTGCCATTGTGTCAATTCTGACTCGTAGAGACTTTCTTATGGCCCAGTTATTAACATCTTGTATACTATTTTCACTTATTGGCAGCTCTGCTTAAAAATCTCTCCGATGCGAGGGAGAAGTCAAGAGGTGCTACTGTTTACAGATGATGGAACAAGACATAAAGGTTATAGCATGTCATTTAAAGTTACAAAAATAGTAAAGTACAAACAGTGACACAGCTCCACCGGGTTTGTTGTGATGGTATGTTGTTGTTAGCTGCCATCGAGTTGGCCCCCAAGTTATGGTGACCCCTTGTGCAATGGAACAAAATTCTACCCAGTCCTGCACCATCCCCATGGCTCATTCGTAGGGTTTTCATTAGATGATTTCCGGAAGTAGATTGCCAGGCCATTATTCCTAGTCCATCTTAGTATGGAAGTTCTGCTGAAACCTGTTCAACATCATAGCCACATAAAAGCCTCCACTGACAGACAGGCATGAGATTCATTGGCTGAGAATCAAACCAAGGTATCCCACAGGGAAGGCAAGAATTTTACCACTGAACCACCACTGCCCCCTGTGATGGCATACCCAAAACAAACACTCCTGTCAAGTGGATTCTGACTCATAGTGACCCCATAATTTTTCCAAGGCTGTAAATCTCTACGGAAGCAGACTGCCACATCTTTCTCCCACAGAGCCGTTGGTGGTTTGGAACCACCAACCTTTGGCTTAGCAGTCAATTACTTTAACCATTGCACCACCAGGGCTTGTGACGGCATAGATGTGCTAAATTCTCACCACAAGGAATCCAAGAGACATTATCTCAAATTAGTACAGAAAAGAAGAGTGACAAATTCAGTATTTGTAGATAGGACAAGAACATCCCAAACAGCTGAAAAAAGGAGTTGGTGGAGCATGGGGTAAGGGATTGTTTTCTTTATTACGAGTCCCTCTGTGAAACCTGGTTTCAAAACATGTTGTGTATGCAAAGGAATACCACACAACCGTAAAGAAAGATGACAAGTCTGTGAAACATATTCTAATGTGGATGGACCTGGAGGGATTAATGCTAAGTGAAATAAGTCAAGCATAAAAAGACAAATATTGTAGGATTCCTCTTTTATAAGAAGACAAGAGCAGATAAATATAGAGAAACCAATGTTCATTGGTGGTTACCAGGGAGAAGAGGGGGAAGGGGAAAGTATGTTTTAGAACTTAGAGACTTGTTACTTTTGGTGATGGGAAATGTGGCTCCGAGTGTGGAAGTAGTGAACATAGTACAACCATAGTAAAGAAGAATGTTTGAGCCCAAATAGAAGGGTAGAGACACAAAAAGAATGCTGACAAATTGTGGTAAATGCAACTAATGTCAATGAACAATTTATGTGGAAGTTTGTTTAAAAAAAAGATTCATTGGAGGAAGTATAATTTTGCAACAACAGTAAGAAAAACTAAAAAATATGTGTTTGGTTACATAGGTAAATATGTATGCATAAATATGTGCAGGAAGGCACATATGAATCTATGGGTATGCATGTATGGGTTTAACTGTAGGCTTATGCATATACATGTTTGTGTGTGATGCATATATCTTCAAAAAAAAAACGAAACACTTCGGTGGCACAATTATGGATACTTCCTCCAAGCCCAAACCAAACCTACTGCCACTGAGTTGATTCCAACTCATAGCAACTCCATAGGTTTCCTGAGGCTGTAAATTTCTACAGAAGCAGCCTGCCACATCTTTCTCTTGCAGAGCCACTGGTGGTTTCAAACCACTGGCCTTTTGGTTAGTGGTCAAACGCTTTAACAACTGCTCCACCGGTGCTCCTTATGGATATTTCCTATATACAACCAAATACCTCACAGGATTGGCCTAGTAGGTTTGAGGGCTCAGAACCATAGTCTTGTGGGGCAACTCAGTCAATTGGCACAATATAGTCCATAAAGACAAACTTTGCATTCTAGTTTGGTGAGTAGCATCTGGGGTCTTGAAAGCTTGTGAGTGGCTATCTGAAATAAAACTATTGATCTCCATTCATTTGGAGCAAAAGAAAAAAAGGAAACCAAAGACTCAAAGAAGAAACTAGTCTACAGAACCAATAGTCTACACAAACAATGACATCACCTACCTTGAGACTGGAAGAACCACATGGTGCCCAGCTACCATTACTAGATTGTTCCAACCAGGGACTCAGTAGATGGTCCCACACAGAATGGGAGAAAAATATAGAACAAAACTCAAATTCCTAAAAAAAGGCCAGACTTACTGGACTGGTAGAGACTAAATGAACCTCCAAGACCATCACCCTGAGCTATTCTTGGAACTTCAAACTCAAACCCCTCCCAGACGTCACCTTAAAGCCAAATGACAGATTGGCCCATAAAATAGATAATATCACCCATGAGTATTGTGCTCCTCAAAATGATTGTCTAAATAAAATCAAATAGTTAACATTTATCCTAGACCAAACATGAGAGAGCTAGGGGGAACAGGGAAGCTAGGTTAATGAAAACAGAACAACCAGAATGGAAATAGCGTGAATGCTGATACATTGTGAAAAGTGTAACAAATGTCACTTAACAATATGTATTGTTGTTGTTGTTAGGTGCCTTTGAATTGGTTCTGACTCATAGCGACCCTGTGTCCAGCTGAATGAAACACTGCCTGGTCCTGTGCCTTTCCTGTAATCACTGAGCCCACTGTTGTAGCTACTATGTCAATACATCTCATTGAGGGTTTTCCTTTTTTTCAATGGCCCTCTATTTTACCAAGCATGATGTCCTTCTCCAGGGACTGGTCCCTCTTGATAACATGTTCAAAGGACGTGAGAATTCTCACCATCCTTGCTTCCAAGGAGCACTCTGGCTGTATATGTATAAAACCCACCCAGTGCCCTCGAGTCGATTCCGCCTCATAGCGACCCAATAAGACGGAGTAGAACTGGCCCATAGAGTTTCCAAGGAGCGCCTGATATATGTATATAAATATCGAATATGTATAACCCATTTAAAAAACAAAACACACAAAAAAACTGTTGCTGTCGAGTCAATCCCAGCTCAATATGTATAGAAATTGTTAAATAAGAACCTAATTTCCTGTGAAAACTTTCACCAGAGACACAATAAAATATAAATTAAAAAAAAAAAAAACACGCATGTGTACTATTTAGATAAGAAACTACAAATTAAAAAAAAAAAAAAAAAAAAACTTCTTTGAATACTGTAAATTTCCAGGCTGTTTGTTCTAGGCTGAGTCAACACTATACCTGGTGAAAAGCAATGTCTTGGGAATAAGAACCCACACACCGAACACCACCCTCTCCTCAACTCCAATGCCAACAGAGCTGTGCTCACTGTTAGCCAGCTGCAACTTCATGAACTGCTCTCCACTTGCTCTTTATATTTCATGCTTGCTCTAATAATCCTCCCTCCCTTCCTTCATTTTCTTTTCACATTTCACGCCATCGTGCAGTTCTACATTGCAGTGTAAGATTACAAATAAACTAATAAGCCCAGGGCAATGAAGTCAACAACCATACTATCTAGATGATATTATGACTATTTTTCCTCCTAGCAACACTTTCTTTGCTCTATGCCTCTTCCTTTATGGAATTTTTTAGCAAACAGATTCTGAAAATTCATGACTAATCTGGAGAGAAGAATTTCAAGATGCAGCAAGCTTTGGAAATGGGATCGAGATGAATTGCCTAATCCGTTTTAATTCACCAAAGCAGGTCAAGGTGCCCTGACTGGCTGATTAAATGATTAATTCTGCCTGGATTTAATTTTGGGGCTTTGTGAAATTTAGCTGTGTTCTAGATTAAAGCATTAGTCTTTCACCTAGAAACCTGAATATGGTTTAAATGTCCAGTTCCCACTGGAACCAATCCTCTTCCTTCAAAACTCAGCTCAGACTTCACCTTCTTTCTGAACACCTCCCTCCCCCTTCCCCAGGGTCCCATTTTCCTCCCTTCCTTCTCTAGACCCCTTCAATCATTGTTACCCCTGTGGTCCCATGACATCCTATACACCTCCATTGCTGTACTGTAATCTGTTTACCTGCCTGTCCTCGCCTCACTAAAAGGTGCATTTTAGACACAGATATGGTGCATATAATCCCCTCCCCTTGAATATGATGGGACCTGTGAATATGAGGGGGTAATCACTCCATTGATTGGGTTACTTCATACAGCAAAGGTGATGAGATTGTCACCAGGTGATGATCTTATGTCATGTAAGACTCAGTCAGAGCAGACCAGAGAGAGAGTCTCCTGCTGGCTCTGAAGAAGGAACCCATCACGTTGTTGAGAGGGCCATGAGGCCAGAACCTGCAGGCCACCTCTAGGAGCTCAGAAGGACCCCTCGTGTACAGATAGTAAGAAAATAGGGACCTCAGTCCTACCACTGCAAAGAACTGGATTCTACAACAACCTCAATGAGACTGGAAGAGGACCTGGGCTCCAGATGAGATGGCAACCTGGAAGACACCTTGATTTCAGAGTGGGGAGACCCTGAGCTGAGAATCCGGCCACAACACTTCTGCCTGACAGAAATGTGAGAGAATAAATGCGTGTTATTTTAAGCTACGAAATGTATGGTAGTTTATTATTCAGCAATAGAAAATCAGTCCAAATAGGCCTTCCTCACCTTTGACGCCTAGGGCCTAGTACAATGCAAATGCAGATGCTCAGATGAATAATCTCTGCTGCAGGAAGGAAAGAAAAGTTTGTGAAGGAGACACAAAGAGAGCTTGGAACCTGACTCCTCTGATTACTGCTGTGTGATATTAGGGAATCACCCAACCTCTCTGAGCCTCAGTGTTTTCATCTGTAAGATAGGCGATAATCCTTTTAGGAACTAAATTGAGGACTTAGCATAGGAACTGTACTTAGCAAATGTTACTTGCTGTAATTTATACCAGTGGATGATTGAGGGGTGCCTTGACTAAAATAGTCACTCTACAAATAGGAGCTACTATTCATAAGTAAAAGATACTTTATACATACAAATTCAATGAGGCCCAAGAGCCAGAGATGGAAAAAAATTAAACCGTGACTAAAATATGGTGGGCTAGTGGTAAAATAACAAATTTTGAGGAATATGGCTCACAGCACTGCACCAGCATTTCTCCCATCTATGGATGTCTGTATTGAATGTGTGCTGTGACGATACTGCTAAGCCTGATCCAGGCTCAATAAAATCAAACCAAACCAAACCCGTTGCTGTCGAGTCTATGGTGACTCATAGAGACCCTATAGGACAGAGTAGAACTGCCCCATAGGGTTTCCAAGGCTGTGAATCTTTACAGAAGCAGACTGCCACATATTTCTCCCAAGGAACAGCTGGTGGGTTTGAACCGTGAGCTTTTGGTTAGCAGCCAAGAGCTTAACCACTGTGCCACCAGGCTCCTTAGGCTAAATAATAGTCACTGAATAGTAGCATGCATGCATGGAAAAGATTTGTTAAATAAGATACAAAAGTACAAGCCATTGATGTAGCTGATTTTATAAAAATTTAAAACTTTTGCTTGATCAATAAAACCACCATCGAAACTAAAAGACTATTGTGTGCATTTGAGTAGATTCCGATTCATAAAGAATCAATGTGACAGAGTAGAACCGCCCCATAGTGTTTCCTAGAACTTCCCAGGGATGGATCACCCAATAAGCAAGGTATGCACATGCTTAGGGCGTCAACCAAACCAGGACACCAGTTGGCCAAAGTAAAGACTAAGTTCACTGAGCCATTTTCTTTTTTTGTTGTAGAATATGTGAAATATTCTTTTCATAGAAAATGTTGTATTGTAAAAGTAGCATGGGAGCAGCGTCTGACCCCCTCTAACTTCACTAGGGGGAAGGGGAATCAAGATCAACAGCCCAAGGCTGATTTCTATAAAGTGGAGGTTAGTCACGCCTCCTCTCTCACTTATCTTTACCAATTCTGACACCAACTGTCCCTCCCACAACACTCTCTACTTCTCTGCTGAATTCAGTAATTCATCGCAATGCCCACACCGAACTCAAAGACCATGCTTACAGTTATGCAGTTTATTAGGGAAGTAACAGGTTACAATTCAGGTGCAGGAACACTCAGGATACAATTCTTCCATCAGGACAGCCTCTTCTCAGGCATGCCTGCAGGTATACCTCTCTCTGGCCCCTTAGCCTCTGCTCTGCTCAGGCAAGTGTTACAAAGCTCTTTTAGCCCTACTGATAAGTTCCCCAAAGCACTCCATTCCACCAGTAAGGCTTAGCCTGAAGTGCTCAGCTCTAGCTCCATGGGTCAGCAAGCCTAGCTCCACTGAGTGCCTGGAGGCAGCCACCCTACTCCACCAGCAAGCCTCCTGCCTGAAGGCACTCAGTTTTCTTGCTCCATGGGCAGCGAAGCCCATTGCACCGTCTCCTGCTGATCTCTCCTGCTGCTAATTCTCTGCTGCTGTTTCTTGCCATCTTCTGTGTTACAGCTCTCTCTCTTTCAGTCTTCTGGTTCCAGGAGCTTCTTAGCACAGGGATTCTGGACCCAAAGGACATGCTCCGATTCTGGCTCTTCTTCCCTGGAGGTGGTGAGATCCTCACCTCCTGCCTCTGGGGTGGCTCATTTACCAGCGGGATGGTAAAATTAACCAATCCCCTAGTTAGGAATCCATAGGCCTTATGTGCATGGTCCCACCCCCAAACAGGTGCTGTGAACTGTATTTGCATTATTAGCAAGCTCTCCAATCCCCTTGGATGTGGCACAATTACCTTATGTATATACTCCCACCAACAAGACCACGGTGAGAAAGGCCATACAAAAGCAATCTATCGTGCCGCACGTATATAGTAAAAATCTTAGTAGCCCGCATTTGCTAAAAATTTTTAATCCAGTTCCTCTCATTCTCCTAAAATGGCATACAGCACTTTTGGGTTCAATTGCTAATATTATAAAAAACAAACCCATTGCCGTTGAATCAATTCTGACTCATAGCTACCCTATAGTATTAGTCTCATTTAAAGAGGAGTTATATCATGGATACATGGACACGCACTCATACATATACCTGTGTATTTATAACTCTCATATCCTGTTCAAAAGCTTGTATAAGCATAGGCGGGGGTACCACAGATGCTTAGTGCCTTCACATGCCTTAATTTGGCCCTAGAACTGCCCCATAGGTTTTCCTAGGCTATAATCTTTACAGGAAGGAGCCCTGGTGGTGCAGAGGTTAAAAGTGCTTGGCCGTTAACTGAAAGGTGGGCAGTTCAAACCCACCAGCTACTCCTCGGGAGAAAAATGGGCAGTCTACTTCAGTAAAGATTACAGCCTTGGAAACCCTGCGGGGCAGTTGTACTCTGTCCTATAGGGTCACTATGAGTCTGAATCAACTCGATGGCAATGTATTTTTTTTTTTTTTAAATAATCTTTAAAGGGGTAGATCACTAGGTCTTTTCTCCCACGGAGTCGCTGTTGGGTTTAAACCACCCACCTTTTGCTTAGCAGCAGAGTGCTTTAACCATTGACCCACTAGGGACTAGGAAAAGCTCACACAGTTTTAAAAACTTATAAAGAATCATCATCCTACACATACATATAAAGAAGGCCTTCAAATCAACAAGACAAAAACAACGAACCATAAAGAAAAATGGGCAATGGGAAGATAATTTACAGAAAAGTAAACTATCCTTAAAGCATCCATTTTTTTGCACCACGTTTTGTAACGTTTTATTTTGATATGATGTCACACTTCCAGAAGAGTTGCAAAAATAGTGCAAAGAGTTCATGTAGGCCCCTTACCCATATTCACCAATAGTTTACATTTTGTCCCATTTGTTTGATGGTTCTATCTATATAAAATATGTGTATGATTATTATCTTTTCTAAACCATTAGTGAATTGAGGGAATTGTGGCCCTTTATCCCGGAAGAGTTTAGCATGTAACTTTTAAGAACAATTGCTTACATTATTGTTGTACATTTGTCAAAATCCAGAAATCTAATAATGATATCATTATCTAATCCAATCTTTCATCTCACTGAAAAACAGAAAAAGTGCAGAATAAAACAAATCCACTAATTTTCACCCAACAGGTTGGTAAAAATTAATGAATCAGTTAATAGCAGTGTTGATGGACATATGGGAAACTACAACTTTTCTGAACTACTGGTGGGAGCATAACTTGGAGTAGCCACTTTGAAAAGCAGTACAGCCCGGTCTTGCATGTATGCCCAAGAAGACCTATGGAGACAAGTAATAGATTAAAATAAAAACAATAACATGCCTGTTAGTGGGTATCTAAGTGTAATAGTATAAGTATAATAGAAATGCCACAAGTGAGTGGCTTTAAAGAACGGAAATTTATTTTCTCACAGTTCAGGAGCCTAGAAGTCTGAATTCAGGGCACCAACTCTAGGGGAAGGCTTTCTTTCTGCAGGCCTTGGGGATGATCCTTGTCACAGCTTCTGTAACCCCAGTGGTCCTATGTTCCTCACATGTGCTCTGCCTTCCCCAGTTTGTGCTTCCTTCTGTGTCTAATCTGCTCTTTTTATATCTCAAAAATGGTCAGGTTTAAGCCACACGCTACCCTGATATGGCCTCATTAACATAAACATAACAAAGAAAACTCCATTCGCAAATGGGATTACACGCACAGGTATAGGGGTTAGGATCCCAATACATATTTTGAGGGGACACAATTCAGTTCATAACAGTGGGAAAATGGATTGAGAAAGACAGAAGAGGCATTTCTCACAAAGGGAACAGTAGAAGCTAAAACAAAGGGGCATGGAGCAAGATAAAGTTAGTTGTTGTAGATATAGAAGCTAAGGGAGGAGAACATTTTCAGGCTGGAGGAAAATTCCATGCTAGATGAATTTATCAGTCAGCCAGTGTTGGCTGTTCCTCCCAGTATTGTGTTCTGTGATGTGATGTTTGGACAACATATTAAGCAAAAAGAATTATGAGAAACAAAAGACAGGGTTCCTGTTCCCATGGGTCTTGGTAATTTAGTTCTGATGATAAGACCAACAGTAGCAAAGGAAATGGCCTTTGGGATGATAATAGGACATAATGCAAGGAAATCTCTTAGCATGGTGTTTGGCGAATAATAAGGCTACACCTTTAACTCCAGGATCAACCAACCCCACTGCTGAGGGTGAGATTCTTCGTTTAAATAGGTTAGTGCCTCCGCTTGAGATTGCTCCAGCTTGTACCCCTGATGCAAGGTCAGTTGACCTGTCGACCTGTTTGAGAGCAATATTATTTTCCAGTTCCTTTGGGATGCCATATATCACCACCAATGCCTGTAGGGCAGTGAGGCAGGATGGGATTTTTTCCTCTCCATCCCATCACCTCCCTTCCCAAACTGGGTAACCAGAATACTATCTTTGGTGAGAAGGAGAAAACTTGGCAAAATGATACATCAGTGCCATATATATGTATATTAGCAATAATAATTAGAGAAAAGTTGGTTGTCTTAGGTGATTCCTTCTGAGACTGGATTATTTCAACTCAGTATTGGGTTGAGTCTCTGGATGGTACAAACGGTTAATGAGCTTGGCTGCTGACCAAAATGTTAGAGGTTTGAGTCTACCTAGAAGCACCTTAAAAGAAAGCCTTGATGATCTACTTCTGAAAAATCAGCCATTGAAAACCCTATGGAGCGCGGTTCTACTCTGGCACACATGGGGTTGCCATGAGTCAGAGTCAAGTTGGCAACGGGTTTTATCCTCCAGAAGGAATGGAAGCACCTAAAACTTTCCACTCCAACTATCTAGTAGAAGCTGTTACAGCCAGAATCAGGAGCCCTAGAGGAAGAAGTGGGGCCTGGGGGAGGGGCAAAGAGATAAAAAGACTTATAGAGTCAAAGGGGAGAAGAAGTGAAAACAGACCAGAGAGGACGTAGACTTAGAAACAACTTGATGGGGGCAAAGAAATTCATACATTAGTTCTGTGAACATTTATGGACATCTACTGGTTTTTTTTTTTTTTTACTGGTGGGGTGGTGGTTAAGAGTTTGGCTGCTAACCAAAAGGTTGGCAGTTTGAATCCACCAAGGGCTCTTGGAAACCCTATGGGCAGTTCTATTCTAATCTACAGGATGGCTATGAGTCGGTATCTACTTGACGGCAGTGGGTTTGGTTTGGTTTGGTACTACGTTTTAGGTCCCTGGGTAGTGCAAATGGTTTGCACTCAACAATATAACCTAAAGGTTGGGGGTTTGAACTCACCCAGCAACAGCACGAAATAAAGGCCTGGGGATCTACTTCTGCTAAGATTACAGCCAAGACAACCCTAAAGAGCAGCTCTGCTCTGTAACATATACGTTATCATGAGTCAGGATCCACTCCATGACAACAAGTTTGATTTGGTCTTCTTTTTTTTAACTATGTTTTAGGCACTGTGCCCATTGGAAAACAAAGTGCCTGCCCTCAAGGAACTCACACTTTATTAAAGACATGAGCAATAAGCCAGTGGAAAAATGGACAAATTAGATGATTTCAGAGAGTGACAAGTATGAAGATGAAAATAAAAGAGGATGATGTAACAGAGTGATTAGGGAGTGGGGTGGGCTGAGAGCAATATTAGATAAGAAAGTCTGGGAAGGGCTCTCTGAAGAGGGGTTATTTAAACCGAGACCTGAAAGATGAGAAGGCAGCATGTAGAAATGAAAAGAAAAATGTCCCCAAAATATATGCTGGCATGATAAAGCATTTTTTCATTTTGCATTTTATCATGCTATAATCATTGTTAATTTTATCTTCCATTGTTAACAAGTCTAACTCTGCCAGGTTTTCACTGCTCTATGGCTTTGTGAAGGATTAGAAGAGTCCTCCAATGTCCCCTTTGGTTGACTTCATTAAAACCCACCAGTTTCACAAGGCAAAAAAAAAAAGTTCCAGGCAAAGAAAGAAACAAAAATCAGCAAGTTCAACCGGAACCAGGTATAAAGAACAGGATGTTCAACAGTCTTTGCAATAAGGAACTTCGCACGGTCAGACAACAGGAAGTAGACTGTGGCTGGAACGTAGCAGTTGAACAGCGTGTATTCCATCCTGTCTCCACAAGATTGTCCACAGGAAGATTTTTCTCTCAGACTGTGGACTCTACTAGTACACCCTTCCAAATGTCAAGGGCCTAGCAAAGAGAGAGGACAAAGATAATTATGCACATTTTACAGGTGAGGAAGCCTATGACCAGAGAAGTGAGATGGTTGTTTCAGATAAAGAACATATGAGTGGCAGAGCCAGGGCTCAAACCCAAGTTATCTCAATCACAGCCACGTGCTTCTTTTAAGCTGCAGAAACACTCTCTGGGCTCAGCTCTGGGGCTGCCTACTTTGAAAGAATTTTCTCGCTTTTCTTCACTCTTTCCACGATGTCTTAAAGAAACCTGGAAGAGAAACAGCATTCTTAGTTAATATCAACTGTTGTTATTTGGCAATCCTTTCATTTTCCTCTTGTTTCCTTTCTACCCTTCTTTTCCTTACGAAGTCATGCTTGCCTCAGTCCACTTGGCTTACTTAGCTGCTGACCCACGTCAGGGCTGGGTCTTCTTGGTGAAAGAAGAACACAACCACTGAAGTATGTAATAGTAAGGGAAGTAGGCTTTTAATCACACACCCTAGAGCTTGGGAGTGGTAGGTACATAGCTCTTCCCCTCTTCATCTGGTTAGTCTAACATTCCCATTCACCTTTAGACAGACACTGCAGGGATTCTCAGACTTCACAGAAGATACCAGCAGTCACTAGAGTTGGCGTCCCCCAGGGTGATAACTCATGGTGTCACCCCCATTCCCCATGGACTTCCTGCCTCTATCACACCATACAGAATCTTTAGTAATGTTTTTGCACTAATGTGACTCATAAACTGTAATTCCCATATATCACTCCTTCTTTTCCTTTAATTAATACTTCCTTCTCAAAAAAGTTATTGATGTAGGTTCACAAATACTAATTATCACAATATTGTAGCTAAAACATCAGAAAATTTAACAAAATCAGTGACTGTAAAAACACCAGCAGCAATGAAAACAATAGCATGTGCTTGTAGTTGAAAACACGTGATTCAAAGCATCACTGTAATTGGGTGATAATGACAGCTCTGAACTGAGCACATCAGAAGGTTCAAAAAGTAAATTTGCATAGAGTTTTAGCCTTGTAAGTATATAGATACAGGCAGACCTTGTTTTATTGCACTTCTCTTCATTGTACTTTGAAGATATTTTGTTTTTTGCAAATTGAAGGTTTGTGGCAACCCTGCTGGTGGCATAATGGTTAAGAGCTATGGCTCCTAACCAAAAGGTTGGCAGTTCGAATCCACCGGGTGCTCCTTAGAAACACTGTGGGGCAGTTCCACTCTGTCCTGTAGGGTCGCTATGAGTCGGATAGACCCGACGGCAGTGGGTTTGGTTTTGCATCGAGCAAGTCTGTTGGCACCATTATTCGAACAGCATTGCTCACTTTGTGTCTCTGTGTCACATTTTGGTCATTCTCACAATATTTAAAACCTTTTCATTATTATTAATATCTGTTATGGTGATCTGTGATCAGTGATCATTGACGTCACTGTTGTAATTGTTTTGGGGTGCCACGAACTATGCCCATATAAGATGGCGAACTTAATAAATGTCGTGTGTGTTCTGACTGTTCCACCAATGGGCCATTCCCCGATCTCTCTCCCTCTCCTCAGGCCTCCCTATTCCTAAGACACAACAACGTTGCAATTAGGTCAATTAAAAACCATACAATGGCCTCTAAGTGTTCAAGCGAAAGGATGAGCCACATACCTCTTACTTTAAATCAAGAGCTAGAAATGACTAAGCTTAGTGAGGAAGCTAATATGGGCCTAAAGCTAGACCTCTTATGCCAAACAGTTAGCCAAGTTGTGAATGCAAAGGAAAAGTTCTTGAAGGAAATAAAAAGTGCTACTCCAGTGAACACACGAATGATAAGAAAGTGAACCTTATTGCTGATAGGGAGAAAGTTTTAGTGGTTTGGTTAGAAGATAAAGCCAGCTACAACATTCCCTTAAGCCAAAGCCTAATCCAGAGTAAGGCCCTAAGTCTCTTCAATTCTATGAAGGCTGAGAAAGGTGAGGAAGCTGCAGAAGAAAAGTATGAAGGTAGCAGAGGCTGGTTCGTGAGGCTTAAAGAAAGAAGCTGTCTCCATAGCATAAAAGTGCAAGGTGAAACAGCAAGTGCTGATGGAGAAGCTGCAGCAAGTATCTTAGCTGAAGATCCAGCTGACATAACTGATGAAGGGGCCTACCTAAATACCTTAAACAACGGATTCTCAATATACGCTAAACAGCCTTATATTGGAAGAAGATGCCATCTAGGACTTCCATAGCTAGAGAGAAGTCAATGCCTGGCTTCAAAGCCTCAAAGGACAGGCTGACTCCCTTGGTAGCAGCTAATGCACCTGGTGACTGTAAGTTGCAGCCAATGCTTATTTCCCATTCTGAAAATCCTAGCGCCCTTAAGGATTAATCTAAATTCACTCTGCCTGTGCTCTATAAATGGAACAACAAAGCTTGGATGGCAGTACATCTGTCTACAACATGGTTTAGTGAATACTTTAAGCTCACTGTTGAGACTACTGCTCAGAAAAAAAGATTCCTTTCAAAATATTACTGTTAATAGACAATGTACCTGGTCACCCAAGAGCTCTGATGGAGATGTACAAGGAGATTAATGCTGTTTTCATGCCTGCTAACACAACATCCATTCTGCAGCCCATGGATCAAGGAGTAATTTTGACTTTCAAGTCTTATTATTTAAGAAATACATTTCATAAGGCTGTAGCTGCCATAGGTAGTGATTCCTCTGACGTATCTGGGCAAAGTAAATTGAGAACCTTCTGGAAGGGATTCACTGTTGTAGCTGCCATTAAGAACATTCACGATTCATGGAAGGAGGTCAAAATATCAACATTAACAGGAGTTTGGAAGAAATTGATTCCAACCTTCTTGGATGACTTTGAGAGGTTCAAGACTTCAGTGGAGGGAGTAACTACAGATGTGGTGGAATAGCAAGAGAGCTAGAATTAGCAGTGGAGCCTGAAGATGTGACTGAATTGTTGCAATCTCATGACAAGCTTTAACAGATGAGGAGTTGCTTCTTATGGACCAGCAAAGAAAGTGGTTTCTTGAGATGGAATCAACTCCGGATGAAGATGCTGTGAACATTGTTGAGATGACAACAAAGAATTTAGAATATTACATAAACTTAGTTGATAAGGCAGTGGCAGGGTCTGAGAGGATGGACTCCAATTTTGAAAGAAGCTCTACTATGGGTAAAATGCTGTCAAATGGCATCGCATTCTATAGAGAAATCTTTCATGAAAGGAAGAGTCAATCGAAGTGGCAAACTTCATTGTTGTCTTATTTTAAGAAATTGTCACAGCCACCCTAACCTTCAGCAACCTTTACCCTGATCAGTCAGCAGCCATCAATACTGAGGCAAGACCCTCCACCAGCAAAAAGATTACAACTCCCTGAAGGCTCAAATGATGGTTAACATTTTTTTTTTCAGCAATGAAGTATTTTTTAGTTAAGGTATGTACTTTTTTTTTTTAGACGTAATGCTATTGCACACTTAATAGATTAAAATATAGTGTAAAAATAACTTTTATATGACTGGGAAACCAAAAAATTTGCGTGACTTGCTTTATCGGGGTATTTGTTTATTGCAGCAGTCTGGAACCAAACCCATATCTCTGAGGTATGCCTGTACATGTAAACTGGGCTTATGAAAATTATTTTTGGTGCTAAACTAACTACAGGGATATTTTTATAAAAAATAATAAATTTCTGTTGAAATACTGCACAAAAATTTTATAGGCAGTCATTCTGGTGTCACCCCCTCTGACAATGTTACCCGGTGCAGTCCATACCCCTTGCACCCCCTGAGTGATGGTTCCTGGATACCAAAACTCTATGTGGAGGCTGGCAAGAATGCAAATTCCAGCATCCCACCACCAGACATACTGATTTAGTAGACCTGGAATGGACCCAGGAATCTACGTTTTTAAAGAAACCTCCATGAAATTTTTTTCTCTAAATCAAATTAAATCTGATTCTGATGACAGAAATTGTCTGACTTCAACTTTTAATTCAAATAAGTGTGTTAATATGAGTTTCATAAGAGTTATTAAATATCCCTTGACTATAATTTGAATTTAATATTGAATAAATATTAGCTATTATTAAAACCACTAAGAAATAAATTAGACTACAGATTGTAAAAAGATTAAAATGATGTAGATAAAATTAATTTAACCATTTCATACTAAGTTATAAAAAAAATCAAGTAGCTGATTCTTGTTTATTTATTAAAAAGTAATCTGAATCTAAACTTCAATCTCGGTCAGTATTGGGGACCCCTCCCTTCTCAGGGGTCACAGAATCAAGGAGGCCTAAACACTGTCTGCAAAGTAGGGAGGGTCCTCTAATATCCTGTCTCCTATGATTGCCCATGATAGCCACATTTTCTAAGTTCACATGTATTCCTTGAAGTCTTAACAGCTCTGTTGCTTCCTGTCTGGGCTTGGGGCCTGGAAGCCTTTGGGAAACTTGGGGTAGGGGCTGTGGAAGGCCAGGGAACCTAGTGTAAGTGTTCGGCATCCCTGGATGGCCAAGCAGTCATTTCCTCCACCCTTGCCACCTCTTCTGGGGCCTCTACAGAGCTGCTTGTGGGTCAATGCTCTTGAGGAAACTCACAGACCTCCTTCCCTTCAAAGCCCAGGAAACCCCTCATGAATTCCGTTTATAATAAGTTCCCCAAGAAATTTTGATGTAGATGATCCTTGAACAACTTCCAGTAATACTGCCTTATGGAGTATATTCTGGATTGATCAATTCATCCATTCATTCAGTAAGCATTTATTGCTCCCTAGTCTGTATCAAGAAACCCTGGTGGCATAGTGATTAAGTGCTATGGCTGCTAACCAAGAGGTCGGCAATTTGAATCTGCCAGGCACTCCTTGGAGACTCTATGGGGCAGTTCTATTCTGTCCTATAGGGTTGCTATGAGCTGGAATTGACTGGACGGCAGTCAGTTTGGTTTTTTTTTTTTTTTGGTTTAATCTGTATCAAGGAGCCGTGGTGGTACACTGGATAGAAGCGCGGCTGCTGGTGATCTTCCATAAAGATTGTTGTGTGCCGTCAAGTCAGTTCTGACCCACCATGACTACATACAACAGGGCAGAACTGTCCCATAGGGTTCTATAGACTGTAATCTTTACTGGAGCAGATTGGGTCAGGCGCACGTTAGTCCTCAAAGTGACATCTTTGCTTTTTAACACTTGAAAGAGATCTTTTGCAGCAGATTTATCCAATGCAAGATGTTGTTTGATTTCTTGACTGCTGCTTCCATGGGTGTTGATTGTGGACCCAAGTAAAATGAAATCCTTGTCAACTTAAATCTTTTCTCCATTTATCATGTTGTTGCTTATTGGTCCAGTTGTGAGGATTTTTGTTTTCTTTATGTTGAGTTGCAATTCAAATGGAAGGCTGTGGTCTTTGATCTTCATCAGTACGTCCTTCAAGTCCTCTTCACTTTCAGCAAGCATGGTTGTGTCATCTCTATATCACAGGTTGTTAATGAATCTTCTTCCATTTCTGATGCCCTGTTATTCATCATATAGTCCACATTCTGGGATTATGTGCTCAGCATACAGATTGAATAAGTATCGTGAAAGGATGCAACCCTGACACACACCTTTCCTGACTTTAAACCACTCAATACCCCCTTGTTCTGTTTGAAAGACTGTCTATGTACAGGTTCCTCATGAACACAATTAAATGTTCTGGAATTCCCATTCTTCACAATTTTATCTACAATTTGTTACGATCCACACTGTTGAATGCCTTTTCATAGTCGGTAAAACATAGGTGAGCATCATTCTGGTATTCTCTGCATTCAGCCAAGAACCAGCTGACATCAGCAATGATATCCTTGTTCTATGTCCTCTTCTGAATCTGGCTGGAATTTCTGGCAATTCCATGTCGATGTACCGCTGCAACTGCTTTTGAATGATCATCAACAAAATTTTACTTGTATGTTATTAATGATATTGTTTGATAATTTCTGAGTTTGGTTAGATCACCTTTCTGTAGAATAGGCACAAATATGGATCTCCCCAGTCAGTTGGTCAGGTAGCTGTCTTCCAGATTTTTTGGCATAGAGGAGTGAGCACTTTCTGTGTTGCATCTGTTTGTTGAAACATCTCAATTGGTATTTGTTAATTCCTGGAGCCGTGTTTTTTGCCAATGCCTTCAGTACAGCTTGGACTTCTTCTCTCAGTACCACTGGTTCTCGATCATATTCTGCCTCCTCAAATGATTGAACATTGGCTAGTTCCTTTTGTTACAGTGACCGTATATTCCTTCCATCTTCTTTTGATGCTTCCTGGATCGTTCAATATTTTCCCCATAGAATACTTCAAAACTACAACTCGAGGCTTGAATTTTTTCTTCAGTTCTTTCAGCTTGAGAAATGCCAAGCATGTTCTTCCCTTTTGGTTTTCTAACTCCAGGTCTTTGTGCATGTCATTATAATACTTTACTTTGTCTTCTAGAGTTGCCCTTTGAAATCTTCTGTTCAGCTCTATTACTTCATCATTTCTTCCATTTGCTTTAGCTATTCTGTGGTCGAGAGCAAGTTTCAGAGTCTCTTCTGAAAACCACTTTGGTCTTTTCTTTCTTTCTTGTCTTGTTAATGACCTCTTGCTTTCTTCATGTGTGATATCCTTGATGTCATTCCACAACTTGCCTGGTCTTCAATCATTAGTATTCAATGCATCAAATGTATTCTTGAGATGGTCTCTAAATTCAGGTGGAATATACTCAAGGTTGTATTTTGGCCCTCGTGGACTTTGTCTAATTTTCTTCAACTTCAACTTGCATATGAGCAATTGATGGTCTGTTCTGCAATTGGCCCCTGGCCTTATTCTGACAGATGATATTGAGCTTCTCCATCGTCTCTTTCCACAGATGTAGTTGATTTGATTCCTGTACATTCCATATGGTGGGATCCATGTGTATAGTCACCATTTATGTTGCTGAAAAAAGGTATTTGCAATGAAGAAGTCGTTAGTTTTGCAAAATTCTATCACGTGATCTTGCACATTGTTTCTGTCACCAGAAACTACTGATCCCTCTTCTTTGTTTCCAACGTTTGCATTCCAATCACCAGTAATTATCAATGCATATTGAATGCATGTTTTATCAACTTCAGACTGCAGATGCTGGCAAAAATCTTCAACTTCTTTATCTTCGGCCTTAGTGCTTGATGTGTAAATTTGAATAATAGTTGTATTAACTGGTCTTCTTTGTAGGTGTATGAATATTATCCTATCATTGACAGTGTCTTACTTCAGGACAGATCCTGAAATGTTCTTTCTGAGGATGAATACAATGCCATTCATTTTCAATTTGTCATTTCCAACGTAGTAGACCATATGATTGTCTGATTCAAAATGGCTAATACTAGTTCATTTCAGCTCACTAATGCCTAGGATATGGATGTTTATGCGTTCCATTTCATGTTTTTTGACTTCCAATTTTCATAGATTTGTACTCTGTACATTTCTTATTCTGATTATTAATGGATATTTGTAGCTGCTTCTTCTCATTTTCAGTTGTACCATATCAGCAAATGAAGGTCCCAAAAGCTTGACTCCATCCGTGTCAATAAGGTTGACTCTACTTTGAGGAGGCAGCTCTTCCCCAGTCATCTTTTGAGTGCCTTCCAACCTGGGGGTCTCATCTTCCAGCACTATATCAGACAATGTTCTGCTGCTATTCATAAGGTTTTCACTGGCCAATTTTTTCAGAAGTAGACTGCTGGATCCTTCTTCCTAGTCTGTCTTAGTCTGGAAGCTCTGCTGAAACCTATCCACCATGGGTGACCCTGCTAATATTTGAAATACCACTAGCATAGCTTCTAGCACCACAGCAACACACAAGCCACCACAGTGTTTCAAACTGACAGAGGGGTGGTGGACTATATAGTCTATTAATATAATAGTTTATAATGTAGTAATTTTTCTTCTATAGTATAATATAGTATATCATACTATAGTCAAGGAGCCCTGGTGGCCCAGTGGTTAAGTGCTCAGCTGCTAACCAAAAGGTTGGCTGTTCAAACCCACCAGCCACTCCACAGGAGAAAGATGAGGGAGTCTTATTCTGTAAAGATTACAGAATAGGAAACAGTGTGAGACCATTCTACTCTGTCCTATAAGGTCACTATGAGTCAGAATCAACTCAACGCCTACAGCTTATACTATAACTGGGGAGTGATGAGGAAAACGGAAGCAGGGTAAAGGAATGAGGGGCAAAGGTGCTACTTTAAAAGGGTGGTCCACGTCTCTTGAAGAAGAAGCTATTTGGGGCGTGGCCTATATGGAGTGAGCAGAGTCTCTAGGGAAGAGGATTCCAAGCAGAGAGACTAGCAGTTGCATTGGGTCTGAGGCTAGAGTGTGGTTGTTCTTTTCCAAGGACAGTGGGGAAGCCAATGTGGGTGGTGCAAAGTGAGGGAGGCCAGGTGGGACAACTGAGTTATAGAGGTGGGCAGCGGTCAGCCAGGAGGCCATTTGGACCAGGGAAAAGACTTGGGCTTTCCTGGATTTCAAAGGATGACATCTGCATTCTGGCAATGACTACTGCAGTGGTCACTGAGGTGACCTGCCCAGAAATACTTGTATGCCTCTTACCAGCAGTGTATGCTGGTTCCTCAGAGCACTGCCCCAGGGCACTGAATCCTCACCCTAAGGGATCCTAAAGAGTCTATAGTATTCATGGCCTGTCTGAGAGTTATGGCCCCAAGCTGACTAGTATGGGTTGATAAAAGCCTGCTTCTTCCCCTTCCTTATCTTGCTGCTGTACTCTCTTACTAGTACCTCATTATGGCTCCAAATCTTTGGTTCTAGTTCTGCTTTTGGTAGAATCCACCCCATGACAACTGCTGAGTGACTAATACCCAGTCGTTCTTGTTATTGTCGGCTGCCATAGAGTTGGCCTTCCACTCATGGTGACCCCACACATACTGGGATAGGACTACTGTGATCCATTGGTTGATTTTTGGAAGTAGGCCACCAGGCCTTTCTTCCTAGCCCATCTTAGTCTGGAAGGTCCGCTGGAATCTGTTCAGCATCATAGCAACATGCAAGCCTCTACTGACAGATGAGTGTTGGCTGCCTATGAATTGCCTTGGTTGGGAATCGAACCCACAGCTCCCACAGAGAAGGTGAGAATTCTATCACTGAGCTACCAAAAACGCTAAAACCAAACCCATTGCCATCGAGTTGATTCAGACTCATAGCAACCCTACAGGGCAGAGTGGAACTTCCCCATAGGGTTTCCAAGGAATGGCTGGTAGATTTGAGTCACTGACCTTTTGATTAGCAATCATAACTCTCTACCGCTGTGCCACAAGGGCTTATACTGAGCCACCACTGCCCTTTATACCCAGTTAGCCCCCTCTTTGTCATACCATATACCCTAGACCCCAGCAGGGAGCTGGCTGGCAACCTCCAGCAGTGATTTTGTGCCTTGTACTTTCCATCTGCCTCCCACTCTTGTGGTTTTTGATCGTCCTCCTACTTTTGAGTGTTAATCTCTCACTAACACTAAAAAAAAAAAAAAAAAAAAACACTAGGAGCTCGAAATACAGTTCTGGGGAGGTGGCTAGATCACAGACATCCCCGTCCAGGCGACCTGAGTTTCACTCTTGGCTCTGGCACCTTCTGGCTGGTAAGGGAGAAATTTCTGGTAAATCTTTGACCAGAGTAAATTGTAAAAAACTAAAATCCATGTTCCTACTGCTTTTAGCAGAATTAAAAACAAATTAGCAATGCCTGTTTTTAGGCTCTGTATCTGGCACAGCAACCTCAGGTAGCTGGAGAGGTACCTTCTCTGTGGACAAGTCAGGATGTGGAAGGAATACACCCCAAAAGGGAGGTTTTCGCATAGCTGCATTTTTGTAAAATGACCTTAAGAAATATTCTTTTCAAGACTGCAAAGAAAAAAAATGTAAAAGAAGAAATATTCTTTTCATGATAGGGCTGTGGAAACAATATTTCAGAAAAGACCTTGGGCGCCAACCTGCTAGGGAAGCTGCCCAGGCAACCTGAAAGGTTTAACAACCTGAAAGATTTAGCTCGAGCAAGCGGGGGCCTAGGTGAAAATTTTTTATTTCCAGCCTAGGGCACCTGACACTTCAAAGATATGTTTTACATCAAAACTAGACACTTTTACAAGACATGCTTTGTGAGCATCTCATGACGATGATTGTAAAGCTCTCCGCCCGAATGTACTTTGTAGTTGACCCCTGTAACCAATCTGTGTGGCCTACCTAAGCATACGTATGCAATGGAAGCCTCCTCTCGATTTGCTTGGCTCTCCCTCTTCTGACCTCAATGAATGTTTAACCGATCCATGATTTTTGTTGCAATTTCCCTTTTCAGCCTTATAACCATTTCCCGAGTCTCTCTCTGAAATCACCACGTTTCCACTTATGTGAACTGGGGGTTTCCTCTGTTTGAATAGCTCTTTTGAAACCGAATAAACCCTCTGAATTCTCATTAAAGGCCTAAGTGGTTTTTCACTACGACAGTCTGTGTGGCTTTGGACGAGGACGTTGTGCCACTTGAGCTTTAGCTTCCTCACATGTGAATCAGTGATAAACCGACCTGGTCAGCTGGCTGTGCCAGTTAAGTGCCACAAAGCACATGAAATGCCTGGTACATGGTAGTTGCTCAACAAATGCCACAATATTCCTTTCCTACGCTACCCTTACTACACTATCCTTAGACATTAAAACTCTCCTCCTTTTCTTCAAGGAGTTGGACGGAAGGCTTTAAAAATAATTATAACGATAATAATAAAAAACAAAACAAACCCAGTTGACACTGAGTTGATTCTGATTCATGGTGACCCCACGCGTGTCAAAGAGTAGAACTGTGCTCTTTAGTGTTTCCAATGAATGACTGTGATCTTTTGGAAGTGAATCAACAGGCCTTTCCTCCCGTAACCTCTGGGTAGATTTGAACTGCCAACCTTTCAGTTGGTAGCATTTAACAATTTATTCTACCCAGGGACCTTTAGCCTGCGTTTACTAATGTGCCAGAGCTCGTGCTAAGTACTCTGTACACGTGATTTCACTGAGTGTTTTTAATAGCTTTATTATGTTGTCTCTGATATATTTTAAACCCTTGAACCAGACAACATGATATGGTGAGTGTGTGTGTGTGTGCTATTTAAGTTAAGCAACAACCCAGGTGCAGCTGGATACTAATGTGGGAAGAAAATCCAGGGGCATTCTAATCAGGAAGCCCTCCCCAGAAGGGTAGAGCAGGCTTCTGAAATCCACGTCTCCATCAATATCAGATGCTTTGCTTAGAGAATGTAAAAAATGTTTCTTCATGGGTGAAATCACTGGCTTGTTAAACTGCATGGTAAATGTTAAAAATGGATTTTCATTGGTGAAATAGAGGTCTTCAAGATATTTGGACTAATTAAACTATTTTGGAGATGCTCCCTACCCTTGTATAGAGTTGCAGAGGGGACAATGGGCTGAATCCTTAGGAATAGCTCAGGAGGCTAAATCCCTAGTCTGATGTCCAGTCATGAGTCTTGCCTCTGCGGTCACTGTGTGACTCTTCCATGGAAGATAGTGGTTGGAGCTCTCCAGGGACACAGAGCTGGGACTTTGTGGAGCTTACAGAACAAGTACTATGATCACTTTTGGGTCAGCTTGCTCATAGATGTCTATATGTGTGGCAGAGTTTTGAAATTTTCTTCCTTTTTAACCTGGTAGCTAGCCTGTGCGGAAGGGTTGGCCAGCTCTCACCCACCTTAACTCAAACTTCTTAGATTACCCATCTGACCCAAAAGGACCTAAAAAGTGTACCTGATGAAATTGGCTTAGGTCAGTTCACAGTAAATCCTACCAAGGAGGAACCAGAGTTAAAGGAGTTAAGTAACTTACCTGCGGTCACCAGGAAGTAGCAGAGCCAGAGCCCCAGTCATGCTATAAACCCAGAGTCCGTTCTTTTAATCATACTGCATTTCTGCCACCAGACGTCCCTCTGTTAGCCACTTTCTCTTCCATTTTTCTCCATCAATGGGCAACATAGGCATGATTGACATTTTGGGCCGGAAAATTCTTTTGGGGGTGGAACTGTCTTTTACATGATACGATGTTTAGCAGCATTCCTGGCCTTTACCCACTAGATGCTAGTAATACTACCCTTCCTTGCCATTTTGACAGCCAAAATATTTCCAGACATTGACAAATGGCCCTTGGGGAGCAAAATTGCACTCCTTTGAGAAGCACTGGGCTAGACGCCCTGGCATGTGTCATACCTGCCGTACCTTATATATGACTGACTTGTTCTGTAAGCTGTGGGCGCACAGCCCTCAGGCCCTGGGGGGCTTTCACAATACCTTGCAGGAAAGCTTCCACGGGGACAGATGACATAACATTCTGGACAAGGGAGGCAAGACAGCTAAGCTATCCAGTTGGAATCCCTTCTTAGTATCTGCCCACAGGACCACAGCGGAGTCCTAGGTCTAATGTCCCACTCCTAAAGGTTTTAGGTAGTTGGCTTTTACTAAATTTGTATATTCCTGTTCATCTCTGTGCACATCTGCCTGTATAATATTTCCACCTTTCCACCTACATTGGAACCAATGAAAAATTAGTTTTAATATCCATCCCTGATGCTAATTTATAAACCCTCTAGTGCTGATCAAGATAGTTAGATTGGAGGGGCTGCTACAAGCCTTCTAGGGTGTGGATGTCTGATTGGGGTGTTTCATATGCTGGCTAGCAGTTCCTGAAGGGTAGATTCCTGATTAGGGCACTTCAAACTTTGACTAACAGCAGGCCCCAGAGCAGGAGCTCTTAATGCTTTTCGCGCCTTGAACCCCTTTGGCAGGCTAGTAAAATCTATAACTCCTGCTCAGAATAATGTTTACAAATGCATAAAAAATCCATAGGAGGAAGTAAATTCTATTGAAATACAGATATCAAAATATTGAAAATAAGTATATGTGGTATAGTAACATATGTGCCTTTTTATTAATGCATTAAATATTAAGGTCTGGTGGCAGGCTTAAGAGCTACCATAATTGAGTAGCAATGAGCATAAACTATATTTTGAGATATCTGTAACAGTTGCAATGTGATATGCAAATACCTGTAATTTCTATTGGTTACGAAGTCACAGGAACTGCTATATTTATCCACATATGTTTAATGGAAATGCTAAATTTGAGTTAGAAGTTAGTGGAAAGATGTAATTTCTTCACCTATCCAAGTTTATGAACATCCCTGAATTCTAACCGTAAGCCAGCTGATTCTCAGAAGTAGATTGCCAGGCCTTTGTAGTCCGTCTTAGTCTGGAAGATCTGCTGAAACCGTATTCAGAATCATACCAACACACAAGTCTCCAATGACAGAGAGGTGGTGGCTGTGCATGAGGGAATCGAACCGGGGTCTCCTGCGTGGAAGGTGTCTACCACTGAACCACTACTGCCTCCTTTGAGAGGTATTGTTGTCAGGTGCTATGGGGTCCATTTTTGACTCATAGTGATCCCATGTGACAGAGTACAACTGGTAATGCCCCATAGCACTTTCTAGGCTGTAATCTTTACAGAAGCAGATCTCAAGATCTTTCTCCCACGGAGCCTCAGAGGGTAGTAATTAAGGGTGTGGGCTTTGGAGTTAGGGAGAACTGGATTCAGTCTCCTCTATTAATTACCAGCTATGTGGCCGTGGGCAAGCAAGCTACTTAGCCCTGAGGATCTTCAGTTTCTTCAGTACTAAAATGGGGCTAATAATATTCACTTTATAGACTGGTTGTGAGAATTACATGAAAAAAACATAGGTGTGGTGAAAAGGTGAACACTCAGATGGTTTTCATATTCTCGCTTTCTCAATGCAAGCAATACCTCTCATCTCTTGACAATTTAAAAAAAAATTCTTCCTGTCCTATCAACACTATCTTTGGGGTTGAGACTGAGGCTCTGGATTTAATCAATCATCAAGGTTTTTTGTGAGGGAGGAGAGAATTTAGAGGTTAATAGCCAGTGGAGAGAAAAGAGAAGGCCTGTGGGTGGGGAGTGGAGAAAAAGAAAAGGAAGCATTTGTTTTGGGCAAGAGGAAGTCTAGAGACCTAGCTGCAGAGGAAGTGAAGGGCAGGGAAGCCTAGGAGACAAAACTGGATGAAGATCTGGGGAAAGTTTCCCAGCAGAGACAGGGCTGACTGCCCCAGAAGAGCACCTGGTCTAGAACTTCGGTGAGCAGCCTGGTGGGGTGCTGACAGCTTGCCCAAGGCTGTGCCAATATCCCCTTCCTTCTGTTCCCACGGAGGCCATGACTTTGTCAGTGTCCAGCACCTCATCCAGTGACCACCCAAAGTCGGGGAGGTCCATCCAGGGGGGAGCGCCTTACTGTTCCCATCTTCTTCATCCTGTCATTCACCTGTAATGCCTGATCACCCAGTATGTGGCAGACACTGCTCTAGCACTAAAGATTCCTGTGTCCTGGGGCTTGCCTTCTGGAGGTGGGAAAAAGGGACTGTAAGAAAATACTAAATAAATCACAATTATCCTGACATGGCCATGAGGCATTGGTGGTTCAGCGGTAGAATTCTTGCCTTTCTTGGGGGAGATGTGTGTTAGTGTGCTGGCCAATGTACCTCAAGTGTGGTTACCTGCTATCTGTTGGCAGTGGCTTGAGTGTTGCTATGATGCTTAAACAGGTTTCAACAGAGATTCCAGACTAAGACAGACCAAGAAGAAAGACTTGGTGATCTTCTCCCAAAATTAGCCAATGAAAATCCTACAGAGCAGAGTTCTACTCCGACACACATGAGGTCACCATGAGTTGGAGTCAATTCAATGACGACTGGTATGCTTCTCAAAGCTGAGGAACTGGAGAGGGCTGGAGAGGCTTGGAGAAATCTGCCTTGGGTTCGTAGGACAATATTTCTCAAACTTACTATGTTGCAGGACCAGTGTGTTTTAATATCCAACCTGTTCCAGATTGATAAGTGTCCTACTGTGCATGACTAGTTATAACTCTTGCACAAATGACTGACCAGCAAGTTTGCAACATCTAGTTGTCCAACTCTGCTTGACTGATCACTTCCTTGGATGTCATGGCAATTCCAAATTGCTAGGAAAGATTCTAACGCTCACTTTCACTTTTCTGTTCTTACCTCCTGGTGGAAAAACAGCTCACAATCCATGGACCACACTCCAAGTAGTACTGGTACAGGACATGACAGCTTGCTCAATAGCCAGGCCTCCAGCTGGACTTTGAGATTAGGGGTGTGGGGTTGCTCAATGAGCTAGTTCCTCACACTAAATATAGAGCAACCTCTAGATAGTCTACAGCTTGGAAAATTCACAGCTGGTTCTAGATAAATACTTTAACACTGTCCTCATTCATGGGGAAGAATATCTGTGATTTCTTTGAGATGTTAAACGAAATATTTTCAGTGTTTCCCCTGCTCTGTGTGTGATGTTAATGATAACGTATTTATTGCTGTTGCTATGGGTTTTGGCTAAGAGGCAGTTGAATCATTTAAGATCTGCCATTTCAACAAGGTCTTGTTAAGGCATTTGGACCTCCTTGCTGTTGGCCATTATTCCTGTGATTTCTCTTTAACTGGAGCACCTGTGGGGATTTCTCTGCGTTCCTGGTAAACAGATGTATTTAAACAGTCTGCATTTCTCAGGATTATGATTTTTGACTGAAGTACGAATGCATGGATTTGCTTTTTCTATCAGCACCTGAGGAAATATGTTTTTCCCTTTGGACTTTGGCTTATTTTTCTCTGGATGGCTTTGCTCTCACAGTTGGTTCGCAGCTTGCCTCTAGGAATGCCTCAGAGCTAGAAAACGTCCTGTTTTCTTTGGTGTCTCAGACACACTTTTTTGGTGCCACCCAGTGGCCAATTAGGTTGATCTCAGGTCTTCAAATTGTGACCCTCAGATGTCTGGCTGGTAAGCCTAGACTGACATTGTTGAAGGAAGACCCAAATGTTTGGAAAACTGAAGTATCTTAAGGCAGTGGCTGATGAAATGGCCACCTAGAAGAGTTTGATTTTTTTTTTTCCTCCAAAGAATCCTGCTTAGAGCATAGTTTTGAAAACCTGTCAGATCCAGACTTGAGCCCTGGCTCTGAGGCTTGCTAGCTGGGTGACCTTGGGCAAATTACCTAACCTTTTAGTCCAGTTACTTTTCTGTAAAAAGGAGATAATCAGAACGTGGTGATGAGAATTAAAATAATACATTTCCAGCGCATAACATAGTATACCCCTTACCAGTTGCCACTGAGTCCGTTTCAACTCATGGCTACCCAATGTGTTACAGAGTAGAACTGCCCCATAGGGTATTGATCCTTGGCTCTAATCTTTATGGAAGCAGATTGACAGACCTTTCCTTCACAGCACCATTGAGTGGGTTTGACTATCAACCTCTAGTTTAGTAGATGAGCACAAACAGTTTGTACCACCCAGAGACCTGGCACATTGGGCACATGATAATGGCTCATTAGTAATACTAGCCATTGCTATTATTCTTATTATTTGGCGTGCCTGGCACATAATAGGCACTTAATAAATGGTTGTTATAGTGGTAATGGAGTCCCTGGGTGATGTAAATTGTTAATGCACTTGGCTGGCAGCTGAAAGGTTGGAGGTTCAATTCCATCCAGAGGATTCATGAAAGAAAGGTATGTGATCCCTACCTTTACAGCCATTGAAAATACCATGGAGAACAGTTCTACGCTGACACACGTAGGGTCACCATGAGTCAGAGTCAATTTGATGGCAACTTTTTTTTTTTAATAGTAACAATAACTCATTCCAAATTGTCAATCAGTTAAAAATATTTATCAATTACCTTTTATGTATTCGAATTCATGTATTGATCCTGGCATTGAGCAAATTGGGGTTTGTTATAGTTTCCCTGCTTTCCAGCAGCTTAGACTCTTCTACATGAGCAGAAAAACACAGCCAACAATACCACAGTTCCATCTGGCACAGAGGCTCAGAGGAGGAGGGCACCCAGGGGAGAGGTGGCTGGGGAGAGGTTTAAGGTGAGAGTGAAGGCAGGGTGGGGTAGGGTGATGTGAGCAAACACTCCATGTAGGAAAGGGCAAGGAATACTTGGCTCAACTAAGGAGGCTGGGAGAGCGAAGCAGAAGTTTATGTTAGGGAAGAGTTGAGTGACTACCAAACAGAATGATGAATCATTCTGCCATCTTGTTTCTTATTTTCTTCTCTAGTCTGAATTTGCTGGGCTCCCTGTTTTATTTCAGTTCTTTTAAATCCACTTTTCTGTTTTTCTTATTCTCTTCCCCTATAAGTTTTCTGTCTCTCTCACTTTCTTTTCTCTAGTGGGAATTGGAGTAGTACCAAAGTTCACCAGGAAAGGAGTTTTTAGGCACACCAGGCCCCCGCTGACAACTCCACCTGCTCTTTCTCCCTCCATCATTTTGTCTCTTCCTTTCTCTCTCCATGTTGTACCTCTGGGCCTTTGCACATGCTGTTGCCTCTGCCTGGAATGCTGCCTTCCCTGCTCCATGCCACCCACCCCGTTGCCTTGTTACCATCTACTCATCCTCTACTCCTACACAGCACCAGCAACAGTGCCAACCTCTTATAGGAAGTCTTCCCTGACCAGATTCCACTTTTGGTTTGATGCCTCTCCTGAGTAATTTCGTGTCAACCTGGACTTCTTTGATACACATCCACAAGAGGCCAACAGGGGACTCTTTTCTTCGTGATCTCTTAGGCTGACACAGGGTTCATGTCAACACTTGCTTCTGCCATCAAACTGGCTCCTAGAACTTCCACCTAAAAATGATACATGTCACTTCTGCTCCAAAGGAAGTTACGTGGCCATATCTAACTTTAAAGAGACTGGGGAAGGGTTACCTGTTTGCAGGAGAAGAAACTGGAAATATTTAGTAGATCATATGGATGATCAGCCCAAAAGATGACTCTGTCGTAGAGTTTAAGTTCAAGCCAAGGGGGCAGCATCTCTGTCCAGGTAGTAACACCCTGGGCTCAGTCCATTTTGGTATACAGGGATTTGTACAGATTTCTTCATATAGTAAGGACAGATATGGAAAGATGGAAGGCATAGATGTAGCTGTCTGTGCTTGCCTTCAAGTTCACCTACTTGATTTCTTGGAAGTGGATGGGGAAAGTGATGGAGAAGCCTTCCCACAGATGTGACAAGTTAAGGTAATGGGCAGAAGTGTTGGAGTTTCACAGAGACAGCCCAGAGATGTGCCCCGTTTCCCCCTTAGCCTGTCTTTGCTGAGAGGTTCGTGCAACCGGGAGAAGGAGCAACTCTGTGCTGACTTAGGCTTGATGCCTACCCCAGAAGTTCCAGGAATGTGTAGGAGCAAAAGTCTGTTATGATTGGACAGAGTGGGCTCGTGAGGAGGGATTGCGAATCTCACTGGCTCCGTAAAGAGAAGTGCACTTTGAGGGTCTGAGCCTGGAACACTGGGGTCTCCTTCCGAGGGCTGCTCTGATGGTTCCCGAGCTCTGCCTCTCTTTACTCTCATCAAAAACGAAAAAGACTTTGGATTTGGTGCTCCTTCAGGGTGTGCAGTTTCTTGAGTGGCAGAAGTGAGCTTGACTTTAAGGAAACTGGACACACAAAACAAGAGGTAATTCAGGGAACAGCTCTTTGCTCTCTGAAAGGGCTCTTTGATGTAGAAAGAGGATTTGCCATGAAATTTAAGATACTTCAAATACAGTCTGAGCTACAAGAACTCAGTTTGTATACATTACAGGGGTACATGTCTTTCTTATAAATCGCTCACCTGCACTTTGGAATCTGAGGAACAGCAGTTAATTAAAAAATTAAGAGAGACTGACTCTTTTTTTCATATAGGGAGAAGTCCTGAATTTTGGAATCATACAGACGTGGTATAAAGGCCTGTCTCTGCCACGGGCTATTAGTCAAGTGGTTTTGGGGAAGAAGCAAATCTGAGTTTCTTCAATGGGGACCAAACCGTCTACCTCGTGGGCTTCTTAACTAGCTAATGGCCATTAGCTCTAACCTGGCTTCTGGCACTGAGTTAGTGCTCAGTTAATGTTAGTTTAGGAGCCTTGGTGGTGCAGTGGTTAAAGTGCTTGACTGCTTATTGAAAGGTCACTGGTTCAAACCCACCAGCCACTCCATGGGAGAAAGATGTGGCAGTCTGTTTTGGTAAAGATTTATAGCCTTGGAAATCCTATGGGGCAGTTCTACTCTGTCCTATAGGGTCGCTTCTCCCTCCTCTTCCTCCTTGTCTTCCTGTTTGTTCTCCTCCTCCCTGTTCTTCATCTTCTTTTTCATCACCTTTATGCCTTCCTCCTCATTGCCCTTGTCTTAGGCTGGATTATCTAGAGAAAACAAGCCAGTAAAGCGTATATATATAGAGAGAGAGAGATTTATATCAAGGAAACAACTCGCATGGTTGTAGAAGCTGGAAAGTCCCAAGCCTGTGGGTCAGATTAAAGGCTTCTCCTGATTCACATAGCTGCAGGGGCTGGCAAACCCAGGATCAGCAGGTCAGAGAGCAGGGCTCTTGCTCATAGGCTGTGAAGATAGATGAATCCCAAGATCAGCAGGCCAGACCACAGGTAAGCTGCTAGCTCAAGTCCCAGGAACCAGGGGTCAGACAAACAAGAGACAACTGCAGGATCCAGCATGAGCAAAAAGCCCCCCAGTCTTGCCAGAATGTCTGCTTATAGTCTATGCAGGCCGCACGCCCAAGGCTACTCACAGCACATCCCGTCATGGAGGCGATCACATATCAAATCTCAACAGGGAAGTGATCACAACATTATATGACTGCCAAACACTGAGAATCATGGCCTAGCCAAGTTGACACAATCTTAACCATCACACCCCTCCACGTTCTCTTCTTCCTTCTACTTTTTCTTTTCTTTTCTTCCTTCCTTCTTTCCTTCCTTTCTTCCTCTCTTCCCCCCCCCCCCTTTTTTTAGAGTTGATTATTCCTTATCTACAAACTTTTTCATCCTCTGGATTTGGATGCACCATTTTTTCTTGTATCGCTCCTACACTCTGACTGTCACCCCTTGGTCTTCTTGATGCACTGACCCACTCATTGCCAAATTGTGGAGACCCGTCTATTTTCTGTTCACACTCTCTCTTCACTCCGTAGGCAATTTGACCTCCTTTTTGTAGCTTTAGGAGATGTCACCTCAAGAATCTAAAATCCATATTGCTGGATGAAACCTACATCTAGCTGCCAAATGTTATCTTCCCTGGGTTGTCCCGCTGACACCTTGAGTTCAAGGTGCCTCAGACTGAACTCACCTCTGGCACACATTCACCCAGTTGCTTAAGCCAGAATCCTGCATGCCCTATTTTACTTCTTTGTCTCCATCAAACCTCATAGACACTCAATGACTATTTGCTTACTTCTGTCACCTAGGAAGGGTGACTAGGGTCACTTCTCTTGTTCAGACTCCAATGTCTATTATCTGCATCTGTATCCTAACGAGTCTTTGAACTTCCGTCTTGACCTGCCCCAATATGTTTTCCATAGAACACCAAAGTCTCTTTAAAAATTAAATTCAGGACATTTTATTTAACAGCATTCTGTGGCTCCCATCATCTGCAGAATAACCATCATTCTCCCTAGTAAGGCAAGTAAGGCACTGTGAGGTTTAGTCCCTGTCTCCTCCTCCAGCTTCATTTCCCTTCCCTGCCATACTACATCAGTATTGGTTGAATGTCTGGTCCCCCAAGCAGGCCATGCTACTTGAAACCTGCTCTTTTCAGGGTGTAATTCTCATTTTCTGGAAAGTCCTTTTCTCTCCTTGGTTAGCTCAAAAGCAGCCTTTAATTTTTATTTTTTTCTCTATAGAGTAGCCTCTGACTTTCCAAAATGAATTAATCACTCCCCTCCCTGGGCAATTGCTGTAGCTCATACCATTGCATCTCTATTGTTGGGCTGGAAATTGCCTTTTATGAGTTCATCTTCCCATTAGACTGTGAGTGCTTGAGGGCAGGTGCTGAGCTGCATTCATTTTTGTATCATCGACTTCTGGCCCATGGCCACATTGTCAATATTAAATAGATACTGTGGCTCAGACCTCGAATGTTCCACAGGCGCCTTTCTGTGCATTTGATAGAGGAGGCATAAGAAGGTCATTTGCTCTGCCTTAGTCTGCCCCTCCCCATGGCTTCTAGTAAGGCCTTGGTCAAAACCTCTCCCCTCCCACAACACTCCTTCTAGTGCTATGAACTCCACTTTCTTCCCAAACTGTGCTGTTTTCTATCTAATACATCAGATAAATTAATCTAAGCTAATCTAGACGAAGATATTAATAGCTGATAGTCATACAAATAATTAAAAGAAGTTAATGTTTATTCAATGTAGTTGCTCCTCAATTTATTTATGTTTTGTAATAATAGCTACCATTTACAAGTTGCTTTTTAAATTTTTGATTATACTATGTATACCTTTCAAATTAAAAATTACTGTTATTGATATGAATAAAGAAAAAAAAAACTCTCATAACTACTGAACTTTAACTAAATGATTTTCCAGACTAAACATTATTAGCTCCTAAAAGACTTTGTAAATTCATAAGGAAGATCATGAGAAATTGTAAGAAATTAGAGTCATTTCACTTCTTAACCACCTGTTTCAACCTCAAGCAGTATCTATTGACTTCTTTCTTGCTAGGATTTCGTTCAGGTATTCGAACTCCACTATGTGCTAGAGACAGGGACCTTCACCCTAGCTCTTAATTAATTTATGTCTGTTGTGATAGCTGCATTCACCTTGCTAAAGACAGGATTAAGAGTGAGCATGATTTTTTAAATTTTTTTATGGGACTTAGTTCTAAAGTCAGTAAGACGTGAACAGAGGTCTGCAGGAGAGGCTTCTGAAAAAGATTTTTTTTTCTCGTTTTCCACTGGACACTGTCACATCTACAGGGATATGTGCACCTGTGGCAGACATCGAGGGGGGAGTTGTGGGGAGGAGCAAGGCAACATCACAAAGGTGGCAGGGCAGACATATAAAAGTGGCCTAGGTCCTCAGTGATAGCATAGTTGCTGAATTAGCTTACTCGGAGGCTCTCTACATCAGGACTTCTTGTGAGTGAATACACCTCCTATTGTTTGGTTGGGGGTATCTGTGTCAAAGCCAACGGCATTCCAACTTACATGTCTTGCTAAGAAAATTGACAAAATTAGCATTACAGGTTCTCCAATCTCTCCTATTCTAACATTTTTATTAACGATATTTATATTTATAGGCAGTTAAGGTTTAGAGTTAAGGTTTATGGTATCTAATTTTGAAACCATAATTTTTACAGGTTAGTCTTAGTTCTAAATGTAGACGGTTTCAGTCTTAACACAAACACCTTTAAGCTCATTTCCTTTCTTTCTAAACTCTTATTTCTTGCCATATTGATGCCTGTATATTGCTTAAACATTCGACTAGGAATGGGTTAAAAACTCATTTTTATACTTTCAGAACTTTCTTCTTGTTCTTGTTCTTTTTTTTTGTTTTTTTTTTTTAGGGTCTGAAATGTCCCTAGTTCCCACCGTTAAAAAAAAAAAAAAAAAAAAAAAAAATCTACAGAGCTGGAGAAAAGTGTAGAACAAAATTCAAATTCACACAAAAAGATCAGACGTACCGGTCTGACAGAGACTGGAGGAACCCCGTAGACTATAGCCCCCAGACACCCTCCTAACTCAGAACTGAAGGCACTCCCAAAGTCCACCTGTCAGTCAAAGATTAGGCGGGCCTGTAAAACAAACGGTAACACACATGAGGAACGTGGTCCTTAGTTCGATCAAATATACGAGACCAAATGGGCAACGCCTGTCCCAAAACAAAGGCGAGAAGGCAGGAAGGGACAGGAAACCCGAAAGAATGGATGTGGGAGGCTTGGGGTGTAAAGGGCCAGGGGGTGAGTGCTGACACATTGCGGGGATTGCAACTGATGTCACAAGACAATTTGTGTATAAATTTTTGAATGAGAAGCTAATTTGGACTGTAAAGTTTTACCTAAAACACAATATAACTAAAAAAAATCTTTATTGAGATGTAATTCACATGTCATATAATTCATCCACATAAACTGTACTTTCACTGGTTTTTAGTATATTCACAGATATGTGCAACCGTCACCACAGTCAATTTTAGAACATTTTCGTCACCTGGAAAAGAAACCCCATACTCCAGCTATCTCTGCAACTCCCACTCAGCTCTAAGCAACCACTAATCTAATACTTTCTGCCCTATGGATTTATCTCTGCTGGATACTTCATACAAATGGAATCATGCCATACGTGCGCTGACCTTTTCGGTCTGGCTTCTTTCACTTAGCATAATATTTTTGAGGTTCATTGAATTGTAGCATGTATCCGTGCTTCCTCACTGCTTACGGCAGAATGATACATCATTGTTTGTATATACCACATTTTGTTTATCCATTTATTTGTTGATGTGCGTTTGGGTTGTTTCCACCTTTTGGCTATTGTGAATGATGCTGCTATAAACATTCATGTACAAGTTTTTATGTGGACAGTTGTTTCATTTCTCTTGGGTCTATCCTAAGAATGGTTTAATCATTTAAGGAACTGTCAGACTGTTTTTCAAAGTGGCTGCACCGTTTTACATGTAGGAGGATCCTGATTTTCCACATCCTTGTCAACACTTGTTGTTATCTGAATTTTTAATTCTAGCCATTCTGGTGGGTACGGTTTTGATTTGCATTTCCATAGTGACTAATGATGTCGAGCATCTTTTCATGGGCTTATTGGCTGTTAGTATATTTTCCTTGGAGAAATATCTATTCAGGCTCATTGCCCATTTTTTTTTTTTAACTGTGATTTTATTTATTTATTTTAAAATAATATTTTATTATGCTCAGGGCAGGTTTACACAGCAGTTTAGGTTCCCATCCAACAATTTCTACACAAATTATTCTGTGAACCTTGCCTATTTTTTAGCTGGGTTATTTGTCTTTTTCTTTTTGAATTTGAAGTGTTTTTTATACATTCTGGATACGAGTTCTTTATCAGATATATAATTTACAAATATTTTCTGCCATTGTATGTGTTGTCTTTTCACATTCTTCCCGGTGTCCTTTGAAATAAAAAAGCTTTAAATGTTGATGAAGTCCACTTTCTTCATGTTTCTTTTGCCACTCATGTTTTTGGTGTCATACCTAAGAATCTTTTGCCAAATCCAGGGTTATGGAGATTTTCCCCTATGTTTTCTTCTAAGAGTGTTATAGTTTTGGTTCTTACATTTAGGTCTTTGATCTATTTTGAGTTAATTTTTGTATATGTTGTTTAGGTAAGGGTCCAACTTCATTTTTTGCATGTGGCTATCTATCTAGTTTTCCCAGCACCATTTGTTGAAAAGACTGTTCTTTCCCCATTGAATGGTCTTGGCACACTTGTAGAAAATCAGTTGGTCATAGATGTGTGGATTTATTTCAGAACTCTCAATTCTATTCCTTTGATCTATACATCTATTTTGTGCCAGTACCACACTGTCTTAAGTTGCTGTTGATCTTTAGTAAGATTTGAAATAGAGAAGTATAAGTTCTTCTGCTTTGTTCTTTCAAGGTGGTTTTGGCTTTTCTTTTAAGGAACTGCCCCTCACAATTCCATGTGAATTTTAGAATCAACTTGTCAATTTCTACAAAGAACATAGCTGGAATTCTGACAGGGATTGTGTTAAATTTATAGGTTGGTTTGGGGCATGCCCCATCTTAAAAATATGAGGTCTTTTGTTCCATGAACATGGGATATTTTTCAATTATTTTTCTTTTAAAATTTCTTTCAACAATATTTCGTAGTTTTCAGAGTATAAGTTTTTCACTTTTCTTGTTAAATTTATTCATATTTTATACTTTCTAATGCTATTGTAAATAGAATTGTTTTCTTTAATTCTTAATAAAGAATTTTTAAATTTAATTTATGGGCTGTTCATACCAAATGTATAGCAATACAATTTATTTTTTTATAGTTTTAAAATTTTTGTTTTTTGGACACTAGTTATGTTTATCATGTTGTTCAACGATTAGCATTATCCATTTCCAAATTTTTATACCACCTTTAACAGAAGCCCAGTGTCTCCTAAGCAGTGACTCCCCCTTTACCCTCTCTTCCCTGAACCTTAGTAACCACTAATAAACTTTGGTCTCTGTACGCTTGCCTATCCTAAATGTATCATATAAATGGAATCATACAATATTGAAGTACAATTGATTTTTGCATATTGATCTTGTATCTCGTAGCTTTGTTGAACTTGTTTATTAGTGCTAACTTTTTTTTTTAATGGATTCTTTAGAATTTTCTCTATATAAGATCATGTCATCTGTGATTAGATATAGTTTTACTTGTACCCTTCTAACCCGGATACATTTATCTCTTTTTCTTGCTTAATTATTCTGACTAGAACATCCAGGACAATGTTGAATAGAAGTGAAGAGAGCAGATATTCTTGTATTGTTCTTGGTCTTAGGGGAAAGCATCAATCTTTCACCATTAAGTATGATATTAGCCTTTATTAGCCTTTTTTTTTTTTTTTGGAGATACCCTATATCAAGTTGAAGGTTGTTTATCATAAAGGGGTATTGGATTTTGTCAATGCTTATTCTGCATCTACTGAGATAATCACATGATTTTTAAATTTTTTATTGTATTATATGATGCGTCACATTAATTAATTTTGGATGTTGAACCAATCTTGAATTCCTGAGACAAATTCCACTTGGTCATGGTGTACAATTCTATATATATGTTGTTTAATTCAGTTCGCTAGTATTTTTTTGATGGTTTTATGACATTTGTTGAGATATTTGTCCAGAGTTTTTTTGTGATATCTTTGCCTGGTTTTAGTATCAGAGTAATACTCACCTCACAGACTGAGATGGGAAGTGTTTCTTCCTTTTATCATTTCTGGAAGACTTTATGAAGTATAGATATTAATTCTTCTTTAAACGTCTGGTAGAATTCAGTTGTAAAGCCATTTAAGCCTGGGCTTTTCTATGTGTGTAGTTTTTAAAATTACTACTTCAATCTTTTTACTTGTAAGTCTATTCAGACTATTTCTTCTTGAGTCAGTTTCAATAATTTGTGGCTTTCTAGGAATTTGTGCATTTCATTTAACTTTTCTAAGTTTTTGACACATGATTGTTCATAGTACTCCTTTATAATCCTTTTTATTTCTGTAGGGTAGTAGCAATGCCCTCTTTTTCATTTCTGATTCTAATAATTTGAGTCCTCTCTCTCTCTTTTTTCTAGGTAAATCTAGCTCAAGATTTGCCAATTATGTTGATCTTTTCAAGGAACCAGCTTTTAGTGTCATTAATTTTCTCTATTGTTTTCTGGTCTCCATTTCATTAAATTGTACTCTAATATTTATTATTTTCTTCTACTTGCTTTAGGTTTAGTTTGCTCTTCTTTTTCTAGTGTCTTGAGGTGGAAGGTTAGGTAATTGTTTGGAGATCTTTTTTTATTTCTGAATATAAGTATTTACAGCCATAAATTTTCCTGTAAGTACTGCTTTAGCTGTTTTCCTTAAGTCTTATTGTGCTGCGTCTTCATTTTCATTCATCTCAAAGTATTTTATGATTTCTGTTTTGGTGTTTTCTTTGACCCATTGCATATTTAGGACTACATTGTTTAATTTCTGCATCTTTGAGTTTCTTAAACTTTTTCCTGCTATTGATTTCTAATTTCAGTTTAGAAATTAGAATTTCTGTTTTCAACTTACATATCTTTATTCACCTGTCTTTACTTATTCACTTATTCTTTCTTCTGCCAATTCATATCTATTGTTGACCCCTTTAGTGAATTTTATTTCAGTTAACTTGATAATTTCCATGTGTGTCTCTTTCTAAAAAATAATTCTTAGGATGGGACAGGAAAGCTGATAATAGGGAACCCAAGGAAGAGAAGGGAGAGTGTTGTCGTGTCGTGGGGCGGGGGGAGGGGGAGAGAAAATAATTTTTATCCTTTATTGACATTCTCTATTTGATGTAACATTGTCATCACACCTTCCTTTACTTCTTTAGTCACAGTTTCCTTTTGTTCTGTAAAAATGTTATAATGATCACTTTGAAGTTTTTTACATGGTAAATCTGATACCTGGTCTCTCTCACGAGTAGTTCCTCTTTCCTGCCTTTTTTGTTTTTCTGGTGTATGAGTCATATTTCCCTCTCTTTGCATTTTTTGTAATTTTTTTTTTGTTGAAAACTGGACATTTTAGATAATATATTGTAGAAAATCTTACTACTTGTCCTCTCTACCCCTTCTTGGGGATTTTCTTGTTTATATATTTACTGACTGGCTGGATTATTTTAGTAAAATGTGTATTTCCCTCTCCCCCACAATGTTCAGCTTCTGATGGTGCTTCTCAGAAAGAAACAGCGTTGGGTATGCCCATAGTCACCCAGAGATGACAGTGGTTGTGATAGGGCTTTCTTCCTGTCTTTCCTGATCACATCCAGTTTTTAAACTCCACGAATTGCTGACTGATTGCTGTATTGTTTTTAATAATGCCCTGGCACATAGAATTGCTGTACAAATTTATCCACTTCTCTCTTTTTTATAGATGTAATGAATTGTTCTGTGTTTTAATAGTTAAACCACCTTCAAATTTATGGAATTACCTCAACTTTGTTATGATGCATTATCTTTCTAATATATTGCTGGATTCTTTTTGATAAAATTTTATTTAGGATTTTTGAGTTCTAGTGCTATGTTTTGGATTAATGAGTAAGCTTGTTTTGTAATTTTCCTTTATATAACATGCCTTATTGGGCTTTGGTATTGAGTTTAAGCTGGCTTCATAAAAGGAGCTGGGAAGTACTCTCCATTTTTGTTTTTTAGTCTTTGGATGGGCTTATGGAAGACTGGTGGTATTTTTTTCTTAATGGTGCTTGCTTTTGGGAAAATCTGCAACTTCCACGATGTCTTCACTACATGAGTTGGTTCTCGCCATGCTCTTTAAACTAGACTCAGATTTCACAGTGTTTGACAGGTGTGCTTCATAGTTTGTGCTTTGGGCTTGATGTTTTTTCCTTACTATCATGGATTGAATTGTGTCCCCCCAAAATATGTGTCAAGCTGGCTAGACCATGATTCCCAGAAGTATGTAATTATCCTACATTTTGTGATCTGATATAGTTATCCTCCATTTTGTGATATTACGTAACTATCCTCTATTTTATGTGTTATAAATTCTAAAATCTCTATAAGGTAGGATTAGTGTGAGGTGTATCTTGAGTCGAATAGAGGGTGTGACTCAAGTCACACCCTTATTTAAGTCACACCCTTATTCAAGTCATATCCTTACTTAAGTCACAGCCGTGTTCAAGTCATGCCATTACTCAAGTCACACCCTTGCTTGAGTCACACCAATTATCTTATAAGATGTAAAAGGATAGAGAAGTGAGCATAGAGGAGAGGGACATCACTACTACCAAGAAAGAAGAGCTGGGAGTGGAGCATGTCCTTTGGGCCAGTGGTCCCTGCACTGAGAACCTCCTAGACCCAGGGGAAGATTGATGCCAAGACACATGGAGATCTCCAAGGAATGCCAGATGCACAGATGTTGAAAGGAGACAAATACCTTCCCCTGAGCCGACAGAGAGAGAAAGCTTTCCCCTAGAACTGGTACACAGAATTCAGACTCCTAGCCTCCAAAACAGTGAGAGAATAAATTTGTGTTTGTTAAAGCTATGTACTTGAGTTATTTCTGTTATAGCAGTACTAGGTAACTAAGACACTTACCTCATTGAAAATGATGTTTTTTCCCTGTGTTTTGTTTCTTTTTGTGGTTTTCATTGACTTTGAAGGAAAAAGTGAAACAAAGATATTTTCATTCTGCTATCTCTTAGTGAAAATTCTTCTGCTCTGGTTTAATATAAGAATCTTTGCTTTAAGCCAAAGTAATGAATTTCTGTGTTTGGAAATTTCAGGCATCTAAAATAGGAGGTTGGGGAGACTGCTTCTGGAGAAGAACAGTTCTTAGAAGAGAGGAATCATGGCATATTGGAAGAATACTGCATTGGGAATTTGCAAGCCTGGGTGTTTGACTATATTCCCTTCTTTATTATCTGTGTGAACCACTTAACTTCTTTGAGCTTTGGTTTCTTTTTCTGTAAAACAAAAAGAATAACACTAGCATTGCCAATCTTACAGGATTAGTGGGAGGATCAAAGGGGATAAAGAATATTATCCTATTTGTAAAATGCTGTGGAAATATATTATTTTTGTGCCTTCACACCCTGGAAAGCATTCAGGAAGTAAGAAACAAAAGGATGTCACAGCTACTGTAGCCTTTTAATTCCGTCTTAATGAATATCCTCCAGCTAATCTGCAGTCACAGCCGAGTCACATTAATGTGGAACTTATAATTCATAAACTGCAACAGCAGCATGGAAAGGTTTTAATCAGTTGCCGTCATTCTTAATTATTTTAAAACCTCAATAATGGTCACATGAGCTGCATGGCAGCTTAATTAATTTGCATTAAGCCCAAAGGTCCGAATGAGTAGTGAGTTCAGGAACAAAGTCTAAGGGCTTGGCAGAAGCATGTCAAGTGTGAATAAGTATCTGGGCTGGTTCCTATTGATTACTCTCAAGTCAGTGTCTCTCTCTCTCTGCTGCATTCACACAATTTCTATCACTTTGTTTATTACATTAGAATTGACCTTGAAGCCTCTGAAAATGAGCCCACTTGCTGTCACTTGCTAGAGAAAATCTTTGGAAATATCTGTGAATTCCAACTGCCTGTACTTCTCCCTGCTTCAGTTTCTATGGTTAATAGAAGGCTGGCAGGGTGTTAATTATTTATTTTTGGAAGAGAATTGGTATTATTTTACTCCCTGCCTGTCATATTGGTTTGATAATTAGTGTATTTCAATTCAAAAATTCCATTGAGTGAGGGCACCGTTTCTGAGTGGCTTCAATCCGAGCCATGCCCTACACTTCAAGGGCCTGCTCAGTAAGATGGCTACTCATTCTCAAGCCAGGAGACTGCCCTCACAGGTGGGATTCTGGGCAGGATTTATTACCCATATTATCATATCTCTGGGTTTGGAGTTATAGCCTATCCCATTATGAGTAGAATTAAGGAGCGACACTCATGCTCAAATAGTCAGAAGGGTGAGGGGGAAGAAAAAGGAAGTGGGTAAGTAGAGCCATCCATCGGACTTATTTTACTGGTCTTCTGTTGTCTATCAGCACTAGAAGGCTGTTATTCCACGGACTAAAGCGATCTGGTATAAAGGTAAGATGGTCACCACTCACACCCTCCTCCACTCTCACCAGCTGTATGGGTCCTATCAAGGGACAATAAAGTGGGAGGCAGTCTTGCAGAATAAATGAATTCTGGGGACTCTCACAGGTATAGCAATTAAATCTGTCATTTATTTTTGTTGTTGTTTGCTGCTGACTTGGCCATGACTCATGGTGACCTCACGTATAACAGAACAAAATGTTGCCCAGACCTGTGCCATCTTCATGATCTTTGGGATGTTTGAATCCATCGTTGTGACTATTGTGTCAATCCATTTCATTGAGGGTTTCCCTCATGTTCATTGACTGTCTACTTTACCAAACATGATGTCCTTTTCTAGTGATTGGTCTTTCCTAATGATGTGTCCAAAGTAAGCAAGCCAAAGTCTTTCCATCCTCTTTTCTAAGGAGCATTCTGGTTATATTTCTTCTAAGATTGATCTGTTCATTCTTCTGGAAGTCCACAGTATATTCAATATTCTTTGCCAAAGCCACAGAATACATCAACTCTTCATCTGTCTTCGTTTTTCACTGGCTTATTTTCTCCAGGCCTTTCTTCTTAGTCTGTGTCTTAGCCATATTGTACTGCTATAAAAGAAATACCACAAGTGTATGGCTTTAACAAAGAGAAATTTATTCTCTCACAGTCTAGGAGGCTATAAGCCCAAATTCAGGGCATTAGCTCCAGGGGAAGGCTTTCTCTCTCTCTTGGCACTAGAGGAAGGTGCTTGTCATCAATCTTCCCCTGGTCTAGGAGCTTCTTAGGTGCAGGGATCCCTAGTCCAAAGGACATGGTTTGCTCCTGGAACTACTTTCTTGCTGGTATGAGGTCTCTCACTCTCTGCTTGCTTCCCTTTCCATTTATCTCTTGTAAGATAAAAGGTGATGCAGGCCACACTTCAGGGAAGCTCGCTTTACATTGGATTAGGGATGTGACCTGAGTAAGGGTGTTACATCCCACCCTAATCCTCTTTAACATAATTTAATCTTGCTTTTTTAACCACAGGCAGAGATTAGGATTTACTACACATAGGAAAATTATAGCAATCACAAAATAGAGGACAATCACACAATACTGGGAATTATAGCCTAACAAAGTTGACACATATTTTGGGGGGACAGAATTCAATCCATGACAGCCTGTCTTAGTCTGAAAGCTCTGTTGAAATCTGTTCACCATGGGTGACTTGGCTGGTATTTGAAATACCAGTGGCATAGCTTCCAGCATCATAGCAAAATGTAAGCCGTCACTGACAGATGGGTTGTGGCTGATCAGAGCAGAATGAACTTAATCAAGGAGACTTCTTGGGAGTGCACTGTGAACAAGGCATTGAATAGTGTAAGAGGAAAAAAAAAAAAAGAGAGGAAATAAATGTGTACTTAGTTCTATATTGCTGAATGAATAAGCAGATTGTGAATGAATAAGTGGATGAATGTAAGGTGTCATGAAATCATTCAGGTGAAAAGATCCCATGGATTGAATGAGTTACTGAGAGATAAGTTCTCCAAAGATGACCTGGGTCCAAAAATGCATGGCTCATTGTTTTGGAGCTCTGTCCGTTATTTTTGATATGTCACATGAAAAGAAAATGTTTCCTTGGGGCTAAATGAAATGAAGAACAACCACCAGACTGGTTACCTGAAGTCAGCAGGAGTGGTTGGTTGCTTAAGGTGTCCCATGGGAATTTTATCTATTCTTAGTTGAAAATCAGAGCACTCTTCCTTTCATGTGAAATAGCCCCAGAAAATCTCCTGGGTCTGCTCACCCAAGGTGTGGAATTGAACTTAATTCAGCAGAAAATGATTTTCAGGGTGAAATGCCTACCTAGTTGGATTCACTAGAACTGAATGGCAGTCAATAACCTTGGTTGCCTGGCTGCCAGGAGAAGACAAGTAGGATTCTTCTCTAAAGGCCCTCAACAGCTCAGAGATGCTGGCAGGAGGATGGAGAATGAAGTCTGAAGAAGTAAGCTCATTAGTGTTTGGAAAAAGGAGAAGGTTGTTTTGTCTGAAATGCAGAGCCTCCTGCCTCAAAGCCAACCACACCAAGGACAACCTGGAGGCTGGTTTACTGTTTGGATGTAATGATAGAACACTTCGTAGACGGTTCTGGCATAAGAGTTTTGCTGCCATTTTTAAAGAAAAGATAGACCTTTTTCAGGGAGAGGTGATGGTTCAGTGGTGGAATTTTCACCTTCCATGTGGGAAACCTGGGTTTGATTCTGGCCAATTCACCTCAGGTACCACCACTACCCATCTGTCAGGGGAGGCTTGCATGTTGCTATGATGCTGAGCAGGTTTCAGTGGATGTCTTGGTCATCTAGTGCTGCTATAACAGAAATACCACAAGTGGATGGCTTTAAGAAAGAGAAATTTATTTCCTCACAGTAAAGTAGGCTGAAAGTCTAAATTCAAGGCGTCAGCTACAGGGGAAGGCTTTCTTTCTCCGTCAGCTCTGGAGGAAGGTCCTCGTCCTCAATCTTCCCATGGTCAAGGAGCTTCTCCGGCGCAGGGTCCCCAGGTCCAAAGGTTGTGCTCTGCTTCCAGCGCTGCTTTCTTGGTGGTATGAAGTCCCCCTGTCTCTCTGCTCACTTCTTTCTTTTATATCTCAAGAGACTGCCTCAAGGCACAATCCAATCTTTAGATTGAGTCCTGCCTCGCTAACACAACTGCCACCCATCCTCCCTCATTAACATCATAGAGGCAGGATTTATACCATATTGGGAAATCACACAATACCGGGAATCATGGCCCAGCCAAACTGATACACACATTTTTGGAGGACATAATTCAATCCATGAGAGTAGAGCTTCCAGACTATGATTGACTAGGAAAAAAGGCCTGTTGATCTACTTCCAAAAAATCAGCCAGTGAAAGCTCTGTGAATCACAACAGTGTGATCCACAATTGATCATAGGGATGGCACAGGGCCAGGCAGTTTCATTCCATTGTGCTTGGGGTCGTCACGCACCAGGGCTGACTCCAGGGCAGCTGAGAAGAAGAATTTTTCAGAAGATCAGAAACCTGGTCAGCTCTCCTCTTCTCTGTCCAGATTCTGAATGATTTGAGATCTAAGACAAAGGAGAGGCAAGTAGAAGCCAAATGTCACCTTTTTTTTTTTTTACCAACACTAGCCAGAATGGAGGGCATGGTTTTAGATCTGTTGGTGCTCCTATTAATAGTATATGAAAGTTTCAGTTGCTTTATTTTCTTGCCAACATTGGTTTTGTCTGTTTAAAGAAATGTCTCAAGGTTTTTCTTTTTTTCAATTTTAGGCATTCTGGTTAGAGGTTATGTAAAACTTGATTGCTTTATCCCTTGCCTTATTTCAGAAAGGATTTAAAGATTCATTTACTTATACATGAAACATGCCTCCTATCTTAGCTTCTCTACGTTGGCTTTACTCTCTTGCACCATTTTATTTCTCTCCAAATGGTGGCAATGTAGGGCCATAGAAAACTCTATTGTTGTTTAAATTGGGGAAAGGAGAACTCCAGAGGAATCAAGGAAGGCTTTATGGAACTGATGAAATTTGACTTAGATTTTGAAGAACTTGGAAAGGTGTGGAGGAGTGGGGAGGATCTTCTGGCTACACTGGAGGATTCTGCTAGGGACCAACTACTGGTGGCTGAGGGTCATCGGAGTCAGTGCGCAGATTATTGACTATAGCTGAGAAGCTTGGCTGCCACCAAAGTTTTGGTCATTGCTTTTCTGGGGGTTTAGGGAAGTTAAACTGGTCAACATCCATTCAAAGGAGAAGAAGACAAAAAACTGGAGGTGGTCTAGACAGTATAAAGAGATGGATGATGGGAAGCCTGGATTAGAATTTAGGGCAGTGTCAGGACACCAGAAAGGAATTAGAATTACATAGAAGGAAGAATCGATGGTCCTTGGCTATATTACTTGTTCTCAGGCCATTGTCCTGTGCTGCAGCTGTCCTGTGCTGCAGCTGGGGTGCTTGATTCCACTGCTTATGGGGAGGCACTGTGTCTTCCCACTGTCTCAGTTCCCCCTGCCCTTCTCTGTTGGAGAAGCACTGACATCAAGATAAGCATGTTATCTCCAAATGGACCCAGGCTCCTTCCGGAGGCACTCCCACCCACGGAGCTTACCCATCCTTACCTGACCTGCCCCGGCTTGCCTAACTCCTTAGCAACAAAATGATTCAGGAAGTTCCAGAAAACATCAGTTTTCCTGCTGAAGAGAAGGAAATCTTGCAATTTTGGTCCAAATTTAATTGTTCTCAGGAATGCTTAAAGCAGTCGAGACATAGACCAAGGTTTTCCTCCTTTTGCAACTGGACGGCCTCACTATGGACATATACTTGCCAGGAAAATTAAAGACATAGTTACAAAACATATTCATCAGAGTGGATTTCGTGTTGACAGAAGATTTGGATAGGATTGTCATGGTTTACCTGTGGAAAATGAAATTGATAAGACACTGGGAGTCAGAGGACCAGAGGATGTGGCCAATATGGTGAGCGCAGAGTATAACAATCAGTGCTGAGCAATTATGATGAGATTTTCTACTGGGTAGAAGTCTACTATAACCAGGCTGGGCCAGTGGATTGACTTTGACAGTGACTACAAAACTATGTACCTATAGGTCATGGAATCTGTCTGTTGGGTTTTCAAACAACTCTATGTTAAAGGCCTTGTTTATAAAAAAAAAGAGGTGTGAAAATTATGCCCTTCTCCACAGCATGTAATACTCCACTTTCCAATTTGAATCTCATCAAAATTATAAGGATACTCAACATCCTTCAATATTGGTAACTTTCCCTTTGGAGGAAGATTAAAATATATCTTTAGTTGCTTGAATACCCACTTTGTGGATTGTATCTAGTAACCTTGCCATCTGTGTTAATCCTGGTACGCAATATGGGAAGATTAAATATATTATCAAAGGAAAATTACTGATTTTAATGGAAGCCAGATTATCAGCCCTCTATAAAGTGGAGAATGACTATGAGATCCTTAAAAGTTTTCCTGGTGCCTATCTCAAAGGCAAGAAGTACAGGCCACTTTTGACTGCTTTGTGAAGTATAAAGAGAATGGTGCTTTTATTGTGCTTGTCAGGGAGAGGAGGAAGGCACTGGAGTTGTACACTAGGCTCCTTACTTTGGTGCTGATGACTATAGGGTCTGTATGGACTTCAAACATTATTCAAAAAGACTCATTCCCTGTTTGCCCTGCTGATGTATTGGGTTGTCTCACAGCAGAAGTAACAGATTTCAAGGGACAGTATGTGAAGGATGCTGACAAAAGTATCATCGGGACCCTAAAGGAAGAAAGCTGCCTTCTTGTTGCCAATACCTTCACTCATATCTACCCTTTCTGCTGGAAGTCAGACTCACCTCTGATTTATAAGGCTGTGCCCAGTTGGTTTGTGTGAGTGGAGCACATGGTGGACAGATTACTGAGCAACAGTGACTTGTGTTACTGGGTTTGAGAGTTTGTGAGAGAGAAGGAATCTGGAAAATGGCTGAAAGATGCATGTAACTGGGCAATTTCCAGAAATAGATATTGGGGCACCCCTATTCCACTGTGGGTCAGTGATGACCTCCAAGAGGCAGTAAGCACTGGATCAGTGGCAGAATTTGAAGAACTGTCAGGAGCAAAGATCTCAGATCTCCACAGAAAGAGCATTGACCATCTACTATTCCTTCACGCTGTGGGAAGGGATCATTGCATCGAACCTCTGAAGTGTTTGATTGTTGGCTTGAGAGTGGCAGTACGCCTTATGCGAAAGTCCATTATCCATTTGAAAACAAGGAGTTTGATGATGCTTTCCTGCAGACTTCATTGCCAAAAGCATTGACCAAATCAGAGGATGGTTTTACATCCTGCTGGTGCTGGCCGTGAAATCCTGGTGACACAGTGGTTAAGAGCTACAGCTGCTAACCAAAAGGTTGGTTGGTAGTTCAAATCCACCAGCCACTCCTTAGAAACGTTATGGGGCAGTCCTAGTCTGTCTTGTAGGGTGACTATGAGTTGGGATGTACTCAACTGCAACAGATTTTTTTTTTTTTTTTTGATTTGGTGCTGTCCACAGCTCCTTGAACAAACAGCTTTCAAGACTGTGATTGTGAATGGGCTTGCCCTAGTTAGCGATGGCCAAAAAATGAGCAAACGATAAAAGAATTATCCAGATCCAGTTTTAATCATCCATAAATATGGTGCTGATGCCCTCAGATTATATCTGATTAACTCCCCTGTGGTAACAGCAGAAAACCTTTGCTTTAAGGAGCAGGCTGTGAGTGATGTGCTGAAGGACCAGTCAATTGTGGATGAAGAATTGGCTCAGGCAGTCATCAGTTGTACCCAGAAACTTCGCAAGAAGTGCAATCTGGTTCCAACTCATGAAATAACAGTTTATTATAAAGTAAAATCAGGAGGAAGATAACTGAATAATGTTATTGAAAGGCCCACAGATTTTATATTTGCCACTGTAAAGGCTCCTTTGAAATCATATCCAGTTCCTACATCAGGTAAAATCCTTATTCAAGAAATAAACACAGTTAAAGGGGTCTGAACTGGAAATTACACTCACCAGAGGGTCTTCCCTGCCTCGTCCTGCTTGTGCATGTCAAATGTTGGCATTTATGCAAATAGCAGTGAGCAAGGTGGAATTTTGCTTCTTGAAAATCCAAAAAGCAATGATACGTTGGACCTTTTAAAGCTGAAGAGTATTGTTGCTAGCATTTTCAGGGTTAAAAATGCAGAGCTGGTTGTCTTCCATGGTGAAACACAAATAAAAAAACAAACTGACCTTCTGAGTCTTAGTGGAAAAACACTTTGTGTGACTATAGGATCAGCCCCCACTTTGATCAGCAATCCCAGTACTCCTCTCTGTCAGTATATGAACCTACAGCTCTTGAACACAGAACCACGTGAATGTTTAATGGGAACAGTGGGGACTGTCCTGCTTGAAAACCCAAATGGGCAGAATGGACTCCCCTACCAACGTCTTCTGTATGAAGCAGCCAATGTATTTGGCCTTCAGAGCAGGAAGCTAAAGCTGTTTCTGAATGAGATTCAAACACATGAAATTACAGAGAAAATCTCCATGAAGACTGTGAATATGAGGACTATGTATGTTTCTGTATTCCTGACAATGGCAGAGGTCTAATGTTCACCTATAAATGTGATCGGTCAGCCTTTCTGTGGCTTACGCCCATCCCCAACACACACACAGACACAATGAAGGTATTTTCTGCTGGTACATGTGTAATATGCTGCTTTTGGTCCAAAGTTCAAGTGGGATTGATTCATCAAGTGATGAGACCTCACAGTAATATTCACATTTGACCTTAAAAACCCATGCGATCATGTTAGGGGTGTGCAATGTTACCTTAGCCTTCAGAGTTGATTTCTATACTTGAGATCTCACTTATTTGAGTTCTCAAGATAGAAGTTATTTTAATGGCATAGTATATTTACTTTTAAAATATATTTGGGACTTCTGGAAGGAATGGACATGTTATACATTCCTACTACTTGAATTTTCCTGGGAAATTTGATGGAATATTTTAAGTTTCAGTAAACCCAAACAATAAACTTTCTCTCAGATAGAAAAAGAAAAAAGATAAGCATGTTAGGAACCTCTCACAAGATGGTTGTCTAAATGAGTAACAAAACTGTGGAAGTGCTTATCAGACCTAAATATAGAAGAGTGTTACAGGTTAAAAGTATTTTGGTGCCACTCAGCTGATTTCATCATTTCTCAAAACAGAAAAGAAGTTTTTATTTTTTTAATTTTCCAATGAGGTAAGATTTTCGAGCTTATTTTGGTAGTTTGAATACATTTGCACACTTACACCTACTGCATGATGCAGGATATTTAACATAGTTCTCTTTCCCTGTAATTGCAAGTGGTATCTTCCTGCCTAAGTCTGCTTGAAGGGTTACAAGTTGCCACATCAGTTTCTTCCTCATTTTAATACTTGTATATGAAGCTGACAGTCTGTCTATAGAGATGTATATGGTACTTCTAAATATAAAAAAAAAAAAACAAAACTAAAATTAAATCTACCCCATCCCCAGCTGCCCACCTGAGGGTGCAGAAGATAGGTATCCAGCCCGATTTCCTGTGTCCAGAAGGTATGAGGACATGTGTAGAACCAATTTAGAATTGTTTGTGCTGAAGGGAGATGGTGGTGGTGATTGAATGATGAGGAGTCTCCAGTTTTTGTTGTGATGAGCCATTCTGCTCCTCACCTAGAGCCCAACGGTGGTTTTGGTTGGGGTGTGTGCATGTGGGTATCTTCAAGGAAACCTGTGATGGGCTGAGGGTATGGGAGAGTAGTGTGCTGAAAGAGATCTCCAACTGGTCAGTGAATAGAGGACTTGTGCATTTCTAGAGTGACAGTTTCATGCCCCTTTTCCCACCAGAAATATCCATGACTCTCACTGGGCCTTGGTTTCTGACTGTGTAGTCTGAGGTTAAGGCCACCTGTCCTACTTTCCTCTCAGTTGTAGTTTGAGCATCACACAAAGGTGAAAGGTCTGCATGATGTAAAGATTTTTTGTTATTAACTAAATACACAAATGCTCCAGGAGTCCTTCAGAAGTTCTGCATGAGGCGTTTATACTTAAAGAATCTGGCCTTGAAGAATTAGAAAGACAGGAAAAAAGATTAGACATTACGAGTTATCATTCAGACCAAGTTTGCTTATCCTGTTAATCTAAAATGAGAGCCAACAATCTGGAGTGGTTTTGATTGGATCTAAATAATCCCCCACATTTGAATGGGCTCCAAGGGTCTGTTCCAACATCTGGGCCAGAACGTCTGCATGTTCTGGAGAAAAGCAAGTTTGTCTGTGTGTGCACTGAGTCCCGTTCCTGTGAAAGACAGGCAATGGTGCCATGATCTCCCTCCACTGGGCTGTCACCATCCAGTTGCCTCCTGCAGCTCTAAGGTGAAGGCTACTAGCTGATGGCTGTTGTCAAGCCCTGGAATTAAGTCATCAGGAGACTCAGTCTCCTGCCTTTAGCCTCTCAGGCTAGCAAATCAGGTCTTGATATCCCAACTTTGAGAGGCTGGCCTTTTCTCAGGCAATGTTCATGCTTTGGGAGGGAAGGATTATAATAGCAAATTGTTATTGAGGCCTTATTACATAGTAGCCACTGTTCTAAGCACATTCTCCATGTTAATTCATTTAATCCTTACAGTCCTTGTTGCAATGTTATTACTGTTCCTGTTTTATAGACGTGGAAATGGAGCTGTGGAGGAGCATCATAATTGTTCAAGATCTTTCTGTGACAACAGGGGTGCTATTAAAAAAAATTGTGGTGTATGTGTGTGTGTGTGTGTCCCCCATGTGTCTGTCAGTTTGTCATACCGTAGGGCCTTGTGTGTTGCTGTGATGCTGGAAGCTATGCCACCGGTATTCAGAAACCAGCAGGGTCACCCATGGAGGACAGGTTTCAGCTGAGCTTCCAGACTAAGACAGACTGGGAGGAAGGACCCGGCAGTCTACTTCTGAAAAGTATTAGCCAGTGAAAACCTTATGAATAGCAGTGGAACATTGTCTGATATAGTGCCAAAAGATGAGCCCCCCAGCTTGAAACACACTCAAAAGATGACTGGGGAAGAATTGCCTCCTCAAAGTGGAGTCGACCTTAATGACATGGATGGAGTAAAGCTTTTGGGACCTTCCTTTGCTGACGTGGCACGACTCAAAATGAGAAGGAACAGCTGCAAACATCCATTAATAATCGGAACCTGGAATGTACAAAGTATGAATCTAGGAAAACTGGAAATCATCAAAAATGAAATGGAACGCATAAACATTGATATCCAGGCATTAATGAGCTGAAATGCACTGGTATTGCCCATTTTGAATTGAACAATCATATAGTCTACTATGCTGGGAATGACAACTTGAAGAGGAATGGTGTTGCATTCATCGTCAAAAAGAACATTTCAAGATCTATCCTGAAGTACAACGCTGTCAGTGATAGTATAATATCCATACGTCTACAAGGAAGACCAGTTAATATGACTATTATTCAAATTTACACACCAACCACTAGGGTCAAAGAAGAAGAAATAGAAGATTTTTATCACTTGCTGCAGTCTGAAATTGATCAAACATTCAATCAAGATGCATTGATAATTACTGGTGATTGGAATGGGAAAATTGGAAACACAGAAGAAGGATCAGTAGTTGGAAAATATGGCCTTGGTGATGGAAACAATGCCGGAGATCAAATGATGCAATCTTGCAAGACCAACGACTTCTTCATTGCAAATACCTTCTTTCACCAACATAAATGGTGACTATACACATGGACCTCACCACATGGAACATGCAGAAATCAAATTGACTACATCTGTGGAAAGAGACGATGGAAAAGCTCAATATCATCAGTCAGAACAAGGCCAGGGGCCAACTGTGAAACAGACCATCAATTGCTCATATGCAAGTTCAAGCTGAAACTGAAGAAAATCAGAACAAGTCCACGAGAGCCAAAATATGACCTTGAGTATATCCCACCTGAATTTAGAGATCATGTGAAGAATAGATTTGACTCAATGAACACTAGTGACCGAAGACCAGACAAATTGTGGAATGACATGAAGGACATTATCCATGAAGAAAGCAAGAGGTCATTGAAAAGACAGGAAAGAAAGAAAAGACCAAGGTGGATGTCAGAGGAGGCTCTGAAACTGCTCTTGAATGTTGAGCAGCTAAAGCAAAAGGAAGAATTGATGAAGTAAAAGAACTGAACAGAAGATTTCAAAGGGCAGCTAGGGAAGACAAAATAAAGTATAATGACTAGTGCAAAGAGCTGGAGATGGAAAACCAAAAGGGAAGAACATGCTTGGGGTTTCTCAAGCTGAAAGAACTGAAGAAAAAATTCAAGCCTTGAGTTGCAATAGTGAAGGATTCTATGGGGGAAAATATTAAATGATGCAGGAAACAACAAAAGAAGATGGAAGGTATACACAGAGTCATTATACCAAAGAGAATTAGTCGATGTTCAACCATTTCAAGAGGTAGCCTATGATCAGGAAATGCTGGTCCTGAAGGAAGAAGTCCAAGCTGCTCTGAAGGCATTGGTGAAAAACAAGTCTCCAGGAATTGATGGAATATCAACTGAGATGTTTCAACAAACAGATGCAGCACTGGAGGTGCTCACTTGTCTATGCCAAGAAATATGGTAGACAGCTTTCTGGACAACTGACTGGAAGAGATCCATATTTATGCCTATTTCCAAGAAAGGTGACCCAACCTAATGTGGAAATTATAGAAGATCATTAATATCACACGCAAGCAAAATTTTGCTGAAAATCACTCAAAAACGGCTGCAGCTGTATATTGACTGGGAACTGCCAGAAATTTAGGCCAGTTTCAGAAGAGGATGTGGAACCAGAGATATCATTGCTGATGTCAGATAGATCCTGACTGAAAGCAGAGAATACCAGAAGGATGTTTACCTGTGTTTTACTTACTATGCAAAGGCATTTGACTGTGTGGATCATAACAAATTACGGAGAACACTGAGAAGAATGGAAATTCCAGAACACTTAATTGTGCTCATGAGGAAACTTTACATAGATGAAGAGGCAGTTGTTCGGACAGCACAAGGGGATACTGATTGGTTTAAAGTCAGGAAAGGTGTGCATCAGGGTTGTATTCTTTCACCAAACCTATGCAATCTGTATGCTGAGCAAATAATACAAGAAGCTGGACTATATGAAGAAGAACGGGGCATCGGGATTGGAGGAAGACTCATTAACAACCTGTGTTATGCAGATGACACAACCTTGCTTGCTGAAAGTAAAAAGTACATGAAGTACTTACTAATGAAGATCAAAGAGCACAGCCTTCAGTATGGATTGCGCCTCAACATAAAGAAAACAAAAATCCTCACAACTAGACCAATAAGCAATATCATGATAAATGGAGAAAAGATTGAAGCTGTCAAGGATTTCATTTTACTTGGATCCACAATTAACAGCCACGGAAGAAGCAGTCAAGAAATCAAAAGATGCATTGCATTGGGCAAGTCTGCTGAGAAGGACCTCTTTAAAGTGTTGAAGAGCAAAGATATCACCTTGAGGACTAAGGTGTACCTGACCCAGGCCATGGTATTTTCAATCACATCATATGCATGTGAAAGTGGGATAATGAATAAAGAAGACCGAAGAAGAATTGACGCCTTTGAATTGTAGTGTTGGCGAAGAATATTGAATATACCATGGACTGCCAAAGGGACGAACAAATCTGTCTTAGAAGAAGTACACCCAGAATGGTCCTTAGAAGCAAGGATGGCGAAACTGCATCTTACATACTTTGGACATGTTGTCAGGAGGGATCAGACCCTGGAGAAGGACATCATGCTTGGCAGAGGACAGGGTCAGTGGAAAAGAAGAATGCCCTCAACGAGGTGGATTGACACAGTGGTTGCAACAATGAGCTCAAGCATAACGATTGTAAGGATGGCTCAGGACCGGGCTGTGTTTCGTTCTGTTGTGCATAGGGTCACTATGAGTTGGAACTGACTTGATGGCACCTAATGACAACAATAACATATGTATGTGTGTATGTGTAATTAAATATTTGGTATTCCAACATCTTTTGTTTGTACAGTTCAGTGACATTGTTTCTCACGTTGTGCAGCTATCACCACTACCCATTTACAAATTTTCCCTTCGCCCTTAAAAAAGCTTATTGCCAAAAAGCTTGAAACAAAATTTTAATAACTTGGATGATCCAGGCACTGGCCAATAAGAGGCAAGGCTGTCACCAGTCAGAGAAGATGCTAACTGTAAACATCAGCTGGGCTGGTCACACAGGTGCTGTTGGATGAGCATCATCCCCGAGCGGGGTCCAAACCCAGATGATCTGGCTGTGGAGCTCACATTCCTACCACGTGTCAGTATTGCCCCTTTGCTTCCATAGTGCCTGGCACATAGTAGATGCTTAATGAACAGTGTGCAAAATTGCAGTGTCCTGTCTAACTGCTGCCTTATGTGGGTTCCTGTATTTTCTGTTTCCTTCTGTTTCTCTGAGGTCTAGAGCCTGCTCAGGACAAAGTTGTTCTCTCCTGGCACCAGTGTCAAGTGGCTTTCTAGTTTACTCCTGGGTACTCCTTCTTCTTTCTTCCTCCCCTTTCAAGATCGGGTGCCAACTCATCTCCTTCTGTAAGGAGAAGGGGAGAGCTTGCATTCGGGAGGAGGAAGAGACAGAGGGTGGTGACATTCCTCAATAAGATGGTCCCTATAGGGGCCCCTGACTTAGTAGATAAATGTTAAGCCAAGGAAATGGTCCCTACAGGGGTTCTTGCCTTGATAGGGTCCCTAACTTGGTAATTAAATGGTAAGCCAAGGAAATAGTCTCTACAGAGGTCCCTGACTTGGCAGTTAAATGTTAACAGGGAGAGGTAAGAGAAAAGGGGTATAAAGCCCCAAGACACGACTGTATTGGGACACTCAGACTCTCTCTCTCTGAGTAGCCCACATGATGCTCCCTAGTCGAGTGTACTTTTGCTACTAACCCTCTGCTAGCTAGTAAATCTCTACTCACTTGGCACTATTTGTCTCAGAGTTTGAATTCTTTCCTACACCGAAGACAAGAACCAAGGGCTATTCTCTGGTAACATCTTCTGGTGCTGTGACTTGGATCGAAAACTTCCTCCTCCTTCATCCGGAAAGTGGTGAGTACACCTCAGAGCGCTGGCTCCTTAGTCCTTTTCAGCTCTGTGCCGAGGTAACCCTACTTCTATGTGTGTGTGTTTTGTTTCTTCTAGGAGGGAGGTCTGAGAGGTGCTAGAAAGATTGTACTTGTTCTGACTATTAACAAGAATATGGTAATAATGAGTGTCTGACTCTTTCAGACTCCAAAGAAAAGAGACATTTCCTCCTTCTGGTTTGCAGAGGTGTCTAGGTCGAACTTGAGACGTGCTGGGTCAAACCCGAGACACCATCCTGTGCAGGAACTTCCCACTTCACTTAATTTAACAACCAGGCTCGTCCAGGGACGCACACGTAAGGGTGGACCCCCAGCACTCTGAGCCCTCCTGACTGTCTTAGACAATCAGGAGAAAAAGCGAGACATGTAAGAGAAGCGTTGGCCAACTAGAGAGGTTACAACCTCTAGGAGTCCTGCTCACAAAGCAGCACATTTTTGGCCCAGAACACTTGACCCCCAGCAGTAGTCATTCCAAATCGGTGAGTCTCAAGAGACAAGCCACCCATCTACCTTTTACACCTCTCAGCCCCATCCAACTTCTGGCTAACATACTTACATCTATACCCTCTGTGTATGCTTTGCAAAAGGGATGAGTGCTGTATTTGTAATAGGCTAAGGGAAAATTGCTCCAGTGAAGGACCTCCCTTTCATTCCTGTTTATACTGCCATTGTGAAGCTAAACACAGGCGGCCTTTCCTTGATCAGCTCCTCCTGCTTTCATGTTATAAAAGAATGAACAGGGACACACTGCTTTACCTCACCGAATTAAGAATCTTAAGTTTATTCATTAGACTAATTAAAGTTGTATCTGTTACACCCCCCCTTGAGCATGGACAGAAGAGGGGCTCCCACAAATGCTAAATCATCTCATATGCCAAATTCCAAGGTACCCCCAGGATTATGTGGTGTATCAGTGGGTGAAGCAATCAAGGTGTCGGTTTCAATGAATAGTAAAGTTTGCCAATGAAATGAGGACTTCCCAGACAGAGGCAATAGTAAGTTTTAGGCATGAAACTTCAGAACAGGCTACACAGTAGGACTAGTTAATTCTGGAAGCCCAGGCCTGAGAAGGGATGCCATCTCTGGGCAATGATTTAATATAGGGGGCAAAGGAGACATCCTACCCCCTATGACTCACTCTGTTCCTTTCCAGGTGGGAAACTGACACTCAGTACCATCGGCCTAGCCTATGGGATGTATCCTCAAAAATTGGGACAGGTTTGACCCTCAAACCCTGAAGAAAAAGACATTAATCTTCTTCTGTAACACCATGTGGCTTCAATATAAATTGGGAGATACAGAAACCTGACTAGAACAGGGTAGTCTAAATTACCATACCATCCTACAACTAGATCTTGTTTTGCCAGAAACAAGGCAAATGGACAGAAGTCCCTTATGTTCAGGTTTTTATGGCCTTAAGGGAAAATCTAGAACTGTGTAAAAAGTGTAAGATAGACCCCATAGTTCTCTCAATCATTACAAACCAAGCAATGGACACCTTAGACCCAAACCCTACCAACCTTACAATGCCACCCTTAGATACCAAAGAAATGCCTGTCCCTCCTACTTCTCCCTACTCCAATTCCTCGCCCACAGCACCTTCACCACCCTACCTGTGCCCCCTTCAAGAAGTGGCTGGCCCTAATGGACCAGTCAAGGTACAAGTTCCCTTTTCAATGCAGGACTTAGGAAAGCTAAAAACAGAGATAGGATGTTTCTCTGAAGACCCTAATAACTATACAAAAATTTAAGAACTTAACACTCACCTTTGATTTAGGTTGGAAAGACAATGATAATCTGTAACCAAACACTCACCCAGGGAGAAAGATTAAATCTCACCTAGGCAGCCAGATGATTTGCAGATGGGCTATATATACAAATCCAACAAGCCTACCCCATGGACACCGCTGAAGTCCCAGGCATAGACCCGGGATGGGATTATAATACCCAAGGAGGCAGATGGGCAAGAGACCACATGTTAGTGTGCCTGGCTGAGGGAATGAAAGCTTGCAGGATCAAACCTACCAATTTCAATAAACTGGCCACCATCGACCAAGGGCCCCCCAAAAACCCCACTGCCTTCCTAGAAAGACTAAAAGAAGCCCTCTTAAAATATACCAATTTAGACCCAGGATCACCAGAAGGAGAACTAGCCTTAAAAGATAGATTTCTAACTCAAACCGCTCCGGACATTAGGCATAAACTTCAAAAGCAAGGGCTAGAATCCCAAACTCTCTTAAATGAACTGTTGAAGCTCTCTTCCCCTGTCTTCTATAATAGAGACCAGGAAGAGGAAGAAAGGCTCTGAGAAAAGGAGTAAAAAGAAGAGAAAAAGCAGGCCCATCTCCTCACTGCCCTACAGGCTGGCATCACCAGCTGCTGGCAGGAAGACCCAAAGGTACTCCACCTGGTGCATGTCACAAATGTGGTCAACTTGGCCACTGGAAAAGGGATTGCCCCCCAACAAACCTCCCCGGAAGCAGTGGCCCAATTGCCAACAGCATGGCCACTGGAGGTGAGACTGCCCTGAGAGTCGAAGGACTCCCAGGCCCGATCCCTCAATGGGAATGGCCTTTAGCTGACGGGACCCTGGGCTCCAAGGGGCTCCTGGCGAGAACACCGAAAGCATCAGCATCGGCAGGGAGGAGCCGAGGGTCACTCTAGATGTAGAGGAAAGGTCAGTAACTTTTCTTTTGACCATGAGAGCCGCCTTTTCTGTACTAACCTCCTATTGAGGGCCCCTTTCTTCTAACAAAAGCATGGTTCAGGGAGTAGAAGGGAAGCTCACACTAAAATATTTTACTTCATCATTACACTGTCTGTGGGGTGCAACAAGCTTCTCACACCAATTTTTAACCCTTCCAGAATGTCCTGTTCCACTTCTAGGGAGGGACATATTAAGTAAGGTAAAAACTCGAGTGATCTTCTCAACAGAAGATTTAACTCTTAGCCAAATAATGACCTTACAAGTTAACCGAGATGGAACTTACATAGATATAGATGGACAGCAAGAATTAAACCCCCAGGTATGGACTACCGAGATACCAGGACGGGTGTGTAACACCACCCTAGTAATGTCAAGGTTAAAGGACCCCAACAAATTTCCAAGAAAAAAACAATACCCCATTAACTTAGAAACTAGGCAGGGACTGCAAAACATAATTACTACCTTTCTAAAACACGGAATATTAACTCCCTGCAACTCCCCTTGCAATACCCCCATTCTCCCTGTCAGAAAGAAAGATGAGAAATATAGGCTAGTACAAGACCTTAGGATCATTAATGAGGCTGTAATTCCTCTCCACCATGTGGTTCCTAACCCTTACACCATCTTGGAAGAAATACTGCTTAACACCCAATGGTTTGATGTTTTAGACTTGAAGGATGCGTTTTTTTGCATTCCTTTAGACCCAGCTTGCCAGTTTCTTTTTGGCTTTGAATGGTCTGACCCTGCTGGTCACAAACAACAGTTAACACGGACAGCCTTACCCCAAGGGTTCAGGAATAGCCCCCACCTTTTTGGCCAAGCTTTGGCACAGGACTTAGAGGACCTAACACTTGAGGGGGGTGGGCAATTTGTTCAATATGTAGATGACCTGCTCATCTGCTTTCCCACAGAACAATTGGGATGCCAACATGTTATTCAAACTCTAAATCACCTGGCGGAAAAGGGGTACAAAGTCTCAAAGGAAAAGGCCCAACTTTTACAACAAGAAGTAGAACATCTAGGACTAAAGCTGACCCCAGGAGAAAAACGATTATCTCCTCAACAAGTTTTAGCTATAGCAAACATCCCAGAGCCTATCACCACAAAACAGCTCAGATCCTTCTTAGGTTTAACGGGCTTTTGTAGGCTATGGATTCTCGGATATGGTGAAGAAACCAGGCCACTATATAACACCCTCAGAATAAACAACCAACAGGGAACTAATGAATTGATGTGGACCGAAGAGCAGAAACACTTTTGAAAGCCTAAAATAGACCCTCCTACAAGGTCCTCCCTTGGGATTACCCAACCCAGAAAACCCTTCCAACTATATGTAACAGAGAGAAAAGGAGCAGCCCTAGGAGCCCTCACCCAAACCTTAGGACCGATAAGAGACCAGTAGGATGCCTATCTAAAGAACTTGATACAGTAGCTTGAGGGCGGCCTCACTGTCTCTGACTGATGGCAGCCACCACTGCTCTTGTAGAAGAAGCTCTAAAATTAAGTATATAAAGTTGATTTATACTTCACACCAAATCAGCACCTTATTAAACAAGGGCCCTCAGTGGCTAACAAATACCAGAATCCTAAGATACCAAGTAGTTTTAATAGAAAATCCACAAGTCACGGTAAAAGAATGCTCCACTCTAAACCCTGTTTCCTTGTTACCTGCCCCCAATCCTAAGGACCCAAACCTCCACAACTGCTGTGAAGTCATTAGTCAGATTTACGCCAGTTGACAAGATCTTACTGACCAACCTCTCATAAACCCTGATGAGGAATGGTTTACTGATGGCAGCAGTTTTGTCAAAGAAGGGAAACGACATGCAGGGTATCCGATCGTATCTCTACACCGGGTTGTTGTTGTTGTTAGGTGCCATTGAGTCAGTTCCGACTCATAGTGACCCTATGCACAACAGAACGAAACACTGCCCGGTCCTGAGCCATCCTTACAATCGTTGTTATGCTTGAGTGTTGTTATGCTTGAGTGTTGTTATGCTTGAGCTCATTGTTGCAGCCACTGTGTCAATCCATCTCATTGAGGGTCTTCCTCTTTTCTGCTGACCCAGTACTCTGCCAAGCATCCTTCTCCAGGGACTGATCCCTCCTGACAACATGTCCAAAGTATGTAAGATGCAGTTTCGCCATCCTTGCCTCTAAGGAGCATTCTGGCTGTACTTCTTCTAAGGACAGATTTGTTCGTTCTTTTGGCACTCCATGGTATATTCAATATTCTTCTCCAACACCACAATTCAAAGGCATCAATTCTTCTTCGCTCTTCCTTATTCATTGTCCAGCTTTCACATGCACCTCCGCCAGGTAGTAGAGGCTAAATCTTTACCCACGGGAACCTCAGCACAATTGGCAGAACTAATTGCATTGACCCGGACCCTCCAGTTGGGAAAGAAAAAGAAGGTGAACATTTACAAGGATTCTAAGTATGCCTTCCTTATATTACATGCCCATGCAGCTTTATGGAAAGAAAGAGGGTATCTAAATGCTAGGAATAGTCCCATAAAATATGGGCCCCATATTTTATGGCTCCTGGAGGTAGTCCACCTACCTCTACAAGTAGCCATAATACATTGCAAAGGGCACCAAAAAAGAGTAAAACAGCCCTAGGTAATCAACTAGCTGATCAGGTGGCAAAGACAGCTGCAGTATCTAAGGACCTGTTAATTGGTGCCCTACTTCCTTCAGCCAGCTTAAAATGCCTTATACCACAGTACAGCAAAGAAGAAAACCAGTGGGCTGAGAAAAACGGGTATTCCCAAGATAAAGATTGGGGGTATCAAAGAGAGGGAGTCATTTGTCTGGCCCAAAATATTCAATGGAAAGTCCTAAAGGGTCTACATGATTCGTGCCACCTTGGCTGAGATAAAATAACTCAGCTTTGCTCCCACCTGTTTTCAGGTAAAGGGCTTCAGAAAACTATTAAACAAATTATCCAAGGGTGTCCCCTTTGTGCAATAAACACCCCTCAAGGTGCCCGCCCACCACCTGTGCTAGTAAAACCTGTCCAAAGAATTGGGTCATATACAGGAGAAGACTGGCAATTAGATTTCACCCAGGTGCCAAAATGCCTAGGTTACAAATATTTATTAGCCTTCATAGACACCTTCACAGGATGGATAGAGACATTTCCCACAAAAACAGAATGAGCCCAGGAAGTTGTAAATAAGCTACTAAAAGAAATCATCCCTGGGTATGGACTTTCTAGGTCTTTACAGTGATAACGGCCCAGCATTCATTCCAACCATAAGTCAAAGGGTAAGTACAGCCCTTGGAATCAAGTAGAAGTTACACTTGGCCTGGAGGCCTCAATCCTCAGGAAAGGTATAAAGAAGAAGCCAAACACTGAAAAGAATTTTAGCCAAGCTGGGCCTGGAAACCCACCAAAATTGAATCCAGTCCCTCCCTATAGCATTGTCCCACATGAGGATAAGCCCTGCTTCTCATTTAGAACTTAGCCCCTTTGAAATCCTATATGACAGACCATTCCTTAGAACAGATCTGGTCCTAGATGAGGAAACCAACCAACTAGTACAATTCATAACTTCCCTGGGAAGTTTCCAACCAGGTATTCAAGGGCTAAAAAAAAAAAACACCAAAATCTCCAATATACAGCTCAGGCCCTTTCTACGAGCCGGGAACTTCAGTCCTAGTTAAAACTTGGAAGGATGGGTCCCTGACATCCCAACTTGCCCCATTGTGGAAAGGACTGTATACTGTTATCCTTTCTACCCCTACAGCTGTGAAGGCCCCCAGAATTTCTAGCTGGATACATCATTCCAGGGTGAAACCCTACCACACTAAAGATACATTTGAAGAAACCCCAAGCTGATATCAGAAGTGGACGAGTGAACCCATAGAAAACTTGAAACATCTGTTCAAAAGAGAACAAGACAATAACAACAGATAAGTCAAAATGCATTGTGTTTTTTCTGTGCCATAACACTTTCACTTGCCCAACTAACATGGCCTGAGCCTATCTCCCCCTTTATTAAACCATTACAGGGAGTCATAAAGGCGCTTACACATACCAATACAATCAGTCCTGCTGGATTTGTCTACAGGCTTGGGGACAGTCTGCAGAAAGCTGGCCCACCTATTGACAGGTTGGGCTCAAACATCATGCTTTCTTCACTATACCCTCTCCACTGGAGCACAGGGGGTGTTCAAAAGTTACAATAACCAAGCTGTACACCCTATCACAGGGTTTGTGTACCAAGGAGTACAAACGAGAGGGGGGCAAAGTTCATTGTGCATTTACTCACTGGGTCCCCAAAGATACTCATATCAGGTGGTATCTCTAAACCGCTTCCATTGCAATGTAACCATCATGATAACACACAACCTCAGAAACCTAACTACATCTTTCCCTGATCCTCCACCCTCATCCAGCTAGTTAACCTTCCCTCCTGATACCTCTTCAGACACACAGTTAGACTATACTGAAGAGTTTGGCCAGGGGAGACCACTGGGTTGTGACCATTTGGCCCTTCTGGTCGCTTCCACATGGAAATCTGGCAGCAATGGAAATAATTGCACTTTGGTACATGAAACTGCCAAAGAAAAGGTTTTCAAAGATCCATCCGCAGAATGATCTTCTGGGAAAACCTAAAAAACAATGCCACCCATAACATTACCCCCTGCTTTAGTCCACTAACAGTGGCTGCCCTAGCTGCCACATACTTTTGGAAATATATCTCCACCTTCAAAAATTCAACTCCATACAATTACACCTCATCAGGTGTATACCATGTCTCAGGTTGTCTTTCAGTATCTTCAGGCCTATACTGTGTACGTGGAATTGCAGCTTATATATGCCTACCCACAAACCGGACAGGAGTATGCACAGTAGGATATGTCCTCCTCCTGTGTCTTTAGCTGAAGCAGGAGCTCCTATCCCTTTACCTTTAAGCACCACTCATGAGGTTGTAAAAAGAGCAGGACCCCTAATTCCCATATTAATATGACTTAGCAGTCTTATTGGAATGGAATGGCTTGCCTTGCAGCTGGAACCACCGGGGCGCTAGGAACAGCTCAAGTTTATGCAAACCTCTCACTTGAACTAGTCCAGCTCAATACCCAGATAGCAGCCTCTATAGCTACTCTACAAACCCAAATAAATTCTTTGGCAGCTGTAGTACTTCAAAATCGAAGAGGATTGGGCATGTTGGCGGCTATCCAAGGGGGTATATGCACCATGCTAGGTGAACTATGCTGTTTTGGGGTGAACCAAACTGGCCAAGTCCAAGAACATATCTGCCACTTTTTGGATAAGGCCAGACAACTCCAAACACAAGCTGAACAAAGATGGAACTCTTGGTCATCCGTCTCGTCTTGGGGATCTTGGCTAATACTGTTCCTGGCCCTTTAATGTCTTTGATTCTTCTTTTACTGTTTGGGCCCTGCCTCCTTGAAATACTACCTCATTTTGTATCCTCCAGATTACAAAAGTTTCAATTACAAATGGCTGTAATTCAGACATCGTCAAATAATGCAAGCCCTGAAAGCCTTTTGGATCAAGCTGCCCAGTGCTTCCATTCTCAGCTCCCAAAGTCAAGCAAACCCCCCATTAGTGAACAAGTGCCTCTCCTAGGGCCAGCTCTATGCCCCATTGACAGCAAGAAGTAGCTGCAGAAGACAGACCATCCCCCTTCAACAACCCCAAAGATTTGGGAGAATGGCACTTGAGGGGGGAAAGATGTAAGGGGGAGGAGGAGAGCTTGCACTCAGGAGGAGGAAGAGACAGGGGTTGGTGACGTTCCTCAATAAAGTAGTCCATACAGGGGTCCCTGACTTGGTAGTTAAATGTTAAGCCAAGGAAATGGTCCCTGTGAGGTCCCTAACTTGATGGGGTCCCTAACTCGGTAATTAAAAGCTAAGCCAAGGAAATATTCTCTACAGGGACCCCTGACTTGGCAGTTAAACATTAAGCCAAGGAAGTAGTCTCTACAGGGGTCCCTGACTTGGCAGTTAAACATTAACTGGGAGAGGTAAGAGAAAAGGGGTATAAAGCCCCAAGACATGACTGTATCGGGGCTTTCAGAGTCTTCTCTCTCTCTTTCTAACTAGACCCTTGATGCTCCCTAGTCAAGTGTACTTTTGCTACTAATCCTCTGCTAGCTAATAAATCTCTACTTGCTTGGCACTATTTGTCTCAGTGTTTGAATTCTTTCCTGCACCGAAGACAAGAACTGAGGGCTATTCTCTGGTAACGCTTTCGTTCTCCCCTCAAATAATCCATCACACCCAACAGCTTTGCCTCTGCTCTCTCTCAGCTACTTCTAATGTGTGTGATGGCTGCCTTTAAGGCACTGGGAATCTGTGGTTCTCAGGAGGCGTCCCAGGCTGGTTTTGAGGAAGTTGGCAGGAAGGGCAGACCTACTCAAGTATGGGAAGATCAATCCCAGTAGGCCCAAGTTCCCAGCCATCACTGGGAAAGAGAAATCGAATTTCTAAGACAAAATTACTCAGCAGGTTAAAAACTGACACAGAGTTTCTGATTCAGTTGGTCTGGGGTGGAACCTGAGAATTTGCATTTCTCATAAATTCCTAGGTGATGTTGCTGCTGGTCTGGGTACCCTACTGGCACCACTGCACTGTATTATGCCTCTGTTTCTAGAGCCAGGCTTCCTCTTCTTCAGAGGCAGCTCTTCTAGATGACTTCTGCTTTGGAGATTGAACGAACTTCCAGCACAAGGCCCAGGGCCTATTCTAGTCTTTTCTCAGCAGCCTTGGCCAAATGCTCATTGTGGGCACTTGTTTGAAAACAGTTAATCCTGAGCAAAGTGCTAACACTCGGCCTTGCTGGCCTGAAACCAAAGACTGCTCAAAAGCTGAGAGTGGTGACTGTGGGCAGCCAAGAGCAGTATGTCCTCCCACCAGGGACCTGTTCTCAACCGCCGTTATAGATTAAATTGTGTCCCTCCCAAAATACCAAACCAAAAAACCCATTGCCATTGAGTAGCTTCTGACTCATAGCAACTCTTCTTGGAAGAAGTACAGCCAGAATGCTCCTTAGAATCAAGGATGACAGGACTTCATCTCACGTACCTTGGACATGTTATCAGGAGGGACTGGTCCCTGTAGAAGGACCTCCTGCTTGGTAAGTAAAGGGTCAGTGAAAAAGAGGAAGACCCTCAATGAGATGGATTGACACAGTGGCTGCAACAATGGGGTCAAACACAACAACTGTTGGGAGGATGGCGCAGGACTGGGCAGTGTTTTCTTGTATGTGGGGTTATGAGATGGAACAGACTCAACAGCACCTAACAACAGCAACTTTTGGTTGCTTCTCATTGGCCATATTTATGTCACATATTCACCCCTCGATGCAAATGAAGCTCAGAAAATTAGTTATGTTTTTTGGGAGAGAGATATTTACTGTTGTGTGTAGAGAGACACGTCAGACTGGTGTGCATCTCTGAGCACTGGTTTACTGTCTCCAGCTTAGATCGTTGTTCCAGTAACACTTGGAGCAGGGGCAGAGTCAATAGCTGCCTACCTGGTGTAGATGGAGGAACACCTGGAAGGCTCAGATGTTGAGTCAGAGAGCCAGGTAATGGTAGAAGCTGGAAACAAGATTTTCTGCTTCCTGGAAACCTTTCTACTCTTATTATCCCTTGTCTGAGAGCTCAAATTTCTGTAGACCAATGGTTCCCACCACTTAAACAGGGCAGCTCTTAATCTCGGAGCATCTGAGTGAATGGCTCCAGGACCCCTACTGGTTCTTTCCCAGTGGTTGGTAGGGTATTCTCATCCCTAGAGTGCCAGGCTAGAACGGAGAATGTCCAGGGGGCACTTCTTACTTCCTACCCTCTGGACAAATGCAAAATAGGATAGCTCACTCTAGAGACAACTGAGCCATCATCTTTCTTCATTACTTACGGTCATAGACTGGGGTTGGAATGTGGGTGGAAGGAAAGGCCTTTATACTGTAAAGACACAATTTTAAGATGGAAAAAGAAGTTGACCTATATGTATAGTGATCACACTTTTTGCTTTTTAGATGAGTCAGGCAACTGATGATCAGATTTATAATGGAATTTAATGAAATGATGAATGACAGAGTCATAGAAAAAAAATTTTAACCCGTTTTTGGGGCCTACTCAGGGCTCTACATGCATTTACGTGTTTAATCGAGGTAACAACCCTCTGATGCTGTTAAAAAAACAGTTAACATCAGGTCAACTCCAACTCATGTCATGTTGACCCCATGTGTGTCAGAGTAAAACTTTGCTCCATAGGGTTTTCAATGGATAATTTTTTTGAAGTAGATTGCCAGAACTTTCTTCCGAGGTGCCTCTGGGTGGATATGAACCTCCGGCCTTTTGATTAGTAGCCACACACTAACTGTTCGCACCCCCCAGGGACTCTTCAAGGCAGTTGGTCACCTCCTTTTACAACCGAGGAAAATAAGATTTAGAGGGTGAGAAGCTTGCCCTAGGACACATAGCCAAGGCGCTTGAAGCTACATTCCAGCTAATTCCTAATCTTATATCCTTCTCACCATATTAAACAACCCTCATAATATACCTTTAACCTTTTTAGTGCAAATAGGAATTCTTTTTGCGGTTGGGGTTGGGGAGAATTCTAATTATCTGGCGAAGTTTTCTCTTCCCTTCTTCCTTGGGGCTCCTGTGGGAAATCTGCCCTGTAGCCATGATTACAGTTTTCCAGGAGATGGCACCAGATAGCTTATAATCAGCTCCAGAGAGAGCTGTTCTGGATAACTGTGAATCTGACAAACAGCTCAGAGGGAAGAATCCCAGTAGAGACCCTGGCACCACAGCTTTTGTGCATTCTGCATCCATGCTGGGGCATCTGGCATTGGTCTAGGGGTGGCCAGATGTGACAGCCTCTGAGAACTGAGATGACTTGGGACTTAGAGGTGTTTGGGGAGAAGGCGGACCATTTAAAAGTAAGGTTGGCTTCCCAAAATGGAGACCGGGGCGCTGAATACTTGCAAAGAGACAACAAAACAAGTAAGTTCCTTCTGTCAAGGTGCGTCCCCCTCAGTAAGGTCTCCCCAGCCACCTCGTCATATGTTACATAAGTATTTAGTCCATAAAAAGTGGAGCAGGATGCCGACGGCCTACCAAAGCCATGGGAGCAGTCAAAAATTATCCCTCCAAGTGGCTCTGTGACTGAGGCAAAACTTGAGAAGAAAATAAAAATAAAAAGTGCCTGATGCCACACAATCTTTTTTTTTCTTGTCTGTCAAATTACATTAAAGATTGTCCTCCAAAACTACTCTCACAAAATACAGGTGGCTACCCTCACCGTCAGCTCTCCCTGCCAGTAAGCTTAGAGCACAGCCACAGGCACCTCAAGGCAGGGCTGGTGTTGGTGGGCTCCCTGGAGCTGCCAGGTGATGGCAGCTGCCTGCCCTCTTCTGGAACATTTCCGGTTCTATTTCCACATCCACAAATCAGCGCCTTTACCTGCAGCCTTGAATCACTGGGGATTTACCCAAACCCAAAACAAACCCACTGCCGCTGAGCCAATTCTGACTCATAGCGACCGTATAGGACAGAGTAGAACTGCCCCATAGTTTCCAAGGATGCGATCTTTACGGAAGCAGACTGCCACATCTTTTTCCTGTGGAGCGGCTGGTGGGTTCGAACAGCCTACCCTTCAGTTAGTAGCTGAATGCTTAGCCACTGTGCCACCAGGGCTGCTTGGGGATTTAACCAGTGGCCCAAATTTAACTCCCCCATCCCTCAGGTGTTTCTATTTCTCCCTATTAAAAACATGTTGGAGTTGATGTGGGTGCAAGATTTTTTTTTTTAAACTATGTTGAAGTCCCTGGGTAGTCAAACAGTTAACATGCTCAGCTGCTAACTGAAAGGTTGGAAATTCCAGAGGCACCTTGGAAGAAAGTCCTGGCAATCTAATTCCAAAAGATCACAGTCAATTGAAAATCCTATGAAGAACAGTTATACTCTAACACTCACGGGTTGCCATGAATCAGAGTCTACGGCAACTTTTTTGTTTAAATAAATATTGTCAAAATAATAGCAGCCTGCAGCTTGAAGACATGTGGAGAACTTAGAGATATTCAGAGTAGTCCAAATCAGCAAAAGGCTTTTTTTTTTTTCACAATGTTCCTTTTAACCATGCCAGAGCAAGCTCATATATGTATATATATATATATTTTATATATATATATACACACACAAGTATTTGAAGCTGAGAGCTGTGTGCTCCCTATGCCCTTGCTACTCAAAGTGTGGTCCATGGACCAGCAACATCAGCATCACCAGGGAGTCTAGGTCCCATCCCAGACCTCCTGCATCTGACTCTTTAACAAGAACCCCAGGTTTAAAATTTTAAGATTAAAAAATTTAAGATTCGTTGCCTTATATGACTGTTTTAAAGCTAGCTCTAATAGACAGTTTCATCATCACGTGGGGAAGGGGAGGACAGAGCCACAGAGCTGGGCCCTGGCTCCTGGGTGGACATATTATTATTAATCATCAGGAATTGTGTCTCAATCTTTTGTCCCACCTGAGGCAAGGGAGGGTGGCTGGTGGGTAGCAGCACACTGTTGAGTAGGAACAGGCAGTGTTTATATACCTGGGCCACACTAGGGCAAGAGGTGTGGGTTAGTGACATATGGAGAAAGACAGCTCTTTTGGTGAGTACAGAGTGTCCTAGAGGAGAGGAGAGGGGGCCAAAGGAGCAAGGACACGGTGGGGGCTAAAGGAAGCTGTTAATAATAGGAGAAACAGTGTAGGGGAGAGAGAGCATATGTGGACACTCTCTGAACTTTCTGCAAGTGTTTCTGTGAAACTAAAACTGCTCTAAAAATATAAAAAATATTAAAAAAAAATTTAAAAATGAAACAGTGGAATCTCAGCATAGACACAATAATTCAGGCAGCCAAAAACAACCTGGAGTCATAAAAGAGCTTCTTAGCTGAGGATCGGGTCAGGGAGGAGGTGGGCAGTCTGAGCTGGGTACACCCAGTCTTTTCAGACAGAACTCAGGGACGTCGAGGAATTCCCCATGGCCAAGAAGCTCCAGGTGTTGCCCCTGGCTGCCCCCGGGAACTCACCGTGCTGAGTCAATGTGGTGGTCTGTGTTGGGTGGCAGATGGAGACGGTGCGCAGATACACCTCAAGGTCAAGATCAATTTTTGTGCACATTAAGCAAGGCTATTGGTGGCCCAAAGGAGCCATTCCACTTCCTTTCCTGACCAGCACAAATGCCAGTCCTGTAACAGAGCCAGATCAATGTCTGCTTCTATGCAAGTATTACCAGTTCTTTTATGTAGGGTCCAGTGTCTGGAAGACATGAAGACAGACACCTTCTCTCTGTTAAATTCTCAGCCCAGGGCAGTGGCTATGATCTCCCTGATCTGGCTTTTCTTCTGGATCCAGTAAAAACAATATTCTTTCCCACCATTAAGGAAGTAATTGGAGTGAAGAAGGTGGTAACAGTTTCTTGAAGGCACCCCACTGCCCACCAGAGAGGCCCGGTCCACCTTGATGAGGTGGCAGAGTGCAGGTGTTTGGGTGGAAGCAATGACCCTTCCTTTTCTCATGTGTGCACACCTCGTTAGAAGTCAGGCTTCGCGTTCCAGCATGCTTCATTTCCTGACTTACCCCAACTCTCCGAGGCCACCCACGTCCTTGGAATTTAGTCTTGGCGCATGAATAGGAAAGAATGTCTCTCTTCCTTATTGATTTTTTCCTGCGTTCCCCTGTGGGCCTCCACTACTCATCTGACTCCAGCTTCTTTCTGCAGGATATAAGCTAGGTCTGAGGCAGCCCTGGGAGAAAAGGCAACAGTTTGCACTGTGCCTCTGCTGGGCCTTGGGACCAAGTCACAATCCCAATCCTAGAAATTAACATTCCCTACAGCCCAGGCCTCCTCTGTGCCCTTCCAGCGTCCTGAGTACATGCGGTTCTTCAGAAGCTTACCTCCTGTTTTCCTCTCTCCTTGCCTGCTGGCCCTCTCCGTAGAGCTCAGACCTTGCTGTGATTTGCCTCTTAGCCTGATGGGTTGGCCCACCTAGTTCTCTGGACCTGATAAAGAGATCTGATCCCCCTGCATCAGTCTTCCTTAAGTTAGGTCATTTTCCTTGAACACATAGCCCTGTGCCCCCCGCCCTTCCTGGCATTCCATTTGGGGTAACTCCAACACCCTTGTTATGGATTGAATTGTGTTCCCTTAAATACATATTGAAATCCTGGCCCCTAAACCTGTGGATGCAATGTAGTGTAATCTAATGTAATGAAATCATCTTCCATAATGCAATCTAATGTGATATGAGTCAGCAATCAGTTGAGGTCCTACCAGTGTAGGGTGGGTTCTAAACCTAATCATTTCTGAGTTATATGAGGAACAGCACAGACACAGACACAGGCAAACACATACAGGGGAGACAGGTGACATTTGGGGCCCATCTACAATCCAAGGAACCAAGGAATGCCCAGGGCTATGGACAAAGAAGGAATCGACATGACCCAGACCGTGACTTGGACTTTAGCCTCCCGAACAGTGAGAAAATAAATTTCTGTTCTTTAAAGGCACCCACTTGTGGTATTTCTGTTACAGCAGCTCTAGATAATTAAGACAGCCCTACTTTGTAGGTTTTTTTTTCTTCTTTTTTGTTCTTATTGGCTGTCCCAGGACCTTCCCCTGAAAAACCAAAAACCAAACCCATTGCCACTGAGTTGATTTCAACTCATAGTGACCCTGTAAGACAGAGTAGAACTGCTGACCTTCTGGTTAGCAGCCAAGTTCTTTGCACTGATGCACTGGGATGCATTTTCCTGAACCAGTCCCCCAGCCTAGGAAACCTGTCTTTTGGCATCCCCACCTCCCTCTCTTCTCTGCTGCCCTGACATCTGCTAGTCTGCCCTCAGCATCAGACCCAGTGGTGAGCATCCCATCACTCTAGGACTGATCTGTAGCTTTCTACATCATATGCCTTTACAGTTCTTAGAAATGCTGCTGACTTTACACCCACCACTGGGTTCCCTGAATGGACAGATGGCTCGCCTTTCTCCAGTTTTAGGGCCAGATGCAAAAATCTCCTCTATAAATTAGTCCCAGAAACAACCAGTACATGTTTTATATCTCCTGATTGCCCTAAATTGCGAAGTCTTTCAATAGCTGAATTAGATTGTGAATTTGTGTGTGTATTTTAAGTACTTTGAAATATCAAAAATATAAAAACAAAGAAGAGCAAACGAAAACTGTGGATCCCTAAGTAAGAAAGGAAAACAAAAACCGGAACATTTTGCAGGAAGAATTTTAGTTGCCAGACTCCAAAACTTTCTTTGATCTTCCTTTCCAGTTTGTCCCCACTGCCTGCTTCAAGTGTATGGCCCTTCCTTCCCACCCTTCATGGTTGTTGTCCTTTCTGCTGGATCTCTGAGGCCTTTGAGATACTCAGCATTCAGTCCTAGAAAAAGGTTACAGGATGCTGGATGTTACAAAAATCAAGCATGGTCCCTTCAATGAGGGAACCAAGGCCCAGAGAAGAGACTGGAGTTGCTGATAAACTCCTGTGGACAGAGCAGGACTGGCCCTTGGGTTCCTGACCAACCATTAAACAGACTTCCTATTACATCCTGAGGCCTTACCACCTCCAATACAGCTGTTTATCTTTTTAACAGACTTTATTTTTAGAGTAGTTTTAGGTTTACAGAAAATCTGTGCAGGAAGTACAGAGAATTCTAATATTCCCTCCTCCCCTGCACATATTTCTATTACCATTTTTCATTCATTTGGCACATTTGTCACAGGAGATGAATCAATATTGACACAGTATTATTAACTAAATCCCATTGTTGGCATTAAGGTTCACTCTGTGTTTGTACAGTCCTGTGGGTTTTGACAAATGCTTCATGTAGTGTGTCCACCCTTACAGTAATATACAGAATAGTTTAAACCCTAAACATGGCCTCTGTTTCCCCTATTCATCCTTTCTTCCTTCCCTGACCCTCTGGCAACCATTTAGCTTTTCACTGTCTCTATAATTTTGTCCCTTCCAGATGTCATAAAACAAAACAATAGTTGCCGTCAAGTTGATTCCAATTCATGACGATCCCACGTGTGTCAAAGTAAACTATGCTCCATAGGGTTTTCAATGGCTGAAAGTTGGAATCATATAGCATGTAACTTTTGGGGACAGGCTTCTTTCCCTTAGCAGTATATATTTAAGGTTCCTCCATTCTTTTTTGTCTTTTTTTTTAATCATTCCTATTTATTTCAAAATTAGGTATTTAGTAAGTTATCTGTAATAATAATGCATATTTAATAACTGCAATAATAAATAATAACACAGATTTACATGGTAATTGATACATTATTAATACATGTTTATATTGAATTATTTTTGTGCTTTTCTTTTCACCTTTAAGGGGACTAAATTTCACAAAGCCTTGAATGAAACACATGGACATTTTTACTTTTTTTTCGTCAAGGTATGTTGCATTTATTTATTTATTTTATTTTTTAAAATTTTATCATGTTTTAGGTGAAAGTTCATAGCACAAATTAGCTTTTCATTAAAAAATGTATACAGAAATTGTTTTGTGACATTGGTTGCAATTCCCACAATGTGTCAATGCTCTCCCCCTTTCCCTTTACCCCACGGGTTCCCAGTGTCCGTTCATCCAGGTTTCCTGTCCCTTTCTGCCTTCTCATCTCTACTTTTGGGCAACTGTTGCCCAAACATTCGTGTGCAGGTTTTTATGTAGAGGTACATTTTCATCTCATTTGGATAAATGCCTAGGAGTGTGATGGCTGGATAGAATAGTAAGTCTATATTTAGCTTTGTTAAGAAACTACCAGACTGTCTTCCAAGGTGGCTGTAGCATTTTGCACGAGAGTTCCTGTTGCTCCACATCCTCACCATCCTTTGGTGTTGTCAGTATTTGGAAGTTAGTTGTATCAATAGGTGTGTAGTTGTACCTCATTGTTTTGATTTTCAATTTCCTAATGACATGATGTCGAGCATTTTTGCATATGCTTATTTGCCATTTCTATATCTTCTTAGGTGAAGTGTCTATTCAGATCTTTTGCCAATTTTGTAATTTTGTTTTCTTAATGTTATGTATTAAGTGTTTTTTATCTATCGTTTTTTTAATGTTATGTATTAAGTGTTTTTTATCTATTGCTGGTAAAAGTCCTTTAAAAGATATGCATTTTACAAATATTTTCTCCCATCCTGTGGCTTGTCTTTTCCCAATACAGTCTTTATGGGGAGAGATGGTCAGGTCTCCCCACACAGACCCCCCTGCAAGAAGTGCAGCCTAAATGTCCATCAGTGGACAAATGGATAACCAAAACGTGGTACATACATACAATAAAATATTGCTCATCCCTGAAGAGAAATGAAGTCCCAATACAGGCTACTACGACATGGATGAATCTTGAAAACATCGTGGTGAGAAAAATAGTCACATAAGGACAAGTATTATGATCCCACTTATATGAAATACCTAGAATAGGCAAAGGCATAAAAACCAAAGCTTACCAGGGGCCAAAGGGAGAGGGGAAAAAGGAAATCATTGTTTAGAGGATACTGAGCTTTCGTTAATGGTGATGGAAAATTTTGGAAATGAGTGGTTGTGAACGTTGCCCAACATGATGAACATGTCACCGATTGTACATGTATAAAATGTTGAGATGGTGAATGTTTTGCTATATACATTTTTTACCACAATTAAAAAAGAAAAAGAAAAAATGGTGGGTGGATGAGAAACTCAGAAAAGTGAATCAGAGGAAAAAGGCCATGATGGATGCCATGCTAGAGCCTGAGAGTATCTTGGGAAGGTATCACACCAATGAGTACCACCTGCCCTGCATGTTATAGAGAAAAACTGCTAAGAAATCTTTTCATTTTCAGTGTGTTGAAGGCAGGAGTGGAGTTTGTTCTTTGGGTTGAACCTCAAGCATCTAATATTTTTTCCTCAGTCTAGTGGGTTCTTCAGTAAAGACTAGTTGATTAAAGGGTCTCATTCCCACAGATTTTGACATAGTTGGTCTGGTGTGTGACCCTGGTATTGGGATTATTAAAAGCTCCCAGGTGATGCTGGTGTACAGCCAGTGTTTGTGGTCTCTGGGTTGTCCATTAGTGAACTATGGAGCCGGTGGTTCAAGAGAACAGAGCAAAAGGATAACAGATTATCTGGCTGAGCACAGAGAGCTTCCCCTACCCTCTGTTAGTGCTATGTGGCCAACACTCAGATCCTCTGTCAGTGCTGTGTGGCCAACTTTGGGATTCTCAGTCGTAAGAATACAACTTGTGCAGGAGTTTTGATATCGTTTTCCACTGGTCACGTCTCTTTCAAAACTATTGTGTTAGCAATACACCCAAGTGGGGTGAGAAGCACTGGGCTATCTGGTATTTTCACTGGTTCTTGGATGGTGGTTTTTGCCCATGACATGTTAGACTCCCCCAAAATGGCTAAGCCCTTCATGCTATGGGCATCTACAAAAGAAGGGGTGAATCTGTTTAAGAATGGCCAAATTAAGAGTGGCCAAGATATCTCAAAGGCAGAGAAAACACAACATTTTGTTTCCATTCTAATTGGCAGAATAATAAGGCCCTCAATTTTCTGGAGCTTGGTTCCCTTTCTGTGTCAAGCTAGGTGCTACACAGCCCTGTAAAGAGCCATCCAATCTACCACTGCCTCACAGTCTTTTCTGGCAAGGCCCAAGTTTATCCCAGTAATTTGTTGATGTAATAGGAAGAAAAATTGGAGTTTTCAGCAATTTTGAAAAATAATATATTTTCTAATTATAGAAGCATTATATGCTGTTAAACTTTAAAGCTGAAGAGAATAAATATGAAAATGAAAATCACTTGTAATCAAACAGCCCACTGTCTTTGCTTTGTTATAAATTGTAAATGAAAACGAGTGTTCTGGAAACACAAGATCCTGACGATCGCTGAAGGAATAAAGCTTGCAATGTTACAAGTTTTACACTAAAAACATTAGTTTTTGTGGATCACTCTTAATGCCTAGAAAAGTCTGGACATGTGACCATACTTCACGGGAATTTTGCCATCCTTTTTTTCCCTCCACAATAAAATAACTATATATGTATATTTTCTTCTGATTATATAACAAATAATAATTAAAAATGAACATACCCTTTGGCCTAGTCACTCCACTTGCAGGAATTTATCCTACAGACATACTCCCATATGAGCAAAATGAACTTTTATGCAAGGCCATTTGTTGCATTATTGCTTGTAAATAGCAAATGACTTTAAACTACCTAAACATCCATGAAGAGGAAACTGGCAGGATAAATTATGGTACATTCAGTTCATGGAGTATTGTGAAAGTGTATAAAATAGTGAAGAAGCTCTTTCTGTACTGACACAGAATTACCTTATTTGCCAAAGGAAAATGGAAAATTGCAGAACAGCGAGTGACTTATTTGATGATTTATTTTAAAAAAGAAAATAACAATAGCATGAGTATATGTTTTATATCTGGCTATATAGACTATCCCAGGAAAGATTCTGAAATAACTGGCCGCACTGGTTACCTCTGGTCTGAGGAAATGTGGGCTGGGAGACAGTTGTGGGTGGAGATACTTTACCGGGCACCCTTTTGTCACTTTAAAACAATGAACCCTGTGTATACACTGCCTATTCAAAAGTAAGTAAATACAATTAAAACTGAATAAATTACACATCTAAAAATGCAGGCAATAGACAAAAGTAAAAGGAAAAATTTAAAAATCACTTGAAATCTCCAAGAAAGCCAGCATTTGGTGACATCTCCTTCATTTCTGTACGCACGTGCAACACACACTTTCGCATAATGGGGTCGTATCAAGCATGCTTTCAAAAAAAAATAAACATCTTTACAAATGGTTTTTGCCTAGTTTACTTTTTCTTTGCATCCCTTCCTCCTTCCCTCTTATAGTGCTGCCCCCACCCCCTAACCCCCATAAATTAATGAATTGATGTTAACAGATGGCGTATATACGTCCACAGTTTATTTGATGCTCATACAGTCATAAACACACCAAACCAAACCCATTACCATTGAGTCAATTCCAACTCATAGCAACCCTGTAGGACAGAGTAGAACTGCCCCCTAGGGTTTCCAGGGAGCTGCTAGTGGGTTCAAACTGCTGATCTTTTGGTTAGCAGCCGAGCTCTTAACCACTGCGCCACCAGAGTTCCCATACACACACATATATAGGATATTTTGGTCATTGCTTGCTTTATAAAGTGAGATCGTATTATACATATTTCTTGAAATCTTGCTTTTTTCTCCTTAACAATACTTTCTGGAGACCTTTCCCACTCGTTCTAATAGTGAAGTTTACTCAACTGCGCCTCTATAGGTAGGTATTCAATTTATGTCCTGTATTTTCCCACAACAAGCAGCACCGCTGTAAACAGAGATTCTTTACCAAAAGGCTATTACTATCCACATTTCACCAGCCCTTTCCTGGCAAGCTCCTGCGGTCTTGGCATCTTGAGTGTAATCATCCAACATCCCAGGTGGTGAACCCTCTTCCTGCTGGCAAGAGCAGGGGGCTTTCAAAGGGATGGAAGGGGCCTGTTGACAGCTCATTGATTAGGGAGGCAGCATTACTTGAGAGCCCAAGCTGACTGGGAAAGGCAGGATGCTTCCCACTGGTCTACCCATAGTGGGCACTGGCTCTTTGACCTGCGACTATGAAGACAACGTTGTCCACATCCCACTTTCCATTACTTTGGGCCTCGCAGGTTCAGACCACTTAGCCCAAGGGGAGGTAACTGCTTTAGAATCTATTTACAGGGGTTGGAGGGGAGAAGCTCCCTCTCAAGTGATTTTGGCTACAGTTGCTTTCATGATTCATTGAGTATTAAGGATTTTATAGTTCCTGAGTTAATGTGTCCTTTTTTGTGTCTTCCTCATCCATTTTCTCCAGCACTTGACGTCCAGGTTAGGACGGGTTGCAGTGGCAATGAGCTAGTGTGGGCTGTGGAGCTTGCTGGGGGCGGGGGGTGGGTACTTAGCGCACAAGACCTGCTGCTAATCTTCAAGACCATGTGATCAAATTCCTCTTTCTGTGCTCCTGGGACCCTTTCAAAAAAATGTATTTTATTTATAGAAAATTGCCCCATTATGATTATTGCAGGGAAAAAATACAGCTAAGTAAGAGTGAGGAAAAAAAAATTTACAATCTCACTAACCAGAGATTGCCATTGTTAACATTTTGGTGTTTTTTTTCCCCCCAGACTATTTTAAATGAAAAAACGGTATTATCTTTGGTCTGCAACCTGCATTTTTTCCACCTAAAAAAATTCCTGTGTGTTATTCCTTGTTAGGAAAGTAGGTCTGCAGCACCCTTTTCTATGGATGCGTAAGTAATTTGTCATGCCTCCCATTGTTTAACCAATCCCCTATTGTTGGATGGTTTTCTCAGTTTTTGACTACTATAGTAACTTATATAATAAACAGCTTCGCACATATGTCTGTATAATTGTCCCATTACATTCCTAGGCAAAATGCCTAGAAGTGAGATTACAGAATTAAAGCACGGCCACTTTTTATGGGCTTTTGTGTTGAATTCTGCTCCAGAAAATGTGTACCAATTTACACTCTCCCAAGAGGTATCTGAATAGCTGTTTCCCCAAACTCTCCCCAACATTTGAGAACTGTCATTATTATTTTTTTTTATTAACTTTTATAGAGCTTCAAGTGAACGTTTACAAATCAAGTCAGAGTGTCACATATAAGTTTATATACACCTTACTCCATACTCCCACTTGCTCTCCCCCTAATGAGTCAGCCCTTCCAGTCTCTCCTTTCGTGACAATTTTGCCAGCTTCCCACTCTCTCTATCCTCCCATCCCCCCTCCAGACAGGAGATGCCAACACAGTCTCAAGTGTCCACCTGATATAAATAGCTCACTCTTCATCAGTATCTCTCTCCTACCCACTGTCCAGTCCCTTTTATGTCTGATGAGTTGTCTTCAGGAATGGTTCCTGTCCTGGGCCAACAGAAGGTTTGGGGACCATGACTGCCGGGATTCCTCTAGTCTCAGTCAAACCATTAAGTATGGTCTTTTTGTGAGAATTTGGGGTCTGCATCCCACTGATCTCCTGCTCCCTCAGGGGTTCTCTGTTGTGCTCCCTGTCAGGGCAGTCATCGGTTGTGGCTGGGCACCAACTAGTTCTTCTGGTCTCAGGATGATGTAGGTCTCTGGTTCATGTGGCCCTTTCTGTCTCTTGGGCTCTTAGTTATTGTGTGACCTTGGTGTTCTTCATTCTCCTTTGGTCCAGGTGGGTTGAGACCAATTGATGCATCTTAGGTGGCCGCTTGTTAGCATTTAAGACCCCAGACGCCACATTTCAAAGTGGGATGCAGAATGTTTTCATAGTAGAATTATTTTGCCAATTGACTTACAAGTCCCCTTAAACTATGGTCCCCAAACCCCCGCCCTTGCTCCGCTGACCTTTGAAGCATTCAGTTTATCCCAGAAACTTCTTTGCTTTTGGTCCAGTCCAGTTGAGCTGACCTTCCATGTATTGAGTATGGTCCTTCCCTTAACCTAAAGCAGTTCTTATCTACTAATTAATCAGTAAAAAACCCTCTCCCACCCTCCCTTCCTCCCCGCCTCGTAACCACAAAAGTATGTGTTCTTCTTACTATTTCTCAAGATCTTATAATAGTGGTCTTATACAATATTTGTCCTTTTGCCTCTGACTCATTTCGCTCAGCATAATGCCTTCCAGGTTCCTCCATGTTATGAAATGTTTCACAGATTCGTCACTGTTCTTTATCGATGCGTAGTATTCCATTGTGCGAATATACCACAATTTATTTAACCATTCATCCGTTGATGGACACCTTGGTTGCTTCCAGCTTTTTGCTATTGTAAACAGAGCTGCAATAAACATGGGTGTGCATATATCTGTTCATGTGAAGGCTCTTATTTCTCTAGGGTATATGCTGAGGAGTGGGATTTCTGGGTTGTATGGTAGTTCTATTTCTAACTGTTTAAGGTAACACCAGATAGATTTCCAAAGTGCTTGTACCATTTTACATTCCCACCAGCAGTGTATAAGAGTTCCAATCTCTCCACAGCCTCTCCAACGTTTATTATTTTGTGTTTTTTGGATTAATGCCAGCCTTGTTGGAGTGAGATGGAATCTCATCGTAGTTTTAATTTGCATTTCTCTAATGGCTAAACTGTCATTATTTCTTTATCGTGCCTTTAATATATTTACCAATAAGGAAAATAAACCTCTGTCCTCACTTCCAATAAACACCTTCCTGACTTCTAGTAAAGCCCTGTCCTTCACCACCTCACCATCCAACATGAGGGGTTTAGAACATCCAGTCTGCAGTCAGATGGACCATGTTTATGGGACCCTGGGAAAGTCACTTAATCCCTATAAGCCTCAGTTTCTTCACCTCTAAAATGGGTGTAATAAAAGAACTTGTATCACTAGACTGTTAAGGGATTAAATGAGGTAATGTAGAGAAAGGGCTTAACATTGTTCTTGGCACACTGCGCACTTTCAATAAATATCTTCTTGGAGAGTCCTCAAGATGCCACCTGGTGCATCTTCTGCCTTAAGTGAACCCCTAATCAAGCCAGAGAGAAGCTCTTTCTGTACTGATACAGAATTACCTTATTTGCCAATGGAAAATTGCAGCACAGCGAATGGCTTATTTGATGATTTAATGAGACGAGAGCCCAAGAAGAGATACGGTGATATCTTTGAGCATTGCTTACCAATAAGTTTGAGAAGTTCTATGCCCAACCTAAATTCTGTTTGTAGCAATGTACAAGCAGTTATATGTATCCCACGTATAAGTCTCTCTCTCTCTTTCACACATACCACAAACAAGCCACACACACACATATACACCAACATCAATAAGATTTCAGTTTTGTCAATAATTAATGAAGTGTGTATGGTTTTGCTTCAGGGAATATTTAGGCAAATTAGCTCACTTCTTTATGCTTCGGGTTCCTCACTGTAAAACTGGGATAATAGCAGTACCCACCTCATAGGGTTACTATGAGGATTAAAACGAAAACCCACTGCCATCCAGTCAATTCCGACTCATAGCGACCCTATAAGAAAGAGTAGAACTGCCCCGTAGAGTTTCCAAGGAGCACCTGGTGGATTCGAACTGCAGACCTTTTGGTTAGCAGCCGTAGCACTTAACCACTGTGCCACCAGGATTTCCGTGAGGATTAAATGGAGTAATATTTGTGAAGTACTTAGACTCTGCCTTGCACATGTAAGCGCAATGTAACTGCTTCTTAACTAACTAACTGAGTGCAGACCCAGAAGTGGCATGTATAGAGCAAATTGATAGCTTTGAATTATGATGTTGGCAAGGAATATTGAATATACCATGGTCTGCCAGAAGCATGAACAAGTCTGTCTTGGAGGACATACAGCTAGAATGCTCTCTGGAAGCGAGGATGGCGAGACTACGTCTCACATACTTTGGACAAGTTATCAGGAGGGATCAATCCCTGCAGAAGGATATCATGCTTCGTGGAGTGGAGGGTCAGCGATAAAGAGGAAGACCCTCAACTAGATGGATTGACACAGTGGCTGTAACAATGGGCTCAAGCATAACAATGATTGTGAGGATGGCACGGGATCGGGTAGTGTTTTGTTCTATTGTACATAGGGTCGCTGGGAGTCGGAACCGACTTGATGGCACCTAATTACAACAACAGACCCAGAAGTGGCATGTATGGAGTGAGCTCTCAGTGAAGAGTTGGCACCTAATCCTGAGGGGAGGGGAGTGAAATGGCCATCTGGGAAGTCAGGTTCAAGAAAGGTCGCAGGAGTCAGAGGTCTCTACACAGTGCAGGTGGAGGCTGCTGGAGTGGGAACCCCAGCTCCTCAGATCCCACAAAGAGGAGGAGTGAATGAGGACGCACGTCTGCATGCTGTCTTGTAACGAGCGGAATGGCAGCAAGAGGGAGGTTTTGTACAGATTTTCTTTGAAGGGAACACTGCCAGTCAGATGAGGGTCAAATGACTAGCTCAAATGTCTCTCTCACCATATCTTCCTTGTCATTTCAACTCCCGTACATCTTAAAAAAAGAAAGATAATTCCCCTGATGAAACTTGAAACTAGAAGTCCAGTTAGATTGGAGAGGCTCAGGTCTAGACTGATCAGATCAGAATGCAGTGGGGATTGCAGCTATCATCCCCCCTCACTTGGGCCCAAGTCAGGCATCGAGCAAAGAAGACATCCAGTCCCAGGACAACTTTGAGTAGGAACATCCCCTGTTGCTGAAGTCAGTCTGGGGCTGGCCACCTCACGTGGCTGGCCACCTGGAACAGAGCCAACCAAGGCTCCAGAAATGAGCAAAGGAGAACCTGAGCAAGGCTGAGGCCCTCTGTGAAGGGAGGCCTCCAGTCAGCCTGCTTCCTGCCTTGCAGTGCTTACCTGAGGCCGCTTGCACCTGGAGCCTGCCACCCTCAGGTGTGATGCCCCAGGTGGGCTGTATTGGGCTGGCAGAGTGTTTTTTTAAAACTCAAATTGGAGTTCCTTGGGGGTGAGCAGTGGGGGTGGAGCTCACTTTTCTTAACCATTCCTTGTCACCTGACCCACCGCCTGGCTCCTGTGGGCCTCTGGGCATTTCTCATTGATGGTAGCTGTGCTTGCCCAAACCACAAGATGAGTCCTCTGTCTCTGCAATTTGGCCCCTGACACCCTGCTCCTGCTACTAGCCTGAGGCACCTTAGACTGTCCTCCCTCAGGCAATGGGTGGATTTTAAGCTCCTGATCATTTGCAACCTACTACTTACTCCTCCCCCACACAAAGACCTTGTTGTGTTGTTAGGTGCAGTCAGGTCAGCTCTGACTCATGGTGTGACTCATAGCAACCCTACGTACCACAGAACGAAACACTGCCCAATCCTGCGCCATGCTCGCAATCATTATTATGCTTGAGCACATTGTGGCAGCTACTGTTTCAATCCATCTTGTTGAGGGTCTCCCTGCTGTCTGTTGGCCCTGTGCTTTACCAAGCATGATGTCTTCAGGGATTGATCCCTCCTGACAACATGTCCAAAGTGTGTAAGGTACAGTCTCGCCATCTTTGCTTCTGAGGAGCATTCTGGTTGTACTTCTTCCAAGACAGATTCGTTTGTTCTTTGTCAGTCCATGGTATATTCAATATTCTTTGCCAACACCACAATTCAAGGGTGTCACTTCTTCTGTCTTCCTTATTCATTGTCAAGGTTTTTCATGGGTATGATGTGATTGAAAATACCATGGCTTGGGTCAGGCATACCTTAGTCTTCAAGGTGACACCCTCCACAAATACCTTAAAAAAACCAAACTGAACCTGTTACTGTCAAGTCAATTCTGGCTCAGCCACCCTGTAGGACAAGGTAGAACTGCCCCATAGAGTTTCCAAGGAGCACCTGGTGGATTTGAACTGTCGTCCTTTTGGTTAGCAGCCATAGCTCTTTGCTACTATGCCACCAGAGTTTCCACAAAGACCTTAGGGATTCTCTATTGCCTGGATGACTTTATGGCTGGGCCCTAGCATCTGGAAGGGCCCCCTCATATGAGAGCATCTGTCTGAACTAAGACCAACTTCATGACTCCTTTTTGGATGACTGCTAATGGACTCCCCCTGTGGGTCAAGCCTTAAAACAAATCATCTCTGCTGGCCCCCGCCCACCACCTCACCAGCTGGGCCCACACTCCTGAGTCCCAAGCAAGTCTAGAGCTCTCACTGTGACCTTCAGGCCTTTGCTCAGAACTTACTGATTCACAGTTTACACTCCAGTCTAGCAGCCCTGGTCATCTGATTCATCATGCAGCAGGTGAAAAATAATACGTTGTAAAGCAAAAGACAAGGTACCTGGAATGAAAAGGGATGGTTGACAAGCCAGCCAAAGTCAAGACCACTGAGAAACCTCACTATGCATGCTAAAAGCCACCTGGGCCTCAAGGAGAGATTGGAGCTAGCTATGTGGATGGGCAGTTGGTGGGGCCTGAAAGTCAGTGCTGAGGGCCTGTTGTATCCGAAGCCATTACGTAGGGGCATGCTTGCTGTCTAGTCAGGTGGTAGTGCCCAGGATTAAGGGTTTGGTTTGGGTTTTTTTTGGGGGAGGGGGTTTAATATAGGGTCATTATGAATTGGAATCCACTTGATGACAATGGGTTTGGGTTTTTTTGGTTTAAGTCATTTAGAAAAGTTTAAATTGTGTTCAGTAATCTTTCTTCATTCACCTTAGTTCTGTGATGTAATACATTTTAGAAAGATTTCCATTAAAATGTGCTGAAAGAAGTGTTACTGTTAGTTCCAAATTTGCATAAATGCTTCAGGGTGCTTTGGGACACTCCATGTGTGCTCCAGGGGCTGATTTGCATAAAGGGCCCAAGGCTTCGGGGAAGTTGCTGTCAGACCTTTGCATATTTCAATTAAGACTATACCTTATCTGGAGGACATTATGGTGAGTGAAATAAGTCAATAACAATAGGACAAATACTGTATGAGACCACTATTGTAAAAAGTTTACATGCAAAAAGAAATAATCTTTGATGGGGAGGGGTGGGGATGGAAAAACACTTAATAGACGATAGGTAAGTGGAAACTTTGGTGAACGGTAAGACAATACACAATACTGGGGAATCCAGCACAATGTGTACAAGGCAAGGTCGTGGTAGCACCATAGACACATCCAAACTCCCTGAGGGACCGATTTGCTGGACTGAGGGCTGTGCGACCATGGTCTCGAGGAACATCTAGTCAATTGACATAACACAGTTTATAAAGAAAATGTTCTACATTCTACTTTGGTGAGTAGCATCTGCTGTCTTAAAACTTTTGAGTGGCCATCTAGGGTACTCCACTGGTCTCACCCTTTCGGAGCAAGGAAGAATGAAGAAAACTGAAGATACAAGGAAAAGATTAGTCCAAAGGACTAATGGACCACATATACCATGGCCTCCACCAGACTGAGTCCAGAACAATGAGTTGGTGCCCGGCTACCACCACTGACTGCTCTGACAGGGTTCACAATAGAGGGTCCCGGACAGGGCAGGAGAAAAATGTGGAACAAAATTCTAACTCAAAAAGAAAGATCAGACTTGCTAGCCTGACAGAGACTGGAGAAACCCTGAGAGTATGGCCCCTGGAAACCCTTTCAGCTCAGTAATCAGGTCACTTCTGAGGTTCACCCTTCAGCCAAAGATTGAACAGGCCCATGGAACAAAACAAGACTAAACGGGCACACCATCCCTGGGGCAGGGACTGGAAGGCAGGAGGGAACAGGAAAGCTGGTAATAGGGAACCCAGGGTTGGGATGGCATAGAACAATGTGTATACTAATGGTTTGATGAGAAACTAGTTTGTTCTGTAAACCTTCATCTAAAGTACAAAAAAAAGAAAAAGTAAAAAAAGACTATACCCTCTCCCTCTGAAGGGGTGAAGTACACTAAGTCACAATTCCTGCTTTGCCCAGAGAGCTGGGAGAAGACATTTCTCCCCCTCCCCACAACTTCCTTATCCCATGCCCCACCCCGAGGTATTGTTACCAGAATAAGGTTCTTGCCTCTCACTGGTCAAGAATGAGCAGGTAAGGCGCGTAGAGTTTTCCAAACAAGCAAAGCTTTATTGAAGAGGCTTGCAAGTGGAGAGGAGGAGGGCCTAGAGCAATGAATACCCTCATCTCACAGAACAAAAGATGGGCCTGGGTTTTTAAAAGTGTTTCACTAGAAAAGATTCATGTTTATTCATAGGCACAGGTGGAGATATGTTAACTAAGGTGCACACGCAGCAGCTTTCCAAGATGGCTACTGTCCTGGAGGGCTCTGGGATTCCTAGCAGGACTTATTATGGGGTGTCATGCCTGTGCAGTCTCTTACTCCCTGGGTTCTATTCCCTGGCTGGGGCTGCAGCTCCTCACTGCCCCTGGTGGAAGGTTACATAGTGGTTACAGGTGGATGTTCTGCGCATGTCCCTGGGGCTGGTTTTCTCCAGCTACTTCCGAAACGCAACTTTAAAGGACTTTGTGGGCTATTTTTAGATACTTTGCCCCATTTTTCTGGGGAATGACTTTGTTTCTGCGTCCTGGTCCATTTCTTGTTACTTCGTTTGCAGATTTGGGGGTCCCTCTCTCTGTTCCCTGTCTTACTAAGTCCCTAGGTTTCACACTGAACTCACTATTACCTCCCTGATAGTATGGCCTATCTCTCTTTTACTTGATTCTCCTCTAACCACACCAGTCTCTTTGCTGTTCCTCAAACAGGCACCCTCCGATCTCAGGGCCTTTGTTCCCTGTCTTAGTATCCCATAGCTAGTGACTGGTGCCTGGCTATGAAAGCACAGTTGTCTTGCCTCAGGGCAGAACAAACTCTGTAGTGTAATTTCCACCCCAGAGGTCCCTATAGGATCAGACGAGGCTGGGACTTTGTCTCAAATTACACCCTTGCCTGCTTTCTTCAAGGTGCCCTGGTGGCACAATGGTTAACGAGCTAGGTCGCTAACTGGAAGGTTGGTGGTTTGAACCCACCAGCAGCAATCTGCTTCTGTAAAGATTAAACCAAAAAAAACCAAACTCACTGCTGTAAAGTCAATTCCGACTCATAGCAACCTTACATTACAGCCTAGGAAACCCTATGGGGCATTTCTACTCTTTCCTATAGGGTTGCTATGAGTTGGAATTGATTCAATGGTACATAAGAACTGCTTTCCTCTCATTCCCTATCAGCTTCCCCCACTCCTTTACCAGGTTTTCTTGGCTGTGCTTCCTTATTTACACGTGAATTCTTATCTCAGAGCCTGCCTCTAAGGAACCTAACCCCATACAGGTATCTACAAAATTAATAATCATTCTTGAATAGTTTAAATAGCCAGCATGTATTAAAAGTACTCCAGTGGTTTCATTATTTCTTTCAAAAATTTACATGTTTGAATCAGGATCCAAATATGGTCTATACATATCAATGTCATGAGTTATTTTTGTCTTTTTAATTTATTGTGCTTTAGATGAAAGTGTACAGCTCAAGTTAATTCCTTTCAAAAATTTATAAACATACTGTTTTGTGACATTGGTTGCAATCCCCACAAAGTGACAGCATGCTCCCCCTTTCCACCCTGGGTTCCCTATGTCCATTTGTCCAGTTCCTGTCCCTTCCTGCCTTCTTGGCTTGCTTTTGGGCAGGTGTTGCCCATTTGGTCTTATATATTTGATTGAGCTAAGAAGCAGTTTCCTCAAATGTGTTATTTTTTGTTTTATAGGCCTGTCTGATCTTTGAAAAGTGGGCTTCAGGAGTGGTTTCAATTCTGGCTTGGTAGGGTGTCCAGGAGCCATAGTCTCGGAGGTTCCTCCAGTCTCTGTCAGACCACTAAGGCTAATTTTTTTGTGTGAATTTGCATTTTGTCTACATTTTTCTCCCACTCTGCCTGGGACTCGGCTGTGATCCCTACAAGAGCAGTTGGTGTTGGTAGCCCAGATATAGTTCTTCTGGGCTCAGACTGGTGGAGGCTCTGGTTCATGTGGTCTTTTAGTCCTTTGGGCTAATATTTTCTTTGTGTCTCTGTTTTCTTCATTATCTTTTGCTCTGGATGGAATGCGATCAGTAGGTGTATCTTAGATGGCCGCTCCCAAGCTTTTAAGACCCCAGATCCTGCTCACCAAAGTAAGATGTAAAACATTTTCTTTATGAATTATTTTATGCCAATTGACCTCAACGTCCTCCAAGACTATGGTCCCCAACCCTCAGCCCCAGAAACTGTCCTTTATGGTGTTAGAATATGTCTAGGAAACCTCCATGCCTTTGCTTTGGTCAGGTTGTCCTGACTTCCCCTATACTGCGTGTTGTCTTTCCCTTCACTGAAGTTGACCCTTGTCTGCTATCTAGTTAGTGATTTCCCTTCTCCATCCCTCCCCACCCTTGTAACCATCAAGTGATGTTTTTTTCCTGTGTAAACCTTTTCTTGAGTTCTTATAATAGTGGTCTCATACAATATTTGTCTTTTTGTGACTGACTTATTTCACTTAGCATAATGCCCTCTAGATTCATCCATATTGTGAGATGTTTCGAGGATTCGTCATTATTCTTTATCTTTCCATGGTATTCTGTTGTGTGTATGTACCTTAATTTGTTTATCCATTCATCTGTTGATGGGCATTCAGGTTGTTTCCATCTTTTTCTATTGTGAATAATGCTGCAATGAACTTGAGTGTCCATAAGTCTATTCATGCGACTGCTCTTATTTCTCTAGGGTATATTCCTAGGAGTGGGATTGCTGGATCCTATGGTATTTTTAGCTTTTTAAGGAAGCACCATATCATTTTCCAAAGTGGTCGTACCATTTTACACTCTCACCAGCAGTGCGTAAGAGTTCCAATCTCCCAGCGGTGACTTATCTTTTAATCTTTAAGCTCCTGTCCTTTTTTTTCCCATTGCATTTATTTATTTTTTGACAAACCTGGTGGTGTGTCAGGAGAATTTTACACAGGCTGTATTCAAATGCTTACATTCCCTTAGTGTTATTTAACGTGTTCCTCTGTCCTTGTGTTTCCTGTAAATTGGTAGGTGCCTCTACAGGTAAGATCAGATTCAGATTTGATTTTTTGGCAGAACTCCCTCAGCACAAGCATCATTTCTGATTGCCTTTCTTTTTGTGATGTTTTCACTCATCAGTACTTAATACCCAGATTCATTAAAGCCGCTGCTGGCAAGTCAATTCTGACTCATAGCGACCCTATAGGACAGAGTACAACTGTCACATAGAGTATCCAAGGAGCACCTGGCAGATTCGAACTGCCGACCTTTTGGCTAGCAGCCGTAGCACTTCATCACTATTCATTCGGAGTTGTCAAACAGTGATATTCAAGTTTTATTATTTTTTCTTTATTAGTTGAGATATTCTGTAATGGGAAATTTCCCTAGCCAACTTTTTGGTTACTTTGAACCAAACTGTTAATGCAAATTAGAAAAAAATGCTCGATTTTTTTTCTCCCTTTATTTAATTCTTTCCAAAACAATGAGTTGGTTCCCTAGCATCCTCGAAAGTTCACTTGACTTACTGGGTTTGATGTATGTATGCTGGCATGTATTTATGTATGTATGTTAAAAATAAAGCAAACCCAGTTGCTGTCAAGTTGATCCTGACTCATGGTGACCCTATGTGTGTCAGAGTAGAATTGCGGTTTTAAGGGTTCCACTGACTGATTTTTTTTGAAAGTAGATCACCAGGCCTTTCTTCCAAGGTAATTCTGGGCAGACTCAAACCACCAACCTTTTAGTTAATAGCAGAGCATTTAACCATTTGTACCATCCAAGGACTCCATATATATGTACACATGTATGTATTATAAGCTCTCGGACTTATATATGTAGGACTTACACATGGTTTCAATCCATTGCAGTTATATAGATTTTTAAATATAAATGTTATCCTATTATATATTTTACTTTGTAATTTCCTTTTTAAGTATCTCTGAAGTATGTCTTGCAGATGTTTCCATGTCTGTAAGTAAATATCCTCATTCTTTTTACTTGCTACTGAGTATGACACAATATATGTGTCTTAGAGGCTCTTCCCTATTAGGCTAACCCTTTTGTATACATTATTTCATGTAGTTTTTAAGACAACCCTATGAGAGAAATATAGAATTCTTATCTTTTGGATGATGAAATGGAGGCCCATACAGGTTGGGCAACTTGCCCAAAGTCATGCAGCTTAGAAGTGGTAGACCTAGGATTTGAATCCAGCTCTGTTTTACTCCAGATATCATGCTCTTGATCACTGGACTCTAAGCTCAGGCTGGGCCAACTAAACTGCTTCCCTGTTCTAAGTGATATACTCGCTCACCCCCTCCCCTGAGGCCAGTCTCTCCCTGGGTGCTCTGGGCCGCGCTCCTCAGCAATTCTTCATGAATCAATTCTCTCTCTTGTGTACGCAACGTCTGCCTCTCAAGTGGAACTCTCTCCTTAGCAGCGAAACATGCCCCGGTCTTCTCCATCTTAAGAAAACAAAATACCCTTCCCTTGACCCCATGGGTCCTTTGAGTCATGGTCCCAGCTCTCTCTTTCCACAGCTGCTGTTTATTTTATCAAGCCAGAGGAGAGCAACAGCAGCCTTGGGCTGGCTGGATGTGTGCTCCCTGCTGGACCTTTGGGCCCAACAGGGAAGGGACCACCCTCAGCCCACCAACTGCGCTTACTCAGCCTTTCCAGAGTCCACACAGATAGCCCCCACCTGCCTCCCCAGGGTCAGTCCTGAGGAGTAGATAAATTTTGGGAAGTCAGACATGGCCTTTGCACTCCCGGCTTAGAAGTGTTGAGAAAGTTGGAACTGCAAAAGAAAATTTATTTTTAAAGGGGTATTATTTTTAATATACACATATATTAAAAATTTTGTCATTTCAACACTATTTCACACTCACAACTCAGTGACATCAATTACTTTCATCAAGTTGTACAGCTATCACCACTGTTCCCAAAATTTTCCATCACTCTTAACAGAAATTCAGTGCCCCTCAAGCAATGACTCTCTCTTTCCCCTCCTTCTCGCTTTCATTGTAAAGGAAATAACTCTTTTTGGATCCTGACTATTCTTTCTTTTTTGTGGATTCTCCCTTGACATTCTCAACCTTCATTAACAGTTAATATTTCTTTCTTAGCACATCTAATACTAGCTCTTTGCATATTCTGCTTTGCATATTAGCTATGTTTGTAAAATCTTTGAGGACCGGTATTATGGTTCTCTCACAATTACTCAACCCACTAACTACCCTGCACTTGGTGGGTACTCAACAGTTGCTGGATAAGGGTCTCTAATTCAGCTTGTGGGGACAACTGGAGCCACATTAACAGGCGACCCAGGCAATACGGCCTCTATCTACCGATGTAAAACATCAGACTCTGGTCATATTCCTGTGTGACATCTTACACGAGCTACCCCCAAAAGCCTATTTCTGCCATCACTACTGTCTGAAGTCTCTTTCTGGGGCCTTCTGGTGTTGTTATTTGAGGAAGCATCATTGTTCCAACCATAGCTGACTTATGGGATTTCCTGGTGCTTGCCCTTTTCAGTATTAAGTAACAAATTGAGGAGTTCCTGGGTGGCCCAAATGGTTATGCACTTGGCTACTAACCAACAGGTTGGTGGTTTGAATTCACCCGGAGGTGCCTCAGAAGAAAGGCCTGGTGTTCTACTTCTGAAAGATCACAGCCTTTGAAAACCCTGTGGAATGCAGGTCTGTTCTGACACACTTGGGATCGCTGTGAGTCTGAGTCGACTTGACGGCAACATTTTTTTTAAAAACTGGAATGGATTTGAGGAGCATCTGTGAAGTGGATGTCGTTGCTTTTGCCTGCCAAGCATCCTTTATACCTTTGGGGCACATATTTTCTTCAGAAACCAGCCTATGCCCATAATCAGTCCGCGTAGTTTGGGTAGGCCTGATTCTCCCACCTCCTACCCCAGTTCTAGAGGTATGTACACGACTGAAGCCAGAATAACAAAGCTCAGTTTTGTTTTTTTTTTTGTGGAGTGACCGGGAAAGAGATGTTCTCTTTGTGCTGGACTTGGAGCTTTGAGGATGTAATACTGGAACTAACAGGCTGCAATGAGGAGAGAGGATTGTGAGCGAGATGCCAATGCAAGGTAGAGCAGAGAGGAGAGTTAGTGACAAATCTAGCCTCTGGATCCAGTGTGCCTGCAGCCCTCCTACCCCCTGGGCTAACCACTATGTGAGCCAATTGCTTCTCATTGTTCCAGCCAAGCTGTGCTCACTTTCTATTGCTTTGAACTTAAACAGCCCTAACTCACACCCTTTCTACCCCTTTCAAGTTAGTTTGTTAGAGGGGGACAGTGTTTACAGGGAAGTAGCACTATTATATTTTATTTCCCACCAAGGATCCCCCGCTTTCCCTACTACTTAGACAATGGTCCAGTGTCAAAAGGGAGAGAAATCACAGCCAGAGATCTGTGTTGTATGAGAACCTTCCTTCCCTCCAATGAAGCCTTTATTATTAGCTGTTTTTTTTGTATCAGTTATGCGTGTGTTTGGCCTTGAGTAACAGAAAATTCTAACAATAGGGGTTTAAACCAAAGGGAGTGTATTTTTCTCTCATAATAAGGAGCCTGGAGGTAGGTGGTTGTTGGTGTTGATGAGGAGAGTGACACTGTCAGGCCAACTTCTCTGCTATGCTTTGGAACTTGCTTGGACTTCTTCCTTCATTATGTTGCCTCATGGTCATAAAATGGCTTCTGGCACTCCAGACATTATATCTGTATTTAAGTTCAAATGATAATGGAAGAGAGAAGGATGACATCACCTCTATCTCTACTGTTTCACTTGGAAAGTGGATATTTTCCCAGAATCCTTGTGCAGACTTCTGTTTATGTCTTACTGGCCAGAACTCAGTTATAAGATCGTGCCCACCTTCAAGAAAGGCTGGAAAAACAAATGTTTAGCTAGGCATATTGACATCCCTACCAAAAACTGGGTTCTTTTAGTGAAAAAGAGGTAGAGAATGGCTCTTAGCTACCAAAAGAACATGAGACTGTTCCCCTTAGGCTCCTGAGCATGAGCTCTCTGCCAGGAGGCTCCTCAGATTTCTTGCTAAAAGGCTTCTCACCAGGTTTCCTTACCTGTCTGAATTCCAGCTAAATCTCATTCTGAATCCTCCTCCATATTTAACAAAAGTAGACTCATTTGAGAAGAGAAAAGGCTAAGTTAGAAAGACCAGTGTTGCAACGCACTTGCTGTGTAAAAGGGGTATAATGAAAACTACTGCAGATGTCATAAATTTAAAATACATAAAACGCTTAGTAGCTGATTGGCATCAAATGAATATTAATTCCTTTTTCCCTTTGTCTATTTCCTTTTAGTCCCCTTCTCCCTTTCCCCTCTTTGTGTTCATAGCAGGGCTTCGAACTGGTTCATTCCAGTTCGAACCCCTGCTGAAAATTTGCCTTTCCACGTCAGATGTACTGAATCAGAATCTACATTTTCACAAGATCCCCAGGTGGGTCAGCAGGGGTTTGAATTTGACTGAACTGGTTTGAAGCCCTGGTTAGTAGGAAAGATATTGTAATACACTGGACATATCAGCTCTTTGGGCCACAATCCAGAGTTCACAAAAAAGGATCTCAAAGACCACACCAATGCTCAAGACCCGAGGAAGCCATAAATGTCACACAGATTTTGTTTTATTCAATTCACAGGTTGCTTAGACAGAAAAGTTGAATCTTTAGCAAACCAGGTCTAATTACTTCTGGAGCTTGCTTCATGAATCTGCTTGTTATCCTATAATAGTGTAATCAATCCTGCCTGCTTGGCATGGAATCAGAGGCTCCATGAGTTGCAGAGAAACTCAAGAGGTCAACCAGACTGCAGCAGGACAAAAGGGAAATTACCCTCCTTTCCTACAGTAAAATCTGTCCTCCGTCTCTGTAGGAAAGATGGCCATCTACGTGGCATATTTTGGTAAGATCAACGGTAAGACCTCTCTCCCTTTTTTAATGTTTTTCTTTCTCGAGAGATTGTACGCTAAAGTGGAAGAAGCACTCTGCTAGAAGTCAAAACATAGGTCTGAGTCTTGATTCCACCACTGGTTGATCACAATCATACGGTCGAATTATTCAACCTCTCTAATCCTCCATCCCTCCCAATAAAATGGGTTCTTGTGAAGATTAAAGAAGAAAACTTTTGTGAAAGTATATGACACATAATAGGTTTTTAATGACTGCGTGTCTTCTTCTGCCAAAATAGTAGGAGCACATACCACGGACCAGGGATTTTCCATATGTTAGGTCAGTAATTTTTATAATAAAAAGATGGAGTGTTGGTAAAAATCCCCATTTACAGACGAGACAATCAAAGCTCTGAAAGACTGAATAACCTGCTCCAAATCACAAATAGGTTAAGTAGTGAAGCCAAAATTTGTACCCAGGTTTGTTTTATTCTAGATCTTTTTACTGACTGACATACTGTTTACCAGATAGCCCTTTTACTATCTCTGGCCTAAAATCCTATAGTCCTATCACCCTAGCTGTCATATTTTCGTTTTCATAGGCAATAAAGTCTTAAACAAAATGGAAAGCCTTGATAGTGGCATTTCAGGCATCAACAAGTTATGTGAGGAGTTTTAGGGACCTTTTTAGTCAGAAGCATACCATATGGATTCTTCCCCCTCTGCATGCCTGTATCTGGCCCTGTGTTGTGGTGGAGATGGTAGGGATATCAAAATATATCGTGTTCTAGGATTCCTCAAGAAAATGCAAAGTTCCCGGTGCCCAATGACTTGGGTCTTTGTCCACCACTGGCAGCTATACCTCAGGGAAGTATTCTAGGCACACTAGGAGATTAACCAACCAAAGTTAATGAGCTCTATAAAGCATTGGCACTATTGTGCACCCACTCTTCCCATAGTATGTTGTTGGGAAGCGTGATCTACACAGCTTTGCTAGCCTCTCAAACCTCTCTGCTGGGTCCATGCCTTTTTCCACTCCTCTTTTCTCCATCAGTCCCAACAGGTGGCCACACTCTCTTTATGAAACTCCAGGGAAGAAGACAACATTTCTTTTCTCTCCCATCTTATCCTTTCTCTCTCATCCGGATTCCTTTAAAACAATACAAAATCCTTTTTGATTTCTCTAAGTCATAGAAAAATACAAAGGCATTCAACTGTGTGGATCACAACAAATTATGGATAACATTGCTAAGAATGAGAATCCCAGAACACTTAATTGTGCTCACGAGGAAACTGTACATGGGCTAAGAGCCAGTTGTTGAAACAGATCAAGGCGATACTGAATGGTTTAAAATCAGAAAAGGTGTTCATCAAGGTTGCATTCTTTCAGCACACCTATTCAACCTGTATGCAGGGCATATAATCTAAGAAGCTGGACTACAGAAAGAAGAACAGGGCATCAAGATTGGAGGAAGACTTATTAACAACCTGTGTTACTCAAATGACACAACCTTGCGTGCTGGAAGTGAAGAGAACTTGAAGCACTTACTGAAGAAGATCAAGGATCACAGCCTTCAGTATGGATTACACCTCAAAATAAAGAAAACAAAAATCCTCACAACTGGACCAATAGGAAACATCCTGATAAACGGAGAAAAGACTGAAGTTGTCAAGGATATCATTTTACTTGGATCCACAATCAACAGCCATGGAAGCAGCAGTCAAGAAATCAAAAGATGCATTGCATTGGGCAAATCTGTTACATAAAATCTGTTTAGAATGATGAAAAGCAAAGATGTCACTTTAAGGACTAAGGTGTGCCTGACCCAAGCCATAGTGTTTTCAATCACCTCATATGCATGTGAAACCTGGACGATGTGTAAGGAAGACGGAAGAAGAATTGGCACATTTGAATTCTGGTGTTGGTGAAGAATATAGAATATACCATAGACTGCCAAAAGGACGAAAAGTCTGTTTTGGAAGACGTACAACCAGAACTCGCCTTAGAAGCAAGGATGGTTAGACTACATCTCACAAACTTTGGTCATGTTACCAGGAGGGACCAGTCCCTGGAGAAGGACATCATGCTTGGTAAGGCAGAGGCTCAGAGAAAAAGAAGAAGACCCTCAACAAGATGGATTGACACAGTGGCTGCAACAATGGGCTCAAGCATAACAACAAGTGTGAGGATGGTACAGGACCGGGCAGTGTTTCTTTCCATTATACATAGGGTTGCTATGAGTTGGGACGGACTCGAAGGCACAACAATAGGCTGTAAAGAAATACAAAAGTGTTCCTGAGAAGGCTAACTACTTGATAAACTATACAGTTATGAGAAAATTCCCAAAACTCTGGATGGGCATCATCCCTATTGAAATGTAAAATGCTTTTAGGTTTAATTCTTCTGTCTCTTTCTCAGGTACATTCTCAGATGCCTCCTTGGGAATAATCTACCTTGGTTTGTATTCCTTTTTTACTCCTCCCTCTCCTCTTCTCTGGGATAAGCCCTAAATCTCCCACTTTACTGAGATCTGTACAGTTTGGTAGGCAAGAGCCCAGCATTGACATCGGTCACACCAGGTCTGAGCCTTAGCTCTGTCATTTGTATGACTGTGGCCCCTTCACCCCTCTGTGCTTCAATTTCCTCCTTCTCAAAATGTGGACAATAGTGGCACCTCTTTATTGGGTTTTTATGAGGATTCAATGAGAACACACATAAGAAGTGCTCAGCATAGTGCCAGGCACATGTGAGTAATTAATAAATGTTAGCCCATAATAACAATGGTAACGATTGTAGGGATCGTGCGGGACCAGGCAGTGTTTCATTTTCTGTTGTGCATAGGGTCACTGTGAGTCAGAACTGACTCAATGGCACCTAACAACAACAACAATAGTAATAATAACCACCATCCTGGGGGACAGTTTTTATTGTGTTTTTGCTGGCATGCTACAACAAAAGAGACCCAGCCAACCAACACCCCTGAGTTCAGAATCTATCACAATCCTGCACGTTCAATACAAGGAGAAAGAATCATATTGAAAAGGATAAATCATTCCATTCATAGAAACCCAGGCTAGCCAGAGACCAAAACGTTGAAGGACTGAAGAGAGTCCTGTCGGGGGACTGAGGAGATAATAAATCGCCACAATGTCATTGGGTAAGTTATTATTGTATTTTTTTAAGGCAGTCAGTAGACAATGGAGTGAAAGATTTGTCTGGAATTTTTCCTCTGCCTTTTCTTCTTTGATCTGAGCTCAACAGAGTTGGTCTTTGAAGAGCGGGCTTCCGAGGCTGCTGGTGAGCTGCAGGTGGCTTTCTGAGCAGTCATGTGATCGTTTATCATTCTCCATTCCATATTTTGCCAACTCCGAGGTGGAAGTTTTGAAACCTCTTTGGCTGATTTATGAATACAAAATGTGAAAGGTACATTCTAGGTCTTTAATTGGGGCCACAGGATGGGCCTGCCTGCTTTAAGCGTGGGCCCACTCAGATACTATCAAAACCTCTAAGGTGGCTCACAGGGCTAATGAGTGCAGACCACCCAGAGGTCATCCAAACACCATGAATCATTTAAAAATGGACAGCTGTGTTCTCTACACAATGTGACCATTTGGGTGGAGACAAAAGAGCATACATTTTCAAAATTTCCCTGGTGAGAGGGAAGCTATCCTTGTGATCCCCGCAAACCATTCAGCGCCTAAGTGATTTTTTTCCATATTCGTCATACATATTAGTGTGAAAGAATCAAGGAAAATTAAAGAAATTCTATTTTTTGCTGGAATATTAGGTACTATCTGATTTTGCTAACACATGAGTTCTGGATATTAAATTTCTTGGGCTTTTCCTTTGGGTTAGTTATCTGGTAATTTAAAATATTTATGACTTTTTTTTTTGCCCATGATAAAGACGATTCTTTTATTTATTTTCTTTTTTTATTGTGCTTTAAGTGAAAGTTTATAATTCAAGTCAGTTTCTTATAGAAAAATTTATACACATATCATTACGTGATCTTAGTTGCTCTCCCTACAGTGTGACAGCACACTCCTTCTCTCCACCCTGTATCTCCCGTGTCCATTCAACCAGCTCCTATCTCCCCTCTGCCTTCTCGTCTTGCCTCCAGGCAGGAGCTGCCCACAGTTTCATATGTCTACTTGAGCTAAGAAGCACACTCCTCACCAGTATCATTTTATGTCTTATGGTCAAGTGTAATCGTTATCTGCAGAGTTGGCTTCAATAATGGTTTCAGTTTTGGGCTGACAGAAAGTCCAGAGGGGCCATGACCTCTGGGGTCCCTCCAGTCTCAGTCAGACCATTAAGCTTGGTCTTTTTACTAGAATTTGAGGTCTGCATCCCACTTTTCTCCAGCTCTATCAAGGATTCCCTGTTATGTTTCCTGTCAGGGCAGTTATTGGTGATAGCCAGGCACCATCTAGTTCTTCCAGTCTCAGGCCGATGGAGTCTGGTTTATGTGGCCCTTTCTGTCTCTTGGGCTCTTATCTCCCCTGTATCTTTGGTGTTCTTCATTCTCCTTTGGTCCAGGTGGGCTGAGACCAATTGATGCATCTTAGATGGCTGCTTACTTTAAGACTTTTAAATTAAAATTATTCTTATGTTTTCACAACCAAAAGTCTTTATATACTATGAGCCCAAACTGATAAACTACTGGATTTCCATCAGCTGCTGAGTATTTCATTTGAACCACCTCTGTCCGATAGAACTTTCTGTGGGGATGGAAATATCTTCTATCCATGTTTCCCAACATGCAGCAACTAGCCACATGTGGAACTGGATTTTTAATTTTATTTAATTTTAGTAAATTAAAATTTCAATTACACACGTGGCTAGTAACTACCTTATTGGACAGTGCAGGTTTGGACCATTCTGTGGAAAGTTGTCAGATGGTCAAGTTCTTGGAGCTTGGCTGAGGTCACGTAGAAGAGACTTACGCCCTCTCCTGGGCATGAGAAGCAGTGTTGCAGTGTACGTTCTGGCTCCCAATTTGCAGCCCAGTCCAAGTCTTAGGGTCACAAAGTCTTCCTGGTGCAACGCTCCTGCCTTCTTCTCGTTCACCCCTGGCACTCCACGTCTGCTGTCCTGTACAGCTAGCTTTCATCCTGTAGGTCAACATTCTATGCCCTTACTGGATTGCAAGGTTGTGGTGCCATCAGGCCTCTGGAAGACCCCAGCGCAGAGAGAAGAACTAACCTAGACAAAAACAAAGCAGAAAGACCACAAGCCAGGGCTTGTGAAAGTCAACCTGAGCTCACCTCAGCCTGCTCTGCACCCTCACCTCTCGCCGCTTTAAGTTCATTTCTGCTTTTTTTAATTTTTTGGTCATTCTTAGCTGCAATTGAGTCGCCTCTCCCTGACTCATGGCAACCCCATGCAGAATAGGGTTTTCATTGGTTGATTTCATTGGTTGATTTCACTGGTTGATTCTTTGGTTGGTAGATCATCAGGCCTTTCTTCCTAGTCTTACTTAGTCTGGAAGCTGTGCTGAAACTTGTTCAGCATCATAGCAACATAGAATCCTCCACTGACAGATGGGTCGTGGCTGAGTTTGAGGTGCATTGGCTGGGAATCAAACCCGGGTCTCCCACATGGAAGATGAGAATGCTACCACTGAACCACCAATATCCCAATGGCTTGCTTTTTTGGAAGCCCTTATTTTGTTTCTCCAACTTTCAGTTCCTCTTGTTGATGTCTCTTGGCTTGTGACACTCCCATTTAGCCCCGTGTTAGGACTTCTCTCTGGCTTCTGGTACCTTATGAGTTTCTCACTGTGTTCCCCAGGTTTGGCAGCTTCTATGTGAATATAGGTGTCCTCCTGAGGTCTGATCAGGGCAGGCTCAGCTGTAAGGCACTAGATGGTCTTATGAAAATACTTGTACGTATATATAGAGAAAGAGATGTATGTGCTCATACATATGCCTAGCAGAGTAACAAATCAATCTAACCACACTCAGATGTGCAAAAAATGTGTTTTCCTTATTTTGCCCGTCACTAATCTGATTTCTCTTATGTGGCCCCAGAAGAGACTTATTTTAGTCTAATCTGGTTGTCTTAGCCTGAGCCAATAATTTTAACAATTGCTTTAGGTAACTGTTTTGGGAGGAATAAATGCTGTCTTTCCTATTTCTGGAGTCTCTGGGTAGTGCAGATGGTTAACATATTTGCGAAAGGCTGGGGGTTTGAGTCCATCCAGAGGCACCTCAGCAGAAAGGTCCGGCAATCTACTTCCAAAAAATCAGCAGCTGAAAACCCCAAGGAGCATAGTTCTATTCTGACACATGTGGGGTTGCCACGAGTAGGCATTGATTTGATACCAGCTGGTGGTTTCTTGTAGTGGTTAAGTGCTACGGCTGCTAGCCAAGAGGTTGGCAGTTTGAATCTGCCAGGTGCTCCTTGGAAACTCTATGGGACAGTTCTACTCTGTCCTATAGGGTTGCTAGGAGTTGGAATCGGCTCAATGGCAACTGGTTTGGTTTTTGGTTTTTTTGTGGTTTCTAATCCTGCTCCTCCACACTTTTTTCCCTTCCTTTGAACCATATGGCCTCCGGGGGTATGAAAGAAAGGGTGTGGCTTAGGTGGCCTGAGGTCAGTAGAGGGAAGACTGGATCCTTGGATCCACAGAGCATCCTCTAAGATGTGGTGAGACAGAGCTAGTATGTGTGGGACTGGTATCTCCCCAAGAAGAACCCACATGGTTGTCCAGATGGCTGGATGTGCTGGTGCTCACTGCTGCAGACATTGGCTCCCACTGTTTAAATCCAGTTTCAAAGCTCCCACCCATCTTAGGAACCCAGGCTTCTGCAGGGCCATTGGAGCTTGCACACCTGTAAGTCCCCTCACTGGGGCAGGTAGCAACCTCTGGGATTCTGCATGACACGTCAGGTCATGGAAGCCAGGAGCCCTGACTTGGGGGAACACCTGGAGCAGATCCTGTGGCTCATGCTGGGCATCACACCAGCAGTTGTGCAGGGGCTTTTTATGGAGACTCATGGGTTCCTTGTAGCGCACCTCTGGGAGCTGCTGCTGTTATTGTCTTGCTCTCTCCTCCTCCACTCCTATCTGGATATTTCTAAACCATCAACCCCTTCCAGAGAAGTACAGAAAGTAAAACCCTGATGTTTGACTTCAACACCTTTGTCTCTGTTTTCTCCTCCCCAAGCACTGAGGAGATTCTAACATCTCAGTCCTCCAGGCTTCATTCCTGATAATCTAAAAAACATTTAGATGTTCCTTTCTTTCTGAATAATGCTGGCATTTCTAGCTTTTTGTCAGATTAAAATCTATTTTGACTTTGCTCAAAGGAGGGTGGGATCTACCTTTCCTTCCCCTGGAGCATCAAGACCCATTACCTGGAGCCCCAGGGCATGGAGATTCATGGGGTGAGAACATATATTTGATATTGTGTATTTAAGGAAGATCTTCATTTACCCACATTATATTTATGTACAAACACACAAGATCTTGAATGCCATCTCTTTTGCTTCCCTTGAATGTGGTGAAGTCACTTGTGTTAATGTTAGCAATTGCCAATATATGAATGATTAGTTTTATTTTAATAATGATAAGAAGGTCATGTTCTGTAACTGCAATATTACAAATCCTGAGTAAGGAGGTATCCTAAAGGAGTTCGTTAAATTTCCTTCTGGGCATTTACTTTACCTTTAAGTGTCTCCAAGTGAGCCGGTGTCCCATCTCAGAGCAGGTACCTGCCATGTGCCCAGGTATGAACGACCATGAAGTCTCAAAAGCATGTAGTGGCACTGTATTGTCAGCCCCACTTCGCTTCCTGTTCTGGATTGAATTGTGTCCTCCTGAAAATATGTGCTGGAGTCCTAAGCCACATAACTTGGATGTAATCTCATTGTTAATGAGGCTATATCAGTGTAGAAAACCAAAACCAAACCCAGTCCTGTGGAGTTGATTCCAGCTCATAGTGACCCTATAGGACAGTGTAAAAGTTCCCCACAGGGTTTCCAAGGAGTGGCTAGTGGATTCAAACTGCTGACCTTTTGGTTGCAGACAAACTCTTAACCACTGTGCCACCAGGGCTCCATATCAGTGTACAGTGTGTCTTAAATCTAATCACTTTTGAGATATAAAAAGAGCAGATTGGACATAGGGACAAGGGAGCACCAAACTGGGAGAGACAGAGCACAAGTGGGGACCAAACCAGGGACTGCCAAAGCTATAGAAACTAGAAGAGACAAGGATCTTGCCTCGGGCCAACACACACACAGAAAGAGAGAGAGAGAGATACTTCCCCTAGAACAGGTGCCTTGAGTTTGGACTTCCAGCCTCCTGAACTGTGAGAAAACAAATCTGTGTTCTTTAAAGCCACCCACTTGTGGTATTTCTGTTACAGCAGCACTAGGTTAACTAAGACACTATACCTCTGCCTCGACCCATGATATTCTCTGTGCCCAGGCCAACCAATGCTCTGCATGTTCTGACTTGATGTTTGAAAAATAAATGTATTTGTGCTTTAAATAGTGACACAGCCACTTGGTGCAAAATACAAAACAATAGAAGTGACAGTGCAAAGGTTTCACCTATCTGGTTCCATCCAACTCATCTCTCCACTCTGCCCTGAACAAGTAACCACTTTTATGTTTTTTTTAAGGGTGTGGGCCTCCATGCAGCTGTAGTTAGTCATACTGTGGGGGCTTGTGTGTTGCTACGATGCTGGAAGCTATACGAACTTGAGTATATCCCACCTGAATTTAGAGAATAGATTTGACATGTTGAACACTAACGACCGAAGACCAGAAGGGTTGTGGAATGATATCAAGGACATCATATATGAAGAAAGCAAGAGGTCATTAAGAAGACAGGAAAGAAAGAAAAGACCTAAATGGAATTCAGAAAAGTCTCTTAAAGGTGCTCTTAAACATCAAGGAGCTAATGTGAAAGGAAGAAATGATGAAGTAAAAGAGCTGAACAGGAGATTTCAAAGGGCAGCTTGAGAAGACAAAGTATTATAATGACCTATGCAAAGAGCTGGAGATAGCAAACCAAAAGGGAGGAACACACTTGGCATATCTCTAGCTGTAAGAACTGAAGAAAAAAGTCAAGCCTCGAGTTGCAATAATGAAGAATTCTATGTGGAAAATATTAAACAATGCAGGAATCATCAAAAGAAGATGGAAGGAATACACAGAGTCATTATACCAAAAAGAATTGGTGGATGTTCAACCATTTCAGGAACTGATGGTACCGAAAGAAGAAGTCCAAGCTGTACTGAAGACATTGGTGAAAAACAAGGCTTCAGGAATTGATGGGATATCAACTGAGATGTTTTAGTGACCAGATGCAGCACTGGGAGTGCTCATTCATCTATGCCAAGAAATTTGGAAGACAGCTACCTGGCCAATCAACTGGAAGAGGTCCATATTTATGCCTATTCTCAAGGAAGGTGATCCAAATGAATGTGGAAATTATTGAACAATATCATTAATATCATCCACAATATAAATATCATACACAAGTAAAATTTTGCTGAAGATCATTCAAAAGTGGCTGCAGCAGTATATCCACAGGGAACTTCCAGAAGTTCAAGCCAGATTCAGAAGTGGACGTGGAACTAGGAATATCATTGCTGATGTCAGATGGATCCTGGCTGAAAGCAGAGAATACCAGAAAGATGTTTACCTGTGTTTTATTGACTATGCATTCAACCATGCATTCGACTGTGTGGGTCATAACAAATTATGGATAACATCACAAAGAATGGGGATTCCAGAACACTTAATTATGCTCTTGAGGAACTTGTACATAGATCAAGAGGCAGTCATTCAAACAGAACAAGGGAATACTGTGTGGTTTAAAATTGAGAAAAGTATGCATCAGGATTGTACCCTTTCACCATACCTATTCAATCTGTATGCTGAGTAAATAATCTGAGAAGCTGGACAATATGAAGAAGAACGTGGCATCAGGATTGGAAGAAGAGTCATTAACAGTCTGCATTATGCAGGTGACAGAACCTTGCTTGCTGAAAATGAAGAGAACTTTAAGCACTTGCTGATAAAGATCAAAGACCACAGCCTTCAGTACCTCAACATAAAGAAAACAAAAATCCTCACCACTGGCTGATAAGCAACATCATGATAAATGGAGAAAAGATTGATGTTGTCAAGGATTTCATTTTACTTGGATCCACAATCAACACCCATGGAAGGAGCAGTTAAGGAATCAAAAGACACATTGCATTAGGCAAATCTGCTGCAAAAGATCTCTTTAAAGTGTTGAAGAGCAAAAATGTCACCATGAGGACTAAGGTGTGCCTGACCCAAGCCATGGAGTTTTTGATCGTCTCATATGCATGTGAAAGCTGGATGATGAATAAGGAAGATCAAAGAAGAGTTGACACCTTTGAACTGTGGTGTTGGAGAAGAATAATGAATATACCACGGACTGCCAAAAGAACCAAAGAACGAACAAATCTGTCCTGGAAGAAGTATGACCAGAATGTGCCTTGGAAGCAAGGATGGTGAGACTATGTCTATGTTATCAGGAGGGACCAGTCCCTGGAGAAGGACACCATGCTTGGTAAAGTAGAGGGTCAGTGGAAAAGAGGACGACCCTCAACGAGATGGATTGACACAGTGGCTGCAACAATGGGCTTAAGCATAACAAGGATTGTGAAGACGGTGCAGGGCCAGGCAGTGTTTCCTTCTGTTGTGCATAGGGTCGCTATAAGCCGGAACTGACTCAAGGGCACCGAACAACAACAACAGGGTGCGGGAATCCTTCCAAAGTTTTAAAAGAGCCACTGGTGCAAATATGAATACAGACTTTTATTCTTTCTGATTTTATGCAGAAAATGTATCATACCGCACCTGCTGTTCTGTATCTTTTTTTACCTAGGTTTTTGGAAAATTTTTCATATTTGTACACAAACAGCACCACTTTTTTTCATCTTTCAAAAAATAGCTGCAGAGTATTCCATTCTTTGGTTATACCAGAAATTATTTAACTAGTTTTTTCTTGAGAAATATTGGGCTATTTCTAATCTTTTTCTGTTATAATCAAAATTGGCAATGAATAACCTCGCATACATGTCATTTTGTAGATATCTAAGGACAGCTGTGGAGTCCCTGGGTGGTACAAATAGTTAACATGCTTGGCTGCTAACTGAAAGATTGGCAGTTCAAGTTCACTTATGGGTGCCTAGGAAGACAGATCTGGTGATCTCCTTGAGAAAAATCAGCTACTGAAAAACCCAACGGAGCACAGTTCTAGTCTGACACACACGGGTTGCCATGAGTTGGAGTCGACTGGATGGCAACTGGCGATGGGTATTGTTGTAGGATAAATTCTCAGAAGCGGGATTGTCAGGTGAAAGCACCAACTGTGTGGTTTTGCTAGCTGTGGCCAAGTTGCCCTCCTAGGGATTATGCCAATTTGCACTCCTACCAGCAACTCGTGAGATACAAACCTGATCTGACCACTCACTTGTTGAATAGCTCTGATTGAGGATCTTCAGCATGACAGGCAGTGATGGAGTCAGTGAACCAGTCATGGCCTTACCCTCCACTGCCTGCTTCCCAGCACCCGGATTCAGAGCCCTCCATGCCTGGTCTTATGACTGGGAGCCCACCATGTGATTGGGGTACAGAGCCTTCAAAAGGCACAAATCAGCCAAGTTGAGGGAATTTACTCCACACCTTCCACAGCGGAGCCTTCACAGCTGCTGCTTGTGTTTATTTGCTCCTGACGGTTTCTGACCTTGACTGCCCATTGATTCTGCTTGGGGTCTCCTGGCAACCATCCCCAAGGCCTGGTACTGTCTGCACTCTGGCCCCATCACACAGCCTTGGCACCTGCTCCTTGGGTGGGAGATGATCAACCTTTAAGCCTGGGCATTGTAGGCAGGAGGGGCAGGGTCAGAACAGCACATGCCAAGGTGGCTGTCGTTCCCTTAGGTCCTGGGAGCTGCTTCATGCAAGCCTGGGCTCTTCCTCCAAACCTTCGCTTCAGCACTAGAGTAGGGGTCTCATACTCAAAGGCATACAGGGGCCACGTACATAACATAAATGAAGGCTATGGGCTGGGCAGGCCTAGGCAGAAGCAGAGGCTTCTGGCACCTGTTAAGTCTGCAACCAGTTGCTGGCTGGGGAGCCAGAAATTTTTGATTTTTAAAGAGAAGCTACTGTTATTGTGAGTTGCCATTAAGTTGGCCCCTGACTCATGACCCCATGCACAATGGAACAAAATGCTGCCTGGTCCTGGTTGTGCATCAGACCCAGGGTTTTCATGGACTGATTTTTGGAAACAGATCACCAGGCCTTTCTTCCTAAGAGAAGCAAAAAACCTCAATTTTTATATTAAATTGGCCAATGTTAAAATGTTGGCAACCAATTTACGTTATAATAACAGCAACAACAACATCCATGACGACAGCTCTCGGGGACCCAAGCAGCACATCCGAGAGCAGGATTTAACCTGTGCTCTACTCCTTTGCAACCCTGCCTTAGCTCCAGTCTTGTTCTCAGTGATGGCTCAGCCTTTCAGTTTCCTCAGCCCCTGAAACCTGTTATGGAACTGGACATGCGGGGCCTGCTGCCAGTTAGACCTGCTGACCCTGAAGACGCTGCTGGTTAAGATTGTCGGCTTGCAGTAACTTTTCTTCAACAATTCTCTGTCCTATAAAATCTTGAGGGGTGTTTTACTGGTTCTCTCCATCCGTGAGTTCTCACCATCTATGGAGGGGATCCACGAGCCGTTCCTGGACGCTGGGCCTCACGCGCAGGCACCACCGCCTGTTGGTGGAGGCTTGTGTGTTGCTATGATGCTGAGCAGGTTTCAGTGGAGCTTCCAGTCTAAGATGGATGAGGAAGAAACGCCTGGTGACCTACTTCCAAAAATCAGGCACTAAAAGCCAATGGTCTGATGACCCCAATGGCCCCAAACCCATCATGCGTGGGGTCGCCATAAGTCGGGGGCTGACTCAACAGCAGCTAACTAGAACAACATAAAATCATGGCAGGTTTTAAAGTTTAATAATAAAATTTCGTGGCTACCAGAAACTTTTACTGGGAAAACCCAGTGCCCCCATCTACCCTACCAAGTCCGTCTGCTCTGGGTATTTGGTTCTCCCTCTAGAGAGGAGGGCAGGGCTGCTTTTCCCGATGGATTTCATAAATACACAAAGGATCCCTTCACACAGGTGCGATCAGCATGGTTTCTTCACCACTGCTTTCAGAGCCTGAAGTAGCCTCATCTCGAAGCTCACTCATCTTGGTTCTTCCTGACACAGTCTTCTGGGGAGACTTCACTTAATCACTCTTCTCCTCTTGGTTCCTCTTTGGAGCAGGGCCCTTCTATTTTCTGGGAGGCAGAGCCTGGTAGTGGAAAGGTCATATTGATTCTGCTACCTATGTTATCTCCCAGGCCTCAGTTTTCTTATCTGTAAAATAGGGTCAATAATAGCAGCTTCTTGACTTCAGCAGTGAGAAGTACTGTAAAATGCTCTGCAAACTGTTGCAAAGTGTATATTAGGGTTTTTCTCATCCTTATTTTTATTTATTGCGTAAGAGCATTAAAAAAAAAAAAAAAACCCAAACCTAGTGCCATTGAGTCGATTCTGACTCATAGTGACCCTATAGGAAAGAGTAGAACTGCCCCATAGAGTTTCCAAGGAGTGCCTGACGGATTAGAACTGCCATCCCTTTGGTTAGCAGCTGTAGCTCTTAACTACTATGCCACCAGGGTTTCCCATAAGAGCATTAAAAAAATAAAAATATAAAAGGAAACATTGAAGACATAAAAAAGTGACCTGCAATCTCACTATGCTAACCTACGTGCTGTTGTATCTTCCTGCATTTTGTATTCTCTTCCAATTCTTCCCCACATAAAAACAACCAGGGGGTGACCCTGAGCGAAATCTCTCTGCCCTTCTGTTCTCCAGCACTGTGGAGGGGAGCAGGACCAGCCCCCTGGGTGTGTGATTTATCACTGAGGATTTTTAAAGAGACCAGACTTTCCATGCAGAATTTTAGGCTAATGCAGAGTCCACCTAACAACAAACAGATATAAAACAGACCCAGAAACAAGCACTCAAAACAAACACCTTCTTCCCAGCGATGCCTTATTTTACAGAGCATTTTGTACTATTTACAAGTTTTCAATGTGTAGCGTCTCATCTTATCCTTCCAACAGGCCTGTGCGGTAGATAGCACAGGGTAGACATACTCCAAAAACCAAATCCACTGCCGTCGAGTTGATTCCGACTCATAGAGACCCTATAGGACAGAGTAGAACTACCCCACAGAGTTCCCAAGGAGCGCCTGGAGGATTTGAACTGCCTACCTCTCGGTTAGCAGCCGTAGCACTTAACCACTACACCACCAGGGTAGACATAGGTATTGTCATTTTACAGCTGAGGACAAGAGGCCCAAAGAGGCCCAGTGATTTGTTCAAGGTCATGGTTATTTGGACCAGAGTTGGGGTTGGAATACAGATTTGGTAGACTTTTTGTGTGTGTGTTCTCTAAGTTTCTGTCAATTTAATTCTTCATTAAAATCTCTGTGTTCATGTCACCGCTTATCAGTACTTGTTTTGTGTTAATTCCTGCATAATACCCATCACATCGCACTCAATAAATAACCAGAAACCAGTTGCTGTTAAGTCAGGTCTGACTCATCTCTGCGCCAGAACAGAACTGTGCTCCACGGGATTTTCGATGGCTGATTTTTTTGGACGTAGATCACCAGGCCTTTCTTCTGAGGCATGTCTGGGTAGACTCAAACCTCCAGCTTTTCAGTTAGCAGCTGAGTATGTTTGTACCACTCAGGGATACTCAATAAACACTCACTGATTATTTGATTAATAAAATATATTTGGAAGATCCATGTAAGGTAAGGTAGGAATATTACCACGACTGAAAAACGAGCATAACAACTCTAAGATATAACGTTATAATGAAGGTTAGTGAGCTACAAATCTTGTTGCTTTGAATTTGTTTGGGAGTGGGTTACAGACTGAGATCTAAAGGTCCATTTGTTGTTCCATTAGTACCTTACTTTGTCTGCTATTTAAAGTTTGCTAGTTACCTCCACGTCTATTATTTCAAGAGATCATCACTGCATCTCTAGGAGGTGAAAGGACAGCTATGAAACCCAGGTGTGTCCAGGTCCTCCAGCCTCTGGGGTCACCTTCCACTTGAATATTGAAGTAAGAGGGCTTATGTCTCCCATGCGTTTTAGGCAGGTCCACCCAATGGTTCCACGAATTTCCAGAAAGGCTGGGTTGGGGATACGGATGGAGAGATAATGAGGTCCTTCTTTGGAACATTGGAAGGGAGGTTCAGGAGTCCCTTGTAGCCCAGTGGTTAAGAATTTGGCTGCTAAGCAAAAGGTTGGCAGTTGGAATCCACCAGGCACTCCCTAGAAACCCTATGGGGCAGTTCTACTCTGTACTATAGGGTCACTATGTGTTGGAATTGTCTCAACAGCAACAGGTTTGTTTTTTAGGCTTTTTTTTTTTTTTTTGGGTGGATCAAATGGTTCAGTGTGTGGCTGGTAACTTAAGGGTTGGTGGTTCGAACTCACCTCAGAAGAAAGGCCTGGTGATCTGCTTCTGAAAGGTCACAGCAATGAAAGCCCTATGGAGCACAGTTCTAGTCTGAAACACATGGAGTTGCCATGAGTCAGAATCGACCCAATGGCAACTTGTTTTTTTAAGGGAAGTTAACCACCCCATGCTGCTGTCTGCTTCCACGCTGCTGCCTGATCTGAAAGATTGCCTGTGCCCCTTCGCCTGTTGTCCTGTCTTCATTCCCACCATTCTCCACTCGTGCCAGGTGGTTGTGTGTTGTAGACATTTATGGAAGTTTGGGGGAAAATGGAAGGTAATTACACCACAGGTAAAAAACAAACCACTTGGAATTCTTTTCAGAAGTTCATGTTCACAGAAATCTACTAAGCACTTTTCACCACAGGGCATCTCTTCTTCACCTGCTGCCATATCGTAGGAGCCTTCTCGCTGCCTAAATAGTCTCCATCTTTCTTTGCTCTCAGTTCTAATGACTCCCTATCTCTTTACTCTGGGTTTACGTTTTCTCTCACTTTAATTTGCAGAAGAATGCCTTTCTCTGTCTCTCTCTTTTTTTCTACCTTCCCTTTCCACATCATGCCCTGAAGCTTCTTGTCTTTCATACTCAAAAAAGATATTTCAAGTTGTTTTCCTCAACAAAGAGCTTTCTTCCCAGACTTCAATTCTGCTATTCCCAATTATACAAGAGTGGCTGCAGCTGGTTCTTATGTTAAATATCTATTTCCCCCTTTCGTTCCTATGAATGATTTTTCCGTTTTACAGAAAAGGAGACCGAGGGTCTGAGTCATTAAACGTCTTTAACAAGTTCCAGAGCTAACAAGTGGTGGTTGCTACGACCTTTTTCTGTGGTTTTTCTACCCTCCTTGTCTATATTTCATGAGACTTCAATGTTAATGCTGTTTGTTTTAATGATATCAAGTCACATCTTAATTTACTTTTCTCAGCTATAAGCAATTACTCCCAAAGAAGAGATTCCATTGACTTTCCCACTGCTCAGAATTCAAGGAGCAAAATCTTGATGCTAAGGAGCAACAAATGTCGTGGCTGCTGTTAACACAGCCAAGTCAAGCTGTTTATATTCCTTGTAAAAATAATTGCCTCATTAATCTTCGCCCCAACCACTCAGTCCTATGGCCAAGGTCAAGTTAAGGATGTGGGTGAATTGCAAATATGTCATCATGCACACAAAATAGGGTACACATGCCATTGTTGTTTGAGGCAGCAATGAGGGTTGAAGGGACAGAAGCTGGAGATGAGGGAGATAGAGGTACGCCCTCTGTGAATGTGTGACATGGACCAACTCTTAGTGACACCAGCAATGTACCGTGCATGTTAACGGGGCACGAAAAGAATTCCTAGCAAGAGAGGTCTAAATTCCTATGGAACTCAACTCACTTATACCAAATCTACTAACTGTTGAGTTAAATGGTAAACTTTTACTACCCTTCTTGGTAAACGTGACTTTTTTAGTGGTCAGTATGTCATCACAGAGGCAAGAGAATCCGCATAGAAAAGAGTTTTTGCTTCAATGCACAAATTATGTCACTGGATAATAACTGGAAAAAACGTATCATGGCAGATCATTGATTTATGAGCTAAGCACCAGAGAAGGTAATGAAGACAAAAGATACTCAGAAATTGAATATACATTTCTAGGTGAGAGGACCCAAAAGATGTCTGCCTTTAATTTGGTTTTCTTATCCAACGGTTATTTACTGGATCAGGTGTAATGTATTCTGTTGTGATCTATGGGGTTTTCATACAGGGAGGATGGAAGAAAAATGGATGCATTTGAACTGTGGTATTGGCGAAGAATATTGAATATACTGTGGATTGCCAAAAGAATGAACAAATCAGCCTTAGAAGAAACACAACTGGAATGTTCTTTAGAAGCGAGGTTCATGAGATCTAGGCTCACTTACTTTGGATACAGGAAAGAACAATCACTACAAAAGGGCAACCTGTTTGGTAAAGTAGAGGGCCAATGAAGATGAGAGAAACCTTCCATGAGATGGATTGATACAATAGACTCACACATACCAATGATCACGAAGATGGTGCAGGACTGGGCAGTGTTTGCTCTACTATACATAAGGTCACCGTGAGTCAGAGCCAACTCAACGGCAACCAGCAACGATGATGAGAAGGTGGAGTGTTAGTTATAGGAGAAGGAACAGTGAGCAAGACACTGTGCCTACCTTTAGGATTTGATGGAGAATGGGCAAATAAATTATTACTGCACAGATGTGGTAAGTGCAAAGGAGAGGGGTAAAACTCCAGGGTGCTATGAGAACACAAAGAAGCCCATCTGTGGTGGTCAGGGGGAGCTTCTTTGAGGAAACAAGCTAGTATCTGCAGGATGAGAAGGAGTTTGCTTTGCAAAGAGAGGCGTGGATGTGGTTATTCTAAGCAAATGGAACTGCAAAGTTTAGAGGCTGGAGGGGAAGTAATGAGTGAGAGCAAATAGGTGTGGGGTGGTAGAGAGGGGAAAAGAGAGAATATAGGTTAAATTTTGGACATGTTGAGATTGAGGGCTCTTAGAGCATCCAGGTGGAGATGCCCAGGGAAAAAAACAAAACTGGCAATTCGTATCCAGGGCTAAGGAGAAGGTTAACAAATTACTGTCAAGTTGATTCCGACTCATGGCAAACCCATGTGTGTCAGAATAGAACTGTACTCCATAGGGTTTTCAGAGGCTGATTTTTCAGAAGAAGATTGTTGGGACTTTCTTCCAGGTATCTCCCAGTGGATTCAAACAGCCAACTTGTTGGTTAGTAGCTGAGCTTGTTAATCATTTGCACTATCCAGGGACTGGCCTAAGGACAGATTTGGGCAGAAAATACAGACTGGAAAGTCATGAGCATTCAGCCCTAGAAGTCTCGGGAGTTAAAGCAATTGCACAGGGTGTATAGACCAGGACGAGGAGGACCTTGAGGAACCCCAACGTTTAAGGAATGAGCAGACAAAGAGTAGGCCCAAAGGATACTGAAAAAGCAGGTCACAGAGGTAGGATGGAGACTGGATGAGAGCAGATGCTGATGCCTTGTCTATTCTCACTTGGGGAAACTGAGCTGCATTGTTGCAGAAAGGGCTTCAGACTGGGTAACCCAGGGGACGCATTGCAGCCAGCTCCAGAGCCAGGCAGGGCATGTGGGATGCGGCACCATCAACATGGAGTGTGTCTGCTAGCCAGATTCAGCTTGAGGGCCACCAGTTTGAGGCCTCTGATCTTGAATGTTTCTTCTGTCCTGGTGAAGAAAAAGTTGACAACCAAAGTCGCTCATTGACTTGCCTGATGACTCACCTTTGGTTATTGCCAAATCAGGGGTGGGGGAAATGTATCCTCATCCAGGGCTTTTTCCCCTACACCATACTGCTTCAATTTCTGAGCAGACATCTGGGACCTGGCAATTGCTTGGCTAGGTTTTAGGCATTGTGAGAGAACAAGATGTTCCTTTATCTGTAAGGATGAAGTCATTACAACTCTCCATGCTATATTTAGGAAAGGATGGTCTCCATGTACCCCTTTCTGTTTCTTTTGTAAGCAAAGGACAAGGACAGTGTGTTTGCTCATCCTCCAACTGATGCAGATGGTGTCCTCATCTTTCAGATTCACGAAACAATTGGAAAGCCTGGTGGTGTAGTGTCCAAGTGCTATGGCTGCTAACCAAAGAGACTGCAGTTATAATCCACCAGGCGCTCCTTGGAAATTCTATGGGGCAGTCCTACTCTGTCCTGTAGGGTCCCCTGAGTTGGAATCGACTTGATGGTAAAGAGTTTTGTTTTGTGTCCTTGTTTTCCAGATTCACAAAGCAATGAGGCAGAACATTCCAGAGACTCCAGATGGAATCCTTTGACAACATGGGACCTTAAAATTAGAAAGGGAGTAAAATTCTATCCAACTTCACTAGCATTTTTGGGATATTTAGTATGAGCCCAGCACTGCTCAGAAAGTGTGTGTGTGTGTGTGCGTGTGTGTGTGTGTGTGCTTGTGTGTGTGTGTGTGTCTGTGTTTGCACTTCTTCTCATGTGCACACTAGAGGTTCAGGTTGGTCAGGTGTTAAATGCCAGAGCAGAAATAATATCAAACTTGTTTCCCCTACCCTGAGGAACACCTTAAAACTCTCTCCATAAGCCACTGCAGCTTTGGAGTAAATGGATTTTCTTTCAAAGCTTGCCCATCACACCTAAGACCCATGGATCTCCTGAGGGAGGGGCAGGTGACCAAAGCATGGACCACCCGGAAAAACATGAATGAATGTACTAAATTCCTTCATTCCTTCATGCTTTGTATAACAAAGGTTTCCCTGTTTGAAGTTGCTATGCCTGGCTGTCAGCACAGAAATTCTTCCCTAAACTTGATTTTCCTTTCAGCCTTGGGTAGCACAGGCCTCCACCCCACACTGCCCTGAGCACAGAAGAGCAATGCATTTTTTGGATCTTCTTTTCTGACTTCTTTCTGATTCTCCTAAAGCTGGGCTTGGGCTGAGATAATGTGCATAGGGGTGGGGTGGGATGAACACCCATTTTTAACTGATTATGTGAAAGGCAGTCCTCACTTTACTTTGATTATACGTGTCTGAAAGTGTCCTTCCTTCCTCCCTTCCTTCTTCTCTTCCTTCTTCCCCTCCTGTCCCTCCTTTTCTTTCTTTTAAATATATGAGCTCTGGCTAACTGGAACTCACAGTAGTGTTATATAAAGTGCATGGACTTCCAAATAAACTAGACCAGGTTTTCAATCCTGCTTCGATCACCTTTTAACTCTGTAAATCCTGTGCTGTCTCTGTCTCTCAGAATCAATGCCCTCACCCTTAGGTAGATGTTGATTAAGTTACCCTGTCCACTGAGTTTCAAATGAAATTGGCTTGAGCCCCATCCAGTGTATACTGAGGGCTCCATATCTCTCCAGCTTTTAGTCATGAGCGTCTCCTTGGCTTTCCACAGCTGTCTCTGAGTTGTGTGTCCGTCATGGAGTTCAGGAGGTGCGTTTCTCATAGTCCCATGCTTTTCCTTTGTTTTTTTTTTTCCTTTTTTGACTTTGCCCTGATCAAGTTGTGCTGACTTCCTCAGTATTGTGTGCTGGCTTACTCTTCACCAAAGTTACCACTTACCTACCCTCTAGGGTCTCAGATGTGCAGTGTCACCCACTTCCCTGTTCTTGGAAAACATCCCTCGCACACGACATTTCTGTTTGTAGCTGACGTGACTGAGAACACAACAACAGAAGTTAATCCTTTCTTCTCTAAAACTGTCTCAACCTTGGTATCTATCTGAATCAGACTTGTTTTGCAGATGTTTGTGCTCACCCAATTAACCAGCATTCTACCACCTGGCAGCTGATAATTCAGAATTTGCTGATTCGGAGATTGCTTGTGGCTACAGAAATTTTAACACACTCACTGTGTATGTATAACCAGTAACTCTCCTGCTCCTGAATAAGCCCTCACAGGAGCCATCAACCCTATAGATGAGGTGTGTGACAAGCCGTTTTTGTACATGTCTATACATGAGGTGTTTGACAAGCCGTTTTTGTACATATAGGATTAAATTGTTTCACAGGGGAAAAGAAAGAACTAGTGATGGGAATGTTGAAGGTTTCAGGAAAGGGGAAAACAAGGTCACAGCAGCACCTTTTTCTCTCATAAACATTACAGGAATCCTATAAGTTTGCTGCTTTAGGGAAACAGCTCTGACATATTCTATTGTTTTCCTAAACTGCCTCCTTCAAAGACCACAAACCTAAAGGTTTGAGCCAAAAGAGGAATAACATAGAGTTGGGCCTTAGGAAAATTCTTAAGTGGTTGAAATCCTGTAGATATTTTTCTTGTTCTCACAGCATCTTATTCGCAGAAGCATCTAGCCATCCAGTATGTTGTATTCATTGTTTTAGCTTCAGTTACATCCTCTCAACTCTAGGCTCCTTGACGATAGGGTGTCTTAGTTATGTAGTGCTTCTATAACAGAAATACCACAAGTGGGTGGCCTTAAGGAACAGAAATTTATTTTCTCACAGTTGTGGAAGCTAAAAGTCTGAATTCAGGGTGCTGGCTCCAGGGGAAGCCTCTATCTGTCAGCTCTGGGGAAAAATCCTTGTCTAGCATTCTTCTCAGCGTTCCTTGGAGATCTCCATGTGGCATCTAACGCCCTCTTTTGTACTTGCTTCTGTGCCTAATCTGCTCCTTTTATCTCTCAAAAATGGTTAGATTTAAGGTACACACTAAACTGATATGGCCTCATTAATATAACTAAGAAAACCCTATTACCAAGCGGGATTACATTCGTAGGTATAGGGGTTAGGATTTATAACTTATTTTTGGGGGGGGACACAATTCAATCCATAACATAGAGGTTAGGTTTTATTCATTAGGGTAACTCTGTGCTTGGTACATAGAAGGTGTTCAAAGTTCATAGTCAAGTTATGAGTGTGATGATGAAATGTAGGTCAGAGTACTGACATGCCAGCATTTGAAAGACCCTTTTCTTCTAATACAAAAGGAGAGGTCAGTTTGCATTCCTGCTTTCAATTCTTTTGGTTATATACCTAGGAGTGGAATTGCCGGATCATATGGTAATGTTCATTGCAGCACTATTCACAATAGCCAAAAGGTGGAGACAACCTAAATGTCTACCAACAGATGAATACACAAGCAAAATGTGGTACACACATACAATGCAATATTACTCTGCCATAAAGCGAAATGAAGTGATACACAGATGAACCTTGAAAACATGCTAAGTGAAATAAGTCAACCACAAAAGGACAAATATTATAGGATTCCAGCTATATGAACTATCTAGACAAGGCAAATGTATAGAGACCAACATTTATTAGTGGTTACGGTGGCAGGTCAGAGGGAGGGAGGAAAAGGGGACTCGTTGCTTAGGGACACTGAGCTTCTATTAAGGACGATATTAAAATTTGGAAACAGATAATGGAGAGGGTTGAACAACATGATGAATGTAATTAATGTCACTGAACTGTACATGCAAAAATGTTAAAATGACATACTTTGTTATATATATTCACCACAATTAAAAAGAAAAAAAAAAAAAGGGAGAGGTCAAAACCACAGTAACACACAGCAGAGAGAAACACCACAAGAGAAGGGGAGTCCAGGCTGCCAGCTCAGGCTTAAGGGTCTACATGTGAGGCAACCAGGGCATGGGTAAGGTCAATAGTTGCTGGCATGACATGCTAATGTGGTGTCATGTTTTAGAAACAATTGCTGACCCTGGAGGATTCAGTGAAACATATTGTAACCCTAACATAGACCAAGAGCATCACTTTAGTATATCTACCATGAGCTGGGTCTCCGAGAGCATCGCTCATGGCAGATTACCACTGACCTGTGGGGACCAGTGTTCAACAGAGACATTGGGTGACTGTAATCAAGGTAGTGTGAAGCATTGATGGTTGAGTGGTAGAATTTTCTCCTCTTATGCAGAAGGCCCAGGTTCTATTCCTAGCTGATGCACACTATGCATAGCCACCACCCATCTGTCAGTGGAGGCCTGAGTGTTGCTTTGATGCCAAACAGGTTTCAGTGGAACTTCCAGACTAAGATGGACTAGGAAGGAAGGCCTGGCAATCTCCTTTAGAAGAGCAGCCAACGAAAATCCTATGGATTACAACGATCTTATCCCCAGTCAATCATGTGGTTGGTGAAGGACTGGACAGCTTTTAGATCCATTGTGCATGGGGTCACATGACTCAGGGTGGACTTGATAGCAACTGACAACAACAATTGAGGCAGTGGTTGTCATGGACAAGTCAGACCTTCTAGTTGTCTCTCTATTTAGCATTTGAAAGTCACATTGACGCCTTAGGTCTGAAAAAGTCCCCAGGATCTCAAAGAATCATGGTAAATGTCGACCTTAAGAAGGAAGATCTGGATTTCCTATTGGCAAGAGCAGGTGATGCTCCAGGACTAACTAGAAAAAACACAAAGAAGGTTTTTTATCTCTGAGTGGATGAGGCCAGACACAAAGTTTCTTATATAAAGGCAGAAGTATCTATGGAACATCAAGGTGGGGATTCCAGAAGAAAGAGAGAAATTCGGACCTAAACTACAAGGAGAGGTTGGAGATATAATTGCAGGTTTCAAAACCATAAGCATATAGGTAAGCCTGTTTCATGTTATCTTAATGCAATAACTAGGACCTGTACAGTAGGGGTGAAAAATAATATTTGTTGAATGAACAAATTGATGAATAAATGAATTAGTGAAGCTGTAACTACAAAGCAGTACAATTAATTTTTTAAAGCAAATGTGCTGGGATATTTACATCCAGATGAGCTTTCCCTACTTGAGAGGAATCATCTTGGATTTATTCCTGCAATGTCTTTATTGCCCAGGGCGGTTTTAAGCTCATGAAGAAATTAATTGCATTCAGTGCACACGCTTTTACTTATCTTCCTTGGTGGTGACTTTTCCTTCTCTGAGGGTGGGTATGATTTCTGCAAACAGTCAACAGTCATTCAAAGCCAAATCTGGTGAATCATTTGAAGAATGGGGGAGATAACAGAATTTTGGTCATTAACAGTTTTCAATTCTAAAGTAATGCCACTCAATTCCTAGTTGTGAAATCCGTCTTAAAATAGCACTTAAATGTTTGAGTCTCATACGAGTCTCCCATGGTGATTGTTTGGCAATGCAATACTATACGGCTTTTAGTGGAAAAAACCTGAGACAAAAACTATATATGTATATATATATATGTAGTTTGTGTCTTCAGTGTTGCTAACAATGGGACAAACTCTTAGAACTGGGAATAGCAGGGTATGTAGTGGGTACCTCGTTAAACTTTGGTTCTTCCATCTCGTGTCACTTGATCTAATCTGTGACTGCAGCTGACTGGACTAAGACTGAGTCTTTAATTGGGTGGATTCTTTGGCATTGCATTTTTGTTTAAAGGCCCTGACTCCAATTGGAGGAATGCCAGAAGGAAACCAGTGTTAGCAGAAAACTCAGGAGACGTGAGTTCTAGTTATGCCAATATTAACAATAGCATTACTAATACTACTACGTTCTGTATGCTGAGCAAATGAGCTGGACTGTGTGAAGAAGAACCCAGCATTGGGCTTGGAGGAAGACTCATAAACAACCTGTGATATGCAGATGACACAATCTTGCTTGCTGAAAGTGAAGAGGACTTGAAGCACCTGATGAAGATCAAAGACCACAGCCTTCAGTATGGGGTACATGTCAACATAAAGAAAGCAAAAATCCTCACCACTGGACTGATAAGTAACTTCATGATAAATGGAGAAAAAACACTGAAGTTGTCAAAGATTTCATCTACTTGGATCCACAGTCAAGGCCCGTGGAAGCAGGAGTCAAGAAATCAAATGATGCATTGCATTGGGCAAATCTGCTGCAAAAGACCTCTTTACAGTGTTAAAAAGCAAAGATGTCACTTTAAGGACTAAGGTGCACCTGACCCAAGCCACGAGGTTTTCAATTGCCTTATATGCATGCGAAAGCTGGACAACAAATAAGGAAGATAGAAGAAGCATTGACTCCTTTGAATTGTGGTGTTGGTGAAGAATACTGAATATTCCACAGACTTCCAGAAGAACAAACAAACCTGCTTGGAAGAAGTACAGCCAGATGCTCCTTAGAATCAAGGATGGGGAGACTTTATCTCACATACTTTGTACATGTTATTGGGAGGGACCAGTCCCTGGAGAAGGACGTCATGCTTGGTAAAGTAGAGGGCCAGTGAAAGGGAGGAAGACCCTCAATGAGACGGATTGAGACAGTGGCCACAACAATGGGATCAAGCGTAACAACAATTGTGAGGATGGTGCAGGACTGGGTGCCGTTTCTGTCTATTGTACTCATTCTGTCGTACATAGGGTTGCTATGAGTTGAAACGGACGCAATGGCACCTAACAACAACAACAATCCCCCTCTGGAGCCTCTGGGTAGTGCAAATGGTTAACATTCTTGACTACTACTTGAAAGGTTGGTGGTTTGAGTACACCGAGAGGTGCCTGAGAAACAAAAGATCTGGTGATCTACTTCCAAAAAATCATCCATTGAAAATTCTATGAAGCACAGTTCTACTCTAACACACATGGGGTTGCCCTGAGTTGAAACTGACTTGATGGCAACTGGTTTAAACCCCCTTTTCTTCCTCCTGCTGCTACTACTATTACTTTCATATTTTAGATTTGTGTAATGTTTTGTGCTCTGCAAAAGTTTTCATATACTTTATCTCAATTAATCTTCACAACAGACCTATGAAATAGGAGGACATCCACTGACCCATTTTCAGGTTAGGATATGGAGCACAAAGCAAGCATTAGAGTATTCAGTCATGAAGGACATTGGACAAGTCATGGGGACTGGACTCTCTATGACCCACTCATGTTATAAATTTTATGGTCTACTCTTTCAATAGAGTATGATATATTGGTATGCATCAGATTGTGGTTCTGCCTTTTGGGCTCCTGGAAACACAGGGAATCATGGGGGAACCCTCCCCCCATGGTAAGAGTTATAATATGTGCAACGTGCCAGCACAAGTTACATTAAAATTAAATACTTAGGGAAAAAAAAAATAAAGTCATGAAAGTGTTTATTTTGAACATATTTTAGTCTTACTACTTTCTCCTCCAGGCTTGGAAGATCCATTACTCTTATCTGAGAAGTTGCTATAGAAACAGATTTATACTTTTCTCCCTTTGCCATAGTATTTTTCTCAGGCACTCTCTATCTCTCAAAAATCTTAACAGCCGTGAAACAGACATTAAACCCCAGAGGAATTAAAAAATGGGATTTGTATTTCTTCTCCCCACCCTCAGCCTTCTCTCTTCAAAGGCATGACTATTGACAAATGGGTGACTCACGATTTCCACCAACAATGATCCATTTTCCATGCAGACAGATGTTGACAGAGAGGCTGTGACAGAAGGGCTGTGACTGCCAATCTGCGGGGACTCCTTTGGGCCACAGTTCCACCTGCAGTGGACACAGGTGCTTGGTCCTGGCGTGAAGGATGAGAGCCACTCATCACACCAGGAGGAACGCTAGAAACACAGAATTATTGTTCACCAACCTTAAAACGATCAAGCAGTGACAGGAATGAGGAGGAGGAAGGGGCTTGTTTTATTTTCAGGGTTCTGTTTCACTGATCAAATAGAAATGAGGCAAATATTGGAAGAATCTGGAAGCACTGTGTTCATGGGACTCTTAATCTTGTAGGTGAATTTTCATTATGGTCTGATGAGGGTATTGCCCCAGCAAGTCTAAGCTCCTTCATAGGTTAATGGGGTTTTCTATCCAAGTGTTTTTGTTACTATTGCTACCCGTGTTGGTGACCCAGTGCTGCCGTAACAAGGATACCACAAGTAGGTGGCTTTAAAGAACAGAATTTTATTTTCTCATAGTTCTGAAGGGAAAATTACAAATCAAGGTCTTGGTCATATCAAACGCTTTTTTGTAGGTAGTCCCAGGTGTCCTTGGCTCCTTGGCTTGTAGACAGTCCTCACATGGCAACTGTCTTCTGCCACGTGTGCATGTATCTGTATCTAATCTACTCTTTTCATAATTCAGAAGTGATTAGATTTAGAACTCACCTTACTCACCATGATCTAATTAGCATAACAAAAACCCCTATTTCCAAACAGGATTACATCCACAGGTGTAGGGGTCAGGATTCAACACCTATTTTGAAAGGACACAATTCAATCCATAATATTGCCTAAAAGTTATCTCAAAACTTAGGAATAAGCAAAATAACTATTTTACTGTGTTCACCTTTTTGTGGGTCAGGAATTCAATTCATTCTTGGCTAAGAAATTCTTATTTGGCACCTCTCATGTGGTTGCAATGAGATGTTGGCTGGGGCGCAGGCATCTGAAGTTTAGACTGGGCTGTCTGTCCCGGATGGTGCACGCACACGAGTGGCATTTAATGCTGCTGCTGCTTGGGGTCCAGCCAAGTCTACTGGCAGAAGTGCCTACATGTGACTTCTCCCTCATGGTGGTTTTTGGGTAGTTGGACTTCCTCCATGTGTCTGACTCCCTATAGAGCAAGCATCCTGAAAGAAGCAAGTGTAAGTTGCATTTCCTTTTACGACCTAGCCTCAGAAGTCATAGAGCATTGGCTCTGCCATACTGTATTGGTTGAAGCAGTTATAAGTCCACTTAGACACAAGGAAAGAGGAGTGTCAAAAGTTTTGCAGTCATTTAATTTAAAAGACCTCCAAAATAAGTGAGTTTCCTGGGAAACGGCTGCATACTTCTTTAAGTGTCAACTCTTTTAAACCTTTAACTTGTTCTTGATATCACAGGGTCTTCCTTAAGATTACCCACTAAGGCACTGTGTGGAAGTGTTATTCCCAGGGCATACCGAATTGAGTAAGATGTCTTTACGAACTACCTTTTGCTGAGTTCTCACTCCATTCTAAGCTTTTTACATATTTTACCTCATTTAATTTCTGTAATAATCCAGTGGTAGGTAACACAATATGAGCTGCATTTTAAAGATGAGGAGGCTGAGGCTCAGACACAAATTGCCCAAAGTCACACATCTAATAAGCTTTAGAGGACGGCTACCAGCTTGGGAGCACTAGACTGCAAAACCCAGATTTCTTGCAAGGGGAGTGAGAGTGTACTTCTTTATTCTTTTTGGAGGAGATAGAAGGCCTTCTCTAGCCCAGTCACCTCTTCATGCTCTCCTTTTCTGCCTTAAGTACAGCCACCTCTCTTTCTTCTATGGTGAAGATCCAAATCTCTTGGATTTCTTTTCTTTTCAGAACTGATAGACAAGAAAGGTGGTGTCTCCCTAATTTTCCCATTATCTTTCTTGCTGCTCTAATGACAAGCTTAGAAGCCTTTTTTTTTTTGCTGTTGTTTTAAGAGCTTCACTGTTGTTCACCATAGAAAGATAGGTGGAAAAAACAAAAACAAAGCCCATTGCAGTCAAGTCAATTCCGACTCATAGCGACCGTATAGGACAGAGTAGAACTGTCCCAGAGAGTTTCCAAGGAGCACCTGGTGGATTTGGACTGCCAGCCTTTTGGTTAGCAGCCGTAGCCCTTAACCACTATGTCGCCAGGGCTTCCAGATAGACGACAACGAAAATTTGACAGAAATCACAAATTTAACGTAGTTCACATAGTTTTGGTCTCTGGCCTAAAACTCTCAACTCCCTTGCTGCTATAGCTGGTAGGTCCAGGGCTTCCTGAACTTCCTCATAAACAAGGCTACTTTTCCATTAGTTATGCCCACACCTTCCTAGGCTATTACTGTAAATTCTTCTGGGCATTTTCTCATGGGATCCCAGGAACAGAGACCGGTTTTCCTGTTGCCACTCTTTGCTAATCATAGGACAGGTCTTTCTTCAGATTCCCCCCATACACAGCTGATGCCAGGCTACTTTCTTTATTATTGTGCTTTAGGTAAAGTTTACAGCTCAAGTTAATTTCTCATCCAAAAATTTATACACATATTGTTTTGTGACATTGGTTGCAATCCCCACAATGTGACAGCACACTCTGCTTTTTCACCCCAGTTTCCCTGTATCCATTCACCCTGCTCCTGTCCCTTCCTGCCTTCTCATCTAGCTTTTGGACAGGAGTTGCCCATTTGGTCTTGTATATTTGATTGAACGGAGAAACACATTTCTCACATGTGTTATTTTTGTTTTATAAGCCTATCTAATTTTTGTCTGAAAAGGGAGCTTCAGCGTAGTTTTGATTCTGAGTTAGCAGAGTGTCTAGGAGCCGTGGCCTCGGGCCAGGCTGTTTTGATAATAAGTAATTGGAGGTTTAGGCATCCTGGTACAACTCGAGAACAACCAGGAGCTCTTACTGGAAGAGACCTCTCTCGGAGGGTTTGGAAACAGAGACTGCCTTTCCCCATTGGGAAGCCGAGCTCTTGCTGGCCAGGCTCCTCGCCTGCCTCACAGACCAGGGGAGGCTCAGCCCTTCACTAGAAGTGCTCTGTGCCTGTCTGCACTTCAGGGCTCCCATCTGAGCCCTGCCTAAGTCTCAGTTATTACTGTTGGCTGCCGTGGAGTTGGCCCGGACACATGGCGACCCTGTCCACAACAGAACAGAGGATACCCGGTCCCACGTCATCCCCACTACCTGTGGCGGATTGGACTGCTGTGATCCATAGGGTTTTCATTGGCTGGTTTTTGGAAGTAAATCGCCAGGCCTTTCCGCCTAGTCCATCTTAGCCTGGAAGCTCTGCTGAAAGTGTTTAGCCTCATAGCAACATGCAAGCCTCCCCTGAGGGGTGGGCGGCGGCTGTGTATGAGGTGCGTTGGCCGGAAATCAAGCCCGGGTCTCCTGCATGCAAGGTGAGAATGCTACCATGGAACCCCCACTGCTCCTCAAATCCCGCCTTATGAGTCCGCATTTCCTGCCCTAGGACTGCTGATTCCTAGGAAGACTGATGGCAGGAATATTCAGTCCCCTCAGGCAAAATCTTATTTTCATCCTATGGTGTCTTTTTGGGCTTCTCATCAGGGACGGATTACCCAATAAGCAAGGCACACGCTGTCACAATATTTACTTACTAACCTGTAGTTTACAGTTTCACCCGGGCTTTACCGCATCTTGATGATAACTACAGACTAGTAATCACACACAATAAAGCCTGGGCTTATTTCGCTCCCTATAAAGTGGTGCACACCGTGCTTACTGGCTAATCGGGTCCTGCTTCTCATGGACTTTTTTCCCTTGGTCAGCTTCTGAACTTTGGAAAGTGGCAGTTTGGGGATAAGAGGTCCCCGCGTGGCTGAGATGATGAAAGGAAGCCCTGTCTCTACTAAATCATCACCCACCTTTAGGCTCTGCAAGGGGGGGCCTAAGATTCATGAGTGGTAGTCAGTATGCCTCGTGGGGAGCCTGTATCTGAACAGGGGAGGAGATGAGGTGTGGTGAGGGATGGGTGTGCGGCTTCCCCTCACCCTAAGGCAAACTTAAAGAAAGCTATTTGAAGAGCTTGGTTTCTGTCCAAGGGACACCCACCTTGCTTTCAGTTGCAATTCTCTAATGACATATGATCTTGAGCATGCTTTCATATGCTTATTTGCCATCTGTGTATCTTCTTTAGCGAGGTGTCTGTTCAGATCTTTTGCCCACTGTGTAATTGGGTTGTTGGCTTTCTTACTGTTGAGTTTTAAGAGTTCTTTGTATAGTTTGGATACAAGTACTTTATCAAATATTTTTTAGCGAATGTTTTTTCCCCAATGTATGACTTGTCTCTTCATTCCATTAACAGTGTCTTTCACAGAGGAGGAGTTTTTAATTTTAATGAAGTCCAACTTATCAATTATTTCTTGTATGGATCATGCTTTTGGTGCTGTAGCTAAAGACTTGTTACTAAACCCAAGGTCATCTAGATTTTTTCCTATGTTACCTTCTAGAAGTTTTGCTTTGCATTTAAATCTATGATTTATTTTGAGTTAATTTTTGTGAAAGGTGTAAGGTCTATGTCTAGATTAGTTTGTTTTTGTTTTCTTTTTGCAATGTCCAGTTTTTCCAGCACCATTAGTTGAAAAGATTATACTTTCTCCATTGAATCGCCTTTGCTCCTTCATAAAGCATCAGTTGACCATATGTATGTGAGTCTATTTCTGGCCCCTCTAGTTCTCGTTTAATTTTTTCATTGATCTGTCTATTCTTTCACCAATATCACTACAAATTTATTAAAACGGTAAAATCCAAACCACTGATGACACAAAGTACTGGTGAGGACGTGAAGGAACGGGAGCTTTCATTGTGGGTGGGAATACAAAATGCTACAATCACTTTTGAAGACACTCTGACAGTTTCTTATAAAGCTAAACATAGGTTTACCATGCAATCCAGCAATCACAGTCCTAGGCATTGACACAAATGAGATGAAGATGTGTGCTCACATAAAAACTTGTTCATGAGAGTTTATTAAAATAAAATAAGATAAAAACCCATTGCCGTGGAGATGATTCCAACTCACAGAGACCCTATAGGACAGAGTAGAACTTTCCTACAGGGTTTTCAAGGAGCAGCTGGTGGATTTGAAATGCTGATCATTTGGTTAGCAACCCAGCTCTTAATCACTGAGCCACCTGCCAGGGCTCTTATAGCAGCTTTATTTATAAATGTCAAAACTTGGAAGCAATCAAGATGTCCTTCAATAGGTAGATGGATAAACAAATTTTGGTACATCCATACAATGGAATATTATTCGGCAATAAAAAGAGACAAGCTGTCAAGCCATAGAAAGATTTGAAGGAACTTTAAATGTATATTGCTAATGAAAGAAGCCAGTCTGAAAGGCTTCAGAGAGTATGGTTCAAAACATATAACATTATGGAAAAGGAAAAACTATAAAGACAGTAAAAAGATCAGTGGTTTCCAGGAGAAGAGGGGTGAATTTTTAGGATTTGTAGGGCAGTGAACTATTCTGTATGATACTGTAATGGTGGATACTTGGCTTTCCATATTTGTCAAAATCCATAGAGTTTTATAGCACATATAGTGAACTTTAATAAATGCAAATTAAAGAAATAGTTTAGGAGGTTGGCAATCCCAGGAAAGAATGCAGACTTTGACAAGAGAATTTAACTGTATATGGGAAACCCTGGTGGCGTTGTGGTTAAGCGCTACAGCTGCTAACCAAAAGATCGGCAGTTCGAATCCACCAGGCACTCTTTGGAAACTCTATGGGGCAGTTCTACTCTATCCTATAGGGTCACTATGGGTCGGAGTCGACTTGAAGGCCATGGTTTTTTTTTGGTTTTTATGAATATATGGAACAACTTCACTGATGGAGGTTGGGGAAAAAGTGCTGACCTAAATAACTTTGGAAATGATTGTAGTCTATAAGAATAAAGGCAGAAGGAATTGCACATAAACACTGTATTCTGGTTAATAAAGTTGTTTCCCATGGTCTTATACTGCTATACATATATACCGAATTGAATAATTAAGTGGCTGGTGGGTGGTAGGGGCCTGATTTATCACTGTTTGAATGGGAATTTATGGATAAACAAGAAAAGAAGGCTAGAATGATCCATGAGGTAATGGATTAAAATTGGAAATACCAGTAAGAACTAATGTTTAACACAATATAAATACATACAGTTACATATAAGAATATTTCTATGTATGTGTACATACATACATGGGTTAGTATTAACACATATATTTCTTTGCTCTGTAAGCTGAGAAAGCCTGAAAGAAATAACACCCCAGTAACAATGATCACACCTAGTGCCCAGAACTTGGTTTCTAATACTCTTCTCCATGAAAAGGGACTGGGGATCCTTGGAGAAATGACTGATGCTAGAATGGGGGCAGGAAATATACAAAATGATCCTGGAGCATCTTATAGTGCCAGAAAGTAATGAGGTGCTAAATACCAAAGCAAAACAGAACAACTCAGTTCATTGATGTGGGCGTGACAAACGGACACAGGAGCCAACTGAAAGAACTCTCAGTGTGTAAGGTTAAAACAATTTGAGCAACAAAATAATTAAAAGAGTATTAGGTTATAACCCAAAGTGTAAAATAAATATCCATGAATCCATGTTGATATAAATAAATGATTGAATACATTAATAAGTGGGGGAGAGGAGACAAATTATATAGACAGTCCATCCTAGAGGATGGGGAACATACCCCCTCTCCCCCACTTCTTAAATGTGAGCTGCACATGGTGACCTCCTTCCAAAGTGGACAGAATAGAAAGGAGAAAAAAAGAGTAACTTTACAGTGAAGAAACCTGACAAACAGTACCTCAGCTGGATGATCAATGTCAACGCCAACAGCCATAAATTATGTTGATATTATGTACCCTTGATCTGAGGTGACGAAATGGTATTTTGTCTGTGAGAACTTCCTCCCAAAACCCATAACCCTGATCTAATCGTAAGGAAAATATCAAATGCTTTACAATAAATGGACATCCTACAATATACTAGACAAGACTCTTCAGAGCTCTCAAGGTCTTTAAAAACAAGGAGAGTCTAGGAGAAGAGCCTAAGGAGACATGACAACTAAATGTGCTGTGGTATCAAGGATGGGATCCTGGAACAGAAAAAGGACATTAGGGGAAAACTAAGAGAATCTGGATAAACTATGGACTTTAGTTAATAAAAATATTTCATTATTGGTCCATTAATTGTGATAAATATACCATATGAATATAAGATGCTAATAATAGGGGAAGCTATGTGGGGGATTCAGGGGAACTCTCTGTACTCTCTGCTCAATTTCTTTGTAAATTTAAAACTGATTTAAAAAATAACGGCCAATAATTAAAAACTAAAAAAAAAAAAAAAAAGCTATGTATTCTATAGCTATCTGTGATCTTATCCCAATTGCGGGGAAGCAGTCTCAACGTAATGTCAAAAGGAGATCTGAGTTCAGGCTCTTTTCTGTCACTAACTCTTGTGTGACCTTGCAGTGGTCATTAAATCTTTCTAGGACTCAATTTATTTGTTTATGAAATGATGGTAATACTCTCTTCTAACATAGACGTTTGTTATGAGAAGCACATAGGACAGTTAATGTTGTAGCACTTTGAAAAACAAAGGGTTAACTTTCTTTGTAATTCCAAACATTTTCTACTAATATCTTTAGGGATTTTGACAACATGCGTATGTATTCAATTCACCCGTTGTTCTTCAAGGGCCGTCTCCTACTATCTTCCCATACCTGGTATGTGACATAGGTGCCTGGTGCTCCCATCAACCATGGGTCTTTGGCCCTCCCTGCCATGTCTTGATCACCTAGATCTCTTTCTGCTTCTGTTCATGCTGTGGTTTCTGTCTCAGTTTCTGTTCTTTCTGGCTCAAACCCCTTGCCTTTGCTGTTGGGTTCCTGCTTGCTCTTGCCCTTGACATATCATGACTGACTTCAGCTTCCCAGCTTGTGACCATCAACATGCTCCATGGACTTGGTTCCTATTCACCCTCTGGCTCCTCTTGCTCCCAGCCCATTTTATATTTATTTCCTAATTACCATTTCTGACCTGTGCTAGCTTAATCATTATTGTGGCAGATTCCTCACTCCTTGAATATCCACACTTGCCCTTTTTATTTTGACAGAATTATGTTCTTTTCCTACTAGAGGGCAGGCAGGAGAAAGGTGAAGAGATGGGAACATGTAACTCTGCTGCTGTGCTGGGTGTACTGGGTCCCTTGTTCCCTTAGGCTCTCTCAGGACCCTTTGTACCTAAGCGCACAGAAGTCACACTGACGTCCTGGCTGGGCGCTCAAGAAGACACTCTGCTTCCAAGTCAGAAGGTTACATGCGTCTGGTGTCATTACGAAACGATTTCCTTTCTGTGGGCTGCTCTGGTTTTCAAGTAGGAAGAAGTTGCCACCCTAAATGACTCACGTTTGTTACTCTTCCTCTCACATCGCATACTTAAGAATGTTCCCTTTTTAGCTTCATTTGGGCCTCAGCAGGATCCTGAACTAATGGGTCCAACACTGGAGACTCATAGCATAACTAATGTTGGTGTCAAGTAAGGGACCTGCCTTCCCTAGGGGCTCTGCTGCAAAGTCCTTGCCTTAAGCTTGGGAAGCAGGCTCACTTTAGACCCCAGAGGACTGCTCATGTCCCCCCACCCAATCACCCACCCACCCAGCAGCTGCTATGCGTGCAAATGAGAACTCTTTTAAAAAAAAAAAAAGCTCCATGGTTATTATAGGCCTCCACTTTTATCTCAGAGAGAAAACGCTTATCTCTGAGTCTTATATAATTCAAATAAGAGAGCTGCATAATGTGGTTCTTTCCTTTAAATTACAGCACATCAGCGGTCTATCCTTCTGAAAGGTCCTCTGCATCTGCCTGAAAGAAAATGACTCCAAGTGGGGAATGTCTAACGATGCTTGTTGCTAACACAGCTCTCAGCATCCTTATCAGGCAGGGCCGGCCTCCTGAGCCAAAAACTTCTCAGATATTTTTGCCCTTTGAGATCTCCTTGAGGGTCCTACATTAATTAGTCTATTCTGAACATTCACACCACATAAATAACAGGGAGAAACACTTAGGTTAAAAAAAAAAAAAAAAGATTTGGAATTGTGTCCAGTGAATGAGAAAATCAGACTGAAAATACCCACCTGTTATCAGCGGTGGGTGAACAAGACTCTTTATGCAAAGATTACAAGAACTGCTGCTCTACTTCTGAACGTTTCTCAGGCTGAAGGCTAGATATCAATTTGCAGGGATTTGAAAAATTTATATGGAGGCTTGTTTGCTGATTTGTTTTTTTCCATTGTGTCTTCTAGAAGGATCATGATTTGGCTATACTTGTATACAATTAGATCTCAGGAATCCCCCCACCTCTCCAATTATTTTGTGTGTGAAGGTTGGTTAAAAAAGTGTGGTTACTAGACATGTTTAGGGGGAACCACAGGTCATTAATTTTCAAGTCATTACTCCAAGTCTTTCTATGGACTATCACTGTTGGTGGTGCACAAAATCCATGCATTGAGAAGGGCTCTGATGTGGCTTAAAGACAAACTCAGTGTTCAGGGGCATACATGGGGTTGTTTCTCTAGGGGAGTTTTGAGGAGGAGGAGGAGGAGGAAGAAAGGACATCTATGTGAAAGTGTGAGGGGTAACTACTTTCTTATAATAAAGCATGATATTTTCTCCTCACAGTACATTCCCGTGTAGTTGGTATGATGACTCTGCTGTGGAACTCTGAGAAGGAACTCAGGTGGGGCCCAGAGGGATGGAACAGGTGCTGAGTTCTGCCTCTAGTCTAGGCCAATGGTTCCCTCCTCGTTCCTCACAGGGTCTAGGCAGTGACCAGGGAGGTACCATGCTGGGCTTTGGCCCAAAGCCCTAGTGAGTGATTACAAAGAGGGGTTCGCCTGGTATGCCTTAGGTCCCATAGAAAGAAGTTGGCTTTCTTCATGGTAGGTAATTAAGGAAAGCTTAAAAGTACCAGGATCCTGGGAGATTCAACTGGCAGTGGAGACTTTCTGGGTAACATCTCCTAATAAAGTTTCACATAATTACCAGGTTTTGAATAAGTGTTTGGGTGCTGAGAGGTAAAGTGTGGATGGTGATTGGCACTTGCTGGCTTCCCCTTTACCATGCATACCTAGTGCTTGCCTTCCTTCCTGAGTCTTTGCATACCATTCTGATAGTCAAGGTGGATGAAAGCATTCAGTCCGTGTAGCTCAGCAGGTTGGCAGAAACAATTTTTATATTTAAACCTCATGACAAATGACAGACTTTGTCTAAGTGCCATGTTTAGGCACTCAGCCATTTCAAAAGAAGGGTATACTTAGTTATAAGCTATGACACATCATCCACCATGTATAGTGGCTTCAAGTGCCTAATGATACATTGGGTTTCACTAATATATTATGTACTACTAATTAATCCAATTCCAAGTTTCATGTGATTAAAAAAGCGAGATAGGAAAAGCAAACCTGTGGATCTAATTATTCCAAAGATCCGAAATGCAAAAAAAACCAAAAAACAAAAAACCAAGCCCATTGCCGTCGAGTCGATTCCGACCCTATACAACAGAGTAGACTTACCCTACAGGGTTTCCAAGGAGCAGCTGGTGGGATTTGAACTGCCAACCTTTTGGTTAGCTGCCGTAGCTCTTAACCATTGTGCCACCAGGGCTCCGTCAAAGGCAAATACGTTGAAAACAATATATTGAAATAAAAAATACTAATACAGTAGGTTTGAAGATAGTAAGTAGAAATCATGGATGACTGACTCATTGCATTACAGAGGTGTCGCAGCATTCAGGACGAAACAACTATAACATAGGGCAACTGCCATGTTCGTTCACAGGTGCCTGGGTAGGACGGACCAGGGCTCTGACTATTGCATTTCATATTTTGAGTCTCAATGCCATGCCCAACCAGGAGCTCAGTTTGGAGGTTTCATCACTTAAGAAGATATACTAGTAACTAGAAGTCATGGTGCTATGAATTTAATGGTGTCCTCCAAGATGTTGAAGTCCTAACCTTCATGCCTGTAAACATGATCCCATTTGAAAATCAGGGTTTTCTTTTTTCTGTTAATGAGGCCATACCAGAGAAGAGTGGCTCGTAAACCTAATCCCTTTTGAGTGGTGTCCTATATAAAAAAGAGAATAGACACAGACACACTCAGGAGAAGACAAAAGACTTGTGAAGACACACCTACAAGCAGCCAAGGAATGCCAAGAAATGCCTGGGTCTGTGAACGCTCAAAGAGACAAGTCATTTTCCACTACTCTCTTCCCTAGAGCTCAGGGAGGGAGAGAGAGAGAGAGCCTAGCCCTGCTGACGCCCCGAATTTGGACTCCTAGCTTCCAAAACTGAGGTAAGAAATTCTTGTGCCTTAAAGCCACCTGTCTGTGGTATTTTTGTGGCAGTCCTAGGTTACTAAGACACATGAAATCTGACATTCTCAAATTGCCATTTGGGACAAAGGTGCCAGTTCTTTCCCCGTGATCTTAACAAACAGCCTAGTGATTCACTTGGGTTCCTTTCTTTCTCTTGGCCTCTGTAGGAGGGGATGGTAATAAGTGCACCTCCGTACAGCAAGAGCAGAAGAGAGGAGGTGGAGAAAGATATTAGATGATTCACTTCTGCATCCTTTGAAATATTGACAGTACATTGCATTTGTATTCCTTTCCAAGGCAAAAATGAGCTGAGCCCTCATTTAGGTGATCTTCAACGAACCTTCGTCAGCCTCAGGCTGACATCCTTAAACCATCATGCTCTGCGATGCAGCTCTGAAGACTCGTTTTCAGCAGGGGAAGGAGAAATCAGTTTCTTCTACTCCTGAAGTCCATGAATTCTTTTGTCTCATTTGTTCCTGTGGCTTTCTCAGTTCAGATGTCATTCAGAACATCTGCCCAAACGGTTGGTGCTTGACTGCTAACCTAAAGTTTGCTGGTTTGACCCCATCCAGTGGTACCATGGAAGAAAAGGGTTGGCAGTCTGCTTCTGTTAAGATTATAGCCACGAAAACCCGATGGAGTGGTTCTGCTCTGTAACACATGAGGTTCACATGAGTTGGAATCAATTAGATGGCAACTAACAACAGCATTCTCAGTGTTGCTCATCCTGACATCTGGATTATAAAATGTGACTTTTGCTGCCTCCCCTCTGTGTGTTCACAAGCAGGGACTAGTTTAGAGGCTGGCCATAGGTCTAGTCACTCGTTTCAAGGTTACTCTGCTTTATTTGCAGTCATTTTCTGCTACTGTCTTCCCAGAGAGTAGCATGAAAATGACCAGGTGGCTTTAAAATTTCAATTTCTACTTAAAAAAAATTTTTTTTTTAATAATTTATTTTCTTTTTGTTTTTGTTGAGCATATACACAGCAGAGGAAACCCTGGTGGCATAGTAGTTAAGTGCTACAGATGCTAACCAAGAGGTTGTCAGTTCGAATCCACCAGGCGCTCCTTGGAAACTCTATGAGGCAGTTCTACACTGTCCTGTAGGGTCGCTATGAGTCGGAATCGACTTGACCGCTGTGGGTTTGGTATACACAGCAGAACACACACCAATTCAACAATTTCTACATGCACAATTCAGTGACATTGATTGCATTGTCTGAGTTGTACAAATATCTCACCCTCCTTTTCTGAGTTGCTCCTCCCCATTAACACAAACTTGCGGTACTGCTATGGGGTTAGGATAGTTGCTGGAATTTTATGGTGTATGAGATTTGAGAAGCCAAGGGAAGAGACCAGGAAGCACAAAATAAATAGTTAAAAATTCAACCTCTTATCTTTGTCCTTGGCGGATATGTAAAGTAAGATTAGCAACTACATTCAGCATCAGGGGAAGTAGGGTCTAATCCAGCTGCTGTCCCTGACTTGATTTGTGCTTCGAACAGGTCACTCACCCTCTCTGGGCCACGGCTTCATGTTCTATCTGTGGGGCCTTTGAACTGGACCTGGGAGTTTTAGTGCTGTCCCAGGAGTTCTCTGAACTCCTTCAAATTGGATGCATAATTATGGATGTATTTTTTTCTGGAGAGTGTTCAAAATTTTCATAAAATTTTAAAAGGTCTAAGACCAGAACAATATTATGAAACACTATACTGAACAGCCTACATGGCCCATTCCAACCTGGATGTTCCAGGATTCTAGAACTGGACTTCAAGCCCACAGCCTATTATGTTGTTCTTGTTAGGTGCCGTCGAGTCGGTTCCGACTCATAGCGACCCTATGCACAACAGAACAAAACACTGCCCGGTCCTGCGTCATCCTCACAATCATTGTTATGCTTGAGCTCATTGTTGCAGCCACTGTGTCAATCCACCTCATTGAGGGTCTTCCTCTTTTCCGCTGACCCTGTACTCTGCCAAGCATGATGTCCTTCTCCAGGGACTGATCCCTCCTGACGACATGTCCAAAGTATGTAAGACGCAGTCTCGCCATCCTTGCTTCTAAGGAGCATTCTGGTTGTACTTCTTCTAAGACAGATTTGTTCGTTCTTTTGGCAGTCCGTGGTATGCTCAATATTCTTCACCAACACCACAATCCAAAGTCGTCAACTCTTCTTCAGTCTTCCTTATTTATTGTCCAGCTTTCACATGCATAAGATGTGATTGAAAATACCATGGCTTGGGTCAGGTGCACCTTAGTCTTCAGGCTGACATCTTTGCTCTTCAACACTTTGAAGAGGTCCTTTGCAGCAGATTTGCCCAGTGCGATGTGTCTTTTGATTTCTTGACTGCTGCTTCCATGGCTGTTGACTGTGGATCCAAGTAAAACGAAATCCTTGACAACTTCAATCTTTTCTCTGTTTATCATGATGTTGCTCATTGGTCCAGTTGTGAGGATTTTTGTTTTCTTTATGTTGAGGCGTAATCCATACGGAAGGCTGTGGTCTTTGATCTTCATTAGTAAGTGCTTCAAGTCCTCTTCACTTTCAGCAAGCAAGGTTGTGTCATCTGCCTAACGCAGGTTGTTAACGAGTCTTCCTCCACTCTTGATGCCCCGTTCTTCATGTAGTCCAGCTTCTCATGTTATTTTTTCAGCATATAGATTGAGTAGGTATGGTGAAAGAATACAACCCCGATGCACACATTTCCTGACTTTAAACCAGTCAGTATCCCCTCATTCTGTCCAAACAACTGCCTCTTGATCTATGTAAAGGTTCCTCATGAGTTCAATTAAGTGTTCTGGAATTCCCATTCTTCGCAGTGTTATCCATAGTTTGTTATGATCCACACAGTCAAATGCCTTTGCATAATCAATAAAACACAAGTATGGCACTTCATCTAACTACTCCAGTCCACACTGACCTCTGTCTCCTCCAAACTCCTCTGCACTTTAGTTAAGTTGCTCCATTATTCCTTCACTTACTCATTCATCAAATATTTACTAGAAATACAGTTAAACTTTTATTGAGCATCTACTATGAGTCAGAGCCTGTCAAAATGGAACCACTCTAATCTGCCACACTTAATCAGCCAACGAGCTTTTTCTGAATCCCACTGTATTTTCAGTACTTCTGGGACCAGTGGTTTTTAACATTGGCTGAGTATTAGAATCATTTAGAGGATCATTAAAGCTCTTGTGTACAGGCTCCAGCCCAGACCCCCTAAATCAGAATTCCCGGGCTGCTGTGACCCAGACAGCAGTATTTTTAAAAAGCCATTCTCCTCTCTCCCAGCTGATTCCAAAATACAGACAAGGTTCAGAATTGTTGATTGGAGTGATGATTTCTGCCCCAGTAATCACACAATTAGGTTAAGAAAGTACAAGGAACAATTAGGGAAGCCTTATACTATTTTTTATAGCATCAAATTTTGCAAGTGTTTTCCCAGCGAGTTTGGAATAAAATCTAAACTATGGCTACAAGGCTTTAGATGATCTGATCCCTGCCAACATTGGTTCAATCATTCAACAATGTTTATTGCACTTCTAATATCTGTTGGAACCCTGGTGGCACAGTGGTTAAGAGCTCAGCCGCTAACCAAAATGTTGGCAGTTCGAATCCACCAGCTGTTCCTTGGAAACCTTGTGGGGCAGTCCTCCTCTGTTCTACAGAATCACCGTGAGTCCCAATTATCTCGATGACAATAGGTATGGGTTTTTTTTGGAATACGTGCCAGCCAATAGTGTGATATCGTAGGGACTAAGAACAGCATGGTGACAGGTTCCTTGCTCTCTTGGAACTTACATTCTGATGGAAGAGACAAACTATAACCATGGAAACAAATACATTGATAACAGAGTCTGAAAGAGCTACAAAGCTTGTGTAGAAAACTAATCAGGATAATGGACCTGAAAGTGATGGGGTGGTGATGGGCTAATTTAAGTTGACTGGTCAGGAAAGCTCTCTGTAAAGAAGTCAATTTCTGCTGAGACTTCAATGACTAAAACAGGTCACCCTTGTGAAGATCTGGGTGAAATGATTCTAGGCAGAGTGAGTAGCTAACATACGCAAGGTCCTGGGTAGGAATGAGCTTGGCATGAAGGCTCTGGGGCTAGAATATAGTGAAAAAGGGGTGGAGATGAGGTCTGAAGGTTGGCAGAGGCCAGATGATTTAGGACTTTGCAGGCATGGTTTGGATTTCATTTTTACATGCCATAAGAAGTAATTGCACTAAGGGCCCCATCTCACAAATTCAATGTAGTTATTAAGTATGGAAGTCTTCACTTTGCGTGGTATAGCATGTTCAAATCTGTTACCACGGAATCTTGAAAAGCAAAGACAAGGCCCCTATATGCATACGTTTCGGTTAACATGGTATCCTGCAAAGCGAAGACGACCTGCATCTTGTATGGTTCTCTGATTATTTTTATACTAGTTTCATTTTCTTAATTGTGAGATCACCTGGGCAGGGCTAAGAGACATTAGGATATTGGATTATTGTTCTCAACAACCATTTAGTCTGACCGTGTGACTAATCTGTGTTTTCCATGGGAGAAATTGATAACTGCATCTAATTGGCTTTGGGCTCGGCCATGTGACTGGCTCTTGCCAGTGGGTTGGGAGCAGAATTGACGTTTGCCCTGTCCAAGCAAACATTTGAAATGTGATTGTGTGCTTCTGCACAGCTTCTCTCAACCACTCTTGAATTCCTGCCTACTTCCAGGAAAATAGTACAACCTCGAGAGAAGCTCCTCCTTAATTTTGTCGCTCTAGGGGAAGACACATGTTGCTGAGCTGAGCTAAGCCAAGCCAAGCCCAGAAGAACTGGTCAAAGAAATAGTCTACCCATAGCCTGAACATAATGTAGGCAAAAAATAAACATTTATTGTAGTGAGCCTCTGAGAAATTAGGATTGTATGTTACTGCAGCAAAAACTGCCTAATACAGTCCAAATAGCATTGAAAACATGGTTGTAAGATACCCACAAAATATTTGCTGGCTGATTAAAATGTGATTAAGAGCATAGACTCTGCAGCCAGGTTAACTATAAACCAGTTGCTGTCATGTCAGTTCCAACTCATGGAGATCCCACGTGTTACAGAGTAAAATCGAGTTGCATAGTGTTTTCTTGGCTGTGATCTTTATAGAAGCAGGTTCCCAGGCTTTCTTCTGCAGCTCTGCTGGGTGGGCTCAAACCACCAATCCTTTGGTTAGTAGTTGAGCACATACAGTTTGTGCCACCCAGGGACTATATATATATATATATATATATATATATATGTATATATACACATACATCTATATATAGTCACTATGAGTTGGACTCTACTCCATGGCAGTGGCTTATATATACATATATTTATATATCTTTGAATTGTGCCATGATATATAGTATTGGCTAATATTACTATTCAATGTTTATCTTAGTTCCATTTGGACAACATAGTAATGTTTATCATATATTTTTGGAGGTTTTCTTTCTTTAACGTGCTGTTTTAAGTGACTTCTTACCAACCAGAGTTCATTTCGTCAGACCAATTTTGTGCTGAGTTCTCAAGAGCTACCCACTGCATTTAATATTCCCTGCATTTGATGGATCTGATTGTATTCTCATCTTTCAGGTCAAGGATGGAAACATTCAGCAGAACTGTGCTTTGCTATACAGGTATGATGCTCTATCAAGTGGAAAAGTACTTTCATTAAGTGGGAAAGAATTAATTAAAAAAAACCAGAGAGTGAACTGTCAAGCAGTTGAGGACATTACGGTATTGTACAACGTACACATGGTGGAAGAAGAGACAGTCATATTTTAAAAGCTGCCAGACACTTGAGAAACCAAGAAGCAAACATCCAATATCAAACATAATCCTTTTCCTGGAGAAAAATCTAAAGCTCTAAAAGTCAGTCAATCGGTTGGTGCAGAAAGTTACATTCATTTCTCTTTCTCTCTCATTAGAGATGCCTATCCATTTAAGCTTCTATTATATGATATAATTTTTTTTTTTTTTTTTTTGCTGCAGCTTATCATGTCGCAATTAGGTTTTAGCAGCTCACCATAAAGCCTAACATAGGCTAGAAGCTTTCCTTTTATTCCCTTAACTTTACTGGGCACCACATCTAAGCAATCCATCAGCTGAGCTTTATACTCAGTTCCTGAACAGACATTTGTTACCTAGGCCCTCTTCCCCAGTTTTGCAGAGTTTTCAAAACACTCACTGACCCTTGACATACTTTTAAATGCAGAAATACAGACCTTTCAGCCAGAACTGATACTGCTACAATGCAACCAGTGATTGCCTGGGGTTTTATTTTTGAAATATCATCAGGCGATGGATTTGAACAGAAATGGGAAATTCATCCGACTTGCTGGGTTTACTCGGCCTCTGTGATGCGTGTCATTTAATAGGTGTGTTTAGCAGCACAGAGTTTTCCAGGGGCATAAGCAGTCCTGAGATGAAGCGTAGAGTCATTGCTGAGATCTTATTACTAGAGATACACCCCATTTTTTGTGAGCTGATGATATTAGAAGTAATAATAAAGCTAGAAATAAAACCGACAGTTTTGCAGGCATTGGGAGACAGTATGATAGACTAGTGTCCCTGAGGGATGCAAATGGTTAATGTACTTGGCGGATAACTGAAACGTTGGAGGTTGAAGTCTACCCAGAGGCCCTTTGAAGAAAGGCCTGGTGATCCACTTCAGAAAAACCAGCCATTGAAAACTCTATGGAGCACAGTTACTCTAACACACATGAGTCAAAGTCGACCTGAAGGCTACTGTATTTTTTATGAGGGACTGCAAAACTCATGGACTTGAAAAGTAGGTTATCTATGTCCTTACATAAGTACATCTTTACATAAGTATTCTAGATCTCATTTTCCTCATCTGTAAATGTCCCAAGTGTCACTTGAGCAAATATTTTTTTTTTCTTGTCCAGGATCCAGTCCAGGATAGAATGGTGCATTTTGTTGGCATATTTCTTTAGCCTCATTTAATTTGAAACATTTATTCCATCTTTGCTTGACTTTCAGGACCTCAAAACTTTGAGGAGGACAGGAAATGTATTTTATAGAACGTCTTTCAATTGTTTTCTACTATTTCCTCATGATAAGACTCAGGTCGTACATTTTTGGCTGGGCTACCACAGAAGTGGTACCGCGTCCTTCTCAGTGCATCGTATCAGGAGGACCAGGATGTCTACTTCTCCTGTCTGTGGTGATGCTGACTTTGACCACCTGTTGTTGTTGTTGTTAGGTGCCATTGAGTTGGTTCCGGCTCATAGTGACCCTACACACAACAGAACAAAACATTGCCAGGACCTGCGTCATCCTCCCAATCGTTGTTAAGCTTGAGCCCATTGTTGCAGCCACTGTGTCAATCCATTTTGTTTTGAGTGCCTTCCAGCCTGAGGGGCTCATCTTCCAGCACTATATCAGACAATGTTCCACTGCTATTCATAAGGCTTTCACTGGCTAATTTTTTTCAGAAGTAGATTGCCGGGTCCTTCTTCCTGTCTTCCTATCTTCTTGTCTTAGTCTGGAAGCTCAGCTGAAACCTGTCTGCTATGGGTGACCCTGCTGGTGTTTGAATACCAGTAGCATAGCTTCCAACATCACAGCGACACACGAGCCCCACAGTATGACAAACTGACAGACAGGACACATTGGGGTTGACCACCTGGATAAATAAAAACTACAAAATTGATTAGTGTCAAAGGGCTCTCTTTTGCAAGAAACAGAGCCACCCAGTGTAGTTCAAGTAGAGGGATATTTTTGTGTGAATGCAGTGATCTCATGGGAATTCAAGCTCAGGAACAGTTTCCGGCTGGGCTTCACAGGGGTGAAACTCCATGGGAACCGAGGAACTGAGGCAGCATTGGGGAACAGCCTCTCTCTCAGCTTTTCTATGCCTCTCTGTGCATTTGCTATGCTTTTCCCCTTTATCTTCATGTTGTTGTTGTGACTGCCATCGAGTCGGCCCCCAACTCATGGTGACCCCATGCATAATTGAACAAAACACTGCCTGGTCCTGCACCATCTTCATAGTTCTTTGAGGATTGGGCCATTATGAGCCTTAGGGTTTCTACTGGCTGAATTTTGGAAGTAGATCATCAGGCCTTTCTTCCTAGTCTATCTTAGTCTGGAGGCTCAGCTGAAACCTACTCAGCATCCTAGCAATACACAAGCCTCCAATGACAAATGGGTGGTGACTGTGTATGAAGTCCAATTGGCTAGAAATTGAACCTGCGTCTCCCACATGGAAGACAAAATTCTACCACTGAGCCACCCCTGTCCCTGCTCTTCATAGCTTCCTCCTTACCTGATCCTGAATATCTCCCTCCTTGGAGCCCCAAGTCTTTCTTAAAACTCTCATAGGTTAGTTACCACAGCTTCCTGCCCCTGTTATCTCTCTCAATTCTCAGTTCCTAAGAAAAGAATCTGACTGAGCTCATCTCTTGGAGCCAGGCCCCAGCCTGTGATAGGATGTGCTCAGTCAGGTGACCTCTTGTGGTCCAATCAGCTGTGGCTGGGGTGGGAGAGAAAAATCACACAGTACACAATGTGCATTTATTGAAGCAGGGCTTTAACAGGGTAGTTTCCCTTAGAGGGGTGTGTCAGCCTAGGAGCAGACAAGTAACGATGACCTGTAAGCCAGGGACCTAGCGAGAAAGAGATGGCACCAATTGAGGAGAGTCTATATAAATGAAATAAAAGGACTATTTCAAAGGTGCGGGCCATGCTTAGGGAAACCACAGGGGACAGTGTGGTACCTGGAACTAGGAAGACTGGAGAGGTGAGGGTGGTAGTTACCAAAACAAAAAGTCATTGAATCCCAGCAATACATCCTCACTCAGGTTGTTCTTGTCATTTGCGAATTGTTTCATTTTCCTTTTTCCTGTCCAAAGTCCCCCCCGCCATCCCCTGGGCACAGCTCAAACCCATGCCAGGGATCCTGGCTACTACTATTCTCAATAATGCCTGAGCTCTATTGGCATTTAATCTGTGCTGGGCCCTGTGCCAAATCCATTCATAACTATTGTCTTTCATCCTCACAACTCTCCTCTGAGGAAGAGACTCATAGTTCTGTGCTTCGAATAAGGAAAGCAAGGCTGGCCCCAGCCAGCTAGCGGTAGAGTGATACACACGTCCAGGGCTCTGTGCTTCCGCCCCCATGTTCTAACTCTATGATATTTGACTTATTTGTGTGCATTTAAAGTAAATAATTGTTTTATGTATGTTACTGTATGTACTTCTAACATGTTTATAAAAACTTTAGTATCTCTCATAGCACATAACATGCTGCTAAACACAGACCAGGAACCAAGTCAATGTTGACTGCCTGATAGGACCCTTCATCAGCTATGTACACAGCCCCCATCCCACCACTACTCTTACCACCATGAGATTTGAAAATGAGATCTGAATGGGAAATTCCCTGCTCTGCCCACAAATGGAAGCAGGTAGTGCTACCCAGGAATGACAAATAAAATGGCATTTGGGGATAGACATGGATCTCTCCAGCCTTCCTCTCTGAGGGTGTTGCTGGTGATTACTGCTCTTGCGAGCTGGAGGTGTGGTAGCAGAATGGCCTCCAACTGGCTTGAGTTTCTACCTCTGTCAGTCCCCATGGCCGCTGATCTAACTCAGGCCTTTCTTTCTTTGGGACTGGGCCATCCCAACAGTCTCCTAAATACATACTCCCTCCTGCTTCTTCTGGCCATCTGACATAATGCTCCTGTAGTATCATCTTGCGTCTGTTACTCTTGGCTGAAAACTCTTTGGCTCTTACCCTTTTGTGGAAGGCCCTTACAGTCTGCCCCCACTTGACCTTTCTAGCTTTAGTTCCCATTGCACCTTCGGAAACCCAATCCATTATGTTCAGTTAATAAGACTTGTCATGTGCTTTCTTGCTTCTCTTGCCTTTGCTCGTGCGTAGTTGGCTGAATGGCGGCTCTCAAAAAAATAAGTTTATGTTCCAACTCCCAAACCTGTATTACATTATTTGGAGGCCCTTGCAGGTATAATTAAGTTGAGGATGTTAAGATGAGATCATCCTGTATTATCTGGGTGGGCCCTAAATCCAATGACAAGGGTCTTTATAAGAGAGAGGGAGAGGAAGATTTGACAGACAGAAGAGGAGGACACAGAGACACAGGGGAGGGGTGATGTGACCATGGAGGCAGAGACTAGAGTGATGTGGCCACAAGCCAAGGAGTGCTGACAGCTACCAGAAGGTGGAACAAGCACGGAATAAATTCTGCCCTACAGACTCCAGAGGAGCATGGACCTACCAACGCCTTGATTTTCAACACCTGGTCTCCAGAACTGTGAGAGAATAAATTTCTGTCTTTCTATGCCATGCAGTTTGTGGTAGTATGTTATAGCCACCACAGGAAACTAATACATCATGCTAGTTCGTCTCTACCTGGAATTCTTTTCCCAACCCCATCTACTGGTGGAAACCTATTCACCCCTAAAACAAACAAACAAACAAACAAAAAAACCCAAACCCATTGCTGTCAATTACGACTCATAGCGACACAGTAGGACAGATTAGAACTGCTCCATATGGTTTTCAAGGAGCGCCTGGTAGATTTGAACTGCGAACTTTTGGTTAGCAGCTCTTGACCACTACATCACCAGGGTTTCCCACTCACCCCTAGTGGCCTAGATACCATATGCCCTCGTCTGTAGAACCTCCCCTGATCTTGCAAGCTGACAGTGGTCTCTTGTCTCTGCGCTGTCTCCCTCATAGGGAAGTGGTTGAGGCAATGCATTCTGCCACCCAACATAACTGGATTAAAATTCGCAGCTCTGCCTCTATAGACAGATAGGAAAAAGCAACTTAACCTCTGAGCTGTCTCCTTGTCTATAAAATGTGTTTGGTAATACTCCTAATTTCTCAAAGAGTTTTTGCAAATACTAAGTGTTGTAATATATACTTGGCATGAAGTTAACATTCAACACCAATACTTATTGTTAAGTATACTATTGTTATCATAGCCGTTTGTCCATCTGCTATGCCATTATAGTCAAATAGTCTCTCTTCTCTCCTCCTGGACATTCTCCTTGATGGCAGGAATCAGGACTTGATCATCTTTGTGCCACCACAAAACGTCACAGTTCCTTGCATGTGGTCAACCTTTAATAAGTATTCAATTTTAATTTGCATAAATGACTACTTCTCTTAGTCTCATTTTATCGTCTGTAAAATGGGGAGGAAGCTAAGCCTAAGTAATCTCCAAGGATGCTTCCAGCTCCAAGAGCATCAGCCCATGATCTCAAAACCTACTCATCCCTAATGACCCAGATAACGTGTGCCCTCCTCCTAGGACCTTCCCTTGTCTTGCAAGCTGACAGCTGCCTCTTGTCAGTGCTGTGGTAATGATAATTTCTGTCTCTCTTACATGGTTGAGGCCATAGGTCTTTCTCACCTTGCAACCATAAGATCCAGGCTGCTCTGTTTGGGGGACCCAGAAACCTATTGCTTGTTGGTGACCTGTGTGCATACATGTACGTACAAGGGCATATTTTCAAGGGGTTTAGGGGGGTAAACATGAAACAAGGCCAGACAGCCAGAAGAAAATACAGTCTGCTCTCAGCTTCTGCTGTGGAACACTTCTCTGTCCTGACTATGGGGATGTAACGCTATTTCAGGAAATAACTACTTTTCTAAATTTGATATTTAGCACTTTTCTTGGAAACCATTATTAAGGATACAAGGTCTGGATTTGAAATGCCTTGGTTCCAACCCTTCATCGGCCTCTTACTAGCTGTGTAGCCCCAGAAACGTTACTTAGCCTCTCTTTGCCTCAGTTTCCTTATCAGTAAAATGGGATCCATAGGGTTTGGGAACAAATTAAATAAGTTATTATGGGTACTTAGAACAGGGCCTGGCACAGGAGAAGCACTTAATAAATGTTAAGTATCACCATCATCATCATGACCACCACCACCACCATCATCACCTCAAATCTGTGTTTATTAAGAACTGAGCAGGGTCAATGGTTTTGGGAAATGAACTTATCATATCTTATTGCGCAGGCCTGATTTCTCCTTCCTCCATCCTTAGTTGTCCTTTGCTGATCAACTCCCCATCTGCCCTGGGCAGATTCAACTCTGTAATTGCAGAGGAAGCCTTAATAGAGTGTGGGGCTGAGAGAAGAGGCTCTTATCATTAAGTATTTGTTTCTCATTAGACGTTCTAACGCCACACTACACCTTGGTATAAGAGAACGATAAAGTTTTCTTTTGTTTCTGTACTGAGCTCGCACAGAACTGTCTCAAAAGCTGACTGGAACCGCTGGATCAAGGCTCCTGGTCCGCCCATTTCCACCACTAGATGGCGCTGTGCCACAGCTTTAGAGCTTCATCGCTGGTTTCTAAGGAGAGCAGCTCACAAAATATACAAAGGAATTTCTCAACAGGATTACCTGGTGTGAAAAGGTACCTCCCAGGATTAAATTAAGAGCTTTTAGAAACAGTCGGTGGAAGGAACAATTTAAACCTTTTCTGTGTTTTCCTAATTCCCAGTTAAGACGATTAGCCAGCAAGCAGAAAATTGGCGAAATTCCTCTGCAAAGGGTGAAGTTGCTGTATTAGCATTCGTAATGAAGCAGCCGTCATTTTCTCCATCCGACTCCCTTTTTCCATCCTGAAATATAATCTTGCCACCTGGGCAAATGGAACTTTGAATGTATTTCTTTAAATGGCTAGTAAATAATACCAACGAAATGGTGTGGATTAAATTAATACCTAAATAGCTGAATTAATTAAGCAATTAAGGATACTTCATGGTTTTTCTTTTTCATGTAGGTCATTTAGTCATAAAGAGCACCTGGAATTTGCAAGGCTCAGAGAAGATCATATACAGGAAAGTAATTTGTGAAACACAAAGTAGAGTGACAGTACTATTTTTTTTTTTTTTTTTAATTATACTTGTCTCATTGAACATGTGGGAATTTTCTATTGAATCGTGATTTTGCTGATCACTGGATAAAACTGTGTTTAAGGTAAAAAATAACTACAATGTATGTGTGTGAGAGAGAGACAGACAGATGGGCAGACGTAGAGACAGAGACAAATAGAGAATCAAAAGCATCTCCAAGTAAATTAGAAATTTTGAAGCAGAAAAATGAGAAAGCAAACAAAGAAAGCAGGAACCTCTGATTTTGCCCTTGTGGCGTTTACAGTTTAAGAAGAGAAATAAAACGTAACCATCTACAAGAAGTAATTTGGTAAGATATACAGAAAAAAAAAGTATCAATTAATTTAGGGTAGAGTGTACCTATTGCTGAGGATCTCTTGTGGTGCAGTGGTTAAGCACTCAGCTGCTAACAAAAGATTGGCGGTTCAAATCCACCAGCTGCTCTGTGGGAGAAAGGTGTGGCAGTCTGCTTCTGTAAAGATTTACAGCCTTGGAAACCAGAGGGGGCAGTTCTACTCTGTCCTACAGGGTCACTATGAGTAGAATCGACTCAGTGGCAATGGGTTTGGTTTTTGGAATCTATTGCTGTTGCTGTTAGGTGCCGTGGAGTCAGTTTTGACTCATAGCAACCCTCTGTACAACAGAACAAAACACTGCCCTGTCCTGTGCCATCCTCGCAATCGTTGCTATGTTTGAGCCCATTGTTGTAGCCACTGTGTCAGTCCAACTGATTGAGGGTCTTCCTCTTTTTCACCAACCCTCTACCAAGCATGATGTCCTTCTCCAGGGACAGGTCCTTCCTGATAACATGTCCAAAGTATGTGAGATGTAGTCTCACCATCCTTAGTTCTAAAGGAGCATTCTGGCTGTACTTCTTCCAAGACAGATTTGTTTATTCTTCTGGCAGTCCATGGTATATTCTTTGCCAACACTGTAATTCAAAGGCATCAATTCTTCTTCAGTCTTCCTTATTCATTGTCCAGCTTTTGCATGCATATGAGGCGATTGAAAACACCATGGCTTGGGTCAGACCTACCTTAGTCCTTAAAGTGACATTTTGCTTTTTAACACCTTGAAAGAGGTCTTTAGCAGCAGATTTGCCCAATGCAATGCGTCATCTGATTTCTTGACTGCTGCTTGCATGGCTGTTGATTGTGGATCCAAGTAAAACGAGATCCTTGACAACTTCAATCTTTTCTCTGTTTATCATAATGTTACTTTTTGGTCCAGTTGTGAGGATTTTTATTTTCTTTATGTTGAGGCGTAATCCATACTGAATTCTGTAGTCTTTGATCTTCATCAGTGAGTGCTTCAAGTCCTCTTCACTTTCAGCAAGCAAGTTTGCTGGAAACAGGACCTACCAAAACAGGCTTAATGGTGGAAATTTTCACAGGATGAATGGATTCTGAGTTTGGTAAAATGGAAAGGAGGAGCATGGTTTGCTGATGCTTCAGAGAAAGGCATTTTAGGGACGTTTCTGTGTCGGAAAAACATGGCTGCTCTGAAGATGAAGGGAAGGGCAGATGGAAGAGATGTCCTGTGGAAATTAAGTCTCCACAGCAGACTTTCAGGTGAAAACTGTCTTTCTCTGAGGATGCCAATTCACCTTTAGAATTGTGTGTGTTGCTCATCTTTGAGGAATTGTCAACTGCGCTTTGGTTTTCAGGTCGTACCCCTGCCACATGATTCTGTCTTCCTAAAAGCATAACACATTACACATGGAAGCACTCGTCAAGATGTAGTAATTGATTGTGTGCTCAGTGACCCTTTGCAAATCGATTTTCTTCAGAAATGAGATGCAGAGTCATTTGTTTTCCCTCCAAAATCTTTCATCTCTAGGTTGTTCCCATTTCGAAAATCAGTCTGAGGTGTCTCCACCCAATTGAGAACCAGGGGTTCAGGCACAATTATTATTTGAAAGAAAGGCTAGCAGAGAAGGCAGTGGAGAGTCGGGGAGTTGGTTTCAGCCAGCTACATGACCATGGAGGGATTGTTTCCTTTAGGCCTTAGTTTCTTCATCTGTGAAATAGAATTATATTCCTTGATGTTACTGACCACATGGTTGTAGAGCGGTAAATGTAAGTGAAAACTCTGAGAAGTGAAGAAGGTGGTGCTAAAACGAAAGTGAATATCATCTTTATATAAAAACAAACAAACAAACAAACCCACTGCCGTGGAGTCGATTCTGACTCATACGACCCTATAGGACAGAGTAGAACTGCCCCGTAGAGTTTCCAAGGACCGCCTGGTGGATTCAAACTGCCAACCTTTTGGTTAGCAGCCGTAGCACTTAACCACTACGCCACCAGGGTTTCCTATACGATAGATAGTAACAGTACCTCCACTTTAACTGCCTTTTACCTATATCTACGGAGTTCCTGGGTGGTGCAAATGGCTAAGCACCGGGCCACTAACTGAAAGGTTGGAGGTTCAAGTCTTCTCAGGCGTGCCTTGGAAGAAAGGCCTGGTGATCTACTTTCAAAAGGTCAGCCATTGAAAACCCTGTGGAGCACGGTTCTACTCTGACAAACATGGTGTCTTCACGAGTTGGAATTGACTCAACAGCCACTGGTGGTACCAGCATCTGTAGGAAAATACTCATTTCAGCATTGGATCCAATGTAGTTGTATTTAGTGCCCATTGGGTCAATGGCCTTATAAAAGCAGTATTTACTTAGCACCTGCTATGTACCAGGCACTGTTCAAGGCCCTTTCCTCTACAAAAGAGATCTAAAGATCCACGAATACACTCTTTAATATTTTTATTATTATATGATTGCTTTATTTTTATTTTATCCTATATAAAAAATAATAATAATAATAATAATAAACCCCAAACCTGTTGCTGTTGAGTTGATTCCAACTCATAGCGACCCTACAGGACAGAGCAGAACTGCCCCATAGAGTTTCCAAGGAGCACCTGGTGGATTGGAACTGCCGACCTTTTGGTTAGCAGCCATAGCTCTTAACCACTACATCACCGGGGTTTCCTTTTCCTTTATAGAGTTAGAGAAATATAGAAAACTTGTTGTAAGAAAGGCATGATTATAAAGTTAAAAAAACAAATGCATTCGTGTGCTCATTAAAGGCACCCAGGTACATAATTGCCAAATGAGTCAGCCTTTAGCTGCTCTGTGCTTTCTGTACGTCTCAAGGCTGCACAGGGTCCTTTATCGGCCTGCTGGGTGCCTATATCTGGCCGTACCCACCAGAGAAGTCGGTGGCTGCTTTCTATTTGGCTGCTGTTTTGAATGTTCCTGCTGGTAGATTTTAAGTGTTCTCATTAATTGCAGTTTTTAATCATTCGAGTTCTCCAGGGTTTCTGAACTAAAGGGCACTGGTTTTGGAAAAATAAGATCAACCACTGTCTGTCCAAGGTTAGTGAGGTTTTATCCATGAGTTGGATGCACACTGATTTTAGCACCTAACAACAAAACAACAACAAGGGAAGGGAATTGGCCCCTGGCTTCTGAGCCACAATGAGGAGGGTTATTGGATTTGTGTCACAGTCTGAAGTCAAGAGCACAAAGCTGAAAATATTTGAATGCACAGGGAATCTAGAAGCAGGTCTTGGGGGTGTTGAGAACATTGGAAACGGTGATTCAGGAGGTGCAGCCTGAATGCCAGGAGGGAGTTGAGACTTAGGGAGACCAGCATGCGGAGTGCCAGGCAGGGGAAGGTCTGGCTTAGGCTCAAGGGCTGGGACCACACAGGGCTGAGGGAGAGTCCCTGTGGTAGGCCTGGAATACCAGCTAACCCGCTCCCCTGGGCTAGCAGATAAATGCCCGCCTTGGTACCCCTGCCTCCCTGCCCCTTCCCCTGCCCCCCACTCTTTATGGAAGTAGAGACCCACAGAGGTAAAAGAGGCCTTAAGCATTACCTGCTTTCCAGATACTCAGAGGCTTGGTGCATACGTGTTTCCCCCTGGAACACCATTATCCCTCCTTTGGTTATCTAATTCCTACCTATGCTTCTTGACTCAGTTTCCCCTTTCCCTCTTCTGGGCAGTTTTTGCTAACTCCCTTGCCTCTGAGCATCAACTGCGGTGGTGGCACATTCTTTTGTAAGAATTTACTTGTCTCAGTCCCCTTAGACTGTGACCTCCTGGTGGAGAGGTATCTCAATACTTGGCATGGTCTTGGCACAAAGGTGCTGTTCAAGACATATAAGTGTTGAATGAGAACACACATGGGTCTAAGTCACAGTTTTCAAAACTTGGGTCATTTGAATGCCCCCTTTACAAAATCCCTCATGTTTCTGAGGACCACTTGAAATTTAACTTAGCATGTTTCATCAAATTGATTTAAAATCAAATAATTTTTTTAAAAAACAAAATCTAACTTCACCCTAAGCACAAATGTCTGTGAAATCATAGGGTTGCTATGTTGGCAATAATTTCTCTAATATATGTTAAAATGAGCACATAAAAATTAATGCAAACAAAATTCCATCTTTGTACTCAGCTTGCGCACCGCTTAGGCTGTATGTGTACGCACAGGACCTTGTGCTGGCCTCAGCTGCCCAAATTTCCCCACTCCTGCTCCCAACGACAATGTCACCACCATCTTGCTACTGCCACAACTGCCGCGGCCACTGTTACCACCCTGACTGCCCCACCTGCTTGCTGTAGGCTGCACAGGCCTTACCGTCCTTCCTCTGCCTAAAACGAATCCAGCAAGCCTCTTGTTCCCACATACTCTGCTCTCTGCAGGGCTATGATTCTATATGTGTGTTATGGATTGAACTGTGTTCCGCAAGAAGGTATGTTGAAGTCAGATAACTGTGAATGTGACCTTGTTTGGAAATAGGGTCTTCGAATATTTTTTCAGTTAACATGAGGTCATACTGGAGTAGGGTGGGCCTTGACCAAATATGAGCGGCGTTGTTATAAAAGAGAAGAGACACAGGAACAGAGATACAGAGGGAAGATGACCATGTTAAGATGGGAATGGAGACTGGAGTGATGTGTCTACAAGCCAAGGAACGCCAAAGATTGCCAGCAACCACAAGAAGTAAAAAAGGCTCTTCTCCTTGAGCCCTCCATGGGAACATGGCCCTGCTGACATGCTGATTTTTGGACTTCTAGCCTCCAAAACAGTGAGACAATAAATTTCTATTATTTTAAGCCACTGTGTTGTTGGTACTTTGTTATAGCAGCCCGAGGAAGCTAATTCAATGTGAATGGTGAATTTTAATCTCTGATGAGGTTTTTTTTTTGTAAGTGGCAATTTGTACAGTAATAGTTTTTTTATAATTTAATTTATTTTCGTTGTTGTTGAGACTATACGCAGCAGAACTTACACCAACTCAGCGGTTTCTACATGTATGATTCAGTGACATTGATTACATTCTTCAAATAGTGCAACAATTCTCACCCATTTTTTCTGGGTTGTTCCTCCCCCATTAACATAAACTCACTGCCCCCTAAGTTTTGTGATGAGGTATTAATGGTTAATAAGGTGATAGAGATGAACATCAACCATGGACTCCAAGAAATGGCAACTTTAGGCACAGTGGCAGATGGAAACCCTGGTGGTATAGAGATTAAGTGCTACGGCTGCTAACCAAAGGGTTGGCAGTCTGAATCCGCCAGGCGCTCCTTGGAAACTCTATGGGGCAGTTCTGCTCTGTCGTATAGGGTCACTATGAGTTGGAATCAACTCGACGGCGCTGGGTTTGGTTTTGTTTTTTTTGGTGGCAGCTTCTTAAAGGAAGACACGTGGGATGGAAGGACCTTTTGTTATGGCTCGTAACTTTAACACAATCACCTTTGGCTGAGATATGTCTTGGCACTTTATTTAATTGAAAAATGTTTCTTATACAACCTGAAACTTTTTTATTCAGGACTAAACCAAAAGTTAGGAATACATTTTTTTTTAGTATTCCTAACTTTTCAGTCCATATGCTATTTTGAATCCCTCTTTCTTGAATTGTATTATTTTCCTTCTTGGATTTTTCTTGATAGAATGGAGGTAATAAATCAATCATCAACTTCTAGGGAAATAAAGGATCAGTGTGTGGGCTTGTGAGTGTAACTGTGCCTGGACACATGTCTCATGTATGAGCAGCAGATGGTTGCTCTGTAAACTCAAAAGCCCAGAGGGCTAATGGGGTGCGCATTTCCTCTGTAGTCATGACAGCAGGTTTCAATCCTGGCTCTGCTACTTCCTAGCTCTGTGGCTTTGAGTAAGCTATCCTCTTCTCTGATCCTTAGTTTTTTCATCTGTAAAAGGGGAGAGTAATATCTTCTGTGTGAAATTCACAGAGGGCAATTGAGAGAAAATAGTAAGAGAGTGAGGTCCTGGGCAGTGCAAGCACTTAATATGCTCAGCTACTAATCTAAAGGTTGGCAGTTCAAACGCACCCAGCCGCTCCATGGAAGAAAGTCCTGACAATCTCTTTCCGTAAAGATTACAGCCAAGAAAGCCCTGTGGAGCTCGGTTCTACTTTGACACACACAAGGCTGCCAAGAGTTGGAATCAACTCGATGACAACGGGAGTAAGAGTGTGTACACTCTCATACCCATAGCAGCAGCATCTCAGTGTTTCTGATACAGAACCAGTGCCTTGTGCTGTAAATGTTAGCTCTCCTCTCTTAGACTGCCTAGTCTCACATCTCTTAGACTAGAGTCCATCTTACGGTGACGGTGCTTTCGTAGATTCTCCAGGCACTGTGTGAAACCCGTGGGAAGGTGTCAAAGATTCCAAAATGCCTCAGACCCTTAGAGGAATTGTACATTACATATAGATTTATGAAGTTGACATTGATTCTGATATTTCTCTTATCCTTTAAATCGGCTGAACTGAACCTGCAATGCTTAGCCATTGTGTTCTAAGGTCTCCTTGTTCTGGTTACATTGCTTTAAAAAGTCTGTGGAACAGGCGGGGAGCCAAACCATGGGCAGCGCCTGCCAGGGTTGTCTGAAAGTCAAGTACAAGCCTTCCAGGCCAAGAGCAGTTTTTGGCCCAGAGAGGCCACAACACCTCATATCCAGCAGGGAGGGCAATCCACTGCCCGTAAAACTCAGTGGGCGAGAACAAAAAGAGACATTGAATGCAGTGTTAACTCAGAGAGTATTTCAATGGAGTCTGGTAGATAAAGGCTCAGATTCTGAAGTCTTAGGTCTGATTGTTGCCTCAAATCACAGGGGTGACTCTCCCAGGTACTTAGTGACCTCATTTTGCTCTGGAGAGACATGGATAGGTATCACAAGACTCTCATCTGACTGGGTCTGAATGGCAGGCTCTGTTTGAAGACAGATGTCTGACAGGACAAGCCGGGATGATGTAGGATGTCGGGGGAGCCCTGACAAGGACAAGTGGAGCCACTCAAACAGTGCTTCCCTCTGTGGTGGCTGGCACCAATCCCACACGTCCAGAGGCTTGTTTGTTTCACAAGCTTCTTTTTCCCGCTTTCCCACCCCCAAGCTGAATGATGCAACTGTGATAAATAACCGCAATGAGCATCCCTGCCTGCATAAATCCACCCTTGTTATTTGAGCTTGGTTTGGAATCTTTGTCATCACAGATCACACCCTAATCCAAATACATGCCTAAACTTAGTTCTCAACCTGCAACATGATTAGTGAATTCTGTTGGTTTGAGACACTGGGGGTCATAGATTGTCAGCAGGCTAGTTGCTGCAGGAGGGAACACTGGGCATTCCCATAGGACCTGAATGAAAACAAGAAGTCTAATATTTCAGCAAGTGCTGCCTCCCCCCACCCCAGAACCATTGCAAGACCCTGCCATTGGGGCTGCTACTGGAATCGCGACACATTCTTCCTGCCTTGTTGCTGGGACTTATTTGTAAAGTTATGTTGTGGCAACGCACTAGGATGATACTAATCATGTCCAGCGCTGTTATTTCTTTCACACAAGAGACTGTGTGTTCATGACCAGCTCAGAGCCTACCATGAAAATAAATTTATTTCTCTTGATGACTTCAGAATGGAATTTCTCCTTTAAAAATCACACATTTTGATTACAGTTGACCCTTCTTAGAGATAAAGATAAACCCAGACCAGAAGCCATCAGTCTGAAAGATATTTCCAGGATCATTTCAAAGCTTGAGTTTATCTTTATAGAAAGAAGGGAAGAAGTGGGGAATGTAGGATTGGTGAGCTTTTAAGCAGCATTAAGTCTGACTTAACGGAAGTGGCTTAATTACATGATATGGCTATTGCCTCTTTCTAATTGAATTTTTTGGTGCTAGATAACGCCTAAACATGGTAAAGGCTTCAAACAGCACCAAAAGACATACAGAATGAAAGCAAAGTATCATATTCCTGACCTCACCCCCCAGTACATCTGCCTCAGGCTTCATTGTCAAGTGTTTCTTTTTTGTCACACTAGAGACAGTCAATGAATATGGAATGCATTAAAATGTAAGCTCCATGTCCTATATTTTGTCTTGTTTATTGCTGTATTTTCAGTTTCCACAATAGTGCATACCATGTGGCAGGAACTCAATAAATATTTGCTGAGTGGATAGGTTAATAAGCAGGAATGCAAACACACACATCTATGATTGTTGATGGGCACCGTCGAGTTGTTTCCACCTACTAGTGACCTCAGGTGTAACAGAATAAAACGTTGCCTGGTCCTGCACCATCCTCACAGTAATAAGTATGTGTGAGCCCATTGTTGCAACCCCTGTGTCAATCCATCTCATTGAGGGTCTTCCTCATTTTTGCTGACCCTCTGCTTTACCAAGCATAATGTCCTTCTCCAGGGATTGGTTTCTCCTGATAACATGTCCAAAGTAAGCAAAACAGAATCTTGCCATCCTTGCTTCTAAGGAGCATTCTGGCTGTACTTCCTCCAAGACAGATTTGTTTGTTCTTCTGGAAGTCCATGGTATATTCAAGATTCTACACCAACACCGTAATTCACTTTGTCTCTATCTTTTTTGTACCATAAGCAAGCAGCAATGAATATCTAGGTACCTGTGCCTTTTACATACATATTTAGTTAAGATACATTTCTGTGTACGCTCTGAGATTATCTGTAAAATAAATTCTTAGAATTACTTGGTCAAAGTATATGTGTACGAAATGACCGTTTTTAAAGTAACTAACAGAATTTCCTTTCTCATTGGCAAGGTAATACCTTTCCTCTGCTGTTCCCTTTGCCTGGAATCCACTGACCACACTCTTTAACTGAAGAATTCCTGCTTAGCTTTTCAGAACCATTCAAATGTCACACCTCTATCGAAGTCTTCATCAACCTCTCTCCAGGTAGAATTAATTCCTGCTTCCTCTATACCTCCTTAGCACTTTGTGAGTATATCTACAGTAGAAGTTATCACAACACATTATTTTTTATTTATCTACCTATTTCCTCACATTGACTAAAACATCTTTGAAGACCCAGGCTGTGTCTTATTTTATTCCTGTATTCTCAATGACTGGTACAATGTCTGCCATATGGTAGCTACTGGTAAAGATTTGTTCATTGGTAAATAAGATAGTGAATTTTAGAAAGGCAACATGGAGAAAAAAAGAAGTATCCTCTAAGGCTGAGACTTACCAGTGGTCTAAAGAAAAGAGAAGACGTATTTGAAGTTAGTCCTGTGAGACTTGAAAACAGGGCTGGAAGGCTAGGTGGGTATTGGTTCCGGCCAGGCTCAAGGAGTGTTTACTTTGGGATTGAGAATCAAGTGGGAAGCCTCTGGGTAGGTTAAAGTAAAACAATTGGCCAGAAACCAGGTGTATGCAGATACAAATAAGGTGAGTCCAAATTTGGACAGTTATTTGAGCAGCAGAGATAGGCTGAAAATAACCAGTCTGGTTGCCGTCAAGTTGACTTCAACTCATGGTGACCCCATGTGTATCAGAGTAGAACTATGATCCATATGGTTTTCAATAGCTGATTTTTGGAAGTAGATTGCCAGGCCTTTTTTCTGAGGCACCTCTGGGTAGATTTGAACCACCAACCTATTTGTAAGCAGCTAAATGCATTAACCATTGCACTACCCAGGAGTTCTGAATGAAAATAAGGTCAGGGGTTAAGGTGTGTTGTCTGGGCCCAGGCAGAGTTGTCTCTAAGGCCTGGATTTTATAGCTTGGGTTCAGGTCTGGTCTTTTGGCCAGAGGAAGCAAAGGCATATATATTCCAGCTTGTTCAAGGATGTAGGTGCTGTTTGAAAGAAAGCATGTGGGGCAATGAATGAAACGGAGATCCTCCAGGAGCCAAGAAAATTGTATTTGCTGTCTATTGCTGTGTAACAAATTACCTAGAACGTAGAGCTTAAAACAACATTTATTATCTCACAGTTTCTGTGGGTCAGAAATCCAAGAGCAACTTGACTGGGTGGCTCTGGCTCAGGGTCTCTCATGAAGTTGCAGTCAAGCTGTCAGCTGGGGCTGCTATCTTCTCAAGGCTCAACTAGGGTAAAGTTTGCTTCCATGCTCACTCATGTGATTGCTGGCAGACTTTGGATCCTCACTGACTGTTGGCTAGAAATCTCAGTTTCTCCACAGCTGGGTGTCTCCACGGTCTGCCTGAGTGTCCTCATAATATGGCATCTGGTTCCCCTCAGAACAAGTGATCCAAGAGGGAGAACCCAGGTGGGAAGCCACAATCCCAATCTTGAAACCCTGTTGTCTTTTATAACCTAACCCCAGAAGTGACATGCCATAACTTCTGCAACATTTTATTTATCATACATACTGGCTCTGTGGGAGGAGACACCACCAGGATGTCAATACCAGGAAGTGGGGTTCCTTGCGCGTTGTCTTAAAGTCTGGCTACCACAGAAGTGGACTATACGTCATCCAGACCTCAGTGGAGCTAGAACTGGAAGGCTATAAGGTACCAAACCTACTTTTTTTATTGACTCCTTTAGGGCTCTTTGATCTTTTCCTTATGGCATTGTTGCTTCTTTCTGTACCTCTGTCCCATCCTCCCCTAGTTTTACTCATTGACAATTTTCCCTTATTTCATCAGTTGGCTTGCACACAGTCCTGCAAAGGCTCTCTGCCTAGCCCTGCTCCCATAACCTTATCTCCCCTCGCTAACTGGTTAGTGCCTCAGTTTCCCAATTCTAAGCTTCTACAGGAGACATCGGATCGTTCTAGCTCAACTTTTTACATCAGACCCTAAGTAGGGGTCAACCTCTGGTAGAACAATACCTATGTTAAATGCCTACCTCCCAACCATCAGCCCTTGTTAGGGGCTGGGATCAGATAGTTCCCAATAGGTACCCGAGGCATTAATGCCTAAGGTTAAGGCCAAGTGTCTGAGAAGCCCTGTGGGCAGGACAAGTACTGAAAAACATCTTTAGTTATTGACAGCGTGGGCTGTGGAGCTTGCCAGAGTAGGGCCTGAATCTTGACTCCTTAATTTACCAGCAGTGTTTTCTTAGGCAAGGTATGTATGCCATCTCCGTAACATGGATGTGATGATAACATAGTACTTAATAGCATTGTTGTGAAAATTAAATGAGATTATACATGTAAAGCACTTGGCACAGTCCTGGGAACACAGTAAAGGATCAATACGTGCTAGCTGTCATTTCTATTTATAAGACTTATTTTGGGTGATTTGGGGGGGGCGGTGGATGGAAGGGCAGGAGATGTCACTATCAGTTTTATTCATTCATTCAACAAATATTTATTGGTAATCCTTCCTTTCTACTGGAATTTGCCTTTTAGTTGCACCGTACGCATGGAAATTGTACCTATTGTTGATTTATTACCACAAAAGATGTCTCAAGATCTTTATCTTTTTTTAGAAATGCTCCACAGGTGCCTATTTCCCTTGGAACTGTCTCTCACTTTTAATAGATAACATTTTTGTCTCCTTTACCCAGAAGAGGTAATAGAGAGTAATGGAAAGAATCTTGAACTTGGCATATAAGAAAACATGGATTTAAATGTTGGCTCTGCCCCTGACTGGCTCACAAGTTATACTTTCACTGAACTGGTATTGTCTTCTAAAAAATGGTTATAATAAAACTTACCTCAGCTCGCATAAGAGGCCATAGGGTGTGGTGGTGAAGAACACAAACTCTGAGCCAAACCATCCGGGTTCATGTGCCAGGTCTGCCTTTCACACTTACTTAACCTCTTATGTAAAAGTTATTGGTGCCTTTGTTTCTTCATCTATAAAACAGGGATGATAGTACTAGCACCATGCCCATAGTGTTAGGAGGGTTCAATGAGCAGACATAAGTAAAACAATAGGACAACCTGGCACAGACTAATTGTTATATAAATGTTATCTATTTTTGTATCGGGACAGCGGTGGCTCCGTGGTGGAATTCCTGCAGGAGACGTGGGTTCGATTCCTGGCCAACGCACCTCATACACAGTCACCACCCATCTGTCAGTGGAGGCTTGTGTTCTGCTATGACGCTAAGCAGGTTTCAGCAGAGCTTCCAGACTATGACAGGCTAGGAATAAAGGCCTGACAATCTACTTCCAAAAATTACCCAATGAAAACCCTATGGATCACAATAGTGTGATCCGCAAGTCATCATGGAGATGACAGAGGACCAGGCAGCTTTTTGTTCCATTGTGCATGGAGTCACCATGGGACAGGGGCCAGCTCACAGCTAGTATAAACAACAAACATTTTTGTATAGTTTTTGGTCCTGACTCTAAGAGCCAATAAAAATATTTTACTATCTCCATCAGAAGTAGGAGTATGACAATGAACAGAGATATTCAGAGGTGAGGAAGAAGGCCTTCTCCTCATGTCTCCTTTGGGAATATTTTGTATCAGTTAGTTCCCTCTCTCTAACAATGTCAGGAAAAAATGTCCTTCTACACTGCTACCACCCGTTTCTATCTCTTCATCACCAGCTTCAAGAATAAAAATTATACTTTCTTTTTCCACAACTTCTGATTCTGTCAGTCTTCACTTCCAGCTTCTGACTTCCACCTACCTTCACTCACTCCCCTATTTCGCTGGAACTGCTTCCTTGCAGGACATCAAAACCAAAAGAACCACTGCCGTAGCATTGATCACCGAGTCACAGCGACCCTACAGGACAGAGGAGAATTGCCCCATAGGGTTTCCAAGGAGCACCCGGTGGATTCAAACTGCTGCCCTTTTCGTTAGCAGCCATAGCTCTTAACCACTATGCCACCAGGATTTCCACAGGACACCAAGGACCTCCTATTTTGAAACAGTTCAACCCATCTGCAGAGACTGGCCTTTCTGACTATTTCATCTTAAATTCTGTCCTACGCTGTATCCCCTTTTGAAAAATCTGGATCACTCTCTTATTTTTTTTCTACATGACTTTCCTTTGTTGTATCTTCTTAGTTCCCAAGTCTGTCGTCATTAGCCTTCTCGTTGAATGCTGTCTTCTCTCTTGGCTTAAATTCTCACCTCTGTGAAAGAGATTCCAAATTTGTAGCTTGGACTCCATTTTCCTTTCTGAGTTCTTGCCCTTTTGAGCTTTAAACTCAATATATCTGAAGCCAAATACGTCATCCACCTTTCAATCTAACTTCTCATGTCTCTTTACTTCTATGAACGACACCACCCTTGCCTTGGTCACCCAATGCTCAAAGTCATACATTCGTTCGTTCATCTAATTATTTCTGCATCTACTGGGTAGCAAGCATGGTGCTGCTGTTGTTGTTGTTAGTTGCTGGAAGAGTTGATTCTGACTCAAGAACACAGCTATGTGGATGACATAGTCCTTGGGCTTAAGGACTAGGGAAAGACAGACTTCATGAGAGAAGAACATGGAGCATGTGGGCAAGGCTCAGGGAAGGGAGTGGTCAGATATGCCAGGGCAGGGGGGTGGTGGACAGAAAAAAAGGCTTCAAGGAGACAGTGAAGCTTGACTAGAATGTTAAAGTGGGAAGCTTTTCAAAAAGAGGTAGGAGAATCCAAACAAAGGAGAGTTTGAGCCAAGACAAGACAAGAGAAAGAGCCAAGAGCTGTCAGGACCTGAGGCCTCTCAGCCAGGCGTTCTGCCAGGCCCAGGTTCCCCCTGGGCCTGCACAGCAATGTCTCTGGCATTCATCCTCTCCTCTCGTTCCTCAGTTCCTTACTCAATTATCCATTGCTTTAGTTTTGATTTTGTTCTGAATGTTTTATTACGAAACATTTAATATGCATGTTGAAGTAGAAAACCAAAATGAACTCCCATATACTCATTTCTGCCTCAACAATAATCAACTCTACACCCCCACCCACCTCTCTCCCTATGTATTATACTGATCTCATGGCCATATCGTTTTATTCATAAACATTCCTAAAAGATAATGATCTTTTAAAAAATATAATCACAATATTCTATAAATGATTCAAAAGAAATTAAAGATCATTTCTTAATATATACCCAGATGCCTCATAAATGTCTTTTTCCACAAATGATTTGTACCTAAATAAAACCCACATTTGGTTAATAACAGAAACCCTGGTGGTGTAGTGGTTAAGTGCTACAGCTGCTAACCAAAGGGTTGGCAGTTCAAATCTGCCAGGTGCTCCTTGGAAACTCTATGAGGCAGTTCTACTCTGTCCTATAGGGTTACTATGAGTCGGAATCAACTCGACAGCACTGGGTTTGGTTTTGTTTGGTTTTGGTTAACAACAGTTTTAAGTATCTTTTAATCTATAGGTTCTCAATTGATCTCTTTTTTCTTTCCCTTGCAGTTTATTTCTTAAAGAAACCAGGTCTTTTGCCCTTAGATTTTCCCCACAGCCTGGATCTTGCTCATTGTATTTTTGTGGTGTCATTAAATATGTTGTTCTTTTCCCTGTATTTTCTACAAATTGGTTGGTGGAACTATAGACTTTGATCAAATGTAAATTCATTTTTTGGGGGGAGAGGGAGTCAAGGCTGCCTCATAATTGCATTGTGTTTTTTCATCAGGAGGCTCATAATATCTAACCGGTCTCACTCTTTATGATGTTCACAGTCATGGATGCTTAAAAAAAAAAAAGTTCCTGTCGAGTCAATTCCAACTCATAGCGACCCTATAGGACAGGGTGGAACTGCCCCATAGAGTTTCCAGGGAGCGCCTGGTGGATTCAAACTGCCAACCTTTTGGTTAGCACCCGTAGCACTTAGCAACTACACCACCAGGGTTTCCCACTGATGTTTAGAATTATCTATTTTATTAGGAGTGAAAAGGGTGATGTTCTATCATTTCCTTATTCATTTTTATTTTTTGTTGTTGTTGGTGTTCGCAGGAATACTGCTATGAAGATAAACTCCCCTTCATATAATATTAGAGTTCCCAGTGGTATACTTCATTCAGGAAAAGGAAGATAAATATATGATTTTTAATCTTACTTACCAGTTGATTTTCTAGCATCCTTCAAATAGTGACCAATTTGCTTTTTCCTTTTTAATATCATTATGAAAGTGCAGATTTAATATAAGTGTTATGTTTCACTCTTCTGCAGTTACTATCCTTATTTGATGCCCAAATTGCCCTGTGTTTGGCCTGTGGAATTCTCTCCAAGTTGGCTCAAAGGTCTTTTTATATAACGTAGTAATCTTTGGTAGCTTTCTTGTGATGGATTTTATATAACAAGATATCCCAGGCTCACCTTATATATTTCCTGCCCCAGAATTGAAGCCAACCATGTCTTCAAAGACTGCTGGTTTCTTTTAGTGGGAAATGTATTTCAAGACCACAGTCTGGGCCCTAGGCTAGGGATGGTCGCCATGACTTTAAGCTTGACTCTTATAGCAAACTTGATCCCCAGCTTCCAATTCCTATTACTTCAACTGTGTTGCAATTTTGCTGCCAGATCCTGCTAAAGCCCAGAATTAATCATGTCCTTCTTCTGTGTAGCTGTTTTCACTGGCTTCCCTAATCTATCAGGTCCATGAGCTGGGCATTCCAGTGTACTTCCAAGCATGGTTCAACCTGAGTTTCTCACTCTAACCCTGTATACCCTAAATGAGTACCAGCCATACTGACTCACTTGCTGTTTCATGAACCTGCCTCATATTTTCCTACCTCTGTGCTTTTGTTCATGCTGTTTATTCACCTGCAACACCCTTCCTCTGTACCTCTGTACCTCTGTTTTCAGTGTCCATGGTGACATGGATGATTCCATTTTGGGGCAGAAAATGTTCAAGTCCTTCACAAATACCACCTGTGTTTTGGGGGCTTGCTTAATCATCCCATAAGGAAGGTTTTTCTCCTGTTCCTGAACTCCTATGACTCTGTCTTGGGGCACTGGACATATCCATCTCCATGATGAGACCATGATGAGACCATGAGTTCCTAGAAGGTTGGGATCATGTATTATTTATTCTTTATACCTAGAGGCACCTCAAACAAAAGGCCTGTGTCTTAGTCGTCTAGCGCTGCTGTAACAGAAATACCTCAAGTGGATGGCTTTAACAAAGAAAAATTTATTCTCTCCAGCCTAGTAGGGTAGAAGTCCAAATTCAGGGTGCCAGCCCCAGGGGAAGCCTATCTCTTTCTGTCGGTTCTGGAGGAAGGTCCTGGGCATCCATCTTCCCTTGGTCTAGGAGAGTCTCTGTGTAGGAACCCCGGATCCAAAGGGCGCACTCTGCTTCTGGCACTGCTTTCTTGATAGCATGAGGTCCCCAGGTTTCTCTGCTCACTTCTCTCTTTTGTATCTCAAAAGAGATGGACTTAAGACACAAACTATTCTTGTAGCTCTAATCTGTGTAACTGGCGCTAATCTAGCTCATTAACAGCGTGGTGATAGGATTTACAGCACACGGGAGAATCACATCAGATGACAAAATGGTGGACAATCACATAATACTGGCAATCACAGCCTAGTTAGATTGACACATGTATTTTGGGGGACGCAATTCAATCCATGAAAGCCTGGTAAACTACTTCTGTAAAATCAGCCATTGAAAACTATATGGAGCACAGTTCTGTTGTGACACACACAGGGCCACCATGAGCCAAAATTGGTGGCAATGAAAGAAGAAAATCCCCAGTGGTAAGCATGATGCCCTGACATATAGAAGATACTCCTATAAATGTCTATAGAATGAATGAATAGAGCAAAGAATTAATAACTTATGTTCTGCTTGGTGTTATGGTTATTGAATCCCCATCTGGTCCCACCAGACCATAATCTCCTTAAAAGCAGGGACAGGCTTTACCATCTTTGTTTCTTCTGCAGCGCCTAACACAATGTCTACCTTGGCTTACAATAGCCACTCACTGCATACTGGTTGAGTTGAATTTATGGCAAGAAAGAGAGCATTTTAAATTCAAAGGCTCACTCCTTGCCTCAGCCAACAAAGATTTGAGCCTTTTACCCGCTCAGTTCTGCCTGAGTGGCAGAGGATTTTGGAGCCAAAGGAAGCCACCATTCGAAGTTCCCTAGTGTTGGCAATATGCAGTTTGGGGTAGGCCAGCCTAATATTGCAATTCTTCTTTCTTTTTGCTTCTCACATCTATCTTTCTGGAGTGAACAGTGTGACTGAGGCTCTTCTAAGCTTATTGCAGAGGCTCAGCCCTGGCAGTAAAAAAGCTTCCTAATACAGTCCCAGAACAACCAACCAGTGACCCTGGGAATGATGGCACAAAAATGTTATTGACAAGATAGCCAGAGAGCAGCTGCCTTTGTTTGGACAGAGTAAGGGAAAGAACTCAAAGTGAGTCTGTTAGCCAAGCATACCCTGGGTGTTCCATTGCTCGTTTTGGGGAGTGTCACATGCCTGCAATATCTGGAGCTGGGGAAGGGATGCAGACTTCTCAGAGGTTGTATAGGACTTCTCATTGCAGATGTGGAAATGGGTGATATTCCAGTCACTGGGTCACCCAGCCTGGTGGTCAGAGTTGGGGCTCAGACTCCATGGGCTAATTTTAGGTTCATACTCTTATTGTTGTACCAACCTCCCTTTTCATTAGTGAGGAAATCCAGGGTTGCTTCCCCCCCGCCCCCCCCCCCCACGGACATGCAGAAGCCAGCAGAACATATGGAACCTGGGTGTCCCAAGATCTGCTTTCTACCTCCCATTTTCTCAGCGATTAGCTGTGTGACACTGACCTACTCCCCTCACCTCTCTGGCCCTTTGTCTCTTTATCTACAAAGTATCTAGTCTTAGTTATCACTCACATCCCTTCTTATTCTAAATATTTTTGTTAAACTCTTGACTTTCCTGCTGCTGGAAATTCTGCTGATTCAAGTAATTTCAAAAGGAGCCTTTGGAATCTGGCAGCTGAAGGTTTTAAAGGACTCTTTCTCAACTCCTATATGGAGGACTGTTCTTGGAATGTCAACTTTGAACATAGAAGGAGGATTTCCTCTGCTCCAAACAATGATATGTGGCCAAAGTCCTGCTCTCATGGCTGACCTGCAAAGTCTCAGACCATTTGGCTTCCTCTCCCTCTCCCAGATAGAAAGAATGCTTGTTTGTCTGAAGGGCATTCAAGTTACCTGTATGAAGAGACCACTACCTGTCTGTCAGTTTCTCACACTCGGGTGGCTTGCATGTTGCTATGATGCTGGGAACTATGCCACTGCTATTTCAAGTACCAGCAGGGTCACTCATGGTGGATAGGTTTCAGTGGAACTTCCAGACTAATACTGACTAGGAAGGAAAGTCTGGCAATCAACTTCTAAAAATTTGCCAGTGAAAACCCTATGGATCACCACAGAATATTGTCCAATGTAGTGCTGGAGGATGAGCCTCCTAGGTTGGAAGGCACTACACAATAGTTGTAACAATGAACTCAAACATACCAATGATCATGAAGATGGCACAGGACCAGGCAATGTTTCATTCTGTTTTACATAAAGTCACCATGAGTTGAAATTGGTTCAAAGGCAGCTAACAACAACGTATGAAAAGAAAGATGCCTGACCACCTAGGGCTAATATGAAAAATTAAGTTCTTTCTTGAACTCCTTGAGATTCAGCTCCCTGAGACTGTTATTACACCGAGAAGCCTGGGAATTTCCATTCCTGAACGTCCCCTCTGTGCTAGGCATGGGGCTAAATGCTGGATGGACAGTCCTTAAGTCTTACAACAATTCTCTGAGGTACTTATTGTTTGCCTCGAGTTACACATGGGTTTAGTAGAGAGAAGATGCTCAGTAAAATGTTATTTTGAACAAGGAAAAAAAAAAAAGATGGCGAGGGGAAAGAGGAGGGACAACAGGCTCAGAGGAGAAGTAATTTGCTCGAGGTCACATAGAATACCATGACTTGAAACCCATTTTGTCCGATTCCAAATCTAGTGTGTTATTTCTTTCTAACTTATGCTCAAAAAGGCCTATGAATAGCTCTCTTCTTTCACTTAATATTTTCTGGGTTAAGTCGCTAATTGTTGTTTTGTGGTTTGGCACAGAGTCAATTCTGACTTACAGTGACCTTACAGGACAAAGTAGAACTGCCCCACAGGGTTTTCTAGGCTGAAATCTTTACAGGAGCAGATCGCCTGGCGTTTTCTCTCACAGAGCTGCTGTTGGGCTCAGACCACCAACCTTTCATTTAGCAATAGAGCATTTAACTGCTGTGCTACCAGGGCTCCTGAAGTCACTGAAGGGCTGTGTGAAAATGGCAAATGTTTCCCAGGAAAGGAATGAGATAAAGAGTCATTACCTGTCTTTTTCACCTCATGCTGGATTACTTGATCAGATTAACTTCACCTTCCAGCAGGCTGGGAGGCAAAAACCCAGGACAGGCAAGTTTCGAAAAAGGACTGGGAGAAAGGCAGGCAGCTTCAGCACTGGGAGAGGTACCACGGTCAGGAGAATCATCTCTTCTTTATCCGAAGGGAAGCCTGAAGAGAGGTGTGGCGGGTCCAAGCGGTTTCTGCATGTCTGCATCTGCCTTTGGTGTGATGTGTGGTATCCTGCACTTTTAACAAGCTGAATGAGGCTCGTCTCCATTGTGTGAGAAAACCTAACTGCTAATTAGAGAAGTACACTTTTGATGTCCAAGGCCAGGCTGTGTTCTAGGAATCCTATTTGCTTCTAACAGTTAAAAAAAAAAAAAAACAAAACTGTTTCTGTCGAGTTGATTCTGACCCTTGGCAACCCATGAGTTAAAGAGTAGAACTGTGCTCCACAAGGGAGAATGAGAAAAACCAAAGGCACAAGGGAAAGATTATCCCAGAGGACTAATGGACCACAACTGCCACGGTGTCCACCAGACTGAGTCAGCACAAGGAGATGGTGCCCAGCTACCACCACTGACTCCTTGGACAGGGATCACAATAGAGAGTCCTGGACAGAGCTGGAGAAAGATGTAGAACAAAATTCTAACTCCCCAAAAAGTCCGGATTTACTGGTCTGACAGAGAATGAGGAAACTCCTAGAGTATGGCCTGCAGACACCGTTATAGCTCAGTAATGAGGTCACTCCCGAGGTTCACCCTTCGGCCAAAGTTTAGACAGGCCCATAAAACAAAATGAGGCTAAATGGGCACACCACCCTAGGGGCAAGGCCAAGAAGGCAGGAAGGGACAGGAAAGCTGGTAATGGAAACCCAAGGTTGAGAAGGGAAGAGTGTTGACCTGTTTTGGGGCTGGCAACCAATGTCACAAAACAATATGTGTATTACTTGTTTAATGAAAAACTAGTTTGCTCTGTGAGCCTTCATCTAAAGTACAATTTAAAAAAAAAAAAAAAAGAACGTGCTCCATAGGGTTTTCTTGGCTGTAATTTTTAGGAAAGCAGTTTACTAGGCCTTTCTTGCTGGATGCTGCTGGGTGGGTTTAAACCACCAACCTTTTGGTTAATAGCCAAGTGCGAACCATTTCCGCCACCTGGGGAAGGACCTCCTGACAATAAACAACCTGGTTTTTCCCATCACTCAAATCCCCTATTAGAACAAGAGGACAGTCTCTCTACTTATCTCATGGAGTGGGAGGATCGCTTTAAAGAGCCCCTTTTAGTCATTGTGGCTCCCTAATTTGGTCCGGGAGCCCCGGTGGCACACTGGTTAAGAGCTTGGCTGCTTACCAAAAGGTCAGCGGTTCGAACCTACTAGCTGCTTCTTGAAAACACTATGGGGCAGTTCTACTCTGTCCTATAGGGTTGCTATGAGTCAGAACCCACTGGACAGCAATGTGTTTAGTGTGGGCCAGAGCTTGTGGGTTCCATTTTAGTGTGAGTCAGTCAACATTTTTTCATGGCTCTGGGCTATACTTTGAACCCACCCAGCCAGCGTTTACAGCACCGGGAGGTTTGCATGGGACCAGAATGCTGATGACTCATGACAAACTCTGTTTCTCAGGGTGATGTCACTTATTTCACAAGCTCCCCTGACAGAGACTCTCCACCCCACATTCCTCCGCACTGATTGAAGTCTGGAAGAGAAACGCTTTCTTCCTTAAAGAGAAAACCTAGAACTCCACAGTTAGCACTGGATGAGCTCCAGAGCCACAGACCACCACTCTGTGCCCACCACCCCCAGGACTCCCTCCTCACTGGCTTCATCTTGGGCAGGTCTGGGGGAGGTGCTGTCACTTCCTACTGAACACTTTGGCCCAAGCATGGGTTTTACTTTAAAGCTCTGGGCACAGCTGAAACAGAAGACTTTCCATCATTTGCATAGTAAAGGCCAAGGACCTGTTTAAAAAAAACAAAACATAAAACTTTTACCTTTCAGGGCATTCTGACTCTTGGTGACCCAGGACAGCTCCAGGCAATTTCCTAGCCCATTGCTCCCTGCTGCATCCTTATATTCAAAGACCCACCGGGCTGTGGAGAAGGGGAAAGGAAGGTGCCCAATATTAGCAGCTCTGTGTTGGCTTACACTCGGGCCAGCTAATGATTTCTCTGAAGCTTACTACTACCGCTTTGCCATGGTTGGTTTTCCAGCCACAGTATCTCTCGGGGTTTTTCTCCCCTAGACCTTCTCAGTCTCTGTCTACTCTCAGAACCAGATGTTCAGCCCATTTTTACTGATACCCTGTGAAGGTATCCCAGCCTTCATCCTAGCCCTGATGTGATCTTGTAGAACTGGGTTCACCTATGAGGGCAGTAGTGTGTTCAGTGGTAGAATACTTGCCTCCCATGCAGAAGACCAGAGTTCAATTCTCAACCAATGCACATCAAGCACAGCCTCCGCACCAGTGGAGGCTTGTGTGTTGTTTTGATGTTCAGGCCTCTGCTGAACTTGGCTTTGACACTGTGGCTTAAAAATGAGAAGAGTGAAATAATAACAAAAGCACAGACCACCACACGTAATATCTGTTTTCTTATTCTTAGAACCTCAAAGAACTGGATAGGGAGAATATCTTTTCTTCCTTTTCTAGATGCCAAAAGATTGGCTCTAGGTTTCTTTAGCAGTTGACTTTGTCACGCTCACTCCAATAGAGCAGCCTTTTGTATACATATATATTTTTTCCACCAAATCCCCTTGGCCTCTGAACTAAAGCAAACTCCACTGAATGTTATTGTTGAATTGCTCGCGTCATGTTTACGTTATGTATGACTCTCCCTGGCTGACCTCACAGGAGGGGGCTGTTGCTTAGCCAGGGACCCATTTAGAGTGGCAGGGGATGAGAAATTATAGCTGTCCAGCCTAACCTCAGAGGTAGGCAGATCTGAGAGACATTAAGAAGGAGTGAGGTCACAAAACATCTGGAGAAATATGAACCGACAGAAACTAGCCATCGTGGTTTCATAACGGATAAATCTTGTTTGACAAATGTGGTAGGGGGAAAAAGAGAGGGAATGAAGGAGATAATGTGGAAAGCAGAGGTTTATGAGACAGTGGACATAAACTATTAGGATTTCCAAAAGACGCTTGATAAGGTATTGCTATTAATGGGCACACATGGACCCCCAAAGGGAGTGCACCTCAATCATTGCAGTAAAGAGCTCAAGTCAAACAGTAATTACCCTCTTTCTTTTCCTTACGGGTACTCTCTTAAATCCTCAGTTATTGTACACTTGGGTAGTGAGACTAGAGTCAAGTGAGACTGTGGATTTAAGACCTCCAACTTACTTGGCAAGGTGCTTAGAGTAATAGGTTGGCTTTGATGTGTTCCAAAAGCTGTTCCTTAAAGACTGGCTGGGCCACTTGAGTAGGGCCATGAAGCCATCAATGAAATAGTCTTTTAATTCATGGGTCAGCAAACCATGGCCCTATAGGCTATATGCACCTGTTTTTGTAAATAAAGTTTTATTAGAACACAGCTTCACTAATTTGTTTACATATTGCCTATGGCTGCTTTCATGCTACAATGGTTGAGTTGAGTAGTTGTGACTATATGGTCCACAAAACTTAAAGCATTTACTATCTGTCCATTTACAGAAAAAGTTTACCAATCCCTATTCTAGTTCATCTGCAACCATTCCCTGCCAACCATTTAAAGTAGCCCCACATTCACTCTCTATCACTTCATTCTATTTCCTTTGTAGCACGTGCCGTTACAATGTTTACTTATTTACTTATATTTTGACTATTTCCTCCAACCAGAAAGAAAACTGCTGGAGGCAGAAGTCTTGCTTGTTTTGTTCATGAGGGTGTATCCCCAGCTCCTATCATTAGTTACTGCATGCATGAATGAATGAATGAAAATCTAGACATGAGAAAAACTGGTGAAGAGAGAGTGTGAAGGAGGCAATGAGAATGCTTAGTGACTGGTAGAAACAGAAAGATCATCTATTTGTGTTTTCTGGTTAATTGCCTAGAAACATCTAGAATTGTTCTAACCACTCTCTTTTATCAATTTATATATATATATATATATATATAAAGCCAAACCCATTGCCATTGAGTTGATTCTGACTATAGCCCACCCTAAGTCATCCAAAACAAATATTTCTCTCAACAGCAAAAATTTTCAAGAATGGGTATTCCACAGCAATTTTGTTGTCTTGTTACTGTCTCATTGCTGGCCCAATTACTCAGGATCAAGGTGGGCACATGTTCCCTAACGTCTGGGCTAAGCCCCTGAAATGTGAAGATTGACCACTGATACGTGGAAGAGGCAAAGAGAAGGTAAGCCCGTGGAATCATCCTTCGGTAGTCCATGAACCAAAAACCAAACCAAATCCACTGCCGTTGAGTCAAGTCTGACTCGAAGCGACCCTGTAGCTACCCTACAGGACAGAGTAGAACTGCCCCATAGAGTTTCCAAGGAGTGCCTGGTGAATTTGAACTGCTAACCTTTTGGTTAGCAGCCATAGCACTTAACCGCTATGCCACCAGGGTTTCCCACTAGTCCATGAGGTTCATTATTCTGTTCAGTCATTCTGTTTGCTATTTGGAGCTTGGATCTTACCCATATTAGACTTATTGTTACTTATAGACAAAATCATTATGAAATTCTCTGCTGCAATTACATACTTGTGCAATCCAATCATCAAGTCAAATGGAGCTTTGTGGTCATAAGGAAACACTGCAGTAAACCTTATGAGATTAAAAAAAAAAATCCTAGTATTTCGTGAATGCTTGGAAAATGATATGCCAGATAAATGGGACATGGCTCTACTCCTTGGGATGTCTGTTCCCTGAAGCATTTCCCGTAGAAACTCTGAAACCTGCACAGTTCACCGGGGTAGCTATATCATCTGGAAGGAAAGGAAGTGCTTATCTGCATGAAATTTCTCTTTATCTTGAAGGTGTTTTAATTTGTCTTAAAATGATTGTCATGGGCTATTAGGGTCACATCAAAGGGACTCAGGAACCAGCTTTAATCAGGTTCCACTGATCAAATATGGAACAATTTGAGTTTCAAATAAGGATAATAGCTGCAGTGGATTGTTATTGTCGTTAGCTGCCGTTGAGTTGGCTCTGACTCATGGTGGCCTTATGTATAACCGAATTTAAATTTTGCCTGGTCCTGTGTCATCTTCAAGATTGTTACTATGTTTAAATCCATTGTTGTGGCTATTGTGTCAATCAGTCTCACTGAGGGTTTCCTTTGTTTTCCCTGACCTTCTATTTTATGCAATATGATGTCTCTTTCTAGCGATTACCAAAACCAACTAAACTCGTTGCCGTTGAGTCGATTCCAACTCATAGTGACCATGTAGGACAGAGTAGAATTGCCCCCATAGAGTTTCCAACGAGTGGCTGGAGGATTCATACTGCCGACTTTCTGGGTAGCAGCCATAGCCCTTAAACACTACCCTACCAGGGCTCCTTCTAGTGATTGTTGTTGTTGTTGTTGTTAGCTGCCATCGAGTCGGTTCCGACTCATAGCGACAGAACGAAACACTGCCCGGTCCTGAGCCATCCTTACAATCGTTGTTATACTTGACTCATCGTTGCAGCCACTGTGTCAATCCACCTTGTTGAGGGTCTTCCTCTTTTATGCTGACCCTGTACTCTGCCAAGCATGATGTCCTTCTCCAGGGACTGATCCCTCCTGACAACCATCCTAGCCTCTAAGGAGCATTCTGACCGAACTTCCTCCAAGACTGATTTGTTCATTCTTTTGGCAGTCCATTCTTCGCCAACACCACAATTCAAAGGCGTCAACTTTTCTTCGGTCTTCTTTGTTCATTGTCCAGCTTTCACATGCCTATGATGTGATTGAAAATACCATGGCCTGGTCAGGCTCACCTTAGTCTTCAGGGTGACATCTTTGCTCTTCAACACTTTGAAGAGGTCCTTTGCAGCAGATTTGCCCAGTGCAATGCGTCTTTTGATTTCTTGACTGCTGCTTCCATGGCTGTTGACTGTGGATCCAAGTAAATGAAATCCTTGACAACTTCAATCTTTTCTCCGTTTATCATGATGTTGCTCACTGGTCCAGTTGTGAGGATTTTTGTTTTCTTTATGTTGAGATGTAATCCATACTGAAGGCTGTGGTCTTTGATCTTCATCAGTAAGTGCTTCAAGTCCTCTTCACTTTCAGCAAGCAAGGTTGTGTCATCTGCATAACGCAGGTTGTTAATGAGTCTTCCTCCAATCCTGATGCCCCGTTCTTCCTCATATGGTCCAACTTCTCGGATTATTTGTTCAGCATACAGATTAAATAGGTATGGTGAAAGAATACAACCCTGACACACTCGTTTCCTGACTTTAAACCAATCAGTATCCCCTCGTTCTGTCCAAACAACTGCCTCTTGATCTATGTAAAGGTTCCTCATGAGCACAATTAAGTGTTCTGGAATTCCCATTCTCTGCAGTGTTATTCACAGTTTGTTATGATCCACACAGTTGAATGCCTTTGCATAATCAATAAAACACAGGTAAACATCCTTCTGGTATTCTCTGCTTTCAGCCAGGATCCATCTGACATCATTAATGATATCCCTGGTTCCACGTCCTCTTCTGAAACCGGCCTGAATTTCTGGCAGTTCCCTGTCAATATACCGCTATAGCTGTTTTTGAATGATCTTCAGCAAAATTTTGCTTGCGTGTGATATTAATGATATTGTTCTGTAATTTCCACATTCGGTTGGATCACCTTTCTTGGGACTAGGCGTAAATATGGATCTCTTCCAGTCAGTTGGGCAGGAAGCTGTCTTCCATATTTCTTGGCATAGACGAGTAAGCACCTCCAGTGCTGCATCTGTTTGTTGAAACATATCAGTTGATATTCCATCAATTCCTGGAGCCTCGTTTTTCACCAATGCCTTCAGAGCAGCTTGGACTTCTTCCTTCAGTACCGTCGGTTCCTGATCATATGCCACCTCTTGAAATGGTTGAATATCAACTAATTCCTTTTGATATAATGACTCTGTGTATTCCTTCCATCTTCTTTTGATGCTTCCTGCGTCGTTTAATATTTTCCCCATGGAATCCTTCACTATTGCAACTGGAGGCTTGAATTTCTTCAGTTCTTTCAGCTTGAGAAATGCCGAGCATGTTCTTCCCTTTTGGTTTTCCATCTCCAGCTCTTTGCACATGTCATTATAATACTTTGTCTTCTCGAGGGGCCCTTTGAAATCTTCTGTTCAGTTCTTTTACTTCATCAATTCTTCCTTTTGCTTTAGCTGCTTGACGCTCAAGAACAAGTTTCAGAGTCTCCTCTGACATCCATCTTGGTCTTTTCTTTCTTTCCTCCCTTTTCAATGACCTCTTGCTTTCTTCATGGATGATGTCCTTCCACAACTCGTCTAGTCTTCGGTCACTAGTGTTCAATGCGTCAAATCTATTCTTGAGATGGTCTCTAAATTCAGGAGGGATATACTCAAGGTCATATTTTGGCTCTCGTGGACTTGCTCTGATTTTCTTCAGTTTCAGCTTGAACTTGCATATGAGCAACTGATGGTCTGTTCCACGGTCGGCCCCTGGCCTTGTTCTGACTGATGATATTGAGCTTTTCCATCGTCTCTTTCCATAGATGTAGTCAATTTGATTTCTGTGTGTTCCATCTGATGAGGTCCATGTGTATAGTCGCCATTTATGTTGGTGAAAGAAGGTATTTGCAATGAAGAAGTCATTGGTCTTGCAAAATTCTATCATTCGATCTCTGGCATTGTTTCCATCACCAAGGCCATATTTTCCAACTACTGATGCTTCTACTGTGTTTCCAATTTTCCCATTCCAATCACCAGTAATTATCAATGCATCTTGATTGCATGTTTGATCAATTTCAGACTGCAGCAAGTGATAAAAATCTTCTATTTCTTCATCTTTGGCCCTAGTGGTTAATGCGTAAATTTGAATAATAGTAGTATTGACTTGTCTTCCTTGTAGGCGTATGGATATTATCCTATCACTGACAGCATTGTACTTCAGGATATATCTTGAAACATTATTTTTGACAATGAATGCAACACCATTCCTCTTCGAATTGTCATTCCCAGCATAGCAGACTATATGATTGTCTGATTCAAAATGGCCAGTACCATTCCATTTCAGCTCACTAATGCCTAGGATATCAATGTTTATGCGTTCCATTTCATTTTTGATGATTTCCAATTTTCCTAGATTCATACTTCGTACATTCCAGGTTCTGATTATTAATGGATGTTTGCAGCTGTTTCTTTTCATTTTGAGTCATGCCACATCAGCAAATGAAGGTCCCAAAAGCTTTACTCCAACCATGTCATTAAGGTTGACTCTACTTTGAGAAGGCAGCTCTTCCCCAGTCATCTTTCAAGTGCCTTCCAACCTGGGGGGCTCATCTTCCAGCACTGTATCAGACAGTGTTCCGCTGCTATTCATAAGGTTTTCACTGGCTAATGCTTTTCAGAGGTAGACTGCCAGGTCCTTCTTCCTAGTCTGTCTTTGTCTGGAAGCTCAGCTGAAACCTGTCCTCCATGGGTGACCCTTCTGGTATCTGAATACCGGTGGCATAGCTTCCAGCATCACAGCAACACGCAAAAAAAAAAAAAAAGCCCCCATCAAATATGCTTAAATCCTTGAGTTCATAATGACATTGGGGTGGGGCAGGGGAAACTAATTGCTCAACAACAGAGGATGCTAGGAAACCAACTTATTATATTAGATGCTGTTGAATACAGGGAAAGAATCAAGTATTTATTCTGCCTTTCAGATGCTAACTGTACCACTGGGAAACCAAATAGTAGTTAATGGAGAATGTACTTTTTTTGATGTATCTTTAGCTATGGCTGCTAACCAAAAGGTCGGCTGTTTGAATCCTCCAGGCGCTTCTTGGAAACTCTATGGGGCAGTTCTACTCTATCTTACAGGGTCGCTATGAGTCGGAATTGACTCAACAGCAGTGGTGGGTTTCAGCTAATACATGAAGAATAGATGATAAATTGAAATTGCCATTATGAAACCACTAATGAATTAGCAGATACAGATACTGAGCATCACTGGTTGCTAACAGAAAAAAAGAGACAACCAGAAATGATGTGCCTTGTGACCAAAGAACACACAGCCTTTGAAGTAGTCTTGCCAACAGATGAAATCTGAAGCTGATCAAGCCTCTAGATGCAGCTACTAACTCATAGGAAATGCAGAGGACAGAGAGAGGATCGTGTTAAAAGACACCACACAAATGCAATCAGCAAACTTGAGACTGTGGGAATCACTACACTATAAATGACCACGCTTCTTCAACAAATAAATTTTAACAAAGGAGATGGATTGAAAGAAACTGAAGAAATCTGTCACCAGTCATAAAAAATGGACCTTATTTGCATCCTGATTCCATAAACAAAGAAAACAAAATTCTTAACACTTATGATTTAACTGGAAATTTGAGCATTGACTGGATATATGATATTAGGGATTACTGCTAGGTTTTTTAGGTGTGATATTGAGTTCACCATGTTTTCCAAAGAGTCTTTACCTTCTGGAGATACGAAGTGAAATATTTATGGATGAAATGACATGATATCTGAGACTGGCTTTAAAATAATACAGGGCAGAGAATCGGGTGAGGATATAGATGAAACAAGCCTAGTTGTAAGTTGAAAATTGTTGAAATTAGGGTTCATGGAGTTCTCTCTGCCTTTGTATATGACTGACATTTCCATTATTAAAAAAAAATTAAATAAGTGTCTTGGCAAAAAGAGCAGAAGTTGTTCCACTAGTTCTTTTGATGGCAGATAAAGAAAGTGGCATATGACTATAAAACATTCCTTGTGAAACTTACCTGTGTGAACCTATAATATATGAATAAATACAAAATATAATGTTTTACGTATATAACATAATTTAAAGTGTTATATATGTGTGCGATATGCAAAAGCTGGCAATGAATAAGGAAGGCCGAAGAATTAATGCTTTTGAATTATGCTGTTGGCAAAGAATACTGAATATACCATGGATTGCCAGAAGAATGAACAAATCTGTTTCAGAAGAAGTAGAGCTGGAGCACTTCTTAGAAAGAGGAATGAAGAGACTTCATCTTAAGTACTTTGGACATGTTATCAGGCAGGACCAGTCCCTGAAAAAGGACACCATGTTTGGTAAAGTAGTGGGTCAGTGAAAAAGAGGAAGACTCTCAATGACATGGATTGACACAGTGGCTGTAACAAGCTGCTCAAACATAGCAATGATTATGAGGATGGCACAGGATTGGGCAGTATTTTGTTCTGTTGTACATAGGGTTGCTATGAGTTGGAACCAGCTTAATAACACCTAACCATAGCAAAAAACATATATATATATACATAAACACTTGTGGTGCAGTTGTTAAAGTGCTCGGCTGCTGACTGAAAGGGAGAACAGACCTGGCAATCTGCTCCTGTAAAGATTACAGCCTAGGAAACCCTATTGGGGAGCTCTCCTCTGTCATATAGGGTTGCCATGAGTCAGAATGAACTCAATGGAACACAACTACGTATATATGTGTGTTCGTGTATGTGTGTGAGTATATGTGTATTTATAAAATGTTAAGTGCTTGACTACTAGCCAAAAGACTGGAGGTTCGAACCCACCCAAAGGTACCTTGAAAGATAGGCTTGGTGATCTGCTTCAGAAAGGTCACAGCCTTGAAAACCCTATGGAGCAATTCTGCACACATGAGGTTGCCATGAGTCGACTACACTAACAACAATGTATAGATACATATATACATGTAGATCAATAAATAGGTAGATCGTTTTGTTTTGTTTTTTTTAGTGGCAGTGACATATGTGGTTCAAGACATTTACTCTTGAGGTCCATATCAGACATTTTAGGGTTTTTGTTTTTTTTTTTTAACTTGAAATTGCTTATAGAGTTTCACACAGAGCTTTTTATAAATATTAGGTAAATATTATAAAAGTTTCAGGGAAGCAACTTAGCTCGTAATTTTTATTCGATGAAAAAAACTTCTCTATGTTATCTTAGTGATTTAAAAATATTTAAATAATCAGTCAAAATGATTTGCTTAATACAGTGCAGATTATCATTTCATCATAGAGTAACACATAAAGAAGGGCCGCTACAATTGCGGAAACACAAATCTCCTTAACTCATCCATTCTTTCTTTCAAAATACATTTTCCAAAACTCTTTTCTCTAGTGTGCCAGCACCAGGCTAGTCTCTGAGATTAAAAATTGTCTGTTACTCAGCCATAAAGAGAAATGAAGTCCTGATACCTGCTACAAGATGGATGAGCCTCGAAAACATTATGCTGAGTGAAGTCAGTCACAAAGGGCAAATATTGTACGGCCTGGGTAATATGGAGTATCTAGGCAGATGCGTAGAGACCAAAGTTTATTAGTGGTTAGCAGAGGCAGGAGGGAGGGGGCGAGGGGCGGGTCATTGATTAGGAAGCATCGAGTTTCTGTTCATGGTGACGGAAAAATTGGCAAAAGATATTGGCGAGGATTGCACATGTTTAGTGTAATTCATGTCACCAAATTGTACCTGCAAAAAACGTTAAATTGGTAAATGCTGTAGAAAAGTCTGAAACTCATGGCCCTACTCTGCAGAAGCTCAGTTTCTAAGGGGGAGTTGGGCAAGTAAAAGTCAAAGAAGAGCAGAAAAGCAGCCATGTGAGAGGTCTGCACAGCATGCCAAGGGAGCTGCTATCCTGGGGAGAAGGCTGAGAGGGAGTTAGGTTAAAGGGTAGGAGGGGAGCAGAGAGCAGGTGGTAGGGCAGTGCTAAAAGCCAGGTGCTCCGGGAGGGCATCTACCAGCTCCTGCTTCATGTAGCTGGGTTAGAGTGAGAGAAGATTGGAGAGAAATGAGGCTGTTTGATCAACATTTTGTGCTAGCAACTTTGGAGGGTGCAGAAGAAGCAAAAGGCGTAATCTTCTGTCTGTGCAAGGACCTCAAGGTCTCTACGCACAAAATTTCCAGGACTTCCCTTGACTGTGACAGATGATAGGAAGCAAAGCATCTCTCAGTAGCTGACCCTCAAAATTCTATCTACAGGAAAATACCCCTTGGGCTCCCTTCTTGCCAAGCTTTCTCCTCTGCAGTCTTTACTTCCTAGCCTCCTGTCTGTCCTCTCTCCTGGCCCATGCTTCTTTTTCTTCCTTTGCTAAATCTCAGAAGGGCACAGGCTCTGTCTGCCTTGCTTTGGCCAGGCAGTCCCGGGGTTGTGAATGAGATCCTTTCCTAAGTCTGTCTTTAAGTGGAATTTGTAGGTAAATCGGTACACGTACATATGGTTCTTATTTAGTGTCAATTAGTCAAATGTTTGTATTTGTATATAGTGTATATTTTACCTTTCTATGCATATAAAACACTTAAAACCTTTCAAATCATGCAGTGTTTTCACAAGGATCAAAAAGTAGTGCATGTGTTCATTATTGTGAACCATTTAACTCAAATATTTAATATAAAAGGTTTTACGGCAGTCCGTTCTTAAAGTCTGAGTTGTCTGTAAGTTGGACCTTCATAACCTGGGACTGCCTGGACTGCGTTTAGCCAAAACAGGGCTCTGCCTGCATTGCCTGTTTGCCAGTTACCCTCATGGTCTTTTTTTGGCTGAGTTTGTCAACTAGAGAGGTCTTGGGGAGTTAAGCAATTTGAATATTTTTTTTTTTTAACTTGAAGAATGATCTTAAAGTGGTGGTAGCATGTATTATTTGATCACTTATCTCTGTTGCTTTGGCTGAATTTATCCCTTAAACAAAAAACTTAAAAAGTCCAGTGAAGATAATTCCTTGTCATTTATTGAAGGCTTTTTCTTGGTTAAAGCAAAACATTAGCATTCTTAGCCGTTCACTTATTTATACTACAGGAAACCAACAGTTATGCAAAGCCACTGCCAACATAATCACGAGCTGCTGTGTGGAGACTTAAGTACCTCATGGAAAAATAACTCTGAGTTGGAATTCTTCCCAAAAGCCAGCTTCATTAATGCTTCGATAACTGAGGTGGGGGAAGGGAAAGAGCCCAGCAAGCAGTTATGAATAGCTGTTAAACCTTTCAGCAGGGTGATTTAGTGTAAAAAATGTAAGATATTAACACAAATGCACTTGCAATAGTACTACGGCTGTGTCATGTCTTTAATTTACCGAGAATTAATTGTAGGTTTCCAGTGTTTTATAATTTAGTGAACAAAGAGAACACAGCCTCAGGTATGTTTTATTAACCTGGCTGTGCCTTGTATTTCAAAACAGTCTTTGCAAATGTGGGAGACATGCTTTGTGTGTGTGTGTTTGTGTGTGTGTGTCTACGTGCGCGTGCATGTGTGCCCTTAAGTGGAAGCAATGTAGAGCAGGGAAGGACATTGGGGTGGAGGTTGTGGTTTGTTGACACAGCTACTCTAATACCATACATTTCAATCATATGACAATTAAGCCTTGGACAAGCATTTTTGGAACTTTTGTCTTTAAAAGGAATTTTTTATGTTTTCTTTTCTTTACTTTTTTTTTTTTAAACAGGTGCTTCCATGAGCACATTCCTAGATATATGTTCTTTCTTAATAAGTCAAAGGCAGGACCTATGAACCATGAATAAGGGCTTTGGAAATTAGAAGGGGTTAACAATGAAAACTGTATGGATCACAAGGGTCCGATACACAACCCATCATGGGGATGGCACAGGATGGGGCAGCGTTTCATTCCGTTGTGCATGGGGTCATCATAAGTCAGGGGCCAACTTGATGGCAGCTAATGACAAGGTTGTTGGAAGCTTTTCACCCTTACTGAGCAAACCAAAGAGTGATGGCAGACACCACCTTTCTGAACAAAACCCTCCCATTATTCTGATAGCTGATGTACACTGGTTGAATTTCCAGGGGCTCAAATGACTATCATCTATCTTTTATAGCAAATACCGTCTATTTAGCCCTTCCAATTAATTGTCCTTTATCTCTTGGTTGCTTCAGATGATTTCTGACCAATTTATAATCTTGATTCCAAATTGCTAGAAGGGGGTGATGAGAGTTCAACATGGCAATGAGGACCATGGTAGCCAATATTTATTGAGACTAACAATGTACCAGGCATTGTGTAAAGTGCTTAATTCTGGTCTTACTCAGTGCTCACCATGAGCCTATAGGATTAAATAAATAATTATTCTCTCATTTTTTTTTTTTTTTTATAGGGGAAGAAACGAAAGCTTAACGGAGTCAAGTCATCACCCAAAAGCAAAGATAAATGAGTGGCCGAGCTAGGCTTCCAGTGCAGGCAGCTAACTCAGAGCTTGGCTGTTCACGCTGTTAGGTGTCACCCGTCTCCCGAAACCAGGGGACTCACTAGCATTCACACACAGCCTCCACCTTTGCCAGGAGAGGAGTGATTTCTCTCCAGATTGCTGGATGCGTGTGAAGTTTCCAAGCTTTTCACTAATCCAATTTATACTTTTTCAATTTTTAACATTTAAGCAATATTTCAAAACTGGTTGGAGGAAATGAGATAGGTTTTTTTTTTTCCAGATCTAAATTTTTTATTGCAAAAGTGATAATGATTGTAATAAAAATTTAAACAGTACAAAACTGTAATAAGCGAAAATATTCTCTTACTTCCTTGCTTTTTTAAAGACTGACCTGTCATACCCGTTCTCGCCCAACCACCTCCAAGTCCCATCGCGCTCTCCAGATGCAGCCAAGCTTAACAATTTGGAATTTCTATCTGCATGCTCTAGTGAGCGTGCACGAATACACACATACACACACACACAGACACACAGTGCAGCAATGTTAAGTGGATGGACTCTCGGGCCAGACTCCTTGGATTACAATCCTGCTGCTACTATATATTGAAGTGACTTTGTGCTAGTCACCTCTCCATGCTTCAGTTTCCTTATCTGTAAACTAGAGATAATAACATTACCTCCATCATAGGTGTATGGAGAATTATATGAGCTAATATATAAAGCAGTAGAGCAGGGATTAGCCCATGATAAACATTCAATAAACTGTGATAGATATCTGTATCTATGTGTGTATACACAGATATTTAATATGCATGAAGGTGATAGTATATATTTTGTATCTTGTATTTTTGAATGAGCAACATATTATTTCAGTAATATAAAACTCCTTTTTTTTAAAAAATAGTTTCTATGGCAGATACAAAACCTATTGATAGACTTTTAGGTTTTTCTAGTTTTCACTCTGTAAACAATGCTGTAATAAGCTTCTCGGTACTTACATCGCTATACCCTTCTTGAGTATTGCTGTAGGATAAATTTTAAGAAATGAAATTGCTGATGAAAATGTATTCACATTTAAAATTTTGATTGAAACTGCCAAAGTGCCCTCCTCAAGGGCCATATCAATTTACAATTCAATGCATCAAGATTGAATTAGCCTATTTCTCCAGAGCCTTGCCAGTGCTAACTATGAAAGTTAAAAAGAAAAATATTCGTCTGACTGGTAGGTAAAAAATTTTGTTTTATTTCCTCAATTAATAACGAGGTTAAGCATCTTTTAAGAGTGAAATAACTATTTCTTTTAATCTGTGAGTTGGCTGTTCTTATCTTTTGCCCATTTTTCTATTGGGGCATTTTTTTTCTTTATTTTTAAAACTCCTGTATATTAAGGATATTACTATTATGTAAGTCATATGTGTAAAAATTCCCATGCATTTTGTTGGTCTTTTAAATTAATTTAATTAGCCATTTTTTTACCTCATAGAAATTTGCAATTTATACACAGACAAATCCATGCATCTTTTCCTCTCTTAATTAGAATATTTTCTCACCTTGAGTTTATATAATTCTTCTTCTTTATCTTCTTTCAGTAGTTTTGTTTTTTAAAATATTGAAGCATATGCCAAGTGAGATAGTTTGATGAATCCTATGGGGTGAGGTGGGAAATTTAACTTCACTTGCCCCTAAACAAACAGATAATTCTTAGAACATATGAAGAAAGACAGGAGGAAAAAATATATTTGGAAAGACCATAGGACATATCCATTCATTCAGTCAGTTGTTGTTAGGTGCTGACTCATAGTGACCCCGCGTACAACAGAACGAAATACTGCTCAGTCCTGCGCCATCCTCACAATCGTTGTTATGCTTTGGACCATTGTTTAGTCAATTAGTTAACACAAGTTTTTATCTTATTTTAATTAATTTAAATTTAAATTAAAGAGCTACGTGTGGCAATAAGCTCTCATATTTGACAGTACAGCTTTAGATAATGATGAAAAAGCAGAAAAATGTGTGTGTGTGTGCTTGTGTGCATGTGTGTGGATATAGAGAAAGAGGGAATGTGTATGAGATGCAAAAAGCTAGGCAAATGCTTTCTGTTGAAAATTTTTGTCAAATTTTAACAAAAGTCCAATTTTGCATCTTGTCATTTAAGGATAGGAAAAAGAGGGAGCTTAGAAAAAATAGGTAGAATACATTTTTAGCCTTAAAATTCCTGGACCCCCAAAAGGGAAAGAAGAAGTCTCCTAGCCAATGGCCCTTTCTTTTCAAGCTTTGAAACTACCTCTCTGCCTTAACTCCAAACATCCCACTTTTTTCTCCATATCACACATCTCTTTCCCAGGAAGACTGTACCAAACCTGAAAACCCGAAGACCTACCTCTGTATTAGTCTTCTCCCTTCTGGAGAAAATGATGGATTTCCTTTAAAAAATGAACCATGAAGGTGCCAATATAGAACATTCTGGACATGAATTCTGAATCTCTTTGCTATTTCCTGTAGGGTCCCATTAGTGCTTCAAGCATTGAGATTATGGCTGTTAACTCGCTTGATACTGAATTGTTTAGAGGTCCAAGGAGTACTCATTAGATAACGTTAACATGTAGGTGTGTTTTGTGTGGTGGAAGGCCTTGCAGATTCTGGGCAGGAAAACCTCCATTGCCATTTTCAAAATTAAATAGGTCTTTTCCCCTATTAAGGAGCCCTGGGTGTGCAGTGATTAAAGCCATTGACTGCTAACCGAAAAGTTGGTGGTTCGAAACCACCAGCGGCTCCTCAGGAGAAAGATGTGGCCGTCTGCTTCCATAGAGATTTACAGCCTTGGAAACCCTATGGGATCGCTATGAGTCGAAATTGACAGCAGTGGGTTTTGTTTCCCCTGTTGTCTAACATGAGAACCCATGCTGGTCAGAACATAGTAAGGTTGTTCTCCTGGGTCTGGAGTTAAGGGTGGCACGTGGAAGAGGTGGTTTGTGCATGAGAGTAGGCAGGGGCAATGCCCACCTGGGTCCAGCAGTGTGATATGCAAGTGACTCGGAACCACAGGCAAGTTGTCACCGGGAAGGCCACCAGATTTATTACTACAGAAGTAACAGGCATACATTATGCACAGAGCCAGCTCGTTACCTGTCAGGTGGATAGCTGTGAGGGAAAGCAAGCTGCTCCACACCAAGGAGATAACAGCTTTATAGGAAATCAGCAGCGGGGGTGTCTAAAAGGAAAACCCCCATCCCGCCAGGTGCTCCTGCATGCTTTTCTGTGATAAAACTGCAGGGCCAGGAAACAAAAGCCAAATGCTGCTGTGGTGTTAGACCTTGAGGTTTAGAAAAATGTTTGATGTGGCGTCTCATGAATCTTTAATCACAAAATTCATTCAAATTCATTGGAGATGAGTGGGATGATAGGAACTGACAAGTGGCAGGCGCTGTCTTAGCTCGGGGTGGTGATTTATGGGAAGGCCTAGAGCAGGATGCTTCTGGCTTCCCGCTGCAGCCTCACTTAACAACTTCATTAATAACCCAGATAAACAAGCCATCTAGTTCATGAAGAGCATCTGATATTAAATCGAGAGGTGTTGGGAATAACGAAGAAATCCCAAACAGACAAGGGGCCCATGGGAAGGAAAAACTGAGTAAATGGGACAAATATTGTATGATTCCACTCTATAAGCATAGACAAGCATATAGAGAGCAAAGTCCTTTAGTGGTGACCGGGGGTGGTGGGAGGGAGGGAAAAAGAGGGACTCACTGATTAGGGCACACTGAGCTTCTTTAAGGGTGACGGGAAAATTTGGAAACGGACAATGGTCATGGTTGAACCATGTAGTGGACATACCTCATGTCACCAAAAGGAGCCCTCGTGGTCCAGTGGTTAAGCACTCAGCTGCTAACCAAGAGGTTGGCGTTTTGAACCCACTAGTAGCTCCGAGGGAGAAAGAAGTCACAGTCTAGTTCCATCAAAATTACATACAACCTTGGTAACCCTATGGCACAGTCCTACTCCTTCCTATAGGGTTGCCATGAGTAGGAATCTACTCAGTGGTAGTGGGTAATGTCATTGAATTGTACATGTCAAGAATGTTGAAAAGGCGAACAATTTGTCACATGTATAGTTACCACACACACACGAAAGTACATGGGATTCTGTTTGAAAAAGGAAGAGTCTGAATTTTTCTGATCATCTCCAAACACATTGGAGGAAAGGACGCAAACCAACTGAGTAATAGCTAGCAGTTATTGAGGACCGATTCCAGATAGTCTCCTTAATCCTCCCAGCACCTTTACAATGTGGCCTTTATTATCCTCTTCTACAGATGCTATAACTGAGGTCTGGAAAGTGTAAATAACTCACCAAAAGCCATACAGGTAGTAAATGTTAAAGTCAGGATTTGCCATCCAGGTTTGTTGGCCTTTGAAAACCAGTGTTCTTTCTTCTGTGTTCTTGCTACTCAAAGTGTGGTCTAGGGACCAGCAGCATTAGCATCAACTGGGAACTTGTTAGAAATGTATTATCTCAGGACCCCTTCTCAATCCTACTGGGTCAGAATCTGCCCTTCTAGCAGACTCCTTAGACATATGCACATGTATGTACATGACAGTTTGAGAATCCCTCGCCCACACCGCGCTGCCTCTCAGTGAATGTGGATAACTCTCTGTAACCTTCTCACTCCTGCCCCAGGATCATCCTAGCTCACCCTCAGATCCAGTGCCAGCAACCTCTCAGTCAAGGTAATCAGCCACAGACCCCCATACTCTCACACGTGGTCCTGCCCATCCAGAAAGTAAAATAAAGTTTCCAGAACAAATTCTAACCTTTGCTTCATTTATACCCTGTCTGTACTGCTAACACAGCACTTATCACACAACATTGGAGTTGCTGGTTTAATTGTTCTCTATTTCCTACTACCAGTACCGGATATCACCCAGCTAATTCTGACTCACAGTGACCTCATGTGTATCCGGGTAGAACTGTGCTTACAAGATTTTCAATGGCGGAGTTTTTATAAGCAGATCTCCAGGTTTTTCTTCCTAGGCACGTCTGAGTGGACTCGAATTTCCAGCCTCACCTTTTAGTTAGGAGCTGAGAGTTTTAACTGTTTGCACCAATCAGGGACTTCTACTTTCCCACTAGGGTCTGAAATCTTGGAGGACAAGAGTTTGTCTGTTACCCATCTTTGCTTCCTTTACACCTAGCACAGAGCCTCACCTGGCCCAGAGAAGATGCTCAATAAATGCCTGTTAAATGCTTGAGTGAGTGAATGAATGAATGCTGAGAAAGTATTTTATTCTACTTGGACTATATCTCATTGATGACTGTCCCTAGACTCTTAAAGATTAGAGGTTTGTTGAAAACATCTGGAAAGCTCTTGAGTTCCTGTCCTCACCCCCAAGCCCAGGTATACCTTTTTTCTACAGTCCATCAGATGTTCTTTTCTGGCAAAAACCAAAGAAAGGCAATCTACAGGCACCTCTTGACATTGACTTTGAAAATAAAATATAGTTGTAAATAAGAAAAATACTTTCACAGATAGAATTTTTATGTTTTCATTTCTGCTGCATATTACAATTTGTCGTGGAAGACTAAGGTCACAATGCATTCATTCACCTGCTCAAGAAATATTTATGGAATCGTGTTGTGTACCAAACTTTAGAGATATCCATATGATCAGATCCAGATCCTACCCAAACTTGTGGAGGAGAGATACTGACAAAGGAGTAAGACATAAATTGGAATAACTGATTTGAAGCAGCTAGTGAAGTTCGGCAAATATTTCTTGAACTCCAACCCTGTGTCATGCACTAGGCTAGCTCCTGGGAAGAGATAAATGCCTAACACAGGATTCCTGGCCCAGAGAAGATCACATCCCAGTGAGACCAACACATAAAGAGATCATCTCTCTGCTAAGGCAGGAACAGAGATAGAGGGGTGTCAGGGCACAAAAGGATCCCACTGGAGAGTCACCGAACCTGGTGAGGGCAAGAGGAGGTGAGACTTGGAAGACAGTTCACAGGAGATGATGCCTCACCCAGCTGAGTCTTAAAGTGGGAGTAGGATTTTGCCCCACCATCCGCTCAAGGGTCAGTTTTTCATACTGTGGTGTCTTGTGTGTTGCTGTCATACCGGAAGCTATGCCTCTAGTATTTCAAGTACCAGCATGGTCACCTGTGATAGACAAGTCTCAGTGGAGCTTCCAGACTAAGACAGCCTAGGAAGAAAGGCCTGGTGATCTACTTCTGAAAATTAGCCAATGAAAAAAACCTAATGGATTGCAACACACCATTGTCTGACTGACTTGCTTTGGACATGTCATCAGGAGGGATCAGTCTCTAGAGGAGGGTATCACGTTTGATGAAGTAGAGGGCCAATGAGGTCATGTGAGATGCTCAGTGAGATGGATTAGCCCAATAGCCACAATGATGGACTTGAACATGCTGGTGATTGTGAGGATGTCAAATGCCTGGACAATGTTTTGTTCTGTTGTACTAAGTTCCCCCTAAGTTGGAGCCAATTTGATGGCAGCTAACAACAACAACAAAAAAAAAAAAAAAATTTTTTTTTTTTTTTAAACAACAACAGGTGAAGAGGGGAATGAACATTGAAGGTGAAGCTAAGTGAAGTTAATTCTGAAGAAGTAGATGTCACTTGTGTTATGGGGAGAGGGGGGCCACATGAAGGTCTGGCTGGGGCACATGGCATTTGACTTGAACTTTATAGCCTAAGTAGGGTTTGTGCCACTGATATAGGGAAAGGACATTCTATGCCATGCAAATGGTCTAATCAGACAGGTGGCTCTCTTCCTTTCTCCCTTTCTCTCTCATTCTCATTCCTTCTTGTTCTCTCCATTCTCATGTTTTGAAGCTGGTGATTTGCTCCCGTAAAGATTACAGCCTAGAAAACCCTATGGGGTAATTCTACTCAGTCAGATGGAGTCTCTATGAGTCAAAATCAACTAGAGGGTGGCAACAAGTCCATTATGAAATAAAAATATTCAAAAAAAGTGTATTTTAGAAGTTTAAAAAATAAAAAACAAACATTTAAAGACAAATATTTAGACAAAAAAGATGTTTGTGGAATTTATTTTACATATCAATTCATTGTTCACTGAAGGTGGTGTGATCCAGCAAGTGGATAAAAGATTAAAGGCATATGATGAGCTTCTACATTTCTTAATCCTGTTTGTGTCTCTCTGTGATTAAGTATGTGTATAAGCTCTTTTCAAGACAATTTCAAACTTATTTAAAAAAATTTTTAGAATACAGAGCCTAGGTCAAATTGTTCTCCTGGCCCAGCTACATGCTCCAGTGAATGTTTTCGTTTGTTTGTTTGTTTTAATTGGAGGAAGTATCTGCTGAGAATGTAAAAGGTCTGCTTTGTGGTTTGGCAACCACTCACCTGTCAGTTTGTCGTACTGAGGTAGCTTGTGTGTGGCTGTGATGCTGGAAGCTATGCCTCCAGTATTTCATATACCAGCAGGGTCACCCATGGTGGACAGGTTTCAGCACAGCTTCCAGACTAGGAAAGACTAGGAAGAAAGGCCTAGAGATCTACACCAAAAACTCAGCCAAAAAACAAACAAAAAAAAACCCTATGGGTCACAACAGACTATTGTCTGATATAATGCTGGAAAATGAGCCCCCTAGTTTGGAAGACACTCAAAACATACGGTGGCCACAGCAATGGACTTGAGTATAGCAACAATCTGGGAGATGGCACAGAACCAGGCAATGTTTCATTCTATTATGCATGAGGTCACCATGAGTAAGAGTGAACTCGACGGCAACTAACAACAACGTTGTGGTTTGGGTGGGACACTACCATTCTAGTACTCTACCTTAACTGCTGATGGTTCCCCTAAGTTCTATCATAGTAAGGTTCCACATGGGACAAAGGTTGATCCACCATGTCTCAATAAAAAAAAAAAAAATGTCTCAATAGCTGCCAGAAATCTCCAATAATAGTAAAAACCTCTTCTCTGCCCCTTCCCCTGGGGTGCCGAGATGACATTCGCCTTAAATCCATGATGAAGTACCAAGAAAAGCTTCTTAGTGTTCTTCTAAGGCATTGGTGGAGAGCCTTTGATTGGCCATTCCAAGGCACCTGAGAGCAGAAAAGCTCTCAACTGACACTATTTTAACAGAGCCCCCAGAGCACTTGTTTGTATTCCTCTTTGTCTTCCACTCCTCCACAGGGGAGAAACATGATCTCAGGACGACTTTTCTTAGTTTAATTTGTGTTGTACTTTCAAAATAGAGTTATTCCTAGCTCTGGGGCTCTCCATTTTAGTATCCAAGATGTGAATTATGGAGAACACGGAGGGTCTCAGAGGTTTCATATGACTAGCAACTGCTCGTAAATACGAACAGGGTCAGAACCTCCTGATGATTTTTTGCTGTCTCTCTCTAAATCACAGCCAAATCCTTTAGTGAGGAGTTTCAGGGAAGCCAAAGGTTATGTTCTCTGCTTTCTTTTGTAAATATGTCACAGTATATTGACCCAAGGACTAGCTCCCCACACAGCTTGTGGTAGAGTCATATCTGTGGTCTTTATTAAGATTTAAATCACTTAAAACCCTGTTTCTTTTTCCCTACTCTCAAACATAAAGAAGATTTACAATATCAACTATTTCTTGTAAGAGTAAAAACATTGTTGACATAAGAATGTATAATTCTTTAGATTACAAAACCTATAGCATGTGATTTTTTATTTTAAAGTAAGCTTAAATGGTAGAATTTTTTCTATGTAATGATGACTCTCCATTTTGGCATTTTTCATATTCATTGAGAATGATATATAACAGAAAGATATGTTAGTTGATTTACTTCCACAAAATCAACTGATGTTGTCTCAGTAATAGTAATGGGAGAAATGCCTCTGAAGTAGAGCATGGCTATTTTTCATATCATTACTACATAAAACTCATCATTCTTAGGATAAAATCCATTTACACATAGCTTTAATGGCAAAAATTTGAGCAGATTTCCAAAATTGGGTCTCATATTACCTAGCTTTTATGAATTAGACATATTTATTTTAAAGTAAAATATCATGAATATTTAAAATTAAACTACAACTGTCAAGATGAATAAAATATGCATTCTGATCCAAAATGCCTCCTTTTATGGCTAGATTTGGCAGCTACCCATTCCTCAATTTCATTAATCCATAAAACATTTCCTGTTAAAAAACACAAAATGAGAAAATACGGTATTTCTGCTTTCCATGTAATTTTTGTATGTGTGTGAAAGTTTACAGTGCAAATTAGTTTTTCATTCAGAAATTTATACACAACTTTTTTTGTGTCATTGGTTGCAATCCCTGCAACGTGTCAGCACACTCCCCTTTTCCCTTTCCACCCTTGGTTCTCCGTGTTTATTCATTCAGTTTTCCTGTCCTTTCCTGCCTTCTCATGTTTGCTTTTAGGCAAGTGGTGCCCATTCGGCCTAGTATATTTGATAGAACTTAGAAGGACATTCCTCATGTGTATTACTTGTTTTATAGACCTCTGATCCTTGGCTGAAAGGTGGGCTTTGGGAGGGGCATCAGTTCTGAGTTAGCAGAGTGTCTGGGGACCATAGTCTTGGGGGTTCCCCCAGTCTCTGTCAAACTAGTAAGTCTGGTCTTTTTTTGTGAATTGGAGTTTTGTTCTACATTTTTCTCCTGCTCTGTCTGGAACCCTCTATAGTGATCCCTATCAGAGCAGTTGGTGGTGGTAGCCAGGCACCATCTAGTTCTTCTGGGCTCAGGATGGAAGGGGCTGTGTTCCATGTAGCTCATTAGCCCTTTGGACTAACATTTTCCTTGTGTGTTTGGTTTTCTTCATTCTCCTTTGCTGCGAACGTGCTGGGACCAATAGATGTATCTTCGATGGCGCTAGAAAACTTTTAAGACCCCAGACGGTACTTACCAATGTAGTATGTAGAACATTTTCTTTACGAACTATGTTATGTGAGTTGGCCTAGATGTCCCCGAGACCACGGCCCCCTGCTCTCAGCCCCAGTAAGTCAGTACCTCGAGGTGTTTGGATGTGTCTAGGAAACTTCTATGACTTTGCCTTGATTAAGTTGTGCTGCCTTCCCCTATATTGTTTGTTGTCTTTCCCTTTACCAAAATTAACTTGTCTACTATTTAGTTTTTTCTCCTTCCCACCCTCCCTTCCCTTGTAACCATCAAAGATTGTTTTTTTCTGTGCGTAAATTTTTCTTCGGTGTTTATAATAGTGGTCTCATACAATGTTTGTCCTTTTGTGATAGACTTATTTCACTCAGCATAGTGCCCTCCAGATTCGTCTATGTTGTGAGATGTTTCACGGATTCATCATTGGGTAGTATTCCATTGTGTGCATCTACCACAATTTGTTTATCCATTCATCTGTTGATGGGTATCTAGGTTGTTCCCATCATTTTGCTATTGTGAATAATGCTGCAATGAACATGGGTGTGCATATGTCTATTAGTATGACAGCTCTTATTTCTCTAGGATATATTCCTAGGAGTGGGATTGCTGGTCATACGGTATTTCTATTTCCAGCTTTTAAAGGAGATACCATATCATTTTCCATAGTGTTTGTACCATTTTACATTCCCACCAGCAGAACATAAGAGTTCCAATCTCTTTGCAACCTCTCCAACGTTTGTTGTTTTCTTTTTTTTTGATTAGCGCCAATAATGTCAAGTGAGATGGTATCTCACTGTAGTTTTGATTTTCATTTCTGTAATTGCTAATGACTGTGAGCATTTCCTCATGTGCCTGTTAGCAGCCTGAATGTCTTCTTTGGTAAAGTATCTGTTCATATTCTTTGCCCATTTTTAAATTGGATTATTTGTCTTTTCGTTGTTGAGGCATTGAAATATTCTATAGATTTTAGAGATTAGACCCTTGTCGGATATGTCATAGCCAAAAAGTTTTCCCCAGTCTGTAGGTTCTCTTTTTACTCTTTTGGTGATGTCTTTTGATGATTATAAGTGTTTAATTTGTTGGAGCTCCCAGTTATCTAGTTTATCTTCTGGTGTTCATGCATTACTAGTTAAGCTTTGTATTCTCTTTATGCTATGTATTAGGGCCCTTAGCATTGTCCCTATTTTTTTCTTCCATGATCTTTATTGTTTTGTTTTGTATTTACACCTTTGATCCATTTTGAGTTAGTTTTTGTGTATGGTGTGAGGTATGGGTCCTGTTTCATTTTTTTTTTACAGATGGACATTCAGTTTTTTCCCATTTAATAGACTTTGGTTCTTTGCCAAAGATCAGCCAACCATGCGTGGATGGGTTTATATCTGGGTTCTCGATTTTGTTCCATTGGTCTATGTGTGTGTTGTTGTGCCAGTACCAGGCTATTTTGACTACTGTGGCTATATAGTAGGTTCTGAGATCAAGTAACATGAGGCCTCCTACTTTGTTCTTTTTCTTCAGTGATGCTTTGCTTACCTGGGGCCTTTTTCCTTTCCATATAAAGATGGTAATTGGTTTTTCCATGTTATAAAAGAATGCTGTTGGCATTTGGATCAGGTTTGCATTATATCTATAGATTGCTTTGGGTAGAATTAACATTTTCACAATGCTGAGTCTTCCCATCCATGAGCATGTATGTTTTTCCATTTATGGACGTCTTTCTTTTGGTTTCTTGCAATAAAGCTTTGTAGTTTTCTTTTTTTGAATAGGCCTTTTATGTCCCTGGTTAGATTCATTCTTAAGTATTTTCTTTTGAGGGGCTGTTATAAACGGTATTGTTTTCCTGATTTCCTTTTCAAAGTTCTCTTTGTTAGTGTATAGGAATCCAATTGATTTTTGTATGTCGATCTACTACTCTGATAAATATTTCTGTTAGTTCAGTAGTTTTCTTGTGGAATCTTTGGAGTTCTCTCTGTATAGGATCATATCATCTGCAAATAGGGATAGTTTTACTTCTTTTCCAATTTGGATGTCCTTTATTTCTTTTTCTTGCCTTATTGCTCTAGCTAGGACTTCCAGCACAGTGTTAAATAGGAGTGGTGATAAAGGGCACCCTTTTCTTGTTCCTGTTCTCAAGGGGAATGTTTTCAACCTCTCTCCATTGGCTGCTGGTTTTGTGAAGATGCCCTTTATTGTGTTGAGGAATTTCCCTTCTATTCCAAATTCATTGAGAGTTTTTATCAGGAATGGGTGTTGGATTTTTTTTTTTTTTCCAGTGTCCACCTGATTTAATTAGCTCACTCTTCATCAGCATCTCTCTCCCCCCCGCTGACCAGTCCTTTTCATGTCTGATGAGTTGTCTTCGGGGATGGTTCCTGTCCTGTGCCATCAGAAGGTCTGGGGAGCATTGCCTCCTGGATTCCTCTGGTCGCAGTCATACCATTAAGTATGGTCTTTTTATGAGAATTTGGGGTCTGTATCCCATTGGTCTCCTGCTCCCTCAGGAGTTGTCTGTTGTGCTCCCTGTCAGGGCAGTCATCAGTTGTGGCCGGGCACCAACTAGTTCTTCTGGTCTCAGGATAATGTAGGTCTCTGGTTCATGTGGCCCTTTCTGTCTCTTGGATTCTTAGTTGTTGTGTGACCTTGGTGTTCTTCCTTTGCCTTTGCTCCAGGTGGGTTGAGACCTATTGATGTATCTTAGATGGCCGCTTGTTGGCATTTAGGACCCCAGGCGCCACAATTCAAAGTGGGATGCAGAGTGTTTTCATAATAGAATTATTTTGCCCATTGACTTAGAAGTCCCCTCAGACTTCCAAGTTCCCCAGACCCCAGCCCCTGCTCCACTGACCTTTGAAGCTTTCATTTTATCCTGGAAACCTCTTTGCTTTTAATCCAGTCCAATTAGGCTGACCTTCCTTGTATTGAGTGTTGTCTTTCCCTTCACCCAAAGCAGTTCTTATCTACAGATTGATCAATAAAAAGCCCTCTCCCTCCCTCCCTCCCTCCTCCCTTTGTAACCACAAAAGTATGTGTTCTTCTCCGTTTTTTCTATTTCTCAAGATCTTATAATAGTGGTCTTATACAATATTTGTCCTTTTGCCTCTGACTCATTTCGCTCAGCATAATGCCTTCCAGATTCCTCCATGTTATGAAATGTTTCAGAGATTCGTCACTGTTCTTTATCGATGCGTAGTATTCCATTGTGTGAATATACCACAATTTATTTACCCATTCATCCGTTGACGGACATCTTGGTTGCTTCCAGCTTTTTGCTATTGTAAACAGAGCTGCAATAAACATGGGTGTGCATATATCTGTTTGTGTGAAGGCTCTTGTATCTCTAGGGTAGATTCCGAGGAGTGGGATTTCTGGGTTGTATGGTAGTTCTATTTCTAACTGTTTAAGATAACGCCAGATGGATTTCCAAAGTGGTTGTACCATTTTACCATCCCACCAGCAGTGCATGAGAGTTCCAATCTCTCCGCAGCCTCTCCAACATTTATTATTTTGTGTTTTTTGGATTAATGCCAGTCTAGTTGGTGTGAGATGGAATCTCATTGTAGTTTTAATTTGCATTTCTCTAATGGCTAATGATCGGGAGCATTTTCTCATGTATCTGTTGGCTGCCTGAATATCTTCTTTAGTGAAATGTGTGTTCATCTCCTTTGCCCACTTCTTGATTGGGTTGTTTGCCTTTTTGTGGTTGAGTTTTGACAGAATCATGTAGATTTTAGAGATCAGGCGCTGGTCTGAGATGTCAAAGCTGAATATTCTTTCCCAGTCTGTAGGTGGTCTTTTTACTCTTTTGGTGAAGTCTTTAGATGAGCATAGGTGTTTGATTTTTAGGAGCTCCCAGTTATCTGGTTTCTCTTCATCATTTTTGGTAATGTTTTGTATTCTGTTTATGCCCTGTATTAGGGCTCCTAGGGTTGATCCTATTTTTTCTTCCATGATCTTTATCATTTTAGTCTTTATGTTTAGGTCTTTGATCCACTTGGAGTTAGTTTTTGTACATGGTGTGAGGTATGGGTCCTGTTTCATTCTTTTGAAAATGGATATCCAGGTATGCCAGCACCATTTGTTAAAAAGACTATTATTTCCCCAATTGACTGACACTGGTCCTTTGTCAAATATCAGCTGCTCATACGTGGATGGATTTGTATCTGGGTTCCCAATTCTGTTCCATTGGTCTATGTGCCTGTTGTTGTACCAATACCAGGCTGTTTTGACTACTGTAGCTATATAATAGGTTCTGAAATCAGGTAGGGTGAGGCCTCCCACTTTCTTCTTCTTTTTCAGTAATGTTTTGCTTATCCGGGGGTTCTTTCCCTTCCATATGAAATTACTGATTTGTTTCTCTATCCCCTTAAAGTATGACATTGGTATTTGGAATGGAAGTGCGTTATATGTATAAATGGCTTTTGGTAGAATAGACATTTTTACTATGTTAAGTCTTCCTATCCATGAGCAGGGTATGTTTTTCCACTTAAGTATGTCCTTTTGAATTTCTTGTAGCAGACTTTTATAGTTTTCTTTGTATAGGTTTTTTACATCCTTGGTAAGATTTATTCCTAAGTATTTTATCTTCTTGGGGGCTACTGTAAATGATATTGATTTGGTTATTTCCTCTTCGGTGTTCTTTTTGTTGATGTAGAGGAATCCAAGTGATTTTTGTATGTTTATTTTATAACCTGAGACTCTGCCAAACTCTTCTATTAGTTTCAGTAGTTTTTTGGAGGATTCCTTAGGGTTTTCCATGTATACGATCATGTCATCTGCAAATAGTGATAGCTTTACTTCCTCCTTACCAATCTGGATACCTTTTATTTCTTTGTCTAGCCTAATTGCCCTGGCTAAGACTTCCAATACGATGTTGAATAAGAGCGGTGATAAAGGGCATCCTTGTCTCGTTCCCGTTCTCAAGGGAAATGCTTTCAGGTTCTCTCCATTTAGAGTGATACTGGCTGTTGGCTTTGCATAGATGCCCTTTATTATGTTGAGGAATTTTCCTTCAATTCCTATTTTGGTAAGAGTTTTTATCATAAATGGGTGTTGAACTTTGTCAAATGCCTTTTCTGCATCTATTGATAAGATCATGTGGTTTTTATCTTTTGTTTTATTTATGTGATGGATTACATTAATGGTTTTTCTGATATTAAACCAGCCTTGCATACCTGGTATAAATCCCACTTGATCAGGGTGTATTATTTTTTTGATGTGTTGTTGGATTCTATTGGCTAGAATTTTGTTGAGGATTTTTGCATCTATGTTCATGAGGGATATAGGTCTAAAATTTTCTTTTTTTGTAATGTCTTTACCTGGTTTTGGTATCAGGGAGATGGTAGCTTCATAGAATGAGTTGGGTAGTATTCCGTCTTTTTCTATGCTTTGAAATACCTTCAGTAGTAATGGTGTTAAGTCTTCTCTAAAGGTTTGGTAGAACTCTGCAGTGAAGCCGTCCGGGCCAGGGCTTTTTTTTGTTGGGAGTTTTTTGATTACCGTTTCAATCTCTTTTTTTGTTATGGGTCTATTTAGTTGTTCTACTTCTGAATGTGTTAGTTTAGGTAGGTAGTATTGTTCCAAGAATTTATCCATTTCTTCTAGGTTTTCAAATTTGTTAGAGTACAATTTTATGTAGTAATCTGATATGATTCTTTTGATTTCATTTGGTTCTGTTGTGATGTGGTCCTTCTCGTTTCTTATTTGGGTTATTTGTTTCCTTTCCTGTTTTTCTTTAGTCAGTCTAGCCAATGGTTTATCAATTTTGTTAATTTTTTCAAAGAACCAGCTTTTGGCTTTGTTAATTCTTTCGATTGTTTTTCTATTCTCTAATTCATTTAGTTCAGCTCTAATTTTTATTATTTGTTTTCTTCTGGCGCCTGATGGATTCTTTTGTTGCTCACTTTCTATTTGTTCAAGTTGTAGGGACAGTTCTCTGATTTTGGCTCTTTCTTCTTTTTGTATGTGTGCATTTATTGATATAAATTGACCTCTGAGCACTGCTTTTGCTGTGTCCCAGAGGTTTTGATAGGAAGTATTTTCATTCTCGTTGCTTTCTATGAATTTCCTTATTCCCTCCTTAATGTCTTCTATAACCCAGTCTTTTTTCAGGAGGGTATTGTTCATTTTCCAAGTATTTGATTTCTTTTCCCTAGTTTTTCTGTTATTGATTTGTAGCTTCATTGCCTTGTGGTCTGAGAAGATGCTTTGTAATATTTTGATGTTTTGGATTCTGCAAAGATTTGTTTTATGACCTAATATGTGGTCTATTCTAGAGAATGTTCCATGTGCACTAGAAAAAAAAGTATATTTTGCAGCAGTTGGGTGGAGAGTTCTGTATAAGTCAATGAGGTCAAGTTGGTTAATTGTTGTAAGTAGGTCTTCCGTGTCTCTATTGAGCTTCTTACTGGATGTCCTGTCCTTCTCCGAAAGTGGTGTGTTGAAGTCTCCTACTATAAATGTGGAGGTGTCTATCTCACTTTTCAATTCTGTTAAAATTTGATTTATGTATCTTGCAGCCCTGTCATTAGGTGCGTAAATATTTAATATGGTTATGTCTTCCTGATCAATTGTCCCTTTTATCATTATATAGTGTCCTTCTTTATCCTTTGTGGCGGATTTAAGTCTAAAGTCTATTTTGTCAGAAATTAATATTGTTACCCCTCTTCTTTTTTGCTTATTGTTTGCTTGATATATTTTTTTCCATCCTTTGAGTTTTAGTTTATTTGTGTCTCTACGTCTAAGGTGTGTCTCTTGTAGGCAGCATATAGATGGATCGTGTTTCTTTATCCAGTCCGTGACTCTCTGTCTCTTTATTGGTGCATTTAGTCCATTTACATTCAGCGTAATTATAGATAAATAAGTTTTTAGTGCTGTCATTTTGATGCCTTTTCATGTGTGTTGTTGGCCATTTCATTTTTCCACATGCTTTTTTGTGCTGAGACGTTTTTCACAGTAGCTTGTGAGATCCTCATTTTCATAATGTTTAACTTTGTGTTTGTTGAGTCGTTACGTTTTTCTTGGCTTTTTTCTTGAGTTATGGAATTGATATTCCTTTTTGTGGTTACCTTTTTATTTACCCCTATTTTTCTAAGTAAAAACCTAACTTGTATCCTTTTATATCGCCTTGTATCACTCTCCATCTGGCAGTTCAATGCCTCCTATATTTAGTCCCTCTTTTTGATTATTGTGATCGTTTATCTATTGATTTCCATGATTTCCTGTTATGTGTATTATTTTGTTTATTTATTTATTTTTTAGAATTAGTCTTAATTTGTTTGTTTTTGTGCTTTCCCTATTTGAGTTGCATTGATATCAGGACGTTCTGTTTTGTGACCTTGTACTGTGCTGGTTCCTGATATTATTGGTCATCAGGCCAAACAATCTCCTTTAGCATTTCTTGCAGTCTTGGTTTAGTTTTTGCAAATTCTCTAAACTTGTGTTTATCTGTAAATATCTTAATTTCTCCTTCATATTTCAGAGAGAGGTTTGTTGGATATATGATCCTTGGTTGGCAGTTTTTCTCCTTCAGTGCTCTATATACGTCGTCCCATTCCCTTCTTGCCTGCATGGTTTCTGCTGAGTAGTCTGAACTTATTCTTATTGATTCTCCCTTGAAGGAAACCTTTCGTTTCTCCCTGGCTGCTTTTAAAATTTTCTGTTTATCTTTGGTTTTGGCAAGTTTGATGATAATATGTCTTGGTGTTTTTCTTTTTGGATCAATCTTAAATGGGGTTCGATGAGCATCTTGGATAGATATCCTTTCGTCTTTCATGATGTCAGGGAAGTTTTGTGTCAGGAGTTCTTCAACTATTTTCTCTGTGTTTTCTGTCCCCCCTCCCTGTTCTGGGCCTCCAATCACCCGCAAGTTATCCTTCTTGATAGAGTCCCACATGATTCTTAGGGTTTCTTCATTTTTTTTAATTCTTTTATCTGATTTTTTTTTTCAGCTATGTTGGTGTTGTTTCCCTGGTCCTCCAGAAGTCCCAGTCTACATTCTAATTGCTCAAGCCTGCTCCTCTGACTTTCTATTGCGTTGTCAAATTCTGTAATTTTATTGTTAATCTTTTGGATTTGTACATGCTGTCTCTCTATGGATTCTTGCAACTTATTAATTTTTCCACTATGTTCTTGAATAATCTTTTTGAGTTCTTCAACAGTTTTATCAGTGTGTTCCTTGGCTTTTTCTGCAGTTTGTCTTATTTCGTTTGTGATATCTTGAAGCATTCTGTAAATGAGTTTTTTATATTCTGTATCTGATAATTCCAAGATTGTATCTTCATTTGGGAAAGATTTTGATTCTTTTGTTTGGGGGGTTGGAGAAGCTGTCATGGTCTGTTTCTTTATGTGGTTTGATATGGACTGCTGTCTCCGAGCCATCACTGGGAAACTAGATTTTCCAGGTAATCAGCTAAAAAAAAATGCAGTCAGATCCCTATCTGAATTCTCCCTCTGGCTCAGGGTATTCGGATGTTAATGGAGCCGCCTGGGGAGGGTGGGGAGGGTTCAGAGAGCTAGGAGTGTAGCACCACAGAATATAGAGTTGAACACCAAGTTCACACTCCGCCCCCGTCCACCAAAATCCGGGCGGGATGGCACCCCGGCTGGGACGCTGGTTTCCGCGCTCTGAGACCAGTCACTTCCTCCCGGGAACTTCTCCTTCCGGTGCGCCACACCTCTCGTGCGAACTGGGTGGGCGTCACCCACACCACCAGGTGGGCCCGCCCCCTGGGTCAATCCAGGGGAATATAATTGGACCCCGCCAGTGCGCGTGCCCTAATCCCAGCGGGACGGCACCCCGGATGGGATGCTGCTTTCCCCGCTCCGAGACCTGTCACTTCCTCCCGGGGACTTCTCCCTCCTGTGTGCCGCGCCACACTTGCGGACTGGGTGTGCGTCCCCCTGCACGAACTTGTGGGCCCCGCCCCAGGGTTGCTTTGGGGAAATATAGCTGAACCCCCCCCCCGCTCGCTCCCCGCCCGCTTCCCGCCAAACTCCCGGCGGGACAGCTTCCCGGCTGGGATGCTCTTCTCCACTCTCTTAGATCAGTCACTGCCTCCCGGGTGCTTCTCCCTCCGGCTGCGCCGCTATGCCGCCCGCGCCAACCAGCTAGACTTCCTCCCGGGATGGGTTCGGGGGGGGAAGGGCTGGGCCCCCCTTCTGTGCCTTCTGCCCCCCTGGGCTCTGCCCCAGATCGGGCTCCGAAGGTCACCTGCCTGGTACACTGGCTCCTAGTTCTGAAAACGGTCGCTGTCTGCCCGTATTTGTTTGTTTTCCGTCTCTAAGTCTGTGCTTGTTGTTCAGAGTTCGTAGATTGTTATGTATGTGATCAATTCTCTTGTTTTTCCGAGTCTTTGTTGCAAGAGGGATCCGCGGTAGCGTCCACCTAGTCCGCCATCTCGGCCCCGCCTCCTGGGTGTTGGATTTTCACAAATGCCTTTTCTGGGTCAATTGAGGTGATCCTGTGATTATTTTCTTTTGTTTTATTTATGTGGTGGATTACGTGGATTGATTTTCTAAAGTTGAACCATCCTTGCATAAAAAAGGTATGAATCCCACTTGGCTGTGTTGTTTTATTTTTTGCATACCTGGTATGAATCCCACTTGGCTGTGTTGTTTTATTTTTTTGATATGGTGCTGAATTCTATTGGCTAGAATTTTGTTGAGAATTTCTGCATCTATATTCCTGAGAGACATTGGTCTGTAATTTTCTTTTTTTGTGGTGTCTTTGCCTGGCTTTGGTATCGGGATTATGTTGGCTTCATAGAATGAATTCAGTAGTATTTCTTATTTTCTATGCTCTGAGATAGTTTGAATGGTACTAATGTGAGTTATTCTTCAAAAGTTTGGTAGGATTCTTCAGTGAAGCCATCCGGTCCAGGGCTTTTCTCGTTGAGAGTTTTTTAAATTACCTCTTCAATCTCTTCTCTTGTTATGGATCTGTTCAGATTACCTACCTCAGCTTGTGTCAGTTTAGGTAGGCAGTGTGTTTCTAGAAATTTGTTCATTTCCTTTAGGTTCTCAAATTTGTTGGAGTACAATTTTTCATAGTATTCTGTTATGATCCTTTTTATTTCCATTGGGTCTGTTGTAATGTCCCCCATCTCATTTCTTATTTGTGTTATTTGCTTTTTCTACTGCCTTTTTTTTTTTTTTTTTGGTCAGTTTTGGTCAGCAGTTTGTTGATTTTGTTGATCTTTTCAAAGAGCCAACTTTTGTTCCTGTTTCTATTGTTTTTCCATTCTTTATTTCGTTTATTTCTGCTCCAATCTTTATTATTTCTTTTCTTCTGGTGCCTTTGGATTTCTTTTGCTGTTCTCTTTCTAGTTGTTTGAGTTGTAGGCTAACATTTTGATTTTGGCCTGTTCTTCTCTTTTGATGTGTCCATTATTGCTATAAATTCACCTTTGAACACTGCCTTTGCTCTGTCCCAAAGGTTTTGGTATGATGCATTTTCATTCTCATTTAATTCTAAGAATTTTTTTCTCTTTGATTTCTTCTATTACTCAGCTGTTTTGAAGCAGGGTGTTATTCAGTTTCCATGTATTTGATTTTTTTCCTACTTTCATGGCATTGTGGTCAGAAAGAATGCTTTGTATAATTTTGATGTTTTTGATTTTATTGAGGGTTGCTTTGTGGCCTAAAATGTGATCTATTCCGAAAAATGTTCCATGTGCATTGGAAAAGAATGCTTGCTGCCTGGGTAAAGTGTTTTACATATGGCTATGAAGTCAAGTTTGTTGATTTTGGTCTTTAGATTTTCTTTATCTTTGTTGAGTTTCTTTCTAAGATGTTCTGTCCATTACCTAGAGTGGTGTGTTGAAGTCTCCTACTATTATTGTGGAACTATTTCTTTTTCAGTGCTTTTAGAGTTTGTTTTATGTATTTTGGAGCTTTCTTGTTGGGTGTGCAAATATTTATTAAGGTTATGTCTTCTTGGTGGATTTTCCCTTTACTTATTATATAGTGTTCTCCCTTGTTTTTCGTGATTGATTATGCCTTAAAGTCTATTTTATCTGAGTTTAGTATTGCTGCTCCTGCCCTTTTGTGGTTACTGTTTACCTGATGTATTTTTTTCTATTCTTTGATTTTTAATATATTTATGTCTTTGTGTCTAAGGTGTGGGTCATGTTTTTTATCCATTCTGTGAATGTTTATAGGTACATTTAAGCCATTTACAATTTGAGTGATTATCTATAGGTATGAGTTTGTTGCTGTTATATTGTTTTACTTTTTTTTTTAGTAGTGCTGACGTTTTCTTTGGTTCTCTTACTTTCTGTGTTGAGTTTCTTTTGTTTGTGGGTTTCTATTTTTCCTCTCTTTTCTTTCATTATTATAAATTTTGTATTTACTGAGACTTTATGTTTTTCTTCTTTTTTTATTCTGGTGAGTAGATTTGTTAACTTCCCTTGTAGTTTCCTTGAAATTTACCCTTATCTTCCTCAGTTTGAACCAATAGTTTATTACATGGTGTCATGGATTGAATTCTGTCCCCCCAAAATGTTTGTCAGCTTAGCTAGGACATGATTCCTTTGTATGATTGTATGATTTTCTACCATTTTATCATTTGATGTGACTTCCCTATATGTTGTAAATACTATCACTATGATGTAATAAGATGGACTAGTGGTAGTTATATTGGTGAGGTCTATAAGATTAGGTAGTGTCTTAAGCCAATCTCTTTTGAGATGTAAAAGAGAGAAGCGAGCAGAGAGACTGGGACCTCATATCACCAAGAAAGGAGTGCCAGGAACAGAGCATGTCCTTTGGACCTGAGGTTCCTGCATTGAGATGCTCCCAGACCAAGGGAAGACTGATGACAAAGACCTTCCTCCAGATCCTGCAGAGAGAAAGCCTTCCCCTGGAGCTGTTGCCCCAAAGTTGGACTTGTAGCCTACTAGACTGTGAGTGAGTAAATTTCTCTTTGTTAAAGCCATCCACTTGTGGCATTTCTGTTATAGCAGCACTAAATGACCAAGACAGAGGGTATCTCCTTGACTTCCTCTCCATTTGAAAGAGTTATGCCTACATCATTTATTCCCCCTTTTATTGTTTTGACATTGTCATCATTCACAGATTGATGTTTCTTTCCCTGTTTTAAGTCTTTTAATTTGATCATGTTATTGATAGTTCTTTACCTAGGTTGGTATCTGGCTGATGCTGTCCTGCATCCTAGACTCTGGCTGTTGTCTGATGTTGTTGTTTCTCTAACTGAAGAACTCCCTATCATATTTCCTGTAAAATTGGTTTGGTTTTTACAAATTCCCTTAATTTCTGTTTATCTGGAAATGTCTTAATTTCTCTATTGTATTTCAGAAAGAGTTTTGCAAGATATATTATTCTTGGTTGAGAGTTTTTTTCTTCCAAGGTTTTATATAAGTTATACCATTGCCTTCTTGCCCGCATAGTTTCTGCTGAGTAATCAGAGTTCAGTCTTATTGATTCCCCTTTGTGACTTTTCATTTTTCTCAAGCTGCTCTCAGGATTCTTTGTCTTTGGTTTTGGCGAGTGTGATAATGATATGTCTTGGTGACATTCTTTTGGGGTCTATCCTCTATGAGGTTCTCTGAGCTTCTTGAATTTTCGGCTTTTCGTCTTTCATGATATTTGGGAAGTTTTCTGCCAGCAAATCAACAATAATCTTCCTTGTGTTTTCCATTTTCTCCCCCTGTTCTGGAACTCTGATCATGCACAAATTTTTGCCGTTAAGTGTGTCCCACATAACTCTTAGGTTTTCTTTATTTTTCTTCATTCTTTTCTCTCATTTTTCCTTAAACAAAGTGGCGTTCATGAATTTGTCTTCAGTCTTACTGATTCTGTGTTCTGTTGTTTTAAATTTGATCCTAAAACCTTCTATTGAATTGTGCATTTCTGAATTTTTGTTATTTATCTTTTGGATTTCTAGTTGTTCTTGAATGATTTCTAATTATTTTGATGTTTTGTTTTTGTATTATTTTCCTGAATTCTTCTATTGCTTTTTTTTTTTTTTTTTTTTTTGGATTTTGTCTATTTTTTCCTTGCTTTTTTCTGTATTTTTCTTGACCTCTTTTCTAATCTCGTGGTGAGCCCTAAATATTAGTCTTTTGAATTCCATATCAGGTAGTTCCACTGCCTTTTCTTCTACCTAAAGCTCATCTGATTCTTTTTTTAATCATCTACTTTTTTTATGTTTTAATATTGCCTGCTTCCTCTGAGATATTAAAACATGATTTTATTTATTGATTGTATGTTTATTTGTTTCGTCCCTACTTCTCTGTTTTGTTTTGATATGTTAGGACAGGTGGGCCAGGCGTGTTTTGCTGCTTGCTCATCTGTGGGCATGATAGCTCTCATCACCTTGACCAGATGGTCAGGGGAGCAGTAGGCGGGGTGAGCCCACTTCACTATACACCATTTCAGTGAGGTGGCTGAGGGTAGACTGGTTGGACATTGTCTGCCTCCTGATGTTGGTCCAGCGGTGTGGGAGCATTCATAGTCCCTCACCAGATAGGTGGGGGTGTAGAACATGGAGTGATAATGTCCTGCTTCCCTCTGTTTAGAAGCTGGTTAAGTGGTGAGAGCAGAGGGACAGTGCAGACCCATTGCTATGGTTGGCCTGAGCTGGGGATGCTGTAGCCACCATGGTACAGTGAGGGCCAGCAGGAAGGGGGGATGGTGTACAGGGCTAGATGGGGGGAAGAAAGAAAAGAAACAAGAGAGAATGAAAAAAGTCATTAACTGATGGGTGCGGGGCAGACCTGGGGGCCAGTAGGAAGGGGGGAAGGTGGTATACAGTGCTAGGTGGGATGGAGAAGGTAAAGTAAGAATAGGGTAAAAATGGCATGGTGGGAGCCAGCTTGTGGTGCCCAGGCAGGCCCAGGGTGGCAGTGGTGCAGCATGGCCCAGCAGGAAGGGATGGATGTGATGTATGGGTCTAAATGGGAGCGAGACGTAAATAGAAGAAAGGAAAAAAGAAAAGAATAAAAAAGTATCATGGTGGGAGCTGGCAGATGGGAGTGGGATGGACCTGATCTGGCAGCAGGCTGGTGGTTCTCTACCAATGGTTGTGTGGTGTGGCCCAATGGGAAGAAACAGAGGTAGCATAGGGGGCTAGGTGGAGTGGGTAGGACCAGAATGGCAATGGACCCATGGCTTTCTACCTGTGACTGTGCTGCAATGCTCAGCAGGAAGGGGTAGATGTGGTGTATAGGGTTAGGTGGAAGGGAGGAAGAAAAGGGAAAAAGAAAAAAAAAATGACATGGCAGGAACCAGTGAGTGGGGGGGTGGGGTGAATCGAGGGTGGTGGCAGGCCGGTAGCTCTCTAGCCATGCAGTGTGGCCAGACCCATCAGGAAATGGTAGGGGGCAGAAGGGTGAGGTGTAGGAAAGTATGTTTCTCTGGTTACCGGGTATTCTTTCTCCTGTTGGGAGCTCCATGATGTTGCCCTCCTGTACTCCCTGTCTTTGCTTGTTGCTGGCTGTGCTCCAAGATTGTGATGCTGTGCCATGTTACTTGGCAGGGAACCTCTACCCTGTATCTCTCCTTCTTCTCTGTTTCCCTTCAGTTTCTTTTTCCATTTTGTATTTGATCTAGTTCTTCATCCCTTCGTTTGATGCTTAGGGTTCCAGGATTGATGTTTCTATCTATTTTACTTAATTTTTTGAGTCTTTGCTGCAGAGGGATGGCACGATGTGTCTCTCTACGGCACCATGTTGGCTCCACCCACTTTTAGTGTCGGTTTTAAAGCAAAATTGTGTCCAAGTATTTGTGCTTGTTTTGGCAGGGGAGGGAGAGCTATTATTTCCATCCTCAAGATTGCATAGGAAAGTAATAAATCGCAAGTGCCCTTCCTCTCGGGAGTGTACTATCCTTTGTTTTAGAGATGCTCGGTGCTTAGCATGAATACGACATTCAATTGTTTGAAACCTGCTGTAAAGTCAGACAGATTTGGGTTGGAATGTAGGCTGCAACATTAACTACTGTAGGAAGAAAGGCCCTGTGATCTACTTCCGAAGAGTGAGGCAAAGAAAACCTCTGGATCACAACATTCACAACCCCATTGTGCATGGGGTTGCCTTGAGTTAGGAATTGACCCAAAAGCAGTTGACAACAACAATAAATAACTACTATGTGGCCTTAGGCAAATCAGCTAATCTCCTTGAGCCTGTTTCTGCACGTGTACAATGAGGACGATAAATCTTAGACTTTCGTAAGGTTTAGAGATATTGCAAAAATAGCTACTATAGTCTCTAGCTCCAAGTTGGCACCAAACAAATGTATCCATTATATGCCAGATAAGGGCATTTATTGCATGACAAATAAATGCACAAAATAACACCAAATAAATATACCTGTTCTATGCCAGACACTGTGTTATCTACAGGAAATAAAATTTAAAAAAGATGAAATCTTAGTTTCTTATTCTCAAAGTGCTCATGATTTTTAGGGGGCAAGAGAGACATGTACACAGCAAACTATAAATTCAATCAGGTCGTATTTAGATCTCTTAACAGGGTATTATGAACATTGCCTGGGAGCTCAAAGGTGGGAGTAATTAATTCTGATGGAGGCAAGGGAATGAGGGTGCGGGGATCAGGGAAAACCTCATAAAAAAAAAAAATATGTGAGAGGCACCTTGAAGAATGAAGAAAATTTTGTTAAGTGGAAGAGAAAAGGACATTGCAGGAAAAGCAAAGAGCATTAGAAATGGCATAATGTCATGGGACATAAATATGTGCTGTGATTTCTAGGAACAATGAGTACCCTGGGGTGGTGGAGATAAGCTGGGAATGCCAGCTGTAGGAAAGTGGTGATAGATGTTGAATGTAAAGCTAAGGGGCTAGGATTTTATTCCGTGAGCAATGGGAGGAGGAAGGGTTATTAAATATTTTCATGTGGATGTGGCATCATTATATCTAAGTTTAAAAAAGATACTTTTTTGGTGGTGTGGTGAACGAAGGCATGACGGCTGGCTGAGGAGTATTGTATCAGACAAACTTTTTCTGTAAAAGGTCAGGTAGTAAATATTTTTAGCTTTTCAAGCCATATGGTCTGTGTTACAACTACTTAACTCTGCACTGTAGTATGAAAGAAGGCATAAACAATACATAAATGTATAAGATTTGGTGTATTACAATAAAACTTTATTTATAAAAAACAGGCAGCTACCTGAATTTGGCCCATGGGCCACAGTTTGCCAACCCCTGTAATAGACCATGTGAGAGGGGATGAGGGCATACATTTGGGGAGTGGCAGAAAAAAAGACTGAGACACAATTTGAGAGATATTGTAGACATAGTAAATTTTGGAGGCATATTTAGGATTTGGTGAGGGGATGATGTTTTATACAGTATTTTAAAGTCAGTTTCTGGAGGTCCAACCTGTGCATAATAAAGGACAAAGAAGGAAAAATTTTGTGACAACTATGACAGACAGTGGATTAATGCTTTTATATATAAAAAGCTTTTAAAAACCAGTAAGATGAAGGCAAACTTTCCAGAAGAAAATTTGGCAAAAGGTATAAATGGGAAATTTACAAAATACTACTGACTTAAATATATGAGAAAAAAACCAAAACAGCCCAGTGATAATTACACATATAGCAATAGTTGTATATAATTTTTCACCTGCTTAAAGATTTTTTTTTTTTAAAGAAGATTATTTTTTTTAAGATTATACCGGAATTTCTAGTGTTAGGAAAGCAGGAACTCCTAATAGTATTTGGTAAGGGTATATAATGACATGACCTTTATGGATGGCAAGTTGATCAACATGTACATATACTTTGACAAAGTAGTTCTATTTCTACTGATTTGCCCCAAGAGAATAGTCTAAAATTTGTGTAGTAATTTATGCATGAGGTTGTTAAATATAGTGCTTTGTTTTTTAGATAAGGTTAAATGTCTAACAAAATAATTTGTGACACATTCATGAAATAAGAACTATACAGCTATTAAAATCATGTTGCATAAAAATATTTAGAGGCAGATAAGATTATTTAGAGTATATATCTGAGTGAAAGGGAGCAAGTTAAAAAGTAGCATAGACAGCAGGTCCCCATAGTTAACAGTGTATCTACATAGGAAGAGGGTAGACCAGAAGGGTATATAATAAAGATGCGCCCTAATTGTATCAGGGTGGAGGGATTTTGTGAGATTGTTTTCTTCCCTTCCTGAAGATAAAATGATGATAAATGATGGAAAATTTCAGAAATGAATAATGGTGATGGTTGCACAACAGGATGAACACAACGAATGCCACTGAATTGTACATGTGAAGGATAATGAAATGGCAAATATTTTGTTACATTTATATTTACCACAGTGAAAAAAAGATGATAAAAATATTTATCTCACAGTTGGATCATAATTATCTTAAAAAAGAGTGTTGTCTTGTTGGGAAGATATTTTGAGATGTCTTGCTTGTCGAAAAAGAACCTTAGGGCGTGAAATTTTGGAGCATCACGACTTCAGAGGAAGGGGCCAGTTGTTACTGGATAATAAAGGAAAGAGGATTTACAGCTTGGTTGGAAACCAGGAAGTAGAACTGAGAAGTCAGAGAGCAAAGGGGCAGAGGTCCAACAAGAAGGTGGAGAGTAAACCTCTCCCTGATTGCTTGTATACCCTGCAAAATGACTAAATGTACAAAATTCTGAGTGTGACGAATGTTGTGGAAACCTATAAAGGGACTGCAGTTTCATCTGGGCCTGACACAAGGTGCAAACAGAAGCAGAATGCTTGGATGCAAGAGGTGTTGTCTGAAGGGACCAGGAAAAATCAAAACAACTCTCTTCTATCTTTGCAAAAGCCCTGGAAACAGGTTTGGACAATCCATCCATCTTAGGGTTCATGCCAAATTTTCCTAAACATTTGGGGGCTACGAGGCAGCAAATAATTTGTGTTATATGGATTTTTGAACTTTTATTATAAAAAAACCAAAAATCAAACCCACTGCTGTCGAGTTGTTTCCAACTCACAAAGACCCTATAGGACACAGTAGAACTGCCCCCGTAGGATTTCCAAGGAGGGCCTGGTAGATTTGAACCGCCGATCTTTTGGTTAGCAGCCGTAGCTCTTAACCATTACACCACCAGAGTTTTATTATTACTTTTGTCTAATTTTTTGTATTTAAAAAGTAATAATAAAATAAGCAAAACTGTACTTGGCAATAAACCTAGCAAAAGCAATATTGGGGAGAAGGAAGTGAGGATGCCACTTTGGGTCCAGTGTGTATATAAAGTGCTCTGGTTCTTCTAAACAGATTTGAACAGATGTTTTTACATTTTAAACTGGGCCTTCATGAAATGTTTCCTAAAACTATCCTTTTACCTCTGTATTGACCCCATTTCTGCCTAACAAGAATAATTCTGAATTTGTTTTCCACAGGGTACCATTTGTCAGGAAGGGGGGCAACCCTAGAAGGCAACCAAAGCATTGGCCTTGGCCATCTAGCCTTGTAAATAAGTGAAGCTATGGAAGCAAAACAAAAATCCTCATAACTGGACCAATTAGCAACAACATGATAAATGGAGAAAATACTGAAGTTGTCAAGGATTTCATTTTTTTGGGTCCACAATCAACACCCATGGAAGCAACAGTCAAGAAATCAAAAGACAGATTGCATTAGGCAAGTCTGCTACAAAAGACCTCTTTGAAGTGTTCAAAAGCAAAGATGTCACTTTGAGGACTAAGGTACCCCTGGCCCAAGCCATGGTATTTTCAATCACCTCATATGCACGCGAAAGCTGGACAATGAATAAGGAAGACCAAAGAATTGATGCCTTTGAATTGCGGTGTTGACGAAGAGTGTTGAATATATCTCGGACTGACAGGAGAACAAACAAATCTGTCTTGGAAGAAGTACAGCCAAAATGCTCCTTAGAAGAGAGGATGATGAGACTTCATCTCATGTACTTTGAGCATGTTATCAGGAGGCACCAGTCCCTGGAGAAGGACATCATGCTTGGTAAAGTAAAGGGTCAGCGAAAAAGAGGAAGACTCTCAACAAGATGGATTGACACAGTGGCTACAACAATGGGCTCAAACATAGCAACAACTGTGAGGATGGCGTAGAACTGGACAGTGTTTTGTTCTATTGTACATAGGGTCCCTATGAGTTGAAACTGACCCGATGGCACCTAACAACAACAACAACAACAACAACAACATGAAAGCATAGCCAGTTTTGGCATGAATTCAGTTACTTATTAGCTCTGACCTCTGACCTTGGGTCTCAGTTTCTCATCTGTAAACCAGAGAAAACCAAACCCGTTGCTGTCAAGTCAATTCTAACTCATAGCAACTCTACAGGACAGAGTAGAACTACCCCATAGGGTTTCCAAGGAGTGACTGGTTGAATCTGAACTGCCTACCTTTTGGTTAGTAGCCATAGCTCTTAATCACTGTGCCACCAGGGCTCCTCTCATCTGTGAAGTGGGAATAAAAACAAACAAACAAACAAAAAAACCAAACCTGTTGCCATGGAATTGATATCGACTCATGGTGACCTCATGTGTTACAGAGTGGAACTGTTCCACAGAGTTTTCGTGGCTGTAATCTTTACGGAAGCAGATCTCCAGGACTTCAAACCGCCAACCTTTAGAAGTTGAGTGCAAACTGTTTGTGCCACTTGGGGATCTAAGGAGTAATAATACTTACCCAAAGTGTATTATGTGATGATACAAGGACCTTCACACAATTCCTGGGAAATTGGGCTGGTGCTCAGCAAAGTTTCCCTCATCGCCTTTGCTTGGTCATTTACAACCCAACTGTATCAAACACTGAATTAAACAAATATTTTTCCTCAAGTATGAAATGTTACAGGAAGCCAACTATATAAAACAGATTAAAAAAAAAAAAGGTGGGGGGGGGACTGCTTTTGTTGATGCGGGGCAGCACAGGGGGAGAAGGTTTTGCAGCCTTCTCATCCACAGCAGTGCTCCAGAAGCAACTCCAAGGAATTCAGTGGCTTTCCAGAGAATAATTTGCAAAGCACTAGTATGGGAATGGAAATCAGGAGGAGACATCAGTAACTGAAATCAGGAGCAAAATGTGAACGCACGGGAAAGGGGCTGACAGACTGCTCTGGGGTTCTGGAAATGCAACACTGCTTTTGGGTCTGAAATGTGTGCTGGTGCTCCCATACAAGAAAGAGTCTGAGGGCACAGAGAGGGCAGAGCTTGTGCAGGCTCACATATCCTCGTGCCTGCAGGGCTGAGAGGGCAATGACACAGGGCGGGCTGAGACATGGGGAGCCACAGAGGTGGTGGCGCAGAAACAGGTGAGTGCAGCCTTGCAGAAGAACCCAATAAGGAGGGCATTAAAGGAAGGAAGCAAGTATCTCCTCTCCTCTAGCTCCTTTCTGACCTTATTTTACATGCTCTTCTGCTTCTGGCAGCTTCTGTATTTCTTGTTGTTTCTTTTTGACCATTTCCTGTAGCCTACAAAGACAAAGGTAAAATAAAGGTTAAATAATTATTTTGGTCTTTTATTATTATGTAAATATAATTATCATTTTATGCATGAGCAGAGATGTGGGAACATATGTTTTGCAAAATTTCCTATTGATGGTCCTATTAATGAAAATTAGGTTTTTGGGTAACTTATCAACTTGGTTGACAAAATTTCCCCTTCCCATCTTCCTGCTAGAAAGTAGGTAGTACAAACAGTTAATATGCTCAGCTGCTAACCTAAAGGTTGGAGGTTCAAGTCCACCCAGAGACCCCTTGGAAAAAAGGCCTGGTGATCTACTTCTGAAAAATCAGCCATTGAAAACCCTGTGGAGCGCAGTTCTATTCTCACACATACGGGGTCACCATGAGTCGGAAGTGACTCCACTTGAACGCAACGGGTTTTCCTGCTGCCCTTCTTTACTGCCTGTGATAATCCAACTAACGGAAACTTCTGCGTGTTTGTTTTTATAGGTCTATTTCTTGTGTGTTTATTTTATCTAAAGTTCTTTTGGACCTGACCACTTCTAGGTGAGGTGATTGAAAACTAAGCTTTTGGGCTACAATGCTGAGTGGCTGGCCTTTCAGCACAGGGCCAGCCCTGAAGACCCACTTCTCAAAGCTCCTTAACTGGCCTCCACTTACTGACTGGCTGTATCATCCCCTGTCCTTGTCCCCTGAGTGAAGGCCTGGTGGGCCATGCCCTAGGATGCTCTGGCCCTGTAGCTGAGGTCTATGTTTGATACCAGTCAGCAACCCATACTCGAAAAGTTTTGGTCCACCATCAAATCCTGGCAAATTTAAGTTCAGTTATACATTTTTAAGTTAAAATAAAGTGTTTACGTATGTACATATCACTTATATGATTCTGTGTTGTTGCTGTTAGCTGCCATTGAGTTGGCCTCTGACTCACGGTGAACCCATGCACAATGAATGGGACCATTGTGATCCACAGGGTTTTCACTGGCTGATTTTTGAAAGCAAATCACCAGGCCTTTCTTCCTAGTCCATCTTAGCCTGTAAGCTCTGCTGAAACCTGTTCAGCGTCATAGCAACATGGAAGCCTCCACTGACAGACGGGTGGTGACTGCGCATAAGGAGCACTGCTGGGAATCCAACCCAGGTCCCCTGCATGGAAAGTGAGAAGTCTACCACTGAGCTACACTATCGTCTCTCAGTTCAAACCCACCTTTCTAAACTCTGTTTTATGATGTTGGGGTTAAAAACCCATTGCTGTCAAGCCAATTCCAACTCATAGTGATCTTATAGGACAGAGTAGAACTGCTCCATTGGGTTTCCAAGGAACGCCTGATGGATTCGAACTGCCAACCTTTTAGTTAGCAGCCAAACTCTTAACCCTATACCACCAGGGCTTCGGTGCTGGGGTTGGGACCCTGTAAACCAAATTTTTGCTTTGCCAGCTTCTCCCTGTTAGGCTTTGCCAACAGGGGGCGCTGGAGAGAGAGACTGAAAGGCTGGGGAGAAAGAAAGGAACTTGGGTCTTCTGGTTTGCCTCCCGTGAGCGGCCCCCAACAGTTCTTTCCTACAGCAGCTGCTGAACCCAGATTGCTGCTCTACCAACATTTGCAGAACCCCGTCAGGCTTCTCCTCAGAGACTTCAGCGCCATCCGGCCAGCTCTCCCTCCACAGAATCTGAGCTTCAGTTCCTCCAAGCTTATAAATTTTGACAATTCCAACTTCTTCTCTGTGTACCCCACCCCTAATGGTAGCTTCTGTATTTATTATCTCTGAGATTAACATTAGAGTTCTGTTTATATTTTTTCAGTAACCTAGTTAGCAACTTTATACCCAGTTAGCAATTTATATTAAGTTCTTTCTGTTTAAATACCTCGTGTGGTGTCTTTCTCCTAGGATACACTCACTGTAGCCATTGCTTTTTCTATGAAGTGACCTATCATATTGTACAAGAAGGAGTCTCCTATATAGTAGCTTCGGCAGAAGTAACACGGATATCAAATTCATATTTAAGAGTTTACATAACATGGACAAGGCTTGTTTCTGTTTAGATAATTACGGTCATACACACTTCTAAGGTATGCTATTCGTTTCGAAGTCCCTGAGAAAAGATTTAACTTCTCTATTGGACTTGCCTCTGTTTCTGTCACCTTGCTGCTCCTAGGGTTTTTCAGCCCTATCCCTACTTGTAGGAGCCCTGGTGGTGCAGTGGTTAAAGCAATTGACTGCTAACCAAAAGGTCGGTGGTATGAAACCACCAGCAGCTCCTGGGGAGAAAGACGTGGCAGTCTGCTTCTGTAGAGATTTACAGCCTTGGAAGCTCTACGGGGTCACTATGAGTCTGAATCGACTCGATGGCAGTGGGTTTTGGGGCCCCTACTTGTAAGGCCTTTAGTGTGATGGAGTTCAGGTATGCTGTGTGCCAAGTTCCTTGAGCTGCCTGAAATGATTGCGTCTGTTGGCCTCTCGCTTTGCTTTACCGCTTCAGGAATCAGGGAGAATAAGGCACTTGTTATCTCGTTGTGTTCTGTACATGACTGTTTGAATTTTTTAACGCCAAGAGGCACGTTACAGATTCCAAGTTTGGCAGCTACTTGAGCCGAATTATTCTTAACTGAAAATTGTAGAAATTGTAATATCTTTCCATGCCCTGCAAAAGCTGATGTGTGCTGCATAAAAACCAGTCCTAGCCCCGTCTTCACCGATGCTGCATTTATTATAATAATAACGACATCTCATATTTGACCATTGCTTCATTTACTTTTATACATGGTATTTCATTTGAGCCTTACAAATATTAGGTAGGAAAAGAATTCTTATCCTAATTATTGGTGTGTGTATATATATATGTATGTTTTTATATATATACATACACATATATGTATCTATGTATCTATAGGGAGCCCTGGTGGCATGGTGATTAAGAGCTATGGCTACTAACCAAAATGTTGGCAGTTCAAATCCACCAGCCATTCCTTGGAAACCCTAGGTGGCAGCTTGTTTACTGTTCTATAGGGCTACTATGAGTCAGAATCGACTAGATGGCAATGAGTTTGGTTTATGTATCTATATATATTTATGGAAATGGAAGTTCTGAGATATTAGATGTTAAAGAACACACAGCTGATGATAATTGATGGACCTTGGATGATTATTCTGGTTTTCTGATCCTAAATCCCATGTTCTTCCCTCTCTTCTCCCATCCTCCCTCTCTCAGTTTTATTCTTTAACATTATTTATGTGTTAAATTCTATGTCTAACTATTTTTCTAGAGTGTGGGAATACAGTGGGCAATAAGACAGACTTCTTCATGGACTCTTTCCATGGACTGTCTTCATGGAGCTTAGAATCTAAAAAGTAGGATGGGCATTAAAAATACAAATTAGTAATTACACTTGTGAGCAGTCCTACTAAGGAGAAATATAAAGGGTAATTACCATTTATAAATACATTCATTTATTCAGTCTTGTCTCAGAAAGAAGTGTTGCATGTAACACTTCTAGATAATTGAGTCTTGCCGCTTCAAATGCAACACTTCCATTTTAGATGGAAATCCTTTGAAAATGTATTAAATAATTCCTTGCTTTATTAGGAGTGTGTAAAATATATGTTATGCTTTTCTTCACCTCTGGGACATCCTGAAGTAGCCGGTGTTGGTCTAAGTTTTAATACTGCATGGAGTTCATTTATCAGTCCATCTCTCAGCAGGGAACAAATGGTGCACTCAAATGGGATAAGCAGGGAGAGATAAATAAGGGAATCTTTATGAAGGTGTGGGTAGGCTTGAAGGGAAAAGAAGAGGAAGAAATTACCAGAATGCAGAGAGAGTAGCTGTAGGAAAGCGCTCTGTTATAAATTTAATCGTGTCCCCCAAAAATGTGTGTCATCTTGGCTAGGCCACGATTGTGTGGTTGTCCAGTATTGTCTGAATGTCCACCATTTTGTGATTTGATGTAATTTTCCTATGTGTTGTAAATCCTAATCTCTGCCTATTATTAATAAATTAATAAAGCAAGGTTAGGTTATGTTAAAGAGGATTAGGGTGGGATGCAACACCCTTACTCATGTCATAGTCATGATCCATGTAAGAGGAGTTTCCCTGCAGTGTGGCCTGCATCAATTTTATCTCACAGAGATAAAAGGACAGAGAAGGGAGCATACAGCCAAGAAAGAAGAACTAGGAGCAGAGCGCATTCTTTGGACCCAGGATCCCTGGCTGAGAGGCTTCTGGACCAGAGGAAGATTGATGACAAGGACCTTCCCTCAGAGCCCACAGGGCGAGAAAGCCTTCTGCTGGAGCTGGCACCCTGAATTTGGACTTCTAGCTTCCTAGACAGTAAGAGAATAAATTTCTCTTCGTTAAAGGCATCCCCTTGTGGTATTTCTGTTACAGCAGCACTGGATAGCTAAGACAGGCTGCCTGACAGGAGCCGTAGCCCCCACCCAACCTGTGTTGACTTATGAGGGAGGGAGTTGGGAATCAGGAGCCAGAGGGCAAGTGAGCCTATTGAAGGTGTTCACACAGACCACCCTCTGGGGCAGAGAGCAGGGGAGGAGGGTGGATAGGGGTCTCCAGTGGCAGATGGAAGATGTACAACTTCTTCTGGTCTTCGCTAGCAAGTAAAATTCTCTACCAGCCTTTCTTGCTGCCTTTGAATTTTCTACTTTTAACTTCAATGGTCTCATGAATGGTCTCCCTGCACTGTTGCCTCTATAACATAACCCCTTTTTCTCCCACCAGCCAAAGTGATTTTAGAAAAAGACCATACAGCAGAAATGTGCCCCTCACCTGCTGTTTAAAAACCAGCCAACTGCTTCCTGTTGCACTTTGGTTAAAATCTAGGCCCTCCCGTAGCTTATAAAGCCCTATGCAAGCAGCCCCAGTTCTTTTCCAGCCTCATCAGCTACCATTCCCTTCGCACATTGTACGCTGGCCTTCCTGTTGCCGTCTGTGCCATGCTTGTTCTTGCTTTAGGAACTTGACATATTCTGCCCCCTCTGCCTGAAATTCCCTGATAGTCTCTTGACTGTGGTGGCCTGTTCTCATTCTTCATTTTCCTCCTCCTCCTCCTCCTTCTCCTTCCTGTTACCCCTCATCTTCCTTTTTTTCTTCTTTTTTAAATGATCCACTTTTTTGAGGTATAACTTAGGATACAAAAAAGGACCTGCATTTTAAGTATACAGGTAGATGAGTTTTGAAATATGTGCATACCCATAAAAGTCATCCAGGTCAAGGTATAAAACTTGTTTACAGCCTCCCAGAAGGCTCCTTCATGCCTCTACCAATCAATATCTGCTTCCTCCCCCAAAGCTAACAAAATCCTGAACTCTGTCACCATAAATCAGTTGAGCCTGTTATTGAACTTCATATAAATATAATCATACAATATACACTTTTTTGTGTTTGGCTTCTGCAACACACATGTTGGTTATACCAGTAGTTGGTTATTTTTGCTATGCAGTATTGCATTGTGTGAACATAGCAGAGTTTATTTATCCGTTCTAGTGTTGAAGGTCATTTGGTTTCTAGTTTTTGGTTACTGTGAATAACATTGCTATGAACAATCTGTTGGGTATGTGTCCAGGAGTGAAATTATTAGGTTCATGATAGCCATATGTTCAGCTTTAGTAGCTGTTGCCAAGCAGTTTTTCAAAGTGGTTGCACTTATTTACTCTCCTCCCACCCCCCCAGCAGTGTATGAGTGTTCCTATTGCCTCATATCTTTGTCAGCACTTGGTATTGACTGTTTAATTTTAGCCATTCTGGTGGGTGGATGGTGGCATCTCATTAGGTTTCAATTTTCATTTTTTTGATGACTAACAATGTTGAGTACCTTTTCATATGCTTATTGGCTATTTGGATAGCCTCTTTTCTGAAGTACCTGGTTAAGCCTTTTGCCATTTTTTAAAAAAAATGAGACTGCCTGTCTTTTTCTTTACAAGAAGCCTGGCGGCACAGTGGTTAAACATTTGGCTGCTAACCAAAAGGTCAGCAGTCTGAACCTATCTAGTGGCTCCACAGGAGAAAGGCGTGGCAGACTGTTTCTGTAAAGATTATAGTCTCGGAAACCCAATGGGGCAGTTCTACTGTGTCCTGTAGGGTTGCTCTGAGGTGGAGTCGACTTGACAGCAGCTTTTTTTTTTTCTTTTACTTATTGGTTTATAGAAATTCTTTATATATTCTGGATGAATTCTTAGTTGGATACATGTATTGCAAATATTTCCTTCCAGTCTGTAACTTGCCTTGTCAATCTTTTGATAAACAGAAGTTCTTAAATTTATTGAAGTCAAATGGAACAATCTTTCCTTCTTTGGCCATGTTTTCTGTGACCTACTTAAGAATCTTTGAATATCTCACTTCTCATTATAACCTCCTCAGAGAGACCTGCGCTGGACTCCTGGTATGGTTTGCTGTCCAGGCCTGCTGCTGGCCTCTGCCCATGGAGCATGGGTACAAGTGGAGTCCTGCAATCCTCGTGCTGGTTGACCAGCAGCAGTGGCCTTGGGTTCAGATCGATATTCAAACTCAAGCCCCACCTGGCTTCTCTAGCATCAAAGACAGGCAACGCCACAGCACACACAGCAGCAGCATCGCAGGGGTCTCAGCTTCTGTCAGTCCAGGTAGTCCACTTAGGCCATGTGTGGTCACAGGAGACAGGGTTTAGGAAAGCCGTAAGATTTGGGGTGCCTTCAGCTTTACAACTAACTAGTAACATATCCTCAGGTCCCCCACTTCAGAGACAAGGCGCTTATTCCCCCTGCCCATTTGCCCCAGGAATGGTGGATATTGATGTCCTGCAGCTGAGTCCCATTTGGGAGTCACCCCCAAGATGCGAAATCTCTGAAGGGCTCTCCTCTCCCACTGATCAATTTCTCCCTCTACCTAAATCCCCTTGCCTTCACTCCATCACAGGTGTGGCTCCTGTGAACCCTCCGCTAGTGACTTCCAGCGTGCAGATCTCCATCTCAGAGTCTGCTTCCCTCAGGGACCCTCAGGGGTGTATGACTGTTCTCTGCTGCAGCTGTTGCTCCTCAATACTGGTTACCCATCACTCAGGAACGTCTAAGTAATGAGGTACAGGTGCTGAGAATGAGGCACAGCCCTCTGCTGGACTTTCATTCATCTTGAATATCCTAAACATTCCTTGAGTTAATGTTGACCAAGGGTCCAATCCTCACACATCCCTGAGGCTAGAGGATTTATTCCAGCTGTTAAACCTTTATTCCAAGGTTCACACATATACATATACCTGTGCACATACAAGAAGTCCTGGTGTCGTAGTGGTTAAGAGTTCGGCTGCTAACCAAAAGGTCAGCAGTTTGAATCTACCAGGCGCTCCTTGGAACTCTATGGGGCAGTTCTGCTCTACCCTATAAAGTCTCTGTGAGTTGGAACCAACTCGACAGCACCTAGCAAAAACAACATATGCATGTATATGGGTGTATGCACACACATACATACGTGTGTGTATATGTATATATGCATATGTATGTATCTCTCCTTCCATATGTATGTGTGTGTCTGAATATACACAGCCTCAAACTAACAAACTATTGATTAAAATGTATCCTAACTTCATACCCTGACAAAGTAGGAAGGCCAGGTTCACATTTAGAAATTTCAGACTCCTGCGAACTTTGTGCCAGAACATGGCAGCACAGGAGAACTGGCCCTAGATCTTGGCCAGTTGTTAGAGGCTACTGTAGTTTTCCTCCCATCCCCAACTCTGTCCCACAACCTGAGAGCCTTCATCCCCTTCTGCAGCCCTCCCCCGGACCTCCCCTCAGGCTGACAGGTACACGTAATGGTGGAGTGATTAACCCCTGCAGGGCAGACCCTAGAGGCCTGCCTTGGCTATTTGGGCAGGGCAATGAGAGCCCCAGGACCCAGAAGAGTAGTCTAGAAGGGAGGGTGTAGGCTCCAGAGTGGGGTATTCCCTTGGCGCACAGAATGCCCTGGCCACTGGTGCTTCCCCTACTCTGCAGTAGGGATAGCCAGGGCTCTAGGAAAGTCAGAGCAACAGGGCCCAGGGCACTGGGGCTTTACTGACTGGAGACTAAGCATAGGGGGATCTTCACCTCCCATTGGCTCTCTTTAGTGCATTCGTCTCCTGTTCTAGGATCTCTTCATCACTCTTACCACTCTGAAGGTATCTGGTTCATTGTTTTTATGTGTTCATTACCAGTCTTCCCTACTAGCATTGATATCATAGGAGGGTAAAGGTCTTATCTTTCTTGTTCATCATTTTATCATCTGGGCCTAAACCAGTGCCTGGAACATGAATGGTAAAATAGATAACTGGGCTTGTTAAAAATGCCCATTTGTGTTTGCTCCCTCGCTTTTGTCTTTCAATTTATTTTTTTTGCCTTCTCTGGTTTTACTTGAGTTTTTTTTTTTATACATATATGTTTCCATTTTACTCTCTTAACATATCAATTATATTTCTTTTTAATTTTTTTTTGGTGTTGCCCGAGAGTTTGCATTACACATTTGCAACTAATCTAAGTCCATTTTCAAATAACACTATGCTAGTTCACAGTTATCTTATAACAGTATTCCCAATTCCTTCTTCCTGTCCCTTGTGACATTGCTGTCATCCAGTTCACTTTTCCTGAAGCTATACTCATGATCCCCAGCTTTTGTTCTAGAGGCTTGGGATGGTTCTGTGACCAGCTCGTCCCTGGGACTTCCCTGCTTTAACACTGAAGGTCTTGCACCCTGGGCACCCCTCGGCCACAGGTGAATGAGGACCATGGACTGGTCACCCGACAGGGATAGCCAGGAAGCTATTGAATAACAGATGAATGTTTCTGGCAGCTGGTGGGCCAACTCTGCCTTCTTAGCATGTACTTACAATGATCTAGGAAAAGAGTATTTCTCAGATTTTAGAAAGGCTGAAAGACTTCTGCTTTATTCTGCACATATCAGCATTACACTGAGGTTCATGTGATGAAAGAAGAGTTTTCAAAAGCACCTCACTGAGGGTAAGATGTGAGTCTCAATAAATAGGAAGTAATGGGGACAGCACCTCTTGTTCGGCAGCTTTGCCTTCCATTCCATTCTGAATGATGCATGGTTTACTGCCCTCTTTCCGTTTATTTGAAAATTTTATGAAAACACATACATTGTTGACATTTTGGACACCGCTAATGATGAAAACTTATTGTCCGTTATGCCAAATTGAAGGGAACAGAAATTACTGAGTCTGTGGACGGTCTGTTAGCAGCAGCACACCATCCAACACAGCCACAAATGCCGATTAAAGAAGACAGAGCTCCGTGAAGCCTGAATACAAAACACTGACTAGGAGAGTGCCAGAGCCAACGGAGACTTCCCGCTCGATGACATGTGGTTGTGGTTGGCTGCTGGGGCACCCCTCCCTGCAGGGTATTGGTTAGGCCTGCTTTCTGCTGAGGGTTAAAGGATCCTGACCAGAAGTCACTAAACCTCATAAGAGGTTTAAATTTTTTCACATAAAGTGAAATCAGAAGGTAGCTGGTCCTGGGCTACACAGCTCTACTGTGCCAACAGGGACCAGTCTCTTATCTTTCTGTTTAGCCATTCATGTGGGTTTTGTCCTCATGCTTGTTTTCATGGTTCCAAGATGGTTTCTCCACCACCTGCATTTACCTGTGTTCCAGGAAGGGAGGAGGGAAGAGGGGCAAAAAGGTGAGTGCCAGCCAAGTCTGTCCCTTTTAAGGAGTTTCCCAGAGGTGCCATCTAACAGCTTCTCCTTACATCTCATTGGCTAGAACTGTGTTACGTAGTCACTGATAGGTGCAGGGGACCTGGAAAAGTAATTTTTTAGCCAGGAACATTCCTACCTCCAACTCCTCCCTCTACTTAATTTAGAGTTCTGTTAGTGGGGAAGTGAGGGAGATGATAATAGGTAGGAGAGGCAATTAGCAATGTCTAACACGAGATGAGAGCCTCCCCATCTTCTGCCAGAGGGGAGGTTAAAAATTCTGTGTCTGATTATGGCATCTGCTTGAATGGAGGGTGTGTGCACAGTGTAAGCTCCAGGCTACATATTATACAAAGTCTCTCATTGAGACAAAATGCCACGTGAACGGGAAGAAGCAGTAGGGAGACTTCATGAGACTCCACGATGATAAAGAAAATGGCATTTGAGTGCAAAGCAAAAGGAAGATAATTCAAACTTTATTTAGAAGAAATGAGTTAGAAATACTTTACAATTGAATTAACTGAGCACATGGTTTAAGCCGCAGCTAAAAGTGTGCCTAGTACGATGCCGTTGATTTGAGAGATTATAATAATCCATTATTTCTGCCTTTAAGATGCTCACATTTTCACTGGTGATATACAATTAATAAATGACAAGTTAGATACTTGTCATTCCAATTGGACAACTTCTCTTGGGACCCAGAGAAGTTGGGCCTGGGCGGTCAGGAAAGGCTTCATGAAGGAAATGAGACATATCGGTAACCTTGGATGGCGGTTGGATTTGGGCAGTTAAAGAAGACAGTACTGAAAGCCTGGGGTGAACACAGACCTAGACTTGAGATGACCTGTTTTAGGTGAGCAACTGTGTGAGAAAACCAGCTTGAAGGCAGGATGTTCAGAGACTGCTAGTTGCCTATTCATTACTGTTCTTCTCCTTTCTCCTTGATAAGAAAACCCCTACTCTACTTGGTATAGTAATGTGTCCACTTATAAAACGTTTCCCAGCATCGTTTGCAGCAAAAATGGCAAATGAGATATATGAGTACATCTCTGAGAGGAACTCTCGCAAAGATCTTTAAAGGAGACTGATAGAGTTGTAAGCATATACTTTTTGGGTCCTTGTCTTTTCCTCTTTCCTGCTGCCTGGAACATTGATATGATGAGTGGAGTTGCAGTGGCCATCTTACAACCATGAGGTAATCTTGAAAATGCAAACTATTAGCTAAAGATCACATGTGAAAAAGTATATAGCGCTTGGGTCTCTTCTGACCATGGAGCTACCATACCAACTCTGGAATTATTTTATGAGAGAGAGAAAACAAACATTTGTATTAAGTCATTATATGGAACTCCTATTATATGTAGGTGAAACTAACTCACACATAGGTTGGAAGATTAGCTTGGAAAGATAGAGTATAAAACCAATTTATAGTATTTTAAAAATCGGCTGTGATTTTTTGAGCATCAGGTATTTGCAGGGCACTGAGCTACATGTTTTACATGTGGGCATTTGAAAGTAGGTTCCTCCCTTTTCTCTCTGTTATTATCTCTAGACACTCCTGGGGAGGGTCAGGGCCTGAGATGGTAAAGCTGGCATTGCACAGTCTCTCCAGTCAGTGCATCCTCTTAGCAAACTATAGTCCTCAGTCGTGATATTTACATGCCCTGCCGTGACCCAGCGGGAGGCAGATGTTCCCCAATAATCCGTGGTGACAATGCAAACATGCCAAAAGATTTCAGTGGTCCTGTACTCCAGGGCTCAGACAATATGTTCAAAACAAACCATGATGGGGAATGAGGAGTGTGTATGGGAAAACATTGGACCCTAATCCCAAATCTAGCCACCTTGTCACCTTGCCTAGAACACTCAAGCAGAGTCTGCCTGTGTTAGAAAGTCCTCAGGCATCTTGAGGGTCTCCTAGGTGATTCTTCCATCCTTTCTTAATGCGCTTCTTCTCCCTGGGCCAGTTGGGTCCTCCAGAAAGCAGAAAGCAGATGCTGAGACTGAGGTAGGTGCACAGGAGGTTTTATTTTATTTTTTAGGGTCAGGGGTGTTTAATGCCTGTGAATGATAAGATGAGGAAGAAGCAGAGTTGGGTAGGGAGAGCCGCAGCCTAGGATACAGATCCACCCAAATCTTGGCCAACCCAAAAGAGATCTTTGAAGCAAAGATGCCCGTTAGAGGGGTCCTGCGTCGGACAGAAATGGTCAGATCCACATTCACTCATTGTTCTTAGTCATTGGCTGGTGGTGGCCCAGGAAGAGCATGATTTCAGCTCCAAAGAGAGGACAAATCCTGAAGGCACTAGAGCTAGAGGTGGTCAGCTAACTGCCCTTCTCGCAGCTGAACAGCAATTCCTTCTTGAAGGGAATCTGAGTGGAAAGACCCTGACTGTGAGTCCCCTTCTCACCATCCCTCTGTCTATAACCCCTCCCAGCCTCCCAGAGTCCCCCCAACACCAGACTTCTGGAACCGTCCACCCTCACTCAGAAATCATCAACTTCTGAGCCCTCTCTTACGGGTTTGTTTCTCAGCCCTGGACATCCACTTACTGCCAAGGCTTCCCTTCTCTGCAATTTCTGTGTGGTGCAGGTGGACAGGGCAGCACTGTTTTAAGGTCTCCCCTCTTGGGGCCTGGGAGGGAAGAGGGTGAACCCTGATCCTCTGGAAGGCAGACAGAGAACTCCCACACTGGGTGCAGCTTGTTCTCAGCTAAAAAGCCTAAAATGCAGCAAACCTCACAGCTAGGAGATTAATTTCCTTCACAGACCCCCTATTCACACAGCTTTAACACTGTGCCCTAAGAACTAAATCCCCTGTGTTATGCTAAGAATGTATCTGTGTCCTCCCCAAAGCAGCCTGTATTGATTTGACCACCAAGGAACAGTGCTCAGCTCACTGAGGTCCAGGTGACCCTTCCCTGAGGAGGAGAAGATGATACTCAAGCCCTCTCTGACATACCATTTAATCCTCACCATCACCCTGAAAAGTGGTAAACACACATCCTTTAACGTCCCAGGCCACTGAGACCCCAGATATTGAGGTAATTAGCCAAAGGAAACCAGGATATGAACTCAGGTCTGGCTGGCCTCAAAGTGCATGCTCTTTCTTCTTCTTTTTTTTTTTAACTGTACTTTTGATGAAGGTTTGCAGAGCAAATTAGTTTCTCATTAAATAATTAGTACACATATTGTTTTGTGACATTAGATGACATCCCCACGACATGTCAACACTCTCTCCTTCTTGACATTGGGTTCCCATTATCAGCTTTCCTGTCCCCTCCTGCCTTCTTGTCTTTGCCCCTGGGCTGGTATACCCATTTAGTCTCATTTTGTTTTATGGGCCTGTCTCGTCTTTGGCTGAAGGGTGAACCTCAGGAGTGACTTCAGTGCTGAGTTAAAAGGGAGTCCGGGGGCTATACTCTTGGGGTTTCTCCAGTCTCTGTCAGACCAGTAAGCCTGGTCCTTTTTGGGGAGTTAGAATTTTGTTCTACATTTTTCTCCAGCTCTGTCTTGGACCCTATATTATGATCCCTGTCAGAGCAGTTGGTGGTGGTAGTTGGGCACCATCTAGTTGTGCTGGGCTCAGTCTTGTGGAGGCTGTGGTAGTTGTGGTCCCTTAGTCTGGACTAACCTTTCCCTTGTGACTTTGGTTGTCTTCATTCTCCTTTGCTCCAGACAGAGTGGGACCGGTGGAGTATCTTGGATGGCTGCTCACAGGCTTTTAAGACTGCAGATGCTACTCACCAAAGTAGGATGTAAAACATTTTCTTTATAAACTATGTTATACCAGTTGAACTAGATATCCCCCGAGACCATGGTCCCCAGCCCTCAGCCTAGGAAAATACTCAGTCTCTCAGGGGATTTGGATGTGACTTTGCCTTTACAAGTTGAAAGCACATGCACTTTTTGATAGTGAATGCTCAGTAAAAGAGTCTGGACTTCATGGATCTCTCCATTTATTCATTAATTCAGCATTATTAGGCACCTACCAGGTACCAGCCCGTTCCTGCTTCCAGGTTGCTTATATTTTAGTGGAGCAGAGACACTGGTTTAATTTGTAATAATAGCTAAGGTGGACCAAGCACTGCCAGGCTTAGGCTGAGCCCTTTTCATGGAGTATCTTCTCACAGCATCTAATGAAGTAGGTGATACATTTTTTTCCCCCTACTTTTAAATAGACTTTATTTTTTAGAGCAGTTTTAGAAAAATTGTTCAGAAGACACAGAGTTCTCATATAAATTCCCCCCTCCCCACATGCTGTTTCTCCTATTATTAACATCCTACTGGGTGGTACGAATGGTTAACACACTCAGCTCCTAAGCGAAAGGTTGGGGGTTCAAGTCTACCCAGAGGTGCCTCAGAATAAAGGGCTGGCAATCTACTTCTGAAAAATCAGCCATTGAAAACCCTATGGAGCACGGATATACTCTGACACACATGAGATCACCATGAGTTGTAGTCAGCTGGATGGGAGCTGGTTTGCATTCTTGTAATACATCTGTTACAGGTGATGAATCAATATTGACATATTATTAACTGAAGTCCAGAGTTTACGTTAGGTTCATTCTGTGCTTTGTTCAGTCCTATAAATTCTGAAAAATGAGTAATATCGCGTGTCCACATTATAATATCACACAGAATACTGGCATTGCCTTAAAAATGCGCTGTGCTTCAAGTAGGTAATACTTGCAATCTGCATTTTGCTGTTGAAGAAGTTGAGATTTAGCAAACTTAAAGTCACTTGCTCAAGATCACAGAGCAGACAAGTGCTGAAGTGGGATTTGATCTCACGCAGTCCAATGCCAGACCTGGTGAACTTAATTGCTACACTATATTGCCATTTCTGTAGGAAATGAAGAGGCACAAAAAGCCTTTAAAGAGAAGCGTGGCCTGCTGAAAGTCCCCTCTAGTGGTTGCTGAAAGTCACCTGGAGGGGTTACTACAGGGCGAAGTGCTGCGGGCCAGATAGTATGGCTTTAGCACCAGGAGAGACAGCGTGCTGGGTCCATGCCTGGTTGCTGGTCCTAGGACCTACGACACACATGGCCAAGTTCAAGATAGTCATGAGAGATGCAACTGGGAAGATCAAGGAGTTTGTACCTGAGGACCAGTTTTCAAAAATTAATCTTCATTTCCAAAAGATTGAAGACTGCACTGGAAAATCATCCAAGTCTATAAAATCAACCACTGGAGGATTATGGACAGTGTGAACATAGACATTGTTTCATAGTCAGAAGACTGTAAAACAGGGAGTCCCTCTTGGTCTTGGACCAAATAAGGGACATGTTGTTTTCCACAGCTGGTGGGTGCACTGGTGCTTTCTTGTATCAGGAAGAGAAAGCCCTGTCCTCCCCTTCCCCCCAGAAATTTCTGTGAGCCACTTCAGCAAGCAGTGTTCCAGAAATTCTTATAACTAATTTGTAGGCTTTGTTCAAATAAAATTTGAACAAAAATTCAGGATATAAGACAAATTCAAAATCATCTGCTGTGGAGGAAGGTGGGGGGAATCCCAGGTCCTTCCTAAGGACCTCCATCTTATAGCAGCCTCTGAGGCAGCTTCACGGAGCAGAGAGTGAAAACGCAGGGGGAATTCAGGTCGCATATCTGGTGCAAGCGACGTTTCTCAATCTTGTGATACAGTGACACTTTTTGAGCATTCCACCACCACCCCATTGACTCAGTCACAACCCCATGTGTGTCAGAGTAGAACTGTGCTTCATAGGGTTTTCAGTGGCTGGTTTTTTGTAAGTGGATCACCAAAGCATTTTTCTTAGGCACCACTGGGTGAACTTGATCCACCAAATTTGGTTAGCAGCAGCTGAATGTGTTAACCATTTGTACTACTCAGGGACGTTAGGAGGCATGCGAACCTTGGTGAGAGTTGGGGAGTAAGTGGTATTCAAGCAACAAGCCACTGAGTAATACATATGGGAAGGTCAAAGTCAACACGGGGCCAGCATCTAGGAGACTGTGTTTGCAAGCTTAGGGGAAAGGCCGAGAAGATGCTGCCCTGGGCAAGGCCAGGTTGGAAGGTGAAATTGGAAGGAGAGGTGACTGTAAGGTAGTGGATTTAGACACGTGCTTCCTTGGGTTGCTGAGGTGGGAACTTGAGAGGGAAAGTCCCTATTATCAATTCAGCCTGGAATTGCATAATGCTGCAGAATTGTGGGGGTGGGATGTGGCAATCCAAGCAGATGGTCTGAGGTACACTACAAAGTCATATCCAGTCATAAATTAGAATACAGCTGGGAGAAAGATTTTCAACAATTATAAGATTTGTGGTGCTTATTTTTAGTGTTTTTAGTTTGGAACTCAGAATGGAAGTACAAACTACATTTGGGCTGGCTTTCATTTTTAGATAAGACAGTGGCTGTCAAACAATTTTACCACTTGCTTCCAAATATTTTTGAGCAGCAGAATCCTGTTTGCAAACGAAATCTTCATTGGAATTCCAGGATATTGACTAGACAATACAGTATTTTATCAGCATAAATTTCTGAGTCCAAATGTATAACATTTATTTAACCTAAAGTTAATTAGGGAGAAAAATGAGTCTGTTTGCATGATCTGAAATATTTGGAATTAGAACTCAATGTTGCAGCATTTTATCAGCTCGAGGGTCCAATTCATTCCAGGTTTTTTTTTTTTTTTCTTGTTAATACAGGTTTGAGGAAATAGAGGTTTATACAGATAAGTGGCAAAAAAATATTATTTCTAAGTCACTCACCCTTTATTCCCAGAATTCTCTTTAATTAACCAAAGGTGGCAGACGTTTTCCTTCAGAGTAAGTTATATTGACCACACAAATCAGGAGGCCATTTGTTTCCTATAGTAGGTTGAATGGTAACTCTGAAAAAGATATGTTCACGTCCAGATGTCTGGAACCTGGGAATGTTGGAAAAACGGTCTTTGCAGATGTGATTAATTAAGGATCGTGAGATGAGATCATCCTGGATTAACCGAGTGGGGCTTAAATCAAATAACAGATATCCTTAAAAGAGAAGGTGATGTGGAGACAGGCAGAGACTGGAATGATGGGGCCACAAGCCAAGGGAGCCAGGAATGACCACAGCTATCAGAAGGTGAAAGAGAAAAATTCTTCCCTAAAGCCTTCAAAGAGAGTATGGCCCTGCTGGTACCATGAGTTTGAACTTCTGGCCTCCAGAACTGTGAGAGAATAAAGTTCCGTTGTTTTGAGCCACGAAGTTTGTGGTAATTTGTTATAGCAGTCATAGAAAGCTAATACATTTCCCATGAGCTACTTTTTTTTTTTTAATTAAAGTTTAAAAACTGATCCTTTGGTAGGTTATGGTTATGGAGTCCAGTATCATTGTTTTCTTCTGAGTGGTTTTTCTGCCTCCAGTTGCACCTGTTTTCTCTTTCCTGGGCTGTTCCAGAATCTTCTGGGGCAGTCTGAGTGCCATTAGCAACAGTCCACTGGTTTTTAAACTGAGTTCCATGTAACCCCAAGCTTTGCTTTGCATTTCATTTTAAAATACATGTTACCCATTTTCAATGTGACATCTTAAAAAGCACAGCGTTTTAACGCATCAGAGACATCTGGTGTACTATCTCCACACAAGTCAAATATCCACACACAACCACACTCAAGAGAAAAAGCAAAGAAGCTGGTCTATTCTTGTGCCTCTCTCTCTCTCTTTTTTTTTTTTCAATCAAGGAATAGGTATTTCCAAGATGCCCTGAAGCAGACTTCCCCTTATCGGCCAAACCTGGAAATCTTGCCCATCTCTAGACCAATCATTAATGAAGAAATGGGTTGCCATGCTTGGTTTAAAGCAAGCGTAAAGCATCCTTTGGGATAGTGTACATCTCTAAACAAAACCTAAACAAAATTGGGATTCTGTAAATGGTGCTAGGAGGAGTAAAAGGCTCTTGGATGGACAACCAACATTTATCACAGTAGACTTTCCTAAAGATAAGTTTAAAGGTGCGTTAGCACTGGCAGGTCAGCTAAAGGGGAGCAGCCTTAAAGGAACCCACCATTATGTAGGGTCTCCTAGGACTTGCCTCTGCACACAGGGAGAGAATAATAGCCCCTGGCAACAACTAATCTACTTTCGGTCTCCATGGATTTTCCTATTCCGGGTATTTTCTATAAATGGGATTATTTAATACGTGATATTTTGTGACTGGCTTCTTTCACTTAGCGTAGTTTTCAAAGTTCATCCATGTTGTGGCATGAATCAGTACTTTATTCATTTTATTGTTAAATTATATTCCATCCTCTGGATATTCCACATTTTGTCCATTCATCCATTGATGGACATTTGGGTTGCTTCCACTTTTTGGCTATTACAAATAATGCCACTATGATCATTTTTTTGTACATGGTTTTGTGCAGACTTCTATTTTTTTTTTCAATGAGCATCAATTTTACAGTGTTTATATGAGAGGATATTGTTATCTGTGGCTCTCCACTTTGGCTGTGATTCCTAACTGTTTATGTTTATCAGCTTCTTACTGTCCCCTGGCATCGGCCTTGTGCTTAGTAAACGAGCACTTGGTGGGGTGGAAGTACGGGTGTAGACAGAATAAATCAAGGAGGTTTTTTTTGTTTTTTCTCATTTTTGTAGGTTTGAATGTATGTGTGTGTATATAGACAGAGCGTTAACTATCTTTTAGTGAGTTCCCCCTGTTGTTATCCATTGCTGTCAAGTCGATTCTGACTCACAGTGACCCTATAGCACAGAGTAGAACTGCGGGGAGGGGCTTTTAAAAATGCCTTCTAGCCCCACTCCTGGAGCTGCTAATGTAACTGGTAAGAGGTGGGACTGAGTTGTTAGTAATGATTAACTACCTATTATTACCCCCACTTTATAGATTAAGAAGCTGAGTCTCACAGCGATTAAGCGACTTGCTCAGCATCCTGTAACTAACATATGGAGGAGTAGTTAGAATTGGAACCTACAATCTTAAGCCCTATGTTCTATTGCAGAGGGGGAACTACCCCTCAGAGATTTATGCTTGAGAAATTAAGTTATTCCTAAGACAAGTTTGGAAATCAGGTTGTCTGACGCCAGGTGATAGCAATACTGACACTAGTACTAAAAAAAAAAAAAATTACTCACATTTCGTTAGCATTAACTGAGAGTGTACCATGATCCAGGTGCTGTGCTAATCACCTTATTTCATTTATTCCTTGTACCAACTTCCTGAAGGAGCTTCTATTTACTTCATTTTTTTTTTTCAGATCAGGACATTAAAGCTTAGAAGGGTTAACGATGGTGCCTGAGGTTCTCAGTGTCAGGGCTACAACTCGAACCCAGGTCTTTCTGATTACCAACTCCCACTATCTCCATGACACTCTATGTGTGCAAAGGTGAATGTAAACACATGACTACCAATAGTTCCTTCAATCCTTCCAGCAACCCCTTTCGTTTGTAGGTGCAATCAGAATCCAAAAATTAAAAAAAAAAAAAAGGGATGTCACCCAAAACATTTGTTCTTTTTTGGCTAAGTGTTGCTGGATAAATATTGGCTCCACATGAAAAATTGGGGATAAAGAGTACATTTGGGGGAAAGGTGTAAAAAGTTATAAAAATCTAATCTAGTCTCTGAGGGTCATGAGTAAGTTTCTTACACATGTAAATGAGCCGTGTCCAAGTTTGGACACACTGCAGAGGCAGGAGAACTGGGAGAAAGGGAGTGGGACAAATGGAGGAGGAGGAAGAAGAAGTGGTCTAGCAAGGAGGATGAGGGAAGAGCAGAAGATGTTATATTAAGCCACAGCTCTGGCTGATTTGCATAATCGATACCTATTCCTGACACCTGGGGCACTTGACTGGGCTTAATATTGAGGAGGGCATGTGGCTTCATTGAAGTGAGGGTGCAAAATAATTTATGTCTTGGAAATAGGCAGATTGGAGGTCTTTAAGAGATGCAAAAATGGTAAGAGCGAAAGTGGGGGAGGGTAGTGGCTCACTGCTCATGATGACTATCTTTCTTAGCTAGCTCAACGTGCTTATAACAGAAGTACCACAAGTGCGTAGCTTTAAAGAACAGACATATATTTTCTCACAAGTCAGGAGGCTAAGAATTCAAATCTGGGCATCAGCTCTAGGAGACGGTCTTTCCTTGGTTCCTTGGTGATCCACATATGGCATCTGTCTTCCATGTGTGTGTGTTTGTGTCTGTGTCTGTGTGTCTATTCTGGTCTTTTTATAACTAAGAAGTAAGCAGGTTTAGGATCTACTCTACACTGGTACGTTCTCATTAACATGACAAAAAAAAAAAAAAAAAGAAACCCCCTATTTCCAAATAGGATCATATCTACAGGTACAAGGGCCAGAAATTCAACACTTATCTCAGGGGGACACAATTCAATCCATAACAATGAAAATTCATCAAATGTGAAAATGGAAAATGGTAGAAGCACCTTTGCTATCTCAGGAATAAGAAAAACTGAAGATTTATGGACTTTTCCTAGCAATAAAGCAATAGGCTGGATGAAAGACACACTGAAAAGGCTACCTGTTGTGTGGCATGTGTGGAGCTGTTAAAATGGGACAGATCTTGACAAGTTGTGTCATCAACTCCCTAACCTACAATAGAACCATAACCTTTTGCTGATGAAGAGCTGCGTTTAACCTTGCCATGAAAGGACATGGTGTGTAATTCTGTTGGCCTAGACTCAGCCTCCAGTGGGTGACTTGGGACCATGTGGCATTCTTGACCACTTCTAAGATCTGGCATTTTGGCAGCAATGTCGAATTCCATGGACTTTCACCCAGAGGTGATGAATTTATTGAACAAATGTGTTCTATCTAGAGAACAGGCCAGCTCACAGTGAGCCTCACAGAGCCTCTGAAAGCCAGTGTTGTTATTTCTTCTCAGGGTGTGTGAGTGTGTGCGTGTGGACACACACGTGTGAAGTTTTAGGTGCGAGCTGGAGGCGGGCAAAAGGGGAAGGTCAATATTTATGAGTGGGTTTCTAGGATTTTATTTTATTTTTCTTATTTCATTTCCATGATCAACATATGCCTTCTGGTGTCTAAGGCCCCATGATTTCGCATTTATAAGTGACTAAAAACAAAACCTTATTATAGGAAATTAGATTATTTTGCTTTAGCTTATTTTTCATTTTTGACTTCATAAAAATGGAAAGAAATTCTATTACCAGAGAGAAGGCTTTCCCTCAGAATGTTATTAAAACAAATACCCCAAATGTCTGTAATATAGACTGGACTCTTTCTGTAAAATTGAAAATGTATTCACCACTTTGACGTGAGTTCTCTGAACACCTTTCTCCAGGCCCAGCCTGTTTAACACAGGCATTCTCTCTCTGCTCAGGCTGCAGCTTCCTTCTTGATTTTTCCTTGTCAGTTTAAGGAGCTTCTTCTTTTTGCACATGAGTAACTTGGCCTGGAACTGGCTCATGTTTTACGGGGGCAATCTCAGACTGGGCCTTCAGTACTAATTATTTAAACCACATGACTAATCTATGGAAAATCCCCAGGTTTTAGCCATTTTCAGACATTCTGGCATCTGTGCAACAAAGATGTGATTTTTCCAATAGACTGAGTTTTTTTTTTTTTTTTAACTTTTTCTTTAATTTACACCATTCATAGATCCTCTCCTGATGAATCATGTTGCCTTTGCCAAATAGATGACCTATTTTCCAGTGTCTGGTGTGGTGTGATGGGGGGTGTTGGTGTTGCCCGAGTGTTGAATGTCCATCAGTAGTGTTTATTGAGCAACCACTGTGTGCCTAATATTGCATCTGGCAGCTGCAAGCAAGTTGTAAAGAAAGCGAAGCCATCTCATCATATTTTCCCTCAATGAACTTGCACCATAATAGGGAAATGGGGTGAAAGACAAGTATTAATGAAAACAATTTATAAAGAGAGAAAAGAATCAAATAGTAATGACTAAAGGCGCCTGGTCTTTGGCTGGGTCCGCCATGATGGAACCTCCCAGGACTGGGGCCTTAGGGAAAGAATGAGAAGGAGCAGGATGGAGAGCCTTTCTTTAGGGGGTAATTACCACACTTCATTTATTCAGGAGTCCTTCACAATTCCTGCCATACCCATGACCTTAATGTTTTTAAACATTCTATGAACTTTTTCTGTAACTGAAATTTATTTATTTAAAAAGGGTATTTAAAAAATGAAAGAGATATTAATATCACTACCATAAATGTAAAACCAGGGACTATTGCTATATAAACCTGTTGCCATCGAGTTGATTCCAACTTATAGCTACCCTATATGACAGAGTAGACCTGCCCTATAGAGTTTCCAAGGAGTGCCTGGTGGATTCGAACTGCCGACCTTTTGGTTAGCAGCTGTAGTGCTTAACCACTACGCCACCGGGGTTTTCAAAAAATGTAAAACCAGGGAGTTTTGCTATACACAGAGAGTAATAATAAGTATAAATACAACGGAAAAAACAATATTATAATCCTCTCACTAGCTATTGTCTGAAGGAAGTTCTGAGCGTGAGATTGGTTGTTTTGTTAAAAAGGGTGTTTAACTAGTGCTACTGGTACCACTACCAGTTGTCTTCTAGTTGATTCTGACTCATGGTGACCCCTTGTGTGTCAGAGTAGAACTGTGCCCCATAGGGTTTTCAATGCTGTTTTTTTCTGAAAGAAGTCACTAGACCTTTCTTCTGAGGCACCTCTGTGTGAACTGGCACCTCCAACCTTTTTGTTACCAACATGAGCACATTAACCTTTGGACAACCCAGGGTGTTATGGCAATGTTAAAAACACACTAACACCAAGCTGAGACTGATTACAAGTACTCCATTTTGGAATTACCGGGAGGTTCAAGTTTATGAGCTGAGCAATAGCCAGGCTTTGGGGTGGCAGAGCCATTAAAAAATCAGATGCCATAATCTGCACAGACAGATCTCTCCTTAGGACCAGAAGGGTGATGGTGTACAGAAAGTGTGTAGAGGAACACCATCCTGGAGGAAGAAATGAGCTTGGGATTATGGGTGCCTGGGTACTGGGAGTTTGCTCCATGTATTCCTGATCCTGAGGCTGCCCTGGCTCACAAGTTTGAGCATCCTCCCCTTGAGTGGGTAGGTTTGTGCCCTCGGTTTGCTCCTTCTGTCCTGTGTTTCTCGCTCTGCTTCCAGTCTGGTCTTCACCCCTGGACTCCACTTTTGGATATCTGCTGGTACCCACACAACCCAGGTCACTGTACATTTGTTAAGATTATTATAAAAAGATGCTAAGGGAAGCAGAATGAAACACACAATTGACACATTGATGGTAAGACCTTGAGAGGAAGGTATTGAATGGGTGCTGTCTTCAGGTGCTGGCCCCACCCTGGACAATTCGCCTTCCCTTTAGCCAGGGTTCACAGCAAGCTATGTACATGAAATCCACTAGAGTTCCCTACAGCTTTGTCTGTTCCTATGGCCGTGGCTTATATACAACACAGGAAGTCCAGACACCCAGATCTGATAAGCAGCAAGACAGACAGAGGAGGAGCACAGGCACCCAGCAGCTGAGGCTACAGCTCAGCATTCCCAGGCTTGTGTCCCACCAGGTGGTAGGGTCGAGGTGTCTGACATCCTAGACTTCTAGACCAGTCTCAAAGGGTGGGACTGAACCCTCGGATAAGCACATGGTCTGAATGTCTGTCAGCAGTGTGATCAGGATCAGTATGTGCAGCCTCAACTCCTGTTCTCCCTTCCCTCTGGTCTGCTGTCCTCAGTGTCACCTGTGTGCCTCCTTCATAGCTCTGATAACACTGCATTACTATGATTTGCTGGAGCTGGCTCCTACCACTAGGCTGTGGAATCCTGGGAGGCGTGATCCTGTCCTATTTGTCTCTGTATCCCACACCTACAATAGTGTTTAGCTGAATGTGGACATAGCCTTTGGGGTTCTTAGCTCCCAACATCAGAACTTTCTCCAGCTAGTTTAAGCAGAACATGTGTGAACGAACTGTATTAACTCAAGTGTTCACAGAATCTATGAGCAGGCCAGTGTTAGACTTGGAGGACATGAAGTCAAGAGCAATGGGTCAACCACCCCATGAGAGTGATCAGGAATGAGCCCGTTGGTTTCACCATTGAGTAGATCCATCAGATCATGGCATGGATGCTGGGCCAAGGAACTCTGCCATTGTTGCCCCATGTCAGGATATCTCCATGGTTGCTGCCTGGAAAAACAGTCATCCCAGTTCTGCCTTCATAGCTTCTCTGGCCATCCACATCTCTGGTGAGTGCACTTGACTTTTGAAGTCTAGTGAGGCAGAGGAAGATGCGCATCTCTTGTTTCTACCTTAGGGGGGCAGTAGTCACAATGCGGCACATTCTCCCAGCATACATGATGGCAGAGGCTATAAAGCCCCATAAATACTAAACAGTAAATATATGTTGAAAGCATGGAATAAAAGGCTTCATTTAATTTTTCAGAATTCTGTAAAATGGACCCAAACCCTTATTTTCCATTCATGTAACCTGATGTGGAAATCTACATATAGGGGGTTTGCTGGAGCTGCTGGACTGACTGAAATATCTAAAGCATCTGCTGGGAGTTTGAGGGCAAAGTGACCCAAAGGACTCTAAATTTCGCAGTGTAATCAACAGATATTTATTAAGCACCCATTAGGTGCCAGGTTTAGCTTTGGACGGATTCCAACCAGCCTGCTTAAACACTGAGGCACACACTGGAGAATTTCCACGCCATAAGCTAGCAACCGAGAGAAATGACATGAGGTTTTCATCTGCAGTTCATTGTGATGTGGGAGCTTGTCCCCTGGTTATAGGACAAGTCAGCTGGAAAATTACCCGGGGCTGACCTGTGTTAGGAAATATTCTGATTTACATCAGTTCTGGAAAAAGGCTCTTGCAAGCTGTCTCCATCTTTGTGGTAGCACTGGAGTACTTGTGACCTGTCCCACATCCAGATAGACTACTGTCTTTTCAAGGCATTCGTTCCTTTAGAGGCAGTTTTGCCTCAATCGGCTTACCAGGTTTTGTTGATGCTAGACACTAGAATATCGAACCAAACACTCAGCTGCGATTCCCCAAGCCCTGGTACTTGTACGTGACCACGGAGGGCTCAGGGACGCTGCAGTTTATGACACTGAAGAAGGAATTTGTTGACAGTGACTAAAGCCAAATTCTGAAATGAGAATAACTCTTATCGGTTATGTAATGTTGTGGGGGAGGCAAAGGCACAAATAACCCAGTGCCTTCCCGTAGTTTATTAAATTTCTCTTCTACCCTCGTCCCACCAAAATGTAACATCCTAACACTAGGGCAAAGTGATAAATATTACTGCCAGTAACCTCGAAAACTATGAAATGTAACAGAGCATGAAATCAGCTACATAACTTGTGAACTTTGCATTTCGGTTCTATTTTTTTCAAGGATATTGTACAGTTTTCAGATTATTTTATCAAGGTAGAAGCAAAAAGCAGAAGAAAACTGTTTCATACTTCATGGAGGGAACCTACATTTGTCATTTCAGCTTATGGTTCTCTACTCGCAAACCCTCCACCTCTGACGTGGGCGGTGGGATAAAGGAGGGAGGCTGAGTATGCCTGCAATTTACCAGCGAAACTTAAACATAATTAAAACAAAACTATGAACGATGGAAAAACAAAATGTGGTATGGAATATTACTCAGCCACAAAGAGAAATGAAGTCCTGATACATGCCACAACATGGATGAACCTTGAAAACATTATGCTGAATGGAAAAAGTCAGTCACCAAAGGGCAAATATTGTATGACCCTACTTATATGAAAGATTTAGAAGAGGCAAATGCAGAAAGACTAAAGCAGATTAACAGTTATCCAGCTGGCCGCAGGGGGAGATGGGAATTTTTGCTTAAAGAATATTGAATTTCTGTTTGGGGTGATGACAAAGCTTTGGAAGCAAATAGTGGTGATGATTGCATAACATTGTAGATATAATTGATGTCACTGTACACTTAACAATGGTTAAAATGGCATTTTTTTTGTTTTATATATCTATATACCCACCACAATAAAAATTGTAAACAAATCTATGAATACCACGCTATTAAGAGAAATTTGAAACCACTCAGGCAAGCTACCTAACAGCAGTGCACCCACCAGTCTTGCTGCTGCCATGATATAATATCCTTATTTGAATAACCAGGATCTTACCTGGTTCTTTGTGCTTCAACTCCCGCCTTGGAAAGCAATTCCTGTCTTGTGTTACTGTCATGTTTCTCCTCTGTCTGGTTTGCATCCTGTCTGGTGTTCAGATTTTCCTAGGCCTGGAAATGTACCTTATTTTTAGCAGATATGGAACCTGGGTCCTGTTCCCAGTGTGACAACTTTGGCAAGATCCCTCCATCTGCTCCAGGCCACCTGCCAGCCCAGGTGTCTGCAGTGTTACAGCTGCCAAACCCCCACAGCTATGGAATATCTCTTTGGTATCTAGTCCTTATCCTAGAAAATCCTGCCCAATAAAATGCTGACTAGCTGGTTCAGGTAGTAGATTCATGTCTGTGTTCGGGAAAATTGAGGGTCTTGTCTCAAAAGATAGGTTGATAGCAAACCAAGGAGGGGCTTGAGTGAGCTGTTATTAAAGAATTAGACTTTGTTGTGGTGATGATGGGGAGTGACGGTTCTCTGCAAGGCAATAGCTGCATCTAGCTGGGCTTCAGGGAGTGAAATTAGGGTGAATGAAACTGGACATTATGGTAAATATACATAAGGAATATAATGAAGGCATGAGCTAGGGAGTTGGCTGCAGGTGTGGAGATGGGAGAAGAAGGAATGGGAGGAACAAGATCAGACGTCTGAGTTTCCAGGACTGACTGGGAGTGGTGAAATAGCTGGAAGTGGTGGTTTAGGGTGAGGGGTGAGGAGGGAGAATATATGTGCTTTTGGGAATGGTAGCTTTGAGCAGAAAACCAAAAAACAAAACAAAAACAACCTGTTGCCGTCGAGTCGATTCCGAGTCATAGCAACCCTTTAGGACAGAGTAGAACTGCCGCATAGGGTTTCAAAGGAGCAGCTGGTAGATTCGAACTGCTGACCTTTTGGTTATCAGTCAAGCTCTTAACCACTGCTCCACCAGGGCTCCAGCTTTTAGTAGAGAAGAGGGCATTTCTGAGGAGAGGTCCTGCAGTCACAGATTTGGACATGCTGTGGGGAGCAGTGGGAGGAAGGAATAGATGTGTCATTGATGGTGAGATGTCACTCTTCAGTCACTTTGAGTGGAAAGGTCTTGCACTCCATGTAGACCTGGAGCCAGAGCTCTAGGACAGCCTCTGGGGCTCCCTGACACAGAGGCGCCAGGGCATGGTGGGGAGGAGCACAGGGGGAGAGATAGCTGCACCAGGGTTCAAAACCAGGCTCACCTCTTTACAAACTGCTGTCTAGCAGGGTTATGAGGCTTAGGAATGCTCTATTTCAGGGCTCCAAATCTTCACATGCTGCGGGTCACAGAGGAGGGACATAGTCAATTGTGGCTCTTTTATTACTCATATTTCGCTCTTGCAAGCTGTCTCCTTCTTTGTGGCAGCACGGGGGTACTTGTAACATGTCTCACGTCCAGACAGAGTACAGTCTTTTTAAGGCATCCGTTTCTTCTTCTTCTTTCTTTTTTTTTTTTAATTTTTATTGTGCTTTAAGTGAAAGTTTACAAATCAAGTCAGTCTCTCACACAAAAACTTATATACACCTTACTACATACTCCCAATTGCTCTCCCCCTAACAAGGCAACCCGCTCCCTCCCTCCACTCTCTCTTTTTGTGTCCATTTTGTCAGCTTCTAACCCCCTCCTTCCTCTTATCTCCCCTCCAACCAGCATAGTCTCAAGTGTCCACCTGATCCAAGAAGCTCACTCCTCACCAGCATCCCTCTCCAACCCATTGTCCAGTCCAATCCGTGTCTGAAGGGTTGGCTTTGGGGATGATTCCTGTCCTGGGCCAACAGAAGGTCTGGGGGCCATGACCACAGGGACCATTCTAGTCTCAGTCAGACCATTAAGTCTGGTCTTTTTCGAGAATTTGGGGTCTGCATTCCAGTGTTCTCCTGCTCCCTCAGGGGTTCTCTGTTGTGTTCCCTGTCCAGGCAGCCATTGGTTGTAGCCAGGTACTATCTAGCTCTTCTGGTCTCAGGCTGATATAGTCTCTGGTTTATGTGGCCCTTTCTGTCTCCTGGGCCTGTAATTACCTTGTGTCCTTGATGTTCTTCATTCTCCTTTGATCCAGATGGGTTGAGACCAATTGATGCATCTTAGATGGCCGCTTGCTAGCATATAAGACCCCAGATTAAGGCATCCATTTCTTTAGAGGCAGTTTAGCCTCGATCGGCTTACCAAGTTTTGCTGATGCTGGATAGAATACTGAACAAAACACTTAGCTCTGATCCCCCAAGCCCAGGTACGTGTATACAACCATGCCTGGAGGGCTCAGGGATGCTGCAGTTTATGACACTTAATGAAGGAATTTGTTGATAGTGACTAAAGCCAAATTCTGAAATGGGAATAACTGTTTTATTGGTTACATAATGTCATGAGGGAGGTGAAAGGCACAGATAACCCAGGCACAAATAACTGATTTCACAAGGTTTTGTGAAATGCTTTGCATATTAAGTAATTAGAAGAGTTCCCCTCATGTTACCAGTGTCTTTAAAAAACAAAAACACTTTTTAATAGACTTTTTATTTTAGAGTAGTTTTGGGTTAACAGAGATTGTACAGAAGGTACAAAGAGTTTTCATGTGCCATATATTCCTCCTCCCGCCCCGAACACGTTTTGGATTCTTTTTAAAAATATATTTAATTTTTATTGCTGTTGTTGAGAATATACACAGCAGAGCATTTGCCAGTTCAGCAATTTCAACATTTACAATTCGGTGACACTGACTGCATTCTCCAAGTTGTGCAACCATTTTCACTTTCCTTTTCTGAGTTGTTCCTCTTTCATTAACATAAACTCCCTGCCCCCTAAGTTTTCTATCTAATCTTTCCAGTCCATATTGTCAGTTTAATCACATATAGATAGTTCTTAAAAAAGCAAAAAGCTCAAGGCAGATATTCTTTACTAGTTAGGCTAAGCTATTTTTGGGTTTTAAGAAGATTTCCCACAACTCATCTATCACTTTCTGGTACAGTGGTGGCTTGCTTGTTGTTGTGATGCAGAAGCTATGCCCCTGGTATTTTAAATACCAGCAGGGTCATTCATAGTGGACAGGTTTCAGAGGAGCTTCCAGACTAAGACAGACTAGGAAGAGGACCTGGAAATATACTTCCAAAGAAATTGGAGGCCAGTGAAAACATTATAAATAGCAGTGGAACATTGATATAGTGTTGGAAGATGAGCCCCTCAGGTTGGAAGTCACTCAAAATACAACTGGATAAGGTCTATCTCTTCAAAATAGAGTCAATTTTAATAAGGTAGATGGAGTCAAACTTTTGGGACCTTCATTTGCTGATGTGACACAACTCAAAATGAGAAGAAAAACAGCTGCAAACCTCCATGAATAATCAGAAAGTGTAATGTACAAAGTATGAATCTAGGAAAATTGGAAGTCTTCAAAAATAAAATAGAACCCATAAAGATCGATATCCTAGGCATTAGTGGGCTGAAATGGACTGGTATTGGCCATTATGAATTGAACACTCATACAGTCTACTATGTTGGGAACGACAAACTGAGAAGGAATGGCTTCATATTCATCATCAAAAAGAACACTTCAAGATCTATCCTGAAGTACAACTCTGCTGGTGATAGGATAATATCCATATGCCTATAAGAAAGACCAGTTAATACAAATATTATTCAAATTTATCCACTAAACACTAAGGCCAAAGATGAAGACATTGAAGATTTTTACCAACTTTTGCAGTCTGAAATTGATCAAACATGCAATCAAGTTACATAGATAATTACTGGTGATTGGAATGAGAAAGTTAAAAACAAAGAGGAATCATTAGTCAAAAAATTTGGCCTTGGTGATAGAAACAACACTGGATATTGCATATTACAAACACCTTTTTTCAACAACAGAAACAGCGACTACACACTTGAACTTGGTCAGAAGGAATACACAAGAATCAGTCAACTACATCTGTGGGAAGAAATGTTGGAGAAGCTCAATACCATCAGTCAGAACAAGGCCAGAGGCCAACTGAGGAACAGACCATTAATTACTCATATGTGAGTTCAAGTAAAAGCTGAAGAAAATTAAAACAAGTCCATGAGAGCCAAAGTATGACCTTGAATATATCTCAATGAATCTGGAGACCAGCTGAAGAATAGATGTGACACATTGAACACTAATGACTGAAGACCAGGTGAGTTGTTGGATGACATCAAGGACATCAAACACAAAGAAAGGAAAAAGTCATTTAAAAGATAGGAAAGAAAGAAAAGAACAAAACGGATGTCAGAAGGGACTCAAACTTGCTCTTGAACATAGGGTAGCTAAAGAGAAAGGAAGTAAAAGAGCTGAACAAAAGATTTTAAAGTGCAGCTCTAGAAGACAATGTAAAATATTAAAATGAAATGTCGAAGATCTGGAGGTAGAAAACCAAAAGGGAAGAACACGCTCCACGTATTTCATGCTGAAAGAACTGAAGAAAAACTTCAAGCCTTGACTTGCAATTTTGAAGGATTTTATGGGCAAAATATTGAACAATACAGGAAGCATCAAAAGATAGAAGGAATACACATAGTCATTGTACCAAAAAGAATCGGTCAATGTTCAACCATAGCATATGACCAAGAACTGATGGTATTGAAAGAAGAAGTCCAGGTTTCACTGAAGGCACTGGTGAAAAACAAGACTCCAGGAATTGATGGAAGACCAATTGAGATGTTTCAACAAACAGATGAAACACTGGAAGCACTCACTCATCTATGCCAAGAAATTTGGAAGACAGTTACTGGGCCAACTAAAGGAAGAGATCCATATATGTGTCCATTCCAAAGAAAGGTGATTCAACAGAACACAGAAATTATGGAACAATATCATTAATATCACATGCATGCAAAATTTTGCTGAAGATCATTCAAAAGCGTTTGCAGCAGTACATTAACAGAAATTCAAGCTGAATTCAGAAGATGTGGAACAAGGGATATAATTGGTGATGTCAGATGGATGCTGGCTGAAAGAAGAGAATACCAGAAAGATCTTTCCTTGTGTTTTATTGCCATTTGCAAAGTTATTCGGCTGTGTGGATCATAACAAATTATGGATAACATTGCCAAAAATAGCAATTGTAGAATACCTAATTCTGCTCATAAGGAACCTGTGCATAGACCAATAGGCAGTTGTTTGAACAGAACAAGGGGATACTGTGTGGTTTAAAATCAGGAAAGGTGTGTGTCAGGGTTGTATTCTTTCACCATACTTATTCAATCTGTATGCTGAGAAAATAATCTGAGAAGCTGGACTGTATTAAGAACAACCTGGCATTAGGATTGGAGAAAAACTCATTAACAATCTTTGATATGCAGATGATACAACCTTGCTTGCTGAAAGTGAAGAGAACTTGAAGCACCTACTGATGAAGATCAAAGACTACAGCCTTCAATATGGATTGCACCTCAACATAAAGAAAACAAAAATCCTCACAATTGGACCAATAAGGAATTGCATGATAAATGGAGAAAAGATTGAAGTTGTAAAGGATTTCATTTAACTTGGATCCACCATCTACGCCAGCTCATGGTGTCAAACATCTTTCTCTTCATTCAGCCAGGTTCTGGTCGGCTCACTCCTAGCCATCCAAGCAAGGTCACAATGGGTAGCAGCCTTTGGCTCAAGAGTTCACACATACCAACCGGCCCTTTAGACATCCCCTTCACACACTCTCATCCCTAACCCCGTTAGGCTAGGTCAAAGAGTTCCACCCATAAACTTACGAGTCTACACATAACTCCCTTTACTTCTGACCAGCCAGCCCCTCTCTGTCATCTCTAGCCCCATGGTCTGTGTCAACAGGTGTCAGTGAAAAGTGTCCAAACTCAGTCTGTCTCTTTATTGTTGTACTTCCCCCACTTCCACTCATGTGTAGACCAGGTGGCCACCACAAGTGAGCAGACCAAGCTGTCTACTCTCTGGCTTCCTTTAACTTCCAGTCTTGGAAGGGGGTTCCTTCTGATGGGCACTGACTTTTCCTGCCTTAATGCATCCAACAGCAAAATGCTTGCTCAGAATTCAAAACGCAAAACAGTCATTTTCTTTGCAGGTCCTGCTTTCAGATGAACACCTCCAGTTCTTTCAGCAGCTCTGGGTGTTTCTACATGTCTTCAAATGCAAAATCTGCACAGGGCTCAGGTTTTCAACCTAAATCCCCTACTCTATATATACACAGAGCTTCTGCATTCAAACAGCCTGTGTTTCCCTCAGGCAAATCTTAGTTCCTCTTTTTTAGCATATCCTATCAAGTATTTTTTTTTTTTTTTTATCAAGTATTGGCTAAAGGTGGAGCTACCTGCTCTCTGTAATCCATACTACCCAATATTCATCTCTATCATATTTGGAAACCCTGGTGGCGTAGTGGTTAAGAGCTACCGCTGTTAACCAAAAGGTCAGCAGTTTGAACCACCAGGCGCTCCTTGAAAACCCTATGGGGCAGTTCTACTTAGGTCTGCTTTACAACACTAGGTAGGGGAAACATTCAATATTCATAGTGCATTCAGATAAACACTTAATCCTAAACACATAACCCCTTTTTTAAAACATTCTAGTTTCATCTTCTCTTCCCCACCCCTTAAGTATCTTCCCATTCATATGCATATGGCGTTGGGCCCCTGGCTGGGTGGAACCTATAGACCTTGGCTCCCTATCAATCATCCCACTCATCTGGCCTGGCTTTTGCCCCAGGCCACTCCAGGTGGGGCTTTTCTCCCCTCAGCTGCAGATTAACCTTCCCTTCAGCCATTGCAGGCAGAAACAACCAAAGCAACCATATAGTTGAGGATTGGTTTTTCCATTTCAACCCTGGTGGCGTAGCAGTTAATTGCTACAGCTGCTAACCAAAAGGATGGCAGTTCAAATCCACCAGGCGTTCCT